>NC_091283.1:486133456-487545956 GCF_032444005.1 Ranitomeya imitator
GACCGCCCCCGGCACATTAACCCCTGGCACACCGCGATCAAAGATGATCGCGATGTGCCGGCGGTGCAGGGAAGCACCGCGCAGGGAGGGGGCTCCCTGCGGGCTTCCCTGAGACCCCCGGAGCAACGCGATGTGATCGCGTTGCTGCGAGGGTCTCACCTCCCTCCCTGCTCCCTCCAGCCCCGGATCCAAGATGGCCGCGGATCCGGGTCCTGCAGGGAGGGAGGTGGCTTCACAGAGCCTGCTCAGAGCAGGTACTGAGAAGCCTGCAGCGCTGCGTGTCAGATCAGTGATCTGACAGAGTGCTGTGCAAACTGTCAGATCACTGATCTGTGATGTCCCCCCCTGGGACAAAGTAAAAAAGTAAAAAAAAATTTTTCAAAATGTGTAAAAAAAATAAAAAAAAATATTCCAAAATAATGAAAAAAAAAAAAAAAAAAATTATTCCCATAAATACATTTCTTCATCTAAATAAAAAAAAACAAAAAAACAATAAAAGTACACATATTTAGTATCGCCGCGTCCGTAACGACCCGACCTATAAAACTGTCCCACTAGTTAACCCCTTCAGTAAACACCGTAAGAAAAAAAAAAAAAAAACGAGGCAAAAAACAACGCTTTATTATCATACCGCCGAACAAAAAGTGGAATAACACGCGATCAAAAGGACAGATATAAATAACCATGGTACCGCTGAAAGCGTCATATTGTCCCGCAAAAAAAGAGCCGCCATACAGCATCATCAGCAAAAAAATAAAAAAGTTATAGTCCTGAGAATAAAGCGATGCAAAAATAATTATTTTTTCTATAAAATAGTTTTTATCGTATAAAAGCGCCAAACCATAAAAAAATGATATAAATGAGGTATCGCTGTAATCGTACTGACCCGAAGAATAAAACTGATTTATCAATTTTACCAAACGCGGAACGGTATAAACGCCTCCCCCAATAGAAATTCATGAATAGCTGGCTTTTGGTCATTCTTCCTCACAAAAATCGGAATAAAAAGCGATCAAAAAATGTCACGTGCCCAAAAAATGTTTTCAATAAAAACGTCAACTCGTCCCGCAAAAAACAAGACCTCACATGACTCTGTGAACCAAAATATGGAAAAATTATAGCTCTCAAAATGTGGTATTGCAAAAAATATTTTTTGCAATAAAAAGGGTCTTTCAGTGTGTGACGGCTGCCAATCATAAAAATCCGCTAAAAAACTCGCTATAAAAGTAAATCAAACCCCCCTTCATCACGGAAAAATAAAAAAAAAATGTATTTATTTCCATTTTCCCATTAGGGCTAGGGTTAGGGCTAGGGTTAGGGTTAGCGCTAGGGTTAGGGTTAGGGTTGGGGCTAAAGTTAGGGTTAGGGTTTAGATTACATTTACAGTTGGGAATAGGGTTGGGATTAGGGTTAGGGGTGTGTCAGGGTTAGAGGTGTGGTTAGGGTTACCGTTGGAATTAGGGTTAGGGGTGTGTTTAGATTAGGGTTTCAGTTATAATTGGGGGGTTTCCACTGTTTCGGCACATCAGGGGCTCTCCAAACACGACATGGCGTCCGATCTCAATTCCAGCCAATTCTGCGTTGAAAAAGTAAAACAGTGCTCCTTCCCTTCCGAGCTCTCCTGTGTGCCCAAACAGGGGTTTACCCCAACATATGGGGTATCAGCGTACTCAGGACAAATTGGACAACAACTTTTGTGGACCAATTTCTCCTGTTACCCTTGGGAAAATACAAAACTGGGGGCTAAAAAATAATTTTTGTGGGAAAACAAAAAGATTTTTTATTTTCACGGCTCTGCGTTATAAACTGTAGTGAAACACTTGGGGGTTCAAAGTTCTCACAACACATCTAGATAAGTTCATTGAGGGGTCTAGTTTCCAATATGGGGTCACTTGTGGGGGGTTTCTACTGTTTAGGTACATTAGGGGCTCTGCAAACGCAATGTGACGCCTGCAGACCATTCCATCTAAGTCTGCATTCCAAATGGCGCTCCTTCCCTTCCGAGCCCTCCCATGCGCCCAAACGGTGGTTCCCCCCCACATATGGGGTATCAGCGTACTCAGGACAAATTGGACAACAACTTTTGAGGTCCAATTTCTTCTCTTACCCTTGGAAAAATAAAAAATTGGGGGCAAAAATATAATTTTTGTGAAAAAATATGATTTTTTATTTTTACGGTTCTGCATTATAAACTTCTGTGAAGCACTTGGTGGGTCAAAGTGCTCACCACACATCCAGATAAGTTCCTTAGGGGGTCTACTTTCCAAAATGGTGTCACTTGTGGGGGGTTTCAATGTTTAGGCACATCAGTGGCTCTCCAAACGCAACATGGCGTCCCATCTCAATTCCTGTCAATTTTGCATTGAAAAGTCAAATAGCGCTCCTTCCCTTCCGAGCTCTCCCATGCGCCCAAACAGTGGTTTACTGCCACATATGGGGTATCAGCGTACTCAGGACAAATTGGACAACAACTTTTTGGGTCCAATTTCTCCTGTTACCCTTGGTAAAATAAAACAAATTGGAGCTGAAGTAAATTTTTTGTGTAAAAAAGTTAAATGTTCATTTTTATTTAAACATTCCAAAAATTCCTATTAAACACCTGAAGGGTTAATAAACTTCTTGAATGTGGTTTTGAGCACCTTGAGGGGTGCAGTTTTTAGAATGGTGTCACACTTGGGCATTTTCTATCATATAGACCCCTCAAAATGACTTCAAATGAGACGTGGTCCCTAAAAAAAATGGTGTTGTAAAAATGAGAAATTGCTGGTCAACTTTTAACCCTTATAACTCCCTAACAAAAAAAAAAATTGGTTCCAAAATTATGCTGATGTAAAGGAGACATGTGGGAAATGTTACTTATTAAGTATTTTGTGTGACATATCTCTGTGATTTAATTGCATAAAAATTCAAAGTTTGAAAATTGCGAAATTTTCAAAATTTTCGCCAAATTTCCGTTTTTTTCACAAATAAACGCAGGTACTATCAAAGAAATGTTACCACTATCATGAAGTACAATATGTCACGAGAAAACAATGTCAGAATCACCAGGATCCGTTGAAGCGTTTCGGAGTTATAACCTCATAAAGGGACAGTGGTCAGAATTGTAAAAATTGGCCTGGTCATTGACGTGCAAACCACCCTTGGGGGTAAAGGGGTTAAAGGGAACCTGTCACCCCCAAAATGGAAGATGAGCTAAGCCAACCAGCATCAGGGGCTGCTCTACAGCATTTAGTAATGCTGTAGATGAGCCCCCGATGTAACCTGAAAGGTAAGAAAAAGAGGTTATACTCATCTGGGCGGTCCGGGTCCGATGGGCGTCGCGGTTTGGGGCCTCCCATCTTCCTACGATGACGTCCTCTTCTTGTATTCACGCTGCGGCTCCGGCGTACTTTATTTGCCCTGTTGAGGGCAGATCAAAGTACTGCAGTGCGCAGGCGCCGGGAAAGGTCAGAGAGGCCCGGAACCTGCGCACTGCAGTACTTTGCTCTGCCCTAAACAGGGCAAAGTACGCCTGCGCCGGAGCAGGAAGACAAGAAGAGGACGTCATCGTAAGAAGATGGAAGGCCCCGGACAGGTCCGCGATGCCCATCGGACCCGAACAGAACCGGGATCGCCCCTGGGTGAGTATAATCTAACCTATTTTTCTTACCTTTCCGGATACATTGGGGGCTTATCTACAGCATTCCAGAATGCTGTGAATAAGCTCCTGATGCTGGTGGGCTTAGCTCATCTTCCATTTTGGGGGTGACAGGTTCCCTTTAAACAGTATTTGAAAAAAGGACACCAAACAGATGGCATCCAAATGCTGTCTGACTTTTTCAGGGACCTATAGACTTGCATTGGAGAGCTGGATGTGAGATCAAAATCAAACATGTCTTTGTGACTTTGTGTGAACCTCTCACGCTGCGAAAATAATGGGACTTTTGAACAGCTCCATAGACTGTAATTGGTAGGAGTTCTGTCTGTCAAAAATATTGGTAGAACTCGTATGAGAAAAACTGACATATGAATGACGCCTTACTCAGGATTCTTACTCAATAAGCAAATTAGTATAGAAACAAAGTTACTTCAAGAATCACTAGCGTTTTTTTTTATTGCACTGCTGGAGTGGTGCTTTAAATGTAATTCCCCTGCTCCCTGACTCATACTCACCTGCCACCACTTTCATTGTTTTGTGGCGTTGCACCCGTCGGTCTCCGGTGAAAAAAAGTGTCCTGACGAGCAGATCCATTGTTTCATGCCCATGGTCACTTTTGAATACATCTCTATGGGGAAATCGTTCTGGCTCTCATAGACTGGCATTCAGCTCTTGTGATGTAACTTCTGACTACCGGCCAGTCAGGAATTATGGGCACAAGATAGCGCATAGGACCGGAGTCGGTGAAAGCTGAAGCCATCACAAGGCGAGTATAAGAACAGGGGCAGGGGGCTTATATGTAAAACGACACTCCAGCACTTAAAAACAAACAAATACTGAAGTGATGCTTTATTATCAATTAGATGCTACAGATTAAGAATTGAATAACGTACAGAAAAAAAGTTAAAAAAAATAGCCATAAATATTACTAAAAGAAAAGTCAGAAATAGTCACAGTGATTTGTATTGCAACCACTGTATTTATCACATTTGTTGTCACTTTCTCAGTAGCTCCTCAGCTAATGATGACCAATATCGTATTGAACCTGGTTGCCACATTTGCAAACACAAGAATAGAAAATGCAAACATCTTCAAGTAAAAACATTAAGATGAAGATTGGTGAAGCTTTAACAGCTTCTGATATAATCATCCGAACATTTCTAGGCGGCCAGCATTGCAATCGCATTTATCAACTTTGCAGACACTGAACAAGCAGGTCCCTTCGGCAGATCTCAACTCCGAAGGCACAACCACTTAGAATAAATCTACTATAAGTAAAATTGTATGTACAGATGGTGGCACAGCGCACTACTGCTAAGGTCATACTTGCAGGTTTGAGCTCTGGCTATCTGCACTTTACCGATTGAAACTTATAGAACAAATGCAATAGGATATGCAGACGTCAAATCAGCCAATGACATTAACAGGGACATGTAGACGGCCAATAATCCTGAATGGAGACCCCTTTACTCACCCCACCCAGGCGACATATGGCTTTAGTCAGGAGTTGCGTCTGTTTGTTATGGGGAAGATCAAGGTAGAACGACTTTCCGGTAAAGCTGATTGTTTTCCTTCTGTCCAACGTCATGCCCCTTTCAACATGTCGACCTTAAGACAAATGCAGAAGTGGTGACTTTTTCTGTTGAGAGAAGGAGATCCAGCTCAACGAAATAGTGAAAAATCCATAATTTATTTCACTTAAAATATAGTGAAAGGACAAAACATCAGCATACAAAAAAATTAAAACCAAGGTCAACGCGTTTCCGGTGACTACGCACCCTTAATCATAATACCTGGTACAAGACATGTCTATACTTTTATACTAGTATCCGATCATCACTCCAGTGTTGCAATTGGTGGAATTGTCTAATCAAGCAAAAATAGGCACACATGATAATGGAAGCAAGACAAGCTTGATAGAAAGACAAAAACAAATGTTTTAGCTGCATTTCTGTTTAGCTAAAACATTTGTTTTTGTCTTTCCATCAAGCTTGTCTTGCTTCCATTATCATGTGTGCCTATTTTTGCTTGATTAGACAATTCTACCAATTGCAACACTGGAGTGATGATCGGATACTAGTATAAAAGTATAGACATGTCTTGTACCAGGTATCATGATTAAGGGTGCTTAGTCACCGGAAACGCGTTGACCTTGGTTTTAATTTTTCTGTATGCTGATGTTTTGTCCTTTCACTATATTTTAAGTGAAATAAATTATGGATTTTTCACTATTTCGTTGAGCTGGATCTCCTTCTCTTTCCTGTTCGTCCACGCCCTGACACAGCGGTTCCGTGCTCCGAGCTCTTGGGAATGTCGGTATGGTGAGCTGGATTTTGTTTTTTCCTTGACTTTTTCTGTTACCACAAACATCCAACCGTACCAGCAAATATGGAGCAATAGTAGAAGTGATAGGCCCAAAGCATGAAGAGTCTAATGACATTGGGTGCAGCAATGGCGACCATGTAAGGTTGCATATATTGTTTTATCCAGTCCACAACACTGCACCTGTCAGTATCTAGCAAGAGACGTGTTATCATCAGAAACGTTTCGTGCTTTGGGCCTGTAATGTCAAGTGATCTGTCAGCCCCCAGCATGTGTATACGGCCTAAAATGATGCACGACAGAGCACGCGGTGACTCAGTCTTCACCATTAGAGTCAACTGAACCGTAGGTGGCAACACCCGAATCCCATTTTATGGAGATCAGACGTGAGGCCCGACGGGGCCACTGAACATAGGAGAAACTGCAGTGTTAATGGCCATACATGTTAGTGTAGTGTGCTGTAGTTCAAGTGTGGTAACATACTCATCGATCACCATCTTTTTCAGAATCCAGCCCCGATCCACTCCTCTTCTGAGTCAAGGCAGCACGGTGGCACAGTGGATAGCACTGCAGCCGTGCAGTGTAGGAGTTCTGGGTTCAAGTCCCACCAAGGACAACATCGCAAGGAGATTGTATGTTCTCCCCGTGTTTTAAATGATGCGGCGTTTGAGAGAAAAACATACTTTAGGAGCCGCTGGAGACTAGTCAGACAGGCGGATCCCTGGAGGGTTCTGCATACCCGCTGCCCTGGAGTGGCATGTCTCTCCATATACATGCCTGCAAGGAGAGACCCATCACTCAAGGGCAGCGGGTGGCTTTCAGAGAATGTCTTTCTCTAAAACGCCACAGAGTCAAACACACATAGGGCTGAAATCGTGCAGCTAGTGTCTGATACACGACTGATGACATTTTTTGTAAAAAAGTGTAAAAGACATCAAACCACAACAAGGTGACCTCAATATGGATGGTCCCTAACAGTAATTAGTTAGGGACCATCCAATGAGGTCACCTCAGACTGGTTGGATGACTGATGCTTTTTTTTTTTTACTAACTAAAAGATGTTAACCAAGTACCTCACATTTTTTAACGTATAGAGCAATAGTGGGGTTCATGTATGCACTAAATGGTACGTGTCAGCTGATGCACGCTGCCCAAACTGTGTGCACCATGTCTCAGCCACCGGCTGTAGTATCCCAGCCATGGAAAAACACACCTGACTTCTCCACACCCGCTGACAGTGACTGGCACGCCTCTGCCTATGTGAGCATATAGCCACAGACTAGCCAATCACCGTCAGCGAGCAGGGAGAAGCCACCAGGATCCCGATTCAGCCCCGGTAGCAGCGATTACATTCATGGCTGGGACGCGACAGCCAGTGGCTGATACATGTTGCACACAGTTTGGGCAGTATGTAGCAGCTGACAGGCTCCCTTTAATCACAGTAATAAAATCTGTAAAGCGCTGCAGAATATGGTGGCGCTATATAAACAATAAATCAGAGTGATGAGATGCCAGATCACAATCAGATCTAACCTCTGTGGGATGTGCTGGGAAGTAAGTCCACTGAGATTCTGCCTCACAAACTAGAGCTCATTTATCACCGAATCTTACAATATAAACAGCACATATTATTAACTCGATCTCTTAGACCTGATGACACTGGTGTGCTGATAATGATAATCCATGTCAGAATGGCTGTGTTATATTTTTCCAACGTTTACCTGGACTCACAAAATGCACATTCTAATATCAGGATTCTACAGACACCGTGACATGGATCTGCTGGTATAGTCTTGGTGCCACAGGACACCGGAGAAGGTCTTGTAGACTCTGTGCCTGGAGGGGTCGGGGCGGTTGGGCAGCACAGTGTCAGGCAGGTGGTCTTCTTGTGATGTGTAGTGCCCGCCATCTGTGCTGCTGTATACTGAGGTCCTAGAACAATGACGGGGGATACTTACCAGAGGGCATCGGGCTCCGCACTGACATTGTACCTGCAAGACAGAAAGCCACCTACATAAATGTGAGGTCCTCGTCACCTCCGCCCTATGCCCCTTTCTCTAGTAAGCCCCCATTATCTGTTTGCTTCGCCACTCTCCATTCCCATGGCTGAGTATTGAGGAGGGTATGTCACCATAGGAGCCACTGACTGGAAACAGTCAGCAAGTATCGGATATGGGTGGTGCATGCATCAGGGGGAGCTATGTTAGCATTTCTGCGTGTAGGACTACTAATCCCATAAGTCTCAGGTAATATCACGCACTTTGGTAAGTAAACCACCCCCTAGTTCCCCCCGGCCACTGTTATGTGTCACCCGTCCTCTATCTCCCCTCACTGGAGCCGCCACTCACCCGCTCAGTCAGCGTCTCCTCCGCATCGATCTCTCACTGAAATTCAGAATTTAAAATTTAGTCACTCCCGCCTGAGCATAACACGTACGGCGAGCGGTAAGGACCAAGCCGAGTCACAAAGCGGAATCACAGATAACGCATGCGTACTGCTACCACGCATAGCCCCGCCTCCTCGGGTAGGACCCCAGCCCGGATGGAAGATGGCGGCGCCCAGCGAGCAGGTGGTGGACGGTGATTTCGGGGCATGGCTGGACGAGCGGCTGGAGGCTCTGGGGATGGACCCGGAGGTGTACCCGGCCTACATTAAGGGGGTGCTGCGGGAGGAGGACAATGCCGAGGAGAGGGACGAGGCGCTGAGGGGCATCCTATCCGCCTTCCTGGTGAGTGCAGGGCGGGACGGCAGCAGTCTACAGGTCGGAGCTCTGCCCGCTGTCACGGTAGTGTCTGGAATGCTGGGAGTTGTAGTGCCCGAGATCGGAAAGCAGCGCGGTAATGATCAGTGGGAGATCCCTGTGGCGCGGGGGCAGCGGCCGGAGCCTTATTAGGAAGCACTGCCACACACGGGGTCCTCACAGGAAGTGTCCTCAGTAGCACTACAAGTACCAGCATTCATTGTGAGGCCCCCCACACTGCCACACACGGGGTCCTCACAGGAGGTGTCCTCAGTAGCACTACAAGTACCAGCATTCATTGTGAGGCCCCCCACACACGGGGTCCTCACAGGAAGTGTCCCCAGTAGCACTACAAGTACCAGCATTCATTGTGAGGTTGCGCCACACAGCGGGGTCACAGCGGATATGGGGATATTTTGTGTCTGGTTATAGAACAGTTCTAAACAGCGGACATGTGACAGGACCTAGATGGACCCCATAATGATCACTTGAAGCCCCCTTGCTTCTGTTTGCATCAGGCTATGTCCAGTAATCGTCCATTCGCAATCCGTTGGACACAGCTTCTTTGTCTGCCTGAAAAAAAAACCTGATTTTAACGGGATCGTTTTTTGTTAACATTGAAGTCTATGGAAAACTGATTCTCCCATTTGAAAAGGAACTGTTGTTTTGCTTACAAGAGGTGGAAAATAAATATTCAATATATACTTCTAGACATGTGACCTTTAAAGGGAACCTGTCACCTGAATTTGGCGGGACCAGTTTTGGGTCATGTGGGCGGAGTTTTCAGGTGTTTGATTCACCCTTTCCTTACCCGCTGGCTGCATGCTGGCTGCAATATTGGATTGAAGTTCATTCTCTGTCCTCCGTAGTACACGCCTGTGCAAGGTAATCTTGCTTTGCGCAGGCGTGTACTACGGAGGACAGAGAATGAACTTCAATCCAATATTCCGGCCAGCATGCAGCCAGCGGGTAAGGAAAGGGTGAATCAAACACCTGAAAACTCCGCCCATATGACCCAAAACTGGTCCCGCCAAATTCAGGTGACAGGTTCCCTTTAAAGTAATCATTTTATTTGAAACTGATCCAGTAAGCAAAGAATGGATCCTGTTCAAATGGGAGAAAAAATGATGGCTAATTAGTGGATCTGTTTTCCATAGACTTTAATGTGAAAAAATGGATTTAGTTGAAATGTTAGTTTATTTTCAGGATTACAGGTAAGTTATGTCTGCACAACTTTTGTCAGTGGATTTCTGCTGCATCAGTTCTAATGGAGGGCGTGTGACTATAGCCTAAGTATGGTCTCAAAACCAGAATGTGCAAACACAAGTGTGAACATGGCTCTATTTATGTATATAATTAATTCCATGGTGCTCAAGTGACTGTCACTTCCAAACAGAAAACAGGTGCTCACTAAGAGTAGCCATCTCCATACATAACTATCAAATAAAGTTGCACTTCGTAACGCTATAGCATGTAAGCATGAAATATGGTATATGAAATCTGAATTGCATTACTGCTCTAGAAAAAGGGGAAAAAACAAGAATACTTGGTCAGTGAGAATTGGTCAATTCATGTGTGCCTGGCAGCCACGATAAGGTGATTCTCACAGCAGGATCCTACCTACCCATTTAAATGTAGGCATTCATCCCAGGAGAGGAATCGCATTGTTAGGTCCCAGCCAAGTGAAGCCTTAGGGTACCGTTACACTATACGATTTACCAATGATCACGACCAGCGATACGACCTGGCCGTGATCGTTGGTAAGTCGTGTGGTCGCTGGGGAGCTGTCACACAGATAGCTCTCCAGCGACCAACGATGCCGAGGTCCTCGGGTAACCAGGGTAAACATCGGGTTACTAAGCGCAGGGCCGCGCTTAGTAAACCGATGTTTACAATGGTTACCAGCGTAAAAAAAAACCACACTACATACTTACATTCCGGTGTCTGTCCCTTGCCGTCTGCTTCCCGCACTGACTGACTGCCGGCCGTAAAGTGAAAGCACAGCGGTGATGTCACCGCTGTGCTCTGCTTTCACTTTACGGCCGGCAGTCAGTCAGTGCGGGAAAGCAGACAGCAAGGGACCTGATGGACACCGGAATGTAAGTATGTAGTGTTTTTTTTTTTTTTTACATTTACGATGGTAACCAGGATAAACATCAGGTTACTAAGCGCGGCCCTGCACTTAGTAACCCAATGTTTACCCTGGTTACAAGCAAGTGTGTGACACCGATCCAGCGATGACAGCGGGAGATCCAGCGACGAAAGAAAGTTCCAAACGATCTGCTACGATGTACGATTCTCAGCAGGGTCCCTGATCGCTGCTGCGTGTCAGACACAGCGATATCGTATGGATATCGCTGGAACGTCACGGATCGTACCGCCGTAGCGACAAAAGTGCTACTGTGAGACGGTACCCTTATTGCGGCTGCAGTATATATATGAATGAGTCAATTTATGCGCAAAGTATTCTCGTTTTTTCCTTTTTTTTTTTTTTTTTTGTAGTAATGAAATTTCATATTTACATACTATAGCGTTGGAGTGCAACCTTATTTGTTGGGTGGCATTTCTAGTTCTTAGTACAGTGAGGGAGATTTATCAGGACTGGTAGAAAGGGGACTGTCCCACTTAAGGTATCCAAAGCAGATGTGACTTACATTTTCAGCTTTGCGCGGCAGGAATAGACACGCACACTGGCTATTTTGTATTAACTCAGTCACATCACTGCCACTGTTATAATCAGTGAGTTTTCTGTGCACAAATCCACAACAAAAAAGTATTTTATTTCTTGAGCAACGTTGATTCCATGGTGCTGTACATGAGAACAGGTAACGTACAAATGATAGTGGTACAGAAAGGAGAGGGCCTTGTCATTGTGGGCTTACAAGCCACAGGACAAGGTCCCTTTCACACATCAGGTTTTTGCTGTCAGTCACAATCCGTTGGCTCGATGGATCCGTCACAGTTTGTGAAAAACTGATGCGATGGATCCTTTTTTTTTTTTTTCAACGGATCCGACTAGGGGGGCTGGCTAAGGCTACGTTCACACTAGCATTGTGCGCCGCTGCGTCGGCGACGCAACGCACGCAAAAACACAGCAAAACGCACGCAAAAACGCTGCGTTTTGCGACGCATGCGTCGTTTTTTGCCGAAAATCGGGCGCAAGAAAAATGCAACTTGTTGCGTTTTCTTGGTCCGACGCATGCGTCGCACAACGCAACAAACAAAAACGCATGCGTCCCCCATGTTAAACATAGGGGCGCATGACGCGTGCGTCGCCGCTGCGTCGCCCGACGCTAACCCGACGCACACTAGCATAACGCTTGTGTGAACGTTACCTAAAGGATCCTAAAAAAATCGAAGCATGCTCAGTTAAAAAAACAGAATCCTGCAACAGATTCCATCATTTGACGAATTCGGCGCCCATAGGCTTCCATTCTAGCAGACAGCGACGGATCAGTCGCTCTGTTTTCTCGACGGAGATAAAAACGTTACTTTGTCCGGCCGCCGGACAATTTTCTACGGATCCGGCGAACAACAGATAAAATGTGAGGCCATCTGTCGCTATTACAAGTCTAGTGTATCCTCACCCATCCCCTGCAGACAGTGAGCCCTTGCGGGGAGGGGAGGGTCCTCCCTCCTTCTGTACCTGTTAGTGTCTTGTTTTTTGCTCATGTTTATTGTATTTGTGTATATTTGCCCCCTTTTCACATGTAGAGCGCGATGGAATAAATGGCGCTATAAAAAATGTATAATAATGAGAAAAAAACAGATCCGGTGGCATCAGTCACTGGATCCGTTTTTTTCCCCAAAATTCGATGGATTGAGACTGATGGCAAAAAAAATTGATGTGTGAAAGGGGCCTAATGGGGAAGGAGATGTGGTGGCGAGATGACATTGGGGACTGTAAGATTTCTTGAAGAGATGGGTTTTCAAGTTCTGAGTGTGGCGGGTAATCGGACTTGTTAGGGGATATTTGGGAGACGTTTGGAGGCGATTGGGTGATGAGCGTGGAGGAGAAAAGGAGTTGTTGTGGAGTCCAGAGATTACATGTGGGAAGATATCGGGAGATTAGTTCAGAGATATATGGAGGAGACAGGTTATGGACGGTTTAGTTAGAATTGGGAGCCAATGAAGGGATTTGCAGAGGTTAGTAGAAAGGTGGACTAGTTAGGCTACGTTCTCACAATGAGTATTTGGTGAGTTTTCTTATTTTTAAATGCAAATAACCTATTTTACTTAATGGGTGCAGAAAATCTGTAATATCAAAAGCTTGTTGTGGGAACGTAGCCTTTAGGTGTTAGGCCGGGGTCACACTTGCGAGTTCAATGGAGAAACTCGCCCTAATACCCGGCACTGCTGCCGGCACTCAGAACTGGAGTGTGCGGCTGCATGTATTTCTATGTAGCTGAATGCTCCGGTCCAGAGTGCCAGCACTTGATGCGAGTTTCTCGCATTTAACTCACAAGTGTGACCCCGGCCTTAGTGTTGGCAGGGAGGCCACATAGCAAGATACTGCAGTAGTCAAGGCGGGAGTTAATGAGGGCATGCACAATCATTTTAGCAGATTGATCAAAGGAAGTATTCTGGAAATATTTTTGATCAGCATATTCACCTAGTGGGAACATACCCTTGGATGGAACAAGTGGTCATATTTTTAGGGTATGTGCACACATTGTGTTTGCTGAAGACATTTCTGCATCAAAACCGGGCCTCTTGGCAGTAAAAATACTGCAGAAAAGAAAACACTGAAAGATTTGACACCATCCAAATCTGAAATTGCTTCACATCTGTGTGAATGAGGCGTTAGAAATCCCATTCACTTTGTTGGAACAGTAAAATGCTGCATTTTTCATGGCAAAAATACGATGTCTACAAATAACCCAAAGGTGACTGGTTAGCTGGTGTTATGGGCATAACAAGTTGTTTTTAGTTTTCCATTCATGGGACTGCTCGAGGCTGAACCTGAGCATTGGTCACTGGCACAGCTATAAATGCTTAATATTTAACTCAGCAATGTGAAACTGGACAGATGTGATTCACTTTATAGAAGTTCAATGAAATTTCCTGGGTACGTCCTTAAATGGGTTGTTACAGAAAATCAAATTATCATCTATCCAGAGGATCTGCCCTGTGATGATCACACCGTTGATACCTGTGATCATCAGGACAGATTTTCAGCCTCCAAGGGCCCTTTTACACAAGCCCAAGCAGATGATATAGGAAGTTATCCTGTTCTCATGTTACAGCAGTCACCATGGTGGAGGATCACTGGGCATGTTCCCACAGGCAGGGATCAGGAATGAGTGTTACTATGAGCATTCCTTCTGTTGAGAACTGGCACATGTAACGGGGCATTTTTTAATGAAGGTTCCCAGCCACTGACAGGCAGGTTTTACTGATCCTCTTCTTAAAGTTGAGTTCACATGTGGCAGATTTGTTGCACAGATGTCTGCTGCGTTCCCATTAATTGGAGTGGGGATTGCAGAAATGAATGCTATTCTATATCAGACGTTTTCCTGAAGTACTCCGCTCCACAGCTGGACATTATTCAGACAATATTGGCTTTTCATATACCAGGAAGAAGACTCCATAGAAGATGTCTGTCTAGAGATAGTCACCAAGTGGTGTGAAGCCGAGAAGGCATCCAGAGTCCAGGCTAAAGCAGATGGTAACCGTCCATACTTACAACACACCTTTAGTAACTTTCGTCTGAACCCTTCCTCCGACCATACATACCAATGGCCAAGCGGGCATGTAATCTCAGTGGTGGAGGGTGAGGTGAAAAGCTGCTGGTAGCTCCTTTTCTCCTGCTTAACCAAAAGGATTAGGCGTCTAAATTCATCATGCCTGACCCATCTTTCCCTGGACATGATGTGTTAGGATAGTCAATAGGCCACTATAATTATTAGATGGTTAACAGGTTCCATAATTAAGCTGAAGGGATGGTTCAGACTTGCGGTACTGATGACATATCTTTGGCAGGATCTGCAATTCAGCTCCTATTGAAGTGAATAGGAGCTGAGCTACTTTGCTCCTCCTGATAGGTCAGCAATATGAGAAGCCTGGACAACCCCTTTGGTTTCATTCTGTTTTACAGTGCTAGCGCTTTAAGAAATGTCATATGTGCTACATTGCCTGAAGCGTAAATGAACCAAACATTTGTTTCTGCATATCTCAATTTGTGGCTGATTTAATCTTTTGCATTGCAAAGAGTGAAATGTGTAACTAAGCTTTGTTTCATTTTTTTTTTTTTAAATTACTGCTCAGCCTTTGTCATGTTATGAACCTTTGTAATATATTCCATTGCATTCATTTCTTTCCCAAACATTATGCTTAAAATGCTGTTTTAGCTGCCTAATTCACCCCCATTTGAACTGCTGCGCTTTTAAGAATCCGTACTCAAGCTCTGTTTTACAAACACTCTGCTCCTTTTCCCCCTTTTCAGGCAATGAGTGTAAAGGTACCGTCACACTTAGCGACGCTGCAGCGATACCGACAACGATCCGGATCGCTGCAGCGTCGCTGTTTGGTCGCTGGAGAGCTGTCACACAGACAGCTCTCCAGCGACCAACGATGCTGGTAACCAGGGTAAACATCGGGTAACTAAGCGCAGGGCCGCGCTTAGTAACCCGATGTTTACCCTGGTTACCATCCTAAAAGTAAAAAAAAAACAAACACTACATACTTGCCTACAGCCGTCTGTCCTCCAGCGCTGTGCTCTGCACTCCTCCTGTACTGGCTGTGAGCACAGCGGCCGGAAAGCAGAGCGGTGACGTCACCGCTCTGCTTTCCGGCTGACCGACGCTCACAGCCAGAGCAGGAGGAGTGCAGAGCACAGCGCTGGAGGACAGACGGCTGTAGGTAAGTATGTAGTTTGTTTTTTTTTTTTTACTTTTAGGATGGTAACCAGGGTAAACATCGGGTTACTAAGCGCGGCCCTGCGCTTAGTTACCCGATGTTTACCCTGGTTACCAGTGAAGACATCGCTGAATCGGTGTCACACACGCCGATTCAGCGATGTCTGCGGGGAGTCCAGCGACCAAATAAAGTTCTGGACTTTCTTCCCCGACCAGCGACAGCACAGCAGGGGCCTGATCGCTGCTGCCTGTCACACTGGACGATATCGCTAGCGAGGACGCTGCAACGTCACGGATCGCTAGCGATATCGTCTAGTGTGACGGTACCTTTAGTAAGGCTATGTCCACACATTGTTTTTGCTGCACTTTCTTTCCTGCAGGCAACACCTGCTTTCTTGGCAGAAAAGAAGCTGCATACGAAAAGCAGGTTTTGCTGAGTATTTGTCATGATGCAACTTTCTTAATTTTTTTTTTTTTTTGCACCGAAACCTTATACCTGCACTTTTTGATGCATTTTTGCACTTACTCATTGCTTTTGTGACAGTGACACCTGTCATATCTAGGGGGCGCTGTTTGTTCTCCCCAGGATGCGCACAGAGGCGTAGTGAGGCCATGTGGGGGCGTTAAGTTCACAGGTGTGGCTGTGATTACAATTGTTAAAAGCCCTGTAGTATAGAGGTTTTAGAATTGAGTCTGAGGAGTCTCAGGTGTGTCAGGGCCAGAGTGAGGCCTGACAACCCACAGCATACACAGTGGTGCTGCTGTCCACGATGACTGGTCACGGATGTGGACAAGTCTTGTGCCCGGAGGTAGACTGTCCTGTGCCCGAAGAAAGGACCAGCGGGTGTCACATGTGCAGAAAGGAGGATGTCCAGGTCTGTGTACGGATGTGAGTAGAGACTGTGATACAGCGGTGCAGGACACCCATGGAAGTAGTCAGAGGAGGACTAGCAAGTGTAGTGACTGCAATATAAAGAATGCTGTAATTAAATGAACACTGAAGTTATGTGCTTGGAACCTTTTCTGTGTGAAGATAACACATTAAAGAGACTCTTGTGTTTGAACTTTGTGGGTCACTGCCTCTTCACTGCTAACGATACCTTACACTTTCTATGGGTGAGAAAATGCTGAAAGAAGTGACATGCTGCAGTTTGTCAGGGAAAATTGTGTGTGTGCATGAGATTTCTGAAATCTCGTAGCTTTTGCTGGTACTGTAAAACACAGCTTAAAATTAGCATAAAAAAAGCACAGTTCAAAGCTGCTTCTAAAAGAGAATAAACTAGGCAGATAAAACAACACTTTCAACATGGAGTCTCAGAGAAGGGAGCAAGATAAGGGGTGATGGAGTATATTCCAAAGATTCATAAGTTTGCCATGGCTGATTATTGATGGAAAATTAAGTTTTAGTACTCCATTTTTATGATAAGGCCAAAAGTTAAAATAGCCGGTGGGAACTTACCCCACATCTCCTTGGATAAACCACACTTAAACCAAGATTGAAGTACTGCATAATAAAATTATCAAGATGTCCAACTGGAGAGGTTGCCCGCTGGGACTAATAGAGCGTACTGTCATCAGAGTTCAGAAATGTTGGCGCTGGGTTGAATTCATTGATATTTTTTTGATCCAGGAATTTGGTTATGGAGGAAAGGGGGTGACTGGCAGTACCAATATGTAGAGGATGCATTAAAGTTCCTGTCCAATTCCAAATTTAGAATTATTACACCACGTATTGATTGGCATACTTTTATCTTAGTTACACCAAATTATCTTCATTTTTGGGGCACGGTATCAGTTTAGTCTACACCCTTTCACCCACTTTGATAGCCTGTGTCCCCTTGTCAAGTTAGGTGTCAAAAAGCATGTATAAAACCAGTAATACATGTGGTGTAAGGCATGTAATTTTTTTTTTAATGCAAATTAAGCCAGACTTCATGCACATGTAAATTAGCTTTTTTTTTTTCTAGAAAGACCTACCCAAATGTCATTGAACATAATTTATCACACCAATGCAAGCTCTTTCCAAGCTGCTTGGTAAATCATCCCTTTTCCCTCCCTGCCTGTGGGTTTCTTGGTGATGCTGTCCCCAAGGCCAGGATGCAACACCTGTTGAATTTAGTGGTGTAACATGCATCGACAGACTGGATGCTGAAGCACCTGTATAATGCCCCAAACTGCTTCCCACCACTGAGATGCCCTAGGAGATATACGTACATTCTGGATTTCCTTTAATTGTATAACATATTTTATGCTGCGTGTCTCATTGTTTTCTCTTGCCTCTCGGTTTAGATGAAGTGGAAGCTCTCACCAGCATGATAGAAAAACAGGCACAAATCGTGGTAAAGCCCAAGGAGGTGTCGGAAGTAGAGCAGCAGAGAAAGGCTGCTCTCCTGGCACAGTATGCCAATGTTACAGATGATGAAGCATATCCTTCACTTTTACAGCACCAAATGACTGGCTTGCAGTGTTTTTACTTGGCAGCAGACAACAAGGGCATACAAGTCTATGGGTCAGTGAAAAACACATTTAACATTGCGAAGGATAGAAGAAGCTGTGTAACTTGAAAACCACTAATGGTAAAAATAAACACGTGGACAACAGCCACAGTACCATTTTTTTTTTTTTTTTTTATTCCCCCACATTCGTTTGGACATGTGACGTGTGCATGAGGCTTTGGTAGAACCGGGTACCATGAACTTGTTCTAGTGATCATTGGTGGTCCTCACTGCTGGAAATTCATATATCTAATCAACTTATGTCAGTATTAGGACTACTTTAATATCCAAAGCTCCCGAGTAACATAATTCATATAATAAAGTGATCAGCCACTTTCTCTTGCTGGTGTAACTTTCCTCACAAACTCTCCTGCATCTCTGCCCATACAATGGCTGCTGGTGGAGGAGCAGTGACCATGCATAGCAGGACAGGGATGAGGGGACAGTGCATACCCGGCTTATACTCGAGTCAATAAGCTTACCCAGTTTTCCGTTGCAAATGTAGATACCTCGGCTTATATACGGTATTTGTCTTTATAAACTGGGTAGTTACAGGAGCCATAGCTTGAATGATAAAGTCCGCATTCAGTAATTTACCAGCTTTGTTGACTGTTTTCACATTCAATCAGATTATTTAAAAAACTGTAAATAGAGCCCAGCAGCTTGCCCATGGTCCTGAAAATTGTTTTGCTCATTTCTAATTGTATTTTCTAGTGTTAACCCTCTTATGTATGTATCAGTGTTTTTCCCTTAACGATTGATACTGCAGATGAAGATGAGGACGCTGCCAGTGCTGCTGCCATCCAGAGCAATGAAAGATGTATCCTGATTTTATATAGAAATTGTAATTACTGTGATAATCGAATTATTGTTTCATATGGCCATTCCCTGGTAGCAGAGGAGTTAAATGCTTCCTACTGTTTTATAACCTTCACTTCTAAAATATTGATTGGAATTTTGCCATAGCACGTATGGTTTACTCCCTCGAAACGGTGCATGTGTGCTGTAAGATGAAACATTTTCAGATCAATCTGAATGTATGAGGCTATCTTACTAAATGCACTGATGATCTACCATATTACAAGAAAAAACAATATACGGTATTGCAATTTTGTTGGTGGACACATTTGGTCATTGGCTATAATTGTTCACCATTGTGCCCTCTGAAGAAAAGTGTGTAGATGGACACTTCATAGGCTTAAAGGGGTTTTCTCACAAACTAGGTTAATTTTAATCAATAAATCTTGAAATAATAATTTCCACAATTGAATTTTTTTTTTTTTTTTTTTTTAAATGTTCCTGTACTGAAATAATCTGCTGTGTAATGGTTGTGACTCACCGTGCTGGAACATGGTCTGATCATACCAGAGCTCCTGGACAGGGAAGGAAAAAAGAGTATACAGACATTACAGCATGCCATCACAACTGATTCTTTTTGTGAGATAAAATATTTCCCTGCCTGTTTAAAAAAAAAAAAAAAAAATATTTTACCTCAAAGATCAGCTGCCATCCTGTGCTGTATGTATACTGCTCTTCTGCATCCTTCTCTTGCCCAGGAGCTGTGGTATGATCAGACCATGTCCAGAGAGGGTCAGACACGGCCATTACACCAGACACGTATAAGATTATCTCAGCACAGGAACATTTTATTTAACCACATCCAATTGTGGAAGTTATTATTATTCGAAAATCTATCGATTTATTGTTCATGGGACAAACATGTTAAGTGAGCTAACAATATCGGTTGGAATCACAAGTGCAGTTATTGTGCAGATTTCAGGACTGGATTCAAAAGCAATGAGCGGATTTCTTCCAGCTCCAAGCGGCCTGAGTACTGTCTATTTGCAGAGACACAGCAGGTATAAGGTGTCTTCTAGACAAAATTCCCTGGAAAAAAAAGTATTCTGACTTTGTCTACTAGAAACAATCTACTGCCCCCTGAAACATAAATTAGTCTTTAACCCCTTCATGACCCAGCCTATTTTGACCTTAAAGACCTTGCCGTTTTTTGCAATTCTGACCAGTGTCCCTTTATGAGGTAATAACTCAGGAACGCTTCAACGGATCCTAGCGGTTCTGAGATTGTTTTTTCGTGACATATTGGGCTTCATGTTAGTGGTAAATTTAGGTCAATAAATTCTGCGTTTATTTGTGATAAAAACGGAAATTTGGCGAAAATTTTGAAAATTTTGCAATTTTCACATTTTGAATTTTTATTCTGTTAAACCAGAGAGTTATGTGACACAAAATAGTTAATAAATAACATTTCCCACATGTTTACTTTACATCAGCACAATTTTGGAAACAAAATTTCTTTTTGTTAGGAAGTTATAAGGGTTAAAATTTGACCAGCGATTTCTCATTTTTACAACGAAATTTACAAAACCATTTTTTTTAGGGACCACCTCACATTTGAAGTCAGTTTGAGGGGTCTATATGGCTGAAAATACCCAAAAGTGACACCATTCTAAAAACTGCACCCCTCAAGGTACTCAAAACCACATTCAAGAAGTTTATTAACCCTTCAGGTGCTTCACAGCAGCAGAAGCAACATGGAAGGAAAAAATGAACATTTAACTTTTTAGTCACAAAAATTATCTTTTAGCAACAATTTTTTTATTTTCCCAATATTAAAAGGAGAAACTGAACCACGAAAGTTGTTGTCCAATTTGTCCTGAGTACGCTGATACCTCATATGTGGGGGTAAACCACTGTTTGGGCGCACGGCAGGGCTTGGAAGGGAAGGAGCGCCATTTGACTTTTTGAATCAAAAATTGGCTCCACTCTTTAGCGGACACCATGTCACGTTTGGAGAGCCCCCGTGTGCCTAAAAATTGGAGCTCCCCCCACAAGTGACCCCATTTTGGAAACTAGACCCCCCAAGGAACTTATTTAGATGCCTAGTGAGCACTTTAAACCCTCAGGTGCTTCACAAATTGATCTGTAAAAATGAAAAAGTACTTTTTTTTTAACAAATTCTTTTCGCCTCAATTTTTTCATTTTCACATGGGCAGTAGGGTAAAATGGATCATAAAATTTGTTGGGCAATTTCTCCCGAGTACGTCGATACCTCATATGTGGGGGTAAACCACTGTTTGGGCACTCGGCAGGGCTCGGAAGGGAAGGCGCGCCATTTGACTTTTTGAATGGAAAATTAGCTCCAATTGTTAGCGGACACCATGTCGCGTTTGGAGAGCCCCTGTGTGCCTAAACATTGGAGCTCCCCCACAAGTGACCCCATTTTGGAAACTAGACCCCCCAAGGAACTTATCTAGATGCATATTGAGCACTTTAAACCCCCAGGTGCTTCACAGAAGTTTATAACGCAGAGCCATGAAAATAAAAAATAATTTTTCTTTCCTCAAAAATGATTTTTTAGCCTGGAATTTCCTATTTTGCCAAGGATAATAGGAGAAATTGGACCCCAAATATTGTTGTCCTGTTTGTCCTGAGTACGCAGATACCCCATATGTGGGGGTAAACCACTGTTTGGGCGCACGGCAGGGCTCGGAAGGGATGGCACGCCATTTGGCTTTTTAAATGGAAAATTAGCTCCAATCATTAGCGGACACCATGTCACGTTTGGAGAGCCCCTGTGTGCCTAAACATTGGAGATCCCCCAGAAATGACACCATTTTGGAAACTAGACCCCCAAAGGAACTAATCTAGATGTGTGGTGAGGACTTTGAACCCCCAAGTGCTTCATAGAAGTTTATAATGCAGAGCCGTGAAAATAATAAATACGTTTTCTTTCCTCAAAAATAATTATTTAGCCCAGAATTTTTTATTTTCCCAAGGGTTACAGAAGAAATTGGACCCCAAAAGTTGTTGTCCAGTTTCTCCTGAGTACGCTGATACCCCATATGTGGGGGTAAACCACTGTTTGGGCACATGCCGAGGCTCGGAAGTGAAGTAGTGACGTTTTGAAATGCAGACTTTGATGGAATGCTCTGTGGGCGTCACGTTGCGTTTGCAGAGCCCCTGATGTGGCTTAACAGTAGAAACCCCCCACAAGTGACCGCATTTTGGAAACTAGACCCCCCAAGGAACTTATCTAGATGTGTGGTGAGCACTTTGAACCCCCAAGCGCTTCATAGAAGTTTATAATGCAGAGCCGTGAAAATAAAAAATCATTTTTCTTTCCTCAAAAATTATGTTTTAGCAAGCATTTTTTTTTTGATTCACAAGGGTAACAGGAGAAATTGGACCCCAGTAATTGTTGCGCAGTGTGTCCTGAGTATGCTGGTACCCCATATGTGGGGGTAAACCACTGTTTGGGCACACGTCAGGGCTCGGAAGTGAGGGAGCACCATTTGACTTTTTGAATACGAGATTGGCTGGACTCAATGGTGGCGCCATGTTGCGTTTGGAGACCCCTGATGTGCCTAAACAGTGGTAACCCCCTCAATTCTACCTCCAACACTAACCCCAACACACCCCTAACCCTAATCCCAACTGTAGCCATAACCCTGAACACAACCCTAACCGCAACACACCCCTAACCCTAACCACAACCCTAATTCCAACCCTAACCCTAAGGCTATGTGCCCACGTTGCGGATTCGTGTGAGATATTTTCGCACCATTTTTGAAAAATCCGCGGGTAAAAGGCACTGCGTTTTACCTGCGGATTTCCAGTGTTTTTTGTGCGGATTTCACCTGCGGATTCCTATTGAGGAACAGGTGTAATTCGCTGCGGAATCCGCACAAAGAATTGACATGCTGCGGAAAATACAACGCAGCGTTTCCGCGCGGTATTTTCCGCACCATGGGCACAGCGGATTTGGTTTTTCATATGTTTACATGGTACTGTAAACCTGATTGAACACTGCTGCGAATCCGCAGCGGCCAATCCGCACCGTGTGCACATAGCCTAATTCTAAAGGTATGTGCACACGCTGCGGAAAACGCTGCGGATCCGCAGCAGTTTCCCATGAGTTTACAGTTCAATGTAAACCTACGGGAAACAAAAATCGCTGTACACATGCTGCGGAAAAACTGCACGGAAACGCAGCGGTTTACATTCCGCAGCATGTCACTTCTTTGTGTGGATTCCGCAGCGGTTTTACAACTGCTCAAATAGAAAATCACAGTTGTAAAACCGCAGTGAAATGCGCAGAAAAACCGCGGTAAATCCGCCATAAATCCGCAGCGGTTTAGCACTGCGGATTTATCAAATCCGCAGAGGACCAGAATACGTGTGCACATACCGAAACCCTTACCCTAGCCCTAACCCTACCCCTAGCCCTAACCCTACCCCTAACCCTATTCTAACATTAGTGGAAAAAAAAAAATTTCTTTATTTTTTTATTGTCCCTACCTATGGGGGTGACAAAGGGGGGGGGGGGGGGGGGGGGTCATTTATTATTTTTTTTATTTTGATCACTGAGATAGATTATATCTCAGTGATCAAAATGCACTTTGGAACGAATCTGCCGGCCGGCAGATTCGGCGGGCGCACTGCGCATGCGCCCGCCATTTTGGAAGATGGCGGCGCCCAGGGAGAAGACGGACGGGACCCCGGCTGGATCGGTAAGTATGATGGGGTGGGGGGGGGCCACGGGGGGGGGGAATCTGAGTGCGGGAGGGGTGGAACGGAGCACGGGGGGCGTGGAACGGAGCACGGGGAGGCTGGAATGGAGCACGGGGGGGTGGAACGGAGCACCGGGGGGGGGGTGGATCGGAGTGCAGGGGGGGTGATTGGAGCACGGGGGGGGGGGGGGGGGGGGTGATTGGAGCACGGGGGGAGCGGACAAGAGCACGGGGGGGAGCGGAGCACTGGACGGAGGGGAGCCGGAGCAGTGTACCGGCCAGATCGGAGGGCTGGGGGGGCGATCGGTGGGGTGGGGGCACACTAGTATTTCCAGCCATGGCCGATGATATTTCAGCATCGGCCATGGCTGGATTGTAATATTTCACCCGTTATAATAGGTGAAATATTACAAATCGCTCTGATTGGCAGTTTCACTTTCAACAGCCAATCAGAGCGATCGTAGCCACGAGGGGGTGAAGCCACCCCCCCTGGGCTAAACTACCACTCCCCCTGTCCCTGCAGATCGGGTGAAATGGGAGTTAACCCTTTCACCCGATCTGCAGGGACGCGATCTTTCCATGACGCCGCATAGGCGTCATGGGTCGGAATGGCACCGACTTTCATGACGCCTACGTGGTGTCATGGGTCGGGAAGGGGTTAAACATGATGTGCTTTAGCCAAATTGTTTTTCCTCAAAGGAATGGTCATCTGTCGATTTTTGGGGATTCTCATCTGTATCAGCTGGATCCTCCACAAAGGGCAACATCACTCTTCAAAAATGCCTCTATCCAGCCAACCTGTGCCTTGCTCTGCACTGACTAGGTGTAAGGACTCGGACCCCAAAACACTGGTCTACAGATGAATGTCTTATTTTTTTTTTTTGGGAGACCCTGGATTTCTGCCTTAAAGAGGACTTTTGCCTCGTAAACTGTACATTTCTACTCATAGTAGCAGGAATGTAGATAAAGACTTTTTTTTTTTTTCCTTCCTTCACGCAGTTGTGGAGATACAAGGCACTGAAATTACGGGTGCCAAATGTTTTATCGTTTCACTGGCATTTGATTTCCTTAAGCTCTGAGTATTTACTTTCATCCCACTATCACACTGTCCAAGGCCATGTCCATATATAGGAAAAGTAGACACGTACAATTCTGACCTGAATTAAAACACCCATTGATCACGCTGACAATGCCTTTCTCCCTAACAGTAATACCCCCATGGTCCTCAGCTGCTCCCATGGCTATATGCACTTCAACAACAGAAAGTGTGTAATACTTACCCCCTCCCATGCACGTCAGCTACGGCCCAGGAATCCTGTGCCTGCACTCCCTCAGAAATACATACCTCATCCTCCCTTCTGTGGGCGCTACACTGTTCTGCGCAGGCGCCAGCGAGTCACTGTGATGAGCAGTGCCTAGTTTTCTCCACACATACTGCTTAGAATATCACCAAAAAGGTCTATCTTCGTCTCATCAGACCAGAGAATCTTATTTGGGCGGCACGGTGGCGCAGTGGTTAGCACAGCAGCCTTGCAGCGCTGGAGTCCTGGGTTCAAACCCCACCAAGGACAACATCTGCAAAGAGTTTGTATGTTCTCTCCGTGTTTGCGTGGGTTTCCTCCGGGCACTCCGGTTTCCTCCCACATTCCAAAGATATACTGATAGGGAATTTAGATTGTGAGCCCCATCGGGGACAGCAATGATAATGTGTGCAAAATGTAAAGCGCTGCGGAATATGTTAGCGCTATATAAAAATAAAGATGATTATTATTATAGTCTGGGAGTCCTCCATGTGTTTTTTTTTTTTTTTTTAAGCAAACTCTATTTCATATGTCTTGCACTGAGGAGAGGCTTCCGTCGATATACTCTGCCATAAAGGTCTGACTGGTGGAGGGCTGCAGTGATAGTTCACTTTGTGGAACTTTCTCCCATCTCTGGAGCTCATCCACAGTGATCTAGGGGTTCTTCTTTACCTCTCTCAAAGGTCTTCTCCCACGATTGCTTAGTTTGGCTGGACTGCCAGGTCTAGGAAGACTTCCGTTGGTCCCAAACTTCTTCTTCCATTTAAGGATTATGGAGGCCACTGCGCTCTTATGAATATTGATCGATAATATGCTCTCCCCACTTACTCTCTGCACGGTCATCGCTAGGAACCATGTGTACATAGCGATGACTGACTAATCAGGGAGGAAGTGGGGAGAGCACCTTATCAGCGTGCACACCGGAGGTCACCTGCACAGAAGATCCCTGAATGCAGCGCCAATAGAAGGGAGGATGAGGTATGTATTTCTGGTGGAGTGCAGGATACTGAGGCCATAACTTGCACTGATGGGAGTGGAGTAGTATTACAATGAAGACAGGAGGCAGAGATTTCTTCCAGGCACCGCACGCCCCGGAGCCTGGAAGAAATCATTAGCAAAAGGAAATAAAATAAGATTTCTCAGCAACAAGACTGCTAATATGAGGCATACTGTAGGACTAGTGTAACATTTCTATTACTTGTATTCCCATATTAATAATCATACGTCCTGTAAGGTGACAGATTGTCTTTAAATATGATCATTGAGATTCTTTAACTGCAGTTCAGCTCTTTTCAAGAACACCAATCTGGAAGACCTTGTGAATGCCAGGAAACATGAACGAGATGCGTTGCGGGAGGCATCTCAAAAGAAGAAAGAGCAAGACAAGCAACAACGGGACAAAGATAAACAAGCCAAGCAAGATCGAAAAGAGAAGGAGAAGAAGCGCACACAAAAGGGAGAGCGCAAGCGATAATTTACTTGTGTTACAGACTTTTCCACGGGCTGGGTGCATAAACTATATGGATCATTTATGACCCAAGATTCTTCCATTGATGTTTCTAACTTCGAGAATAACTGGTGCAACCAATATAGCCGAGTCACATACTGCATAGAAGCCAAGTAACAACAGAACAGTAATGATATGGAACTGATATTCTTCCTACCAGGACTGTGGCGCATGAACACTACGGTTTATTGTTTGACATGTTTAATGGTGGGGTTGTCTCCTTCGCACTGAAAATATATTTATACATTTGTAAATTAAATACAATAAATACTGCCCGGCTAGCCAACATTGGTAAAGACATGTCATTGATGTGTTCTGTATAACACCCACATAACATATGTCAGTTTAATGTCTGTGGAAACACATTGTCTGTCAAACTTTTAATAGTTTTTTGTTAGCTAAAAATGCTGTGGCAAAGTGATTGCAAGTAGCCAGTAAAGGATAAGCACACTTTAGGTGAAATTTGTGAAAACTGTCTAGTAGAAAAACTTTGCAATCACAGCAGTTTTTCCTATCGCCACGACAGCACCCACAACGAGAGAGGGGATCCGCCCACCTTCCGGACAGGAACCTACAGGTTAAAAAGGGGCGGTCCCCCTCGCCCTCCAGTTTGGCTTCCTGTCCGGACGGCGGGAGCCTGCAGGATTTCGTCTTACCCGGGTCTGCCAAGCCTCTGTGCGGTGTCCGGGGGGAACGGCAGAGACGGGGGCCCGGAAGCAGCGTCGGGGGAAGTCCTGTGTCCAGCTTCCCCCCTCGTCTGGCAAGGATCGGTGGCGTTCCTGGGGGAAGGCATGCCGCCCTGGGTCGTCCACGCGCGATGCTGCTGGAGCAGGTCGGCGCTTATGACCCGGAAGTAGAGCTAACGACTTCCGGAGGAGCGCGGGACTTTTAAAAAGAAGGCAGCGCTTGGTGAGTGTGTGCGGCAACATGTCTTCTACAGGAGACGCCGAACACCGACAGCTAGGAGAGCAGAGGAGCAGCAGCAGATCTCGTAGTGGTGATGTGGTACGCGGGCAGCAGGACCCTGGCAACCCGACGTCACGTCGCACCTCACCCCCTCAGAAACCCGTACTCTATATTTGTCAGCAGTGGTGAGTGTTATATCCGAGCCGTTGGCTGATACAACTGTTTTCTGTACTATGCTTTGTTATAGGGGAAGAAGGTCTCTAAATCTAAGCATAAGCAGTGTGCTTTATGCACGGAGCCACTACCTGACACCTGTTTAAAGAAGTTATGTCAGACGTGTATATGCCGTACGTTAGAAGAAGAGGCCCCTCTCCGGGTATCGGATTTGAGGGAAGTAATTAGGGAAGAAATAAAATCGTCCCTTATCTAGACGGCATGAAAAGATCAGTATGGAGATGGTGTCCGATTCTAGCCCTTCGTTACAAGAGGGCGAATGCTCGGAAAGTTCTTCACCATCCTCCTCAGATGAGGAGGGAAGGCCTTGCTTTTCCACTGACAATATGGAGACTTTAATTAAGGCAGTCCGTGCGACTATGGGGGTTGCAGAGAGTAAAGAACCGAAAACAACCCAGGAGATCATGTTCGCAGGGCTGAGCCAGAGAAGTCGTAAAGCTTTCCCGGTGGTAGATTCCATTAAAGATCTGGTCAAATGGGAGTGGGACAAGCTGGATAAAGGGTTCTTACCTTCAGCCGCTAAAAGAAGGTACCCCTTTGAGGATGACGCCTTATCCCAGTGGATGAAGATTCCGAAAGTAGATGCGGCAGTAGCCTCTACTTCAAAAACAGCCTCGCTACCATTAGAGGATGTAGGACTCCTTAAGGATCCTTCAGACAGGAAGGCTGACATGCTCCTTAAGAAGCTGTGGGAGTCATCATCTGGAGCCTTTAAGCCCGCAATCGCAGGCACCTGTACTGCTAGATCAATTATGGTCTGGGTGACTCAGCTGGAGGAACAGCTTAAAGCAAAAGTACCCAGGGATAAATTGTTGAATTCCCTGTCTCAGGCCAGAGAAGGAGCGGCTTATCTAGCTGATGCCTCGATTGATTCCCTGAAATTGGCTGCAAGATCGGCGGGTCTTTCAAATGCAGCCCGACGGGCACTATGGCTAAAGACCTGGAAGGGGGATGCTCAGGCTAAAGCCAAATTGTGCTCCATTCCGTGTAGGGGTGAGTACCTATTCGGCCCGGTGCTGGATGACATCCCTGCAAAGGCAGAAGATAGAAAGAAGGGATTTCCTAAAACGTTTAATCCCACTTTTAGGAACGCCTTCCGGAGACGCATGCCCTTCAGAAAATTCCAGTCAGACCAGTAGGGATATAATCGTACTGGGAAACATCGGATCAAAAGAAGAAAGGTGGATACTATAAGAACCCTTCATCTTTCTCAAGACGTAGACGTAACTACAGATAGAACAGATCTACCAGTAGGGGGAAGACTGAGGTTCTTCTCAGATGAATGGAAAAAGATAACTTCTAGTGCCTGGCTAATGGGGGTAGTTGAGTCAGGGTTAAAATTAGAATTTTTGAGAACTCCCCCAAATCATTTTGTAATAACATCGCTGGACACTCCGGCCCAACAACAGGCCTTAGAATTAGAGATTCAACAATTGCTTACAAAGCGAGTTATTGAAGAGGTTCCAAAACATCAGGAGAAGTCGGGGTTTTATTCTCCGCTGTTTTTAATCTGCAAACCTGATGGGTCCTTTAGGACTATCATAAATTTGTGTAAATTAAATAAATATCTTCAGTACCACGCTTTTAAGATGGAATCCATTAGGTCAACAACTAAGCTTTTGTTTCCTAGGTGCTACATGTCGGTCTTGGATCTAAAAGATGCATACTACCATCTTCCAGTTTATAGAAATCACCAGCAATTCCTCAGGATGGCAGTATGGGTAAACCATCAGATTAAACATTTCCAATTTTTGGCAATGCCCTTTGGCCTGTCTATGGCACCTAGAGTTTTTACAAAGGTTGTTTCGGAAGTAATGGCCCATATCAGGGAAAGGGAAACCCTTGTAGTGCCCTATCTAGATGATTTTTTAATAGTTGGGAATTCAATTGCTCAGTGTACGGCTAGGGTAAATGCCATAATATCATCCCTACAGGAACTCGGATGGATAATCAACTGGGAAAAGTCAAAACTGGAACCTACAAGACGTCAAATGTTCCTAGGAGTTCTTCTAGACTCAGAAGATCAGTCATCCTTCCTACCAGAAGAGAAGAAGCAGAAGATCATTCGAAGGATCACGGCCGTAAGGAAAGTTCCAAACTTAAGTTTAAGAGACGCAATGTCTCTACTGGGATCATTGACTGCGTGTATACCGGCGGTGAGATGGGCTCAGGCTCATATGCTTCAGTACGAAGTTCTTCAAGCAGAGAAAGATCTTCAGGGTTCTCTAAGCAGAAAGTTCAATTTATCACCCGCCACTCTTGACGATCTGAGATGGTGGCTCAATCTAGCACATTTAGCAAAGGGAGTTCTCTGGACCATCACTCCGGATAATGTAGTTACAACAGATGCCAGTCCGTTCGGTTGGGGAGCCCATATGGGAGACATTCTAACCCAAGGGCGATGGTCGATTCAAGAATCCCAGAATTCCTCAAATCTAAGAGAGCTTGCTGCGGTCAATCAAGCTCTTCTTTGCTTACTACCATCCCTGAGAAATTCGCATGTACAGATACAAACCGACAATATGAATGTGGTGGCCTACATCAATCATCAGGGGGGGACAAGGTCACGATCCCTAATGACCACTACAGCACAGATATTGTCCCTGCCCGAGAATCTCTTACATTCCCTGTCGGCAGTTCATATAAAAGGGGAACTCAATATAGAGGCAGACTATCTGTCGCCATTCCCTTCGTCAGGGGGAATGGTCCCTAAACAAACAGATATTCGATTGGATAGTCAATCTTTGGGGGTTGCCGGTAATAGATCTATTTGCTACGAGGGAGAACAGGAAGGTCAGGAGGTTTGCATCTTTACACATAGCAGACCGACCGTTCATAGTGGATTCCCTTCGTGTCCATTGGGATTTCCAGCTGGCATATGCCTTTCCCCCAGAAAGATCAGGGAGGAAAGAGCCAGAGTGATCTTAATCGCCCCCTTCTGGCCCAGGAGGCCTTGGTTCTCTCTCCTCAGGACAATGTCTGTGACCGATCCCTGGGTGCTGCCAGTGGTTCCGGAACTCCTTTCTCAAGGTCCATTTCGTCATCCAAATTTGGAGACTCTTCACTTAACGGCTTGGAACGTGAGAGGGAGCTTCTGAGGGAGAGGGGGTTCTCTAATGCTTTAATAGCTACCTTATTGAAAAGCAGGAAGGAGGTCACTACGAAGATCTACACAAAAATTTGGAAAAAATTCCTTATGTTTTATCAGCAACCATTAGGAGATAAAGCTCCGATTTAGGCTATTTTGGAATTCCTTCAGAAAGGCTGGGAATTGGGTTTAGCAGTCAACACTCTAAGAGTTCATGTTTCAGCCTTAGGGGCTCTGTATAACAGTGATATAGCTGGTAATAGATGGGTTGCTAGGTTTATTAAGGCATGTCAGCGTTCTAACCCAATCCATATTGTGAGGTTACCCCCTTGGGATCTAAATTTGGTGCTTGAGGCGTTGACTGAACCTCCTTTCGAGCCATTGGATTCTATTTCGATAAAAAATTTAACCCTAAAAACAGCTCTACTTTTAGCATTAACATCTGCTAGGAGGGTCAGTGATATACTTGTGTTGTCAGTAGATCCTCCCTATCTAATAATTCTCCAGGATAAGATTGTCTTAAAACCTGATCCTGCATACCTGCCAAAAGTAGCAACTAAATTTCATAGAAGTCAGGAGATTTATTTACCATCTTTTTATGAAAATCCAGGTTCAGAAGAGAAGAAATATCATACTCTAGATGTAAAGAGGGCGATATTAGAATACTTGAATAGGACAAAAAGCTGGAGACAGAGTAGGGCTCTGTTTGTTTCTTTCCAGAATCGGAAAAAGGGTTCAAGTGTCACGAAGAATTCTATCGCTAGATGGATTAGAGAAGCGATATGTCTTGCTTACTCTGCCAGGGGAGTAACACCACTAGAAGGCATCAGGGCGCACTCCACTCGGGCTATGGCATCATCGTGGGCGGAGAAGGCAGATGTCCCCATTGAAATGATATGTAAGGCGGCAACTTGGTCATCACCTTCCACCTTTTATAAGCACTATCGCCTTGATCTATCTGCCAATTCCAGCTTACAGTTTGGCCGTTCAGTACTTAGTGCTGTGGTCCCTCCCAAATAGATAATCTTTGAAAGTCTCTCGTTGTGGGTGCTGTCGTGGCGATAGGAAAACCGGTTTTTACGTACCGGTAATAGGATTTTACAGAGTCCACGACAGCACCCATACACCCCCCCGTATTTAGTTACTTATTCTTGCACTCTGTTGGAAGGTGTGCCTTTAGAGATGACTCTATAGAGGTGGTGGTATCTAGTAGTGTTTAAGATAATATTGTCATGTACTGATTCATTGGCGGTATCCCTTGTACTCTGGAACACAAACTGGAGGGCGAGGGGGACCGCCCCTTTTTAACCTGTAGGTTCCTGTCTGGAAGGTGGGCGGATCCCCTCTCTCGTTGTGGGTGCTGTCGTGGACTCTGTAAAATCCTATTACCCGTACGTAAAAACCGGTTTCATTTTCTAAGGCTATGTGCCCACGTTGCAGAATGTTTGCAGAATTTGCCTGATCAAAACCAGACTCCTTTCACAGGAAATCCGCTTGTGTTTTTTTTGCGGAGCGTCCCGATACAATTATATAGCGGCAAAATCACTGAAATTCCGCAAAATGAATGAACATGCTGTGTTTTTTTTCCGTGATGCTTTTGCGGAAAAAAACGCAGCATGGGAAAAACAATGCAGAATTCCATTAAAAATAATGGGATACGTTTAGTAAGCATTTTCACAGCGAAAAAACACAACGTGTGCACATAGCCTTATAGTGCTGAGCTCAATGATTGGCTGCAGTGGTGGTGCGACCTGTCAATTCAACATCACTGCTGCAGCTAAAATACTTGATCAGAGAAGCGTTACAGCCAGCTCTAGACCCGGTTAGGGAGAGTAATATGCTTTCATTTTACATGATGTGCAGCATATGATACACTTTTCAAAAAGTGGAAAGCCCCTTTAAGCACTTTGATATCCAACATCCCTGATTCTTCTTTCTCTTCATTTTTTTTTTGTTGGCACAACAACTAGGTCTCTCCACCAGTCATGTAAAAATTGTCTTGATAATGTCTAAAGGTACCGTCACACTTAGCGACGCTGCAGCGATACCGACAACGATCCGGATCGCTGCAGCGTCGCTGTTTGGTCGCTGGAGAGCTGTCACACAGACAGCTCTCCAGTGACCAACGATCCCGAGGTCCCCGGTAACCAGGGTAAACATCGGGTAACTAAGCGCAGGGCCGCGCTTAGTAACCCGCTGTTTACCCTGGTTACCAGCGTAAAAAAACAAACAGTACATACTTACATTCAGCTGTCTGTCCCTTGCCGTCTGGTTCCTGCACTGACTGCTGGCCGTGAAAGTGAAAGCACAGCACAGCGGTGAGTCACACAGCGGTGACTCACCGCTGTGGCTGTGCTCTGCTTTCACTTTACGGCCAGCAGTCAGTGCAGGAACCAGACGGCAAGGGACAGACAGCTGAATGTAAGTATGTACTGTTTGTTTTTTTACGCTGGTAACCAGGGTAAACAGCGGGTTACTAAGCGCGGCCCTGCGCTTAGTTACCCGATGTTTACCCTGGTTACCAGTGAAGACATCGCTGAATCGGTGTCACACACGCCGATTCAGCGATGTCTACGGGGAGTCCAGCGACGAAATAAAGTTCTGGACTTTCTTCCCCGACCAGTGATCTCCCAGCAGGGGCCTGATCGCTGCTGCCTGTCACACTGGACGATATTGCTAGCGAGGACGCTGCAACGTCACGGATCGCTAGCGATATCGTCTAGTGTGACAGTACCTTAAGTAAAACGTCCGTTAGAAGGGCTGATTGGCTATATGTAGGTCAATCGTCTCTTAGTAATTGGTTTGTTTACACAGGGTGATGAATACACAGTGAACGAGCAGGCTTACCGCTTGACTAAATGAATCTCAAACGATAGATGCCAAGACATAGCTCGCATACCTGGTTGCTTGAACATCCTGCCTAAAGGTACCGTTACACTAAACGATTTAGAGAAAAGCAAAATCTATATACTGACTGTAGGTCACATAGATGGTACCACTGTAAATAATATATATAACAAAGCATAAGTGGAAAAGCTAAAACGTAACTTTTATTATAACATAAGCCACACGAAAACTGAACCAAACACCCAAGTGAATAAAAGCTGGGGCAAGGTCTAAGCTCAATGGTATGATGACCATAGAGACCAGTTAACCCCTGACAACAGGATTGTCTGATTTCATCTGCGAAATGTTAGAGAAATCAAACTATACTAGTATATGACCTGGAGAAAAGCTGAAGTCAAAAAACATGTATTGTATTCAGCATCATATACCTAGTTACATGTAAAAACAAAGAGTTGCCAGCAGTAGACGCATATATTTAACCAGTGCTACTGGTGGCTATATACATAAAAAAGGAACAATCTCACCAGTTCCAAGGTGTAGGCAAAGGAGCACCGGAAGGCCTCTAGTCAGGGGATAATCCGGAAAGGAAGAGACGACAGTCCCTATGTCAGTCCCTATGGGGCTATCAGTAAGCTATCCCCAAAGCTCCTGCCCTTACAAGGGCAGTCCACAGCTACCCCTGTATACACATGCCCTGCACTCTCCCTGTATAGTCCGTCCCGACGCGTTTCATCCAAGCTGATTCCTCAGGGGACTTGCTTGTGCATGGAGATAAAGTGCCTATGTGCTAGAAAGGAGGGACATAAAGTCCTGCCACCCTCTATGCTGTCCTGCAGAGAGTGGTACAGGCGTGGGGCTTGTATTTAAATAGACAGAGGGGGAGGTGGAAAGGGGGCGACCACTTCCCCTGGGTAATCATGTGACAGCTATGAGTAACCATGGCGACTTAGAAAACAAACACATGTGGGGGATCTACTGTTATGTGGCATACATGCGTGCTGCCGCTCAGGAGGTCCACGTGGCTACCCGCATTACCTATTCACTCACTAACCTGTGACGTCACACGCCGAGAATCATAAGGCAGATTACCTGCAGATGAGGGGCAACAGGCGCTTCCTGTCCAGCATGCTGACGCCGGCGCGCGGAGTTCCCTAGTAGCAGAGACGCCGCGCTGTAAGCTATGGCGCCGCTCACACTTCCTGTCAGAAGCGCTCACACCGGAAGTGAGTGTAGCTAGGCAACGAGAGACGTCAGGCTGTATGCCTATGCCGCTGCCTGCAAGGTCCACTGACAAATACCGATAATCCTGAAGTATGGACTAAGGTAGTAGAAAGCACCTAAGAGTATAGCACCACGCGCCTAACTCAATACTGAGTATACTAAACGGCAACCGAACTAAACCGGAAAAGCCCATCACTAGGCAACCAGACGCCACTAAGGGCTATAATGGGTGCTGAAATTGGACCTGCGATAGCCCGATAAAAACCAAAATAAGTGAGTGAGTGTTAAAGCGCCACATATTTGAGATGGCTACACGGGCTGAGAATAATTAGCCAATGAAAGAATAGTGCCACATATGACAAAAACACCCATACCAAAAAAATATATGGTAAATAATATAAAAGCAATTGTTAATCATGAGAATCCCATAACAAAATTGGGTGGGCAAAATAAGGACTTAGGCATGATAAGATAACACTGACTGTATCACACTGAAAGAAGGACATAAAACAAAGGCAAGGGGAAGTGATTCAGATAAAGCAGCTATAATTAATTTGATCATTTAGGCCTTGTGGACTCACTGTGTTTAAGTAGAAAGTCCACTTGGCCTCACGTTGTAACAACATTTGGTCCCAGTCGCCTCCACGTACAGGTTTTGTAACCTTTTCAATGGCCATAAACTTATGTCCTTCTTTCAGTGTGATACAGTCAGTGTTATCTTATCATGCCTAAGTCCTTATTTTGCCCACCCAATTTTGTTATGGGATTCTCATGATTAACAATTGCTTTTATATTATTTACCATATATTTTTTGGTATGGGTGTTTTTGTCATATGTGGCACTATTCTTTCATTGGCTAATTATTCTCAGCCCGTGTAGCCATCTCAAATATGTGGCGCTTTAACACTCACTCACTTATTTTGGTTTTTATCGGGCTATCGCAGGTCCAATTTCAGCACCCATTATAGCCCTTAGTGGCGTCTGGTTGCCTAGTGATGGGCTTTTCCGGTTTAGTTCGGTTGCCGTTTAGTATACTCAGTATTGAGTTAGGCGCGTGGTGCTATACTCTTAGGTGCTTTCTACTACCTTAGTCCATACTTCAGGATTATCGGTATTTGTCAGTGGACCTTGCAGGCAGCGGCATAGGCATACAGCCTGACGTCTCTCGTTGCCTAGCTACCCTCACTTCCGGTGTGAGCGCTTCTGACAGGAAGTGTGAGCGGCGCCATAGCTTACAGCGCGGCGTCTCTGCTACTAGGGAACTCCGCGCGCCGGCGTCAGCATGCTGGACAGGAAGCGCCTGTTGCCCCTCATCTGCAGGTAATCTGCCTTATGATTCTCGGCGTGTGACGTCACAGGTTAGTGAGTGAATAGGTAATGCGGGTAGCCACGTGGACCTCCTGAGCGGCAGCACGCATGTATGCCACATAACAGTAGATCCCCCACATGTGTTTGTTTTCTAAGTCGCCATGGTTACTCATAGCTGTCACATGATTACCCAGGGGAAGTGGTCGCCCCCTTTCCACCTCCCCCTCTGTCTATTTAAATACAAGCCCCACGCCTGTACCACTCTCTGCAGGACAGCATAGAGGGTGGCAGGACTTTATGTCCCTCCTTTCTAGCACATAGGCACTTTATCTCCATGTACAAGCAAGTCCCCTGAGGAATCAGCTCAGCTTGGATGAAACGCGTCGGGACGGACTATACAGGGAGAGTGCAGGGCATGTGTATACAGGGGTAGCTGTGGACTGCCCTTGTAAGGGCAGGAGCTTTGGGGATAGCTTACTGATAGCCCCATAGGGACTGACATAGGGACTGTCGTCTCTTCCTTTCCGGATTATCCCCTGACTAGAGGCCTTCCGGTGCTCCTTTGCCTACACCTTGGAACTGGTGAGATTGTTCCTTTTTTATGTATATAGCCACCAGTAGCACTGGTTAAATATATGCGTCTACTGCTGGCAACTCTTTGTTTTTACATGTAACTAGGTATATGATGCTGAATACAATACATGTTTTTTGACTTCAGCTTTTCTCCAGGTCATATACTAGTATAGTTTGATTTCTCTAACATTTCGCAGATGAAATCAGACAATCCTGTTGTCAGGGGTTAACTGGTCTCTATGGTCATCATACCATTGGGCTTAGACCTTGCCCCAGCTTTTATTCACTTGGGTGTTTGGTTTAGTTTTCGTGTGGCTTATGTTATAATAAAAGTTACATTTTAGCTTTTCCACTAAACGATTTACCAACGATCACGACCAGCGATACGACCTGGCCGTGATCGTTGGCAAGTCGTTGTGTGGTCGCTGGGGAGCTGTCACATAGACAGCTCTCCAGCGACCAACGATGCTGAAGTCCCCGGGTAACCAGGGTAAACATCGGGTTATTAAGCGCAGGGCCACGCTTAGTAACCCGATGTTTACCCTGGTTACCATTGTAAGAGTAAAAAAAACAAAAAACACTACATACTCACATTCCTGTCATGTTCCCCAGCGTCAGCTTCCCTGCACTATGTAAGCGCCGGCCGTACAGCAGAGCGGTGACGTCACCGCTGTGCTCTGCTTTACGGCCGGCCGGCTGACAGTCAGTGCGGGAAGCTGATGCTGGGGGACGTGACAGGAATGTGAGTATGTACTAGTTTTTTTTTTTTTTTTAACTTTTACAATGGTAACCAGGGTAAATATCGCGTTACTAAGCGCGGCCCTGTGCTTAGTAACCCGATATTTACCCTGGTTACCAGTGAACACATCGCTGGATCGGTGTCACACACGCCGATTCAGCGATGACAGCGGGTGATCAGCGACCAAAAAAAAGGTCCTGATCATTCCCAGCGACCAACGATCTCCCAGCAGGGGCCTGATCTTTGGTCGCTGTCACGCATAACGATTTCGTTAACGATATCGTTGCTACGTCACAAAAAGCAACGATATCGTTAACGAAATCGTTATGTGTGAAGGTACCTTTAGTACTGTTTTTATTACATCAATTCATGGCACTATATACAAGGATATCATTACCAGGCACTTTCTTTTTTTTGTTTCAGAGCTCTCCTTTTTATCAGATCCATGCCTTATGGCCCATTTCAACTAACTAATTTCAGTGCAGTAACGACTGGTGCCTGACCATATTCAAATTCTTCAGCGCCCATATCGGCCTTTTTATCCAGACTGACGAGCAGTAATGGGGCAGAACAATTGCTAATATGATCTTTGTCCCCATACACATTCAATGTTATCAGCAGTACATAACCTGTTTATATTGGGCGATGTGCTGCCAATCATGATTTTTTTCTTCAAACGCACACGAGCTTGCAGATTAGCGGCTTGTGTAAAAGGGCCTTTAGATGATATCATGTCATCCATTAAATCTGTGATTTTTGTATGGCAGCCCTTTCTTTCTACCGTTCTTTAAAAGTAAAGAGGACCTGCTACATTGCCATTAACGGTTACATTTTTTTATTTTTAGCAGATTAAACATATTTAAACCGTACACACAATAACCCTTGATGCACTTCAGTACAACATAACTTGTTTTTGCATTGATACATCAAAACCAGAGTATATCTGAAGACTGTAACAAATTCATTGCAAACTCCTATTTAGAAAAAGATGATCAAATCAAGTTAGAGATACAGGGCTTAATTTATAATCCACTGACACATCCCAAATTCTGGTTGGAGAAGGGTCAGACCGGCCACATAACTCGATCGCAGTGTAAAGCTCGGACAGGCCGTCGGCTCTCCCGACCCAAGCATGTATTTCTATGAAGACTGTACTGCTCACAGGTCAGCTTCCAGTCTGAGGATTGTGATCCTGGTCCGAGTTATATGGCCATCTGACTCTTCCCTAAAGGCTCTTTCACATTGCTTTCAGTCACCCGTTCCTTGGTCACATCGGGGCTTGCGTCCGAACCCCCTACCCCCAGCCAAAATGGGATTTGGGCATATGCACTGACGGGCCATAGACTAGAATGGTGCTGACAGAGAGAATGTGGGCTCTGCCGTGCATTATTTTCTGGCATATATGTCTACTATGTCTGAGTGTCTGCCTCCAGGAAGTGTATACACCTGAAAATGATGCACGGTTACATCTGGGAGTTCAAACGTAAGCCCTGAATGGATCACCGAACGGGTGCCTGAAAACAGTGTGAAAGCATCCTTAGAAGAACTGATTTTTATCAATGCTATACACCGTTCAGAAAACAAGAAACCAGATCAATTTGCATTAGGTAGCATTCACACATCAGAGTGATGCTACCATCCGAGAGACACGGATTAATTTTTTTCTCATTTGTCATCTAGTTACTTGTTTCTTTTCCACTGAAGGTGTGTGCTGGTTTCCAAGCAAATAAAAAGGTCCAATTTATAATAAGCAATAGATCCTTGAGCCATGGAAGAAAATCTGTATGTTGCGTATCCCATAAACTTTAATGTTCAAGTTTGATCAGAAAAATTGGACGTGCTCAGAGTCATACTGATCTCACTTTCGGACCTGTGATTTTAATGGATGTGTGAGTATATCCATTTTACTCAATAGGTCTCAATGCTATCCAATAAAAAAAAAAAAATTAGATGTGTGAATGTACGGTAACTGTATAGTCTGAATATCTTATTCACACAAAATAAATGTGTACAACAGTGCATGGAAGCCCTCCTAACAAAATTTCCTAAAGCCACAACAAGTCTAGCAACTGTTTTACACTCCAGAAAAATCATAGAAACTTTCTAAATACTTAAATAAAATCTTTAAAGGAGCTAGCTGTTTTCAGATGTCCTAAATGTTCGGTGATACTCAGGTGGGTGCAGGAAACATGGTGTAATGGGCAGCTTGTCCATGATCTTGGAGTGAAACCTACGTTTTGACTTCACCAACTACAGCGTTGTCCTGATCTTGCTCAGTTTCAGCTAAAGACTAGTTCACAGTTGGTGGTCTTAGTGCTTCTGGCCCCAGAAGTATCTCAGTAGAAAGATGTTATTAGTAGGTATATGGGACCACATTTGGGAGAATATGTAGTGCAGCAACCAATGTGCCAACACATGGTGTCAGTGGACGAGTAGTGATGAGCGAGTGTACTCGTTGCTCGGGTGGTCTGAGTATTTGTAAGTGCTCAGCGATTTATTTTTTGTTGACGCAGCTGCATGATTTACAGCTGATAGACAGCTTGAATACATGTGGGGATTCCCTAGCAACCAGGCATCCCCCACATGTACTCAGGCTGGCTAGCAGCCGTAAATCATGCAGCTGCGTCAACAAAAAATCTCCGGGCAGTTACAAATCCTCAGAGACCACCCGAGCAACGAGTACACTCGCTCATCACTAGTAAAGAGGTGTAATAAGGCACTGCTAAGTGTGAACTTGGTCTTGAGAACAACAAGACCATTGCATTTAGTTAACCAGAAGTGGCTGTTTAATAGAGGCACTTTTATTAAGCCACACCAAGGGCACAATTATCGTTTCTGCTTACCCAGATTATATGGTAGAACTGATTGCTTTGTAATTAAAAACTGATAAAATGCAATTCTGCATGGAATAATAGAAGACTATTCATTGCATACTCTCTAGAAGCATGGTTTGCTGAATCATTGTTCTTGTTCTGTATAATCAGTCATCTAAAATGGGATTGGAAGATTTTTATTTTATAAAGTTTCAAGAATGTGAAGAAATAAATACTCTGATCCTTTAAATACATCTGCAACTGAATGATGGATTACAATGTTGGTGCCCGTTTCCATGTAAATGGGCAACTAAACTTCCGGTCACGGATCATAGGAGAAACATGAAGGTTTTCATGTCAACAATTAATGCAGGTGTGTAGCAGTTCAACACTGCAACCATACACATTCTGGCCTCTAGTACAAGTTAGGGAAAAAATAATTATCTGACTGGTTGCTGCAGGTAATTCCTTTAGGCAATTTACAGTAATTGAAATATGTGAGGCCCATGTATTTTGGCTATGTAAAGGCAGTAATATCTGCTGTGATAACTTGCCTGAAGCAGAGCGGATCTGCCAGGTAAGGAGTCAAATGGAAGATTTTGTGCACGTTAAAAAACATTAAAATATTAGGGCCTTCATTGATTGTACAGTTGTACTTTTTTTTCAAAAAGAACTGGATTGGCCAAACTTCTCAGCAGAATAGAACTAAAAGATGAGTAACCGGAGAGCTTAACTACCTAGATTTCTTAATATAGTTCAGATGTAAATATTCTTAAAAATTGGGGGTAACCGCATTTCCATTAGTATTTCACAGTAGTTATATTTTAATGTACTTAATTCTACTGCCCTACTCCCCTTTTACTAAAACAAGAAGTAAACTAATAAGTGATTTTGGTCCATCTTGATAAACTAACATAACGCAAGAGAACGAACAGACTACCAGTTCTGCCAAGACTCTTGTTGCTCCCTCTCATCTCCTGGTGACTCTTTTTCCTAGAACCACTGCTACTGGTGGCTTCTTCCATTGCCATTTGGGGAGGACTGATGGCAACAGATGGTCTGTGCAAAGTACATCCAGGTCAGAAGACATAATGAAAGATGGAGGACACAGTAAAGCTAGCCTCTCATCTCGTTATTTCTCCTTCATTCTGTGTAATACTAGCATATGCTGTAGTGTTTTGTTTTCTTACAAATGGAAGTGCATGGGAAACACAGAACTCTATGCAAAAAAATTGCATACATTATTGCCATATGTTTAGCGTCTATATCAGAAATACAAGATGTATATTCAGAAATAAGAGGAAAAAATATGATGTGACTTGAGTTTAAACAGCACCAGAAGGAAAGAGGGAACACCAGGAGTTGAGGCAAAAATCCAACCTTGGGTGTTATCAGGGACATTTCCTTTGCTAAATTAAAATACACAATTCTGATCATGCGACTTTCCAACAAGCTGCAATATCCACTCCACCAGTACTTTGTGCAGGTGGTGACTTGGGCAAAGTCATCTGCAAGGCACACCAAAACGCTGTTCGGGCCTTACGTGTTGCCATAGCCATTTCTCCAACTGAAGAAGCGAGGATGAAGATATCTGTTTTGAGAGAAGAAAGCTATTACATTTCTGCAGTTTAGATATGTGATTATTGGGTATAAATATCTTTCTCAATTGCTTTTTTTTAAAATTTTACCTCTGTTGTCATTCTGGCGAGGTCTCCCATGCCTCTGGTGATGATTTGAGGTATTCATAATCTCATTCTTGCGTTGGGTATGAACATTGTTAATCGCCTGTAAGTAACGGTCCATCGCAGTGGAGATGTTGGCATGAAGAGGCGAGCTCCTAATGCGCTCCATTTTACCCAGAAGAGTTACCACCTTGTAGAAAAGATACTGCAATATCAGAACTAATGTGTGTAAGCACAAAGCGTGGTTAACCCCTTAGCGACCGGGCCAAATGTTTAAAATCTGACCAATGTCACTTTACATGGTAATAACTCTGGAACGCTTCAACAAATCCCAGTGATTTTGAGATTGTAATTTTTCATGGCTCATAATTTATGATGATAAATTTAGGTCAATATGTTTTCTGTTTATTTATAAGAAATATCAAAAATTTGCCGAAAATGTAAAAAAAAATTAGCAATTTTCAAACTGTGAATGATTATCCCTTTAAGGCCGGGGTCACACTTGCGAGTGCAATGTGAGAAACCCGCAGGAGTCTCTTGCATCAATACCCGGCACAAATATTTTAGGTTTTGCAGTAATTTTTCAAGGACAATTTTTTTTTTTTTTAGAGACCTATCCAGGTTTGAAGTGACTGGAAGTCCTATATATTGGAAAACCTAAAGTGATATCATTTTAACCCCTTAACCCCCCGGAGCTTTTTTTCATTTTTCACTCCCCTCCTTCCCAGAGCCATAACTTTTTTTATTCTCCCGAATATCCTCCATCCTCTGGAATTCTTTACCCAACACATCCGACTATCAACCACATACGGAACCTGAAAACCCACCTCTTAAGGAAAGCTTACAACCTGCACTGACCCCGCTGCCGCCTCATCACTACCGAAGCTACCGCCTCACCAACACCGGAGCTCCTGCAACCCTCAACCTACTGTCCCCTTTCCCACCATCCTGTAGAATGTAAGCCCGCAAGGGCAGGGTCCTCGCCCCTCTGTATCAGTCTGTCATTGTTAGTTTTGTTTACTGTAAGTGATATTTGTATTTTGATGTAACCCGCTCCCATGTACAGCACCATGGAATTAATGGTGCTATATAAATAAATAATACTAATTTTTGCATCAAAATGGCCATGTGATGGTTTGTTTTCTGCAGGACAAGTTGTACTTTTGAACGACACCATTGGTTTTACCATGTCGTGTACTAGAAAAAGGGAAAAAAACTCCAAGTGCGGTGAAATTGCAAAAAAGTGCAATCCCACCCTTGTTTTTTGTTTGGCTTTGTTACTATGTTCATTACCCCCTTCACCCCGAAGCCTGTTTTCACCTAAGTGACAGGGCCAATTTTTACAATTCGGACCATTGTCACTTTATGAGGTAATAACACTGAAACACTTCAACGGATCCTGGTGATTCTGACACTGTATTCTCGTGACATATTTTAATTTATGATAGTGGCAAAATTTCTTTGATATTACTTGCGTTTATTTGTGAAAAAAACGTAAATTTGGTGAAAATTTTGAAATTTTCTAGCTTTGAATTTTTATACCCTTGCATCAGAGACTTAACATTTCCCACATGTCTACTTTACATCAGCACAATTTTGGAACCAATTTTTTTTTTTTTGTTAGGGAGTTATAAGGGTTAAAAGTTAAACAGCGATTTCTCATTTTTTCAACAAACATAACAAAACCATTTTTTAGGGACCACATCACATTTGAAGTCACTTAGAGGGGCTTATATGATTTAAAATACCCAAAAGTGACACCATTCTAAAAACTACACCCCTCGAGGTACTCAAAACCACATTCAAGAAGTTTAATAACCCTTCAGATGCTTCACAGGAATTAACGGAATGTGGAAGGAAAAAATGAACATTTAACTTTTTTTTCACATAATGATCTTTTAGCAACAATTTTTTTTATTTTCACAAGGGTAAAAGGAGAAAATGGACCACTAAAGTTGTTGTGCAATTTCTTCTGAATACACGGATACCACTGATATGTGGGGGAAAGCCACTGTTTGGGCACACGGCAGGGCTCGGAAGGGAAGGAGCGCCGTTAGACTTTTTCAAACCAAAATTGGCTGGAATTGAGATTGAACGTCATGTCGCGTTTGAAGAGCCCCTGATGTGCCTAAACAGTGGAAAACTGCCACAAGTGACCTCATTTTGGAAACTAGACCCTTCAAGGAATTTATCTAGATGTGTGGTGAGCACTTTGAACCCCCAGGTGCTTCACCGAAGTTTAGAACGTAGAGGCGTGAAAATAAAAAATCCAATTTTTCCCCAAAAATGATCTTTTAGCAACAATTTTTTTATCTTCACAAGTGTAAAACGAGAAAATGGACCACTAAAGTTGTTGTGCAATTTCTCCTGAATACACTGATACCCCATATGTGGGGGAAAACCACTGTTTGGGCGCACGACAGGGCTCGGAAGGGAAGGAGCACCATTTGACTTTTTCAAACCAAAATTGGCTAGAATTGAGATCGGACACCATGTCGCGTTTGGAGAGCCCCTGATGTACCTAAACAGTGGAAAACCGCCACAAGTGATCCCATTTTGGAAACTAGACGCTTTAAGGAACTTAGATAGCTGTGTGGTGAGCACTTTGAACCCCCAGGTGCTTCACAGAAGTTTAGAATGTATTGGCATGAAAATAAAAAACAAAGTACGCCTGCCCCGGAGCCGTGGCTGAAGATCAGAAGAGGACTTCTTGGAATGAAGATGGGAGGCGCCGCAGCGGACCAGAGACGCCCATCCGACCGGACCAGCAGCGGGACCGCCCCTGGGTGAGTATAATCTAACGTCTTTTTCTCCTCTTTCAGGTAACATCGGGGGCTTATCTACAGCATTACAGAATGCTGTAGATAAGCCCCTGATGCCGGTGGGCTTACCTCACCCGCGATTTTCAGGGTGACAGGTTCCCTCTAACGACCAGAGGTATTTTTGATTTAGTATTTTCATTTTTTGCTCCCCTTCTTCACAGAGCCATAACTTTTTTATTTTTTGGCCAAAATGACCATGTGAGGGATTGTTTCTTGCGGGACAAGTTGTATTTTTGAACGGTATCATTGGTTTTAACATATCGTGTACTGGAAAATGGGAAAAAATTCCAAGTGTGGTGAACTTGCACAAAAAGTGCAATCCCTCAGTTGTTTTGTACATGTTCACGAAATGCTAAAACTCCAGGTTATTGTGAGTTCATAGACACCAAACATGTCTAGGTTCTTTTTTTACTTAGGTGGTGAAAAAAATTCAAAAGTTTGTACATAAAAAAAAATTGTGCCATTTTCCGATACCTGTAGCTTCTCCTTTTTTGGTGATCTCAGGTTGGGTGAAGGATAATTTTTTTGCATGCCAAGCTGACATTTTTAATGATACCATTTTGGTGAAGATACGATCTTTTGATCACCCGTTACTGCATTTTAATGCAATGTTGCTGCAACCAAAAAAACCCATAATTCTGGTGTTTTGACTTTTTTCCCCCCGTTACACCGTTTAGCTATCGGGTTATTTTTTTGGGGGGGATTGATAGATTGGGCAATTCCAAATATGTGTATGTTTTTTATTGTTATATTATGAATGAGGGGTGATTTAAACTTTTATATTTGTTTTATTTTTTAAAAACATTTTTTTTTTTTTAACATGGCGTGCTTCAATAGACTCCACGGGAGACTCGAAGCTTCCATTATCCGATGGGCTCTGCTACATACAGGCGATGATCAGATCGCCTGAATATAGCAGAAATATTCACTTGCTATGAGCACCGACCACCAGGTGAAGCTCATAGCAATACAGCAGTGACAACCATAGAGGTCTATTGGAGACCTCTAGTTGTCATGCCAACCCATCGGTGAACCGCGATCACATGATGGGCTCACCGATGGGCGGGATTTCCGATGTGCTTGCCGGAAGTGCGATAGATTGACAGCGGCATTTAACTAGTTAACATCCGCGGGTGGATCGCGATTCCACCCACGGCTGTTAGAGGCAAATGTCAGCTGTTCAAAAAGCTGAGATGTGCCGGAAAAGATGTGGGCTCAGCACCGGAGCCCCAAAGGGAGTAAGTCTGACATCGGCATACTATTATGCCCAATGTTGGAAAGGGGTTAAGGGGCCTATATGGCAGAAAATACCCAAATAACCCTTCAGGTGTTTCACAGGAACTGAAGCAATGTAGAAGGAAAAAAATAAACATTTAAATTTTCTTCACAAAATTTTTTACTTAAGACCCAATTTATTTATGTTCATAAAGATATTCAGACAAATTAGACCCTGATATTTGTTCTGCAATTTCTCCTGAGTACACTGATACCCCAGGTGTGGAGGAAAACCACTGTTTGGGTGCACAGGAGGGCTGGGAAAGAATGTAGCATCATTTGACTTCTTAAAGCTATGTGCACACGTCAGGAATTTCTGCAGAATTTTCCTGAACAAAACCGGACTTTTTCTGCAGGAAATCCGCATGCGTTTTTGACGCGTTTTTTTTCTGGAGATTCCCAATGCATAAAATAGCGGCAAAAACGTGAAAAATCCGCAAAATTAAAGAACATGATGCGTTTTTTACCGCAATGCGTTTTTTTTTTGCGGAAAAAAACGCATCATGTGCACAAAAATTGCAGAATGCATTACAAATGATGGGATGCTTAGGTATGCGTTTTTTAAGCGTTTTTCCCGTGGAAAACTGCTGAAAAAACGAGAAAACTCCTGAACGTGTGCACATAGCCTCAATGTAAAATAGTTTTGAATCGAGAACGGACACCATGTCGCATTTGGAGAGACCCTGATTTACCTAAACAGTGGAAACCTCCCACAAGTGACACAATTTTAGAAGCTAGACCCCTGAAGGAACTTCTAGATGTGTGGTGAGCACCTTGAACCTCCAGGGGAGTCACATAAGTTTATAACGTAGAACAGTGAAAATCAAAAAAAAAAACAAAAACAAATTTTTTTCCACAAAAATGATCTTTTTGCCTCAAATTTTTTAATTTTCACATGTGTAACAGGACCCCAAAAATACCCCATATGTGGGGGAAAACCACTGTTTGGGTGTACAGCAGCGCTCGGAAGTGAAGTAGCAAGGTTTGACTTTTTGAACACAAAACTGTCTGGAATCGACATCGAATGCCATATCAAGTTTGGAGTGCCTTGATGTGCCTAAACAGTAGAACCCCCCCCCTTCCCCCACAAGTGACACTATATTTGTAAACTAGATCTCTCAAGGAGCTTACAGTTATATGAAAAAGTTTGGGCACCCCTATTAATCTTAAGCTAAATGTTTTATAAAAATTGTTTTTTTTGCAACAGCTATTTCAGTTTCATATATCTAATAACTGTTGGACACAGTAATGTTTCTGCCTTGAAATGAGGTTTATTGTACTAAAAGAAAATGTGCAATCTGCATTCACACAAAATTTGACAGGTGCATAAGTATGAGCACCCTTATCATTTTCTTGTTTTAAATACTCCTACCTACTTTTTAGTGACTTACTAAAGCACTTTTTTTGGGTTTTCTAACCTCATTGAGCTTTGAACTTCATAGCCAGGTGTATGCAATCATGAGAAAAGCTACTCAAAGTGGCCACTTGCAAGTTGTTCTCCTGTTTGAATCTCCTCTGAAGAGTGGCATCATGGACTCCTCAAAACAACTGTCTAATGATCTGAAAACGAAGATTATTCAACATAGTTGTTCGGGGAAGGATACAAAAAGCTGTCTCAGAGATTTAACCTGTCAATTTCCACTGTGAGGAACATAGTAAGGAAATAGAAGAACACAGGTACAGTTCTTGTTAAGGCCAGAAGTGGCAGGCCAAGAAAAACATCAGAAAGGCAGAGAAGAAGAATGGTGAGATCAGTCAAGGACAATCCTCAGACTACCTCCAGAGAGCTGCAGCATCAACTTGCTGCAGATGGTGTCACTGTGCATCGGTCAACTATACAACGCACTTTGCACAAGGAGAAGCTGTATGGGAGAGTTATGCGAAACAAGCCGTTTCTGCAAGCACGCTACAGAGTCGGCTGAGGTATGCAAAAGCACATTTGGAGAAGCCAATTTCTTTTTGGAAGAAGGTCCTGTGGACTGATGAAACCAAGATTGAGTTGTTTGGTCATACAAAAAGGCGTCATGCATGGCGGCCAAAAAACACAGCATTCCAAGAATAACAGTTGCTACCCACAGTAAAATTTGGTGGAGGTTCCATCATGCTTTGGGGCTGTGTGGCCAATGCCGGCACCGGGAATCTTGTTAAAGTTGAGGGACGCATGGATTCCTCTCAGTATCAGCAGATTCTTGACAATAATGTTCATGAATCAGTGACAAAGTTGAAGTTACGCAGGGGATGGATCTTTCAGCAAGACAATGATCCAAAACACCGCTCCAAATCTACTCAGGCATTCATGCAGAGGAACAATTACATTGTTCTGGAATGGCGACCCCAGTCCTCAGACCTGAATATCATTGAACATCTGAAGGATCATTTGAAGAGGGCTGTCTATGCTCGGCGACCATCAAACTTAACTGAACTGGAATTGTTTTGTAAAGAGGAATGGTCAAAAATACCTTAATCCAGGAACTCATTAAAAGCTACAGGAAGTGACTAGAGGCTGTTATTTTTGCAAAAGGAGGATCTACTAAATATTAATGTCACTTTTCTGGTGGGGTGCCCATACTTATGCACCTGTCAAATTTTGTTTGAATGCAGATTGCACATTTTCTGTTAGTACAATAAACCTCATTTCAAGGCAGAAACATTACTGTGTCCAACAGTTATTAGATATATAAAACTGAAATAACTTGCAAAAAAAACAATTTTTATAAAATATTAAGCTTAAAATTAATAGGGGTGCCCAAACTTTTTTATATAACTGTATGTAGATATGTGGAGATCACCTACAACTCTCAGGTGCTACACCGAAGTTTATATTGAAGAGCCAAGAAAATAAAAAAATAACATTTTTCCCTTAACCCCTTAGACGTACTATCCCGTCAAGGTGACCTGGGACTTAATTCCCAGTGATGGGATAGTACGTCCAGCGCGATCAGCTGCGCTCACGGGGGGAGCGCGGCCGAGTGTTAGCTGACTATCGCAGCTGACATTCGGCACTATGTGCCAGGAGCGGTCACGGACCGCCCCTGGCACATTAACCCCCGGAACACTGCGATCAAACATGATCGCAGCGTTCCAGGGGCATAGGGAAGCATCGCGCAGGGAGGGGGCTCCCTGCGGGCTTCCCTGAGACCCTCGGTACAAGGCGATGTGCTCACCTGGTACCGAGCGTCTCCTCCCTGCAGGCCCCGGATCCAAAATGGACGCGGGGCTGCATAAGTTTCCTTTAGGGAGGTGGCTTTCCAGAGCCTGCTCAAAGCAAGCGCTGGTAAGCCTGCAGCCCTGCTTGTCAGATCGCTGATCTGACACAGTGCTCTGCAAAGTGTCAGATCAGCGATCTAACCCCATAAAATTATGCCCCCCCCATCCCGGGGCAATGTTATAAAGTAAAAAAAAAAAAATATTCACATGTGTAAAAAAAAATAAAAATTCCTAAATAAAGAAAAAAAAAATATATTGTTCCCATAAAGAAATGTATTTATCTAAATAAAAGAAAAACAATAAAAGTACACATATTTAGTATCGCTGCGACCTATAAAACTGTCCCACTAGTTAACCCCTTCAGTGAACACCGTAAATTTTTTTTTTTAAAAACGAGGCAAAAAACAACCCTTTATTATCATACCGCTGAACAAAAAGTGGAATAGCATGCGATCAAAAAGACAGATATAAATAATCATGGTACCGCTGAAAACGTCATCTTGTCCCGCAAAAAATGAGCCGCCATACAGCGTCATCAGTGAAAAAATAAGAGTTATAGTCCTTAGAATAAAGCCATGCAAAAATAATTCTTTTTTACATAAAATAGTTTTTATCGTATAAAAGCGCCAAAACATAAAAAAATAATCTAAATGAGGTATCGCTGTAATCGTACTGACCCGAAGGATAAAACTGCTTCATCCATTTTACCAAACGCAGAACGGTATTAACGCTTCCCTCCCCCTCAAAAAAAAACTTCATGAATAGCTGGATTTTGGTCATACTGCCTCACAAAATCGGAATACAATGCGATCAAAAATGTCACGTGCCCGAAAATGTTACCAATAAAAACATCAACTCGTCCCGCAAAAAAACAAGACCTCACGTGACTCTGTGGACCAAAATATGGAAACATTATAGCTCTCAAAATGTGGGAACACAAAAAAATATTTTTTGCAATAAAAAGCATCTTTTAGTGTGTGACAGCTGCCAATCATAAAAATCCGCTAAAAAAGCCAGCTATAAAAGTAAATCAAACCCCCCTTCATCACCCCCTTAGTTAGGGAAAAATAGAAAAAATAAAAAAAATGTATTTATTTCCATTTTCCCATTAGGGTTGGGATTACATTTACGGTTGGGATTAGGGGTGTGCCAGTGTTAGGGGTGTGGTTAGGGTTATGGTTGGGATTAGGGGTGTGTTTGAGTTAGGGGTGTGGTTAGGGTTGGGGGTGTGGTTGGGATTAGGGGTGTGTTTGGGTTAGAGTTTGAGTTAGAATTCGGGGTTTCCACTGTTTAGGCACATCAGGGCTCTCCAAATGCAAAATAGCGTCCGATCTCAATTCCAGCCAATTCTGCGTTGAAAAAGTAAAACAGTGCTCTTTCCCTTCCGAGCTTTCCCGTGCGTCCAAACAGGAGTTTACCCCAACATATGGGGTATCAGCATACTCAGGACAAATTGGACAACAACTTCTGGGGTCCAATTTCCCTTGTTACCCGTGGGAAAATAAAAATTTGGGGGCTAAAAAAACATTTTTGTGGGACACAAATGATTTTTTATTTACACGGCTCTGCGTTATAAACTGTAGTGAAATACTTGGGGGTTCAAAGTTCTCACTACACATCTAGATAAGTTTCTTGGGGAGTCTAGGTTTCAATATGGGGTCACTTGTGGGGGGTTTCTACTGTTTAGGTACATCAGGGGCTCTGCAAATGCAATGTGATGCCTGCAGGCCAATCCATCTAAGTCTGCATTCCAAATGGCTCTTTCCCTTCCGAGCTCTGCCATGCGCCCAAACGGTGGCTCCCCCCCCATCCCACATATTGGGTATCAGCGTACTCCATACAAATTGGTCAACAACTTTTGGGGTCCAATTTCTCCTGTTACCCTTGGGAAAATACAAAACTATGGGCTAAAAATAATTTTTGTGAAAAAAAAAAGATTATTTTCACAGCTCTGCGTTATAAACTGTAGTGAAACACTTGGGGGTTCAAAGCTCTCACAACATATCTAGATAAGATCCATAGGGGGTCTACTTTCCAAAATGGTGTCACTTGTGGGGGGGTTTCAATGTTTAGGCACATCAGGGGTTCTCCAAACGCAACATGGCGTCCCATCTCAATTCCAGCCAATTTTGCATTGAAAAGTCAAACGGCGCTCCTTCCCTTCCAAGCTCTGCCATGCACCAAAACAGTGGTTTACCCCCACATATGGGGTATCAGCGTACTCAGGACAAATTGCACAACAACTTTTGGGGTACAATCTCTTCTGATACACTTGGGAAAATAAAAAATTGGGGGCGAAAAGTTCATTTTTGAGAAAAAATATTATTTTTTATTTTTACGGACAAATATTTTACATTTTTACAAGGGAAAATGGGTAAAAAGAAGAATAAAATTTGTCCCACAATTTCTGCTGAATGTAAAGATACCCTATACCAGGGGTCTCAAACTGCATTCCTCGAGGGCCGCAAACCATACGTGTTTGCAAGATTTCATTAGCATTGCACAAGGTGCTGTAATCATTATGTGTGTAAGTGATTAAATTATCACCTGTGCAGTAGAAGGAAATCCTGAAAACATGACCAGTTTGCAGCCATTGAGGAATGCAGTTTGAGACCTCTGCCCTATACCCTGTACAGTACTGCTTAGCCACAGACTTGGGGGGGGGGGGGGGGGGTTGGGGGGAAGGAGCGTTATTTGTCTACTGGAGGGCAGATTTCCCTAGAATTGTTTGCAAACTCCATATACAGAGCCCCTAAGAGGTAGCAGAAAAGAATACCCGCTCAAGAGACCCCATTGTAGAAATTATACCCCTGCCAAACATGTGGACTCTAAAGGTGGTCTATGCACACTGGAGCGCAGAAGGGGGGAGGGGGGGGGGGCATTTGGGAGCGCAGAATTACCTTTGGGGGATTGGGAACCATTTAGCTTTTCCACAGCCTTTGTACTACCAGTAACATGGAAGCCCCCCCATATATCCACTGACAGATGACAGATCTGAGTGAGGACTTGCTTTTTTGTGAATTGAGTTGAAGCTTTTTTTTTTGAAAATTTTACATAACATTTGGGATCACATTTATCTGCGCCCTATGCTGAGCACTTACTTTGGGGTTTCAATCTAAATCGCTGAGTGACGTGAATCAGATGAAACCCCCGAGGGATCCATTCACTATAATGAGGCAGCAGAGTTAGGCCGGTTTCACACATCAGTGGCTCCGGTACGTGTGGTGACAGTTTCCTCACGTACCGGAGACACTGACTTGATTAAAATCAATGTGTCTCTGCACATGTCAGCGTGTTTTCATGGACCGTGTGTCCGTTTGAAAAACATGGAGACATGTCAGTGTTCGTGGGAGCGCACGTATTACACAAACCCATTAAAGTCAATGGGTCCGTGTAAAACACGTACCGCACACGGATGCTGTCCGTGTGCCGTGCAGGAGACAGCGCTACAGTAAGCGCTGTCCCCCCAGTGTGGTGCTGAAGCCGCCATTCATTTCTTTTCTCCAGCAGCGTTCGCTGGAGAGAAGATATGAAAAATCTTTTTTTGGTGTTTAAAAAAAAGATCCCCCCTAGGGGTGGAGCAGCATATTCATCACTGTAATGAGCGGGACCACGTGACGGCTCATACAGAAGCTGCGGCTAGGAGAGGAAGCAGCGAGGGAGCCGGGTAAGTATTTTATTACCAGCGGGGGGGGGGGGGGGGGGGGCGCACAGGGGGTGGGAGGGGGTTGGGGACATGGATCTTTTTTTTTAAACAACAAAAAATAAAAAATTTTTTTCATATCTTCTCTCCAGCGAACGCTGCTGGAGAGAAGAAATGAATGGCGGCTTCAGCACCAGATGTAGGGGACAGCGCTCAACTGTAGCGCTGTCTCCTGCACGATGCGTGTGGTACCCAGTCGGCACACGGATGCCGCACGTGTGCCACACTGATGTGTCACGTGAGCACACGGACACGGATAATTCCGGTACCGATTTATCCGGTACCGGAATTATCTGGATGTGTGGGACAGGCCTAACTCTGGACTGTCTGGCTTCTGTTCAGCTGAGTTCTTCTTTTCAAGAGTGCATAGAACTATGGCAGACCGCGCTTTTATGGATGCCTAAAAAGACAGACACTGCTGGATCACAGGTCAGACAGCATCCATACTGCCTCCATCTACCTTATTATAGGTAATCCTCCACCAGAGGTTTCATCTGAATCACATATTTCAGAGATTTACACAAAAAACCCAGTGTAAGCGCTCAGCGCAGAAAGTAAGATATACTGCATGTGTGCCGTGCCTTACTGCGATCTTTCAGAGGCGGAATGAACAAATTATCAGCAGTTGAAGAATTGGCTTTATTTATTTGTTACGCTGTTCCTCATGTGGTATAAGTGATTAAGCGACTTTATTCTTCAGGTCGGTGCGATTACAGCGATACCAGATTTATATTGAGTTTTATAATTGGCTTTTGTTACACACTAAAAAGATCTTTTTATTGCAAAAACAAGTTTTTTGAATGGTTATATTTTTAAAGCTATAATTTTTCCATATTACGGCTGACAGTCATTTGAGAGATTGTTTTTTGTGGGATGAGTAGATGTTTTTATTGGTACTATTTTCGGTCAGATGACATTCGATTTAAGGGAGGCAGAATGAACAAAAAACAGAAATTCAGGGGCTCTGTTGAAGAACCCAGTGGTTGTTTATTTAGGCCCCACAGGTTCTCCTCGGACTGTGGCACAATAGTTCCACAATCACATGCGCAACACTTATCATTGCTCAGACACAGCAGTTCCTGCCTCCTAGTCCTGCGATGCCTCCTCCTGTGATAAGTACCTCACTGTCTATATATATATATAGTATATAAGAGCCTGTTGGGGGTGTAGTTAGCATTCTCAGCTCTGCTTCATTGCTAAATCCAAAAACTCTCCCTGTGTGAGAACGGCTGCACCCAGTAATCTAAGTGATACATTGTTGGATTCAGCTTCTCTTTGCCTACATCAGGCTGCTCTCAGATCAGGTAGCAAAAGCTGCTCACAGATTCCCTTTAAGTTCATACCAGGGCTGGGGACTCCTAAAATATATAAGAAATTGGTACAGTAGTAAAATGCAGTATGTGATGTAAATTTTTTCTTAAGAAATTGGGAAAGTTATGAAATGTCCTATAAATGTCAGTTCTATTTCTGATCTAAGGATCTCGGCTTTTAGTTAATAATAAAATAATAATTTTATTTATATAGCGCCAACATATTCCGCAGCGCTTTACAAATTATATTTGAATCTGTACTGCACTTTATGTACGTGCTCAATAGTGAGGCACTGCTGTAGAGTCAGAGTCTGAGCCGTTGATTAGGCAAATTGAGAAATTGGAGGTTTGGCTTACCGACTCTGCAGTACTCCAGTTTGTGTGTCTTGTATAGGGTATTACTTTAACCCTTTCAAAACCTTGGTGGTTTTCAGTTTTCTGCTTTCCTTCTTCCCAGAGCCATAACCTTTTTATTTTTCAGTCAATATGGCCGTGTGAGGGCTTGTTTTTTGCAGGATGAGTTGTACTTTTGAACGACTTCATTGGTTTTACCATATTAAGTATTGAAAAATGGGAAAAAAAATTCAAAGCATGGTGAAATTGCAATTCCACAATTATTTTTTGTACCATGCTCGCTACATGCTAAAACTGACCTGCCATTATGATTCTTCAATTCATTACGAGTTCAAAGATCGCAAATATTTATAGGTTCTTTTTTATTTAAAGGGAACCTGTCAGCAGAATTGTGCACAGTAAACTACAGACAGTGTCAGGTTGGCGCCGTTATACTGATTAAAATGATATGAAATCCATCTTATGGTTGTTGTTTAGTCTGCAATTTAAGTTTTGAGTTAATGATATGCCCGTGCTTCGGGAGGCCCGTGGGGGGGCTTTATGTGGTGCTCTGATTAGCTATTCATACTGAAGACTGCTGACAGATCGCTGTCCCTCAGTGACCTTACCCCTAGTTAACATAATAAATATTATAAACACGTGGTCAAAATTGTTCGTACACCTCGTTTAATGATTGAAAAACCCACAATGGTCACATAAATAACTTGAATCTGACAAAACTAATAACAAATCAAAGATCTATGAAAATGAACAAATTAACGTCAGACATGGTTCCACAGAATTAAAAAAAAAAAAATTAAAACTCATGAAATAGGCCTGGACAAAAATGATGGTACCCCTGAAAATAATGTGACAAAAGGGGCATTTTAAATCAAGGGGTGTCCACTAACTAGGATCAGAGGTGTCTACAATCTTGGAATCAGTGATTGGGCCTGTATACAAATTGATGATAAATCAGACGGATAATACGAATGGTAACAAAAGAAAAACTTCTAGAAGCAAAGATGTGGTCTTAGGCCATGTTCACACTATGCGGTTTTTACTGCGGAACCGCGGCGATTTTGCCGCTGCGAGTCCGCAGCTGTTTTCCATGCAGGGTACAGTACAATGTTACCCTATGGAAAACAGAAACCGCAGTGCACATGATGCGGAAAAACCCGAAAAAAACCGCGCTGAATTGCTGCGGAAAAAAAGAAGGACCATGTCACTTCTTTGTGCAGAATCGCAGCGATTCTGCACCCATAGAAATGCATTGATCCGCTTACTTCCCGCATGGGGCTGTGCCCACCATGCGGGAAGTAATGCGGATAATGTGCGGGTTATACCCGGGGTGGAGGAGAGGAGACTCTCCTCCAGGCACCGGGAACCATATTTGTATTAAAAAAAAGAATTAACCCCTTAGTGACAGAGCCAATTTGGTACTTAATGACCGAGCCAATTTTTGCAATTCTGACCACTGTCACTTTATGAGGTTATAACTCTGGAACGCTTTAACGGATCCCGCTGATTCTGAGATTGTTTTTTCGTGACATATTGTACTTCATGTTAGTGGTAACATTTCTTCGATATTACTTGCGATTATTTATGAAAAAAACGGAAATATGGCGAAAATCTTTAAAATTTTGCAATTTTCAAACTTTGTATTTTTATGCCCTTAAATCAGAGAGATATGTCATGAAAAATAGTTAATAAATAACATTTCCCACATGTCTACTTTACATCAGCACAATTTTGGAAACAAAATTTTTTTTTGTTAGGTAGTTATAAGGGTTAAAAGTTGACCAGCAATTTCTCATTTTTACAACACCATTTTTTTTTAGGGACCACATCACATTTGAAGTCATTTTGAGGGGTCTATATGATAGAAAATAATGAAGTGTGACACCATTCTAAAAACTACACCCCTCAAGGTTCTCAAAACCACATTCAAGAAGTTTATTAACCCTTTATGTGCTTCACAGGAACTGAAACAATGTGGAAGGAAAAATGTACATTTAACTTTTTTTTGCAAACCTCTTAATTCAGAACCATTTTTTTTATTTTCACAAGTGTAAAAACAGAAATGTAACCATACATTTTGTTATGCAATTTCTCCTGAATACGCCAATACCCCATATGTGGGGGTAAACCACTTTTTGGGCGCACCGCAGAACTTAGGAGTGAAGGAGCGCCGTTTGACTTTTTCAATGCAGAATTGGCTGGAATTGAGATCGGACGCCATGTCACGTTTAGAGAGCCCCTGATGTGCCTAAACAGTGGAAACTCCCCACAAGTGACACCATTTTGGAAAATAGACCCCTTAAGGAACTTATCTAGATGTGTGGTGAGCACTTTGAACCCCCAAGTGCTTCACAGAAGTTTATAACGTAGAGCCGTGAAAATAAAAAAATCGCTTTTGTTTACACAAAAATGATCTTTTCGCCCACAAATTCTTATTTTCACAAGGGTAACAGGAGAAATTAGACCACAAAAGTTGTTGTGCGATTTCTCCTGAATACGTCGATATCCCATATGTGAGGGTAAACCACTGTTTGGGCGCATGGCAGAGCTTGGAAATGAAGGAGCGCCGTTTTACTTTTTCAATGTAGAATTGGCTGGAATTGAGATTGGACGCCATGTCGCGTTTGGAGAGCCCCTGATGTGCCTAAACAGTAGAAACCCCCCACAAGTGACCCCATTTTGGAAACTAGACCCCTTAAGGAACTTATCTAGATGTGTGGTGAGCACTTTAAACCCCCATGTGCTTCACAGAAGTTTATAACGTAGAGTGTTATGAAAGGCAATTCAGTACTACAATGGACATAGCGGTCAGAGCACATACAGTGATCTAACAATAACCCAAAATCATAGAACGAGCTCTGAGACGTGGGAACTCTGCAGACCGCAATCCCTAATCCTCTCCAAACAACACTAGAGGCAGCCGTGGATTGCGCCTAACTCTGCCAATGCAACTCGGCACAGCCTGAGAAACTAACTAGCCTGAAGATAGAAAATAAGCCTACCTTGCCTCAGAGAAATACCCCAAAGGAAAAGGCAGCCCCCCACATATAATGACTGTGAGTTAAGATGAAAAGACAAACGTAGAGATGAAATAGATTCAGCAAAGTGAGGCCCGACTTTCTTAACAGATCGAGGACAGAAAAGGTAACTTTGCGGTCTACACAAAACCCTAAAGAACACCACGCAAAGGGGGCAAAAAGACCCTCCGTACCGAACTAACGGCACGGAGGTACACCCTTTGCGTCCCAGAGCTTCCAGCAACAAATTAGACAAGCTGGACAGAAAAAATAGCAAACAAATAGCAAAGAAGAACTTAGCTATGCAGAGCAGCAGGCCACAGGAATGATCCAGGGAAAAGCAAGTCCAACACTGGAACATTGACAGGAAGCCAGGATCAAAGCATTAGGTGGAGTTAAGTAGAGAAGCACCTAACGACCTCACCAGATCACCTGAGGGAGGAAACTCAGAAGCCGCAGTACCACTTCCCTCCACCAACAGAAGCTCACAGAGAGAATCTGCCGAAGTACCACTTGTGACCACAGGAGGGAGCTCTGCCACAGAATTCACAACAGTAGAGCCGTGAAAAAATAAAAATCGCATTTTTTCTACAAAAATGATCTTTTTGCCCACAAATTTTAATTTTCACAAGGGTAACAGGAGAAATTAGACCACTAAAGTTGTTGTGCAATTTCTTCTGAGTACGTCGATACCCAATATGTGGGGGTAAACCACTGTTAGGGCGCACCGCAGAGCTTGGAAGAGAAAGAGTGCCGTTTTACTTTTTTAATGTAGAATTGGCTGGAATTGAGATCGGACGCCATGTCGCGTTTGGAGAGCCCCTGATGTGCCTAAACAGTAGAAATCCCCCACAAGTGACCCCATTTTGGAAACTAGACCCCCCATGGAACTTATCTAGATGTGTGGTGAGAACTTTGAATGCCCAAGTGCTTCACAGACGTTTAGAATGCAGAGTCGTGAAAATAAAAAATATTTTTTTTTTCCACAAAAAAGATATTGTAGCCCCCAAGTTTTTATTTTCACAAGGGTAACAAGAGAAATTGGACCCCAAAAGTTGTTGTCCAATTTGTCCTGAGTATGCTGGTACCCCATATGTGGGGGTAAACCACTGTTTGGGCGCACGGCAGAGCTCGGAAGGAAGGAGCGCCGTTTTGGAATGCAGACTTTGATAGAATGGTCTGCGGGCATTATGTTGCGTTTGCAGAGCCCCTGATGTACCTAACCAGTAGAAATCCTCCACAAGTGACCCCATTTTGGAAACTAGACCCCCCAAGGAACTTATCTAGATGTGTGGTGAGAACTTTGAATGCCCAAGTGCTTCACAGAAGTTTAGAATGCAGAGTCGTGAAAATAAAAAATATTTTTTTTTTCCACAAAAAAGATATTGTAGCCCCCAAGTTTTTATTTTCACAAGGGTAACAGGAGAAATTGGACTGCAATAGTTGTTGTCCAATTTATCCCGAGTACGCTGATGCGCCATATGTGGGGTTAAACCACTGTTTGGGCGCACGGCAGAGCTCGGAAGGGAAGGAGCGCCTTTTTGGAATGCAGACTTTGATAGAATGGTCTGTGGGCATTATGTTGCGATTGCAGAGCCCCTGATGTACCTAAACTGTAGTAACCCCCCACAAGTGACCCCATTTTGGAAACTAGACCCCCCAAGGAACTTATCTAGATGTGTGGTGAGAACTTTGAATGCCCAAGTGCTTCACAGAAGTTTAGAATGCAGAGTCATGAAAATAAAAAATATTTCTTTTTTCACAAAAAAGATATTGTAGCCCCCAAGTTTTTATTTTCACAAGGGTAACAGGGGAAATTGGACCACTAAAGTTGTTGTACAATTTATCCTGAGTATGCTGATACCCCATATGTGGGGGTAAACCACTGTTTGGGCGCACGGCAAAGCTCAGAAGGGAGGGAGCACCATTTGACTTTTTGAGCGCAAAATTGGCTATCGTGTTTGGAGACCCCCTTATGTACCTAAACAGTGGAAACCGCCCAATTCTAGCTCCAACCCTGACCCCAACACACCCCTAACCCTAATCCCAACCTGATCCATAATCCTAATCACTAACCCTAACCATAATCACAACCCTTACCCCAAAACAACCCTAATGTCAACCCTAACCATAACCCTAATCAAAACCCTAAATCCAACACACCCCTAATCCTAATCTCAACCCTAACCTCAAACCTAACCCTAATCCCAATACACCCCTAATCACAACCCTAACCTTAACCCTAATCCCAAACCTAACCCTAATCCCAAGCGTAACCCTAATGCCAACCCTAACCCTAATACCAACCCTAATCCAAACCCTAACCCTAATCCAAACTCTAACCCTAACTTTAGCCCCAACCCTAGCCCTAACTTTAGCCCCAACCCTAACCCTAAGGCTACTTTCACACTTGCGTTGTTTGGCATCCGTCGCAATCCGTCGTTTTGGACAAGAAACGGATCCTGCAAATGTGCCCGAAGGATGCGTTTTTTGCCCATAGACTTGTATTGCCGACGGATCGTGACGGATGGCCACACGTCGCGTCTGTCGTGCACTGGATCAGTGTTTTGGCGGACCGTCAGCACAAAAAAACCTTCAATGTAACGTTTTTTTGTACGTTGCATCCGCCATTTCTGACCGCGCATGCGTGGCCGTAACTCCGCCCCAGGACATAGATTGGGCAGCGGATGTGTTGAAAAACTACATCCGCTGCCCACGTTGTGCACAATTTTCACAACGTGTGTCGGTATGTCGGGCTGATGCATTGCGACGGCCCCGTACCGACGTAAGTGTGAAAGAAGCCTAACCCTAAATTTAGCCCCAACCCTAACTCTAAATTTAGCCCCAACCCTAACCCCTAAATTTAGCCCTAACCCTAGCCCTAACCCTACCCTACCCCTAATTTTAGCCCCAACTGCTCTTCTTCTGCCGGCCGGCAGATGGAGACAGATGGCGGGCGCACTGCGCATGCGCCCGCCATTTTCTTTTGCCGGCGGCCAGGAGGAGCAGCAGAAGGACCCAGGGACACAGGTGAGTATGGCAGGGTCCCCGAATCCCCCTATTTCTCTGTACTCTGATGTGCGATCACATCAGAGGACAGAGAATTACACTTTGACTTTTTTTTTTGCGGTCGCCGGTAAACAGTTACTTACCGGCGGTCGCAAAACGGGTCGGTAAAACCGACCCCGATCATGCTCTTTGGGGTCTCGGCTACCCCCGGCAGCCGAGACCCCAAAGATTCTCGCGGGGCCGGCCGGCGGGCGCACTGCGCCCGCCATTTTGAAGATGGCGGCGCCCACCGGGAGCCACGAGGAGCATCGGGGGAGATAGGTGAGTATTGGGGGGGCTACCTGGGACCCCTTTTCTCTGTCCTCCGATGTGCAATCACATCGGAGGACAGAGTAATTAAAAAGAGATCGCGTTTTTTTTTTTTTGCGACCGCCGGTAAACGGTTAATTACCGGCAATTGCAAATGCGGGGTGGGTTAAAAACCCCCCGAATCATGTTCTCTGAGGTCTCGGCTACCCCCGGCAGCCGAGACCCCGGAGAAAATCCGACTCTGGGGGGCGCTATTTACTTTTTCCACAGCGCCGTTAATTAAGTACCCTTAGCGGCCACCGTTAAAAGACGTATCGGCGGTCGCTAAGGGTTTAAAATAAAAAATCATGTTATACTCACCTCTGAAGTCTCAGCGCTGCACGCGGCCATCCGGTCTCAGGTTTGCTATGCGACCAGGACCTTCGGTGACGTCGCGGTCACATGACCGTGACGTCACCGAAGGTCCTGGTCGCACAGCATCTTTGGAACCGGACCGCCGCCTGCAACGCCCAGGAGATCGGGACGTCAGAGGGTGAGTATATCATCATGATTTTATTATTTTTAACACTACTATTGATGCTGCATATTGCTGCATATGCAGCATCAATAGTAGGGGTAAATCCCGCAGCGGAACCCGCAGGACAAACCGCGATAAATCTGCAGGGATAACCGCAGCGGGTTTGCCCTGCAGATTTATCAAATCCGCTGCGGGAGAACCCGCAGGATAAAAAGGAACGTGTGAATGTGGCCTTAAGGAGCACTATGGCAAAAAAAGAGAGGCAATTAAAGAATAAATGCACAAACCTTTGAAGGAAACCGGTCACCCCCCCCGGCATTTCTAACTAAGACTGCTTGTGCAGTACTAATGCTGCATTCTGTGAAGGTGGCTCTTATTTGGGCGGTCCATTCCAAAGCTGCAATATTACTTGTTATAATTTGCCCGCCATACCTTTAGTCTGTCCGGGGGGCACGCCTTTTCTCCCCGGATACAAACTCCTCCCAGCCATCACTCATCCCCTCCGTGCGCCACCTCCTCTGCCTTCATTAACGTCCCCGACACCTGCGCTGTAAGTTCCTTCGACTCACATCACATGATGGGAACTTACAGCACAGGCGCCGTTAATGAAAACAGAGGAGGCGGCGCCGGAGGGGCTGAGTGACGGCTGGGAGGCGTTTGTGTCCGAGGGGAAAAGACGTGCCCCCCGGACAGACAAAAGATATGGCGGGCAAATTATAAAAAGTGATATTGCCGCATTGGAAGGGACCCCCCAAAAAAGAGCCACCTTCACAGAATGCAGCATTACTGCTGCACAAGGTGTCTCTTTTAGATGCCAGGGGGGTGACAGGTTCCCTTTAAGACAGCATCTTCTTTGCTTCTATTTCTACTTCCCTCCTGAGGGTATGAGGCAGGAGCAGCTCTATTGGCTTTAAATCTACGGCTGGTCGGGCTCAATCATCTGCTATCAAGGAGCATTGGCTGCAATCTGCCATTCACACTCACATGGCGGCGGTCACCGGCACTTCTTGTTCCTTGGTGCAGCTGAGGATCTGCGGTAATGTCCGTCGGATAACGCCCCCTTTGGATCATGTGAACGGCTCAGGAAGTCCTGTACGGCAGAGGTGTCAGGGTATGTGCACACGTCCGGATTTTTCGCGTTTTTTTTGCGGATTTTCCCGATAAAAACGCTATAAATCCGCATAAAAAACGCTCAAATTATGCATCCTATCATTTAGAATGCATTCCGCATTTTTTGTGCAGATGTATGCGTTTTTTTCCGCAAAAAAAACGCAATCCGCAAAAAGAATGGCCATGCTCATTCTTTTTGCGGATTTTCTGCGGATTTCATGCATTCAGGAAAAAAAAAAAAAAAAAAAACGCAAAAAATCCGCAAAAAATCAGCGCAAAAAACGCGCAAAAAACGCGAGAAAAACGCGCGGAAAAAAACGCGATTTTCTGGCAGATTTCTCCGGATTTTGTCAGGAAAAAAACCTGACGTGTGCACATAGCCACAATCTGCATTCCTCGAGGGCCGCAAACCATGCGTGTTTTCAAGATTTCCTTAGCTTTGCACAAGGTGCTGTAATCATTATGTGTGTAGGTGATTAAATTATCATCTGTGCAGTACAAGGAAATCCTGAAAACATGACCTGTTTGCAGCCCTTGAGGAATGCAGTTTGACACCCCTGCTGTACGAGATACTGGGATAACTCTCCGGCAACACAGAGTTCCATTAACTGTCACGCTTCAACTGGGGTTCTTCAGGGGTGCACAACTCCTTAAGGTAAGAGGCCACCCGGTCTGATTTAATTTTCTAATACAATTGCTATTGGGTCCTTCATTTCCTGCGGATCCGCAGCGTCTTTTACCGTGCAGAAACGCTGCAGATCCGCAAGTCATTTACAGTACAATGTAAATGAATGAGAAAAAAAATGCTGTGCTGATGGTGCGGAAAATTCCGAGCTGCGGATTAAAAGAAGTAGCATGTCACTTCTTTTTTGCGGATCTGCGTTTTTGTACCCATTCCATTATAGAAATCCGCAGGGGTAAAAAACGGAAGAAATCTGCACAAAAAACGCAACAAATCCGCACCTGCGTTTTCTGCCAAGACATGCAGAATCTGAACTAAAAATTCCTGAGGCTAATCCACAACGTGGGCACATAGCCTAAAGGTGAACTTCAAGCTCAAGGAACATCAGTGTCAGATCACACCATCCGTCATTGTATGAGCCAAAGTGGACTTCATGGGAGACGACTAAGGAGGATACCATTGTTGAAAAAAAATCATAAAAAAGCCAGACTGGAATTTGCCAAACTACATGTTAACAAGCCACAAAGCTTCTGGGAGAATGTCCTATGGACAGGTGAGACAAAAATTGAACTTTTTGGCAAGACACATCAGCTCTATGTTCACAGACGGAAAAATGAAACATATCACGAAAAGAACACGGTCCCTACTGTGAAACATAGTGGAGGCTCTGTTATGTTCTGGGGCTGCTTTTCTGCATCTGGCACAGATTCTATTGAGCATCTTTGGAAAGAGCTGAATCATGCCGTCTGGAAAAGGCAACCTTCAAACGTGAGACAACTGGAGCAGTTTGCTCTTGAGGAGAGAGACAAAATACCTGTCGAGAGGTGCAGAAGTCTCATTGACAGTTACAGGAATCGTTGTGATTGCAGTGATTGCCTCAAAAGGTTGTGCAATATTACCGTATTTTTGACTTTATAAGACGCTCCGGATTATAAGACGCACCCCAAATTTTGAAGAGAAAAAGAGGAAAAACATTTTTTTAAAATAAAATGGTGGTGCTTTTTATAATCCATGTGTCGTATTTCTTACCAGGGGTGGTGGCTGCCGTCAAGCAGGGTCCCAGGGTTGCTGGTGGAGGAGGCAAAAGTGGAGCATTGCCGCAGACTGGGATGAGTGGGTGTTCCAAAGTGCAGCACGCCGCTGCGGGTGTCCCAGTGGTGGTGCTGTGTCCCGGTGACGGTGCTGCTGTGTCCCCAGTGGCGGTGCTGCTCTGTGTCCACGGTGGCGGTGCTGCGTCCCCGATGCTGCGCTGTGTACCCGCTGCTGCGGGGGCTCTGCTGACATTTTGTGAAAGGCCAGAGCCCCCCGCAAGTTCTTCCAAGGTTTCCTGACTCCTGTGCGGCGGCGGACTCTGGGAAAATGGCTGCCGGGAGGCGGCTCATGCGCTGATCGAGATCTCGGCAGATGAGAACCATGGAGGAACTTGCGGGGGGCTCTGGCCTTTCACAAAAAGGTCGGCAGAGCCCCCGCAGGAACGGGACACAGCACAGCACCGCCACCGTGGAAACAGAGCAGCATCGCCACAGGGACACAGCGCAGCACCGGGACACCCACAGCAGCACTCCGATAAGGTATATCCGCATTATAAGACGCACCTTCATTTTCTCCCAAAATTTTTTGGGAAAAAGTACATCTTATAATCCGAAAAATACGGTAAGGTAAGGGTACCATCATTTCTGTCCAGGCCTATTTCATGAGTTTTATTTTTTTTTAAATTTTGTGGAAGCATGGTTCAAAAGCAATGTCTGACTTTCATTTGTTCATTTTCTTATATATTGTTAATTTATCATTACTTTCGTCAGAATCAAGTTATTTCTGTGACCATTGTGGGTTTTTCTGTCATTAAACGAGGGGTATCAGCAATTTTACATGCTGATAAAAAAAAAAAAAACATTCTGCAGGCAGGCACCAGCCGTGGCACCTGCACTGCAGCATAATCGAATATGTACTGTGTATATAACTGTTATGGTTAAGGTTATCCTAATATAAAAAAAATCCATTTGAAAATGGCACCCGCTGCGCCTGCGCAGTAGCAGCTATCGCTGAATATAGAGGTGATCCGATAGCTGCTACTACCCACGCGCCGGCAGCACCATCTTTCTAGAGAAGAAAAAACAATTTCTTCTTCCAAGATGGCGCGGCTGAGCCTGCGCAGTAGCAGCTATCGGATCACCTCTATATACATGAAGCCCCCCCCCACTGGCCCTCACTAAAACTGAAAATAAAGCTTAAACAACAACCACAAGACAGATTTCATCAACCAAGGTATCATTTTAATCAGTATAACGTCGCTGACCTGACACTGTCTATAGGTTACTGTGCACAATCCTGCTGACAGTTTCCCTTTAGGCCGGTTTCACACGTCAGTAGCTCCGGTACGTGTGGTGACAGTTTCCTCACGTACCGGAGACACTGACTCACGTAGACACATTAAAATAAATGTGTCTCTGCACATGTCAGCGTGTTTTCACGGACCGTGTGTGTTCGTTTGCAAAACACAGAGACATGTCCGTGGGAGCGCACGGATCACACGGACCCATTAAAGTCAATGGGTCCGTGTAAACACGTACCGCACACGGATGCTGTCCGTGTGCTATCCTTGTGCGTTTTTCCTGTCATAGGGTTAAAATTGTAAAAATTGTTGCAATACATGGACACGGACACACGTACAGCAAACGGACAGCACATGTACAGCACACGGACCCTAAAAACGTACTCACACAGATCCCACACGGATGGCCTACGTGAGCACACATACACGGATAACTCCGGTACCGGAATTATCTGGACGTGTGAGACTGGCCTTAAGTGGTGTAAACCCGTGGCGTCTCCATTATTTTCGGATCTGGGGCTAAGTGAGGGCTTAATTTTTGAGTGTCCCCCGACGTTTTTATTGATACTACTTCAGGGTAGTATGGTTTGATCGCCTGTTATTGCAATGTCGCGGCAATCAAAAAAAGCAATTTTTTTTTCTTGTTACGCTGTTTACTGATCGGATTAAGATTTTTAATATTTTGATAGATCGGGCATTTCTGAATGCGGAGATACCAAATATTTGCATTTTTTATTGTTTTATTTTGAATGGGGTGGCAGCCCTGTTTTGTGTAGCTAAAATGATCATCTGCAATGAGGGCCGGCCACAGAGCGGTGCTCAGAGCAGATCGGCAATGACAACCACAGGGGTCTCCTGCAGACCCTGAAATGTCATGCCAACCCATGGGCACCACTGGGCGGGATTAGTGACGCACTTCCTGCGCGGCCATGATAACTGCTGCTGTTGAGAGATTGACAGCGGTATTTCACATGTTAACAACTGCGGGTGGCCTGCAATTGCACCAGTGGCTATTAGCGGCACATTCCAACTGATGAAACAGCTGATACATATCGGAAAACATGCATGCTCAGAGCCGGAACCTGCATGGACATGACCAATGACGTATATATAGGTCGTGAAGGGGTTAAAGGCTAGCTCACATGAGTGTATAACATGGCCCAGAGCAATGCTTTATCAGATAGCACTTGGTCCAATGTTATACTAGAGCGGCAGTGCAGAGCTGCAATTTTTTTCACATGCCGATTTGCATGCTGCAAGTGCATCTGATGATTGGACCAAACGCACCTATACAAGTTTATGGTACGTCCGATGTATGAGAACGAATAGAGAAAATGGGGAAATTAAGTTCTCCGAACCTATGCTGCAATCCTCTCGCATGAGAGAAACGATGACTGTGTGACACTGGCCTTATGTTTAAAGGGAACCTGTCACCTGAATTTGGCGGGACTGGTTTTGGGTCATATGGGCGGAGTTTTCGGGTGTTTGATTCACCCTTTCCTTACCCGCTGGCTGCATGCTGGCTGCAATATTGGATTGAAGTTCATTCTCCGTCCTCCATAGTACATGCCTGCACAAGGCAAGATTGCTTTGCGCAGGCGTGTACTATGGAGGACAGAGAATGAACTTCAATCCAATATTGCAGCCAGCATGCAGCCAGCGGGTAAGGAAAGGGTGAATCAAACACCTGAAAACTCCGCCCATATGACCCAAAACCAGTCCCGCCAAATTCAGGTGACAGAGTCCCTTTAAGTAAGTCTATAGAGCTTGGTTCTGATGCTCCACATCTTACAATGTAAATACCACTTCCAGGTCACGCAGAGAGCAGTCTGACCCAGAGTCTGCAGAGGGTTAATGTCTCTCAGAAGTAGAGCAGCATGCATTGGATCCCAAAGATAGCAGCGGTAGGTGAGTATATTACCACACTCACACTACATGAATATATACTCACATTTAATTAAAATTTAAGTATAACAATGTATTATGCCTGTTAGTAATGACTGATGAGCAGCCTATTAGGCTCCTAATGGCTAATGTCTATGGCAGACAAGTGGGCCTTTGTTGGCCCTTTGTTGCCATGAACATATATTGGCATCTCCCAAAATGCACTACAGGAGTGCCATGGGCTAAAACACCTGGAACCAGAGAGAGCCATTTATTTCACCAGAATGTGAGGACTACGCTGACATTGGCTACAGTATCAGCTTCTTAAATGTGTGGAGGGAGAACAGGTTCAGAGAGGGTTTCTTCACATACACGTGAAAATTAACTGTGATCATTTATAATCAAGCAATATACATCACAGACCATCTAGCAACAGGGAGGCAGTACAGGACTTACTCTGGCTTGTTCGCGTAACTGATCCACAATCAAACGATCAACTCTTGAGGGCTTAGAACTCAACCTTGGGACTGAAGCATTGTTTGTACTGGAAACCTTTTTTCCAGGATAATGATTCATAAGAAGAGATTCTGTCTGAATCAGACAAATAAATCAATTCAATTGCATTATAATAGCACATTATTTTTCTACAAGGAAATAAAACTACTGTAGGCTGCAAAAACTAATTTACACTAGAAGGCGATATATGAACTATTTTATAACCATAGACATTACAATAATACAACGCAAATAAAAATAAAACAGAGCTGTGGAGTTGGTAAGCCAAAGTTCTGACTTTGACTCCGCTACAGATGGCCAATAGTATCAACAAATGTAATGTAATAAAATTGTGACACATGGCTTTTTCTCATCATCATGTATATAATGAGGTTTCTTAGATTCAACATAAAACAAAGGAGAGTTGCTGAATTATTTTCTATCACTAGAGCACCTCACTGAGGTGTTTTTTTAATGAGTACATCAGATTGCAGAGCCTGAAATATATTTTTATTATGAAACTTTTTAACCTGTTCAAAATTCCTATGAAAATAATAAATTAAAGAGAATCTGCAGGTTAACAGCGTTCTGAACCTGCCTGACACCAGCAGTTAGACACATGCTGCCGGGAGGAAATTAAATTTATTCCCCTCCAGGTAGTGTTAGGCTATGTGCACACTTTGCAGATTCCACTGCGGATTTTTCCGCAGCGGAATTGCAAAATCCGCAGTGAAAACCCATCGCGGTTTTTACTGCGGATTTATCGCGGTTTTTACTGCGTTTTCTTCTGCGGATTTTCAACTGCAGTTTTCTATTGGAGCAGCTGAAAATCCGCAGAAAAGAAGTGACATGCTGCGGAATGCAATCCGCAGCGTTTCCGCGCGGATTTTTCTGCAGCATGTGCACAGCGTTTTTTGTTTCCCATAGGTTTACATTGAAATGTAAACTCATGGGAAACTGCTGCGGATCCGCTTCGGTCAAATCCGCTGCGGATCCGCAGCAAAATCCGCAAAGTGTGAATATAGCCTTAGGGTTTGAGTCACGGGGGTGGCGGAAGAACTGGTTCAATTGCCGCTCTGTATATAGGGCGCAGCAGCTGTAAACACGCCCCCGGCACTAACTGACAGCCGACTAGTGATGTGCCGCTGTCACCACTATTCACAGAGTGGTGACTAATTTCCAAACGCTACCAGGGAAAAGAAAGTTAATTTCCTCCAAGCAGCAGAGATTGAAGTGCCGGGCGGGTTCAGGATGCTATTTAACCTGCAGATTAACCCCACATCTGCAAATTAATAGCGTTTTTTTCATGTGACAGGTTCCCTTTAATTATGCAATATTAATAACAGATAATATATATTTTTTAAAACAGGAGTTAGACTTGACACACATTTACCGACTTCACTTGAAACTAAGGGTATGTGCGCGCGTTGCAGATTTGCTGTTGTAAAAATCTGCGCGGATTCTTCCTCTCTTGGCACAAAACGCAGTTGAAAATCCAAGCAGATTTGATGCGTTTTTTAGGCGAATTGTTCATGCGGAATTTGTATGCAATTTTGTAAGCTAAATAAAGATATATTATTTCCCCCAAAAAAAAGAATCATTTCCTAGTCCAACCTCTTCTTTTACATTCTCCATTGAAGACCATAATAGTATTACATGTCAGCTAGATACCATCATTAATAAAACGGTACATGAAGAGTTAAATAAAGACACACACACAAATGCAATATTTGTTTAATTTTCAAAAACTTTATAAAAGGGTATGTTCCCACGGTCAGTAAACACTGCGGGTTGGATGCTGCGTACATACGCAGCGTCCAACCCGCAGTGGCCAGATGTTACATCATAGTGGATGGGATTTGAAGAAATCCCATCTCCACTACGCGTGCAACGGCACCCGCGGCTTTCCTGCGGAGACGGACATTTGGCGCGTCTTTCCAGACTGCAGTATGTCAATTTATATTGCGGAGATGCTAAAGGTACCTTCACACTCAGCGACGCTGCAGCGATACCGACAGCGATGTCGATCGCTGCAGTGTCGCTGTTTGGTCGCTGGAGAACTGTCACACAGACAGCTCTCCAGCGACCAACGATCCCGAGGTCCCCGGTAACCAGGGTAAACATCGGGTTACTAAGCGCAGGGTCGCGCTTAGTAACCCGATGTTTACCCTGGTTACCAGCGTAAACGTTAAAAAAACAAACACTACATACCTACCTTCAGCTGTCTGTCCTCCGGCGCTCTGCTTTCCTCTGCACTGTCAGCGCCGGTCAGCCGGAAAGCAGAGCGGTGACGTCACCGCTGTGCTTTCCGGCTGGCCGGCGCTGACACAGGATGCAGGAGGAGTGCAGAGAAGCAGAGCGCTGGGGACAGACAGCTGAAGGTAAGTATGTAGTGTTTGTTTTTTTAACGTTTAGGCTGGTAACCAGGGTAAACATCGGGTTACTAAGCGCGGCCCTGCGCTTAGTAACCCGATGTTTACCCTGGTTACCAGTGAAGACATCGCTGGATCGGCGTCACACACGACGATCCAGCGATGTCAGCGGGAGATCCAGCGACGAAATAAAGTTCTGGACTTTCCTCAGCGACCAATGATCTCCCAGCAGGGGCCTAATCGTTGGTCGCTGTCACACATAACGATTTCCTTAACGATATCGTTGCTATGTCACAACAAGCAACGATATCGTTAACGATATAGTTATGTGTGACGGTACCTTTAGTCTCCGCAAGATAAACGTCCCCATACAATGTATTGGGCGGTGATTCCGCACGGTTCAATGAGGACATGCAGAATCACATGCGTTCAAAAGCCGGCAGCGCTTTGGACGGAGCGGACATGGGCTGCGTCCGAAGCGCTGCCGGTTCCTGACCGTGGGAACATACCCTAAAAAAAAAATTGCTTGGGCTTCTGCGGAATTTTCTTAACCAGCAAAGGGAAAGCCGACGGCTGAGGTTAATATTCTGGGAAGGAGCCAATAGTGAAAAAGGTCCCCAGGCTATTAATATCAGCTCACAGATGTTTGCTTAGCCTTTACTGGCTAGTTTACAGGGGAACCCAAGAAATTTTTTAACATGGGGTTCCCCTATAAAATCGAACCAGCAAAGACTAGGCAGACAGCTGCGGGCTGATATTAATAGCTTGGGAAGGGGCCATGGATATTGACACCCACCTAGGATAAAATCAGCTCTCAGCTGCCCCAGAAATGGCGCATCTTATAGATGCGACATTTCTTGCACTTAGCCTCACTCTTCCCACTTGCCCTGTAGCGGTGGGTGTAATATTTGTGGGGTTGATGTCACCTTTGTATTGTCAGGTGGCATCAAGCCCATGGATTAGTAATGGAGAAGCGTCTATTAGACACCTACCCACTACGAAACCTATAGTTATATGGTCAATAAACACACAGCAACAATAAAGTCCTTTATTAATCTTAATTAACCATACTTACTGCATTGCCTAATCCCTGAATCCCTTGATCTCCTGCATCAAAAATAAACCAACATAAATACTCCCTGTCCGCTGTAGTCCATTTAATAATGAGTGTCCCACGATGATCTCCTGTGTAAAACAGTCACATCGGGAGATGTGACTGCTCTACACGGCCTCCTGTTATACACTGAGAGTTGACCGGAGTTTGTGCTCTCACTTATGGCACCGCTGTGAGAATTTTCTCAAGCAGCGGTGCCGCAAGTGACAGCACGAACTCCGGTGAACTCTCTCACAGCGGCACTGTGATACACTCCCGATGTGACTGTTCTACATATGAAATTGCCGTGGGACATTCTATATTAAATGGACTACAGCGGATAGGTAAATATATGGTGGTTTATTATTTTAGTTGCAGGAGATCGAGGGTGTCGGGGAGTTACGTGCTTGGTGAGTATGAATGTTTCATGTGATTATGTAAATGTGTTTTTTTTTTTTTTACACTTGAACACAGTTGCAGGATGACGGGATTACTGACCCATTATCGGCTCATGCGGTCATTATTATATGTGACAGCAGGCATAGCCAGATGGGAGTAGTAGTCCCATAAGACGATGCCTGGCTACACACACACACACACTTGCAGACAGACACACAGACCGGCACACACACAGGGACACCCGCAGACACCCACACAGCCGCATACACACAGACACCCGCACACACATTCTCCACCCACACACTCTTCCTCTTTCCTTTCTGCAGCATTTTTGGCACACAAATCCACAGCTAATCTGCAGACCTTTTTACACCTGCAGTTGCAGAAACGCCGCAGATCCGCAAAAAGAATTGACATGCTGTGCAAAATAAAATGCTGAGAACCAGTGCAGAATTTTCCGCAGCATGTGCACACCAATTCTGGATTCCCATTGATTAGCATTGCCTGAGCACTCTTTGCGGATTTAGCCTTACTGTGACTCCAAGACTACGACTTCCCAGACCTGAGTAAAAGATATAATCCACAATCAAAAGATTACTATGGACATCCAAAATACTAGATGCAGGTATGGTACAAATAAAGCATACAGTATTAGCTCTCTCTTAGCATTTGTTTATAATGAGGAAAATACAAATCAGGAATTAGGCAGCCCCTGCAGTCATTCCTACACACTGAGCAATAAATGGAGCTGGTCACACTTACCTTGCAGTTAGATGTACCAGCAGAATGTTTTAGGGCAGGAGGAGCTGATCAAACTGATATGTAGGTTTGGGGGAAAATAAGGCCTCATTCACACATCCTTTTTCTCTCTTGTACGTGAAAATAACAGACTGATTTCCCTCCAGTGTGCTGGATCAGATTTTCATCAGTGTTTGGTAAGTGTGACTGTTTTTGCCATTAGTCATTTTCTCATATGAAATAAAAATAGCAAAGCTTCTTTTATCTATTACAATATTACAAACAGCACACAGATCGCACCCCGGCAGTGCCCAAGATTTTAATGGACCTACAGCACTGAATAGGGGATTTTGATCAGTGACTTGAATCAAAAACGGACATGTCTCCGTAATTTTTTGTGTATACACGATTCCCAAATATCACTGACAAGTGAATAGCACCATAGAGGGTAAGGTGTTATGTCTGTGAAAAACATTGATAGAACACGTACATGAAAAATGGACATTTTAAAAGTTCTAATTAACTCATAGATCAATAAACTGCTCTTTGTTCAACACCACCATCTTCAATGGATATCTTCTTGAACAGCAGAATTATCTGTACATCCCATTCTACTATTGCATTTAGTGCTGGTTTTAATCCAGCATGCGCAGCAGCAGCAGGTGGTATCTATACCTGCACAGGAGTCGTGCCTGAAAAAACCCAGCCAGGTGAGCAATACCATAGTATCTACAACATGTATTTCTTTGGTGATGCCCTATTAGGTGCTTTTTACCAATACCAAAAGTTCAGCTTTAATGCCCTGTGTTAGTTACGTTACTTTACTCACACTGGTAACTCCTCTTTTATTTACAATAATCTCTTGGGCAGACTCTCATGCAGATCAGTGTCTGGCACATAGCCCTGATCGGTCTCTAGATTAAAACATTAGATCGCAGATATCAAGGTATCATTTTATTTAGCTTCCTTATGTAGACGGCTTAGGGGGGTTGATCCTTGTGGCGCTGGAGTCTTTGCATGATTCTCATTCTCCTCTCCACCGGAAGGGATGACTACTATCTCAACGCCCCAGCCTTCGGTTTCTCCTGCTGCTGTGGTGTCCCTGTGTCTGCGCATGTCTGGAAGATCCCCGGGCAGTGTTCTTAGGGCGCACCACTCCCGATCTCTTAAAGAGACAGGAAGCATTGCCCTAAAGTGTCCCCAACCAATAGCTGAGAGACACTTATATAAGGCACCTCCACCTGTTGGGAGGTGCCTGAGCAACGTGTTCTGTTAGTTTGTCTGCACGCTTGTTAGTTGACAGGTCCCCTGGGTTTGTATCCCTGTATACCAGCTGTGTCCGCCAGCACTTGCCATGCCTGTCTGCATACCAGCTGTATCCACCAGAAACAGCCTGTGTACCCGCCATCTCCGCCAGCACCTGTCGTACCTTCCGGTTTACCAGCCGTGCCTACTTCCTTGTCCATTTATATACCAGGCATACCTGCCAATACCTGCCGTGCCCACCTATATACCAGCCGAGTCTGCAAGTACCTGTCCGGCGCATATGTGCCATTCATTCCTTTGCTGTTCCAGCTTCCTACCCCTTTGGAGGTCAGCTGCTCTGTGTCAGAGTTCTGTTCTGCAGTAGCACCTGGCGTCCATCTGGAGTAAAGCCTAAACAAACCATAAGGGATCAAGTGAAGAGTCAGATGTTCGCCTAGTCACGCCACTCCATGTTTTCCTTGGTCCATGGCACAGTGGTTCCACTACCACGTGAGATACAGATTGCTCAAGCCATGGAACCCACTGGCTCTCAATCGCCTCCACTCTCTGAGCTGTACCAGGAGATCTCTTTCCAAAAAGATCAGCAGGAAAAAATCATGTCCTATCTACGGACAGCGAGTACCCCCTTGGACACGCTAACATCAGCAGCTGTATCCGCTCCTGTCCAAGGTGTGACAACCTCTGCTGTGACTTCTCAGTCTACCAGTTATGCTCCTGGCTCTGGACCCGGTCTGTCTGCTCCACCACGATTTGAAGGCGAGGCGATTCTACACAATGCTGGGGTTTGCTCAATCATTGCACGCTGCACTTTGAGCTATTGGCACATCACTTCTCATCTGACCAGGCCAAAGTGACATTTATCATGTCCAATCTTAGTCGTGAGGCTCTTGCTTGGCTCAACCTCCTGTGGGAGAGAAATTATCCCCTAATCTACAACCTCCAGTCTTTCCTAGTGGTCTTCCGCAAGATTTTGAAGAGCCGAGCCCGTGTTTCATCCATGGGCCTGCCATGGTTGTGAGCAAACAGGCGTGTCTTGGATTGGAAATCCATCGGGGTAAGTTCTGTCATGAAAATGTCTTGTCCCCATCCATCTTGCTCGACCTCTGGCCACTCCATCAAATTTACCTAGTTTGCCTCCCACTTACAGGAGTTATGCAGACATCTTCGATAAGGAGGCGGAGACGTTACCACCACTCAGGCCGTACGACTGCACTATAGACCTTATCTCGCGTACCCCCTCGAGGCCGTATCTGTCCCAGGCGGAGACCTGAGCCATGTCCAATATATCAAGGAGAATCTGGCTACAGGGATTTGTCACGCTAACACCCTGACTGGTGGGCTCGACCTCGGGGGGTTTGTGGCCCCACTGTGCCCATGAACCAGACTATCCTGGAAGGGGCTTGACTATGACAGCTGCCTTGGTCTTCACTGGAGCCTCTGATGGTGAGGTCAGGCTTGTGCGGCAGGCAGCTGCCAGGTGCTACTCCAGGGTGGTGTCTGGCTGTAGCTGCTGATCCCACTTCGGAAACAGGAACACCAGAATTGGTGCGGGCATCGGATGAAACTCAGATGAGTAGGCTGGCACGGTTGAGAACACAGGGCTGGCAGGCACGGCAAAGAACACAGGGCTGGCAAGCACGGCAGAGAACACAGGACTGGCAGGCACGGCAGAGAACACAGGGCTGGCACGCACGGCAGAGAATACAGGGCTGGCAGGAATGGCAGAAAAGATAGGGCTTGCAGGAACGGCAGAGAACACAGGGCTGGCAGGAACGGCAGAGAACACAGGGCTGGCAGGAACGGCAGAGAACACAGGGCTGGCAGGAACGGCAGAGAACACAGGGCTGGCAGGTGTATGAAGGTGAGGTGTATGAAGGAACAGGTAGGGACCTGTTCACACAGAAGATGTAGGTACGGTAACAAGCAGGAAGGAATGGAGTGTGAAGGAACAGGTTGGGACGTATTCATACAGGAGGTGAAGGTAAGGAAACAAGCAGGAAGGAATGAAGTATGAAGGAACAGATTGGGACCTGTTCACACAGGAAGAGAACCGCAAGGCTGTGGATAGGAGCAGTAGAACAGCAAGAGATAGCGCAGCAACAGAAGCTAAGCAGAGCGGAACCACAAGGAATGTGGAGAGGAGCTGCAGCAAGAGATTCTGCAGCAGCAAGAGCAGAGCGAAACTGCAAGGTATGCGGAGAGGAGCTGCACCAAGAGATTCTGCAGCAGCAAGAGCAGAGCAGAGTAGAACTGAGCAGAACCGCAGGAGTGTGGAGCAGAGGCAAAGCTGCAAGAGAGCGGAGCACAGGCAAAGTCACAAGGGAGCATAAGCAGACTGAGAACACAAGGAAAGACACAGGAGGGAAGAAAGCCACAGACAAGGAGACAGAGATAGGACTAAGTTCAGACAAGGTAATGGAACAAGACAAGGAACAAGAACAAAGAGACAGGGACCAGGATATACAGCCTCCTGTAGGGCGGACAACAAGATCAAGGCAAGAACACTAAGAAAAGCCTCTAGAGAGGGAGTAACACAGAGCAAAGCCTGGCAAACTCAGAAGCTAAACACAAACTGAGCTAACACATTGCACAGGCCCAGTCCACTGGGTGGAGCTGCACTAAATACTGGAGGCCTCTTGGTAATTGGTCAGTAACAGACCAGACAGGTGCACCTGATTCCTATAAGAACCAGAGAGTTCAGGCGCCGCCCCCCTATGCACACAGCCAGGAAGCATGCAAAGAGCAGAGGCACAGAATATGGAGCTGGCACGAAACAGAAACCACATCATGACCTGGAGCAGTGGGTAAGATAGTGTGAGAGATGAGAGGCCATGCGGTGATGCCAGCAGAGCTGTTACAGGATTTATCTGGAAATCGTCCCCCCTCCTCGGATGGAGCAGGATTCTACTTTATTAAGAAGGATACCTCACTCCATCACTGTATTGACTATAGGGATCTCAACAAGATAACGATCAAGAATAAGTATCCTCTGCCACTCATCTCTAAGTTGTTTGATTTTCTTAGAGGTTCCAGAATCTTTACTAAGCTTGTTCTGTGCAGGGCATATAACCTGATTCAAATGTGCGGGGGGTACAAATGGAACACTGCTTCTGGCATCTACTGTACTCATGTGTGGTGGTTTACCTGAACCATCTGCCCACACACAGGAGGCATTCACCAAGACCTACAGAGGTTGAGGAAGAACCATCTCTACGCCAAGTTTCAGAATGGGTCTTCGAGAAAACCTCACTTCCCTTCCTGGGATCCATTATCTCAGATACTGGACTGAACATGGATCTCAAGAAAGTGTCTGCTGTCCTGAAGTGGCCCCATCCTGATGGTCTGAAAGAAATCCAGCGGTTTCTGGGATTTGTTAATACCACATTTCTCCTCTTGGACCACCCCAATTTTTGCCCTGAGATATGGACATTGGAGGCTGAAAACGCCTTTGTCTCTCTGAAACAGGCCTTCTATTCCGCTCCAGTGGTGCACAGACCTGACAGCAGTAAGCAATTCTTCTTGGAAGTGAACGCTTCTTCCTCTGGAGCCGATGCCATTCTTATTCAGAAGTGTCCTTCGTATGGTAACCTGCAGTTTCTTTTCCACAGTCTTCTTGACTCCAGAATGCAATTACTCGATAGGTGATTGAGAACTGTTGGCGATTAAATTGGCTTTGGAGAAGTGGGGCTGTCTACTTGAAGGAGTGTTTCATCCAGTAATTACCGTATATACTCAAGTATAAGCCAAGATTTTCAGCCCATTTTTTGGGCTGAAAGTCCCCCTCTCGGCTTATACTCGAGTCATACGCAGGGGTCGGTAGGGGAAGGGGAGCGGTGTTGTGAGTTCTGTTTTTGGGCTCCCTCTGGTGGTTACTGATGGTACTGGGTGACTTGTCTTTCCTGGGTTTCTGGGTTCCACCTGTTCCATCAGCATATGGGAGTTTCCTATTTAACCTGGCTTTGCTGGCAGTTCCTCGCCGGTTATCAATGTATCCAGTGTGTCTTGTTACCTCTGCTCCCTGCTCCTAGAACCTTCTGGTCAAGCTAAGTTTGGATTTTCCTGTTTTGGTGTTTTGCTTTATTTGGTTTTTAGTCCAGCCTGCAGATATGTGATTCTTGCTGCTGGTTGCTCTAGTGGGCTGAAATTGCTCCTCATGTACCATGAGTTGGCACATGAGTTCAAGTAATTTCAGGATGGTTTTTTGAAGGGTTTTTCGCTGACCGCGCAGTTCACTTTTGTATCCTCTGCTATCTAGCTTTAGCGGGCCTCATTTTGCTGAAACTGTTTTCATACTGCGTATGTGCTTTCCTCTCATTTCACCGTCATTATATGTGGGGGGCTGCTATTTCTGTGGGGGATTTCTCTGGAGGCAAGAGAGGTCTGTGTTTCTTCTAATAGGGGAAGTTAGATCTTCGGCTGGAGCGAGACGTCTAGGATCATCGTAGGCACGTTCCCCGGCTACTTTTATTTGTGTGTTAGGTTCAGGGTCGCGGTCAGCTCAGGTGCCATCGCCCTAGAGCTTGTTTGTATCTGTGCTTGTCCTTTAGTGATCCCCTGCCATTGGGATCATGACAGTATAACCGGCCCACAAAGTGTTAATTGTATTGGCTGAAGTAGGAGGATAAGTAGTCTGAGGAAGTTTTTTTTTTTTTTTTTCCCCTCAGAGTTTGCTGCCTAGCCTTATTGCAGCCTGGCTACTTCCTCCTCCTCTTAATCTTTGAATGGCTCTGATCCCAGCTGTTTATCATGGGCGTCCAGAGTTTGGCTTCCAGCCTGAATAATCTTGCCACTAAGGTTCAAAATATACAGGATTTTGTTGTACATGCTCCTATGTCTGAACCTAGAATTCCTGTCCCAGAGTTTTTTTCTGGAGATAGATCTCGTTTTCTGAATTTTAGGAACAATTGCAAGTTGTTTCTTTCTTTGAAATCTCGCTCCTCTGGAGACCCTGCTCAGCAAGTCAAGATAATTATATCTTTCCTGCGGGGTGACCCTCAGGATTGGGCATTTGCATTGGCACCAGGGGACCCTGCGTTGCTTAATGCGGATGCGTTTTTTCTGGCATTGGGTTTGCTCTATGAGGAACCTAACCAAGAGATTCAGGCTGAAAAAGCTTTGTTGGCCCTCTCTCAGGGGCAAGATGAAGCAGAAATTTGTCAAAAATTTCGAAAGTGGTCGGTACTTACTCAGTGGAATGAGTGCGCTCTGGCTGCAAAGTTCAGAGATGGCCTTTCTGAGGCCATTAAAGATGTTATGGTGGGGTTCCCTGCGCCTGCTGGTCTGAATGAGTCTATGACTATGGCTGTTCAGATTGATCGGCGTTTACGGGAGCGCAAACCTGTGCATCATTTGGCGGTGTCGTCTGAACCGTCACCTGAGATAATGCAATGTGATAGAATTCAGTCCAGAAGTGAACGGCAAAAGTATAGGCGGAAAAAAGGGTTGTGCTTTTATTGTGGTGATTCAGCTCATGTTATATCAGCATGCTCTAAACGCACAAAAAAGGTTGATAAGTCTGTTGCCATTAGTACTTTACAGTCTAAGTTCATTCTGTCTGTGACTCTGATTTGTTCATTATCATCCATTTCCGTCGATGCCTATGTGGATTCAGGCGCTGCCCTGAGTCTTATGGATTGGTCATTTGCCAATCGCTGTGGGTTTAGTCTGGAGCCTCTGGAAGTCCCTATTCCTTTGAAGGGAATTGACTCTACACCTTTGGCTATGAATAAACCTCAGTACTGGACACAAGTGACCATGCGTATGACTCCCGTTCATCAGGAGGTGATTCGCTTCCTGGTACTGTATAATTTGCATGATGTTCTAGTACTTGGTCTGCCATGGTTACAAACTCATAATCCAGTCCTTGACTGGAAATCAATGTCTGTGTTAAGCTGGGGTTGTCAGGGGGTTCATGATGATGCACCTCCGATTTCTATCGCTTCATCTACTCCTTCTGAGATTCCTGTGTTTTTGTCTGACTATCGGGATGTTTTTGAGGAGCCTAAGCTCAGTTCGCTTCCTCCTCACAGGGATTGCGATTGTGCTATAAATTTAATTCCAGGCAGTAAATTTCCTAAAGGTCGTTTGTTCAATCTGTCAGTGCCAGAGCATACTGCTATGCGGGATTATGTTAAGGAGTCCTTGGAAAAGGGACATATCCGTCCATCTTTGTCCCCTTTGGGAGCAGGTTTTTTTTTCGTGGCCAAAAAAGATGGTTCCTTGAGGCCTTGTATAGATTATCGTCTTTTGAATAAGATTACCGTAAAATATCAGTATCCTTTGCCATTGTTGACTGATTTGTTTGCTCGCATTAAGGGGGCTAAATGGTTCACTAAGATTGATCTTCGGGGTGCGTATAATCTTATACGAATAAAGCAAGGTGATGAGTGGAAAACCGCATTTAATACGCCTGAGGGCCATTTTGAGTATTTGGTAATGCCTTTTGGACTTTCTAATGCTCCTTCAGTCTTCCAGTCCTTTATGCACGATATTTTCCGTGAATATCTGGATAAATTTATGATTGTGTATTTGGATGATATTTTGGTTTTTTCTGATGACTGGGAGTCTCATGTTCAGCAGGTCAGGAAGGTGTTTCAGGTTCTGCGGGCCAATTCCTTGTTTGTAAAAGGCTCAAAGTGTCTCTTTGGAGTCCAGAAGATTTCTTTCTTGGGGTATATTTTTTCCCCTTCTACTATTGAGATGGATCCCGTCAAGGTTCAGGCTATTTGTGACTGGACGCAGCCTACATCTCTTAAAAGTCTACAGAAGTTCTTGGGCTTTGCTAATTTCTATCGTCGTTTTATAACTAATTTTTCTAGTGTTGTTAAGCCTTTGACGGATTTGACTAAGAAGGGTGCTGATGTTGCTAATTGGTCTCCTGCGGCTGTGGAGGCCTTTCAGGAACTTAAGCGCCGGTTTTCTTCTGCTCCTGTGTTGTGTCAGCCAGATGTTTCGCTCCCTTTTCAGGTTGAGGTTGATGCTTCCGAGATTGGAGCGGGGGCGGTTTTGTCACAGAGAAGCTCCGATGGTTCAGTGATGAAGCCATGCGCGTTTTTTTCTAGAAAGTTTTCGCTGGCTGAGCGGAATTATGATGTTGGTAATCGGGAACTTTTGGCCATGAAGTGGGCATTTGAGGAGTGGCGTCATTGGCTAGAGGGTGCTAGACATCGTGTGGTGGTCTTGACTGATCACAAAAATTTGATTTACCTTGAGTCTGCCAGGCGTCTGAATCCTAGACAGGCTCGTTGGTCACTGTTTTTCTCTCGTTTCAATTTTGTGGTTTCGTACCTGCCAGGTTCAAAGAATGTGAAGGCGGATGCTCTTTCTAGGAGTTTTGTGCCTGACTCCCTTGGAAATTCTGAGCCCTCTGGTATCCTTAGGGATGGGGTGATTTTGTCTGCTGTCTCCCCAGACTTGCGACGTGTTTTGCAGGAGTTTCAGGCGGGTAAACCTGATCGTTGTCCGCCTGAGAGACTGTTTGTTCCGGATAATTGGACCAGTAGAGTCATCTCCGAGGTCCATTCTTCTGCGTTGGCAGGTCATCCTGGAATATTTGGTACTAGAGACTTGGTGGCCAGGTCTTTTTGGTGGCCTTCCTTGTCGAGGGATGTGCGTTCTTTTGTGCAGTCTTGTGAGGTTTGTGCTCGGGCTAAGCCTTGCTGTTCTCGGGCCAGTGGATTGTTGTTACCTTTGCCTATCCCGAAGAGGCCTTGGACGCACATTTCCATGGACTTTATTTCGGATCTCCCTGTCTCTCAAAAGATGTCCGTCATCTGGGTTGTGTGTGATCGCTTTTCTAAAATGGTTCATCTGGTACCCTTGCCTAAGTTGCCTTCCTCCTCTGAGTTGGTCCCTCTGTTTTTTCAGAATGTGGTTCGTTTGCATGGGATTCCTGAGAACATCGTTTCTGACAGGGGATCCCAGTTTGTGTCTAGATTTTGGCGGACGTTCTGTGCTAAGATGGGCATTGATTTGTCCTTTTCGTCTGCATTCCATCCTCAGACGAATGGCCAGACTGAACAAACTAATCAGACCTTGGAAACTTATTTAAGGTGTTTTGTTTCTGCTGATCAGGATGACTGGGTTACCTTTTTGCCGCTGGCCGAGTTTGCCCTTAATAATCGGGCTAGTTCTGCTACCTTGGTTTCTCCTTTCTTTTGTAATTCGGGGTTTCATCCTCGTTTTTCCTCTGGTCAGGTGGAACCTTCTGATTGTCCTGGAGTGGACATGGTGGTGGATAGGTTGCATCGGATTTGGAGTCATGTGGTGGACAATTTGAAGTTGTCCCAGGAGAAGGCTCAGCAGTTTGCTAATCGCCGTCGCCGCGTGGGTCCTCGACTTCTTGTTGGTGACTTGGTGTGGTTGTCTTCTCGTTTTGTTCCTATGAAGGTCTCTTCTCCTAAGTTCAAGCCTCGGTTCATCGGTCCCTATAGGATCTTGGAAATTCTTAACCCTGTGTCGTTTCGTTTGGATCTCCCGGCATCGTTTGCTATTCATAATGTGTTCCATCGGTCGTTGTTGCGGAAGTATGAGGTACCTGTTGTTCCTTCGCTTGAGCCTCCTGCTCCAGTGCTGGTGGAGGGAGAATTGGAGTATGTTGTGGAGAAGATCTTGGATTCTCGTGTTTCCAGACGGAAACTCCAGTATTTGGTCAAGTGGAAGGGTTATGGTCAGGAGGATAATTCTTGGGTGGTTGCCTCGGATGTTCATGCTGATGATTTGGTTCGCGCTTTTCATAGGGCTCATCCTGGTCGCCCTGGTGGTTCTCGTGAGGGTTCAGTGACCCCTCCTCAAGGGGGGGGTACTGTTGTGAGTTCTGTTTTTGGGCTCCCTCTGGTGGTTACTGATGGTACTGGGTGACTTGTCTTTCCTGGGTTTCTGGGTTCCACCTGTTCCATCAGCATATGGGAGTTTCCTATTTAACCTGGCTTTGCTGGCAGTTCCTCGCCGGTTATCAATGTATCCAGTGTGTCTTGTTACCTCTGCTCCCTGCTCCTAGAACCTTCTGGTCAAGCTAAGTTTGGATTTTCCTGTTTTGGTGTTTTGCTTTATTTGGTTTTTAGTCCAGCCTGCAGATATGTGATTCTTGCTGCTGGTTGCTCTAGTGGGCTGAAATTGCTCCTCATGTACCATGAGTTGGCACATGAGTTCAAGTAATTTCAGGATGGTTTTTTGAAGGGTTTTTCGCTGACCGCGCAGTTCACTTTTGTATCCTCTGCTATCTAGCTTTAGCGGGCCTCATTTTGCTGAAACTGTTTTCATACTGCGTATGTGCTTTCCTCTCATTTCACCGTCATTATATGTGGGGGCTGCTATTTCTGTGGGGGATTTCTCTGGAGGCAAGAGAGGTCTGTGTTTCTTCTAATAGGGGAAGTTAGATCTTCGGCTGGAGCGAGACGTCTAGGACCATCGTAGGCACGTTCCCCGGCTACTTTTATTTGTGTGTTAGGTTCAGGGTCGCGGTCAGCTCAGGTTTCATCGCCCTAGAGCTTGTTTGTATCTGTGCTTGTCCTTTAGTGATCCCCTGCCATTGGGATCATGACAGAGCGGGGGCTCTCTAATTATACTAACCTACTGCTGGCGTGGTCCCTGCATCTTCCAGCGCTGCATATTCTTCCTGTACTGAGCGGTTACATGGTACCGCTCATTACAGTAATGAATATGCGGCTCCACCTCCCATAGGGGTGGGGCCGCATATTCATTACTGTAATGAGCGGTAACGGTGACCACTCAGTACAGGAAGAAGATGCAGCACTGGGAGAAGCAGGGACTGCACCGCACCAGGAGCAGTTAAGTATACGGGGACGGGGAGCGCAGCGCTGCGCGATATTTACCTCTCCTCGTTTCGTGCGGCTCCGTCATCAGCGTCCTCTGGCTGTGACGCTCAGGTCAGAGGGCGCGATGACGTGGTCAGTGCTAGACGGAGCCGCACCCGAACGAGGAGCAGGTGAAAGTGCCTGGGGTCCTGAGCGACGGAGAGGTATGTGATTTTTTATTTTTTTATCGCAGCCACAGCATATGGGGCAAGTGACTGTATGGAGCATCTTATGGGGCCATAATGATTGTGCAGCACTATTATGGGGCAAGTGACTGTATGGATCATATTAGGGGCCATAACATTTGTGCAGCACTATAAGGGGCAAGTGACTGTATGGAGCATCTTATGGGGCCATAACGATTGTGCAGCACTATAATGGGGCAAGTGTCTGTATGGATCATCTTATGGGGCCAGAACGATTGTGCAGCACTATAATGGGCAAGTGTCTGTATGGATCATCTTATGGGGCCATAACATTTGTGCAGCACTATAAGGGGCAAGTGACTGTATGGAGCATCTTATGGGGCCAAAATGTTTGTGCAGCACTATAATGGGGCAAGTAACTGTATGGATCATCTTATGGGGCCATAACGATTGTGCAGCACTATAATGGGGCAAGTGACTGTTTGGATCATCTTATGGGGCCAGAATGATTGTGCAGCACTATAAGAGGCAAGTGACTGTATGGAGCATCTTATGGGGCCATAACGATTGTGCAGCACTATAAGGGGCAAGTGACTGTATGGATCATCTTATGGGGCCATAACATTTGTGCAGCACTATAAGGGGCAAGTGACTGTATGGAGCATGTTATGGGGCCATAACGCTTGTGCAGCACTATAAGGGGTAAGTGACTATGGATGATCTTATGGGGCCATAACGATTGTGCAGCACTATAAGGGGCAAGTGACTGTATGGAGCATCTTATGGGGCCATAATGATTGTGCAGCATTATAAGGGGCAAGTGACTGTATGGAGCATCTTATGGGACCATAACGATTGTGCAGCACTATAAGGGGCAAGTGTCTGTATGGATCATCTTATGGAGTCATAACATTTGTGCAGCACTATAAGGGGCAAGTGACTGTATGGGGCATCTTATGGGGCCATAACGTTTGTGCAGCATTATATTGGGCAAATGTGTCTATGGAGCATCTTATGGAGCCCTTATTACCTTTTATGCAGGATTATATGGGGCATATTTTAATATGGAGCATTTAATGGGGCCCATCAAACTTTATGGAGCATTATATGGGGCTCCTGATTCAATATGGATATTCAAAAACACTTAACCTACTGATGTCTCAATTAATTTTACTTTTATTGGTATCTATTATTACTTTTGATATTTACCAGTAGCTGCTGCATTTTCCTCCCTAGGCTTATACTCGAGTCATTAAGTTTTCCCAGTTTTTTGTGGCAAAATTAGGGGGTCGGCTTATACTCGGATCGGCTTATATTCGAGTATATACTGTATTTACTATGTCCACAAGAACTTAGCCTACCTGCAGTCTGCACAGATTTGATTTTGTTCTCCATTTCCGGCCGGCGGACAAGAATGTCAAGGCTAATGCGCTTTCTTGGTCCTTTCTGTCTTCTGACCAGGAGCCTGAACACACCACTGAGCCGTCGAAGATGATTACTGTTGCTCCGGTCGCTTTTTTTCTCGGGTTCCACTTGGGAGGATCTTTAAAGTATGTGCACACGTTCAGGATTTTTCGTGTTTTATTCACGGTAAAAGCGCAATAAAAATGTATAAAAACCGCATACATATGCATCCTATTATTTAGAATGCATTCCACAATTTTTGTGCACATGATGCGTTTTTTCCCTCGAAAAAAACGCATTGCGGTAAAAAAAGCAGCATGTTCATTAATTTTGTGGATTTTTTTGCGTTTTTCCAGCTATTTAATGCATTGGGAAAGCTTCAGAAAACAATGCGCAAAAAACGCATGCGGATTTCTGGCAGAAATGTCCGTTTTTTTGTCAGGAAATTTCTGCAAGAAATCCTGAACGTGTGCACATACCCTTATCGCGGAATGAGACAGGAAGCAGGTACTTCAGTTGGATCACTCATCTAAATTGGCTGTTTATGCCAGTCTGAAGAAAATGGCTCTTCTCATTTCACCCATTATTGGTGGCCATCCCTGCGCAAAAGATATTACGGATTTAATTTAGACCTCTCTGTCCTGTGCCCTGAATAAGACTCTGAAACAGCTTCTATCCAGCCAGGTAACTACCTTAGCCTGTATCGTTAGTTACCTGGCAGCACATTGCGATGGACTTCATTATTGATCTTTCAGCTTCTGCTGAATGTACAGTCATCTGGGTAGTTGTCGATTGCTTCTCGAAAATGGCCCACTTTATTCCTTTGTCCGGCCTCCCTTCTGCTCTTATGCTTGCTGAGAAATTAATTTAGTATTTCTTTTGTCTTCATGGGTTACCTCTCCATATTGTTTCTGATATAGGCATCCAGTTCACATCACTGTCCTGGAGGGCTTTCTGTAAGCTAATAAATGTAACCCTGAACTTCTCTTCAGCCTACCATCATCAATTCAACGGCCAGGTAGAGCAGGTCAACCAGATCTTAACCAATTTCTTGTGGCATTCGCCAATGTTCACCTCAGTGATTGGGTCAAATACCTGCCTCGGGCAGAATTCTCTCACAATTACCATGTAGGTGAGTTTTCTGCTAAGGCTACGTTTTTTATTATGTATGGTCAACATCCCAATATTCCATTCCCTGCAGCTACTACCTCCGGCATTCCTTTGGCCGAAACTCTCACCAAGGGCTTCTCTGGAATTTAGGAAAACACATTGGTGAAGACTACAGAATGGATGAAGAGACATTTGGATAAGAGGCTCTTGGACACGCCTGTTTCATCCTAGGGACAAGGTTTAGCTTTTTTTTCGAAGATTGTCCATCTCAAGCTACCTTCTTACAAGTTGGGTCCTCGTGTTATCAGGCCTTTCAAGGTTCTCAAACAGATAAATGCTGTGTCCTACAAGGTCAAGATCCCGGCCTCTTTATGTATCCCCAACTCCTTCCACAAATCTCTTCTTAAACCTGTCCTCTTAAGCTCCTTATTCAAGGACCCAGTTACCGCTCCTGCTACAGTCAGCTCAGAAGATGTCTTCAATGTAGAGAATTTTCTGGCTTCTAAAAGGGTAAGAGGAAAAACCTTTTTTATTCGGACTCCTATGACAGCACCACGAGAGAGGGGATCCGTACTTCAGGAACAGGAAACCTACAGATACAAAAGTGCGGCACCTCTCCCACGCATCAGTTGGTTTCCTGTTCCTGATGGGACAGGATCCTACATATGAAGAATCTCATGGATCCCAGGCAGGTCGTCCGGTTCAGGTAGTGGGAGGGTCGTCTCCTACCTCGACAGGTGCGGAGTTCCTGGAGACGCCACGGTGGTCCTGGCGGGGTTGCGCAGCAGGGAACGGAGTCTGGAGGATGTCCGTCTCCATAGAAGCCAGCGCCGGTAAGTACCGTATTTTTCTGACCATAAGACGCACCTTTTTTCCCTCAAATTTGAGAGGAAAGTATGGGTGCATCTTATGGTAGGGATGTAACGTGGGGAGGGGGCAGCAGCAAATGGGATTGCACTGGGAGGCAGGAGGCAGAAAAATGTCTCTGCTGGGCTTCAGGAATCAGCACTGGGAAACCACATGGTCCCGATCATTAAAGTGCAGTGAGTATTCATTAGCTGCTTCCCAGCCCACCTGTCAGCTCTGCAGTTAGTCAGGAGCAGCAAATGAATACTCCTTCACAAGGACACACAAGGTTTCCCCAGTGCTGGATTCCTGCAGCAGCTGGGGAGATCTGTGTGTCTGGTGGAGGAGACAGCAGCAGGGGCCAGAGGGGACAAGATCGCTGCATACCTGCATGCTGGGGCTGTGCTGGATGCTGAGTGCTCCAGCACAAGGACCTGTGTGATGTCTTGAAGAGAGCGGGCTGGAGCATCACATGGCAGCACAGAGCCCTCCCTCTTCTGATGTCATCACAGGTCCTGCAGACACCACACTACAATCTGCAAGCTTACTCCTGTGCTGTGGAGAGGCAACAAGAGGGAGCGCTCTGTGGTGTCATGGGATGGGATGCTCCAGCATTTTACCTCACCAGTGTGGCTGGCTGCCACAATTAAAAGGTTAGTCACTACAACACACAGTAAAGCACTCTGCCACTTCTGTGGTGAACTATAACTCTCAGCATGCCATAGGTTCTGCAGGACATGCTGGGAGTTATAGTTCTCCCAATGGGATCTCAAAGCAGCACTCCACTGTTATTTTTCAGTGCTGAGTGGTGCTTTAAATATAAGCCCTGTGCCCCCATTCTTATACTCACCCTCCAGCATCTTCATACAGTACTTTACACACACCACACTGGTCCCGCAGCACCATCTTCTACCCGCAGCTTCCAACATAATAACATACTTATATATAATAACAACACATATAATAGTATGTTTATATTATTAAATATTTTACCACCTTTTTTGCTTCAAATATTTTTTCCCTATTTGCCACCTCTAAAACCTGGGTGCGTCTTAAAGTCTGAAAAATATGGTATTCCCTCGGGTTCTTCTGCTCCAGCGGGTGCACTGGTGCCGGAGGTGATGTGTGCAGAGCAGGGGCGTGATGGTGGGCGCTGTCTGGGAAGCCACTGACAGGCCGGGCGTCCCGCGCTGCTCTGGACGCAAAGCGTCGATGGGCCTGCGGTGACGTTGGAGGCGGAACCAGCATGCACTTCCGGGTCACCGGGGATGCTGCTCATGCGCGGTAAATCCAAGATCCGGAATAGGATGCCGGGCACTTGCACGCGTCCCTCAGGCCAGTCTGTGCACCTGTAGGGGCGGAGAGCCAAGCGGAGGACGGCGAGGCTGCTCTGACCGGAGGAGGGGATGTAAGCAGGCTCCAGGGAAGGACCCATGCTTCTGGTCTCATTTTCTGTGCACAATGGAGAGTGATCATGAGCAGCAGCCTCCGCTGCTGGAAGATGTGTGGAAGCCTAAGGAAAAAAGTGACAGACGGAGCGAACAGTTCAGTCGTAAGAGCTCCTCCGGACAGGGGTCAGGAGAATCGACTGTGAAACCCTCCCCTTATATTCCGGTACCTATTTGCTGCAAGCACTGGTAAGTGATCTACGTGAATGTTCACTCAGTGACACGGTTCCCCCTTATATTTTTTTATATAGGGGAACAAGTGCAAGGGTAAGGCTAAACACAAGGAATGTACTACCCTCTGTGGAGTCCCGTTACCAGATTCGTGCCCGAAAAAATTATGTACCCCCTGCATCCAGCAGACAGTGAGGTCTCAGGAAGGGGTGGAGTGGCATTACGTCTAGATAGACTATGTTGCTTTTACTATCCTTCGCCAGGGAGCAGAAGAGTCTCCAAATATTAATGCAAGCCTGAAAGATATAGTCGGGGCAGAAGTAAGGGAATCCCTGAAGTCCCTGTCTCAAGTAAAGAGCTCAAGATACAAAGACTCTGCTCGTTTTTGCTTGCCCCTAGACCGAGTAGATAAACTACTAAACAGTCAGGGGTACGATGGGCACAGCGGAACACAAACTGCAGCTATTCATGCAGGAGATCATGTTTAGTGGGCTGGAGCAGAGGAAGCAAAAGTCTTTCCCTTTAAATGAAAAGATCCAGGAGCTAATTTGCTGGGAATGGAAAGAGCCAGGGGAGAGGGTCTCTTTACCACTGCCTCTTAAGCATAGATACCCGTACGAAGATCCGGCAGTCAATACTTGGGACAAATCCCCTAAGTTAGATGCGGCGGTAGCCAAAGCATCAAAAAGGGCCTCACTACCTTTTGAAGACATGGGGACCCTTAACCCCTTCATGACCCAGCCTATTTTGACCTTAATGACCTGGCCGTTTTTTGCAATTCTGACCAGTGTCCGTTTATGAGGTAATAACTCAGGAACACTTCAACGAATCCTAGCGGTTCTGAGATTGTTTTTTCATGACATATTGGGCTTCATGTTAGTGGTAAATTTAGGTCGATAATTTTTGTGTTTATTTGTGAAGAAATTGGAATTTTGGATAATTTTTGAAAATTTCGCAATTTTCAAATTTTGAATTTTTATTCTGTTAAACGAGAGAGTTATGTGACACAAAATAGTCAATAAATAACATTACCCACATGTCTACTTTACATCAGCGCAATTTTGGAAACAAAAATTTTTTTTGCTAGGAAGTTATAAGGGTTAAAATTTGACCAGCGATTTCTCATTTTCACAGTAAAATTTACAAAACCATTTTTTAGGGACCACCTCACATTTGAAGTCAGTTTGAGGGGTCTATATGGCTGAAAATACCCAAAAGTTACACCATTCTAAAAACTGCACCCCTAAAGGTGCTCAAAACCACATTCAAGGAGTTTATTAACCCTTCAGGTGCTTCACAGCAACAGAAGGAACATGGAAGGAAAAAATGAACATTTAACTTTTTAGTCACAAAAAAGATCTTTTAGCAACAATTTTTTTTATTTTCCCAAGGGTAAAAAGAGAAACTGGACACCAAAAGTTATTGTACAATTTGTCCTGAGTACGCCGATACCCCATATGTGGGGAGGAACTACTGTTTGGGCGCACGACAGGGCTTGGAAGGGAAGGAGCGCCATTTGACTTTTTCAATGAAAAATTGGCTCCAATCTTTAGCGGACACCATGTCGCGTTTGGAGAGCCCCTGTGTGCCTAAAAATTGGAGCTCCCCCACAAGTGACCCCATTTTGGAAACTAGACCCCCCCCAAGGAACTTATCTAGATGCATAGTGAGCACTTTGAACCCCCAGGTGCTTCACAAATTGATCCGTAAAAATGAAAAAGTACTTTTGTTTCACAAAAAATTTCTTTTAGCCTCAATTTGTTCATTTCCACATGGGCAACAGGATAAAATGGATCCTAAAATGTGTTGGGCAATTTCTCCTGAGTACACCGATACCTCATATGTGGTCACAAACCACTGTTTGTGCACACGGCAAGGCTCAGAAGGGAAGGAGCGCCATTTGACTTTTGAATGAAAAATTAGCTCTAATCGATAGCGGACACCATGTCGCATTTGGAGAGCTCCTGTGTGCCTAAACATTGGAGCTCCCCCACAAGACCCCATTTTGGAAACTAGACCCCCCAAGGAACTTATCTAGATGCATAGTGAGCACTTTGAACCCCCTGGTGCTTCACAAAAAATGTATTTTAGCCTCAATTTGTTCACTTCCACATGGGCAACAGGATAAGATGGATCCTAAAATTTATTGGGCAATTTCTCCTGAGTACACTGATACCTCACATGTGGGGGTAAACCACTGTTTGGGCACACGGCCGGGCTTGGAAGGGAAGGAGCGCCATTTGACTTTTTGAATGAAAAATTAGCTCCAATCGTTAGCGGACACCATATCGCGTTTGGAGAGCCCCTGTGTACATTTGAGCTCCCCCACATGTGACCCCATTTTGGAAACTAGACCTCCCATGGAACTAACCTAGATGTGCGGTGACCACTTTAAACCCCCAAGTGCTTCACAGAAGTTTATAACGCAGAGCCGTGAAAATAAAAAATCATTTTTCTTTCCTCAAAAATTATTTTTTAGCATGCAATTTTTTATTTTCACAAGAGTAACAGGAGAAATTTAAACCCCAAAAGTTGTTGTCCAGTTTGTCCTGAGTACGCTGATACCCCATATGTGTGTGTGTGTGGGGGGGGGGGGGGGGAACCACTGTTTGGGCACACGTCGAGGCTCAGAAGGGAAGTAGTGACGTTTTGGAATGCAGACTTTGATGGAATGGTCTGCGGGCATCATGTTACGTTTGCAGAGCCACTGATGTGCCTAAACAGTAGAAACCCCCCACAAGTGACCCCATTTTGAAAACTAGACCCCCCAAGGAACTTATCTAGATATGTGGTGAGCACTTTGAACCCCCAAGTGCTTCACAGAAGTTTACAACGCAGAGCCGTGAAAATAAAAAAATAATTTTTATTTCCTCAAAATGATGTTTTAGCAAGCAATTTTTTATTTTCACAAGGGTAACAGGAGAAATTGGACCCCAATAGTTGTTGCCCAGTTTGCACTGAGTATGCTGGTACCCCATATGTGGGGGTAAACCACTGTTTGGGCACACGTCGGGGCTCGGAAGGGAAGTAGTGATGCTTTGAAATGCACACTTTCATGGAATGGTCTGCGGGCGTAATGTTGCATTTGCAGAGCCCCTGATGTGCCTAAACAGTAAAACCCCCCCACAAGTAACCCTATTTTGGAAATTAGACCCCCAAAGGAACTTATCTAGATATGTGGTGAGCACTCTGAACCCCCAAGTGCTTCACAGAAGTTTACAACGCAGAGCCGTGAAAATAAAAAAATAATTTATCTTTCCTCAAAAATGATGTTTTAGCAAGCAGTTTTTTATTTTCACAAGGGTAGCAGGAGAAATTGGACCCCAATAGTTGTTTCCCAGTTTGTCCCGAGTATGCTGGTACCCCATATGTGGGGGTAAACCACTGTTTTGGCGCACGTCGGGGCTCGGAAGGGAGGGAGCACCATTTGACTTTTAGAACGCAAGATTGGCTGGAATCAATGGTGGCGCCATGTTGCGTTTGGAGACCCCTGATGTGCCTAAACAGTGGAAACCCATCAATTCTAACTCCAACACTAACCCCAACACACCCCTAACCCTAATCTCAACTCTAGCCATAACCCTAATCACAACCCTAACCCCAACACACCCCTAACCACAGCCCTAACCCCAACACACCCCTAACCCTAATCCCAACCTAAACATAATCCTAACCCTAATCCAAATCCTAACCCCAACACACCCCTAACCACAACCCTAACCCCAACACACCCCTAACAATAACCCTAACCACAAGCCTAATCTTAACCCTATTTCCAACCCTTGCCCTTATTCCAACCCTAACTCTAATTCCAACCCTAAGGCTATGTGCCCACGTTGCAGATTCGTGTGAGATTTTTCCGCACCATTTTTGAAAAATCCGCGGGTAAAAGGCACTGCGTTTTACCTGCGGATTTACCGTGGATTTCCGCACAAAGAATTGACATGCTGCGGAAAATACAACACAGTGTTCCCGCGTGATATTTTCCGCACCATGGGCACAGCGGATTTGGTTTTCCATAGGTTTACATGGAACTGTAAAGCTGATGGAAAACTGCTACGAATCCGCAGCGGCCAATCTGCTGCGGATCCGCAGCCAAATTCGCACCATGTGCACATAGCCTAATTCTAAGGGTATGTGCACACGATGCGGATAACGCTGCGGAAACACAGCGTTTTCGCCGCTGCGGATCCGCAGCAGTTTCCCATGAGTTTACAAAAACCGCTGCGCACATGCTGCGGAAAAAACTGCGCGGAAACGCAGCGGTTTACATTCCGCACATTTCACTTCTTTCTGCGGATTCCGCAGCGGTTTTACAACTGCTCCAATAGAAATCCGCAGTGAAATCCACAGAAAAACCGCGATAAATCCGCAGCGGTTTTGCACTGCGGATTTATAAAAACCGCTGCGGAAAAATCCGCAGAGGACCAGAATACGTGTGCACATACCCTAACCCTACTCCTAACCCTAGTTCTAACTGTAGTGGGAAAAAAAAAATGTTTTCTTTATTTTATTATTGTTCCTACCTATGGGGGTGATAAAGGGGGGGTTCATTTACTTTTTTTTTAATTTTGATCACTGTGATAGGTTTTTTCACAGTGATCAAAATGTACATGGAACGAATCCGCTGGCCGGCAGATTCGGCGGGCGCACTGCGCATGCGCCCGCCATTTTGGAAGATGGCGACGCCCATGGAGAAGACGGACGGACACCGGGAGCATCGGTAAGTATAAGGGGGGGAGATCGGGGCACGGGGGGGGAGGGCGTCGGAGCACGGGGGGTGGCATAGAAGCGAACAGGAGGACAGGAGAGCGGAGCACAGGACGGAGGGGACCGGAGCACAGGACGGAGGGGACCGGACCACAGATCGGAGGACTGGGGGGAGATCGGTGGGGTGTGGCACATCAGTGTTTCCAGCCATGGCCGATGATACTGCAGCATCGGCCATGGCTGGATTGTAATATTTCCCCAGTTTTTTAGGTGAAATATTACAAATCGCTGATTGGCAGTTTCACTTTCAACAGCCAATCAGAGCGATCGTAGCCACGGGGGGTGAAGCCACCCCTCTGGGCTAAAGTACCACTCCCCCTGTCCCTGCAGATCGGGTGAAATTGGAGTTAACCCTTTCACCCGACCTGCAGGGACGCGATCATTCTATGACACAGCATATGCGTCACAGGTCGGATTGGCACCGACTTTCATGACGCATACGCTGTGTCACAGGTCGGGAAGTGGTTAAAGGGAAGGTGCCACCAGTTTTCTTGTATTTTGTTTTATTGTGAAATTAAGCTTAAAATAGTAATTAAAATGTATTAATGCAATGTTTGCAAACATTTCTATATGAAAAATATTATATATTTTTTTTTACAAATATACAGATTTAACACTAGCGGGAGCATTTTCCGTTTTAGACCTCAAGCAGCTATAGTAAGATTTACCAGCTTTACTGTTAGCAGCAAAATTAGGGCAGTAACTGCTGACATCACCATTTCCCTCCCCTTTTGGGTGGTCTAATATCCCTGGGGCAGAAGGAAGAGCAGCATCACATAGCCTAATTCTAAGGGTATGTGCACACGATGCGGATAACGCTGCGGAAACACAGCGTTTTCGCCGCTGCGGATCCGCAGCAGTTTCCCATGAGTTTACAAAAACCGCTGCGCACATGCTGCGGAAAAAACTGCGCGGAAACGCAGCGGTTTACATTCCGCACATTTCACTTCTTTCTGCGGATTCCGCAGCGGTTTTACAACTGCTCCAATAGAAATCCGCAGTGAAATCCACAGAAAAACCGCGATAAATCCGCAGCGGTTTTGCACTGCGGATTTATAAAAACCGCTGCGGAAAAATCCGCAGAGGACCAGAATACGTGTGCACATACCCTAACCCTACTCCTAACCCTAGTTCTAACTGTAGTGGGAAAAAAAAAATGTTTTCTTTATTTTATTATTGTTCCTACCTATGGGGGTGATAAAGGGGGGGTTCATTTACTTTTTTTTTAATTTTGATCACTGTGATAGGTTTTTTCACAGTGATCAAAATGTACATGGAACGAATCCGCTGGCCGGCAGATTCGGCGGGCGCACTGCGCATGCGCCCGCCATTTTGGAAGATGGCGACGCCCATGGAAAAGACGGACGGACACCGGGAGCATCGGTAAGTATAAGGGGGGGAGATCGGGGCACGGGGGGGGAGGGCGTCGGAGCACGGGGGGTGGCATAGAAGCGAACAGGAGGACAGGAGAGCGGAGCACAGGACGGAGGGGACCGGAGCACAGGACGGAGGGGACCGGACCACAGATCGGAGGACTGGGGGGGGGGGGGGAGATCGGTGGGGTGTGGCACATCAGTGTTTCCAGCCATGGCCGATGATACTGCAGCATCGGCCATGGCTGGATTGTAATATTTCCACAGTTTTTTAGGTGAAATATTACAAATCGCTGATTGGCAGTTTCACTTTCAACAGCCAATCAGAGCGATCGTAGCCACGGGGGGTGAAGCCACCCCTCTGGGCTAAAGTACCACTCCCCCTGTCCCTGCAGATCGGGTGAAATTGGAGTTAACCCTTTCACCCGACCTGCAGGGACGCGATCATTCTATGACACAGCATATGCGTCACAGGTCAGATTGGCACCGACTTTCATGACGTATACGCTGTGTCACAGGTCGGGAAGTGGTTAAAGGGAAGGTGCCACCAGTTTTCTTGTATTTTGTTTTATTGTGAAATTAAGCTTAAAATAGTAATTAAAATGTATTAATGCAATGTTTGCAAACATTTCTATATGAAAAATATTATATTTTTTTTTTACAAATATACAGATTTAACACTAGCGGGAGCATTTTCCGTTTTAGACCTCAAGCAGCTATAGTAAGATTTACCAGCTTTACTGTTAGCAGCAAAATTAGGGCAGTAACTGCTGACATCACCATTTCCCTCCCCTTTTGGGTGGTCTAATATCCCTGGGGCAGAAGGAAGAGCAGCATCACAGGGCAGAGCCATTTTGTGTGTGACTGCCCTGTAACCTGCTATCACCAGCAGTTACTGCATCAGAGGCACAGCTTGTTTACAGAGGAGCAGAACACAGTGGACTCAGAAGCATTTTTTGTGAATAACATTCTTGCCATCCCCCTTCCCCCACCTTAATCCCTGTCCTGTCAGCTGCCCTACTCTCTCTCTCCAGGTGTCACCTCCCTCTCTGCAGGCTGTGAGTGCAGCTTACCAGAGATCACAGGGACGGTGTGTGAGGGGGAGGTGGATACACAGCAGGAGAAGCACACAGGGCAATGTGTGAGGAGCAGAGGATGTCTGCCCAGGACGTGCCTGCCTGGAGTACAGAGGAGCAGTGAGCGCTTCTTCTGTCCTGCGATAGAGAGTAAGTGGAGCTCGGCAGATAGCCCAGGGCTATAATAAAATGGCAGCTAGTCACACCTACAGCAGTGAGTTGTGCAGCCCACAGAGGCGTGCCCAGCTCACTGCTAATGCTGCTACAATGTTAGAGATAGGAGATAATAGACCGGCGCTGACCCTATGTCCATGGGGTGCCCTAATCTGACACTGATAGTGCCCTGCTACTGCTGCAAAACCAAGATGTCAGCCCCCAGTGCATTCTTTAAACTCATATAACACATGAAATCTGTTTCATATGCATATAAAACTTGCTTATAGCAGCATGTTATGCTACATTACAGTGATTAATTAATGATCTACAAACGCGGTACCTTACCTTTAAAGATCCCCTAGACAGGAAGGCAGAGACCTTCCTTAAGGGAACTTGGGAGATTGCCTGTTTCCTAAGACCAGCGGTAGTAGCAACTTGTACGGCCACATCCATGATGGTCTGGCTGGACCAATTAGAGTCCCAGCTAAAAGAAGGGGCTGCTAGAGATACAATTCTAGGTGGCCTGCCAGTGATTCAGGAAGCTGCAGCTTTCCTATCGGATGCCTCAATTGACTCTGTTAGAATGGCGGTCAGAGCAGCAGGACTTTCCAATGTGGCCCGCAGAGCCTTGTGGCTTAAATGCTGGCCGGGGGACATCCAAACAAGATCAAAGCTTTGTACTATTCCGTGCAAAGGGGAGTATCTAGGTGATCCAATCCTGGATGAGTTGCTGGATAAGGCAGGGGATAAGAAAAAGTTTCCAAATTTATCGTCTACGTCCTACTGATGTCCTTTCAATAGGAGGTTTGGTCAGGGAAGAAGACGCATATCATCACCCGCTAGAGACCATTTCAGATGGGAAGATAAACGAAGTAGAGGTACGGGCTTTATGTCAGTCGCTCTTCAAGAGAGAGTAAGAAGCCTGACAAATGACTAGCTATTCCCATGGGGGGGAATTGTTGGCATTCCTTCCAGCATGGTTAGAGATCACAAATAGTGACTGGGTGCGGAATATAATAGCTAATAGACTCAAGCATGAGTTCACTTTTTTCCGCGGAATAGCTTTAAATTAACTCCCTTGCGCTCTTCCCCTCTTGAACAGACGGCATTGGAAACAGAGGTTTTGAATTTATGCCTTTAAAGTGTCTTGGTAGAGGTTCCGGAATCTGAGAGTGGTAGAGGATTTTACTCTCCTCTGTTCCTCATTCAGAAACCTGTTAGATCATTTAGAACCATTATTAATCTTCGTTCCCTAAATGAGTTTCTAATCAATCGAACCTTTAAGATGGAATCAATCAGTTCATCAGTAAAGATGTTGTTTGAAAACTGTTTCATGGCGGTCATGGATTTGAGAGACGCGGACTATCAAGTACCTATCCATTCAGATTGTCAGCAATTCCTGAGGGTAGCGGTGTCCATAAGGGGGGGGGGATAGTCCGCCATTTTCAGTTTACGGCGCTTCCCTTTAGGTTTATCGGCTGCCCCTCTGGTATTCATGAAATTAGCTGCCGAAGTCATGGCTCAACTGCGGGAGTCGAATATTGTTATTGTCCCTTACTTAGATGATTTCCTGATAGTGGGGAATTCAGTATATCATTGCCTGTCACAAATAGAAAAAACTAGGGCCAGGCTAGAGCATTTAGGCTAGATAATAAATGATAAGAAATCCCGATTGCAGTCTTTAAAAGTCCAGAAATTTCTAGGTCTACTGTTAAGATTCTGAAGCCCAACAATGTCGTCTACCGCCAGACAAGTTAAATGACCCTCAGACAGGCCATGTCCCTATTAGGATCCCTGACATCATGCATCCCAGCCGCCAGGTGGGCTCAGTTTCAAACTATAGCCCTACAAAAGGATGTCTTAGTTAATGATAGAGCCTTAGGGGGGTCCCTGCAGAGCCAAATATCATTGAGCCCGTTAACTATCACGTCTCTTAAAGTACCGTCACACTAAGCGACGCTGCAGCGATACCGACAACGATGTTGATCGCTGCAGCGTCGCTGTAGAGCTGTCACACAGACAGCTCTCCAGCGACCAACGATCCTGAAGTCCCCGGGTAACCAGGGTCAACATCGGGTTACTAAGCGCAGGGCCGCGCTTAGTAACCCGATGTTTACCCTGGTTACCGTTGTAAATGTCAAAAAACAAACACTACATACTTACATTCCCGGTGTCTGGTCATGTCCCTCGCCTTCAGCTTCCAGCACTGAGCGCCGGCCGTAAAGTACAGCGGTGACGTCACCGCTGTGCTTTGCTTTACGGCTGGCCGGCGCTCACCAGTCAGTGCGGGAAGCTGAAGGCGAGGGACCTGACCAGACACCGGAATGTAAGTATGTAGTGTTTGTTTTTGTACATTTACAACGGTAACCAGGGTAAACATCGGGTTACTAAGCGCGGCCCTGCGCTTAGTAACCCGATGTTTACCCTGGTTACCAGTGAAGACATCGCTGGATCGGCGTCACACACGTCGATTCAGCGATGTCAGCGGGAGATCCAGCGACGAAATAAAGTCCTGGACTTTCCCCAGTGACCAACGATCTCCCAGCAGGGGCCTGATCGTTGGTCGCTGTCACACAGAACGATTTAGTTGCTACATCACAAAAAGCAACAATATCGGTAACGATATCGTTCAGTGTGACGGTACCTTAAAGTGGTGGCTGGACAAGGACAACTTATCTTCAGGAGTTCCCTGGGTAACCCACATAACCCGGGTAATAACCACGGATGCTAGCTCCTTGGGGTGGGGGGCCAATATGGGTGACATTGTGGTCCAATGTCCAAGGACAATGGGACTCCTGGGTGAGATCCTCGTCCAACCAGAGGGAGTTGTTGGCAATAGAAATTATCAGTTAAAAAGCTCCTCGTATATCTACAGGGTCACCATGTCAAGATTTTTTCCGACAACCAAGTGGTGGTAGCCTATGTCAACCACCAAGGTGGAACACGTTCCGAGACTCTGATGCAAGTAGCAGATCGCCTATTTCAAACAGCCGAAAGACATTTTTAATCTTTGACAGCGCTTCATATCAGAAAAAAGGACAACATAAGAACAGACTTTCTAAGCCGCAATACCCTAGGAAAGGGAGAGTGGTCTTTGAACAGGGACATCTTCAACCAGATTGTCCGCAAATGGGGTCAACCGGAGGTAGACCTCTCTGCCAACAGGAGAAAGAGAAAAGTAAGAATATTCTGTCCCCTGAATCCCAAGGAGAATCCTCTGGTAATGGACACATTCCTAACAAAATGGAACTTCTCCCTGGCCTACGCACTCCCACCATTAGCCCTGTTCCCTATAGTGGTGAGAAAAATAAGGGAAGACCGGGCATGGGTCATACTAATTGCCCCATTTTGGGCCAGGGGGACCTGGTTCGTATGGCTCAGGACTATGTAGGCACGCGATCCCTGGGTCCTTCCAGACCTTCCTGATCTGCTCTGCAAGGGGCCGATCAACCATCCACAAATGACGGGACTTCATTTAACAGCGTGGAGTTTGAAAGGTCATTGTTGACAAATAGAGGCTTCTCCCCGAATTTAGTGGACACCCTTCTGAAGAGTAGAAAACAAATCACAGCAAAGATCTACATTAGAACCTGGAGGAGATTCCTAGTCTCTTCTGAGTTTAGACGGGGTCAAAGACGGGGTACCGATGCGACAAATCTGAATTTCTTCATAAGGGTTTGGAATTAGGCCTTTTCACGAGTACACTAAAAGTGCAGGTCTCAGTCCTGGGGGCCTTATTTTCCTGTAATATTGCCAATATCTATTGGATTTCTAGATTTGTTAAGGCCGCTGGGAGAGCTAGGCCCATACACAAGAATAGAAGCATGTCGTAGGATCTCAACCTAGACCTTTCAGCTTTGACAGAACACCAGTGTGAACCCTGGAGTCAGCCTAGATTAAGATGATATCCCTTAAAACAGTATTCTTGATAGCAATAACATCAGCTCGTAGAGTAGGGGATATTCAGGCACTTTCCAGACTTCCCCATTATACAGAGTTCTTGCAGGACAGGGTAGTCCTAAGGCTGGACCCAGCTTACTTACCCAAAGTAGCATCCCACTTTCACAGGTCACAAGGGATAATCCTACCCTCTTTTCTCCCTAACCCTTCTAACCCTAAAGAAGAGAAGCTTCATACGTTAGATGTTAGAAGTTACCTACTACAATATATCTCGGCTACTAATCTTTGGAAAAAGGATAATGCATTATTTTTGTCCTTCCAAGGTTCTAGAAAAGGGCTTAGAGTATCAAACTGCACACTAGCCAAATGGATTAGGGAGGCTATCTCTTTAGCCTATGTCAACCACCAAGGTGGAACACGTTCCGAGACTCTGATGCAAGTAGCAGATCGCCTATTTCAAACAGCCGAAAGACATTTTTAATCTTTGACAGCGCTTCATATCAGAAAAAAGGACAACATAAGAACAGACTTTCTAAGCCGCAATACCCTAGGAAAGGGAGAGTGGTCTTTGAACAGGGACATCTTCAACCAGATTGTCCGCAAATGGGGTCAACCGGAGGTAGACCTCTCTGCCAACAGGAGAAAGAGAAAAGTAAGAATATTCTGTCCCCTGAATCCCAAGGAGAATCCTCTGGTAATGGACACATTCCTAACAAAATGGAACTTCTCCCTGGCCTACGCACTCCCACCATTAGCCCTGTTCCCTCTAGTGGTGAGAAAAATAAGGGAAGACCGGGCATGGGTCATACTAATTGCCCCATTTTGGGCCAGGGGGACCTGGTTCGTATGGCTCAGGACTATGTAGGCACGCGATCCCTGGGTCCTTCCAGACCTTCCTGATCTGCTCTGCAAGGGGCCGATCAACCATCCACAAATGACGGGACTTCATTTAACAGCGTGGAGTTTGAAAGGTCATTGTTGACAAATAGAGGCTTCTCCCCGAATTTAGTGGACACCCTTCTGAAGAGTAGAAAACAAATCACAGCAAAGATCTACATTAGAACCTGGAGGAGATTCCTAGTCTCTTCTGAGTTTAGACGGGGTCAAAGACGGGGTACCGATGCGACAAATCTGAATTTCTTCATAAGGGTTTGGAATTAGGCCTTTTCACGAGTACACTAAAAGTGCAGGTCTCAGTCCTGGGGGCCTTATTTTCCTGTAATATTGCCAATATCTATTGGATTTCTAGATTTGTTAAGGCCGCTGGGAGAGCTAGGCCCATACACAAGAATAGAAGCATGTCGTAGGATCTCAACCTAGACCTTTCAGCTTTGACAGAACACCAGTGTGAACCCTGGAGTCAGCCTAGATTAAGATGATATCCCTTAAAACAGTATTCTTGATAGCAATAACATCAGCTCGTAGAGTAGGGGATATTCAGGCACTTTCCAGACTTCCCCATTATACAGAGTTCTTGCAGGACAGGGTAGTCCTAAGGCTGGACCCAGCTTACTTACCCAAAGTAGCATCCCACTTTCACAGGTCACAAGGGATAATCCTACCCTCTTTTCTCCCTAACCCTTCTAACCCTAAAGAAGAGAAGCTTCATACGTTAGATGTTAGAAGTTACCTACTACAATATATCTCGGCTACTAATCTTTGGAAAAAGGATAATGCATTATTTTTGTCCTTCCAAGGTTCTAGAAAAGGGCTTAGAGTATCAAACTGCACACTAGCCAAATGGATTAGGGAGGCTATCTCTTTAGCCTATGTCAACCACCAAGGTGGAACACGTTCCGAGACTCTGATGCAAGTAGCAGATCGCCTATTTCAAACAGCCGAAAGACATTTTTAATCTTTGACAGCGCTTCATATCAGAAAAAAGGACAACATAAGAACAGACTTTCTAAGCCGCAATACCCTAGGAAAGGGAGAGTGGTCTTTGAACAGGGACATCTTCAACCAGATTGTCCGCAAATGGGGTCAACCGGAGGTAGACCTCTCTGCCAACAGGAGAAAGAGAAAAGTAAGAATATTCTGTCCCCTGAATCCCAAGGAGAATCCTCTGGTAATGGACACATTCCTAACAAAATGGAACTTCTCCCTGGCCTACGCACTCCCACCATTAGCCCTGTTCCCTCTAGTGGTGAGAAAAATAAGGGAAGACCGGGCATGGGTCATACTAATTGCCCCATTTTGGGCCAGGGGGACCTGGTTCGTATGGCTCAGGACTATGTAGGCACGCGATCCCTGGGTCCTTCCAGACCTTCCTGATCTGCTCTGCAAGGGGCCGATCAACCATCCACAAATGACGGGACTTCATTTAACAGCGTGGAGTTTGAAAGGTCATTGTTGACAAATAGAGGCTTCTCCCCGAATTTAGTGGACACCCTTCTGAAGAGTAGAAAACAAATCACAGCAAAGATCTACATTAGAACCTGGAGGAGATTCCTAGTCTCTTCTGAGTTTAGACGGGGTCAAAGATGGGGTACCGATGCGACAAATCTGAATTTCTTCATAAGGGTTTGGAATTAGGCCTTTTCACGAGTACACTAAAAGTGCAGGTCTCAGTCCTGGGGGCCTTATTTTCCTGTAATATTGCCAATATCTATTGGATTTCTAGATTTGTTAAGGCCGCTGGGAGAGCTAGGCCCATACACAAGAATAGAAGCATGTCGTAGGATCTCAACCTAGACCTTTCAGCTTTGACAGAACACCAGTGTGAACCCTGGAGTCAGCCTAGATTAAGATGATATCCCTTAAAACAGTATTCTTGATAGCAATAACATCAGCTCGTAGAGTAGGGGATATTCAGGCACTTTCCAGACTTCCCCATTATACAGAGTTCTTGCAGGACAGGGTAGTCCTAAGGCTGGACCCAGCTTACTTACCCAAAGTAGCATCCCACTTTCACAGGTCACAAGGGATAATCCTACCCTCTTTTCTCCCTAACCCTTCTAACCCTAAAGAAGAGAAGCTTCATACGTTAGATGTTAGAAGTTACCTACTACAATATATCTCGGCTACTAATCTTTGGAAAAAGGATAATGCATTATTTTTGTCCTTCCAAGGTTCTAGAAAAGGGCTTAGAGTATCAAACTGCACACTAGCCAAATGGATTAGGGAGGCTATCTCTTTAGCTTATACAGCAGGTGGGGGTCCGGCTCTGCAGAATCTGAGGGCGCATTCCACGCAGGCCATGGCATCGTCCTGGGCAGAAAGATCTGGAGCGTCAATCAACCAAATATGTAAGGAGGCCACATGGTCATCCTCTTCCACCTTTATTAAACACTATCGGTTCGACTTAGGGAGCTGCTCAGCTCTCACCTTCGTGTTAAGGATACTGCAGGTTATAGTACCTCCCTAAGTAGCTTACTTCTCGGTAATTCTCTCGTGGTACTGTCATGGGCCTCCGAAAAATGCCGTTACCGGTACTAACTTAATGCTTTCTAGTAGTTTGAAAGGAGTTCGATCCTGAGGAGAGGTCATTGGAGGCCAAGGAGAACATCCATGTCCCGCTCCTGCTAGAGAGATTTATTGCGGATTTGAAAAAAGGGGCATAAAGAGGGGAGGTACTGTAGCACCAGCATCCCTACGGGATTCCCATCCTCCTTTCCCCCCAGCAGAGATGCCGATTTACACACCGTCCCTGACTTCCTCCTGCTGCTGCTGTCTCCCAGGGTCAGTGCACGTCTGGCAGATTGACAGCACGCATTGTCCTAAAGTGTCCCCAGCCAATAGCTGGGAGACACTTACAGGTGCTTCTCACAAAATTAGTTTATTTCAGTTCTTCAATACAAAAAGTGAAACTCATATATTATAAACAGTCATACAGAGTGATCTATTTCAAGTGTTATTCGAATGGACAAAAAACACCTGCATCGGCTTCCTAAGCATGTAAAAAGGTCCCTTAGTCTGTTTCAGTAGGCTCCACAATGATGGGGAAGACTGCTGACTTGACAGATGTCCAGAAGGCAGTCATTGACACACTCCACAAGGATGGTAAGCCACAAAAGGTCATTGCTAAAGAAGCTGGCTGCTCAGAGTGCTGTATCCAAGGAAAAAGTGTGGTAAAAAAGGTGCACAAGCAACCGGGATAACCGCAGCCTTGAAAGGATTGTTAAGAAAAGGCCATTCAAAAATTGGGGGGAGATTCACAAGGAGTGGACTGCTGCTGGACTCATTGCTTAAAGAGCTAAAAAACACAAACAGATCAAGACCATGGGCTACAAGATTCCTTGTGTCAAGCCACTCATGAACAACAGACAGCGCCAGAAGCGTCTTACCTGGGCCAAGGAGAAAAAGAACTGGACTGTTGCTCAGTGGTCCAAGGTGTTGTTTTCAGATGAAAGGAAATGTTATATTTAGTTTGGAAATCAAGATCATAGAGTCTGGAGAAAGAGTGGAGAGGCACACACTCCAAGCTGCTTGAGGTCTAGTGTGAAGTTTCCACAATCAGTGATGGTTTGGGGAGCCATGTCATCTGCTGGTGTAGGTCCACTGTGTTTTATCAAGACCAAAGTCAGAGCAGCCATCTACCAGGGATTCAAGCTTGAGGAGGCTAATTTGCATATTCCAGGTGCCTTCTGGGAAAAGCGAAGAGTCTCCCTAAGCTAGAAGATCGTTGGGTACAGCCGGGACCAGCTGCTTGGAAAGCATCACCAAACCAGGGATTCAAGCTTGAGGAGGCTAATTTGCATATTCCAGGTGCCTTCTGGGAAAAGCGAAGAGTCTCCCTAAGCTAGAAGATCGTTGGGTACAGCCGGGACCAGCTGCTTGGAAAGCATCACCAAACCAGGGATTCAAGCTTGAGGAGGCTAATTTGCATATTCCAGGTGCCTTCTGGGAAAAGCGAAGAGTCTCCCTAAGCTACAAGATCGTTGGGTACAGCCGGGACCAGCTGCTTGGAAAGCATCACCAAACCAGGGATTCAAGCTTGAGGAGGCTAATTTGCATATTCCAGGTGCCTTCTGGGAAAAGCGAAGAGTCTCCCTAAGCTAGAAGATCGTTGGGTACAGCCGGGACCAGCTGCTTGGAAAGCATCACCAAATTTTTGCCTGTAGGACATTATTGCAAGAGAGCTTGGCTGAGTAGATTACACAAGAAGGAAAACACACAGCAAGTCAGCAGGATCTAGGAGCAACATGGCAGATGTGACAACCTACATGGTGAGCTGCAGCATGTGCTACATGTTCACAGATCGACCAGAAGAAGAATCAAATTTCACCTGTCAGAAGTGTAGACTAGTGGCCCTTTTAGAAGAAAAGGTGCGTGGTCTGGAAGAAAGAATAGCAACTTTGAAACTCATCAAAGAGAATGAAGACTTTCTAGACAGAACAGAAGCATCTCTACTGGTCACAGAAGGTGAAAAAAGTGTCAGAGAACCTCCAAAAGCAGATGAGTGGAAGCATGTGACCAAAAGAAGCAAGAAGACCATGGAGAAATCACCAACCACACAACTGAAGAACCGATATCAAATCTTTGTAGAGGATGAAGATGGCACACCTAAAGATGAAGCAATACCAGCAAGCAAAAAAGAAAAGGGCACACAGCAACAAGTGACAGCAAAAAGTACAGCCAAGAAGCAACGAAGAGTGGTGGTGGTGGGAGACTCACTACTGAGAGGCACAGAAGCAGCCATCTGCAGACCGGACATAACTGCAAGAGAAGTATGCTGCCTTCCAGGTGCCATGATCAAGGATGTGACCGATAGGATACCAAAGCTCTTCAGCTCCAAGGACGTCCACCCATTTCTTCTGATACATGTTGGCACCAATGACACGGCAAGGAAGGACCTACCGACAATCTGCAAAGACTTTGAAGAGTTGGGGAAGAAAGTAAAGGAACTGGATGCACAGGTAGTTTTTTCTTCTATCCTTCCAGTAGACGGGCATGGCACCAGGAGATGGAACAGGATCCTTGATGCAAACAACTGGCTAAGACGATGGTGCAGACAACAAGGATTCGGATTCCTGGACCACGGTGTGAATTACTTGTACGATGGACTACTCGCCAGAGACAGACTACACCTCAACAAACCTGGGAAACACACATTCGCCAGAAGACTCGCTACACTCATCAGGAGGGCGTTAAACTAGAAGAAGAGGGGACGGGAAGAAAAACATTAGACTTGAACAAAGAAGATCCAGGAAAACATACTCAGAAGGGAGGTAAGAACATTTCTAAAACAATCCACAGCGAGGAGATTGGAACAAAACAAAATCCTCTAAACTGCATGCTCGCAAACGCCAGAAGCCTGACAAACAAGATGGAAGAACTAGAAGCAGAAATATCTACAGGTAACTTTGACATAGTGGGAATAACCGAGACATGGTTAGATGAAAGCATGACTGGGCAGTTAACTTACAGGGTTACAGTCTGTTTAGAAAGGATCGTAAAAATCGGAGAGGAGGAGGGGTTTGTCTCTATGTAAAGTCTTGTCTAAAGTCCACTTTAAGGGAGGATATTAGCGAAGGAAATGAGGATGTCGAGTCCATATGGGTCGAAATTCATGGAGGGAAAAATGGTAACAAAATTCTCATTGGGGTCTGTTACAAACCCCCAAATATGACAGAAACCATGGAAAGTCTACTTCTAAAGCAGATAGATGAAGCTGCAACCCATAATGAGGTCCTGGTTATGGGGGACTTTAACTACCCGGATATTAACTGGGAAACAGAAACCTGTGAAACCCATAAAGGCAACAGGTTTCTGCTAATAACCAAGAAAAATTATCTTTCACAATTGGTGCAGAATCCAACCAGAGGAGCAGCACTTTTAGACCTAATACTATCTAATAGACCTGACAGAATAACAAATCTGCAGGTGGTCGGGCATCTAGGAAATAGCGACCACAATATTGTACAGTTTCACCTGTCTTTCACTAGGGGGACTTGTCAGGGAGTCACAAAAAACAGGATTTTTGGTTGCTTACCGTAAAATCTGTTTCTCGGAGCCTTCATTGGGGGACACAGGAACCATGGGTGTATGCTGCTGCCACTAGGAGGCTGACACTATGCAAATAAAAAAGTTAGCTCCTCCTCTGCAGTGTAAACCCCACCGACTGGAAGTAGGATATTCAGTTAGTGAAAAAAGCAGTAGGAGAAGCAACATGTTAAAGATAGAAAGTCAAACTGTGACAATATAACACAATAGAGCTGTTCAACTTGGGAGGGTGCTGTGTCCCCCAATGAAGGCTCCGAGAAACAGATTTTACGGTAAGCAACCAAAAATCCTGTTTTCTCTATCGCCTCATTGGGGGACACAGGAACCATGGGACGTCCCAAAGCAGTCCCTGGGGTGGGAACAGCAGAAAAAAACTCCATTCAGGTCGGAGAACTTACCACTGCCGCCTGCAAGATCCTTCCGCCTAGGCAGGCAACTGCCAAAGCGTAGGTATGGAGCTTATAACATTTGGCAAATGAGTGAATGGAACACCAGGTTGCCTTGCAAAGTTGTAGGGCAGATGCCCCATGGTGTACCGCCCAGGAGGCGCCCACTGCCCGAGGCAAAGTGAGTCTTAATCCCAGGAGGAGTCACTCTGTTCCGGACCTGGTAAGCCTCCAGAATAGCAGGTCTGATCCAGAGAACAATCATAACCTTGGAGGCTGGCAGGCCTCTTGGCGCACCGTCTGGAATGACAAATAGACGGTCCGTCTTCCTAAAGAAGGTGGTCCTAGACAAATAGATCCTCACCGCCCTGACCAGGTCTGGCCTGTTCAGCGAACGCTCCAGAGAAGAGGTCGGAGCAGAACAAAAAGGTGGGAAGGACGATCTTATTGAAGTAACAAGGAGGACACCACCCTGGGAAGAAAAGGCGACGATGGCCGTAAACTACCTTATCTTGGTGAAGAACCAAGAAATGGGGCGACAGGAGAGAGCCACCAACTCCGAGACGCGCCTAATGGAGGTGATGGCCACCAGAAACGACACCTTGCAGGACAGAACAGACAGTGAGGCCTCATGGGGAGGTTCAAGGGGGGGAACCCCACAGCCTCCAGAACAAGATTAAGCTCCTTGGGATCCACGAGAGTCCGGTACAAGAGAGCTGCATGCACCACTCCTTGAAGAAAAGTTCTGACCTGAGAACGGGACGGATATATATCCTTGTACCGTGATAGCCAGTAGATAAAATATTTGGAATTGAATTAGTCTATGCCTGATGAAGAGGCCTGAGAAGTCTCGAAGGTTTGCAATTTGCTACCATCTTTTCAGTTAGCCATTAAGAGGTATCAACCACCGAGGTCTCTCAGATCTAAATATCTGACCTGAGAACGGGAAGTCAAGGACTTCTGAAATGGGACTTCAGAAAGAGAATGGAAAGCGTTGCTACCTGACCCTTTAGAGGACTAAGGTCAAGGCCAGCATCAAGTCCCGCCTTGAGAAAAGGCCAAATGGAAGGATTCAACAGCCAAGATGTTAAATTGAGCAACCAAGAACTCTGGTGGCAGATCGGTCCTTGGGACAGAAGATCTGGCCTGTTTGGGGCCTCCAGAGGAAGTCCGCGAGGAGATTGGCGATCTCAGCGAACCAGAACCTTCTGGGCCAATCTGGTGCGATCAGAAAGACCGGCACCCCCTCCGCAATGATCTTCAACAGCCTGGGAAGAAGGGAAGGGGAGGAAACAGATAGGGAAATACAAAATGCGACCCAGGAATGGCCAAAGCATCGGTCTCCACTACAAGAGGGTCGCGGACCTGGAAATAAACGGTGGAACCTTCCTAAGCAGTCGTGACACCAAAAGATCCGCGTCCGGAGATCCCCATCAAAGGCAAATTTGAAGGAAGACCTCCCGATGCAGGGACCACTCTCCTGCCGAAAGGCCCTCGTGGCAGAGAAAAACACCGCGGCCTAGTTGCCAACACCGGGAATATGCACTGCGGATAGTGCCGGAACCGTCGCCTCTGCCCAGAAGAGGATCTTGGATACCTCCGCCATTTCCAAGAGACTGATTCCCTCCATGGTGTTTGACATATGCCACAGCCGTGGCACTGGACGTCTGGATTCTGACTGGCAGACCTCTGAGAACCTTTTCCCAGTGACTCAGGGACAGAAGAATGGCCGCTATCTCAAGGATGTCGATCGGCAGAGGGGAATCTTGCTCCGACCAACGCCCCTTTAACTGACGGATTGTGGGAAACCGTGCCCCAGCCGGGAAGGTTGGCGACCGTCGTCACCACCTGCCATGGGCGAGAAGGAAGGACCAGACCTGGGGAATGAGAGGGGATGACAACCACCAGCTGAGAGACCATTAGAATCGGACGGAAGGCCGAATCGGACGATCCAGAGACAGCACCGACCTGTCCCACTGAGAAAGGATGGCCTACTGAAGTGGAACAGCGCAAAAGGGAACGCTTCCGATGCTGCCACCATTCGTCCCAGGACCTTCATTGCTGAACGGAAGGAAGGCAGCCGAGGGCCTTGCAGAAAACTCCGTCCTGGAGAATTGCCCGTTTCTCCTTGAGAAGAAAAAAATAACAAAAAACCCTCGACTGACAGGTGTCGAACAGCATGCCTTAGAAGACGAGGCACTGACTCGGAACAAGACAAGACTTTGTTCTGCTGACCAGCCACCAGAAACGGGACAGGGAGTCGGATGATTGTCACTCTCCTGGGCCTGAGAGGGGGGCGGAGCCTTGATGTCTTCGAGGTACGGAATGAGCACTAGGCCCGTGATCCTCAAAATGGCCATAAATGTAGCCATGATCTTTATGAAGACACTGGGTGCGGTCGCAAGACCGAGTGGCAGGGCGATGAACTGGAAATGACTCTTCTGCACCACGAAACGCAGGAGACACAGGTGTGCTGGGAAAATCAGAACATCGAGATAGGCTTCTTGGATATCTATGGAGAACAGGAATTCCTGTGGTTCCATGCAAGCCAATACTGAACAGAGGGACTCCATCCTGAAATGCCGCAGGCAGAACCTTTTGTTCACTAACTTAGGAACCAGATGGGTCGAACTGCGCCGTTGTTCTTCGGCACTACAAGCAGGTTTGAATAGAAACCTGTGAAGCGTTCCTACTCTGAGATGGAAACGATAACCTCTGAACAAAGAAGAAAGGCAATGGACACAAAGAAACCTGGGATCAGATTAGGATCTTTTAGAGGGTGGGATTTGAAGAAGCGATTCCGGGGCCGTGAAGCGAACCCCATCTTGTATCCAGAGGATACCAACTCCCTGACCTCGACTGAGGCAAGCCAAACATCCATGCAAAAAAGAAAAAAACAAAACAGACGCCCGCCCAAACTGGGAGAAACACTGGGCCCTTAGCACGAGTTATGCCAAGGAAGATCTGCCAGGTCTGGGCCTGGTGGACCTACCATGGGAATTGAGGGAACGCCAGGAAGGGGTAGGCTTGAAGGAAGCCTTTTCTCTAGCCAGGCGAGACCACGGTCTGTGCTAGCCAGAGGAATATTCTGACGCCACGAACCAGCGAAAGGACAAAAAGGGAGCTGAACTGCCATATCAGGGGAGGCCAGCGACACTCGTGCCTCCCATTGCGTCCTTAATAATTTGTTCCAGCATGTAGTCAAAGACGGGCCCCCCCTGGAAAGGGAGGCTGGTAAGGGACTTCTTTGAAAACAAGTCCACCTGCCATGTCTTGAGCCAAATATTCCGCCAGATGGTCACCATATTGCTAGATACCTGAGCTGCACAAGACACGCATCTAGGGAGACAGCTACCAAATATTTCCCTGCATAGGAAATCTGGTACGTCAGGTCGGCCAGCTCCCCCGGAAGAGGTCCAGCCGTGGTACCCTTACAAGGCTGTTTGGTCCATCTAGCTGTGGTCCTTGAGACCCAGGTAGAGGCAATGGCCGAGGCACAAAGCAGAAGCAGCCACTTCAAAAGGCTGATTTTTCCAGCGATTCTATACTTGTATCCTTGGAATCCATGAGGGATGCTGCATTAGAAAAGTCGAAGGACCATGTTGGCGGACAGTCTGGGGACCGACGAGTCCGCTGCCGAGAAATCAGTCCAGTTAGCGATGAGCTCAGGGGAGAAGGGATATAGGATGCCGAGACGCTTCCCTGTCTGAAAGCATCTGGTATGGTTCACCTTTCCCCTGGCAAGTACCACAACAAATTCAGTGTGTAGAGCAAAGACCTTGGAAGTTGGTTTTGACCGTCTAAACGAAACCACCTTTTCTGCGGGTTCCGTAGATGTATCCATGATGCCTAAGGTCTGGTTGACTGCAATAATAAGGCTTTGCACCCTATCACTCATGCTAGAGGCCTGTAGTGAAACAAAGTCTGAATCTTCCTCTGAAAACATGACCGAGGACGCCCGTCTGACTCGGGAGAGGAGGATCTGGAAGAGGGATCTCACCGTGCCAGACCGGAGGGCGAGATGGATCGGGAAAAGGACAGAATTTCGCTCCTGTCTGGATCTCTTGTGACCTGTGTTGAAAAGGCCGGATGGAGAATCCTGTGACCCACTGGCAACTGCGGGGGGCTGGGAGGGACAATCTGTCAAGCACGGACACCAGGGACGTGACATCCTGGTGAGGTCCGCCACAGACCGAGACAGAAGGAAAGCCCACCCAGGGATAGGGGCCTCTGTCTCACCCGGGGTAGGAACTCCTGGGCGGTGGGTTCATGATGAGCAGACCCATTAACTGATGCCAGAACATTAGGGAATAGGAGAGCCGAGGAGAGTGTCGGGCTGCAGAGCAGCTACTCACAGTAGGTGCAGTCATCCTGTATTCAGCTCCAGACTGTAGGGCTGCTGTGCCAGGAAGAGAAGGCTCCACAGGAAACAAGTACAATCTGGATCAATAGGAAAAATGGCAGTCACAAGAGGGTGTCCAGGACCAGGAGTGAAAAAGCGCACACTGCAGGGACACATGCTGAAAAGTCTGCTCTGAGACAGGAAAAAGGGGCGGAGCTAAATCGCGGGACCAGGGGGCGGAGCCAATGCCGGGGGCGGAGCTAAGTCCCGGCAGTAAGGAGCTGACTAAGAGCTAGGTGGGAAAAAAGCCCGCCCGAAAAGTAGGAAGAGGGGCGGAGCCAGCCCTGCAGCTAGGCCCGAGAGAAGCTGGGACCTAAATTAGAGCTGGTGACCGCCGGAGGATGGGGGAGCGACGCAGAGGATTGAAAAACGCTGCAAAACAATGCCTGCAGCCCCAAATACCCGCAAAATTAAAGGGGAAAAGACCCCCGATGCCCCACTCTGCAGCTAGGCCTGGAAGAGGCCGGGACCTAGATTACATCCCATGACCACCGGAGCACGGGGGAAGTGTTGAGGAAAGCCCTAAAACTGCTGCAAAGGTTACCTGAATTAAGGGGCCCACTATTAAAATAAAGGAATTTTTTTTTTTTCTTTCCCGATCTTCTTTCTTCTGTGATCTTCTTATCTCTGTACCTGGGGAGAGAGAGAGAGAGTACCTCCCCATCCAAGATCGGACGTCCGATAATCCAGCATAGTGGGACGTCCGTGTCTCCTCGAACCGACAGGCTCTGGTGGGCGAGTGGGTGGGAGACGGAGGCAGGCCCGGGTCTGAATCACCTCAACACGCTTCAGTGTTAGGGGCTGGGGTCCTGCCGACCAGACATATGAGGATACGGGGTGGCAGTACACGCCGTACTCATAGTCTCTTTGTGGGACTACAGGTGTGACTCTTCACCCTGTATCCCTCCGTGGTACCTGAAAAGAAACGACGCACATTGAGGTAGATAAGGGTCTAATGAAAGACCCGTGTCCACCTCCTACTGACACTAAGCTAAACTGAATATCCTACTTCCAGTCGGTGGGGTGTACACTGCAGAGGAGGAGCTAACTTTTTTATTTGCATAGTGTCAGCCTCCTAGTGGCAGCAGCATACACCCATGGTTCCTGTGTCCCCCAATGAGGCGATAGAGAAACACTGAACTTTAGGAAGGCAAAGTTTGACCAGCTTAGAGATGCCCTTAATCTGGTAGACTGGGACAATATCCTCAGAAATAAGAATACAGATAATAAATGGAAAATGTTTAAGAACATCCTAAATAGGCACTGTAAGCGGTTTATACCTTGTGGGAATAAAACGACTAGAAATAGGAAAAACCCAATGTGGCTAAACAAAGAAGACAGGCAATTAAGAGTAAAAAGAAAGCATTTGCACTACTAAAGCAGGATGGCACCATTGAAGCTCTAAAAAACTATAGGGAGAAAAATACTTTATCTAAAAAACTAATTAAAGCTGCCAAAAAGGAAACAGAGAAGCACATTGCTAAGGAGAGTAAAACTAATCCCAAACTGTTCTTCAACTATATCAATAGTAAAAGAATAAAAACTGAAAATGTAGGCCCCTTAAAAAATAGTGAGGAAAGAATGGTTGTAGATGACGAGGAAAAAGCTAACATATTAAACACCTTCTTCTCCACGGTATTCACGGTGGAAAATGAAATGCTAGGTGAAATCCCAAGAAACAATGAAAACCCTATATTAAGGGTCACCAATCTAACCCAAGAAGAGGTGCGAAACCGGCTAAATAAGATTAAAATAGATAAATCTCCGGGTCCGGATGGCATACACCCACGAGTACTAAGAGAACTAAGTAATGTAATGGATAAACCATTATTTCTTATTTTTAGGGACTCTATAGCGACAGGGTCTGTTCCGCAGGATTGGCGCATAGCAAATGTGGTGCCAATATTCAAAAAGGGCTCTAAAAGTGAACCTGGAAATTATAGGCCAGTAAGTCTAACCTCTATTGTTGGTAAAATATTTGAAGGGTTTCTGAGGGATGTTATTCTGGATTATCTCAATGAGAATAACTGTTTAACTCCATATCAGCATGGGTTTATGAGAAATCGCTCCTGTCAAACCAATCTAATCAGTTTTTATGAAGAGGTAAGCTATAGGCTGGACAACGGTGAGTCATTGGACGTGGTATATCTCGATTTTTCCAAAGCGTTTGATACCGTGCCGCACAAGAGGTTGGTACACAAAATGAGAATGCTTGGTCTGGGGGAAAATGTGTGTAAATGGGTTAGTAACTGGCTTAGTGATAGAAAGCAGAGGGTGGTTATAAATGGTATAGTCTCTAACTGGGTCGCTGTGACCATTGGGGTACCGCAGGGGTCAGTATTGGGACCTGTTCTCTTCACCATATTCATTAATGATCTGGTAGAAGGTTTACACAGTAAAATATCGATATTTGCAGATGATACAAAACTATGTAAAGCAGTTAATACAAGAGAAGATAGTATTCTGCTACAGATGGATCTGGATAAGTTGGAAACTTGGGCTGAAAGGTGGCAGATGAGGTTTAACAATGATAAATGTAAGGTTATACACATGGGAAGAAGGAATCAATATCACCATTACACACTGAATGGGAAACCACTGGGTAAATCTGACAGGGAGAAGGACTTGGGGATCCTAGTTAATGATAAACTTACCTGGAGCAGCCAGTGCCAGGCAGCAGCTGCCAAGGCAAACAGGATCATGGGGTGCATTAAAAGAGGTCTGGATACACATGATGAGAGCATTATACAGCCTCTGTACAAATCCCTAGTTAGAACGCACATGGAGTACTGTGTCCAGTTTTGGGCACCGATGCTCAGGAAGGATATAATGGAACTAGAGAGAGTACAAAGGAGGGCAACAAAATTAATAAAGGGGATGGGAGAACTACAATACCCAGATAGATTAGCGAAATTAGGATTATTTAGTCTAGAAAAAAGACGACTGAGGGGCGATCTAATAACCATGTATAAGTATATAAGGGGACAATACAAATATCTCGCTGAGGATCTGTTTATACCAAGGAAGGTGACGGGCACAAGGGGGCATTCTTTGCGTCTGGAGGAGAGAAGGTTTTTCCACCAACATAGAAGAGGATTCTTTACTGTTAGGGCAGTGAGAATCTGGAATTGCTTGCCTGAGGAGGTGGTGATGGCGAACTCAGTCGAGGGGTTCAAGAGAGGCCTGGATGTCTTCCTGGAGCAGAACAATATTGTATCATACAATTAGGTTCTGTAGAAGGACGTAGATCTGGGGATTTATTATGATGGAATATAGGCTGAACTGGATGGACAAATGTCTTTTTTCGGCCTTACTAACTATGTTACCAAGAAATTTTAGAGCACTTCATGCTTCCCTCTGCTGAGAAGCTTTTTGGGGGTGGAAATTTAATTCTCCAGCAGGACTTGGCAACTGTCCACACTGCCAAAAGTACCAAATACCTGGTTTAAAAACAACAGTATCACTGTGCTTGATTGGCCAGCAAATTCACCTGACCTTACCTAAGGAGTATTGTCAAGAGGAAGATGAGAGACACCAAAACCAACAATGCAGATGAGCTGAAGGCTGCTATCAAAGCAAACTGGGCTTCCATAACACCTCAGCAGTGCCACAGGCTGATCGCCTTCATGCTACACCACACTGATGCATTAATTGATGCAAAAGGAGCCCCGACCCAGCACTGAGAGTGTTTACTGAACATACATTTCAGTAGGCCAACATTTCAGATTTTAAAATAATTTTTCAAGCTTGTGTTATAAAGTATTCTAATTTACTGAGATAATGACTCTTGGGTTTTCATTGGCTGTAAGCCATAATCATCAACATTAACAGAAAAAAACACTTGAAATAGATCACTCTGTTTGTATTGACTCTATATGATATACGAGTTTCACTTTTTGTGCTGAAGAACTGAAATAATTTAATTTTATGAGAAGCACCTGTATTATATAAGGCACCTTCACCTGGAGGTGCATGAGCAACGTGTTCTGTCAGTTTATCTGCATGGTTGATAGTTGTCAGGTCCCCTGGGCTTGTATCCCTGCTGTGTCCGCCAGCACCTGCCTGTAAACTACCCGTGTCAGCCAGCACCTGCCGTACCTTCCTATTTACTAGACAACCCTGCCTGTATACCAGCTGTGCCTGCTGCCTTGTCCACCTGTATACCAGCAGTGCCTGCCGTGTCCTCTTGTATGGGAGAAGAGTGTGCCAGTACTTGTCCAGCTCCATACATTCCTGGCCGATACAGCTTCCTAACCCTTTGGGGATCAGTTGCCATGTAACTGAAGTCTGTCCCGGAGTAGCACCTGTTGTCCATCCAGAGCCAAGTCTAACCACACCATTAGGGGCTCTAGCGAAGAGTCAGGTGTTCGCCTAGTGACGCCCCTCCAGTCTCTCATCTGTCCATGGAATAGTGGTTCCAGTACCACCTGCATTAAAATCCTACTGACAGATTTCCTTTAAATAATATTTAATACTGGCAAATATTGGACTGAGAATTACATCATGTAAATAATTATTTTAGTAGATTGAAATAAACTCTAAGTTTTAATGACTTGTTTGTGAGTGGCTGGTATCTTGTGAACCATCTGCCCTTTTAGGGTTATTTGGCTATACCTGTGGTTTAGACACATTTTGAGTATCAGCCAGTATGGGGGCATTTGGAAGGGCGGATGTCGCTGAATTTTTATTTTTTTATGGGTGGGGATGAGCCATATCACATTTCCAAAGGCTTTAATACTGCTAATTTTTAGTTTTTCGTCTGATTCCATTTACACTTAATCATTCTTTTATGTTGATTCTTTATTAAAGTCTATTGTATATGTTTTAGCCTGTCTTTTCTTATGTTCAGGGGTTTTCACAGGTTTTCAGATGATTAACTAATTTTGAATTTTTGAAAAGTTACACAATTTGTTGCAAATATACACCATACCGTCATGGAGAAATTTTATGGCTGCCAAACATTTGGCGCAAATTATGCAAAACTAACAACATTTTGGGCTTAAAGGTCCTAAAACAGGAAAAAAAATGAAAGACCATTTTATACTTGCCCTTCCAGGCTCTTTGTAGCCAGCATTGATCAGCAGCTAGCAGGTCTTTCTGGGACTATGTCCTAATTTTCTCATACTGAGCATGCCCACCGGACGACCTCCCATTGGAGGTCGGGGGTCACATGCTCAGGTCCTGTTGCGGCTCCTATTGGTCCATCTGGAAGGTCTTGTAGCACTGCCGCTATAAAAGGTTCGCATGGCCGCTCGGCCATGCGCTAGTGTACATTTGAAAACGTGTGTGTGTTGATGAGTGCAAGTCGTTCTTTAATCATCCCCTCCCTTGTGTATGACTACTCATGTAACGTGGTTCCGATTAGAGAACACGGCACTCAGTAAATATGAGGATTGGCGGTACTCAAGTAGGGTGTCCACCCCGTAGATAACAGATGAATAGTTTTATTCCAAGTTTTATTCATCTGTACTCATGTAACGTGTAAGGTGGATGTCTGCTATCTAGTGCCCGGCTGAGCTATCAGCACAAAAACACACGAAACAGCGTCTAATTGCTGACCGCCAGTGCGGCGCCGTGCGCTATTAGAGCGCTTTCCTGTTCCAAGTCTGGGTGGTTAGTGGCATCCGCCAGAGTGGCACAGCACGCACTCTTGTGCATATAAGTTACCTTTTCTGTTACTCTGATACCCCTATTGTGGTGTTGAGCGCAAGAGGTCTACACGAACTTTAATCCTGTATCCTGGGATAGAGTTCTGGGATTCCTTGCTTGCACTCTGTGCGGTACCGCGGTCCTGTGACGCAACAGGGTTCGCTTCCTTCACACAGGGTGAAGTTAACCCATGTGTGTATCCACATTGTACCGCCATATAGTCCGTCATTACTCAGCAGCAGGTTCCATCTCTGCATGGTGGACCCCGGGCTGCGAACACACCTCATACCTTCTCTTATTTGGTGCATTCCGCTAGGCCTAACATTACACTGGCGCCAGGGTCTGGCTAGTAATGACGGTCAAACAGCAATCCTTGCAGTGCATCCAGCAGCTGGAGAGCAGGTTGGCAGCTCTCGAGCGCACAACCTCAGCTGTGGATGTTACTGCAGTAGCTGTTCAGACTGCTAGCGTGGCTGCAGCAACTTTGTCCACTGCCTTGTAGGGGATTCGTGAGCCAGTGCTCTACACACCTTGAGCTCCTGGCCGCACGTTTCCCTAGAGAGTAGGCAAAGGTGGGATTAATTTTGTCTCTCCTGTCGGACAGGGCATTGGAATGGGGTACGCTGCTGTGGGAGCTTGGCGATCTTGTGGTGCAGAGTGCGCCGCTGTTCCTGTTGTCTTTTTAGGACCTCGAGTCACCCATGATATGGCGCTCCAACTGTTGGCATTGACTCAGGGCTTGTCCTTGGTCACCCAATTTGCCGTCCATTTCCGTACCTTAGCATCTGAGCTGGAGCGGTCGAATAAAGCCCTTATCCCTATATTTTGGAGGGGGCTGGCTGACCATGTAAAGGACGTTCTGGCCACTAGGGAGATTCCTGCCACACTGGAGGAGCTAATAGCTATATCCACTCATACTGACCTCCGTTTTAACGAGCGGAGGTTAGAGCGAGCCCAGTGTAGGCAGAGGATTCAGCTGGCTCCCACCTTCGCCAAACCTTTGGAATCTCTGGTCCAAGCGCCTGAGTCACATGAGGCCATGAAAGTGTCACGAGCGGGATCTAAGTCCCGGACCGCTTGTGCACTAAAGGTCTGTCATGTTTGCCAGCAGTCAGGACATCTTGCCACCAGATGTTCCCAGCGGTCGGGGAAACGTCAGCGTCTAGTGATAGTAGGTGGAGGTACTCTAGACACGGCGACGTTTACCTCCAAATTGTCCTTTAAGGGGACAATTACAATAGACTCATCCACTCAATCGGTAGAGCTCTGTGTGGATTCTGGGGCGGATCGCAATTATGTCTTCTGCCTTCGCCCAACGTCACACAATACCCCTGGTGATGCTTGCTCAACCAGTAACCGTACGAGTGGTGAATGGGTCGACACTGCCCTCACAGATAACACACCAGACCATCCCTTTTACTCTGTCCAGGTCGCCATATCATCAGGAGATTATATCTCTGCTCGTCATTCCTGAGGGAATTGAGATCCTGTTAGGGATACCTTGGCTACGGTACCACTCTCCTCATATTGAGTGGTCCACAGGCAGAATTTTGGGATGGGGTGAATCTTGTGGGGGTAGATGTCAGAGGGAATGCGTTCAGGTTGCTGCTACGGAGGTAACTGCAGATCTTTCCTCTCTCCCCAAGCAATATTGGTCCTATGCGGACGTGTTCTCCAAAAGGGCTGCGGAGACCCTTCCGCCTCACCGCCCCTATGATTGTCCTATTGACCTCTTGCCTGGTGCTGAGCCACCCCGGGCTCGAGTCTATCCGTTATTTCTCCCGGAGACAATGTCACGTACATCCAGGAAAATCTGGCAAGAGGATTCATTAGGAAGTCAGTGTCACCTGCAAGGGCTGGGTTCTTCTTCATGCAGAAGAAGAACGGGGAACTACGTCCATGCATAGACTACAGGGGTCTTAACGCCATCACCGTTAAGAATAAGTATCCTCTGCCCCTGATACCTGAGCTCTTTGATAGATTCGGGGAGCAAGGGTATTTACTAAACTAGATCTTCGGGGTGCTTACAACCTGATTCGCATCCGTGAGGGGGACGAATGGAAGATGGCTTTTAACACCAGGGATGGGCACTATGAATACCTAGTGATACCCTTTGGGCTCTGTAATGCCCCAGCCGTTTTCCAAGACTTTGTAAACAATATCTTCTGGGATATGCTCTCCACCTCAGTCGTAGTCTATCTGGATGATATTCTCATCTACTCTCCAGATATCGACTCCCACCGGAGAGATGTTTGCAGAGTCTTTGACCTCTTACGGGCAAATTCCCTCTACGCCAAGTTGAAAAAATGTGTGTTTGAGCAGGAGTCCTCACCTTTCCTTGGCTATATCATCTCCGCTCAGGGATTGGCTATGGATCCTGCCAAACTACAGGCTGTGATGGACTGGCAAGAACCCCATTCTCTAATAGCGGTGCAGCGCTTTATGGGGTTCATTAACTATTATCGCCAGTTCATTCCTCATTTCTCAACTTTGTTAGCTCCCTTACCAAGAAGGGAGCAAATCCCAAATTGTGGTCTGAGGAGGTCTCCAAGGCCTTCAATTCTATTAAGTCTCATTTTGCTAGCACTCCCATCTTACAACGACCCAATGTTGATAAGCCATTCATAATGGAGGTGGATGCCTCATCCGTTGGTGCTGGAGCAGTCCTCTTCCAAAAGGATGCTCAAGGTCGGAAGCATCCCTGCTTCTTCTTTTCCAAGACCTTCACACCAACGGAGAGGAATTATTCCATCGGGGACAGGGAGTTGCTAGCAATGAAGTTGACTTTCTCTGAGTGGAGACATTTTTTGGAGGGGCCTTGCTTTCCCTTCCAAGTATTCAAAGACCACAAAAACTTGGTCTACTTACAGACAGCCCAGCGGCTAAATTCTCGTCAGGCCAGATGGTCCCTGTTCTTCTCCCGGTTCCATTTCACCCTCAATTTTCTCTCCGGGGAGAAGAACATTCGTGCCGACGCTCTCTCTCGCTCCGTTGTATCATCTGAGGAGGAGGAAGAGGAGCCTCGGCTTATTCTCCCTTCTGAGAGCCTGAGAACCGTGGCTCAGATTTCGCTAGAGTCTGTGCCCCCGGGCAAGACTTTTGTACCAACTAATTTGCGTCCGGAAGTTCTCTCTTGGGCTCACTCGTCCTGAGTGGGTGGACATTTTGGGACTAAAAGGATATCTGAGTTGCTGGCGACCATATGGCCCGCGAGGTCAGAGACTATGTTCGGGCCTGTGTCTCTTACGCCAAGAACAATTCACCTCGAAAACGGCCAGCTGGGTTACTTTACCTCCTGCCAGTGGCGGACAGGCCCTGGGGGATGGATTTTGTGGTGGGCTTACCCAAGTCACGTAGCTGCACCATTATTTGGGTGATCACCGACCATTTTTCCAAAATGGTGCACTTGGTGCCTCTTTCACGGCTACTTCCTGCACGGGTTCTGGCAGCATTGTTTATTAAGCATTTCTTTCGCCTACTTGGTATGCCGCACAAAATTGTCAGTGACCGGAGTCCCCAGTTTGCGTCTCGGTTCTGGAGAGAGCTTTGTCGTTTACTCAGCATTGAGTTGAATCTCTCTTCAACATATCATCCCGAGATGAATGGGTTGGTAGAGATGGCCAACCAGACTCTGGTCTCATATCTGCGACATTTTGCTTCAGCCAGGCAGGATGACTGGGCATCCTTGCTACCGTGCGCGGAGTTTGCGCTAAACAACGCTGTAGCCGACTCTACTGGTTTGACCCCATTCCTCCTTAATTACGGCCAACATCCGTGGGGTTCCTGTGCCTATGCCTGTGTCTTCTGCCGACTCCATGGTGGCAGACTGGGCTGTGGAGGCACGGGACATTTGGGACCGCATTCAGGATGCCATCCGGGCCTCCAAGGAGAGAATGAGGTCCTCCACCGATGCACATTGGCGCCCCGCTCCGACCTTTGCTCCTGCCGACTTAGTGTGGCTCTCCATCCGTAACATCAGGCTGCGAGTTGAGTCCACTAAGTTTGTACCTCGCTACTTGGATCCCTTCCAGGTCCTCGAACAGGTTAATCCTGTGGTCTACCGTCTGGCCCTTCCTCCATGCCTTGGTATCACCGACACCTTTCATGTTCCCTCTTAAAGCCCGTGCACATGTCCCGGTTTTCCGAGTCATCTGCCAGGACATCGGGTTCGTCTACGGACGATTATGAGGTGAAAGCTATCTTAGGGTGTAAGGTGGTAAGTAATTTTATTTGGTGGATTGGAAGGGTTATGGCCCAGAGGACAGGTCCTGGGAGACTGCTTAGCACATTCGAGCTCCGCAGCTCATTGCTGCCTTCGAGCGTAGCGAGGCCCAAGGATGGGGGGTAATGTTAGGTGTCGAGTTCCCACCTCTGCACAGGGGGAATCTCGAACCATCTCAGCTGCAGGCTCCCATTCTTCTCCAGTAGCAGTGGAGCCTGCTCAAGAGACGTCGGTCCCAGCGTCTAGTTCATGCTGATACTGGGCAACTGGTTACTGCTGCCCTTCCAGGCTCTGTCTTTGTAGCCAGCAGTGATCAGCAGCTAGCAGGTCTTTCTGGGACTAAGTCCTGCTTTTCTCATACTGAGCATGCCCACGGGACGACCTCCCATTTGGAGGTCAGGGGTCACATGCTCAGGTCCTGTTGCGGCTCCTATTGGTCCATATGGAAGGTCTTGCAGCACTGCCGCTATAAAAGGTTTGCATGGCCGCTTGGCCATGCGCTAGTGTACATTTCAAAACGTGTTTGTGTTGATGAGTGCAAGTCGTTCTTTTATCATCCCCTCCCTTGTGTATGACTGCTCATGTAAGGTGGATGAATGCTATCTAGTGCCCGGCTGAGTAATCAGCACAAAATCACATGAAACAGCATCTAATTGCTGTGACCGCCAGTGCGGCGCCATGCGCTTTCCTGTCCCAAGTCTGGGTGGTTAGTGGCATCCGCCAGAGTGGCACAGCACGCACTCTTGTGCATATAAGTTACGTTTTCTGTTACTCTGATACCCCTATTGTGGTGTCGAGCTCAAGAGGTCTACACGAACTCTAATCCTGGGACAGAGTTATGTGATTCATTGCTTGCGCTCTTTGTGCGGCACTGCGGCCCTGTGACGCAACAGGGTTTGCTTCCTTCATACAGGGTGAAGTTAACCCATGTGTGTATCCACATTGTGCCACCATACACTCCGTCATTACTTAGCAGCAGGTTCCATGTCTGCACGGTGGACCCCGGGCTGCGAACGCACCTCATACCTTCTCTCTAATTGTTTGGTGCATTCCGTTAGCCATAACACTGTGTGAACCATTTTGAAAATTTTTGTGCAAAAACACACAGCAATGAATATCACAAGCCCAAAAAGTAAAGAGTCTTTAAAAATGCAATGATGAATCTGGCCTTTGTTCCACATGTAATGTTGAAACTGCCTCTTTTTCCATTGACAGATGAAATACCTGAGTGGGGGTTTGATTTGAAGTTATCATTGGTACCCATTTAAAGTACATAACATTTTGGATCGCCTTTAAAAAGCACCTTTCAACATTTTCAGCATGTTAAACTACCCACATCATTGAATAGTGGATGCAGAGCAGAATAAAACATACTCATTGTGGAAAGAGGGAGAATACAGCAGCGCTGAGTGACATTACAAAAAAACCTGCAACAGCAGCTCTCCTCTCACAGCTCTGCACCTCCAATCACACTGATACTATATGTAAGGAAAACTGGAGTTGTTTGGAATCACAATCAGCTCTGTGGTGCTCTCCTTCGCCATACTGACTGCTTTGAGGGAGATCTGGTAGTATTTGTAATGACACTAGTCTATAATCTATACTAGACAGTAGCTTCAGAGATCAAGGAATGTTCTTTTTTCCCCCTAGATGATGCATTCCTGCTTATGACTGGTCAATGTCATGTAGGGAATGGAGTGCTGTACATGATCCCAGAGCTAAATAAAAAATCTCTGGCAACACTCAGTTGGGCTGATCATAATTTATAACTAAGCTTTATAAGCTAATATATCTGCAACCAAATCTGCAACAGAAATGCAAATTTTTAAAATAAAAACTACATTGTCACAATTCCTTCTTTCAGTGTGTCATGGGCACAATGGGTGACAGTTCAGTCATTTAATTTGGAGGAGGTGTGCACTGAGCTGTCAGTGTGTTGATAGACAACTTAAGGTACCGTCACACATAACGATATAGTTAACGATATCGTTGCTTTTTTGTGACATAGCAACGATATCGTTACCGAAATCGTTATGCGTGACAGCGACCAACGATCAGGCCCCTGCTGGGAGATCGTTGGTCGCTGGGGAATGATCAGAACTTTATTTTGGTCGCTGATCTCCCGCTGACATCGCTGAATCGGCGTGTGTGACGCAGATTCAGCGATGTCTTCAGTGGTAACCAGGGTAAATATCGGGTTACTAAGCACAGGGCCGCGCTTAGTAACCCGATGTTTACCCTGGTTACCATTGTAAATGTAAAAAAAAAAAAAACACTACATACCAACATTCCGGTGTCTGGTCACGTCCCTCGCCTTCAGCTTCCCGCACTGTGAGCACCGGCCGTGGTGCTGTTTGCCTGCTATTTCTGTACTGTTTATTGATCTATTGCTGCCTGACTTAAGACCTCGTTCTGACCATCCGTTTGCTCAATCCTTTTCCTCTGATCTATTTTCCTGGCATTCTGACCTCAGACCGTGAGCTGACTTTGCATTTTGTTTATTACATTTGACTACTCTTCCTCACGGATTGTTGGTTAGTGGTGACAAGCGTCACATACATTTTATTCAGCTCTGCTGCCACAATGGCAAGTAGTTAACAGTAGCAGTTAAGATGTTAGACTAGTTGCTGTTAAATTTGATGAAAATGTATCCAGTGCTTTACGCTGAGTATTTGTTTTGGGGTTCCGTCCAAATCTGTCCAATACGTAATTCAGATGAAACCCCTGATGGAAGCAATGACTGCCATGAGGTAGATAAAGTCACAGTGGACTCCATCTTGCCTGTGATCCGGTCTGTTTGAAGTGCACGAAAGTGTGGTTGACTCTGCTTTTGTTTATTCGGAAAACATGGGACAACATTTAAACAGGCGACTGAGTCCAAGCTGATTTCAAGTGTCTCATTATAGCGAATAGTTCCAATTAAAGGATTGCTTGTTGTATTTTTGTTTTCTATGCAATTTGATCTGTGGTATAAGTGATAAGACCCATTATTCTTTGAGTCCGTACGATTACAGCGATGTCAGATTTATATAAGTTTTATATGGTTTGCTGCTTTTACACGGTAAAAACTCTTCTGAAGAAAATAAAATTGTTTCATGATATTCTGAGAGCTATAACTTTTCTATTGTTCTACAGGCACTTGTATGAGGTCTTGTTTTCATTTTGGGAAAATATTTTTTAAACACTATTTTTATTTTTGGATGACAGAATGAGCAAAAAACAGCAATATACAAATTTTTTCATTCACTGTGCAGTAAAATAATTAAAACTACTTTAATTTTTTCAGGTCAGTATGAGTATAGCAACATCAGATTTATGCCGTGTGCCCAGTTTATTTCTGGTACTGGAAAAAACGGTACCGGAGATATCCGTTTGTGTGTTATACTTGCGGCATACGTGTGGCAACCGTGTGTTGTACCAGAACCACACGGATGGCCGGCAGGGAAGAAGCACTACAGTAAGCGCTGTTCCCTGGTGCTGAAGACGGCTCTCATCATTCTCTCCTGCTCTGCGGGCGATCAGAGGAGAATGATGAAAGTTACATTCAAGTCAGAACAATGACAGCAGGTGGGGGCTTTTTGGACTATTACTCCCATCAGCCTACACCTGCAGCCACTAACAGTGGTGGATGATGAGGGTATTCCTCACCCGCCGCGCTATAACTAAATAAATGAATGAAACACCCGGCGTGGGTTCCCCCGTGTTTTCTATAGCCAGCCAGGCAAAACCCTGGAACCTTCGGCTGTCAGCTTCAGCAAGGCTGGTGTTAGGGTTGGCGGAACGCACCGAACATATATTTATTAGAAGAAGTGGGTGCTGTGAGGTGCCAAGGGGAGAAGTACTAGAAAACAGATATGTTTCTCCCCGTTTCATTTCATATGTATCACGGTATTGATTGTGAAGCTGTTTATTTCTCTGTAATCCGGTCCTGGTTTCTTTAGTGATCAGCCTGAAAGCTCTGGTGCTTCCCTTCCACACATACAGTCCAGCTTTTGCTTCAGCTGATATAATCAAGGAACTGCTGGGATCTCAGTCTCTCATCGGCTGGTCTGGGAAGCTGACCCAGTAAGGTTGCACAAACTTCTTTCTTGTTGTGTAGGTTTATTTTGCAGTTAGTATCTTGTTGTTAGTTAGTGGCCAGACGGCCTTAGACATTTTATTTCATGTTTGGCACGTGTAACATTGTACGGCAAATGTGTACAATAAATACACCTGACACATACCTGTGTGGAACTCGCTAGCCTGCTATTGTTCGTTGTGACTCCATAGCCACCTGCTTGGGCCAAAGCAGAGATCCCTGATGAGCTATATCTCCACAAAATATATATAATATATATTTTTTTTTTTAATTGATTTTCAAAGCTCAGAAAAAGTGCGAATTTCGGTGTAGCCTGTCTTTACATTTCTCCTCATAACTCAGGCTAGAAAAAAGATAGAGAAACAAAATAAACACGATTCTACTCACAACTGTACAGGCTTTCACCAGATATGTCACAAGAGTATCTTTGATAATATTTTACCCATGCGAACGCAAATGCAAAATTTAAAAACGCATTTCCGAAAAAAAAAACTCGTTTAATTTCAAAAACTGCACATGTGCCTGCTATGCTCCTAGCCACATCTGTACCAAAATACAAGTTAGGATTGTGATGGGATCATATTTTTAAAAATACAACTATTACAGTGTCAATTCGAAAATCTCGCATTCAGATCTGTTCAGCCTGTGGTGTAAAAGTGTGGGGTCTACATTTACCAAATAATCCATGATTTTTAGATATTACAGTGAATGCAGAACAGATGACAGGCCGGCAGCTCGGGACTCCAGAGGCCATAGTCACACCAAACCTTAACACCCAGGCAACTCCTCAAATGGAGGGAGAAACATATTCTTAACATCCAGTTCATGTATTGTACAAACCAGGACTACGAAGGAGGAGAGTTTGTGAAAACCTCGGTTACAGGAAGCAGAACCCATCACAGGGACTCAGCAATACCGCACTGTCATTCCATGTAGTGGAAATAAAGACAGTGACGTCCATGACGTGGTAGAAGGCGGCACAAGATCGGCAATGGATGACAGAACTGGTGATGTGACCTGTGAATATGATTGGCGCTGGTGGCGGCTACTGGACACTACAAAGATTGTGAAAATGAAGAAGTAGAAGTGACTTTTCTGCACCTTCTGGTCCAGCGCCTTCCTTTGTGTATCCAAGAAAACCAGACATTTTAAAAATTAATAAAAAACATATTAACTCAGGTGGAGCCGAACACCATGACAGGCCGTACATACTCTGACACAAAAGGAAACGGCCATTGCTAGTAAGCGCTGATGGATAAGATGACATTTCACCCACTAGAAGGGACACATTGATGATAAAAGGCCCGTTTAATAACGCACTACTAATTGTTTGATTAGTTCATATTTTATAGAACGAAGATTTAACTGCTGTACTATTCTTCTTAAACACTTCATAAATGACATGTTTAAAAATATATAACAGAAAAAAATTGTTACATGTATAAATAGGTGGTAAAAATATTGATTCTTTTAATCTTGTTTTTAACATATTATTAGGATGAGACTGTATTTAGAAAATCACACTTGAGGATGTGATCACCTTTTTTCTTTTGGCTTGTTCAATGTATTCAGGTTGAAAATGCTGAGCAAGTTGTGTTATGATGATTAAGAAGTATTTATTGTGGCACTTTGGTATTTGTTTTTTGTGTTTCTTTATTGTTGCATATAAATGTTGAATTCAATAAGTTGTAATTTGAAAAGAAAAAAGGAAGAAACTCACACAAACATAAAATCAGATGATTCAAGGCTTAAAAAAAAAAAAAAATTGATAGGTCCCGAGTTGAATCCCTGTGCAAATATAAACAAGAACCCAAGTAACACACATGCATTCATTTCACAGTTTTAAAACATATGCTTTCTTCACAATTGCGCATCAAAATTTTGAATTTGATTTCTCCAAAACAAAATATAAAGAAACAAAGTCTTGTGACATATCAAATGAAAGCTGGCACCGTTCTGAGAACAATGATGCCTCTCCCACCTCTTTCTCTTAATTCTAGCCTGAGATATGATAAAAAATGCAGAGCCATACCAGGCCAAAATCCGCACTTTCAAAACTTTACAAATTTGTAAAAAATTAACTGATGAAGAAAAAATGTCAAAACTTGTAATTTGTAATTAACTAAAGTTGTACTTCAGAAGAACAAAAAAAAATAAAAATCTAAAGACGTCAGGTAAAAAAAATATTCATATTTGGATCACTTGATATGGAATGACCCTGGTCAAATTTTAACGGTTATAAAGTCCTACCAAAAAAAAAATATGTTTCCAAAATTGTGCTGATGTAAAGTAGACATGTGGGAAATGCTATTTATTTATTAACTATTTTCTTCAACACAAATCTCTGATTTAAGGGAACAAAAATTAAAGTTTGAAAGTTGCAAATTTTTTTGCCAAATTTCATTTTTTTCCATAAATAAATGCAAGTCATATCGAAGAAATTTTACCACTAACATGAAGTACAATATGTCACAAAAAAAATCTCAGTATCAGTGGGATCCGTTGAAGCGTTCCAGAGCTGTAACCTCATAAAGTGACAGGGGTCAGAATTGTAAAAATTGGCTTGGTCATTAATTACAAAATTGGCTCTGTCACTAAGGGGTTAAAAACTGTGTGCAAGTGTACCTAGCGGAATTCATGCTGTTTTGAAGGCAAAGGCTTGTCAAATATTGCTTTGATTTAGATTTCTCTTTTGTTCATTGATAAAAATAAATGATTACCATTACCCGCTTTTTCTCCACACTTTCCTAAAACTTTTGCACAGTACTCTGTACTATTTTTACATAAAAAAAAATGTCATTTTATTGGTGAAACATAAATCTTGTAGTGCAGCGGTAGCACACTTATGCAGTGACGCGGCAGTGACCCAGCACAGTTCCAAACAAAAGTCTCTTTAATGCGTTAACTTCACAGCATTAAATGTCCAACTCAAAAAAACACAGCATTATGTCCAACTAACACTTCTACCTAGACGATATTCTCTGGATCGCAGCCGGGAACCATATCCTCCAAATTACAGTCCCTAAATACGCTGGTCCACCTCTGTCTGGTTGCCGTGGGCAACTGCACTGCTGTGTACGCTGCGGGTGTCGGGAGTTCGTCTACTTTGCTTGCTGCAAACTCCACTCTAATACTGAAACACCCAAACCCTTTACTGCACGGATTTTAAACTAGAATCTGTGGCCTTCAGCCACATGGAAAACCAGGACAGGGACCGAAACGGACGGCACGACTACCATCCTGCAGTCTGTTTCAAAACACCAAAAGCCAGAGCAGGTTTTCCCTAAATCTGCCTTGGACACTAGCATGTCAACGACCTATACTTATTTTTTATTCTGCATTATAATCACAGCTACGCCTGTGACTGCAATGCACTCTCAAACTGGAATCTGTGGCCATAGGACACCGATAAGACCCGGCCTGTAGGAAACGGACCTGCCACACCACCTTCCTGCAGTCCGTTTCCAAAATAAAAGCCCATACCGGCTTTTCCTGAAAAATCCCAGGCCAAATAGCTTAACCAGGTCCACGCTTATTTTTATTTTGCCCTGTGACTCACAGGCGTCCTGCTGTGACCACAAGGCACTCCAGTAGGTCTAATAGACCTCTGTCCACATTCTGGGGGGAAACACAGCGACCCCTACATGTGACACCGGTGACTGCCTCACAATATACATTTATTTTTACTTAGTCCCTTTGGACTTGAACATTTTAGATTGCTAACCTAATATCCTGCAATACTGATTTACTGTGGGTTATTAAATCTGTCAGCATAAGTCTACATTCACACATCCGTGTGACATTTCCTAGTGCGGTTTAGAACACTGACCCATAGTTTCATTTTGCCATACACACATCAGTTTTAAAAACGGGTCAATGCCTCAGGTCTAAAGTAATGCCCATGAGCAATTCTACCTCTCACAATCATTTCAAAGTTCTTAAGGAGTAAAAAAAGATGGTCCTAATAAGTGAATCAATGCCCCCTTGAAAGCTTAGAACTGGGAAGGATTTCAAATAACAAAATGCAAGTTATACTCTATCATCCTTTTCCAAAGACCTAAATATCAATCTGTTTATCTACTCCTGATCTATAAAGGCCCTGTTCACAATTTGTTTTTGCAGTTCCATTGGAATCCCCCTAAAATGAACATACAGACTACAGAAACACAGTGCGAACAGGGCTTACCATGCTGCTATTAGATTGTACAGGATTTTGAAATGATCAGCTTATTCATGAAACAAAAATGTTTGCTATGCGAAAATACCTTAAAAGATTATCTTTAGTTTAAATTTTTATTTCAGAGATTTATAGTACACATGAAAACAAGCAACTTTGTAATATATCTTAACAGAGTCATTCATTTTTCTCCTGCTGTACAGGAGGGAGTTCCTCCCCTGCTACATAGGAGATGACACATACTATTGCTTTTTAGATTTTAAAAGTTACAAAACGGAAAATGGGCCAATGCAAAAGTTGGGGCACCCCTGGAGATTTGTGTACTCACATATCTTTGGCCAAGCTTTCAGACCTTAATTAGCTTGCAATGGTAATGGCCAGGCCCGGATTTAGGGATAAGGGGCGGGGGGGAGGTGGGGGGTTTCTGGAGCCAAGGGGCCTGGGCCACCCACCAAGTGGGGGCCTCCCACCAATATAGGAATAAATATCTCAAAACATGTAAAATACACATCTCTTTGCTGTGAATCATTTCTAATGATAAGGAACATTTAACAAAATAAAAACTATTGAAAGTGTCTGGCGCAGAGGGCAGAGTCATGGCCAGTGTGGGACTGGGGCACCGGGACACCGGAGAATCCTCCGGTGGGCCCCACCCCCAGGCCCTGCCTCTTTCATTTGTCCCTGCAGTGCCCAGACTGCATCATTCATGCTGCATAGTGTGCTCAGTCACATCACATCACTGTGCTGACTCGTGCTGACTGTGCACCAAGCGGTGCAGGCAGCACACAACAAGTTAAATGTTAAACACTATTGAATAGCCGGAACCCGGCGCACAGGCTGCTGAACGGAAGAAAATGATGTGCTCATCATGTCATGTGAAGAAGTGCAGGCGCGCGGCAGCTCCTTCTCCACATGACATCACCACATGATTCATCACCGCGCACTCAGTGCCTGCAGACAGTGCAGTGGCTACTACTGTCTGCTGCTGACTGTGCGCTACTGGCTGCCTGCTATCATGCTATTGAGAGCAGCCCGTGCGCAGCGTGCGGTGCGATTCGCCGCTCAGCAGACCCACCACCACAAGTCACGACTCGGACTCAAACCATAAATTTGCATTATTCATGATCTAGACTCTGCCTCCTCTTCAAGACAGTTCTGTGGTCTGGTTGGACTACGGTTTTCTAATGCTGATTGGCTGACATGGATAGGCATGAGGAAGGCAATATACAACGTGGCTCTGTGCTGTATACTACGTCACTGGGCAATATACTACGTGGCTGGCCAATATACTACGTAGCTGGGCAATATACTACGTCACTGGGCAATATACTACGTGCCTGGGCAATATACTACATCACTGTGCAATATACTACGTGGCTCTGTACTGTATATACTACGTGGCTGGGCAATATACTACATCACTGGGCAATATACTACGTGGCTCTGTGCTGTATATACTACGTGGCTGTGCAATATACTACGTGGCTGGGCAATATACTACGTCGCTGGGCAATATACTACGTCGCTGGGCAATATACTACGTAGCTGGGCAATATACTTACTACGTCACTGGGCAATATACTTACTACGTCACTGGGCAATATACTACGTAGAAGGGCAATATACTACGTCACTTGGCAATATACTACGTGGCTACGCAATATACTACGTAGCTGAGGCAGATTGATGGACATCCTGGGGGTAATTGTTATGATCTGGTGGCCTAGGAGCAGCATGAGACGGACTATGGAGAAGGTGGTCCCTGTACTGACTGCAAACCCTGAACCTAGCAGCGCAACTAGAAGTAGCCGTGGGGGGTACCTAACACTCCCTAGACCCCTCGGCACAGCCTAAGATCTAACTACCCCTAAAGACAGAAACAGGAAACCTATCTTGCCTCAGAGAAAATCCCCAAAGGATAGATAGCCCCCCACAAATATTGACTGAGAGAGGAGAGGGAAATAACATACGCAGATATGAAATCAGATTTTAGCATAGGAGGCCATACTAGCTAAAAAGAAAGAATAGAACAGAGTACTATGCGGTCAGTATAAAAACACTAGAAAATATCCACCGCAGAAAATACGAAACACCACATCTGACTAAAGACATGGGGGGTATATCTGCATCTCCAGAGAAATAGCTAGGCTGCAAAAAATCCTTCACAGACTAAGCTGGACAAGACAAAAACATGAAAATGCACAGTACTATAAGGTCCACAGCAGGTGGACAGCAAAAACAAAGCCAGGACTTATCTTTGTAGAAAAACACAGCAAACTGGAGAGACCAGCAGGGAAGTGAATCCTTCAAGAACAATGGACAACTGGCACTGACTAAAGGATCCTGCAAAGCTATATACCCCAGTCAACTCTGCAATTAGTAGATACACCTGTCCACTCCTGCAGTCCAGGCACAACTGCATTACCCTCTACAACCACCGGAGGGAGCCCAAAAGCTGAATTCACAACAGGTAATATGCTGGACACACTGGGGCAGATTGCTGGACACACTGGGGCAGATTGCTGGACACACTGGGGGCAATGCTGGACACACTGGGGCAGATTGCTGGACACACTGTGGACAATGCTGGACAATTGGACATACTGGGGCAGACTGCTGGACACACTGGGGGCAGTGCTGGACATACTGGGCAGATTGCTGGACACACTGGGGGTAATATGCTGGACACACTGGGGCAGATTGCTGGACACACTGGGGCAGATTGCCGGACACATTGGGGCAGATTGCTGGACACTGTCTGGGGGCAATACTGGACACACTGGGGCAATATGCTGGACACACTGGGACAGGTTGCTGGACACACTGGGGGCAATATGCTGGACATACTGGGGGCAGATTGCTGGACACACTGGAGGCATGGGCAGAATGTAGATACGGGGCATGATTGGAGACACGGGGCAGAATGAAAGACATGGGGCAGGATTGGATCATGGGGCAGGATGGATACGATGGAGACTGATGGGGAGATCATATGGGGTAGAATGGATACTCATGAGTGTAGGATGCGAGAACATATGGCTGATGCCAGGAATAAGATAAACGGGGCGAGGGTGTGGAATATTATTACCATAGGGGCTAATTAAGGGATATTATTACTGCAGTGATGTATTTATTTTATTTTTTCAGTATACTGTTTTAAATGGAGGGGAGGTCCTGTTACTGTGCAGAGTGACACTATATCGCCTTTTTTTCTTCATGTGGTGTAATGTAGAAGTTGTGAAAAATTAAGTAATGTGTTCTGCAAGCGGAGTTTGAGATAACTGTTATTTCCTGCAGAAACGAGTCCTGGCTGGAAGAAATGATGGCGGTCTGTGCTGGATGAAAGATGAAGGACTTCACCTAGAGACATCACTGGTGAGGTAGTGTTACCTATACACTGACACTATACACTGTATACTATATACAGAGGTCCTGTATACAATGTCACCAGTGATCACTGTATTATCTATACATTATATACAGAGCTCCTGTGTAGAATACCACCAGTGATCTCTGTATTACCTCTACACAGACACTGCATACTAAGTACAGATCTCCTGTGAATACTGGCACTTATGGTGATAGTATTGTGTGTATTTTTCTTTCTTATTACTGATCAGTATTGTAGTATTCAGTCACTATGTGTTGGTAATATGTGGTCTGGAAATGGTGTTGTGGTATCTGTCCCTTGTATGTGCTATTTGTTCACCAAGTGGTGGGTGGTAATATGTGATCTGGTCATGGTGTGGCGGTATTTGTCCCTTGTATGTAGTATTATTCGGTCACTATGTGGTCTGGTCATGGTGTGGTGGCATTTCTTCCTGTATGTGATATTATTGGTCTTGGTATAGTGGATTGTGTTGTGTATGGCGGTCATTTGTTCTCTCTGATATTCATTAGAAGATTCTTTATTTCCATTAGAGTTTTAATGCTTTGTATCCAGCGGCGGAGATGCACTTACAGGGGGTTTCCTGTGGAAAGCATTAAGCTACTTACTGGTAGCAGCATTTTTCGGAGGCCCATGACAGCACTACGAGAGAGGGGATCCGCCCTTCAGGAACAGGAAACCTACCGATACAAAAGGGCGGCACCTCTCCCCATGCATCAGTTGTATTTCAGAGCCTGAGAGGACTACCGCGGTTAGTGGCACACAAATATACATTATATACAGTTTATATACAAAAACAATCCATGATATCGAACTAGATGCCACACGTGAGATCTATCTATCTCATTATATACACTATAGGAAGTGCAACCCCCACGTGAATAGGGAGGGAACTAAGGGTGCTATCATGGGCCTCCGAAAAATGCTGCTACCAGTAAGTAGCTTAATGCTTTATACGGACTCTCATGACAGCACTACCAGAGAATTACAGAGATTTAAACTACCTTAGGGAGGGACTATAGCCTGTAGCACCCTTAACCCGAAGGTGAGATCAGAAGAGAACCCCAAGTCCAACCTATAGTGCTTGAAAAAGGTGGAAGGGGATGACCACGTGGCTGCCTTACATATCTGGTCGATCGAAACTCCAGATCTTTCCGCCCAGGATGTAGCCATTGCCCGGGTGGAATGTGCCCTCAGATTCTGCGGAGCCGGACCTCCACCTGCAGTATAAGCCAGAGAGATAGCCTCCCTAATCCACTTCGCTAGCGTGTACTTTGACACTCTAAGTCCTTTCCTGGGACCTTGGAAGGATAGAAACAACGCATCCTCTCTCTTCCAAGCATCAGTGACTGAAATATATTCTAATAGACATCTCCTAAAATCTAATGTATGGAATAGCTCCTCCTTAGGATTAGAAGGAGTAGGGAGAAATGACGGTAAAACGATCTCCTGAGATCTGTGAAAATCTGAGGCTACCTTTGGTAATTAAGCTGGGTCCGGTCTGAGGACTACTCTGTCCTGTAGAAACTCTGTATAAGGGGAAAGCTTAGAAAGAGCCTGTATGTCCCCTACCCTACGAGCAGATGTAATTGCCACCAAAAATGCTGTCTTGAGGGATAGTAATTTAAGTGAGGCTGAATGTAAGGGCTCAAACGGTTCCTTAGTCAAGGCTGAAAGGACTAGATTGAGATCTCAAGGCATTGACCTATTCCTGTGTATAGGTCTGGATCTACTAGATGCTTTGATAAACCTTGATACCCAATAGTTACCAGCAATGTTACAAGAAAATAGGGCCCCTAGGGCTGAGACTTGTACTTTTAGCGTACTTGTGGATAGATTTAGCTCTAGCCCTCTCTGCAGGAATTCTAGAATCTGGTTGATTGGTATACCCTCTTCAATATTAAAATTTGAAGAGACCAGAAACTTCCTCCAAGTTCTAGAGTAGATCTTAGTTATTATGTGTTTCCTACTCTTCATAAGGGTATCAATTAGATTTGGGGAAAACCCTCTGTTTTTTAACAGTGACCTCTCAAAAACCATGCCGTCAAATGGAGTCCCTTCACTTGTGGATGGCCGATCGGACCTTGATGAAGTAAGTCCAGGGGTCTTCCACTGACATGGTCCTGAGCCAGGAAAACCAAGCCCTTCTGGGCCAAAATGGAGCGATCAGTATGATTCTCGCTTGATCCTCCCTTATCTTTCTGACCACCAGAGGCAATAGGCCCAGCGGGGGGAACGCGTAAGCCAATCGGAAATCCCATCTGATCAGGAAGGCACCCACTGCCAGCGGATATTCCCTGGGATTTAGGGAACAGAATTTTTCTGTTTTTCTGTTGTCCTTGGTGGCAAATAAGTCCACCTCTGGATGACCCCACATGCGGACAATTCGGTTGAAGATACCTGTGTTCAGAGACCATTCCCCTTGTCTTAAGGTGTTTCGGCTTAGAAAGTCTGCTCTTATGTTTTCTTTCCCTTTTATATGCAGTGCAGTCAAAGATAGAAAATGACTTTCTGCTGTCTGGAGCAGGCGGTTCGCTACTTCCATCAGGGACTCGCAGCGTGTTCCACCCTGGTCATTCACGTAGGCCACTGCCACCTGGTTGTCGGAGAGGACCTTGACATGGTTACCCTGTAGATACACGAGGAGTTTCTTAACCGAAAGTTCAATTGCCATTAACTCTCTGATTAGAAGAGGCTGATGTTTGGGGGTCCCATAGACCCTGAACTATAACGTCACCCATGTGTGCCCCCCACCCCATGGGGCTGGCGTCCGTTGTTATTACACGAGTCACGTGTGTCACCCAGGGAACTCCTGCTGACAGCTTGTCTTCATCTAGCCACCATCTAAGAGATGTAAGAACCACCGGACTTAATGTCACTTGACCCTGCAAGGAACTTTGTAAGGCTCTATCATTATCCAGTACCTCAAACTGTAAAGGCCTTGTATGGAACTGGGCCCAATGGACGGCAGGAATACACGAAGTTAGGGAACCTAATAGTGACATAGCCTGTCTAAGGGTCATGGATGGTTTATTAATTGCTTTTAACACTTGCTGTTGAATATGGAGTAAATTATCAGGTGGAAGACAGCATTGTTGGGTCTCGGAATTTAACAACAGCCCTAGGAATCTCTGGATCTTTAAGGGCTGTAATCAGGATTTTTCATAATTTATGATCCAGCCCAGATGTTCTAGTTTAGTCGTAGCTGTTTTTACTTGAGCAAGGCAATGGTCTGCTGAGTTTCCCACTATCAGGAAATCATCCAGATAAGGGATAATGAGGATATCGAATTCTCGTAAGTGCGCCATAACCTCAGCGACTACTTTAGTAAACACCCTAGGTGCTGCTGAAAGGCCGAAGGGAAGAGCTCTAAATTGAAAATGGCGAACAATTCCTCCCATAGACACCGCAACTCTTAGGAACCTCTGGAAATTTTCGTGGATAGGAACATGATAGTATGCATCCTTTAAATCTACAACCACCATGAAGCAGTGTTTGAACAGCATCTTTATTGTTGAGCCGATTGACTCCATCTTAAAGGTAGAATTAACCAGGTACTCATTAAGGGACTTGAGATTAATAATAGTCCTAAATGACTTTGTCTGGTTTTTGAATCAGAAAAAGAGGAGAGTAGAATCCTCTTCCTCTTTCTGATTCTGGGACCTCAATCAGCACCTCTTTAAGGCATAAACTCACAACCTCTGCCTCCAAAGCCGACTGTTCAATGGCGGAGGAGCGTATGGGGGTTAGCATAAATTTATCCCGAGGCCAGTGATCAAATTCCAGTCTCAGACCCTCCAATATGACGCCTCAGACCCAGTCACTGTTTGTGATGTTAGACCATGCGGAAGAGAAGGCTGACAATCTCCCTCCCACAGGGATTGCTAGTCATTGGTCTGGTTTTTTACGTTCTTTTGAGGAACGGCGAACATGTAGCCCGTACCTCTCCTGCGTCTGTCCTCCCATCTGAAATTATCTCTAGACGGCGAGGATGCGCGTTTTCTTCCACGACCAAACCTCCTTCTGCTAAACGGACGTCGGTAAGAGGCTGATGACAAATTAGGGAATTTTTTCTTGTCATCCCCTGCCTTTTCAAGCAACTCATCTAAGGTTGGACCAAAGAGATATTCCCCTTTACATGGAATAGTAAATAGACCATTAAGGATCTGGCTGTACATGTCGCGGCCACTGCCGGTCTCAAAGACCCGGCTGCCATCTTCCAGGTACCTTTAAGGAAGGAATCTGCCTTCCTATCAAGAGGATCTTTAAGGGTCCCCATGTCCTTAAAAGGTAATGCTGCTCTTTTCGATGCTTTCGCCACCGCAGCATCTAATTTAGGGGCCTTGTCCCAGGTATCCACAGCCGTATCTTAAAAAGGATACCTGCGTTTTAAGGCTGGTGGCAATGACCCTTTTTTCTCCGGTCTTTTCCACTCCCGGAGAATCAAGTCCAGAATCTTTTCATTCACCGGAAAAGATCTGCGTTTTTTGTGATCTAAGCCGCTGAACATTAACGGGAAAGCTGCGTCTTAGGTTCTGCTAAGCCCTTCGTACCACTGACCAATTTAACTAATTTATCAAACCGGTCGAGAGGTAGACAAAATCGGCCAGAGTCCTCTTCAGATGACGAGGAAGAGGGAAACGAGTGATAGGAACCTTCCTCCGAAGAATCAGAGATCACTGGAACCTTATGTTTTGAAGTTCCCTCCTGGGATAATGACCGCAGAGATTCCCTTGGGTACCGTCACACAGTGGCATTTTGATCGCTACGACGGCACGATTTGTGACGTTCCAGCGATATATCCGTGACGTTCCAGCGATCTCGCTGTGTCTGACACGCTCCTGCGATCAGGGACCCCGCTGAGAATCGTACGTCGTAGCAGATCGTTTGAAACTTTCTTTCGTCGTCTAGTGTCCCGCTGTGGCGGCATGATCGCATGGTGTAACAAAGGTGTGCACGATATTGTATACGATGTGCGCATAGTAACCAACGGCTTCTACATCGCACATACGTCATGAAATTATCGCTCCAGCGTCGTACATTGCAAAGTGTGACAGCAGTCTACGACGCTGGAGCGATATTGTTACGATGCTGGAGCGTCACGGATCGTGCCGTCGTAGCGATCAAAATGCCACTGTGTGACGGTACCCTTACTTCCGTATGGATCATCTCCCGTAGATTAGCCGTAGACACAGATTCTTCCGCTACCTAGGGGAGAACAATAAGGATGATACCAACTATCTAACCTGATGTCACTCAACCCCTACCACTCCTGTAGACTTCACCGTCTGCTGTATACAGGGGGCGCATAATTTTTTAGGGCAAGAATCTGGTAAAGGGACTCCGCATAGGGCACACTCCTTATGTTTCGTCTTTGCATTTCTCTTCCCCTAGAATGACAAAGTATAAGGGGCCCGCGTCACTGAGTGAACATTCACGTAGATCACTTACCAGCGTACGCCAAAAAAAAGGTACCGGAACACGAGGGGGTTCTTTGCCAGTCGATGCTCTAGATCCCTGCTTGGATGAGCTTTTACGGCTGGACTGGTCACTTCTGGCATGCTCCTTCTCCGTGGGCTTCTGTCGCACCTCATCCGGCAGCCTAAGCTGCCGCTCACCATCACTCTCCATGATGAAGATGTGGCCAAAAGCAGAGCTCTAAATCCAGCTCCTGCTTAAATCCCCCTCAGATCCGGTCAGCAGGCTGCCTGGCGCCACTCTCATTGGTTCCTGCTGAGGAGGCTGCAGCTGAGGGGTCAGCGCAGTCTGTGAGGAATCCGGCGTTCAGGATCGATGGGCGCCGCCATCTTGGATGAACTGCGCATGCGTAGTCACCCAGTGACCCGGAAGCGCCTGCTGACTCCGCCCCCCCCCCGACGTCACCGCACCCGGAAACGCTCCAGCAGACGCTGAGAGCGGTGCAGGACGCCGAAGAGCATGCAGCAGCGCTCCGGACAGCGTTCCCCTCCTGACACCGCTACCTCACCACCGCGCTGCACCGCCGCATGGACCCGAAGGAGCGCTATACTTACCGGCGCTAGAGGAGATCAGGAATCCTCCAGACTCTGCTCCCTGCTGTATACGTCACTGACGTGCAGTCCAGCCAGGACCACCGTGACGTCTTCCAGGGGCTTCCGCACCGGCCGAGGTAGGAGACCCCCCCGCTACCTGATTCCGCCGGCCTGGGATCCATTCCTACGAGATTTCATCTGTAGGATCCTGTCCCTTCAGGAACAGGAAACCAACCGATGCATGGGGAGAGGTGCCGCCCTTTTGTATCTGTAGGTTTCCTGTTCCTGAAGGGCGGATCCCCTCTCTCGTAGTGCTGTCATGGGAGTCCGAATAAAAAGTAATCACTTCTCCACAGGATAAGTGATAACGTATTGATTGGTGGGGGTCTGACTGCTTGGACCCTTTTAGCAAAATGTGGAACTTTTTATCCCCATTAGACTGGAGTGGCATGTCCGACTAGATCACTGATCCATTCATTCCCTCAGTGGCTGCACTTGTTTTTTTCTGGAAGCCCCAAAGAAAATGAATGGAGCTGCGGTCAGAAATCCCACCTGCCGCTGCATTTTAAAATAGTGATAGAAGTGTCCTGTCAGGGATAAAACTTCCCCATTCTTCCGATCGGTGCAGTTTCTAATGGTCGGATCTAAGCGATCACCTATCCTGTGGAGCCCATGGATCAGTGATAACTTGTTTTAACCAAGAACCCCATTAATGTAAACTACCGTAATTATACATCCCAGTTATTGGGGCACACGGTAGATGTGCAGCAGCCCCCGATGTTTTACAGCCGATGCTCCACTATAATGACAGATATTTGCATATAGCTGTAGGGTGGGCCCCAGACACCCCAGTCCGAAGCTGGTCATGGCACCTGACCTGCTACAGCATACACTGACCTGCCTAGCCTAGCCAGACTTCCTTAGTACCCTCCCTGTACCTAATGCTTAGCTTATGGCATGTGGCAGCCTTCTCCAATCCCAGCAGAAGCTTCTAGGCGCTACCTATTCAGCTATATGATTGCTCCCTCGGATTAGATCAGATGAGAGTTTGCTCAGCTACCTTCAAGGAAGGAGGCGGAGCCACGATGTCGGCGCAAGAAGAGGATTCTCCACCGCGGAGCACGGTAGGACTTCACTCTGGATCTTCAGTCACTGAAGATCCAGAGGTGAAGTGGTTCAGTCTTCACAGTGTCGCGGTGGGTGAGTATGATCTCTGTCTGTCTGTGTGTCTGTCTGTGTATCTTTCCTACAGCTCCTGTCCTACACAGTACCATACTGTATGTACAGGTCCACACTATATCCTGCATTACAGTGTGTCTGTGTATACTGTACGTATATAGTGTGGACCTGTTTACAGTATAGTGCTGTGTATACACTTTATACAGCCCCTCAGCCTCTATTCTATATACAGCCAGCACAGCAACAGCCTCTGATATATACAGGTAAACAGCCAAAAAATTTACAAGTTGTGATACTTGCAAAAAAAGATGCTACTAGATACTAACTATTTAAACATACTAGTCCAAAAAAGGTGAATACGGAACACATTCACAACATCAATATCTCAAAAAAACCTAGTAGATATATAAACCAGGCTCCAGAATGTTTATGTTCAAACTAGAAAATTTTTATTGACATAAATACAATAAAATATACACACACTGTAATAAAAACAGGATGCCTCCAAACCAAACACCGGCACTGTGGGTGTTGACAGGTATGTAGCCAATAATAATTTCACTTTGAAACAAAATATGCAAGGAACATTTCCATTATGGTCATATGACTGATATTTTGTGGCTACAAAAATATATATGTCTATGGTCGAGTAGGGTGCTGGGAAGAAATTGCTATATTGAGGTACTAGGGCTATTATGAAAATACTAAGAGAAGCCTATTGCATCTGCATATGTTGTGAACTTATAATTCTAACTACTATGCCTTGTATTGCACATATTCCCAAAGCGTATACACCTCACCACTAGGGTATTATTATTTATTATTATTATACATTTTTATAGCGCCATTTATTCCATGGCGCTTTACATGTGAATACGGGGCAAATATAGACAAATACATTAAACATGAGCAGATAACAAGGCACACGAGTACATAAGGAGGGAGGACCCTGCCCGCGAGGGCTCACAGTCTGCAGGGGGTGGGTGAGGATACACTAGGGTATAGCTGTGTGCAGGTAAAAATAGCGCTAACTACTAAGCCTTATATTGCACATATTCCCAGAGAGTATACACCTCACCTTCAGGGTATAACCGTGTGCAGGTACAAATAGTGCAACATCATGGAGATAGATAATCATGAAAACCCTATGACCGCTATAGTTCAGATAGTATAACCCCAATAAATGAAAGCTAAATACACTTCAGACCTCAGCAGCAACCTAATCAGAAGTACATAGTTACCTGCCAGACACTCACAGGGCCGGGAAATACCCCTACGCGCGCTTCGATAAATTTCTTCTTCCGGGGGCGTGTGTAGTAAGGAGGGGAGATGAGGGCCTATTTAAATAAGTGCCCGACCAATGACCGCTGATGAAAAAGCCCATGTGAGCCATCCCCGTGAGTATAGTATCCTACGCAATATCCTGTGCGCCCTCGTTTGGTCATGACACGGCGTCAGGTTGCTAAGTTACCGAACACTGAGTATAATGCACTATGCGCAAGACCGGAAGTAAGGGAACCCCGTCCACCCATATTCCGAATGCGCAGCTGAAAACCAAGGGAACACCGTACAACTGACCTCCAAATACGCAGCTGCTGCCCAGATAATACCCAGCAATCATAGCGCCAGGTTGTTAGGTTACCTGACGCAGCTCGACATAGGGACAAACACCTCACGCCTATTATCCAGTGCGCAGCTGCTACCCCGAGGAGTAACATAGCAACCAAGACGCTAAATGGAAAATTAGTACACAGAGGAAGCAGCCTAAGCATATATAACCAAGCATACAGCTACAATTCCAGGTGAAGCTGAGCCCTGCCTTTACTCCACAATGGGAAAGATGATAATAATAATAAAAATACTAAGCTTGCGCCCAGGCTGATGAAATGACAACGCATCCATGTCAGCGCGATCAGTGGAAGCGTGCTCTAAGCGCAACAATAACCACACCAGCCGCCCGCAAACTACTGCGCAGCTGCAACTAGATAGAGCCCGGCCACTGTCTTGCCGCACAGCAACCGGGGTGTACACCCGCCCACCGCATCACTCAGCAGCGGTAACCAAGCCGCTGGCTACGAGTCAAAATAACCCTAAGCCAGACATGAACCATGCTATACTATAATAGATAGGACTGTATATAAATAAACAAGGGGGTCACATCTGTACCCCAGGGTATATGACAAGACCGCCAAGTACACCACTTAAATATATGGAGGACTATATGGGATTAAAATACACAACCATTGATTAGTAAACCTCAGTAGCTCTGAGGATACCCAAACATACTGTGACTGACAGAAATAACAAATCTTGGTGACTCAGGGCTAACCCTGACTTAGTGCATGCCGCAAAAAGGAAAGTGGGTATAAGGCGCATGGAAGAACAGAAAGGCCCCAGCTATATGGATCCACGTATCCCCGGAGGCGGACGCAGCCGCACACCAGCACCAATGGTGGGATGCAGCAACGATCCTATACCGGGTGACAAGAGGGTCCAGCATGTGGCCTCGTTCCGCCATGCGCACACACACCTCCTAATGTGGTTTGCTCAACGAAATACATATGGGTGAATCAATATGACATAAAAAATAATATACATCAAATGTGATATACATGTACATGACCTCTAAAGAGAGGTTATAATATGAGGCATAAAAAATAATTATACCACAGTATAACTAACAATAACCAAAATGTATACAACAAATCAGTGATAGTGAATGTGATCTGACTCACACAAAAAAGACTACAAATCCCATAGACTAGACCTAAAATTGGTAAAAAAAATCAGAATCAGTAACCTTTGGATCACAAATATATATTATAGAACTATAAATAGCATATAAATGGCATGTCTTGTTAGTCCCAAATCATCAGCCACGTTGCTTTGCAGATGTAGAGTCGAAAGAGCGCAGCATATGCATCTTCATAGGAGCAGGAGTTAGGTGGCACATAGATAAGATGTTCATTATCTCATATTCTACCAGGGATACATCACAGGTCAAGGTATGGAAAAGCCGGAACACAATGGATAGACATGCCATAACTTATGTAAGAATAAAGAAAAAGAGAGAAAACACATGGTTAAAAACAATAATATTACAACAACAGCAAAAAACCCACAAATCCCCTAAAATGTATCAGACAAAAGGAAGAGATTACGAGAACAAGACTATAAAAATGCTCCAAACCCAAGAGTCTCATTAAGGCCCTGCGGGGCCATAGTACCTAGTCGGTAAATCCACCGACTCAACTTGCGCCAGAATCCTACTGATGCCAACACCCCGTATACCCATGTTGACAGAGTCTATGCCCCTTAATGAGACTCTTGGCTTTAGAGCATTTTTATAGTCTTGTTCTCGTAATCTCTTCCTTTTGTCTGATACATTTTAGGGGATTTGTGGTTTTTTTTGCTGTTGTTCTAATATTATTGTTTTTAACCATGTGTTTTCTCTCTTTTTCTTTATTCTTACATAAGTTATGGCATGTCTATCCATTGTGTTCCGGCTTTTCCATACCTTGACCTGTGATGTATCCCTGGTAGAATATGAGATAATGAACATCTTATCTATGTGCCACCTAACTCCTGCTCCTATGAAGATGCATATGCTGCGCTCTTTCGACTCTACATCTGCAAAGCAACGTGGCTGATGATTTGGGACTAACAAGACATGCCATTTATATGCTATTTAAAGTTCTATAATATATCTTTGTGATCCAAAGGTTACTGATTCGGATTTTTTTTACCAATTTTAGGTCTAGTCTATGGGATTTGTAGTCTTTTTTTGTGTGAGTCAGATCACATTCACTATCACTGATTTGTTGTATACATTTTGGTTATTGTTAGTTATACTGTGGTATAATTATTTTTTATGCCTCATATTATAACCTCTCTTTAGAGGTCATGTACATGTATATCACATTTGATGTATATTATTTTTTATGTCATATTGATTCACCCATATGTATTTCGTTGAGCAAACCACATTAGGAGGTGTGTGTGCGCATGGCGGAACGAGGACACATGCTGGACCCTCGTCACCCGGTATAGGATCGTTGCTGCATCCCACCATTGGTGCTGGTGTGCGGCTGCGTCCGCCTCCGGGGATACGTGGATCCATATAGCTGGGGCCTTTCTGTTCTTCCATGCGCCTTATACCCACTTTCCTTTTTGCGGCATGCACTAAGTCAGGGTTAGCCCTGAGTCACCAAGATTTATGTTATTTCTGTCAGTCACAGTATGTTTGGGTATCCTCAGAGCTACTGAGGTTTACTAATCAATGGTTGTGTATTTTAATCCCATATAGTCCTCCATATATTTAAGTGGTGTACTTGGCGGTCTTGTCATATACCCTGGGGTACAGATGTGACCCCCTTGTTTGTTTATATACAGTCCTATCTATTATAGTATAGCATGGTTCATGTCTGGCTTAGGGTTATTTTGACTCGTAGCCAGCGGCTTGGTTACCGCTGCTGAGTGATGCGGTGGGCGGGTGTACACCCCGGTTGCTGTGCGGCAAGACAGTGGCCGGGCTCTATCTAGTTGCAGCTGCGCAGTAGTTTGCGGGCGGCTGGTGTGGTTATTGTTGCGCTTAGAGCACGCTTCCACTGATCGCGCTGACATGGATGCGTTGTCATTTCATCAGCCTGGGCGCAAGCTTAGTATTTTTATTATTATCATCTTTCCCATTGTGGAGTAAAGGCAGGGCTCAGCTTCACCTGGAATTGTAGCTGTATGCTTGGTTATATATGCTTAGGCTGCTTCCTCTGTGTACTAATTTTCCATTTAGCGTCTTGGTTGCTATGTTACTCCTCGGGGTAGCAGCTGCGCACTGGATAATAGGCGTGAGGTGTTTGTCCCTATGTCGAGCTGCGTCAGGTAACCTAACAACCTGGCGCTATGATTGCTGGGTATTATCTGGGCAGCAGCTGCGTATTTGGAGGTCAGTTGTACGGTGTTCCCTTGGTTTTCAGCTGCGCATTCGGAATATGGGTGGACGGGGTTCCCTTACTTCCGGTCTTGCGCATAGTGCATTATACTCAGTGTTCGGTAACTTAGCAACCTGATGCCGTGTCATGACCAAACGAGGGCGCACAGGATATTGCGTAGGATACTATACTCACGGGGATGGCTCACATGGGCTTTTTCATCAGCGGTCATTGGTCGGGCACTTATTTAAATAGGCCCTCATCTCCCCTCCTTACTACACACGCCCCCGGAAGAAGAAATTTATCGAAGCGCGCGTAGGGGTATTTCCCGGCCCTGTGAGTGTCTGGCAGGTAACTATGTACTTCTGATTAGGTTGCTGCTGAGGTCTGAAGTGTATTTAGCTTTCATTTATTGGGGTTATACTATCTGAACTATAGCTGTCATAGGGTTTTCATGATTATCTATCTCCATGATGTTGCACTATTTGTACCTGTACACGGTTATACCCTGAAGGTGAGGTGTATACTCTCTGGGAATATGTGCAATATAAGGCTTAGTAGTTAGCGCTATTTTTACCTGCACACAGCTATACCCTAGTGGTGAGGTGTATACGCTTTGGGAATATGTGCAATACAAGGCATAGTAGTTAGAATTATAAGTTAACAACATATGCAGATGCAATAGGCTTCTCTTAGTATTTTCATAATAGCCCTAGTACCTCAATATAGCAATTTCTTCCCAGCACCCTACTCGACCATAGACATATATATTTTTGTAGCCACAAAATATCAGTCATATGACCATAATGGAAATGTTCCTTGCATATTTTGTTTCAAAGTGAAATTATTATTGGCTACATACCTGTCAACACCCACAGTGCCGGTGTTTGGTTTGGAGGCATCCTGTTTTTATTACAGTGTGTGTATATTTTATTGTATTTATGTCAATAAAAATTTTCTAGTTTGAACATAAACATTCTGGAGCCTGGTTTATATATCTACTAGGTTTTTTGAGATATAGATACTAACTATGCTGGCTGCCCAAACTTTTGCATTGGCCCATTTTCCATTTTTAAAATATAATAGATGAAAATATATTTTTTTGGCCTAGAATACAAAAGAAATGTGTCATCTTTAATTTTAGGCTTTTTAGAGATCATTTCATTTTCAACTTGCTTAACTATTCACAATAACAGTAATTTTGATTAGGGGTGCCCAAATGTTTACATGCCACTGTATATAGCAACATATATAGCTCTCTTTGTACATACCTTTTTCCTTTCCTTCTCTAGAGCTCGACAGTAGTCGAAACATTCATCCAGACGAATGTGGAGTTCATTTCCAGGAATACTTCTAGGCTTTACTGACCTCTGCGTGCTTAAAATAACTGCCAAGCCTTGAAGGGGAGCATCACCACGTAAGAGGCCATTGATCTGTGACCATGCTTGGCCCTGGTTTTTATAAGAGTATAGATCATGGCTGTCTAGCATTGGGTGGACACTGTGACCCAAGTTATTAGAAAACGGTGACCTGAAGTTACTCGATGAGTTTAAGTTGAAGTTACCCATACCACCCATCATCAATCCATTGGATAAAACCATATTCTGTGGGTGGGATAGTTTGCTACTATTTAGAGGCTTATTATCAACATTAACATTTCTCAGATTATTGTAAGCAAGAGCACTGCTAAATAATTCTTTGTGGTTTTGTACTATGCTGTCAGGATTATCCTGGATGCTAAATGACATGTTTTGCTTCTTCTCTGGAATGATCTTCTTGACATTTCGGTCTGAAGAGCTGTATAAGCTTGGTACATTCTCACAGATGCCATTTAAAGTCTTCATTCTTTTTTCAGCCACAGACTTAAACTTGTGGTCCTCTGTGACTTTCTGAAAATCTCCCAGTGTCTTGTCAGCACTAATATAACCATAGTCCATGGATGAGTATGTTGGAATTTCACTGTGAAATTTTTGGGCACTACTACCAGGTACAAGAGGAGAACATAAATTTGGATAGTTAGAAACAACTGCAGGATTTTTCTGCGAGATTGATAACATATTACCTGACTTCACATGATTGTTGTAAAAATTTTGAGAGTTTCTTTCCATCTGTCCATTTGTCCATGATAACTTGTCAGAACTATTGTTGGAAATGGAGAACAAGTAGCTGGACAATTTAGTTAAGTCTGAATTTTGGAGTTCCTGTTTGGGTGTGTGTCTTTGAAAATCATCAGTAATAGCCATATTATTACTATATAGAGTTTTAAGTCCAAATTCTGGCTTGTGATCATACTGAGAAACATAAGATGAGTCTTTCAGGAAAGATCTATCTGATACTGATGGTGTTGTTATTGGGATAGTAAATGTTTGGTCTGGAATATAATCATCAAATGTTTGGCAATTCTGTTTTGCTTGGAAAAAATTACTATATGTACCTGCATCTAAGACAGGTAATTCAGGTGAATTATTCATGCAGCTTGTGACATCCTGGAAGCCAGTCACAGTTCGTTTATTGTGCATGGTCTTACCATGAGGGCTCATATCATACCTACCAACTTCTTCAAAGGTACTCTTGCTTAATGGTGACAGGAATGTATCTCTCTTCTGAAAGGCGTCTTTGGTTGTTTCAGATGCTAAAAAGTCATTGAAGTCAGAGTACCCATGTGGATGTATTTTGGCATTTATATTATAACTGCGTGGAGTATCAGTCTGGCATTGATATAGCAAATGTTCTTCTTGCTCCAAATCATCTAAATCCTCCAAATATTGTGATTTTATACTGAGAACAGGCTCTGTACTAGAAAAACTTTGTTGCGGATTGATCAGATGATCAGATTGTTTAAAGTCTGGGAACAGGTCATAGTTCTCAGATAGCCTATTCATATGACATGGCCACGCAGATTTCAAAACGGAAGAGCAAAACCTAAGAAAAGCAATAAAACAAATTAAATTGTTAAGCATTAATCTTTTTTTACTTACACAATTAAATTATAATTCTTAATACCCCAGAGCCCATACAAGCATTATATAGTGACTGGAGAACATGTTACCAACAAAATCACTGAATACAACGATTACCCTTCATTGTTATCCATCGGTTAGTAGTTTTAGGCTATGTGCACACGTTCAGGATTTCTCGCAGAAAATTCCAGAGAAAAAAACGGACATTTTCTGCAAGAAATCCGCAAGAAAACCGCATGCGTTTTTGCCGCGTTTTTTTCCGGACATTTCCCAATGCATTTTGTAGTGGGAAATCCGCAAAAAAACCCCGCAAAATTAATGAACATGCTGCGGTTTTTACCGCGATGCATTTTTTTTCGCGGAAAAAAACGCATCATGTGTACAAAACATGCGGAGTTCATTCTAAATGATGGGATTCTTATTGTATGCTTTTTTTTGCGGTTTTATAGCGTTTTTATCGGGAAAAAATGCGAAAAAACCGCAACGTGTGCACACAGGCTTACAGTTATGGCTAATTAATGTATATAAGCTACACCTTTATTCTTAGGCTTTGTAAGAAGTGATGAAAAAAAGGTTCTTCAATCCAGCAAAGCAAATTAAAAGCAAACATTTTTTATTGTGACTTCACTAAAATAGTAGCATGGGCATAAAAAAATTCACGCATTTAGAGTCTGACTATTAATCCTAGATATATACATAACGAGATCTACGATTAAGAGTCAGCCAGACTCGAAACACTTCAGTATTTTTCTATGCCAATGCTACTGTTTCGATGAAGTAATAATAAAAAATGTTTTGCTTTTAATTCGCTTTACTGGATTGAAAAACCTTTTTCAACACTTCGAACAAAGCTGCTTGATACGTCACAAAACTTACAGGAAAGATATATATCTTGGTACCGTGTTAGCCAGTAGATAAAAAAAATATTTAGAATTTAGAGTCCTCAGTGGTTGATACCTTCTAAGACCTTTGTAGTCTTTGCCTGATGAAGAGACCTGTGTAGTCTCGACAGCTTGCATATTTGTAACCATCTTTTCAGTTAGCCATTAAAAGGTATCAACCACTGAGGACTCTCAATTCTAAATATTTTTCACAAAACTTATACATGTAAATTGGAGTGAATTGCCCAGGAACCAGACTGAACAATATAGATATACTGGATGGGGCGAGCTGGATGCACTAACTTTCTTATACTACTATAAGCTTTGTACTTTAGATTTACATCTATATACCAACATACTCGCTGTACTACAGACCATAGTTACTGGGAGAAGGTGGGATAATCATTACTGAAAGGACTAATTAAAAAGTATATATTTAAAAAAGATTAAAAGGGAATCTGTCAGTAGGATCAGCCCTCCTAGGTTGTTTATCAGGGCATGTAAATTATAGCAAGTTGAATAACAATGCTATAATATCTGCGATATCATGTCTTACTCCAGGGAAATCCACATGTTTCTTAATATGTAAATGAGATGTTCAGTGCTATGGGACAAACACTGATCTCCCTGAGAATCTGCCTCCAGAGCTTATTTTAAATAAAAGGGGCATTACCAGTGTGAGACATGTAATGGCTCCTCTCCTGATCTACATATCGGACACTGGTAATGCCCCTTTTCATTTAACCACTTCCCGACCCATGACGCCACGTAGGCGTCATGAAAGTCGGTGCCAATCCGACCCATGACGCCTATGTGGCGTCATGGAAAGATCGCGTCCCTGCAGATCGGGTGAAAGGGTTAACTCCCATTTCACCCGATCTGCAGGGACAGGGGGAGTGGTAGTTTAGCCCGGGGGGGTGGCTTCACCCCCCCGTGGCTACGATCGCTCTGATTGGCTGTTGAAAGTGAAACTGCCAATCAGAGCGATTTGTAATATTTCACCTATTATAACTGGTGAAATATTACAATCCAGCCATGGCCGATGCTGCAATATCATCGTCCAAGGCTGGAAACATGATGTGCCCCCACCCCACCGATCGCCCCCCAGCCCTCCGATCTGTCCGGTACACTGCTCCGGCTCCCCTCCGTCCTGTGCTCCGCTCCCCCCGTGCTCTTGTCCGCTCCCCCCGTGCTCCGATCCACCCCCCTGCACTCCGATCCACCCCCCCCTGCAGTCCGATCCACCCCCCCTGCAGTCCGATCCACCCCCCGATTCTCCAATGCACCCCCCCCGTGCTCCGTTCCACCCCTCCTGCGCTCCGATCCACCCCCCCATGCTCCGATCCCCCCCCCATGCTCCGATCCCCCCCCCCCCCGTGCTCCCCCCCCACCCCATCATACTTACCGATCCTGCCGGGGTCCGTCCGTCTTCTCCCTGGGCGCCGCCATCTTCCAAAATGGCGGGCGCATGCGCAGTGCGCCCGCCGAATCTGCCGGCCGGCAGATTCGTTTCAAAGCATTTTGATCACTGAGATAGATTATATCTCAGTGATCAAAATAAAAAAAATAATAAATGACCCCCCCCCCTCCCTTTGTCACCCCCATAGGTAGGGACAATAAAAAAATAAAGATTTTTTTTTTTTCCACTAATGTTAGAATAGGGTTAGGGGTAGGGTTAGGGATAGGGCTAGGGTTAGGGGTAGGGTTTTGGTATGTGCACACGTATTCTGGTCCTCTACGGATTTTTCCGCTGCGGATTTGATAAATCCGCAGTGCTAAACCGCTGCGGATTTATGGCGGATTTATCGCGTTTTTTCTGCGCATTTCACTGCGGTTTTACAACTGCGATTTTCTATTTGAGCAGTTGTAAAACAGCTGCGGAATCCGCAGAAAGAAGTGACATGCTGCGGAATATAAACCGCTGCGTTTCCGTGCAGTTTTTCCGCAGCATGTGTACAGCGATTTTTGTTTCCCATAGGTTTACATTGAACTGTAAACTCATGGGAAACTGCTGCGGATCCGCAGCGTTTTCCGCAGCGTGTGCACATACCTTTAGAATTAGGCTATGTGCACACGGTGCGGATTTGGCTGCGGATCCGCAGCGGATTGGCCGCTGCGGATTCGCAGCAGTGTTCCATCAGGTTTACAGTACCATGGAAAACCAAATCCGCTGTGCCCATGGTGCGGAAAATACCGCGCGGAAACGCTGCGTTGTATTTTCCGCAGCATGTCAATTCTTTGTGCGGATTCCGCAGCGTTTTACACTTGTTCCTCAATAGGAATCCGCAGGTGAAATCCGCACAAAAAACACTGGAAATCCGCGGAAAATCCGCAGGTAAAACGCAGTGCCTTTTACCCGCGGATTTTTCAAAAATGATGCTGAAAAATCTCACACGAATCCGCAACGTGGGCACATAGCCTTAGGGTTAGGGTTGGAATTGGGGTTGTGGTTAGGGTTGTGATTAGGGTTATGGCTACAGTTGGGATTAGGGTTAGGGGTGTGTTGGGGTTAGTGTTGGAGGTAGAATTGAGGGGTTACCACTGTTTAGGCACATCAGGGGTCTCCAAACGCAACATGGCGCCACCATTGATTCCAGCCAATCTCGTATTCAAAAAGTCAAATGGTGCTCCCTCAATTCCGAGCCCCGACGTGTGCCCAAACAGTGGTTTACCCCCACATATGGGGTACCAGCATACTCAGGATAAACTGCGCAACAATTACTGGGGTCCAATTTCTCCTGTTACCCTTGTGAAAATAAAAAAATGCTTGCTAAAACATCATTTTTGAGGAAAGAAAAATGATTTTTTATTTTCACAGCTCTGCGTTGTAAACGTCTGTGAAGCACTTGGGGGTTCAAAGTGCTCACTACATATCTAGATAAGTTCCTTGGGGGGGGTCTAGTTTCTAAAATGGGGTCACTTGTGGGGGGTTTCTACTGTTTAGGCACACCAGGGGCTCTGCAAACGCAACGTGACGCCTGCAGACCATTTCATCAAAGTCTGCATTTCAAAAGTCACTACTTCCCTTCTGAGCCCCGACGTGTGCCCAAACAGTGGTTTACCTCCACAAATGGGGTATCAGCGTACTCAGGAGAAACTGGACAACAACTTTTGGGGTCCAATTTCTCCTGTAACCCTTGGGAAAATAAAAAATTCTGGGCTAAATAATTATTTTTGAGGAAAGAAAACGTATTTATTATTTTCACGGTTCTGCATTATAAACTTCTATGAAGCACTTGGGGGTTCAAAGTGCTCACCACACATCTAGATAAGTTCCTTTTGAGGTCTAGTTTCCAAAATGGGGTCACTTGTGGGGGGTTTCTACTGTTTAGCCACATCAGGGGCTCTGCAAACGCAAAGTGACACCCGCAGAGCATTCCATCAAAGTCTGCATTTCAAAATGTCACTACTTCAATTCCGAGCCCCGACATGTGCCCAAACAGTGGTTTACCCCCACATATGGGGTATCAGCGTACTCAGGACAAACTGGACAACAACTTTTGGAGTCAAATTTCTCCTGTTACCCTTGGGAAAATAAAAAATTGCAGGCTAAAAGATCATTTTTCAGAAAATATTTTTATTTTTTTATTTTCATGGCTCTGCGTTATAAACTTCTGTGAAGCACTTGGGGGTTCAAAGTCCTCACCACACATCTAGATTAGTTCCTTTGGTGGACTAGTTTCCAAAATGGGGTCATTTCTGGGGGATCTCCAATGTTTAGGCACACAGGGGCTCTCCAAACGTGACATGGTGTCCGCTAATGATTGGAGCTAATTTTCCATTTAAAAAGCCAAATGGCGTGCCTTCCCTTCCGAGCCCTGCCGTGCGCCCAAACAGTGGTTTACCCCCACATATGGGGTATCAGCGTACTCAGGACAAACTGGACAACAACATTTGGGGTCCAATTTCTCCTATTACCCTTGGCAAAATAGGAAATTCCAGGCTAAAAATCATTTTTGAGGAGAGAAAAATTATTTATTTTCATGGCTCTGCGTTATAAACTTCTGTGAAGCACCTGGGGGTTTAAAGTGCTCAATATGCATCTAGATAAGTTCCTTGGGGGGTCTAGTTTCCAAAATGGGGTCACTTGTGGGGAAGCTCCAATGTTTAGGCACACAGGGGCTCTCCAAACGCGACATGGTGTCCGCTAACAATTGGAGCTAATTTTCCATTCAAAAAGTCAAATGGCGCGCCTTCCCTTCCGAGCCCTGCCGAGTGCCCAAACAGTGGTTTACCCCCACATATGAGGTATCGTCGTACTCGGGAGAAATTGCCCAACAAATTTTATGATCCATTTTATCCTATTGCCCATGTGAAAATGAAAAAATTGAGGCGAAAAGAATTTTTTTGTGAAAAAAAAAGTACTTTTTCATTTTTACGGATCAATTTGTGAAGCACCTGGGGGTTCAAAGTGCTCACTATGCATCTAGATAAGTTCCTTGGGGCGTCTAGTTTCCAACATGGGGTCACTTGTGGGGGAGCTCCAATTTTTAGGCACACGGGGGCTCTCCAAACGTGACATGGTGTCCGCTAAAGAGTGGAGCCAATTTTTCATTCAAAAAGTCAATTGGCGCTCCTTCCCTTCTAAGCCCTGTCGTGCGCCCAAACAGTGGTTTACCCCCACATATGAGGTATCAGCGTACTCAGGGCAAATTGGACAACAACTTTCGTAGTTCAGTTTCTCCTTTTACCATTGGGAAAATAAAAAAATTGTTGCTAAAAGATAATTTTTGTGACTAAAAAGTTAAATGTTCATTTTTTCCTTCCATGTTGCTTCTGCTGCTGTGAAGCACCTGAAGGGTTAATAAACTTCTTGAATGTGGTTTTGAGTACCTTGAGGGGTGCAGTTTTTAGAATGGTGTCACTTTTGGGTATTTTCAGCCATATAGACCCCTCAAACTGACTTCAAATGTGAGGTGGTCCCTAAAAAAAATGGTTTTGTAAATTTCGTTGTAAAAATGAGAAATCGCTGGTCAAATTTTAACCCTTATAACTTCCTAGCAAAAAAAAATTTTGTTTCCAAAATTGTGCTGATGTAAAGTATACATGTGGGAAATGTTATTTATTAACTATTTTGTGTCACATAACTCTCTGGTTTAACAGAATAAAAATTCAAAATGTGAAAATTGCAAAAATTTTCAAAATTTTCGCCAAATTTCCGTTTTTATCACAAATAAACGTAGAATTTATTGACCTAAATTTACCACTAACATGAAGCCCAATATGTCACGAAAAAACAATCTCAGAACCGCTAGTATCCGTTGAAGCGTTCCCGAGTTATTACCTCATAAAGGGACACTGGTCAGAATTGCAAAAAACGGCAAGGTCTTTAAGGTCAAAATAGGCTGGGTCATGAAGGGGTTAAAGCACAACTCCAGGTTTTTATTTTCCAGCATTATAGTGGCACTTCAATATAAGTCCCCTGCCCCCAGTCATATACTCACCCTCCGGCATCTTCACTGTTATTCGGCACCGCTCTGATCCCGCGTCGCCATCTTGTGAGTGCAGCTTCAGACTGGTCAAAAGTCAGAAGCTATGTCACAGGCTCTCAATGCTAGTCTGAGTTCCAGAACGAGCCTCTCATAGACTTGTATTGAAAAGTGACCTCACACTGCTCCATGAAACACTGCTGGCAAGTCACTTTTCATGGAGATTGACGGGAAACGATGAAGAATGCGGCAAGTACGTATGAGACAGGGGCATTGGAATTACATTTAAAGCACCACTCCAGCGGTGTAATAAAAAAAAACGCTGGAGTAATTCTTTAAAATAAGATCCAGAGTCAGATTTCCAGGGAGATCTTTGTCCGGCAGATATTAAAGCATCATTTTATTCAGTGTTCTATGACCTATATGCCCATATAGATGGCTTGGGAAGATAGATCCTACTGACTGATTCCTTTTAAAGAGAAGCTGTCAGGTTCCCAAATGATTAAACTGCCACCGCTAGGCTGTACAACCTTATTCTTGCATTAAAATGACGTATTTAAAATGCATCTATTTGTACAAGATCAAATTATAATGCCTTAGCCAATATACTATGCAAGGTAACTAGTCTGGTAGAGCGTTTAATCCCATGGACTAACCCTCAACCAGTAGCTTCAATTACTCCCTATTGTGTGTATTTAAAGTTCCCTACATCATCTAGTTATCCATTGAACTGTCGGGCAGTGCTGCTGGGTGACCTGCCCCTGGCTTCATCAGCTTAGTGCGCATGCTCTGGAGGCAGTGCTCTCACACCCAGCCGACTGCTGCAGAGGAGCTGAGCACTGCGCCCAGAGTATGCGTGAGCGCTAATGCAGCCCTGTTTTGCTCAGTTATAATAAATCTGTCCTGTTCCTCATCAATGTTTTCTTAGTATGTAAACACATATGGGTCCAGTGCTAAGCTCCTCCGTGGAATTTGGCAGGGCAAGAAAGCACTGTCTCGGGGGCATGCACAATGAACTAATGAGGTAGGTAGCACTACACCCGACTTCACTGTGCAAGCTCCAGCATTTAAGACATTGCGTGTATGCACAAGAGTTGAGGGACCAACATACGATGCAGGAAGTAAAAGAAACTTCAATTTAGCCGAGAGGAGGGAGCATGAAGCTTCTGTGGGAGGATTAATAAGGGGGAGTAAAAAGCCCCACTGACTATTCCACATTAATTTGCATAATGACTGCGATGGCATATAAATTGTTTTTGCAAAAATAGGTGCATTAATATAGTACAAGAAGTACATCATTTTAACTCTGGAATAAGGTTGTATAACATAGTGATGACGGTGTAACAGCATTTGGGTACCTGACAGGTTCTCTTCAACTACAAACTAAATCTGTCCAAACACGTTACAATAACATGATCATGGCTTGTATAGAAAATAATGTAATTCCTACCATAAACTATACAAACAGGTGCCAACGAGTTCTGTGACCATATAAAAGCACCAGGTCACAGGTCATAAAACTTCTTGCATTTTTAATAATTTAAAGTAGGGCACAATTAGTACACAACTTAGCTCTGACTCAACTTGCTATGTTGTTATTAATTACATGAATTCTATAGCAAGTAAGGAGTGCAGATCCACTGACAGGTGCACCTATGGCATCATTTTAACAGGAGAAAGTTTTTGAGTAAAGTTAGCTAGCCAACAAAAACTTAATATTTCTTCTCTTAGGAGACATAGGTGATTTTGGGTATAGCTCTGCGGTTATTCTCCATAGGATGTAGACCGATCTGCTTTTAAGGTACATTTTTTGGGGGTCAGGAATAATTGTTTGAACTGATGTATCATACGGCACCTTAGCAAGTAGAACAATGTAACCCTTCTCCATCTCCTGAATAAAAGGAGCCACTGCACAGCTAAAAAAACACAAATGGCTTTTGAAAAATGCAAGATGAATAACCTTGTTGTATAGGGTGGAGCTGTCTGCAAGGATGCTAGGTAAGTTTTTTGGGCTATCCCTCTCGTTTTCATACAGATTGAACATGAAGAGGAAATCAGAGATCAGCTACAGCCTGAACTTCATCTTCACGTTAAATCTATAAGAAGTCGGGGACAGTCACACCAGCGCCGATTGGGAGTTCAAGAAGGGGTTGTCCTAGTAGCGGACAAACCCTTTAAGTGCATGCTCTAAGACTAGCAGTATCACACGTCACTGAGGCATTGTGAACATGTCAATGCTGGGCTGATCATGAACATGCTAGGCTTTCTGTCGCTAGAGGCTTCATTTAATCCCACTAACTGTGATAAAACATCTTCAGGCTATGTGCACACGTAGGAAATGTGGTGCAGAATTTTCTGCTCTAAATCTGCATCTCCTGGCAGAATCCGCAGGTGCGTTTTTTGTGTTTTTGATGCGGTTTTAGTGCGGAATTGATGCAGTTTTTGCGCAGATTTTACCACTGCAGATTTCTATTAATGGAGGGGTGCAGAAACGCTGCAGAAACGCACAAGAGAAGTGACATGCACTTCTTTGAAATCTGCAGCGTTTCTGCTCAGATTTTTCTGCACCATGCGCACAGCTTTTTTTTTCACATTGATTTACATTGTACTGTAAATCACAGTGCAGTTCTGCAGCGTTTCTGCTGCAGAACTGCACTAAATCTGCACTAAATCTGCATCGTGTGCACTTACCCTCACAGTCCAACTGTACACTAGAGCCAAAGAACGAGTTAGATATACCAGTTTCAACCAACTCAGTGTCAAAAGGGTAATCTTCTTCCCCTACTGCAAGGGTGATGCGGTATGATGTTTTGTACATGGGTGACAAACTCTGTGAAGAGTAAGATCACGAAGTTGGATTCTAACCTAGATGAGGAACAATCCTCATCACTGTTATCAGACTCATCTCAGTCGTCAATGATGCACTCCAATGGACATGAATACTTCCACCTTCTAAAAAGGGAGTGTCCTTTCTTCCCTTTCTGCTCTAAGAATAAGGAAGCCCTATCCACTAATTAAAATTGTATGGATAGGGGCTTTTCAAAATCAAAACACTTAAATGTCATGGTATCCATGTCTTTGTCAGCCATGACATGTGGGGGTAAACCACTGTTTGGGCACATGGCAGAGCTCGGAAGTGAAGGAGCGCCATTTGACTTTTCAATGCAAAATTGACTGGAATTGAGATGGAACGCCATGTTTCGTTTGGAGAGCCCCTGATGTGCCTAAACATTGAAACCCCCCACAAGTGACACCATTTTGGAAAGTAGACCCCCTAAGGAACTTATCTAGAGGTGTGGTAAGCACTTTGACCCACCAAGTGCTTCACAGAAGTTTATAATATAAAACCGTAAAAAAAATAAAAAATCATATTTTTTTCACAAAAATTAACTTTTCGCCCCGAATTTTTTATTTTCCAAAGGGTAAGAGAAGAAATTGGACCCCAAACGTTGTTGTACAATTTGTCCTGAGTACGCTGATACCCCATATGTGGGGGTAAACCACTGTTTGGGCGCATGGGAGAGCTCGGAAGGGAAGGAGCGCTGTTTGACTTTTCAAGGCAAAATTGACAGGAATTGAGATGGGACGCCATGTTGCGTTTGGAGAGCCACTGATGTGCTTAAACATTGAAACCCCCCACAAATGACACCATTTTGGAAAGTAGACCCCCTAAGGAACTTATCTAGATGTGTGGTGAGCACTTTGACCCACCAAGGGCTTCACAGAAGTTTATAATGCAGAGCCGTAAAAAAAAAAAAAAAAAAAAAAAAATTCCCACCAAAATTATTTTTTAGTCCCCAGTTTTGTATTTTCCCGAGGGTAAGTGGAGAAATTGGACCCCAAAAGTTGTTGTCCAATTTGTCCTGAGTACACTGATACCCCATATGTGGGGGGAACCACCGTTTGGGCGCATGGGAGGGCTCGGAAGGGAAGGCGCGCCATTTGGAATGCAGACTTAGATGGAATGGTCTCCAGGCGTCACATTGCGTTTGCAGAGCCCCTAATGTACCTAAACAGTAGAAACCCCCCACAAGTGACCCCATATTGGAAACTAGACCCCCCAAGGAACTTATCTAGATGTGTTGTGAGAACTTTGAGCCCCCAAGTGTTTCACTACAGTTTATAACGCAGAGCCGTGAAAATAAAAAATCATTTTTTTTCCCACAAAAATTATTTTTTAGCCCCCAGTTTTGTATTTTCCCAAGGGTAACAGGAGAAATTGGACCCCAAAAGTTGTTGTCCAATTTGTCCTGAGTACGATGATACCCCATATATTTGGGCACACGGGAGAGCTCGGAAGGGAAGGAGCACTGTTTTACTTTTTCAACGCAGAATTGGCTGGAATTGAGATCGGACGGCATGTCGCGTTTGGAGAGCCCCTGATGTACCTAAACAGTGGAAACCCCCCAATTATAACAAACCCTAATCCAAACACACGCCTCACCATAATCCCAACGGTAACCCTAACCACACCTCTAACCCAGACACACCCCTAACCCTAATCCAAACCCTATTCCCAACCGTAAATGTAATCCAAACCCTAACTTTAGCCCCAACCCTAACCCTAAATTTAGCCCTAACCCTAACTGTAGCCTTAACCCTAGCCCCAACCCTAACCCTAACCCTAATGGGAAAATGGAAATAAATACTTTTTTTAAAATTTTTCCCTAACTAAAGGGGTGATGAAGGGGGGTTTGATTTACTTTTATAGCGGGTTTTTTAGCAGATTTTTATGATTGGCAGCCGTCACACACTGAAAGACGCTTTTTATTGCAAAAAATATTTTTTGCGTTACCACATTTTGAGAGCTATAATTTTTCCATATCTAAGTCCACAGAGTCATGTGAGGTCTTGTTTTTTGCGGGACAAGTTGACGTTTTTATTGGTAACATTTTCGGGCACGTGACATTTTTTGATCGCTTTTTATTCTGATTTTTGTGAGGCAAAATGACCAAAAACCAGCTATTAATGAATTTCTTTTGGGGTAGGCATTTAAACCGTTCCGCGTTTGGTAAAATTGATAAAGCCGTTTTATTCTTCGGGTCAGTACGATTACAGCGATACCTCATTTATATCATTTTTTTATGTTTTGGCGCTATTATACGATAAAAACTATTTTATAGAAAAAATTATTATTTTGGCATCGCTTTATTCTCAGGACTATAACTTTTTTATTTTTTTGCTGATGATGCTGTATGGCGGCTTGTTTTTTGCGGGACAAGATGACGTCTTCAGCGGTACCATGGTTATTTATATCTGTCTTTTTAATCGCGTTATTCCCCTTTTTGTTTGGCGGTATGATAATAAAGCCTTGTTTTTTTTTCTTTACTGAAGGGGTTAACTAGTGGGACAGTTTTATAGGGTGGGTCGTTATGGATGCGGCGATACTAAATATGTGTACTTTTATTGTTTTTTTTTATTTAGATAAAGAAATGTATTTATGGGAATAATATTTTATTTTCTTTATTTAGGATTTTTTTTTTTTTACACATGTGGAAATTTTTTTTTTTTACTTTGTCCCAGGGGGGATATCACAGATCGCTGATGTGACAGTTTGCACAGCACTCTGTCAGATCAGCGATCTGACTTAGAGCACTGCAGGCTTACCAAGCACCTGCTCTGAGCAGGCACTTGGTAAGCCACCTCCCTCCCTGCAGGACCCAGATGCTGCGGCCATCTTGGATCCGGGGCATGCAGCGAGGAAGGAGGGAGGAGACCCTCGGAGCAACGCTATCACATCGTGCTGCTGTGGGGGGGTCTCAGGGAAGCCTCCAGGGAGCCCCCTCCCTGCGCGATGCTTTCCTATACCGCCGGCACACCGCGATCATGTTTGATCGCGGTGTGCCGGGGGTTAATGTGTCGGGGGCATCCGTGACTGGTCCTGGCACATAGTGCCGGATGTCAGCTGCGATAGGCAGCTGACACCCAGCCGCGCTCCCCCCGAGAGCGCGGCTGATCGCGTATGACGTACTATCCCGTCGGTGGTCATACGGGCCCACCCCACCTCGACGGGATAGTACGTCATATGTCAAAAAGGGGTTAATGTAAAGGTACCGTTACACTGAACGACTTACCAACGATCACGACCAGCGATACGACCTGGCCGTGATCGTTGGTAAGTCGTTGTGTGGTCGCTGGGGAGCTGTCACACAGACAGCTCTCTCCAGCGACCAACGATCCGGGGAAAGACTTCGGCATCATTGAAACTGTCTTCAACGATGCCGAAGTCCCCGAGTAACCAGGGTAAACATTGGGTTACTAAGTGCAGGGCCGCGCTTAGTAACCCGATATTTACCCTGGTTACCATTGTAAAAGTAAATAAATAAATAAATAAAACACTACATACTTACATTCCGATGTCTGTCACGTCCCTCGCCGTCAGCTTCCCTGCACTGACTGTGTCAGTGCCGCCTGTAAAGCAGAGCACAGCGGTGACGTCACCGCTGTGCTCTGCTTTACGGCCGGCAGCGCTGACGGCGGGGGACGTGACAGATATCGGAATGTAAGTATGTAGTGTTTTTTTTTTTTTTTACTTTTACAATGGTAACCAGGGTAAATATCGGGTTACTAAGCGCGACCCTGCACTTAGTAACCCGATGTTTACCCTGGTTACAAGTGAACACATCGCTGGATCGGCATCATACACGCCGATCCAGAGATGACAGCGGGTGATCAGAGACCAAAAAAAGGTCCTGATCATTCCCCACGACCAACAATCTCCCAGCAGGGGCCTGATCGTTGGTCGCTGTCACACATAAGGAGATCGTTAGCGAGATCGTTGCTACGTTGCAACGATATCGTTAACGATATCAATATGTGTGAAGGTACCTTAAGCGTTTTTGCAGCGGAAAAATGCCAAGAAAGCACTAAAAATCCTGAATGTACAGTCATGACCAAAAGTATTGACACCCCTGCAATTCTGTGAGATAAAACTCAGTTTCTTCCTGAAAATGATTGCAAACACAAATTATTTGGTATTATTATCTTCATTTAATTTGTCTTAAATGAAAAAACACAAAAGAGAATGAAACAAAAAGCAAAACATTGATCATTTCACACAAAACTCCAAAAATGGGCCAGACAAAAGTATTGGCACCCTCAGCCTAATACTTGGTTGCACAACCTTTAGCCAAAATAACTGCGACCAACCGCTTCCGGTAACCGTCAATGAGTTTCTTACAATGCTCTGCTGGAATTTTAGACCATTCTTCTTTGGCAAACTGCTCCAGGTCCCTGATATTTGAAGGGTGCCTTCTCCAAACTGCCATTTTTAGATCTCTCCATAGGTGATCTATGGGATTCAGGTCTGGACTCATTGCTGGCCACCTTAGAAGTCTCCAATGCATTCTCTCAAACCATTTTCTAGTGCTTTTTGAAGTGTGTTTTGGGTCATTGTCCTGCTGGAAGACCCATGACCTCTGAGGGTGACCCAGCTTTCTCACACTGGGCCCTACATTATGCTGCAAAATTTGTTGGTAGTCTTCAGACTTCATAATGCCATGCACACGGTCAAGCAGTCCAGTGCCAGAGGCAGCAAAGCAACCACAAAACATCAGGGAACCTCCGCCATGTTTGACTGTAGGGACCGTGTTCTTTTCTTTGAATGCCTCTTTTTTTCTCTTGTAAACTCTATGTTGATGCCTTTGCCCAAAAAACTCTACTTTTGTCTCATCTGACCAGAGAACTTTCTTCCAAAACGTTTTAGCATTATTCAGGTAAGTTTTCGCAAACTCCAGCCTGGCTTTTTTATGTTTCGGGGTAAGAAGTGGGGTCTTCCTTGGTCTCCTACCATACAGTCCCTTTTCATTCAGATGCCGACGGATAGTACGAGTTGACACTGTTGTACCCTCGGACTGCAGGGCAGCTTGAACTTGTTTGGATGTTAATCGAGGTTCTTTATCCAACAGCCGCACAATCTTGCGTTGAAATCTCTTGTCAATTTTTATTTTCTGTCCACATCTAGGGAGGTTAGCCACAGTGCCATGGGCTTTAAACTTCTTGATGACACTGCGCACAGTAGACACAGGAACATTCAGGTCTTTGGAGATGGACTTGTAGTCTTGAGATTGCTCATGCTTCCTCACAATTTGGTTTCTCAAGTCCTCAGACAGTTCTTTGGTCTTCTTTCTTTCTCCATGCTCAATATGGTACACACAAGGACACAGAACAGAGGTTGAGTCAACTTTAATCCATGTCAACTGGCTGCAAGTGTGATTTAGTTATTGCCAACACCTGTCAGGTGCCACAGGTAAGTTACAGGTGCTGTTAATTACACAAATTAGAGAAGCATCGCATGATTTTTCGAACAGTGCCAATACTTTTGTCCACCCCCTTTTTTATGTTTGGTGTAGAATTATATCCAATTTGGCTTTAGGACAATACTTTTTGTGTTTTTTTCATTTAAGACAAATTAAATGAAGATAATATTACCAAATAATTTGTGTTTGCAATCATTTTCAGGAAGAATATGAGCATTGTCTGACAGAATTGCAGGGGTGTGAATACTTTTGGCCATGACTGTAGGCACTGTTGTGATTTCTGTTGTCGTACTCCCTCCTGTGGTCGTGAATGGTACTTCGGCGAGTTCTGTCTATGGGCTTCCTCTGGTGGCTTTGACTGAAGAGGCTGCTTCTGAGGTTCCTTACACAGGTGACGTGGGTTATCCTTTGGTTGGCTGCTCTATTTAACTCCTCTCAGATCGTTACTTCATGCCAGCTGTCAATGTTTTTGCATTCGTTCAATTCGCTCCTGGATCTCTCTGGTGACCTGCCTTCTCCTGCAGAAGCTGAGTTCCTTATAGTCTTATTTTGTTCTCTGTTTTCTTGTCCAGCTGGTTTTCATGATTTTGTCTTGCTAGCTGGAAGCTCTGGGATGTAGAGTGGCCCCTCCGCACCGTGAGTCGGTGCGGAGGTCTTTTTGCACACTCTGCGTGGTCTTTTGTAGGTTTTTGTGCTGATCGCAAAGTTACCTTTCCTTTCCTCTGTCTACTTAGTAAGTCTGGCCTCCCTTTGCTGAAACCTGTTTCATCTCTGCCTTTGTGACTTTCATCTTACTCACAGTCAATATATGTGGGGGGCTTCCTTTACCTTTGGGGAATTTCTCTGAGGCAAGGTAGACTTTATTTTCTATCTCTAGGGCTAGATAGTTCTTAGGCTGTGACGAGGCGCCTAGGTCTGGTCAGGAGCGCTCCACGGCTATTTCTAGTGTGTGTGATAGGATTAGGGCTTGCGGTCAGCAGAGCTCCCACATCCCAGAGCTCGTCCTGTATGAGGTTTAACTATCAAGTCATTCTGGGTGCTCCTAACCACCAGGTCATAACAGTACAGCTGGCCCAAAGTATTAATGCATCTCAATAGAGGGATAAGAGAACTTATGAGACCATTTTTTTTTCTTTGCACTGTGTTTTGTCTTTCTTTTCCCCTAGACCTTTGGGTGGTTCAGGACACAGGTGTAGATATGGACATTCAAGGTCTGTCCTCTTGTGTGGATCATCTCACTGCAAGGGTACAAAACATTCAAGATTTTGTGGTTCAGAATCCTATGTTAGAGCCTAGAATTCCTATTCCTGACTTATTTTCTGGGGATAGATCTAGGTTCTTGAATTTCAAAAATAATTGTAGACTGTTTCTAGCTTTGAAACCCCGCTCCTCTGGTGACCCCGTTCAACAGGTAAAGATCATTATTTCTTTGTTACGTGGTGACCCTCAAGACTGGGCATTTTCCCTTGCGCCAGGAGATCCTGCATTGCGTGATGTTGATGCGTTTTTTTCTGGCGCTTGGATTGATTTATGATGAACCAAATTCAGTGGATCAGGCAGAGAAAATCTTGCTGGCATTGTGTCAGGGACAGGATGAAGCGCAGGTGTACTGTGAGAAGTTTAGAAAGTGGTCTGTGCTTACTCAGTGGAATGAATGTGACCTGGCGGCAATTTTCAGAAAGGGTCTTTCTGCAGCCCTTAAGGATGTCATGGTGGGATTTCCCACGCCTGCTGGTCTGAATGAGTCTGTCTTTGGCCATTCAGATCGATCGGCGCATGCGTGAGCGCAAAGCTGTGCACCATATGGCGGTATTCTCTGAGCATAGGCCTGAGCCTATGCAGTGTGATAGGACTTTGACCAGAGCTGAACGGCAAGAACACAGACGTCGGAATGGGCTGTGTTTTTACTGTGGTGAATCCACTCATGCTATCTCCGATTGTCCTAAGCGCACTAAGCGGTTCACTAGGTCTGCCACCATTGGTACGGTACAGTCTAAATGTCTATTGTCCGTTACTCTGATTTGCTCTTTGTCATCCTATTCTGTTATGGCAGTTGTGGATTCAGGCGCTGCCCTGAATTTGATGGACTTGGAGTATGCTAGGCGCTGTGGTTTTTTCTTGGAGCCCTTGCAGTATCCTATTCCATTGAGAGGAATTGATGCTACGCCTTTGGCCAAGAATAAGCCTCAGTACTGGACTCAATTGACCATGTGCATTGCTCCTGCACATCAGGAGGATATTCGCTTTTTGGTGTTGCATAATCTGCATGATGTGGTCGTTTTGGGGTTGCCATGGCTACAGGTCCATAATCCAGTGTTGGATTGGAAATCTATGTCTGTGTCCAGCTGGGGTTGTCAGGGGGTACATGGTGATGTTCCATTGCTGTCAATTTCGCCATCCACTCCTTCTGAAGTCCCTGAGTTTTTATCAGATTACCGGGATGTATTTGAAGAGCCCAAATCTGGTTCCCTACCTCCTCATAGGGATTGCGACTGCGCTATTAATTTGATTCCTGGTAGTAAGTTTCCTAAGGGCCGTCTGTTTAATTTATCTGTGCCAGAGCACGCCGCTATGCGGAGTTATATAAAGGAATCCTTGGAGAAGGGTCATATTCGTCCGTCGTCGTCACCATTGGGAGCAGGGTTCTTTTTTGTGGCCAAGAAGGATGGTTCTTTGAGACCTTGTATTGATTACCGCCTTCTTAATAAGATCACAGTCAAATTTCAGTATCCTTTGCAGCTGCTGTCTGATTTATTTGCTCGGATTAAGGGGGCTAGTTGGTTCACCAAGATAAATCTTCGTGGTGCGTAAAATCTTGTGCGAATTAAACAGGGTGATGAATGGAAAACGGCATTTAATACGCCCGAGGGCCATTTTGAGTACCTGGTTACGCCATTCGGGCTTTCTAAAGCTCCATCTGTGTTTCAGTCCTTTATGCATGACATCTTCCGAGAGTACCTGGATAGATTCATGATTGTATATTTGGATGACATTTTGGTCTTTTCGGATGTTTGGGAGTCTCATGTGAAGCAGGTCAGAATGGTGTTCCAGGTCCTTCGTGCGAATTCCTTGTTTGTGAAGGGGTCAAAGTGTCTCTTTGGAGTTCAGAAGGTTTCATTTTTGGGTTTCATTTTTTTCCCCTTCTACTATCGAGATGGACCCTGTTAAAGTTCAGGCCATTTACGATTGGACTCAGCCGACATCTGTGAAGAGCTTACAGAAGTTCCTGGGCTTTGCTAATTTTTATCGTCGCTTCATCGCTAATTTTTCCAGTATTGCTAAACCGTTGACTGATTTGACTAAGAAAGGTGCTGATGTGGTCAATTGGTCCTCTGCGGCTCTGAGGCTTTTCAGGAGTTGAAGCGTCGTTTTGCTTCTGCCCCTGTGTTGTGCCAGCCAGATGTTTCGCTCCCTTTTCAGGTTGAGGTTGATGCTTCTGAAATTGGAGCAGGGGCTGTTTTGTCGCAAAGAAGTTCTGATTGCTCGGTGATGAAACCCTGTGCCTTCTTTTCTAGAAAATTCTCGCCTGCTGAGCGCAATTATGATGTGGGCAATCGGGAGTTGTTGGCCATGAAGTGGGCATTCGAGGAGTGGCGACATTGGCTTGAAGGAGCTAAACATCGTGTGGTGGTCTTGACGGATCACAAGAATTTGACTTATCTCGAGTCTGCCAAACGGTTGAATCCTAGACAGGCTCGATGGTCGCTCTTTTTCTCCCGTTTTGATTTTGTGCTTTCATACCTTCCGGGATCTAAGAATGTGAAGGCTGACGCCCTGTCAAGGAGTTTTGTGCCTGACTCTCCGGGTGTTCCGGAGCCGGCGGGTATTCTTAAAGAAGGGGTAATTTTGTCTGCCATTTCCCCTGATTTGCGGCGTGTGCTGCAAAAGTTTCAGGCTGATAGACCTGACCGTTGTCCTACGGAGAAACTGTTTGTCCCTGATAGATGGACTAGTAGAGTTATCTCTGAGATTCATTGTTCAGTGTTGGCTGGTCATCCTGGAATCTTTGGTACCAGAGATTTGGTGGCTAGATCCTTTTGGTGGCCTTCTTTGTCACGGGATGTGCGTTCTTTTGTGCAGTCCTGTGGGACTTGTGCTCGGGCTAAACCCTGCTGTTCTCGTGCCAGTGGGTTGCTTTTGCCCTTGCCGATCCCGAAGAGGCCCTGGACGCATATTTCCATGGATTTTATTTCTGATCTCCCTGTTTCTCAAAAGATGTCGGTCATTTGGGTGGTTTGTGATCGCTTCTCTAAGATGGTCCATTTGGTACCCTTGTCTAAATTGCCTTCCTCCTCTGATTTGGTGCCATTGTTTTTCCAGCATTTGGTTCGTTTGCATGGCATTCCAGAGAACATCGTCTCGGACAGAGGTTCCCAGTTTGTTTTGAGGTTTTGGCGGTCCTTTTGCGCTAAGATGGGCATTGATTTATCTTTTTCTTTGGCTTTCCATCCTCAGACTAATGGCCAAACCGAACAAACAAATCAGACTTTGGAGACATATCTGAGATGCTTTGTTTCTGCTGATCAGGATGATTGGGTGTCCTTCTTGCCTTTGGCTGAGTTCGCCCTTAATAATCGGGCCAGCTCGGCTACTTTAGTTTCTCCTTTTTTCTGTAATTCTGGTTTCCATCCTCGTTTCTCTTCAGGGCAGGTTGAGCCTTCGGACTGTCCTGGTGTGGATGCGGTGGTGGACAGGTTGCAGCAGATTTGGACTCATGTGGTGGACAATTTGACATTGTCCCAGGAGAAGGCTCAACGTTTCGCTAACCGCCGGCGTTGTGTTGGTCCCCGACTTCGTGTTGGGGATTTGGTTTGGTTGTCATCTCGTCACGTTCCTATGAAGGTTTCCTCTCCTAAGTTTAAGCCTCGTTTCATTGGGCCATACAAGATTTCTGAAGTTCTTAATCCTGTGTCATTTCGTTTGGACCTTGCAGCTTCTTTTGCCATCCATAATGTGTTCCATAGGTCGTTGTTGCGGAGATACGTGGCGCCTATGGTTCCCTCCGTTGATCCTCCTGCCCCGGTAATGGTCGAGGGGGAGTTGGAGTATGAGGTGGAGAAGATTTTGGATTCTTGTGTTTCGAGACGGAAACTCCAGTACCTGTTCAAGTGGAAGGGTTATGGTGAGGAAGATAATTCCTGGGTTTTTGCCTCTGAAGTTCATGCTGCCGATCTGGTTCGTGCCTTCCATTTGGCTCATCCTGATCGGCCTGGGGGCACTGGTGAGGGTTCGGTGACCCCTCCTCGGGGGGGGGGGGGGTACTGTTGTGAATTCTGTTGTCGAACTCCCTCCTGTGGTCGTGAATGGTACTTCAGCGAGTTCTGTCTATGGGCTCCCTCTGGTGGCTTTGAGTGAAGCTGCTGCTGCTGAGGTTCCTTACACAGGTGACGTGGGTATCCTTTGGTTGGCTGCTCTATTTAACTCCTCTCAGATCGTTACTCCATGCCAGCTGTCAATGTTTTTGCATTCGTTCAGTTCGCTCCTGGATCTCTCTGGTGACCTGCCTTCTCCTGCAGAAGCTAAGTTCCTTATAGTCTTATTTTGTTCTCTGTTTTCTTGTCCAGCTGGTTTTCATGATTTTGTCTTGCTAGCTGGAAGCTCTGGGATGCAGAGTGGCCCCTCCGCACTGTGAGTCGGTGCGGAGGTCTTTTTGCACACTCTGCGTGGTCTTTTGTAGGTTTTTGTGCTGATCGATAAGTTACCTTTCTTTTCCTCTGTCTATTTAGTAAGTCTGACCTCCCTTTGCTGAAACCTGTTTCATCTCTGCCTTTGTGACTTTCATCTTACTCACAGTCAATATATGTGGGGGGCTTCCTTTACCTTTTGGGAATTTCTCTGAGGCAAGGTAGGCTTTATTTTCTATCTCTAGGGCTAGATAGTTCTTAGGCTGTGACGAGGCGCCTAGGTCTGGTCAGGAGCGCTCCACGGCTATTTCTAGTGTGTGTGATAGGATTAGGGCTTGCGGTCAGCAGAGCTCCCACATCCCAGAGCTCGTCCTGTATGAGGTTTAATTATCAGGTCATTCTGGGTGCTCCTAACCACCAGGTCATAACAAAGCACATAGTCTAATAGTAAAGCTAGAACGCTCAGCACAAGTTCTGTGTTACACATTCAGCTATCAGAGGATTGTTCTGTTCCCACACTGATATTATTATATTTACAGAAAAAGCAATAAGTACACAGCCATGATTAGGAGAATGTCTCTGAAAGCTGCCATAGTGGGGGCTGGTAATTTCGCAAGGTTTATAATAGCAGCTTGTCAGGAGCTAACAGGGAAGGGGAGGCGCTATTTACTGTATAGAAGTCAATGACCTAGAGAGTGCAGACTGGTATCTTAGAAGCCAACCTCTCTCCTGAAATGCATTTCCTGCACATACTCGGCCAAGGTCTGAGCAGACATCAGTGGCCGAGCTCCATGGAAACCACCTATACCCTTGTACAACAAAAGCTCTCATTGCAGAAGAATGACAGCAGATTTAAAAAAATGAATTGTAAGCTTGCTTATTTTTATGCCAATTAAAAAAAAACATACCTTATAACCTAGAGTATAACCCAAGGCACCTAATTTTACCACAAAAAAACTGGGAAAACTTATTGACTCGATTAAGAATTGCCTCCTCATCCCTATCCTACTCTGCATGGCTCCTCATCCTTATCCAGATCCCTGCGGTACCCCACTGCTGACTATATCCCATTTAGAGAATGTACCATTTATTTATAATTTAAGAGAACGTACCTTCGTCACAAAGGATCAGTTCAGAAACGCGTGTCACTAGTGCGCTACACCAGTGACTACCGACAACCAGGTAATTAACACTTTAAAGCCCCACAGGACTCCATCCTATCCTTATCCTCTGCAAAACAAAACCAGCTAGACTCTCAAATAAACAGAACCAGAAAAGACTCAGATTGAAACAAGCAGGTTCCTATAAATCACTAAAATATAACTTTTAATAATAACTAGTTAAAAAATAGAGCAAACATATAGTGCTAACATAAGTGAAAGGTGCAAACGTACAACACGAAAACACATATAAAAACACACATAAGCGTATCCCCACCAGGGCAAAAAAACCATCTAGTACCTCAGTTAGTAACTAGTGTCTCATACAGGTTAAGCCGGAAACTGTGAATCCGTATCTGTCTAGATCCCACAGTTTTGGGCCTCCACCTATATAGTACAATGGGATAATGCACCAGAAGATACTGTATCACAAACTCCAGGTAACTGCTGTTGCAGTGAACATCTATCCCTAAAAAGGCGGTGTCCTCATATATTATTGCTCATATACCAACAGTGACCCTGTGGCCGTATAGATGCCCTTAGTAACAAAACATTTTAGGCATAATACCACTAATGTCACGTGCGTATTTATCAAGCATAGTACTCATCTGCTCTCTGCCGATCACCCCCTGGACCTGGTGCAGTGCTGAGTATGAGTGGCCCGTCAGATCGGTTTTCCTGTTCACAACCGCATTATTTCCTCTGGGTCCACCTCACTGTAAAGTGCCTCCCGACGCGTTTCTTATCCACTATATTCATCAGGGGATTATGTCACCTTTACATTTCTTGGCTGAGCATGACGCTATGGCGGCCCGTCTCCCGCCCCTTTTTATATGTTGCTCACCGGCGTGTATCACCTCACACTTCCGGACGCCGAGAGCCCCATTTCCGGTGTACTCTGAATTGTGCACCCTGAAAAAATGGATCGCACCTTTAGTTCCGGATAGATAGACGTCCGTCCAGTGTATCGTAATGTCATATCCGGTGGGCGGACATCTCTCCTGTATGCCGCCCATTCCTTTGTGCGTCCCTGCGCATTGCGCTCTCTATCATACAGGGGAGGGGACAACTGTCACTCACACCTCTCCTGCATAACTCAATTTATGTGGAGCATATTCTCGTCTCCAGAGTCCTTTCAAAGGCATGTGCAGCCGCAGCTACCACTACAAAGGAAACAATACCCCCATGGTTTGAGGTACAAAAAGAGCCTTCAGACAAGGGCAAAAGGGTCACCCATCAAAATCTACACACACATCAAAAAACTAGCCCAGGACCAAAATGTGTCAATCAAATGGAAAACGGATAAACTGAAAAAAGGAAGACATAATCATATTAATACTCAAGCAGAAAATGACAATGACAAAAAAACGAAGAGAAAATATGTAGGTGACACAGCGGACCTCCACATGGTATGAAAGACAGGAAAGGGTGCAGCTGTTTGTGTCACTAGGAACGCCATCTCTATATTCGTCCCTACCTAACGCGGAGGTTGGCACCCTATACCTGCGCAGTGGCGCCCCCACTCAACGGCGGCTATCCCTATTACTAGGATACCCTGTTGCTCCCTATCTCTATAGGAAGGAAGAAGAACTGAGATGATCGTTAAGACCTAATGGTGTCACAGTTTGGAGGCGGAAGATCCACCTACTTTCTCTCTGTAAAATATTTCTATCCCAATCCCCACCCCTCTGGGACTGGTACACTCTATCAATGCCCATGAATTTTACCATCCTTAGGTCGCCCTGGTGGGCCCCATTGATGTGGTTAGCAACTGGGGTGTTTCTTTTATTGATGGTGTCACAGTGGTGTTCTCCAACCCTTCTCCTCAATTCCCTACTTGTTTTGCCAATATATTCAAACCCGCAATCGCACGTCATCTTATAGATCACACCTTTAGTCTTACAATTTATGAAGTGATTCACGTGGAAAGTCTTTCCTGTTACGTTGCTCGAAAAAGTTCTACCCTGCTGTATCGATTGGCAGTATTTGCAATTCCCACATCTATAACATCCCCTAATATGACCACCTAGCCAGGTAGTTTGTGTCTGGGGAGGGGAAAAATGGCTGTGGACCAATCTATCCTTTATTGAGCGGCCTTTTCTGAAGGTAATCTGTGGGAAAGGGGTCAGGATACCTTTGAGATCATTATCCATCCGCAAAATAGGCCAGTGTTTTTTAATGATCTCTCGTAGATTGCCTGCCCCGTTGGTATATTTTGTAATCAGTCTGATGTTATTATCGTTTTCTTTATCCTTATCCTCTGGACTCAATAGTCTTTCTTTTCCCAGTCACATGTTTGTCTTGGTCCATTGGGATCATTCCAATTAACCTTTTTTGATCCCTTGTACTATTTTATTCACAGCCATGTGACCATTTGGATTAAATTAATATCTTGGCTATATAAAACTTCTTATATTTATCTTCTGTCTCCACCTTGCACTTTTCAAGTGCACTTTGAGTGTGTTTTCATTTATTAATGTATAGGTTTTTCATTTTTTTTCTTTGTCAAACTATAAGACGATTGATTCTATTTTACCTTGTTATTGGTTGACATTTTGTTATTCATATCTTTGTTTTACTATCATTATATATTTTTTATTATGCTTTAGTCACTTAGAATAATCCTTTTACGGTCCTCAAGGCTATCTATGCTGCTATACACAATTGTGCTGCTAAGGGTTAGGCTACGTTCACATTTGTGTTGTTGGGCATTGCGTCGGCGATGCAACGCACAACACATGCAAAACGCATGCAAAAACGCATTGTTTTGTGACGCATGCGTCCATTTTTGGCTTGATTTTGGACGCAAAAAAAATGCAACATGCAGCGTCCTCTGCGCCCTGACGCTTGTGCCAAAAATGACGCAAGAGTCACAAAACGCAAGACAACGCATGTCTATGCGCCCCTATGTTAAATATAGGGGCGCATGACACTTGCGTCACTATGCGTCGCCGAACCTGCGCCCGATGCAACGCAAATGTGAACGTAGCCTTAGACAGCTTCTGTTGTCTCTTTTTAGTTAATTATGTTGCTATAATCTTTTGCTATATTTGCATATATTTGTTAGCATATCTTACCTGGTGTGGTGGTCTTTAATATATCTTAAATATTTTAAATCATCTCACTATTTGTACAAATCATGTGTTACCACTTGTGCGTGCACCTCTTTTGTTTGTAGTGCTATATATTATTATCAAAGGTATTTTAACCTTAATAATTTTTTATTGTCCTATTTCTTTGACCTTATGTTCAGGTCATTTTATTTGGGTCTAAAAATCCATGCTGGTTGTCAGTTATTACATTATCTCCTACAATATATTTCTGCAGGTCATCTCTTATAATGTACTCAAAAATTTTGAACACTACTGATGTCAGGTTTACCTGGCAGTAGTTGCCTGGATCCACCTTATTACCTTTCCTATATATCATAACATGAGACTACTGCTTTCAAGGGAACCTGTCACTCCCAAAATGGAAGGTGAGCTAAGCCCACCAGCATCAGGGGCTTATCTACAGCATTCTGTAGATGTATCCTGAAAGATAAGAAAAAGAGGTAAATTATACTCATCCAGGGGCGGTCCCGCTGCGGTGGGCGTCGCGGTCCGGTTCGGGGCCTCCCATCTTCTTACAATCACGTCCTCTTCTTGTCTTCACGCCGCAGCTCCGGCACAGGTGTACTTTGCCCTGTTGAGGGCAGAGCAAAGTACTGCAGTGCGCAGGCGCCGGGAAAGGTCAGAGAGTAGGGGCGCCTGCGCACTGCAGTACTTTGCTCTGCCCTCAACAGGGCAAAGTACGCCTGCGCCGGAGCCACAGCATGAAGACAAGAACAGGACGTTATCTGATGAAGATAGAAGGCACCGGACCACGACACCCATCGGACCGGACCGCAGCAGGAACGCCCCTGGGTGAGTATAATATAACCTGTTTTTCTCATCTTTCAGGATACATTGGGGGCTTATCTACAGCATTACAGAATGCTGTAGAATTGCCACTGATGCCGGTGGGCTTAGCTCACCTTCCATTTTGGGGATGACAGGTTCCCTTTAATTTTTTTTAATTAAATGTCTAACTTTCACATTCTGATCTATGTCCTATGCTCTGTTGTGAATAAAACACAAGCATAAAATATTTCCAAATCATAGCATTCTTGTTTACTTTACATAGTTCCAACTTTTTGAGAATTGGGGTTGTAGTCCTCATAGCCTCTAGATACAACCATAAGTTACCAGTGCTTTTGTTGAAGATCCCAGTGCTCTGATTATCCCATGGAACCAACACAAGTTGTAAATTTTTCTCTCCACCTCCTGCATTTTCTCAAGGTCAAATTGGAAGGCATTCTGGCAATCTCACCAGATTGGCCCAAATACGCCTTGGTGTGTTGATCTGGTCATCCTTCGTACCATGGCATCTCCCTTTTCTAGAGGAACTTTTCTCACAGGGCCCATTGTTCCATCTGAGTTTACATTACATTCATTTAAAAGTAATGAAGTGTCCGTACTAAAGATTTTTCTGAACGGGTCATCCAAACCATGTTGAAGGCTGGAAAACGGGGATTAGACCAACTGATAATATTGTTTCCAGGAGTCCATTCTGACAGCACCATGGAGGTTGTCCTTCTATTCTTATGGTGACAGGAAAAACACAAGAGGTTAAAAGACTCCTCCCACTCAACAGTGTTTTTCCTGTACATGTAAGGACAGACATGAGAGAAGACGTGGGAGCTCTGGTGCTTCCTCGGTTACCTTGAGGGCTCAGGGGGATCGGAGTCTATCCTCTCCTTCCCCCTGTCAAGAGGTCCTGGGCCGACAACCCCGAAGGGGGGTCCTCAGCCGCATGCCCAGTCAAGCGGGGGCTCCAGGCTTGGAGCTGCTTCCCTCCCAACGAGGGCTCTCGGCTTCCACCACCGGCCAGAAGAACTGCCGTGTTACTTCCGGGTGCCACATGGAGTACTTCCGGATGCGTTCCAGGCTGGAACACAGTGAGAACCGGAGGTCGGAGCGATCTGCCCAGCAGCACATACATCTGGAAGACAAGGTAGGACATAAATGGCTACCTTAATCAGGAAGAACCTCTCGATCAGCCTGGATGACGCCGAGAGGACAGATATCCCCACTTAGGCCGGTTTCACACGTCAGTGTCTCCGGTACGTGAGGTGACAGTTTCCTCACGTACCGGAGACACTGACACATGAAGACACATAAAAATCACTGCATCTGTTCAGATGTCAGTGATTTTTTGCGGACCGTGTCTCCGTGTGCCAAACACGGAGACATGTCAGTGTTCGTGGAAGCGCACGTATTACACAGACCCATTAAAGTCAATGGGCCCGTGTAAAACACGTACCGCACACGGACATTGTCCGTGTGCAGTCCGTGTGCCGTGCAGGGGATAGCGCTACATTAAGCGCTGTCCCCCCCCCCCCACTGGTGCTGAATCCGCGATTCACATCTTCCCTGCAGCAGCGTTTGCTGCAGAGAAAATATGAATAATAGTGTTTAAAATAAAGATCTATCTGTCCCCCACCCAGAGGGATCTTTATTTTAAACACTATTATTCATATTTTCTCTGCAGCAAACGCTGCTGCAGGGAAGATATGAATAGCGGATTCAGCACGATGCAGGGGACAGCGCTAAACTTTAGCGCTGTCTCCTGCACGGTGCGTGTGGTACCCAGTGGGCACACGGGCGGCACACGTGTGCCGCACGCGTGCCACACTGATAACTCCAGTACCGATTTTATACGGTACTGGAATTATCTGGACGTGTGAAACCGGCCTTAAAGGCACTGATTACCATTAGCACAAATTAAAGCCACAGGTTAGTAAGCAGTCTTGTGTTTTACATTATGACAATTCGGTATCAGCGACAATGACATCTGCACCCAGAAGGTCCAGTCATCTCAACAGGGCCCTCGCCCAAAGAGACCAAGGTGGGAAATAGAACAATCTTCAGATGACAAGGCCCAATCCACAAGTTCAGACCTAGAGGAAGAAGGAGAAATTACCTCGGAACCACTGGAAGTGGGCAAGAGGTACCTTTTAGGACACAGATAAGCTACTGCGGGCTGTAAGGAAAACAATGCAGATTGAAGAATCCCCAAAGCCTCAGTCAGTCCAGGATGAAATGTTTGGAGGCCTGAGGTCACAGATATGTTGGGTTTTTCCAGTAAAAGACCACATCTGGGCAATGATACTGGAAGAGTGGGAGGAGGCGGAAAAACGTTTGGTCATCCCTCGGGATTTCATACTCAGTCTACCGTTTGAACCGCATGAGATAAAGACCAGGGTTGAGATCCCGAAAATTGACGTTGCGGTGGCTAGAGTGTCGAAAAAGACCTGATTCCTCTAGCCTCAAAGAGCCTATGGAAAGGAAGGCAGATGGGCTCCTTAACCTCCAAGAGTGGTTTGCATGTTAATGACCAAGCCAATTTTTAAAATTCTGACCACTGTCTCTTTAGGAGATAATAACTCTGGAACGCTTCAATGGATCCCGGTGATTCAGAGATTGTTTTTTTTTTTCATGACATATTGTACTTCATGTTAGTGGTAACATTTATTTGATATGACTTGTGTTTATTTGTGAAAAAAACAGAAAGTTGGCGAAAATTTCGCAATTTTCCAAACTTTGAATTTTCATGCCCTTAAATCACAGAGATATGTCACACAAAATACTTAATCAGTAACAATTCCCACATGTCTACATTACATCAGCACAATTTTGGAACTAGAATTTTTTTTTGGTTAGGAAGTTATAAGGGTTAAAAGTTAACCGCTTCATGACCCAGCCTATTTTGACCTTAATGACCTGGCCATTTTTTGCAATTCTGACCAGTGTCCCTTTATGAGGTAATAGCGCAGGAACGCTTCAACAGATCCTAGCGATTCTGAGACTGTTTTTTCGTGACATATTGGGCTTCACGTTAGTGGTAAATTTTAGGTGGATAATTTTTGCGTTTATTTGTGAAAAAAATCGGAAATTTTGCAAAAATTTTGAAAATGTTGCAATTTTCAAATTTTTAATTTTTATTCTGTTACACCAGAGCTATGTGACACAAAATAGTTAATCAATAACATTTCTCACATGTCTACTTAAGGCTACGTTCACATTTGCGTTGTGCGGTGCAGCGTCGGCGACGCAATGCACAACGCATGCAAAAAACGCATGAAAAACGCAGCTTTTTGTGACGCATGCGTTCATTTTTGCATGATTTTTGGCGCAGAAAGGCTACGTTCACATTAGCGCCTTTGGGCGCAGCGGCGTCGACGCAACGCATGACGAACACATGAAAAACGCACGTTTTATTGACACATGCGTTCGCCGCATGCGTCGGAAAACGCTGCTTTTTCTTGTAAAATTATTGCGTTTTTTACAAAAAAAATGCAGCGTTTTAAAACGCATGCGTTTTCCTAAAGTGATGTCATTCTTTACACAATTGCACAAAATAAAGCCCCAATTAGTGTCTAGATACTAGATAAAGACCACAAATGGCTTGAAGAGGGTGGGTGTAATGGAATTTGTGTATATATACACTGGCAGAGATGAATTCCTCACATTTTGCTGGGGTGTATCATGATGGAGCGTCCCATGGAGAGTATCTACCTGAATATGGAGTTGGATTTTGCCTTGGCTAATGCCTAGGCTATTGCCTATTACAAGCAAAGGAAAAGAGATAAACGGAGAAGGAGTCATCGGCGCTTTTGGCTACACCCTATAGTGGAAGTCCGGGAGAGCCGTGGAGCCTACCATTGTTTGTTTGGCGAGCTAAATGACAACCTGGAAAAATATTTTGAATATGCCAGGATGTCTCAAGACAGCTTCCGCTATCTGCTGCGTCTGGTGGAAGGAGCCATTACCAGGCAGGACACACAGCTCCAGAGATCAATTTCTGCAGAGGAACGGCTGCTGGTGACTCTACGGTACGTAATGTAGCTATTTGAACGACTGTGATATGTTCTGCCCTTTTTTTTTAATTTTTTTTTGGGTGGGTATGGTAAATGTATTTTTTTTTTTATTACAATGTACTTTAATTAAATTTATTTATTTTTCTTCTTGGCAGTTTCCTGGCTACCGGAGAGACCTTAAGATCCCTGCATTTCCAATTTAGGATTGGAGTCTCCACACTTTCTGGAATTATTGCCGACACATGCCGCGTTTTGTGGGACAATCTCCGGGATGAATTTTTACCCTTCCCTACAACTGAAATATGGGAGGCCAACGCCAATAAATTTGAACAACTGTGTTCTTTCCCTAACTGTATTGGAGCTGTGGATGGGAAGCACATTAGGATTATAAAGCCTGCAAGAAGTGGATCTCTGTTTTTTAATTATAAAAAATACTTTTCCACCGTGCTCATGGCAATTGCAGGTGCGGACTGCAGGTTTCTCGCAGTGGACATTGCAGCGTTTGGCCGTGCAAATGACTCACGGACATTTAAGGAGTCTGATATGGGCCAAAGGTTATATGTGAACAATTTTAATTTCCCCCAGCCACGACCTCTTCCCAACACCGAAGGTCCGGCAATGCCATTTGTTGTGCTTGGGGGTGAGGCATTTCAAATGTGTGCCAACCTACTGAAACCCTACTCCAGTCGGGGCTTGGGCCACACCAAAAGTATTTTCAATTACAGACTGTCCAGGGCCAGAAGAACTGTGGAGTGCGCCTTTGGCATCCTGGTCTCCAAATGGCGTATTTTAGGATCTGCCATTAATCTGAAAATTGAGACAGTGGATGAGGTGGTGAAGGCTTGTGTGGTTCTCCACAATTATATTATGGCCAAAGAGAGACTGAACGTGGAACTACATGAACCCATACCAAACCCATTGCCCGATTACCAACATCATCCTCTGAGGACAACTGTTGAAATTGCGCAGATGAGGGATGGATTTGCTTCCTATTTTGCTTCTGATGTTGGCCGTGTGTCATGGCAAGATACAATGGTGTAGTATTTATGTTTTACTGTTATACTTTATTCTGCTTTTAACTGAAAAATAATACCTTTATTGTGCTAAAAATAAAATAATATAATGACAATAAAAGATTTCTACACTATTATGTCCAATAAATGTCAACAGTTAAAGGTGCCTAATGTAATGTTATTTCAAATTTGGCATCTACCTAGATTTTTAAAATGTTTGTGTTTTGACTAAACTTACTTTAATGTGCCCTAACATATAAAAACTTGCTACCCTTTTTTTCAAATGTTGTTGTTAATAAAAAAAATTTTTACACTTCTCCAAAGTCCATTTTCCTACCAACTGCTCTAAAACTGTGTACCGCCAAAAATGTACTCAGGTGATCACCAGCTCCCAAATTGACTCAGCAAAACCACCACACTTTTGTTCACATGGCCATGTGTATGAAAGTTGAGCGAACTTTATCGACTCCCTCCTTGGCAAACTGTCAAGCTTCCAGACTAGTTGCATATGGAACACGGCTTCATTGAGCACGCTAGCTGATCATCAATTTTCACCCGCGGCAGCTGCATGTGCCGCGGCAGTGTGACAGGCACTACACATGCATGGCGAGGCCAACAAATAGGCTTCGGTTGTGCATATGTTGTGCCAGTCACACAGCCTTGGAACATGCGGCTGCGGTGTCGGAAAAAAGCAGATCATCAACCACACACCAGGAAGCCGAGTCCATATGCAAGTAGTTGGAAAGTGTTTAGCTTGCCAAGGACGGAGCCAATCTTGTTCGCTCCACTATTGAGTCTAAACTATTGAAGTCAGGATGATGAAATACATCCTGATTCAAATAGTGTAGACACTTGGCCACGTGACCATTGCAACCACCTCACCGGAGCCCTGACCTTATTGTATGTGTACAATCTATGTGATAATCCTGTTTGTGTTTGTAAACACCTCATAGAACAATGAGAGACACCAAAAAAAGGTGAATTAAAAATTGATAAAATAGTGTCTGACATTGCATGTATATGAGGTGTATAAAACACAAAATTTGTGAAGATGGCGCACGGTGTGAGTTGCCGATAACTATAGTGAACAATAAAAACAAATATTGCTTGAAACATAACCGGTTTATTTGGGGAAACAAAAACAAAAGGGGGAAAGATAACTATGGGGTATCTACTTCTGCAATCAGGGGTGACTGGTAGCTCCCTGCTTGGGAGTGGGTAGAGGAAGAGGAGGATGTGGAGCCATAGTCCAAAAGACTGGAAGGCAATTCAGACCACCCTGTGTGTGATGGCGAAGATATAGCCACCTCTGTAGGGGAGGGAGGAGGCAACACAAGTCTGCTAATTGGTCTTGACTGGCTCTGGCTGCTCCTGCTCCGGCTTGACCCCTGCTGAGATCTTGGTGGCTGTGTTGGAGCAGCCAGAGCCGCAGCAGCTGTTCGGGTTGTCTTCCTCCTTTTGCTTTGTCCCTCGGCGCCTTCCTCAGCAGGACGGGTTCGGAAGGTTGAGGTCATAGCAGGAGCAGGACTCGGCGGCTCTGTGTGATGGTGTTGGTGGCGGCGTCCCGCGGCACCCGGACCTCGGTAGAGTGGCTATGCAGCAGGAGTCGGAGTCATACTAGCCAGCGATGGTACTACGGGCATTGTAGTCGCTGACTGCATGATCCGAGCCTGCTGCAGAGCACTCACGTAGGCATTGTTGCAGGCCTGCATCACCGAAATCTGGAGTAAGATGTTCCACCATGCCCTTCGCAATTGCACTAAAAAATGTTTTGCCGGCCTCATGAGCTCGGATTCCATTGTTTCAAGGCGCCGGTCGATAGTGGCCAGAGCAGTGTCCACTCTATCTCCCAGTACCTTGAAACAATTTTGGAATACCGAGCCCAAATGAAAATATTCGGGCATTAGCGGCCTGTCCGAGGCCTGCTGACACTGGCGGGAATATCCAAAAGAAGGAGCGACAGAGGCCTCGGCCAGGGGAACACCTGATGGACCGGCTGCCGGTTCTCCAGAAAGTGGTGCAAGCCTGCTCTCGCTGTGGGATGGCTGTGACGGGTCAGATGGCGATTCATGAAGGACCGCTCCAGATGGCCGAACAGGTTCGAGGGTGCTGCTGTGTGTTCTGTGAAAAGATAAGGAAAACATTAGTATTCCAAAAATAACATATCACATACGCCAAGTCCTGTAATATAATAAAGTTAACATTACATCACACAACACTATAAAATAATTTAAAATATAATTGTACGGGTAACTTCCGTCTGTCAGTCTGTCTGTCTGTCCTTAACTCACGGTTAATCATTCGCTGATTGTTCTCGCCAGCTGCTCGTCATGGCTGACGCGACCAATCAGCGACGGGCCCAGTTCAGAAGAAAATGAGCGCTCCTTCCAGCAGTCCATGCCTGTCGCCCGCATACTCACCACTGTCATCGCTAAACACACGGCCGGCGTTAACGCAAAAAGTTTTTTGCCGGAAAACATTGGTGTCAGCAAATCTTTAGTATTGACGTTGCCTATGCCGCATCAATATTAAACAATTTTAAGTTACCAATTTGATTTAAAAAAAAAAAAAACCTGCTATGCTTGCCCTCTGTTGGCGTTTGAGACGACCGCCAGCTTTTACGCTGATCGCAGGACCTGCCATGACGTCACGGTCATGTGACCGACACGTCATCACAGTTCCTGTGATCAGACCAACCCTGGCTCGGAACGGAACCTGTCGTGGACTACAAGGACTCACGCGGTTAATAAATTTAAAAAAAAAAAAAAAACAGTCACAAACCTGGATGGGCAATATACCATGCCACTAGGGAAAATGTAACGTGGTTGGCCAATATACTACGTGTACTACGTGGATGGCCAATATACTACGTGGATGGGCAATATGCTATGTGGCTGGACAATGTTCTATGTGGCTGGGCAATATACTATGTGGATGGGCAATATACTATGTGGATGGGCAATATAATATGTGACTAGGACCTGTACTATGTGGCTGGGCAATATGCTATGTGGCTGGGCAATAAACTAAGTGCCTTGGCAATATACTTTGTGGATGGGCAATGTAATACGTGGCTGGGCAATGTACTATGTGGCTGGGCAATATGCTATGTGGACATGCATATTGTGCAGTACCCGATGCGTTGCACTAGGTACACCATAATGAAATACTTACTCTCAGCGGCCAAGGATCGGTCTCAGGAACTGTAGCAACCTTGTATATTTATAGGTTGACGTCGTGGCCACAGCAGCACCACTTCGAGCCTGTTTCTCCTCCTTCCGCAGGCCCTGATTGAAACGGTCCTTCATGGATCGCCATCTGGTCTTCAATTTTTTGACTGTGAATGCAAACAACAAAAAAGGTTAGATATTGTACATTTCCAAATGATAACACAACCGTGTGCGATGCAACAAAGTTGAAGGAGTTGATCACATCACACACGGTTGTGTTATCCTGGCCTGATGGGTCTGAGCGGAGTTTCAGAAATACTTACCAAAGTTTGATTTGTCCACAGCGGAAGCGCTGTCAAAGCCATCCCACAGCAATTTTACCACCTCAGCCCACATACGCCTCAACACGACCTGGTCTGCGTGCAGGGGGTCACGGCTGTCCCACAACGGGCCACGCTCCTGTATACTGGCTAAAAGGAGCTCTACATTTATACCCTCCTCGCGGTCCCGTTGTGAAACCTAGAATAATATAAAAACATTAATGTTATAAAGTTTTGAAAAAATTGCCCCCGAAAAAAACAAGCAAATAAAAATAAAAAACATTCCTTTTGTTTTGAAAAATATTTACTCGCCGTCTTGCTGCCACAGCTTGGCCCCGAGGTCACTGCTCCTGCTGGGTACCTTCCTTCTCACTTGAAGAAGCCTGTTAAAATTGTTTACAAAAAAAATTAGTGCCAAGTCTACAAATGACAGCGAATAGTAAGCAACTGTACATAATTTACTCACTGAACTCCCCTGCGCTGTGTGGCTCGATGAGTCCGTCGCCATTCTACCAAGATAATTCTGCAAGGAAAAATTGAAAAAAATATTACATTAAAAGCACAAAACACAGCCACATACAAGAAAATAGCAAAAAAAAACATACATAACACTACCACAATGGACTGTTCACTCATAGGACAATGCCAACTCAACAAGCGCTGATCAAACCACAACGCCATACATTGCAATAAAAATCAATGGCAGATACGACACAATGCAGAGTATAGCAAAAGCTGAATTAAGTTCCAGAAAAGATAAAAAACACAATTCAGCAACAACAGCCCCCTATGTACAAATCAAAAAAATTAGACACATATACCTTTTTTGTTTAACAAAAAAAAAAAAATTACAAAGGGCAAAGAAAAGGCAAACTAGTATAAACCGCCATACTTTACAATTAAAAACAACAAGACATGAGCCTAAACAACACCATCTGGTGACATATAAAATACATCAGAAACAGATAAAAAATAAAAACCATTATATATATATATATATATATATATATATATAAATATATATATATATATATATATATATATATATATATATATATATATATATATATATATATATATATATATATATATATATATATATATAAAAATTATGGCACAGCAGCCGTTAATTATAGAGCAACCGCATACAAGATAAACCACCATAAATTGTATTTAGTCAAATAAAAAAAAAAAAAACACTTGACAAAGAAAAAAAAACAGGCCCCTCCAAAAAAACAATACATTATAAACAGCCATACTTTAGAATACAAAAAAATGGAAAATGGAAAATACAAAGGTACACAGGAAAAAAAAAAACGGCAAAGAAAAGGCAATCCAGTATAAACCGCCATACTTTACAATAAAAAACAGCAAGACATGAGCCAAGAAAACGCCATACGGTTACCACCAGAAATAGAAACTAGAATTAAAACCACATAAATCAGAAATTTAACAAGAAAATCCTTAAAAACACAGTGGAACAACCGCATGACATTACAGAACAACCCAAAATACATTAAAACCAATCCAAAAACAAACAAGGCCGGAGACAAGAAAACGCCATCATATAACGCCAGAAAGAAATCAGAGCAAGATTTAAAAACACAAAATTTCAATAAAAACCCACAGTGGCATAGCCGTACTAAAGCACAGACCAAGCATTGCACAAATTGCATTCAAAATGAAGAAATAAAACACACATAAAGAAGCAAAATGCAATGAGAAATAATATACTTACAGCTTTTGAAAACAGATCACTGTTGTTCTCTCACGTCTTGTGTCCTGATGCCAATTGAAAGACAATGCCAACCCCTTTTTTTTATATACAGTCATGGACAAAAATTTTGAGAATGAGACAAATATTAATTTTTCCAAAGTCTACTGCTTCATTTTTTCCAATAGCAATTTGCATATACTCCTGAATGTCAGAGTGATCAGCTTAACAGTAATTACTGTACTTGCAAAGTCAATATTTGCCCAGAAAATGAACTTTAACACCCAAAACACATTTCAACATCATTGCAGTCCTGCCTTAAAAGGAGCAGCTAACATCGTTTTAGTGATTGATCCATTAACACAGGTGTGGGTGTTGATGAGGACAGGGCTGGCGATCAATCAGTCATGATTAAGTAAGAATGACGTCACTGGACACTTTAAAAGGAGGCTGGTGCTTGGTATCATTGTTTCTCTACAGTTAACCATGGTTATCACTAAAGAAACACGTGCAGCCATCATTGCACTGCACAAAAATGGCCTAACAGGGAAGAGTATCACAGCTACAAAGATTGCACCTCTGTCAACAATCTATCGCATCATCAAGAACTTCAAGGAGAGAGCTTCCATTGTTGTCAAAAAGGCTCCAGGACGCCCAAGAAAGACCAGCAAGTGCCAGGACCGTATCTTAAAACTGTTTGAGCTGCGGGATCGGACTACCAGCAGTGCCGAGCTTGCTCAGGAATGGCAGCAGGCTGGTGTGAGTGCTTCTGCACGCACTGTGAGGCGGAGACTCTTTGAGCAAGACCTGGTTTCAAGGAGGGCAGCAAAGAAGCCACTTCTCTCCAGAAAAAAACATCAGGGACCGACTGATATTCTGCAAAAGGTACAGAGAGTGGACTGCTGAGGACTGGGGCAAAGTCATTTTCTCTGATGAATCCCCTTTTCGATTGTTTGGGACATCTGGAAAACAGCTTATTCGGAGAAGAAGAGGTGAGCGCTACCATCAGTCTTGTCTCATGCCAACTGTAAAGCATCCTGAAACCATTCATGTGTGGGGTTGCTTCTCAGCCAAGGGAATCGGTTCACTCACAGTCTTGCCTAAAAACACAGCCATGAATAAAGAATGGTACCAGAATGTCCTCCAAGAGCAACTTCTCCCAACCGTCCAAGAGCAGTTTGGCGCCCAACAATGCCTTTTCCAGCATGATGGAGCACCTTGCCATAAAGCAAAGGAGATAACTAAATGGCTCATGGAACAAAACAGATTTTGGGTCCATGGCCTGGGAACGCCCCAGATCTTAATCCCATTGAGAACTTGTGGTCAATCATCAAGAGATGGGTGGACAAACAAAAACCAACAAATTCTGGCAAAATGCAAGCATTGATTATGCAAGAATGGACTGCTATCAGTCAGAATTTGGTCCAGAAGTTGATTGAGAGCATGCCAGGGAGAATTGCAGAGGTCTTGAAGAAGAAGGGTCAACACTGCAAATATTGACTTGCTGCATTAACTCATTCTAACTGTCAATATAACCTATTGATAATATAATTGCAATTATATTTCTGTATGGGTCATTCCATATCAAGTGATCCAAATATGAATATTTTTTTTAACTTACGTCTTTAGATTTTTTTTATTTTTTGTTTTTATGAAGTACAACTTTAGTTAATTACAAATTAAAAGTTTAGAATTTTTTTCTTTATCAGTTAATTTTTTACAGATTTTTAAAGTTTTGAAAAAGCGCGGATTTTGGCCTGGTATTGCTTTACATTTTTATCATATCTCGGGCTAGAATTAAGATATAGAGGTGGGAGAGGCATAATTGATCTCAGAACGGTGCCAGCTTTCATTTGATATGTCACAAGACTATGTTTCTTTATATTTTGTTTTGGAGAAAGCAAATTAAAAATTTTGATGCGCAATTCTGAAAAAAACGTATGTTTTAAAATTGTGAAAACATGCATGTGTGTTACTCGTGTCCTTGTTCATATTTGTACAGGGACTCAACTTGGGATCTATCAAATTTGTATTTTTTTTTTAAGCCTTGAATCATCTGATTTTATGTTTGTGTGAGTTTCTTCCTTTTTTCTTTTCAAATTACAACTTATTGCATTCAACATTTATATGTAACAATAAAGAAACACAAAAACAAATACCGAAGTGCCAGAATAAATACATCTTAATCATCATATTATCATCATATTATCATCATCTGCACCATCTAATCGAGCTGTTCTCCTCTTCCCACAGGTATGCAGTAACTTTTCCCCAGCTCTCCCTGGCTTCTGAATGTCTCTGTATATTGCACTGACTTTTCTATGCTTCCTCTGGATCTGAGTGTCTTGGTGCAGCACATATAATCCTTTTAGTATGCTTTCTTACCTATCAGCTTGTTTCCATGACCTGTTTTCATGTATCTCATTGTGTGATCCTGGCATCTCTTTGAGTGGTCAGTCCTACCCCTCCCTCACTTTATGACCTTTGCTTAACTCTCTACATCTGGTCTCCCATACCCAGCCACCCCCTCATTCACACCTGATTGCCCTTAACTGGGGATATATTCACATGCAGGAGTCTGCTACAGACTCAGTCTGCTGCAATTCATCTTTTAACTTCCATCTTTTTAATTATGATTTTGAATTAGACTGAATTGGACTGGAATTGAATGGAAGGTAACAGAATACCAACCACTACAATGTTTCGGTTTCTTTGCTCTTTCACCCCCATACTACTTTCCTTCTTACAATCTCCTGCAATCAATCCACCTAGTAAGGAACTAGTCATTTCTTCCTCCATACTCCCCAGCCATCTCACCTTCTCCTCAGAACTGTTCCTCCACAAACAATCCTTTTTCTCCAGACACATATGGCCACATCATGTCCTATCCTGCTCCCACCTTCTAATATTCTGTCTGCTACTCCTCATCGCTGGAGACATATCCCCAAATCTCGGCCCTCCCAAACTCATCCCCACACTCATTTCTAACCCCCTGCCACGATCCTCCGCACGTTTTCCCAACCATGACAACCTCATACCCATTCATCCAGCCCCCACTCCCCCTACCTGGAGCACTATGGAACGCACGCTCCATCTGCAACAAACTGACATTTATCCACGACCTCTTCATCACCAACAAACTCTCCTTCCTCGGCCTCACTGAATCCTGGCTCACCCCCTCTGACTCTGCCTCTCCAGCTGCGCTCTCCTATGGCGGATTCCACCTCTCTCACCCCTCGCCCCAGCAACAAACGTGGTGGAGGAGTTGGATTGCTCCTGTCCGACACCTGCTCCTTTACTCCAATCCCGCTACCACCCTCCGCTAATCTTCCCTCGTTTGAGGTGCACTCTGTCCGCATCTACTCCCCCTCCAACCTCCAGCTGGCTGTCATCTACCGCCCCCCAGAATTAGCCATCTCCACCTTTCTCGACCACTTCACCACCTGGCTACTTCATTTCCTCTCTGTCGACATCCCCACTATCATCATGGGTGATTTCAATATCCCCATTGACACTTCCACCTCAGCTGCCTCTAAACTTCTATCACTGACTGCCTCCTTTGGCCTCACTCAATGGTCCTCTGAGGCCACTCACAAACATGGCCACACGCTGGACCTCATCTTCACCCGCCTTTGCTCCGTTACTAATCTCATTAACACACCCCTCCCCCTGTCTGACCACAACCTACTGACATTCTCTTCCCTCTCCTCTCCTAATGTGCAACCCCCACTCCACAAACTCCCTCGCAGAAATCTCAAACATCTCAACTTACAATCACTCTCGGAGTCCATTCTCCCTCTCACAGACATAGCCTCCCTTCATGACACAGATGCTGCTGCCACTTTTCATAACATCACAATAACAGCAACACTCAATTCAGCCGCCCCGCTCATGTATAGTAAAACTCGTACAATTAACAGGCAGCCCTGGCTGACCAGCCTGACCAAAGAATTAAGACGGGCTTCCAGGATTGCTGAGCGGAGATGGAAGCAATCCCGCTATGCCGACCACTTCACTACATACAAGCAGTCCCTCGCCATCTCCAAGTCTGCGCTCACTGCCGCAAAACAAACGTACTTCTCATCTCTCATATCCTCCCTGTCTCACAACCCTAAACAGCTTTTCAACACTTTCAATTCTCTACTCTGTCCCCCAGCACCTCCTCCCTCCCCCCTCATTTCTGCTGAAGACTTCGCCTCTTTCTTTAAACAGAAGATCGATACGATCAGAGAAAGCTTTGGTCCACAGCGCCCACTGCCCCTCTTAGCTGCTCAACGCTGCTCAACCAGCTTCTCCACCATGACAGAAGATCAGCTCTCCACCCTCCTGTCAAGATCACACCTCACCACCTGCACGCTTGACCCGCTACCATCCCACCTCATCCCTAACCTTTCCATGGTCTTCATCCCAACCCTAACGCACCTCTTCAACCTCTCACTCACAACAGGTGTCTTCCCCTCATCCTTCAAGCATGCCAAGATCACACCCATCCTCAAAAAGCCCTCCCTCGACCCATCCTCTGTGTCTAGCTATCGCCCGATATCTCTTCTCCATTATGCCTCCAAATTGCTGGAGCAACACGTCCATCTTGAACTGTCCTCCCACCTCTCCTCCTGCTCCCTCTTTGATCGGTTACAATCAGGCTTCCGTTCCCATCACTCAACTGAAACTGCCCTAACTAAAGTCACCAATGACCTACTAACTGCCAGGAGCAAGCGACACTACTCTGTCCTCCTTCTCCTGGACCTGTCTTCTGCCTTTGACACTGTGGACCACTCCCTTTTGCTACAAATTCTCTCATCTCTTGGCATCACAGACTTGGCCCTTTCCTGGATCTCGTCATATCTGACAGACCGAACATTCAGTGTCTCCCTCCCCCACACCACCTCCTCACTTCGCCCCTTGTCAGTCGGTGTTCCTCAAGGCTCTGTTCTAGGGCTCCTACTCTTCGCCATCTACACTTTCGGCCTGGGACAGCTCATAGAATTCCACGGTATGCAGTACCATCTCTACGCTGATGACACGCAGATCTACCTATCCGGACCTGACCTCACCTCCTTACTTACCAAAATCCCGCACTGTCTGTCTGCTATTTCAGCCTTCTTTTCTGCTCGCTTTCTACAACTGAGCATGGACAAAACAGAATTCATCATCTTTCCCCCATCTCACTCTACCCCTCCACCAGACCTATCCATCAATGTCAATGGCTGCTCACTTTCCCCAGTCCCACACGCCCGGTGCCTCGGGGTGATCCTCGACTCTGCCCTCTCTTTCAAGCCACATATCCAAGCCCTTGCCTCCTCCTGCCGTCTCAAACTCAAAAATATTTCCCGGATCCGTGCTTTCCTTGACCGCAACACCGCAAAAACGCTGGTGCATGCCCTTATCTCCAGCCTCGACTACTGCAACCTCCTACTCTCTGGACTCCCCTCTAGCACTCTGGCACCGCTCCAATCCATCCTACACTCTGCTGCCCGACTAATCTACCTGTCTCCCCGCTATTCCCCAGCCTCTCCCCTGTGTCAAGCCCTTCCCTGGCTTCCTATCGCCCAGAGACTCCAGTTCAAAACCCTCACAATGACATACAAAGCCATCCACAACCTGTCTCCTCCATACATCTGTGACATGGTCTCCCGGTACCTACCTACACGCAACTTCCGATCCTCTCAAGACCTCCTTCTCTACTCCCCTCTCATCTCTTCTTCCCACAACCGCATCCAAGACTTCTCCCATGCTTGCCCCATACTCTGGAACTCTCTACCCCAACACATCAGACTCTCGCCTACCATAGAAACCTTCAAAAAGAACCTGAAGACCCACCTCTTCCGACAAGCCAACAGCCTGCAGTGATCCTGAAGTTACTGAACCGCCGCGCAACCTGCCCTACCCTCTCCTAGTGTTTCATCACCCATCCCCAGCAAACTGTGAGCCCCCGCAGGCAGGGTCCTCCCTCCTTATGTACCCGTGTGCCTGTTATCTGCTCATGTTTAATGTATTTGTCTATATTTGTCTCGTATTCACATGTAAAGCGCCATGGAATAAATGGCGCTATAACAATGTATAATAATAATAACTTGCTCAGCATTTTCAACCTGAATTCTTTCAACAAACAAAAAGAAAAAGGTGATCACATCCTCAAGTGTGATTTTTCTAAATACAGTCTCATCCTAATTATATGTTAAAAATAGAACCAATATTTCTACCACCTATTTATACATGGAACAATTTTTTTTCTACTATCTCACTAAACATGTCATTTCTGAAGTGTTTAACCCCTCTGTGACCTTAGACGTACTATCCTGTCGAGGTGCCCTGGGCTTATCTGACCCTGGACGGGATAGTACGTCATAGCCGATCGGCCGCGCTCACGGGGGGAGCGCGGCCGATCGCGGCCGGGTGTCAGCTGCTTATCGCAGCTGACATCCGGCACTATGTGCCAGGAGCGGTCACGGACCGCCCCCGGCACATTAACCCCTGGCACACCGCGATCGCGATGTGCCGGCGGTGCAGGGAAGCACCGCGCAGGGAGGGGGCTCCCTGCGGGCTTCCCTGAGACCCCCGCAGCAACGCGATGTGATCGCGTTGCTGCGAGGGTCTCACCTCCCTCCCTGCTCCCTCCAGCCCCGGATCCAAGATGGCCGCGGATCCGGGTCCTGCAGGGAGGGAGGTGGCTTCACAGAGCCTGCTCAGAGCAGGCACTGAAGCCTGCAGCGCTGCATGTCAGATCAGTGATCTGACAGAGTGCTGTGCAAACTGTCAGATCACTGATCTGTGATGTCCCCCCCGGGACAAAGTAAAAAAGTAAAAAAAAAAATTTTACAAATGTGTAAAAAAAAAAAAAAAAAAAAAAAAAAATATTCCAAAATAATGAAAAAAAAAAAAAAATATTATTCCCATAAATACATTTCTTCATCTAAATAAATAAAAAAAACCAATAAAAGTACACATATTTAGTATCGCCGCGTCCGTAACGACCCGACCTATAAAACTGTCCCACTAGTTAACCCCTTCAGTAAACTCCGTAAGAAAAAAAAAAAAAAAAAACGAGGCAAAAAACAACGCTTTATTATCATACCGCCGAACAAAAAGTGGAATAACACGCGATCAAAAGGACAGATATAAATAACCATGGTACCGCTGAAAGCGTCATATTGTCCCGCAAAAAAAGAGCCGCCATACAGCATCAGCAAAAAAATAAAAAAGTTAAAGTCCTGAGAATAAAGCGATGCAAAAATAATTATTTTTTCTGTAAAATAGTTTTTATCGTATAAAAGCGCCAAACCATAAAAAAATGATATAAATGAGGTATCGCTGTAATAGTACTGACCCGAACAATAAAACTGATTTATCAATTTTACCAAACGCGGAACGGTATAAACGCCTCCCCCAATAGAAATTCATGAATAGCTGGCTTTTGGTCATTCTTCCTCACAAAAATCGGAATAAAAAGCGATCAAAAAATGTCACGTGCCCAAAAATGTTTTCAATAAAAACGTCAACTCGTCCCGCAAAAAACAAGACCTCACATGACTCTGTGGACCAAAATATGGAAAAATTATAGCTCTCAAAATGTGGTATTGCAAAAAATATTTTTTGCAATAAAAAGGGTCTTTCAGTGTGTGACGGCTGCCAATCATAAAAATTCGCTAAAAAACTCGCTATAAAAGTAAATCAAACCCCCCTTCATCACCCCCTTAGTTAGGGAAAAATAAAAAAAAAATGTATTTATTTCCATTTTCCCATTAGGGCTAGGGTTAGGGCTAGGGCTAGGGTTAGGGCTAGGGTTAGGGCTAGGGTTAGGGTTAGGGCTAGGGTTAGGGCTAGGGTTAGGGTTAGGGCTGGGGCTAGGGTTAGGGTTGGGGCTACAGTTAGAGTTGGGGCTAAAGTTAGGGTTTAGATTACATTTACAGTTGGGAATAGGGTTGGGATTAGGGGTGTGTCAGGGTTAGAGGTGTGGTTAGGGTTACCGTTGGAATTAGGGTTAGGGGTGTGTTTAGATTAGGGTTTCAGTTAAAATTGGGGGGTTTCCACTGTTTCGGCACATCAGGGGCTCTCCAAACACGACATGGCGTCCGATCTCAATTCCAGCCAATTCTGCGTTGAAAAAGTAAAATAGTGCTCCTTCCCTTCCGAGCTCTCCTGTGTGCCCAAACAGGGGTTTACCCCAACATATGGGGTATCAGCGTACTCAGGACAAATTGGACAACAACTTTTGTGGACCAATTTCTCCTGTTACCCTTGGGAAAATACAAAACTGGGGGCTAAAAAATAATTTTTGTGGGAAAACAAAGATTTTTTAATTTCACGGCTCTGCGTTATAAACTGTAGTGAAACACTTGGGGGTTCAAAGTTCTCACAACACATCTAGATAAGTTCATTGAGGGGTCTAGTTTCCAATATGGGGTCACTTGTGGGGGGTTTCTACTGTTTAGGTACATTAGGGGCTCTGCAAACGCAATGTGACGCCTGCAGACCAATCCATCTAAGTCTGCATTCCAAATGATGCTCCTTCCCTTCCGAGCCCTCCCATGCGCCCAAACGGTGGTTCCCCCCCACATATCGGGTATCAGCGTACTCAGGACAAATTGGACAACAACATTTAGGGTCCAATTTCTCCTGCTAACCTTGGAAAAATACAAAACTGGGGGCTAAAATATAATTTTTGTGGAAAAAAAAATATTTTTTATTTGCATGGCTCTGCGTTATAAACTGTAGTGAAATACTTGGGGGTTCAAAGCTCTCACAACACATCAAGATGAGTTTCTTAGGGGGTCTACTTTCCAAAATGGTGTCACTTGTGGGGGGTTTCTACTGTTTAGGTACATTAGGGGCTCTGCAAACGCAATGTGACGCCTGCAGACCATTCCATCTAAGTCTGCATTCCAAATGGCGCTCCTTCCCTTCCGAGCCCTCCCATGCGCCCAAACGGTGGTTCCCCCCCACATATGGGGTATCAGCGTACTCAGGACAAATTGGACAACAACTTTTGGGGTCCAATTTCTCCTGTTACCCTAGGGAAAATACAAAACTGGGGGCTAAAAAATAATTTTTGTGTGAAAAAAATTTTGTTTTATTTTTATGGCTCTGCATTATAAACTTCTGTGAAGCCCTTGGTGGGTCAAAGTGCTCACCACACATCCAGATAAGTTCCTTAGGGGGTCTACTTTCCAAAATGGTGTCACTTGTGGGGGGTTTCAATGTTTAGGCACATCAGTGGCTCTCCAAACGCAACATGGCGTCCCATCTCAATTTCTGTCAATTTTGCATTGAAAAGTCAAACTGCGCTCCTTCCCTTCCGAGCTCTCCCATGCGCCCAAACAGTGGTTTACTGCCACATATGGGGTATCAGCGTACTCGGGACAAATTGGACAACAACTTTTGAGGTCCAATTTCTTCTCTTACCCTTGGAAAAATAAAAAATTGGGGGCAAAAATATAATTTTTGTGAAAAAATATGATTTTTTATTTTTACGGTTCTGCATTATAAACTTCTGTGAAGCACTTGGTGGGTCAAAGTGCTCACCACACCTCTAGATAAGTTCCTTAGGGGGTCTACTTTCCAAAATGGTGTCACTTGTGGGGGGTTTCAATGTTTAGGCACATCAGTGGCTCTCCAAACGCAACATGGCGTCCCATCTCAATTTCTGTCAATTTTGCATTGAAAAGTCAAACTGCGCTCCTTCCCTTCCGAGCTCTCCCATGCGCCCAAACAGTGGTTTACTGCCACATATGGGGTATCAGCGTACTCAGGACAAATTGGACAACAACTTTTTGGGTCCAATTTCTCCTGTTACCCTTGGTAAAATAAAACAAATTGGAGCTGAAGTAAATTTATTGTGTAAAAAAGTTAAATGTTCATTTTTATTTAAACATTCCAAAAATTCATATTAAACACCTGAAGGGTTAATAAACTTCTTGAATGTGGTTTTGAGCACCTTGAGGGGTGCAGTTTTTAGAATGTTGTCACACTTGGGCATTTTCTATCATATAGACCCCTCAAAATGACTTCAAATGAGACGTGGTCCCTAAAAAAAAATGGTGTTGTAAAAATGAGAAATTGCTGGTCAACTTTTAACCCTTATAACTCCCTAACAAACAAAAAAATTGGTTCCAAAATTATGCTGATGTAAAGGAGACATGTGGGAAATGTTACTTAGTAAGTATTTTGTGTGACATATCTCTGTGATTTAATTGCATAAAAATTCAAAGTTTGAAAATTGCGAAATTTTCAAAATTATCGCCAAATTTCCATTTTTTTCACAAATAAACGCAGGTACTATCAAAGAAATTTTACCACTATCATGAAGTACAATATGTCACGAGAAAACAATGTCAGAATCACCAGGATCCGTTGAAGCGTTTCGGAGTTATAACCTCATAAAGGGACAGTGGTCAGAATTGTAAAAATTGGCCTGCTCATTGACGTGCAAACCACCCTTGGGGGTAAAGGGGTTAAGAAGAATAGTACAGTAGTTAAATCCTCGTTCTATAAAATAATGAACTAATCAAACAATTAATAGTAGGTTTTTACACAGGCCTGTTATCATCAATGTGTCCCTTGTTAACTTTTACAATGTCTGATTTTCTTGGATACACAAAGGACGGCGCTGGACCAGAAAGTGCAGAAAAGTCACTTCTACGTCTTCATTTTCACAATCTTTGGAGAGTCCAGTAGCCGCCACCAGCGCCGATCATATTCACAGGTCACATCACCAGTTGTATCATCCATTGCCGATCTTGTGCCGCCTTCTACCACTTCATGGTCGTCACTGTCTTTATTTCCACTACATGGGATGACAGTGCGGTATTGCTGAGTCCCTGTGATGGGTTCTGCTTCCTGTAACTGATGTTATAACAAACTCTCCTCCTCCTCCTCGTAGTCCTGGTTTGTACAATACATGAACTAGATGTTAAGAATATTTTTCTCCCTCCATTTGAGGAGTTGCCTGGATGATAAGATTTGGTGTGAATACGGTCTGTGGAGTCCCGAGCTGCCGGCCTGTCATCTGCTCTGCAGTCACCGTCTACCTCTGGTCATTCTCAGCCCTAACAAAGCTTCTCCTCTGTCCTCTCCTGCTTCTAAGTGGTAACATAAAATAATACAGTAATATCTAGCAATCATGGATTATTTGGTAAATATAGACCCCACACTGTTAGACCACAGGCTGAACAGATCTGAAATCAAGATTTTTGAACTGACACTGTAATAGTTTTATTTTTTAAAATATGATCCCATCATGATCCCATCGTGCATTTTGGTACATATGTGGATAGGAGCATAGCAGGCACATGTGCAGTTTTTGAAATTTTTAAATTAAACGTTTTTTTCGGAAATGCATTTTAAAGTTTTGTGCTTGCGTTCGCATAGGTAAAATATTATCAAAGATACTCTTGTGACATATCTGGTGAAAGCCTGTACAGTTCTGAGTAGAATGGTGTTTATTTTGTTTCTCTGTCTCTTTTCTAGCCTGAGTTATGGGGAGAAATGTAAAGGCAGGCAACACCGAAATTCACACTTTTTCCGAACTTTGAAAATCAATAAAAAATTTAAAAAAAATAACTAGAATTTTTTCTTCTTCACATTTTGCATTCTCTGACACACTGTTACCAAATAACAAAATCTCAAAAGAATTAAAAATATAGTGGTAAAAATCATTGGTTCACTTGACATGGAATTACCCGTATGTGATATAAACATCAGACAAACACTAATAAAAACCAGAGGGCAGCAGATCAGGTGAAAATATAATTTTGGTGTCATTCTCAAAAATGTTGGCCATGACTGTATATAGGGTCTTTTGTCAGTGTCTAGACACTTTTCCTGTTTTTTAATTAAAGGACGCATGCATCGTACAATGCGCTGCGACACAAGTACTTGCATCTTCTGCATTGTCAATAGACTTCAATGGGGGTTTTGGCGCATAGACGACGCAAACGCGGCGCATGCGTTTTTTGAAAAATGTATTTCAAAAACCTGACCGGCATATCCAAACATAGACTAAGTGTGAACAGGTGCTGAACCTAGAGTCGCCAACTCGTATATAGTTAAGTAAATAAGGCAGCACACTGCAGCGCTAAAACATGTAAACTTGAAAACACGAAATTTGAACTGCATTACTGCACTAGAAATATGAAAAATGAGAGCTTTTAGCGCATAAAAATGGCCAATTTTATGTGTACCTGGTAGCCCCTTTATGGCATCTCTCTTATACCAGGTCCTAAACTTGCCTTACCTCGCTGAGAACAAACGTCTCCATCTGAATGGGTACATGTGAAACCTCTTCTTAGACTAAAATTCTCTCTCTCTGTGGAGGGGTATTGGACCTGCAGCGCTGCAGTGTGCTGCCTTATTTACTTAACTATATACGAGTTGGCGACTCTAGGTTCAGCACCTGTTCACACTTAGTCTATGTTTGGATGTGCCGGTCAGGTTTTTGAAATGTATTCTTTAGCCTTCTGATCGTGCACTCCGCCTCCTAGCTTCAGGTGTTTTAATTACAGCAGGTCCAATACCCCTCCACAGAGAGAGAGAATTTTAGTCTAAGAAGAGGTTTCACATGTACCCATTCAGATGGAGACGTTTGTTCTCAGTGAGGTAAGGCAAGTTTAGGACCTGGTATAAGAGAGATGCCGTAAAGGGGCTACCAGGTACACATAAAATTGGCCATTTTTATGCGCTAAAAGCTCTCATTTTTCATATTTCTAGTGCAGTAATGCAGTTCAAATTTCGTGTTTTCAAATTTACATGTTTTAGCGCTGCAGTGTGCTGCCTTATTTACTTAACTTAATTTTGAAAAATTTATGACGCCGAAAAACTGCAACATGTTGCGTTTGCCGCGCCCGGCCAGGTGCGCCAAAACGACGCATGCGTCGCAAAACGCACCAAAACGCATGACAACGCATGCCAATGCGCCCCCAATGTTAAAGATAGGGGTGCATGACGCATGCGTCGATGATGCTGCGCCCAAAAGCGCAAATGTGAATGCAGCCAAAAAACTGCATCATCCTCTACGCCCTGACGCTTGCGCCAAAATGACGCATGCGTCACAAAACGCAAGACAACGCATGTCCATGCGCCCCCCATGTTAAATATAGGGGCGCATGACGCATGCGTCGCCGTGGCTGCGCCCGACGCAGCACCGCACAACGCTAATGTGAACGTAGCCTTACATCAGCACAATTTTGGAAACAAATTTTCATTTTGCTAGGAAGTTATAAGGATTCAAATTTGACCAGCGATTTCTCATTTTTACAACAAAATTTACAAAACCATTTTTTTTTAGGGACCACCTCACATTTGAAGTCAGTTTGAGGGATCTATATGGCTGAAAATACCCCAAAGTGACACCATTCTCAAAACTGCACCCTTCAAGGTGCTCAAAACCACATTCAAGAAGTTTATTAACCCTTCAGGTGTTTCACAGCAGCAGAAGCAACGTGGAAGGAAAAAAATGAACATTTAACTTTTTAGTCACAAAAATGATCTTTTAGCAACATTTTTTTTTCATTTTCCCAAGGGTAAAAGGAGAAACCGGACCCCAAAAGTTGTTGTCCAATTTGTCCTGAGTACGCTGACACCCCATATGTGGGGGGAACCACGGTTTGTGCGCACGGCAGGGCTCGGAAGGGAAGGAGCGCCATTTGACTTTTTGAATGAAAAATTAGCTCCAATCGTCAGCAGACACCATGTCGCGTTTGGAGAGCCCCTGTGTGCCTAAAGATTGGAGCTCCCCCACATGTGACACCATTTTGGAAACTATACCTCCCAAGGAACTTATCTAGATGCATAGTAAGTACTTTGAACCCCCAGGTGCTTCACAAATTGATCTGTAAAAATGAAAAAGTACTTTATTTTTTTCACAAAAATTTTCTTTTAGCCTCAATTTTTTCATTTTCACATGGGCAACAGGATAAAGTGGATTCTAAAATTTGTTGGGCAATTTCTCCTGAGTACACCGATACCTCATATGTGGTCATAAACCACTGTTTGGTCGCACAGCAGGGTTCGGAAGGGAAGGAGCGCCATTAGACTTTTTGAATGGAGAATTAGCTCCAATCGTTAGCGGACACCATGTCGGAAAGTATGTAGTGTATGTCAGGTTGGTGTGTGGTGTAGTGTACTACACCACATGTACACTACACACCAACCTGATGTACACAACGCTACACTCACCAACCTGACACTACGTCAGGTTGGTGTGTGGTGTAGTGTATGTCAGGTTGGTGTGTGGTGTCGCGTGCGTCAGGTTCGTGTGTGTAGTGCATACTACACCACACGTACATCAACCTGACGTGTACTACACCACATGTAGACTACACACTAACCTGATGTGATGTATACTACGCCACACTCACCAGCCTGACACTACGTTAGGTAGGTTTGTATGGTGTAGTGTATGTCAGGTTGGTGTGTGGTGTCGTGTACGTCAGGTTGGTGTGTGTGGTGTAGTATACGTCAGGTTGGTGTGTGTGTGGTATTGTGTATATCAGGCTGGTGTGGGTGAGTTGTGTAGGGGAATGTCAGGATGTGTTTAGTCCAAGGAAGTGTGATGAATTCTGAAGCATCCATTCAAACATAGTCCAGGTTTGTCAGGACACGTTTCACATTGGAAACAAGTTTCCCTTCTTATCCCCCTTTTATAGCATACCCGACACCTTTTTACTTGTTCCCCCTCATGGGTAAAATGATGCCCTGGTACCATACGGGAAACTTGAGTTCCAGGGGTGCTGGGGCCTGCTCTGTCCTCATCTCTAAACATCAGGGCCCTTTCCACCGCCTCCTGGAACTGAAGGAAGATGTTCTTGGGCTGGCCTGCACATCGTGATAGCACGTATGCCTTATACAGTGCCATTTGTACGATATGCACAGGCAGTTTTTAATACCACACCTTCGTCTTCCACATGGCACTATAGGGCTGGAGCACTTGATGAGAAAGATCAACTGCCTCCAAGTGTTTGTTGCACCCCAGCGCACAGTCCGGTTTGTGGACCTGGGGTACCTCGAACAGTGGTGGCCGTGGTGCCGGGACCATGGATTGCTGTCAAGAAAAAGATGTCCCTTTTGTCTTTGAACTTGACCACAAGCATGTTGCCGCTACACTGGGCTCGGCTCTCACCCTTTGGGAGAGTCTGCTCAATTAGCGGCAAAGGGAGATCCCTCTGGTTTCTGCGCACAGTATCGCAAGCTGCGGTAGCTCTGGCAAAGAGGGACTGAAAGATTATTAACATACAGATGGTACAGTTATTAACGTACAGATGGTAACCTTTATCAAGCAGTGGGTGGACCACACTATTTTCCCACTCACCCCCAGAGCAGGTGGACATTCTGGAGGCTGAATCCTGGTGTCCTAAAGCTGTGAGTGTACCCTTTTTTTTTTACTTTTTTTCTAACTTTTTACTTAGTCCCACTATGGGACAATCATTTTTTGCAGGTAATCACTTCTATAGCATGCAGATGCAGATGAAGCACCATCGCCATGCCATAGAACCTGTCAGCGCTGCACTGACAGACAGGCTAGCTGATCATTCATGCACTGCGCATGATCAGCAAGTTTTCTCACTCTGGTGATCCGGATGTTGTCATGACGACAACCGCTCACCTTGGCAACAATCAGGACCCCGCATGCACTTATCGATCGACCAACTGGAGGATCAGTTAAAATAGAAAACTTCTAGGGGTAACATGTTAGAAGCTCTTCCCCCATTGAAACTTTCAACCTGGTTTCTTGGCATATGCCTCAGTGGTGGAATCTGTGCGGCTTGCAGCCCGAAACAATTCTTTATCCATTGCGGCTCGTAGAGCCTTCTGGATAAAGACCTAGTCGGGGGATTATCAGTCTAAGAATAAACCCAACCCCACCCCCCCCCCCCCCCCCCAGAGGTAGGAATATTGGGGAAAAGGGAAGTCTAGTCGGTGGAACAACCCTAAAGGGGGTAAAAGTAGAGCCACATCCTCGCGTTTTGGATCAAGTTCGGGAAATAGGAAGCAACAACGCCATATCTGTAGGGGGTCGCCTCGGTGAATTCTCAGATTCATAGAGACGCATTTTCCAAAATCAGCGGGTCATAAACACCATTTCTCAAGGTTATGCCTTAAAATTTGTCAGACACCCCCTCCCCCAAGAAGATTTGTGGTTACAGATCCTCTCTCGAGAACCTTTGCCTCCCCCATATGGGCAGATGTGAAGGACCTTTTGAGATCGAAGGTAATGATTCCGGTTCCCCAGTCAGAAGTGGGTCAGGGTCATTATTCAACCCTATTTACAATATAAAAAAAAAAAGTCAGGAGATAACATACCATAATAATTTTAAAGGCACTGAATCAGTGGATAAGATACAAGAGGTTCAGGATGGAGTCTCTAAAGACCCCCATCCCCTTCATAGACAAAGACGCAGTGATGTGCACAATACACCTAAAGAACGCATACTACCAAGTTATGATCCATCTTCGCTCTCAAAAGTACCTACGGTCCGCTCTAAAGATAAGAGACAAGTGCTACCACTTCCAATTTTACTCCTTTCCTTTCGGTCTTGCTTCTGCGCCTTGGGTCTTTACCGAGCTGGTCCTGAGGCAAACGGACGTAGTCATAGTCCTATATTTGGATGATTTTCTGCTAATATCCGGTTCAGAGATCAAACTAGAAGAGCAGCTCAGTCTGGAGATTTCAACATTGGAAAGTCTGGGTTGGATCCTAAACGAGGAGAAATCAGACCTACTACCAGGAAGAAGTTTCCAGGAGTTATTCTGGATTCCAGGCAAAGAATCTCTCTGTTGCCAGAGAAGCAGAAAGCTGTAAAAAACAGGATCTGGCTACTCCTTCAAAATCGAGTTTCCATAAGAACAGCAATGAACGTCTTGGGAACGGTACCTGCTTGCATATCGTGCGTACGATGGGGTCAGTTCCACACAAGACGACTACATAGAACAAACCTTTCAACCTGGGACAGATGACAAAGTTCCCTGGTCAAAGGGGTTCATCTATCTCTGGCATTAAAGACAGCACTGGAATGGTGAACTTTTCCCAGAAATATCAGTTGAGGAGTTCCGTGGATATTGACTTCTCACGTCACAGACGCAAGCAAAATAAAGATGTCAGACATGACGGCAGTGTCATTGCTTCATCACCAGGGGGCCCAAGACACTAGCCCCTACAGGACCTGTCCTCAAGGATATTTGCTTAGGCAGAGATGAAAGTCTGATAAATATCGGCAGCACATCTAGAAAGATCCAAGAACAGGGTTGCTGATTACTTGAGCAGACTAAGGATCCAGTCCACCGAGTGGGAATTGAATAGGGAAATATTCAGTTACCTGTGTCATCAATGGGGAACCCCTCAACTGGATCTCTTCACGACCAGGAAGAATGCCAAGGTCCGAATAGTCTATTCTCTCAATCCAGCAGACAATCAGGAGGGGATCGATTCCTTAAACCAGGTATGGGAAGAAGATCTCATGTACGCCTTCCTTCCCATTGCCATGATCCCAAAGGTGTCCAGGTAGATCCAGGAGGAAGGAGCATTGGTGATACTGGTAGTTCCACTTTGGCCAAGACAAAGCTGGTTTCCTCTGCTAAGGAAGATGTCCTGGGAAGATCCACTCCTACTACTAGGGAGAAAAGACCTACTTTCTCAAGGGCCAGTTCTTCATCCAGACCCGGAGAATCTAGTTATCAGCGTGGATCCTGAAAAGAAGATCTTAAGAGCTAGGGGTCTGCCTGACCAGGTGATCTCTACAATCTAGGCAGGGTTTAATAAAGGGTTGAAACCAAGCACGCTAAAGGTGCAAATGGCGGCCCTGAGTATTTTCTTCGAATCTCCCCTGGCATCTCATCCGTGGGTAGCAAGATTTTCTAGTGCCATCCAGAGATTAAGGCCCACAATAAGGAAATCGGTCCCTCCATGGGATTTAAATCTAGTCCTCAGCGCCCTGTGCAAGGCTCCTTGTGAGCCGGTAGAAACCATTAACATTGCAAAACTCACGCTCAGGACAGTCTTTTTAGTGGCTATCACCTCAGCCAAGAGACTAGGAGAAATTCAGTCTCTTTCAGTGCAGAACCCATATATTCAGATCTTTGACAACCATTTAGCTCTAAAACTTAACCCCACCTTTTAGCCTAAAGTAGTTTCTTCTTGGAATTTAAATCAGGAGATAATATTTCCCTCCTTCTGCCAGCACCCAAAAACCTGAAAGAAAGATTCTTTCACTCTTTGGATGTTAGAAAGGCAGTTATTCACCACTTAGAGGACACTCTTGAGTGGAGACAGGACACTAATTTATTTGTCCAATATGGGGGACAAAATAGGGGAGAAAAGGCATCAAGGCTAGATGGATAACAATCACCATTTGCCTAGCGTACGAGGCTGAGAAATTGCCTATACCCGAGGGTCTCAGGGCCCATTCCACCAGAGTGGTAGCAACATTATGGGCCGAAAGAGTTGCGGCTTCAGTAGAACAGATTTGCAGGGCAGCTACTTGGTCTACCTTAAGCATACTCTGTAGGAATTATAAGTTACATACAATGACAGGCAGCCAGATGGCCTTTGGTCGGAAGGTTCTGCAGGCAGTAGTCTAACACAAAGATGTCTTACTTTGGTATTCTCCATTGTGCCGTCAGGAGAGAAGTCCTGAAAAACGGGAATTAGACTTACCGGAAATATTGTTTCCAGGAGTCCATCCTGACAGCACTGGTAATTCCCTCCCTTAAATTTTGTATTTGTGATAAACTTGTATAGAATTTCAATAAATAAGAATTGCATTCATCCTGGTGTGATACTTGGAAAATCACTGGTGAGTACGTGTCGGAAGTGTCTTTTAACCTCTTGTGTGTTTCCTATTCCTAAAAGGATCGAAGGAAAACCTCTATATTGCTGTCAGGAAAGACGTCCTGGAAAGCTGTTCTTCAATAAAAAGGAAGTGCTTGTGTTTGCGCAAAGAAAGGTGTTTTAGTGTATTTCTCTCACTTTCCTTCAGATTTGGGTCTCGGCTCTCTTAAAGGTCAGGTTCAAGGTCTCACTATTATTTTTTTGGTGTCCTTGTTTGTACATCTTTTCAAGGAGTTTCTCCTACCACTAAATAGGGTCTTTATTTGCTTCTTTATGCTCGGCTGCTCCCTTTGAACACCTTCATATAGGTGTGCAAGGCCTTCTTCTCCACATATTTTTCTAAATTCTTTCTTTTTATGTGCTCTCAGTTGTCAGGTTCCGCAGGTGGTTGACTGCTACCCTAGCTTCCTTCTATTGGCTCATACTCTTGGGACTACTTTTGAACATAGTTATGGTTCATAATGTTCATTTATGTTATTTTACTGAATTCTTTATTTTCTTCTACGGCTGATGTACAAACTGATCTAGCTTAGTGTCTGCCAGAGAGGTATAGCTAGTTGGAAGAGTAAACACTTCTTCATCTTAGTGTTCACCTCCTTGTGGCATCAGCTGTACACAAGATCACATGTGTCCCCAAATGAATGAAAGACATTTTACAGTGATTAACAAAAATCTATCGTATTTTTTGGACTATAAGAAGCAATTTTTTTCTCCAAAAATGTGGAGGCAAATAGGGGGTGCGTTTTATAGTCCGGATGTACCTGATCTGGATGTGGAGAGGCAGCGGCGGGTGACAGGAGCCGGCTGCTGCGGCTAACACCTGTGCCCACTGCTATAGAGAAATGAATATTCACTGCTCTCCACGCCCATGGGAGTAGATAGCAGCGAATATTCAGTTCTCTTTAATAGCGGACACGCTGCCAGCCGCAGGCTTCCTGCAGCTGCTGGGCGATCACGTGTGAATAGTATGAACACATGAATATTCATTCCCTTTAGTTGCGGGCACACGTGAAAGCACAGCAGCTGCAGGAAGCCGGCGGCTGCAGCTAACATTGTGCCGCCATTAAAGATCAATGAATATTCACTGGTCCACAAGCCCATAGTCTCAGCGTTGGGAGCAGTGAGTATTCCGGCAGCTGTTCTCTGCTTGTAGACAGTGCATGACGTCACTGCCATGTGCTGCTTACAAGAATAAACCAGTTGCTGGAATCAGAACAAGACGCTGCAAGGGAGCACAGGGAAGGTAGGTAGGATGGTTTATTTTTTTAAATGTTTTTCTGATGGGGGCCATGCATACCAAGATAGAAGTGAGGGGGCCATGCATACCAGGATGGGGATGAGGGGCCATGCATACCATGATAGGGATGAGTGGGCCACGCATACTAGCATGGGGATGGGCAGTATGCATAAGAGGATGGGGATGAGGGGGCCATGCATACCAGAATAGAGATGAGGAAGCCATGCATACCAGGATGGGAATGAGAGAAAAATGTATACCTGGATTGTGGACATATATATACCAGGATAGGGAATATTAGTACAGAACTGACCAAATTTTTTTTTCTAATTTCCTCCTCTATAACCTAGTTGCCTCTTATGATCCGGTGTGTCTTATAGTCCGAAAAATACAGTAATCTAAAATTTAGTTAGATTTGTTCACTATAAGAAGATTTTTGGCGGTAATATTGTTTAGTATTCCCAGTAATCCGTGGCAGCATCAACATGCTGTCGAGAATAGGGAAACTAGTGTGGCTGCGCTTACCGGTCTCGAAAACTGCCATCATAAATGTAGTTAAATTACACAGATCAAAGGCTCGGGAGCATTGGATCTCTGCCTGCACCCCCAATCAGTGCTCTTGAGTCATAGTTGGTGTCCATTTTGGTGGAGTTGATATAAAATGGAACGACTATTAAAATATATAATAAATTGGGTAAAGTAGTTCAATGTAGTATGTGCTGTAAATTGTTTCACAAGAATTTTGGAAAGTTATCAAATGTCCTTTAAATGTCTGTTCTATTCCTGAACTAAGGATCTAGTGGACAGCACTGTGGCTCAGTGGTAAGCGCTGGAGTCCTGTGTTCAAATCCCACACAGTGAGATCAGGAGAGTGGCCATTAAGCATCACATTGGTAGCGCCCCCTTCATGTAAAATAATCTCTGGCGGCAGTTACGGTATTTCCATCCTCCCCACAGCCTGGAAGAGGTAATGAATATAAAGTGATAAAAGATGACGGCTATATTACTTCTCTATGAGGTTCATGTGGAATAATATGACCCAGTGTAGAAATTAGGGACAAAATTGAAGTGTAACTGCATCAGCCAATAAGCCTTGTTCCTCTGACTTCAGCTGCGGGAGGAGTCTGGTAAATCCCTTTATATCTCATATACCGAATATCAAGGTCAGACCCCAGGAGCAGAAACGAGTATTGCAGACCTGTCCATATTTCCTGCGGAGTTCTCCTCCTCCAAAAGCTCTCACGGATCCAATTCGTAAAATAGTATCTGTATTTTATCCCTTTTATTTTATAGTGTGTTTTGCCTATATTCATGTTTTTGTATTATTCCATCTTTTGTAAACTTTTGTATGTTAAATCCAAAATGTAATAACTTTGTTCCTTGCTGCATTAAACTTACCTACTAACCCTAACAAGGATTAGTATAGTATTGCGTTATCCTTTGTATGCCTGAGTGAAAGAAGACAACCTAGCAGGTGCTTGGGAAAGCTGAGTGGTGTGTTTGCTAGGGTGATCCAGTGAAGGTGTCTAGCTGACTTATCAAAACAGTGAGTGGTAGTGGGGAAAACAATTTCGTGGATGTGTGAACTGACTGTGGAGTGCGATTAGTTCATTGTCAGCCTACTGCAATAGGTGAGTGTTGGACGAGTCAGTGTAAGAAGCAGAGTCCATCTTTACAATAGCATCCGAGGCACATGTGTCACAAGCAAGTGTTGTTACTGTCAAATTGATGACAGCGGTCTGATGATCCCTGTCAACCTCCATACAAGTGAGCATAAATAAACCGCATAGCTCAGACATACTCTAGTCCTGACTATATGCTACATAAAGAGAGAGATTCCCATCTCTGGCATGAATTACTGAGAAGAGAGTACCACTTATTCAGCTATTACATTGTTACATCCTCATCATGTGTTTCATATTTATAATTGAATTTAGCCAACACTTGGAGCTGCTCAAGAACATTCAAAACCAACAATCTTAAGGAACATACAACTCAAAGAAGTCAATAAAATTAGATTTTACAACAGACATAAGTTATTAGTTATTAAGTCCATAAGAAACATTATACATACCCTCCATCTAAGAATGACTGTGCTTTGTCTTGCTCATCTAGAATATTAGCTACTAGGCCATAAAGATCAGTCTCACTTCCATGCTTGTTCCTTTCAGTCTGAACTCTAACGAGTTAAGAATATGCTAGTTAATAAATGTAAAGTTTTACATAAGTTACCACATAAAAAAAGATAGTCACTGCACTCTTATGATTAATACCCAACAAGATACTCAGAGCAGGATGAAAATGAAAGCAAGAACCAAATCTTCCAAATATGAGAATAACAGTTCAATCATAACTTAGTTTCCACAAATCATTTTTAATAAGGTTTATCTTCTTTATGAAAACCGTGTTATATTCACTGTCCCTGGATCAAGGTCTAAGTTTCTGTGCCTGTCATAGACTGTGGCGCTGATGTCACATTGACAGCTAATCAGCAAGCACAGTAGCTCTGCCAGGTAGATGAAATTTACTGCTTAGAGCTGCAGAGCTGAAAGATTGGCTGCTCTACTGTAGTGGCACTAACGCCAATGTCAGGCACCAACAGGAGCAAAATGTGCCGGGGAACAAAGATTGCTTAATAGCGAACAACCCCTTTATCCTTTATAACCAAAGGCGCATAACCAGTTTTTGTAATAATTAGTTTTGGTAACAACAACACTTGCACGTTAATGACCGGGCCAATTTTTACAATGCTGACCACTGTCCCTTTATGAGGTTATAACTCTGGTAATCTTCACGGATCCTGAAGATTCTGAGACTGTTTTCTCGTGACATATTGTACTTCATGATAGTGGTAAAATTTCTTTCATATTACCTGCGTTTATTTGTTAAAAAGACTGAAATTTGGCGAAAATGTTTAAAATGTAGCAATTTTCCAACTTTGAATTTTTATGCCCTTAAATCAGAGATATGTCACACAAAATATTTAATAAGTAACATTTCCCACATGTCTACTTTACATCAGCACAATTTTGGAACCAAATTTTTTTTTGGTTAGGGAGTTATAAGGGTTAAAAGTTGACGAGCATTTTTTCATTTTTACAACACGATTTTTTTTAGGGACCACATCACTTTTGAAGTCATTTTGAGGTGTCTATATGATAGAAAATAACAAAGTGTGACACCATTCTAATAACTGCACCCCTCAAGGTGCTCAAAACCACATTCAAGAAGTTTATTAACCCTTTAGGTTTTCACAGGAATTTTTGGAATGTTTAAAAAAAAAAAAACGAACATTTAACTTTTTTCACAAAAAATTAACTTCAGGTCCAATTTGTTTTATTTTACCAAGGGTAACAAGAGAAATTGGACCCCAAAAGTTGTTGTCCAATTTGTCCTGAGTACGCTGATACCCCATATGTGGGGGGAAACCACCGTTTGGGCGCACGGCAGAGCTCGGAAGGGAAGGAGCGCTTTTGGAATGCAGACTTAGATAGATTGGTCTGCAGGCGTCACGTTGCATTTGCAGAGCCCTTGATGTACACTAACAGTAGAAACCCCCACCAGTGACCCCATATTGGAAACTAGACCCCCAAGGAACTTATCTAGATGTTTTGTGAGAACTTTGAACCCCCAAGTGTTTCACTACACTTTATAACGCAGAGCTGTGAAAATAAAAAATCATTGTTTTCCACAAAAATTATATTTAAGCCCTCAGTTTTGTATTTTCCCAAGAGTAACAGGAGAAATTGGACCCTAAAAGTTGTTGTCCAATTTGTCCTGAGTACGCTGATACCCCATATGTGGGGGGGGACCACTGTTTGGGCGCATGGCAGAGCTCGAAAGGGTAGGAGCGCTGTTTGGAATGCAGACTTACATGGATTGGTCTGCAGGGATCACCTTGCATTTGCAGAGCCCCTGATGTACCTAAACAGTAGAAACCCCCCAAAAGTGACCCCATATTGGAAACTATACCCCCCAAGGAACATATCTAGATGTGTTGTGAGAACTTTGAACTCCCAAGTGTTTCACTACAGTTTATAACGCAGAACCATAAAAAAAAAAAAAAAAAACCCACAAAAATGTTTTTTTAGCCCCCCAAATTTTTATTTTCCCAAGGGTAACAAGAGAAATTGGACCCCAAAGGTTGTTGTCCAATTTGTTCTGAGTACGCTGATACCCCATATGTTAGGGTAAACCTCTGTTTGGGCACACGGGAGAGCTCGGAAGGGAAGGGGCACTGCTTTACTGTTTCAAAGCAGAATTGGCTGGAATTGAGATCGGACGCCATGACGCGTTTGGAGAGCCTTTGATGTGACTAAACAGTGGAAGCTCCCAATTCTAACTGAAACCCTAATCCAAACACACCCCTAACTTTAATCAAAACTCTACCCATAACCCTAACCACTCCCCTAACCCCAACACACCCCTAACCCTAATCCCAACCATAACCCTAACCACACCCCTTAGCCTAATCCCAACCGTAAATGTAATCCAAACCCTAAAGGTACCTTCACATTAAGCGACGCTGCAGCGATACCGACAACGATCCGGATCGCTGCAGCGTCGCTGTTTGGTCGCTGGAGAGCTGTCACACAGACCGCTCTCCAGCGACCAACGATGTCGGTAACCAGGGTAAACATCGGGTAACTAAGCGCAGGGCCGCGCTTAGTAACCCGATGTTTACCCTGGTTACCATCCTAAAAGTAAAAAAAAACCAAACACTACAAACTTACCTACAGCCGTCTGTCCTCCAGCGCTGTGCTCTGCACTCCTCCTGTACTGTCTGTGTGAGCACAGCGGCCGGAAAGCAGAGCGGTGACGTCACCGCTCTGCTTTCCGGCTGACCGACGCTCACAGCCAGTACAGGAGGAGTGCAGAGCACAGCGCTGGAGGACAGACGGCTGTAGGTAAGTATGTAGTGTTTGTTTTTTTTTTACTTTTAGGATGGTAACCAGGGTAAACATCGGGTTACTAAGCGCGACCCTGCGCTTAGTTACCCGATGTTTACCCTGGTTACCAGTGAAGACATCGCTGGATCGGTGTCACAGACGCCGATCCAGCGATGTCAGCAGGAGTCCAGCGACGAAATAAAGTTCTGGACTTTATTCAGCGACCAACGATCTCCCAGCAGGGGCCTGATCGTTGGTCGCTGTCACACAAAGATTTCATTAACGATATCGTTGCTACGTCACAAAAAGCAACGATATCGTTAACAATATCGTTATGTGTGAAGGTACCGTAACTCTAACTTTAACCCCAACCCTAACTTTAGCCCCAACCCTAACTTTAGCCCCAAACCTAGCCCCAACCCTAACCCTAGCCCCAACCCTAACCCTTACCCAAGCCCTAACACTAGCCCCAACCCTAACCCTAACCCAAGCCCTAACACTAGCCCCAACCCTAACCCGAATGGGAAAATGGAAATAAATACTTTTTTTTAAATTTTATTATTTTTCACTAACTAAGGGGGGATGAAGGGGGGTTTGATTTACTATTTATAGCGGGTTTTTTAGCGGATTTTTGAGATTGGCAGCTGTCACACACTTAACCCCTTCATGACCATGGGATTTTTCATTTTTCCGTGTTCGTTTTTCACTTCCCTCCTTCCCAGAGCCATAACTTTTTTATTTTTCCGTCAATTTGGCCATGTGAGGGCTTATTTTTTGCGGGACGAGTTGTACTTTTGAACAACATAATTGGTTTTAGCATGTCGTGTACTAGAAAACGGGAAAAAAAATTCAAGTGCGGTGAAATTGCAAAAAAAGTGCAATCCCACACTTGTTTTTTGTTTGGCTTTTTTGCTAGGTTCACTAAATGCTAAAACTGACTTGACATTATGATTCTCCAGGTCAGTACGAGTTCGTAGACACCTAACATGACTAGGTTATTTTTTAACTAAGTGGTGAAAAAAAATGCCAAACTTTGCTAAAAAAAAAAAAAAAAAAATTGCGCCATTTTCCGATACTCGTAGCGTCTCCATTTTTCGTGATCTGGGGTCGGTTGAGGGCTTATTTTTTGCGTGAAATGTATTCTCTAGCCTTCTGATCGTGCACTCCCCGCCTCCTAGCTTCAGGTGTTTTAATTATAATAGGTCCAATACCCCTCCACAGTGAGAGAGAATTTGAGTCCAAGGAGAGGTTTCACATGTACCCATTCAGATGGAGACGTTTATTCTCAGAGAGGTAGGTCAAGCGTAGGGCCTCGTATAAGAGAGATGCCTTATCGTGGCTACGAGGTACACATAAAATTGGCCATTTTTATGCGCTAAAAGCTCTCATTTTTCATATTTTCAGTGCAGTAATGCAGTTCAATTTTTGTGTTTTCAAGTTTGCATGTTTTGGCGCTGCAGTGTGCTGCCCTATTTACTTAAATATATACGAGTTGGCGACTCTGGGTTCAGCACCTGTTCACACTGTGTCTATGTTTGGATGTGCAGATCAGGTTTTTTGAAATGTATTCTCTAGCCTTCTGATCGTGCACTCCCCGCCTCCTAGCTTCAGGTGTTTTAATTATAATAGGTCCAATACCCCTCCACAGTGAGAGAGAATTTGAGTCCAAGGAGAGGTTTCACATGTACCCATTCAGATGGAGACGTTTATTCTCAGAGAGGTAGGTCAAGCGTAGGGCCTCGTATAAGAGAGATGCCTTATCGTGGCTACGAGGTACACATAAAATTGGCCATTTTTATGCGCTAAAAGCTCTCATTTTTCATATTTTCAGTGCAGTAATGCAGTTCAATTTTTGTGTTTTCAAGTTTGCATGTTTTGGCGCTGCAGTGTGCTGCCCTATTTACTTAAATATATACGAGTTGGCGACTCTGGGTTCAGCACCTGTTCACACTGTGTCTATGTTTGGATGTGCAGATCAGGTTTTTTGAAATGTATTCTCTAGCCTTCTGATCGTGCACTCCCCGCCTCCTAGCTTCAGGTGTTTTAATTATAATAGGTCCAATACCCCTCCACAGTGAGAGAGAATTTGAGTCCAAGGAGAGGTTTCACATGTACCCATTCAGATGGAGACGTTTATTCTCAGAGAGGTAGGTCAAGCGTAGGGCCTCGTATAAGAGAGATGCCTTATCGTGGCTACGAGGTACACATAAAATTGGCCATTTTTATGCGCTAAAAGCTCTCATTTTTCATATTTTCAGTGCAGTAATGCAGTTCAATTTTTGTGTTTTCAAGTTTGCATGTTTTGGCGCTGCAGTGTGCTGCCCTATTTACTTAAATATATACGAGTTGGCGACTCTGGGTTCAGCACCTGTTCACACTGTGTCTATGTTTGGATGTGCAGATCAGGTTTTTTGAAATGTATTCTCTAGCCTTCTGATCGTGCACTCCCCGCCTCCTAGCTTCAGGTGTTTTAATTATAATAGGTCCAATACCCCTCCACAGTGAGAGAGAATTTGAGTCCAAGGAGAGGTTTCACATGTACCCATTCAGATGGAGACGTTTATTCTCAGAGAGGTAGGTCAAGCGTAGGGCCTCGTATAAGAGAGATGCCTTATCGTGGCTACGAGGTACACATAAAATTGGCCATTTTTATGCGCTAAAAGCTCTCATTTTTCATATTTTCAGTGCAGTAATGCAGTTCAATTTTTGTGTTTTCAAGTTTGCATGTTTTGGCGCTGCAGTGTGCTGCCCTATTTACTTAAATATATACGAGTTGGCGACTCTGGGTTCAGCACCTGTTCACACTGTGTCTATGTTTGGATGTGCAGATCAGGTTTTTTGAAATATTTTTTGCGTGCCGAGATGACGGTTTTAATTATAGCATTTCGGTGCACATACGTTCTTTTGATCGCCCGTTATTGTATTTTAATGCAATGTCGCGGCGACCAAAAAAACGTAATTCTGGTCTTTCGAATTTCTTTCCCGCTACGCTGTTTAGCGATCAGGTTAATGCTTTTTTTTAATTGATAGATCGGGCGATTCTGAGCGCGGCGATACCAAATATGTGTAGATTTGATTTTTTTTTATTGATTTATTTTGATTGGGGCGAAAGGGGGGTGATTTAAACTTTTATATTTTTTTTTATTTTTTTAACATTTTTTTTTAACTTTTGCCATGCTTCAATAGCCTCCATGGGAGGCTAGAAGCATGCACAACGCGATCGACTCTGCTACATAGCAGCGATCTGCTGATCGCTGCTATGTAGCAGAAATGGAGGTGTGCTGTGAGCGCCGACCACAGGGTGGCGCTCACAGCCACCGGTGATCAGTAACCATAGAGGTCTCTAGGACCTCTATGGTTACAATGGAGACGCATCGCCGACCCCCGATCATGTGACGGGGGTCGGCGATTACGTCATTTCCGGCCGCCCGGCCGGAAGCGGTAGTTAAATGCCGCTGTCTGCGTTTGACAGCGGCATTTAACTAGTTAATAGGTGCGGGCAGATCGCGATTCTGCCCGCGCCTATTACGGGTACATGTCAGCTGTTCAAAACAGCTGACATGTCCCGGCTTTGGTGCGGGCTCACCGCGGATCCCTGCATCAAAGCAGGGGATCTGACCTTGGACGTACTATCCCGTCCAAGGTCAGATAGGGGTTAAAGACACTTTTTGCGTCTCCACATTTTGAGAGCTATAATTTTTCCATATTTTGGTCCACAGAGTCATGTGAGGTCTCGTTTTTTGAGAGGACAAGTTGACGTTTTTATTGGTACCATTTTCGGGCATGTGACATTTTTTGATCGCTTTTTATTCCGATTTTTGTGAGGCAGAATGACCAGAAACAGGCTATTCACTAATTTTTTTATTTCTTCGCTGATGATGCTGTATGGCGGCTCTTTTTTTGCGGGACAAGATGACGTTTTCAGCGGTACCATGGTTATTTATATCCGTATTTTTGATCGCGTTATATCACTGTTTGTTCGGCAGTATGATAATAAAGCATTGTTTTTTGCCTCGGTTTTTTTGTTTTACGGTGATCACTGAAGGGGTTAACTAGTGGGACAGTTTTATAGGTTGGGTCTTTTTTTTTTTAGATAAAGAAATGTATTTATGGGAACAATATATATATTTTTTCTTTATTTAGGATTTTTTTTTTTTTTTTTTTTTTTTGCATATGTGAATATTTTTTTTTTTACTTTATAACATTGCCCCGGGGCACAGTGCAGAACACTGTGTCAGATCAGCGATCTGACAGGAACTGCAGGAGGCTTGCCGGCACCTGCTCTGAGCAGGCACTTGCAAGCCACCTCCCTGCAGGACCCGGAAGCAGCCCCGCGGCCATATTGGATCCTGGGCCTGCAGGGAGGAGGAGGTAGGAGACCCTCGGAGCAATGCGATAACATCGCGCTGCTCCGAGGGTTTCAGGGAAGCACGCAGGGAGCCCCCTCCCTGCGCGATGCTTCCTTTTACCGCCGGAACACTGCGATCATCTTTGATCACAGTGTGCCGGGGGTTAATATGCCAGGAGCGGTCCGTGACCGCTCCTGGCACATAGTGCCGGTTGTCAGCTGCGATCGTCAGCTGACACCCGGCCACGCTCCTCCCGTGAGAACGGCTGATCGCATATGACGTACTATCCCGTCACTGGGAATTAAGTCCCAGTCACCTCGACGGGATAGTACATCATATGGGATTAAGGGGTTAATACTGTAGTTTTAGTGAAGAAAGTACAATCAATACTTGCGTTTTTACAAGAAACCAAGACTGGGAGAAGGGTAATGCGACATATCTTTAAATCTCATCAAAAACACTAATGAAGTATTTAAAAGGAATAGGTAATTAGAAATGAGCTGTTGAGAGTGCCTTTGAAATCCTTGTCTCAAAATTGCGCATTTTAGGGACAGCCATCAATCTAAAAATTGAGACAGTCGATGAGGTGGTCAACGCATGTGTGGTTCTGCTCAACTATATAATGGCTAAAGAGTCACCCAACACTGAAGTTGATCAACCTGTTTGTAACCCATTGCCAGATTACCATGCTCACCCTCTCAGGACAACAGTTGAAGTTGCCCAAATGAAGGATACATTTGCGTTCTACTTCTGAGAGTGGACGTCTGTCCTGGCAAGATGACATGGTTTAGTGTTCTTGTAATGTTGTGTAATGTTATGTACCTGTAATTATTAAAATTTACTTTAATATCTAAAACATACAGCGATAAAATCCCTTCAAGAAATATTCCTGGATGAGGAACCACCTTCAGGCGCATGGTTCTTTTATGAACAATTAAAGAGCTTCATCCATACATTAGCAAAACAAACTAATATCGGTAGACCACTAACTCCGTTTGAGATGCTATGTATATCAACAAACCCTCTGGACCATACTGTCTCATTGCTATACAAAATCTTCCAGGAGGGAAGGACCTCACTAAAGGGTTATCCAACATTCTTCTGAAAATGGGAAATCGATCTGGGGAGATCTCTGTCACCTGAGGATAGAGCAAAAATCCTTTTCACGTTCAGGTCGTCATTGTGTACTGTGTCACAGGAGATGAGTTACAAAGTCCTGGTGAGGTGCTATAGGTGTCCTTCCATGGTACACGCTGTGTTCCCCACGACCCCTGATACTTGTTGGAGGTGACAGAAAGAGACAGGCTCCTACATGCACATTTGGTGGGATTGCCCTCCCATAAATGATTTGTGGATGGTTGTTTTTGAACTCCACAATAAATTGTCAATTTCACAGATTCACCCCACAGCAAGCTTAGCTGTATTGTCCCTATGTGACTTATCGATATCTAGGTTCAAGAAGGGCCTACCCAGACACTTTCTTAGTGCTGTTAGGAAATTAATCCCTCGATTCTGGAAGCAAGAGAAATTTCCTTTACGTGCCGAATTTGTGGCAGAACTCAATGATATTTACAGGATGGAACAAATGATAAGTCAGACCTCAGGAAATACCGATAAAACATACAACACATGGGCCCCCTGGATTGTATATAGGGAGACATCTGAATTAGATCATTGGTTTTCAAGAACCTGACGATTCACATATCGGAACGTACCCAGTTTGCTTTGTCAATTTGTCGCTCAGACGTTGGAGAGATGAGACGGCCACATTCCCCTCCATACATATCCCACCTCCCCTCTTAATTTTCATCCCTCCCCCTTCCTTTCTTTTGCTATACTTTCTCTGTTTGTCCTCTTTCGTATCTAGATTCAATTTTCTCATCTTTTTTGAATATTTATCACGATACCAATAAAAGGTGTTATTAACCCCTTAGCGACCGCCGATACGCCTTTTAACGGCGGCCGCAAAGGGTACTTAAACCACAGCGCCGTTAATTAACGGCGCTGTGGAAAAAGTCCATAGCGCCCCCCAGAGGCCGATTTTCTCCGGGGTCTCGGCTGCCGGGGGTAGCCGAGACCCCAGAGAATATGATTCGGGGGGTTTTTAACCCACCCCGCGTTTGCGATCGCTGGTAATTAACCGTTTACCGGCGATCGCAAAAAAAAAAAAAAGCGATCTCTTTAATTTCTCTGTCCTCCGATGTGATCGCACATCGGAGGACAGAGAAAAGGGGTCCCAGGTGGCCCCCCAATACTCACCTAGCTCCCCCGATGCTCCTCGTGTCTCCCGGTGGGCGCCGCCATCTTCCCGGCACTTCCCGGCACCGGGAGAATCTTTGGGGTCTCGGCTTTCGGGGGTAGCCGAGACCCCAAAGAGCATGATCGGGGTCGGTATTACCGACCCCTGTTTTGCGATCGCCGGTAACTAACTGTTTACCGGCGACCGCAAAAAAAAAAAAAAAAGTAAAGTGTAATTCTCTGTCCTCTGATGTGATCGCACATCAGAGGACAGAGAAATAGGGGGATTCGGGGACCCTAGCATACTCACCTAGGTCCCTGGATCCTCTTGCTGCTCCTCCTGGCCGCCGGCAGAAGAACATGGCGGACGCATGTCCAGTGCGCCCACCATCTGTCTCCATCTGCCGGCCGGCAGGAGAACAGCAGTTGGGGCTAAAATTAGGGTTAGGGGTAGGGTTAGGGGTAGGGCTAGGGGTAGGGTTAGGGCTAGGGTTGGGGCTAAATTTAGGGCTAGGGTTGGGGCTAAATTTAGGGTTAGGGTTGGGGCTAAATTTAGGGTTAGGGTTGGGGCTAAATTTAGGGTTAGGCTTCTTTCACACTTACGTCGGTACGGGGCCGTCGCAATGCGTCGGCCCGACATACCGACGCACGTTGTGAAAATTGTGCACAACATGGGCAGCAGCTGTAGTTTTTCAACGCATCCGCTGCCCAATCTATGTCCTGGGGAGGAGGGGGCGGAGTTACGGCCACGCATGCGCGGTCAGAAATGGCGGATGCGACGTACAAAAGAACGTTTCATTGAACTTTTTTTGTGCCGACGCTCCGCCAAAACACAACTGATCCAGTGCACGACGGACGCGACGTGTGGCCATCCGTCACGATCCGTCGGCAATACAAGTCTATGGGCAAAAAACGCATCCTGCGGGCACATTTGCAGGATCCGCTTCTTGTCCAAAACGACGGATTGCGACGGAATGCCAAACGACGCAAGTGTGAAAGTAGCCTTAGGGCTAGGGTTAGGGTTGGGGTTGGGGCTAAAGTTAGGGTTAGAGCTGGGATTAGGGTTAGGGTTTGGATTAGGGTAAGGTATTAGGGTTAGGGTTGGCATTAGGGTTACGCTTGGGATTAGGGTTAGGTTTGGGATTAGGGTTAAGGTTAGGGTTGTGATTAGGGGTGTATTGGGATTAGGGTTAGGTTTGAGGCTAGGGTTGAGATTAGGATTAGGGGTGTGTTGGATTTAGGGTTTTGATTAGGGTTATGGTTAGGGTTGACATTAGGGTTGTTTTGGGGTAAGGGTTGTGATTATGGTTAGGGTTAGTGATTAGGATTATGGATCAGGTTGGGATTAGGGTTAGGGGTGTGTTGGGGTTAGGGCTGGAGCTAGAATTGGGGGGTTTCCACTGTTTAGGTACATCAGGGGGTCTCCAAACACGACAGCCAATTTTGCGCTCAAAAAGTCAAATGGTGCTCCCTCCCTTCTGAGCTCTGCCATGCGCCCAAACAGTGGTTTACCCCCACATATGGCGCATCAGCGTACTCGGGATAAATTGGACAACAACTATTGCAGTCCAATTTCTCCTGTTACCCTTGTGAAAATAAAAACTTGGGGGCTACAATATCTTTTTTGTGGAAAAAAAAATATTTTTTATTTTCACGACTCTGCATTCTAAACTTCTGTGAAGCACTTGGGCATTCAAAGTTCTCACCACACATCTATATAAGTTCCTTGGGGGTCTAGTTTCCAAAATGGGGTCACTTGTGGAGGGTTTCTACTGGTTAGGTACATCAGGGGCTCTGCAAACGCAACATAATACCCGCAGACCATTCTATCAAAGTCTGCATTCCAAAACGGCGCTCCTTCCTTCCGAGCTCTGCCGTGCGCCCAAACAGTGGTTTACCCCCACATATGGGGTACCAGCATACTCAGGACAAATTGGACAACAACTTTTGGGGTCCAATTTCTCTTGTTACCCTTGTGAAAATAAAAATTTGGTGGCTAAAAAATCTTTTTTGTGGAAAAAAAATTTTTTTTTTATTTTCACGGCTCTGCATTATAAACTTCTGTGAAGCACTTGGGCATTCAAGGTTCTCACCACACATCTAGATAAGTTCCATGGGGGGTCTAGTTTCCAAAATGGGGTCACTTGTGGGGGATTTCTACTGTTTAGGCACATCAGGGGCTCTCCAAACGCGACATGGCGTCCGATCTCAATTCCAGCCAATTCTACATTAAAAAAGTAAAACGGCACTCTTTCTCTTCCAAGCTCTGCGGTGCACCCAAACAGTGGTTTACCCCCACATATTGGGTATCGACGTACTCAGGAGAAATCGAACAACAACTTTAGTGGTCTAATTTCTCCTGTTACCCTTGTGAAAATAAAAATTTGTGGGCAAAAAGATCATTTTTGTAGAAAAAATGCAAATTTTTTTTTTCACGGCTCTACGTTATAAACTTCTGTGAAGCACTTGGGGGTTCAAAGTGCTCACCACACATCTAGATAAGTTCCTTAAGGGGTCTAGTTTCCAAAATGGTGTCACTTGTGGGGAGTTTCCACTGTTTAGGCACATCAGGGGCTCTCTAAACGTGACATGGCGTCCGATCTCAATTCCAGCCAATTCTGCATTGAAAAAGTCAAACGGCGCTCCTTCACTTCTAAGTTCTGCGGTGCGCCCTAACAGTGGTTTACCCCCACATATGGGGTATTGGCGTATTCAGGAGAAATTGCATAACAAAATTTTTGGTTACATTTCTGTTTTTACACTTGTGAAAATAAAAAAAATGGTTCTGAATTAAGATGTTTGCAAAAAAAAGTTAAATGTTCATTTTTTCCTTCCACATTGTTTCAGTTCCTGTGAAGCACGTAAAGGGTTAATAAACTTCTTGAATGTGGTTTTGAGAACGTTGAGGGGTGTAGTTTTTAGAATGGTGTCACACTTCATTATTTTCTATCATATAGACCCCTCAAAATGACTTCAAATGTGATGTGGTCCCTAAAAAAAAATGGTGTTGTAAAAATGAGAAATTGCTGGTCAACTTTTAACCCTTATAACTCCCTAACAAAAAAATATTTTGTTTCCAAAATTGTGCTGATGTAAAGTAGACATGTGGGAAATGTTATTTATTAACTATTTTTCGTGACATATCTCTCTGATTTAAGGGCATAAAAATACAAAGTTTGAAAATTGCAAAATTTTAAAAATTTTCGCCATATTTCCGTTTTTTTCATAAATAATCGCAAGTAATATCGAAGAAATGTTACCACTAACATGAAGTACAATATGTCACGAAAAGAATCTGAGAATCAGCGGGATCCGTTGAAGCGTTCCAGAGTTATAACCTCATAAAGTGACAGTGGTCAGAATTGCAAAAATTGGCTCGGTCATTAAGTACCAAATTGGCTCTGTCACTAAGGGGTTAAATATCTTTATTGTTCTTTTAATATTAATATATTACAGTGTTATCATAACCAGCAACATTATTTGACAGCATACAAACATATGCAGACCTGTGGAGAAGCTGTATTGTAATACTCGACTAGTTTGTAACATTACTTGGTAATTTGCTGACTTATCTGACTGTACTCCTGTACATTATATTTCAATAAACTTAATTTATACAAAATTTACTTTAACCCCTTCATGACCTGGCCGTTTTTTTGCAATTCTGACCAGTGTCCCTTTATGAGGTAATAAATCAGGAACGCTTGAACGAATCCTAGCGGTTCGGAGACTGTTCTTTCGTGACATATTGGGCTTCATGTTAGTGGTAAATTTAGGTTGATAATTTTTGTGTTTATTTGTGAAAAAAAATGGAAATTTGGCTAAAATTTAGAAAATTTCACAATTTTCAAATTTTTATTCTGTTAAACGAGAGAGTTATGTGACACAAAATAGTTAATAAATAACATTACCCACATATCTACTTTACATCAGCACAATTTTGGAAACAAATTTTTTTTCTTGCTAGGAAGTTATAAGGTTTAAAATTTGACCAGCAATTTCTCATTTTTACAGCAAAGTTTACAAAACCATTTTTTTAGGGACCACCTCACATTTGAAGTCAGTTTGAGGGGTCTATATGGCTGAAACTACCCAAAAGTGACACCATTCTAAAAACTGCACCCCTCAAGGTGCTCAAAACCACATTCAAGAAGTTTATTAACCCTTCAGGTGCTTCGCAGCAGCAGAAGCAAGATGGAAGGAAAAAATGAACATTTAACTTTTCAGTCACAAAAATGATCTTTTAGGAACAATTTTTTTATTTTCTCAAGGGTAAATAGAGAAACTGGTCCCCAAAAGTTATTGTACAATTTGTCCCGAGTACACCGATACCCCATATGTGGGAGAGAACCACTGTGTGGGCGCACGACAGGGCTCCCAACCCTAACCCCAACCCTAACCCCAACACACCCCTAACCATAACCCTAACCACAAGCCTAATCTTAACCCTATTTCCAACCCTAGCCCTAATTCCAATGCTAACTCTAATTCCAACCCTAACCCTAAGGCTATGTGCCCACGTTGCGGATTCGTGTGAGATTTTTCCGCACCATTTTTGAAAAATCCGCAGGTAAAAGGCACTGCGTTTTACCTGCGGATTTACCGCGGATTTCCAGTGTTTTTTGTGCGGATTTCACCTGCGGATTCCTATTAAGGAACAGGTGTAAAACGCTGCGGAATCCACACAAAGAATTGACATGCTGCGGAAAATACAACGCATCGTTTCCGCGTGGTAATTTCCGCACCATGGGCACAGCAGTATTTGGTTTCCCACAGGTTTACATGGAACTGTAAACCTGATGGAAAACTGCTACGAATCCGCAGCGGATCCGCGGCCAATCCGCACCGTGTGCACATAGACTAATTCTAAGGGTATGTGCACACGCTGTGGAAAACGATGTGAAATCCGCAGAACCGCGATAAATCCGCAGCGGTTTTGCACTGCGGATTTATCAAATCCGCTGCAGAAAAATCCGCAGAGGACCAGAATGCGTGTGCACATAGCCTTACCCTAGCCCTAACCCTAGTTCTAACCCTAGTGGAAAAAAAAATATATATAGATATATTTTCTTTATTTTATTATTGTCCCTACCTATGGGGGTGATAAAGAGGGGGGGGGGGGCGGGGGGTTTCATTTACTTTTTTTTTATTTTGATCACTGTGATAGGTTTTATCACAGTGATCAAAATGTACCTGGAACGAATCTGGAATCCATGGAAAAGACAGACGGACATCGGGAGGCTTGGTAAGTATGAGGGGGGGAGCACGAAGGGGTGGATCAGAGCACGGGGGAAGGGAGTGTGGATAAGAGCACGGTGGGTTGGATCGGAGAACGGAGGTGGATCGGAGCACAGGGGGGTGGATTGGAGCACGGGGGAACGGACAGGAGGATGTGGGGAGCGGACAGGTTTCCGCAGGGGAGGGGAGCGTAACCACAGAACGGAGGACTGGGGAGGAGATCGGTGGCGGTGGGGGGCAGATCAATGTTTCCAGCCATGGCCGATGATATTGCAGCATCGGCCATTGCTGGATTGTAATATTTCACCACTTTTCACAGGTGAAATATTACAAATTGCTCTGATTGGCTGTTGCACTTTGAATAGCCAATCAGAGCGATCGTAGCTACGTGGGGGCAAAGCCACCCCCCCTGGGCTAAAGTACCACTCCCCCTGTCCCTGCAGATCGGGTGAAATTGGAGTTAACCGTTTCACCCGATCTGCAGGGACGCAATCATTCTGTGACACAGCATATGCGTCACAGGTCGGATTGGCACCGACTTTCATGACGCATATGCTGTGTCACAGGTCGGGAAGGGGTTAATGTTTGCTTACAATAAAAAACCTCTAGTTAAAAACCTGATCCAAGTGCTTTCTACTGTATATTACCCAAATTTTCTTTAAAAGTTTAATAAGGTGATCAACGGTTTACAACTACATTTTTTACATAATCCACACGCTGGGATTGGATTATAACTAAATTGGGTTATGTAACCCATGCTTTACACTACACCTGTACTCTCTGAGGTCAGTGCTATGGTAAGTGACATTGGATTAGCTCAATCGTGTCTTCAGTCTGCATTTCTATATATTAATGCAGACTGAAGAGATGATGGAGCTAAGCCACCTCATATCTTTAGTCACCTGCCCGTGTGACAGAACTATTGCACTCAGTATGCAGAAAAAAATGCATCCTGATTGCTCTATTTTTCACACTTGGGCAGGTGAGCATTTTTGACCCCTGACTTTTTTTGCTGTATTTATATATTTTTTTTGAGGATTTTCTGTACTCTTTGTGTTTTTGCAAACTCATAGCTCAATTACACACACAAGAAGCAAAGCTGCAGTGTAAAGCAAATAATAAGAGAGGCTGTAGATTGCGTGTCATGGAGTTATGAGGTGGCAAAACCACAGTGTGTGTACACGGCAAAATGTGTGTTGCCGGCGACGAAATAGACAAAGATCAGGCAGTGACAGAAGGAAAACAACACAAATTTAATTACAAAAAAATTACCTTTTAAGAACCAATGAGGGGTAAATGTTATGGACCTGGGGGGGTGGAGCTGGGAGGATTGGCTACGGGTGGACGATGAAGGGGTTCCAGGGGAAGGGGTAACTAAACTTGTGGGGTCTGGGAGGTCAAGCATGGAAGTAGACACATTAGGAGTGGAAGCATGGGACGGGAGTGACACATTGGAAGGGAAAGAAAAACTGGACAACAAAGACACATTAGGACCTGAGGGTGTAGGTAGCTCGACACTTCTGCTGCATTTAACCCCTTTACCCCCAAGGGTGGTTTGCACGTTAATGACCGGGTCAATTTTTACAATTCTGACCACTGTCCCTTTATGAGGTTATAACTCTGGAACGCTTCAATGGATCCTGGTGATTCTGACATTGTTTTCTCGTGACATATTGTACTTCATGACAATGGTAAAAATTCTTTGACAGTACCTGCGTTTATTTGTGAAAAAAACGGAAATTTGGCGAAAATTATGAAAATTTCGCAATTTTCCAACTTTTAATTTTTATGCAATTAAATCACAGAGATATGTCACACAAAATACTTAATAAGTAACATTTCCCACATGTCTACTTTACATCAGCACAATTTTGGAACCAAAATTTTTTTTTTGTTAGGGAGTTATAAGGGTTAAAAGTTGACCAGCAATTTCTCATTTCTACAACACCATTTTATTTTAGGGACCACATCTCATTTGAAGTCATTTTGAGGGGTCTATATGATAGAAAATACTCAAGTGTGACACCATTCTAAAAACTACACCCCTCAAGGTGCTCAAAACCATATTCAAGAAGTTTATTAACCCTTCTGGTGCTTCACAGGAATTTTTTGAATGTTTAAATAAAAATGAACATTTCACTTTTTTCACAAAACATTTAATTCAGCTCCAATTTGTTTTATTTTACCAAGGGTAACAGGAGAAAATGGACCCCAAACATTGTTGTACAATTTCTCCTGGGTATGCCAATACCCCACATGTGGGGGTAAACCACTGTTTGGGCGCATGGCAGAGCTCGGAAGGGAAGGAGCGCCGTTTGACTTTTCAATGCAAAATTGACAGGAATTGAGATGGGACGCCATGTTGCGTTTGAAGAGCCACTAATGTGCCTAAACATTGAAACCCCCCACAAGTGACACCATTTTGGAAAGTAGACCCCCTAAGGAACTTATCTAGAGGTGTGGTGAGCACTTTGACCCACCAAGTGCTTCACAGAAGTTTATAATGCAGAGCCGTAAAAATAAAACAAAATTTTTTTCCCACAAAAATTATTTTTTTAGCCCCAAGTTATGTATTTTCCTGAGGGTAACAGGAGAAATTGGACCCCAAAATTTGTTGCCCAATTTGTCCTGAGTGCGATGATACACCATATGTGGGGGGAACCACTGTTTGGGCACATGGGAGGGCTCAGAAGGGAAGGAGTGCCATTTGAATGCAGACTTAGATGGAATGGTCTGCAGGTGTCACATTGCGTTTGCAGAGCCCCTAATGTACCTAAACAGTAGAAACCCCCCACAAGTGACACCATTTTGGAAAGTAGACCCCCTTAGGAACTTATCTAGATGTGTGCTGAGCGCTTTGACCCACCAAGGGCTTCACAGAAGTTTATAATGGAGAGCCGTAAAAATAAAACAAAAATTTTTTCCCACAAAAATTATTTTTTAGCCCCCAGTTTTGTATTTTCCCGAGGGCAACAGGAGAAATTCGACCCCACAATTTGTTGTCTAATTTATCCTGAGTGCGCTGATACCCCATATGTGGGGGGGAACCACTGTTTGGGCGCATGGGAGGGCTCGGAAGGGAAGGAGCTCCATTTGGAATGAGGACTTAGATGGAATGGTCTGCAGGTGTCACATTGCATTTGCAGATCCCCTAATGTACCTAAACAGTAGAAACCTCCCACAAGTGACACCATTTTGGAAACTAGACCCCCTAAGGAACTCATCTAGATGTGTTGTGATAGCTTTGAACCCCCAAGTGTTTCACTACAGTTTGTAACGCAGAGCCGTGAAAATTAAAAAAAAAAATCTTTCCCCCCCCCCCCCCCCCCAAAATTATTTTTTAGCCCCAGTTTTGTATTTTCCCGAGGGTAAGAGGAGAAATTCGACCCCAAAAGTTGTTGTCCAATTTGTCCTGAGTACGCTGATACCCCGTATGTTGGGGGAAACCACCGTTTGAGCGCATGGCAGAGCTCGGAAGGGAAGGAGCGCCATTTGGAATGCAGACTTAGATGGAATGGTCTGCAGACGTCACATTGCGTTTGCAGAACCCCTAATGTACCTAAACAGTAGAAACCCCCCACAAGTGACCCCATATTGGAAACTAGACCCCCCAGGGAACTAATCTAGATGTGTTGAGAACTTTGAACCCCCAAGTGTTTCACTACAGTTTATAACGCAGAGCCGTGAAAATAAAAAAATCTTTTTTTTTTTCCCACAAAAAATATGTTTTAGCCCCGAGTTTTGTATTTTCCCAAGGGTAACAGGAGAAATTGGACCCCAAAAGTTGTTGTCCTATTTGTCCTGAGTACGCTGATACCCCATATGTTGGGGTAAACCCCTGTTTGGGCACACGGGAGAGCTCGGAAGGGAAGAAGCACTGTTTTACTTTTTCAACGCAGAATTGGCAGGAATTGAGATCGGACGCCATGTCGCGTTTGGAGAGCCCCTGATGTGCCTAAACAGTGGAAACCTCCCAATTATAACTGACACCCTAATCCAAACACACCCCTAACCCTAATTCCAACGATAACCCTAACCACACCTCTAACCCTGACACACCCCTAACCCTAATCCCAACCCTATTCCCAACCGTAAATTTAATCTAAACCCTAACTGTAACTTTAGTCCCAACCCAAACTGTAGCCCTAGCCCTAACCCTAGCCCTAACCCTAACCCTAGCCCTAATGGGAAAATGGAAATAAATACATTTTTTTAATTTTTCCCTAACTAAGGGGGTGATGAAGGGGGGTTTGTTTTACTTTTATAGCGGGTTTTTTAGCGGATTTTTATGATTGGCAGCCGTCACACACTGAAAGACGCTTTTTATTGCAAAAAATATTTTTTGCGTTACCACATTTTGAGAGCTATAATTTTTCTATATTTTGGTCCACAGAGTCATGTGAGGTCTTGTTTTTTGCGGGACGAGTTGACGTTTTTATTGGTAACATTTTCGGGCACGTGACATTTTTTGATCGCTTTTTATTCCGATTTTTGTGAAGCAGAATGACCAAAAACCAGCTATTCATGAATTTCTTTTGGGGAAGGCGTTTATACCGTTCCGCGTTTGGTAAAATTGATAAAGCAGTTTTATTCTTCGGGTCAGTACGATTACAGCAACACCTCATTTATATCATTTTTTTATGTTTTGGCGCTTTTATACGATAAAAACTATTTTATAGAAAAAATAATTATTTTGGCATCGTTTTATTCTCAGGACTATAACTTTTTTATTTTTTGCTGATGATGCTGTATGGCGGCTCGTTTTTTGCGGGACAATATGACGTTTTCAGCGGTACCATTGTTATTTATATCTGTCTTTTTGATCGCGTGTTATTCCACTTTTTGTTCGGCGGTATGATAATAAAGCGTTGTTTTTTGCCTCTTTTTTTTTTCTTACGGTGTTTACTGAAGGGGTTAACTAGTGGGCCAGTTTTATAGGTCGGGCCGTTACGGACGCGGCGATACTAAATATGTGTACTTTTATTGTTTTTTTTTTTTATTTAGATAAAGAAATGTATTTATGGGAAAAAATATATTTTTTTTTTTTCATTATTTTGGAATATTTTTTTTTTATTTTTTTTTTTTTACACATTTGAAAATTTTTTTTTTTACTTTGTCCCAGGGGGGGAAATCACAGATCAGTGATCTGACAGTTTGCACAGCACTGTCAGATCACTGATCTGACATGCAGCGCTGCAGGCTTCACAGTGCCTGCTCTGAGCAGGCTCTGTGAAGCCACCTCCCTCCCTGCAGGACCCGGATCCGCGGCCATCTTGGATCCGAGGCTCGAGCAGGGAGGGAGGGAGGTAAGACCCTCGCAGCAATGCGATCACATCGCGTTGCTGCGGGGGGCTCAGGGAAGCCCGCAGGGAGCCCCCTCCCTGCGCGGTGCTTCCCTGCACCACCGGCACATCGCGATCATCTTTGATCGCGGTGTGCCAGGGGTTAATGTGCCGATGGCGGTCCGTGACCGCTCCTGGCACATAGTGCCGGATGTCAGCTGCGATAGGCAGCTGACACCCGGCCGCGATCGGCGGCGCTCCCCCCGTGAGCACCGCCGATCGCGCTGGACGTACTATCCCGTCCATGGTCATAGGGGCCCACCCCACATGGACGGGATAGTACGTCCGATGTCAGAAAGGGGTTAATCCTTTTGCCTTTCTGGGCAGTTTTATGCGACATACTTTTTTGTCTGCGACGCAACGCACGCAAAACCGCATGCAAAACGCAGCAAAACGCTGCGTTTTGTGACGCATGCGTTCATTTTTATAGCGCAAAAAAATGCAACAAGCTGCGTCCTCTGCGCCCTGACGCTTGCGCCCAAAAAACGCATGCATCACAAAACGTATGTCCATGCGCCCCCCATGTTAAATATAGGGGCGCATGGGTCGCCGCGGTTGCGCCTGACGCACCGCAAATGTGAACGTAGCCTTAGTGCAATTAACAGGGACGATATCCTGAGACATAAAAATACGCAAAGAAAATGGGAGACGTTTATTAGGATCCTGGATAGGGCCTGTGCACACAATATACAGGTCCTTCTCAAAAAATTAGCATATAGTGTTAAATTTCATTATTTACCATAATGTAATGATTACAATTAAACTTTCATATATTATAGATTCATTATCCACCAACTGAAATTTGTCAGGTCTTTTATTGTTTTAATACTGATGATTTTGGCATACAACTCCTGATAACCCAAAAAACCTGTCTCAATAAATTAGCATATTTCACCCATCCAATCAAATAAAAGTGTTTTTTAATAACAAACAAAAAAACCATCAAATAATAATGTTCACTTATGCACTCAATACTTGGTCGGGAATCCTTTGGCAGAAATGACTGCTTCAATGCGGCGTGGCATGGAGGCAATCAGCCTGTGACACTGCTGAGATGTTATGGAGGCCCAGGATGCTTCAATAGCGGCCTTAAGCTCATCCAGAGTGTTGGGTCTTGCGTCTCTCAACTTTCTCTTCACAATATCCCACAGATTCTCTATGGGGTTCAGGTCAGGAGAGTTGGCAGGCCAATTGAGCACAGTAATACCATGGTCAGTAAACCATTTACCAGTGGTTTTGGCACTGTGAGCAGGTGCCAGGTCGTGCTGAAAAATGAAATCTTCATCTCCATAAAGCATTTCAGCCGATGGAAGCATGAAGTGCTCCAAAATCTCCTGATAGCTAGCTGCATTGACCCTGCCCTTGATGAAACACAGTGGACCAACACCAGCAGCTGACATGGCACCCCACACCATCACTGACTGTGGGTACTTGACACTGGACTTCAGGCATTTTGGCATTTCCTTCTCCCCAGTCTTCCTCCAGACTCTGGCACCTTGATTTCCGAATGACATGCAAAATTTGCTTTCATCAGAAAAAAGTACTTGGGACCACTTAGCAACAGTCCAGTGCTGCTTCTCTGTAGCCCAGGTCAGGCGCCTCTGCCGCTGTTTATGGTTCAAAAGTGGCTTTACCTGGGGAATGCGGCACCTGTAGCCCATTTCCTGCACACGCCTGTGCACGGTGGCTCTGGATGTTTCCACACCAGACTCAGTCCACTGCTTCCTCAGGTTCCCCAAGGTCTGGAATCGGTCCTTCTCCACAATCTTCCTCAGGGTCCGGTCTCCTCTTCTCGTTGTACAGCGTTTTCTGCCACATTGTTTCCTTCCAACAGACTTACCATTGAGGTGCCTTGATACAGCACTCTGGGAACAGCCTATTTGTTGAGAAATTTCTTTCTGGGTCTTACCCTCTTGCTTGAGGGTGTCAATGATGGCCTTCTTGACATCTGTCAGGTCGCTAGTCTTACCCATGATGGGGGTTTTGAGTAATGAACCAGGCAGGGAGTTTATAAAAGCCTCAGGTATCTTTTGCATGTGTTTAGAGTTAATTAGTTGATTCAGAAGATTAGGGTAATAGGTCGTTTAGAGAACCTTTTCTTGATATGCTAATTTATTGAGACAGGTTTTTTGGGTTATCAGGAGTTGAATGCCAAAATCATCAGTATTAAAACAATAAAAGACCTGACAAATTTCAGTTGGTGGATAATGAATCTATAATATATGAAAGATTAATTGTAATCATTACATTATGGTAAATAATGAAATTTAACACTATATGCTAATTTTTTGAGAAGGACCTGTATACCGTATGGGAATAAACATACTAGAAATAGGAGGAAACCAATACGGCTAAATAGAGCGGCAATGGGCGCAATAAGTGACAAAAAGAAAGCATTTAGAGAATTAAAGGAAGTAGGGAGTGATGAGGCATTAAATAAAAAAAAAAAATAAATAAATTCTGTAAAAAGCAAATCAAGGCAGCAGAGATTGAGACAGAGAGATTCATTGCTAGAGAGAGTAAAAATGATCCCAAAATATTCTTTAACTATGTAAATAGTAAGAAACTAAAAGTGATAGTGTTGGACCCCTTAAAAATAGTCTGGGTGAAATGGTGGATGAGGAGGAGGAAAAAGCCAATATGCTAAATGACTTTTTTTCATCAGTATTTACACGAGAAAGTTCCATGGCAGACAATATGATCAGAGATAACAAAAATTGCCCATTAAGTGTCACCTGTTTAACCCAGCAGGAAGTACGGCGGCGTCTAAAAATCACTAAAATTGACAAATCTCCGGGCCCGGATGGGATACCATTATTTTTAATCTTTAAAGACTCCATAATAACAGGGTCTGTACCACAGGACTGGCGTATAGCAAATGTGGTGCCAATATTCAAAAAGGGGACAAAAACTGAACTAGGAATTTATAGGCCAGTAAGCTTAACCTCTACTGTGGCTAAAATCCTGGAGGGCATTCTAAGGGATGCTAGCTATACTGGAGTATCTGAAGAGGAACAACCTCATGACCCAATACCAACATGGGTTTACTAGGGACCGTTCCTGTTCGACTAATCTCATCAATTTCTATGAAGAGGTAAGTTCCGGACTGGACCAAGGGAACCCAGTGGACGTACTGTATATGGACTTTTCAAAAGCTTTTGATACGGTGCCTCACAAAAGGTTGATACATAAAAGAGAATAATGAGGATAGAGGAAGATATGTGTAATGGGTTAAGAGCTGGCTCAGGGATAGGAAACAAAGGGTGGTTATTAAGGGAGCACACTCGGACTGGGTCGCGGTTAGCAGTGGGGTACCACAGGGGTCAGTATTGGGCCCTCTTCTTTTTAACATATTTATTAATGACCTTGTAGGGGGGAATACAGAGCAGAATTTCAATATTTGCAGATGACACTAAACTCTGCAGGGTAATCAATACAGAGAAGGACAATTTTATATTACAGGATTATCTATATAAACGAGAAGCTTAAGCTGATAAATGGCAAATGAGCTTTAATGGGGATAAATGTAAGGTCATGCACTTGGGTAGAAGTAATAAGATGTATAACTATGTGCTTAATTCTAAAACTCTGGGCAAAACCGTCAATGAAAAAGACCTGGGAGTATGGGTGGATGACAAACTCACATTTAGTGGCCAGTGTCAGGCAGCTGCTACAAAGGCAAATAAAATAATTAGATGGATTAAAAGAGGCATAGATGCTCATGAGGAGAACATAATTTTACCTCTATACAAGTCACTAGTTCGACCACACTTAGAATACTGTGTACAGTTCTGGTCTCAGGTGTGTAAGAAAGACGTAGCTGAACTAGAGCGGGTGCAGAGAAGAGCGACCAAGGTTATTAGAGGACTGGAGGGTCTGCAATAACAAGATAGTTTATTACACTTAGGGCTATTTAATTTGGAAAAACGAAGGTTAAGGGGTGATCTTATTTTATTGTATAAGAATATGAGGGGACAGTACAAAGACCTTTCTGATGATCTTTTTAATCATAGACGTGAGACGTGACAAGGGGGCATCCTCTACGTCTGGGGAAAGAAGGTTTAAGCATAATAACAGACGCAGATTCTTTACTGTAAGAGCAGTGAGACTATGGAACTCTCTGCCGTATGATGTTGTAATGAGTGATTCACTACTAAAATTTAAGAAACGGACTGGATGCCTTTCTTGAAAAGTATAATGTTACAGGTTATATATACTAGATTCCTTGAAAAGGCGTTGATCCAGTCTGATTGCCGTATGTGGAGTCGGGAAGGAATTTTTTTCCCCAATGTGGAGCTTACTCTTTGCCACGTGGGTTTTTTTTGCCTTCCTCTGGATCAACATGTTAGGGCATGTTAGGTTAGGCTATGGGTTGAACGAGATGAACTTAAAGTCTTCCTTCAACCTTAACCCCTTTCTGTCATTGGACGTACTATTCCGTCCATGAGGGGTGGGCCTTAATTCCCAAGGATGGAATAGTACTTCCAGCGCGATCGGCCGCGCTCATGGGGGGAGCGCGGCCGGGTGTCAGCTGCCTATCGCAGCTGACATCCGGCACTATGTGCCAGGAATGGTCACAGACCGCCCACAGCACATTAACCCCCGGCACACCGCGATCAAACATGATCACGGTGTGCCGGCGGTATAGGGAAGCATCGCGCAGGGAGGGTCTCCCTGCGGACTTCCCTGAGACCCCCGCAACAACGCGATGTGATCGCGTTGCTGCGAGGGTCTCTTACCATCCTCCCTGCAGCAGCCCCCGATCCAAAATGGCCGCGGCATCCGGGTCCTGCAGGGAGGGAGGTGGCTTACCAAGTGCCTGTTCAGAGCAGGCGCTTGGTAAGCCTGCAGCGCTGTAAGTCAGATCGCTGATCTGACAGAGTGCCCCCACTGGGACAAAGTAAAAAAGTCACACAAAAAATTTCCACATGTGTAAAAAAAAAAATAATCATTTCTAAATAAAAAGGAAAAAAAAATATTATTCCCATAAATACATTTCTTTATCTAAATAAAAAAAACAAACAATAAAAGTGCACATATTTAGTCCGAAACGACCCAACCTATAAAACTGTCCCACTAGTTAACCCTTTCAGTAAGCACCGTAAAAAAAAAAGAAAAAGAGGCAAAAAACAACACTTTATTATCATACCGCCAAACAAAAAGTGGAATAACACGCGATCAAAAAGACAGATATAAATAACCATGATACCGCTGAATACGTCATCTTGTCCTGCAAAAAAGGAGCCGCCATACAGCATTATCAGCAAAAAAAATAAAAAAGTTATAGTCCTCAGAATAAAGCGATGCAAAAATAATTCTTTCTTTATAAAATAGTTTTTATCGTATAAAAGCGCTAAAACATTTAAAAAAATGATATAAATGAGGTATCGCTGTAATCGTACTGACCCGAAGAATAAAACTGCTTTATCAATTTTGCCAAACGCGGAACGGTATAAACGCCTCCCCCAACAGAAATTCATGAATAGCTGGTTTTTGGTCATTCTGCCTCACAAAAAATAAATAAAAAGCGATCAAAAAATGTCACGTGCCCGAAAATGTTATCAATAAAAACGTCAACTCGTCTCGCAAAAAACAAGACCTCACATGACTCTGTTGACTCAAATATGGAAAAATTATAGCTCTCAAAATGTGGTAACGCAAAAAATATTTTTTGCAATAAAAAGCGTCTTTCAGTGTGTGACGGCTGCCAATCATAAAAATCCGCTAAAAAACCCGCTATAAAAGTAAATCAAATCCCCCTTCATCACCCCCTTAGTTAGGGAAAAATTAAAAAAAATGAATTTACAGTTAGGGCCAGAAATATTTGGACAGTGACACAATTTTCGCGAGTTGGGCTCTGCATGCCACCACATTGGATTTGAAATGAAACCTCTACAACAGAATTCAAGTGCAGATTGTAACGTTTAATTTGAAGGGTTGAACAAAAATATCTGATAGAAAATGTAGGAATTGTACACATTTCTTTACAAACACTCCACATTTTAGGAGGTCAAAAGTAATTGGACAAATAAACATAACCCAAACAAAATATTTTTATTTTCAATATTTTGTTGCAAATCCTTTGGAGGCAATCACTGCCTTAATTCTGGAACCCATGGACATCACCAAACGCTGGGTTTCCTCCTTCTTAATGCTTTGCCAGGCCTTTACAGCCGCAGCCTTCAGGTCTTGCTTGTTTGTGGGTCTTTCCGTCTTAAGTCTGGATTTGAGCAAGTGAAATGCATGCTCAATTGGGTTTAGATCTGGAGATTGACTTGGCCATTGCAGAATGTTCCACTTTTTGGCACTCATGAACTCCTGGGTAGCTTTGGATGTATGCTTGGGGTTCCAGTATGCTTGGGGTCATTGTCCATCTGTACTATGAAGCGCCGTCCAATCAACTTTGCAGCATTTGGCTGAATCTGGGCTGAAAGTATATCCCGGTACACTTCAGAATTCATCCGGCTACTCTTGTCTGCTCTTATGTCATCAATAAACACAAGTGACCCAGTGCCATTGAAAGCCATGCATGCCCATGCCATCACGTTGCCTCCACCATGTTTTACAGAGGATGTGGTAAGCCTTGGATCATGTGCCGTTCCCTTTCTTCTCCAAACTTTTTTCTTCCCATCATTCTGGTACAGGTTGATCTTGGTCTCATCTGTCCATAGAATACTTTTCCAGAACTGAGCTGGCTTCTTGAGGTGTTTTTCTGCAAATTTAACTCTGGCCTGTCTATTTTTGGTATTGATGAATGGTTTGCATCTAGATGTGAACCCTTTGTATTTACTGTCATGGAGTCTTCTCTTTATTGTTGACTTAGAGACAGATACACCTACTTCACTGAGAGTGTTCTGGACTTCAGTTGATGTTGTGAACGGGTTCTTCTTCACCAAATTAAGTATGCGGCGATCATCCACCACTGTTGTCATCCGTGGACGCCCAGGCCTTTTTGAGTTCCCAAGCTCACCAGTCAATTCCTTTTTTCTCAGAATGTACCCAACTGTTGATTTTGCTACTCCAAGCATGTCTGCTATCTCTCTGATGGATTTTTCTTTTTTTTCAGCCTCTGGATGTTCTGCTTCACCTCAATTGAGAGTTCCTTTGACCGCATGTTGTCTGCTCACAGCAACAGCTTCCAAATGCAAAACCACACACCTGGAATCCACCCCTGACCTTTTAACTACTTCATTGATTACAGGCTAACGAGGGAGACGCCTTCAGAGTTAATTGCAGCCCTTAGAGTCCATTGTCCAATTACTTTTGGTCCCTTGAAAAAGAGGACGCTATGCATTACAGAGCTATGATTCCTAAACCCTTTCTCCGATTTGGATGTGGAAACTATCATATTGCAGCTGGGAGTGTGCACTTTCAGCCCATATTATATATATAATTGTATTTCTGAACATGTTTTTGTAAACAGCTAAAATAACAAAACTTGTGTCACTGTCCAAATATTTCTGGCCCTAACTGTATTTCCATTTTCCCATTAGGGTTAGGGCTAGTGTTAGGGTTGGGGCTAGGGTTAAGGCTACAGTTAGGGTTAGGGCTAATGTTAGAGTTAGGATTACATTTACGGTTGGGAATAGGGTTGGGATTAGGGTTAGGGGTGTGTCTGGGTTAGAGGTGTGGTTAGGGTTACCATTGGGATTAGGGTTAGGGGTGTGTTTGGATTAGGGTTTCAGTTAGAATTGGGGGTTTCCACTGTTTAGGCACAACAGGAGCTCTCCAAACGCGACATGGCGTCCGATCTCAATGCCAGCCAATTCTGCGTTGAAAAAGTAAAACCGTGCTCCTTCCCTTCCGAGCTCTCCCGTGCGCCCAAATAGGGGTTTACCCCTACATATGGGGTATCAGCGTACTCAGGACAAATTGGACAACAACTTTTGTGGTCCAATTTCTCCTGTTACCCTTGGGAAAATACAAAACTGGGGGCTAAAAAATAATTTTTGATGGGAAAAAAAAAAGATTTTTTATTTTCACGGCTCTGCGTTATTAACTGTAGTGAAACACTTGGGGGCTCAAAGTTCTCACAACACATCTAGATAAGTTCCTTGGGGGGTCTAGTTTCCAATATGGGGTCACTTGTGGGGGGGGTTCTACTGTTTAGGTACATTAGGGGCTCTGCAAACCCAATGTGACGCCTGCAGACCAATCCATCCAAGTCTGCATTCCAAATGATGCTCCTTCCCTTCCGAGCTCTGCCATGTGCTCAAACGGTGGTTCTCCCCCCCCCCCCCAAATATCGGGTATCAGCGTACTCAGGACAAATTGGACAACAATATTTAGTGTCTAGTTTATCCTGTTACCCTTGGAAAAATACAAAACTGGGGGCTAAAAAATTATTTTTGTGGGAAAAAATGTTTGTTTTATTTTTACGGCTCTGCATTATAAACTTCTGTGAAGCCCTTGGTGGGTCAAAGTGCTCACCACACATCTAGATAAGTTCCTTAGGGGGTCTACTTTCCAAAATGGTGTCACTTGTGGGGGGTTTCAATGTTTAGGCACATCAGTGGCTCTCCAAATGCAACATGGCGTCCCATCTCAATTCCTGTCAATTTTGCCTTGAAAAGTCAAACGGCGCTCCTTCCCTTCCGAGCTCTCACATGCGCCCAAACAGTGGTTTACCCCCACATATGGGGTATCAGCGTACTCAAGACAAATTGTACAACAACTTTTGGGGTCCAATTTCTACTCTTACCCTTGGGAAAATAAAACAAATTGGAGCGGAAATACATTTTTTGTGAAAAAAAGTTAAATGTTCATTTTTATTTAAAGGGACTCTGTCACCTGAATTTGGAGGGAACAATCTTCAGCCATGGAGGCGGGGTTTTTGTGTTTTTAATTCACCCTTTCCTTACCCGCTGGCTGCATGCTGGCTGCAATATTGGATTGAAGTTCATTCTCTGTCCTCCATAGTACAGACCTGCGCAAGGCAAGATTGCACCTTGTGCAGGCATGTACTACGGAGGACAGAGAATGAACTTCAATCCAATATTGCAGCCAGCATGCAGCCAGCGGGTAAGGAAAGGGTGAATCAAAAACACAAAAACCCCGCCTCCATGGCTGAAGATTGTTCCCTCCAAATTCAGGTGACAGTGTCCCTTTAAACATTCCAAAAATTCCTGTGAAACATCTGAAGGGTTAATAAACTTCTTGAATGTGGTTTTGAGCACCTTGAGGGGTGCAGGTTTTAGAATGGTGTCACACTTGGGTATTTTCTATCATATAGACCCCTCAAAATGACTTCAAATGAGATGTGGTCCCTAAAAAAAAATGATGTTGTAAAAATGAGAAATTGCTGGTCAACTTTTAACCCTTATAACTCCGTAACAAAAAAAAATTTTGGTTCCAAAATTGTGCTGATGTAAAGTAGACATGTGGGAAATGTGGGAAATGTTACTTATTAAGTATTTTGTGTGACATATCTCTGTGATTTAATTGCATAAAAATTCAAAGTTGGAAAATTGCTAAATTTTCAAAATTTTCGCCAAATTTCAGTTTTTTTCACAAATAAACGAAGGTATTATCAAAGAAATTTTACCACTATCATGAAGTACAATGTCACGAGAAAACAATGTCAGAATCACTGGGATCCTTTGAAGCGTTCCAGAGTTATAACCTCAAAGGGACAGTGGTCAGAATTGTAAAAATTGGCCTGGTCATTAACGTGCAAACAACCCTTGGGGGTAAAGGGGTTAATAACTATGTTACTGATGTGGCGGTGGTCAGCCGTACAGGAGCAGGATTCAGCATGGTGGTGGTGGAGTGGATTTCAGGAGCACCCGGCATTGTGGTGGCAGTGTAGTGGCTGCAGCAGGACTGGGCATGGTGGTGGCCGTACAGTAGTATGCAGCACAACTCGGTATTTATGTTAAGTGTGTAATTCGTCGCACAGTAATACCACTAGTGGCTAGTGGAAGTACTGAGTCTGCTGCATACTTAACGTAAGCAGCATTGCAGGCCTGCATCATGTTGAGCTGCAATTCAGGCTTAAGGTGTGCCGACATGCCCTGTTCTATTAAAAAAATGGTGTGCTGGTCTCTGGAGGTCGGCTTCCAGACGGTTAAGGCGTTGGTTGACATCCTGGAAAAGTGTGTTAATATGGGTCAGACCACTTTCCAGTCTATCTCCCAGCGCCTTTAAGCCATTCTGGAAGACCGAGCTCACGTTAATAAACTCAGGCATGAGTGACCTGTCCGAGGCCTTCAGCCGCTGGCAGGAAGAGCCCCCCAAAAAAGGCAGAGGACTGGGACAGGGGAACACCTGAAGGACCAGCTGCCTGTTCTCCAGCCTGTGACGCCGACCCACTAGCGGCTTAGCTGGTGGATGGCTGGGACTGGTCCGTGGCAGATCGATGAGGGACTGCTCCAGAGGACGATCCAGGTTCGAGGGTGCTGCTACAGGTTCTGTGAAAAGAAAAGTAAAACATTACTACCAAAAAATAACAATTGTAAAAGCACCAACTACTGTGGAATAGAAAAATTCAGATTAGTGAATACACCACAATGGAATACAACACAAAAATACTTACATTCTCTGAGCAAGGACAAGCCTCAGGAAAGCCAGCAGCCGGTAGTACATGTATTTCCCTATCCTTGCTGCAGCACCACTGCGAACTTGGATCTCCTGTCTCAGGTCCTTGTTGAAGCGATCCTTCATTGAACGCCAAGGGGTTTTGACTTTGATCACTGTGAACAGCGAAAAAAAAATTGTTAAACAATGTACTTTAGGCGGGATCACGCAACCGTGTGTGATGTGAGAAACTCGTGTGTGATCTTGGCCTTCAGGTTCACTGCTGCATCAGACCCCACTAAAATACTTACGAAAAGCCTTTCTGACTCGTTACATGGCATTGTCCCAGTCATCCATCAGCGCTTGGGTCACCTCATTCCACAGCCGTCGAATCACCACAGCGTCCGAGTGCTGCAGCTCCCGGGTGTCCCACAAAGCAATTCGCTCCTGCACCAAGGTGATGAGGAGGTCGTTGGCTATAAAATCCTCCTACCGTTGTGGGACCTAGAAATGAAAAAAAAGACATTAATGTTGGAAAGATAAAACACTTCAAACAAAAACAGTCAAAAAGAAAAAAAAAGGCAAGAGTCCCCAAAACAGTCAAAAATAGATAAAAACAGTCAAGAATACTTACATGCCGTCTTGCCACCGGAGCTTAGGCGTGAGTCTGCTGCTCCTGTTCATCTGCACTGGAAGGGTTCTGTAAAAATAAAAATAAATATTTTGCCACATGTGTAATAGTGACAGTGAATACTTACCAATCAGTAGCAAATGCACTCACTTCAGTCTCCTGTCCACTCTGTGAGCTCTGATCTTCAGTGGAGGACATGATGAGGAAGATTGCAAGAGAGACAGAAATGATTAAAGACTGCAGGTAGAAAAACAGACAGGCAGACATATAGCTTCTATACTTACATTTTGATAAGAGTCTTCCAAACTTGATGCTGCAATGCTTGAATCGCTTCCAGAGTCTTGAGAGTAATGGACTTCTACTGCTCACATCTGGGTCATTCCATGTCAAGTGAACCAATGATTTTTACCACTATATTTTTTAATTCTTTTGAGATTTTGTTATTTGGTAATAGTGTGTCAGAGAAAGCAAAATGTGAAGAAAAAAAATTCTAGATTTTTTTTAATTGATTTTCAAAGTTCGGGAAAAGTGTGAATTTCGGTGTTGCCTGCCTTTACATTTCTCCCCATAACTCAGGCTAGAAAAAAGATAGAGAAACAAAATAGACACCATTCTACTCAGAACTGTACATGCTTTCACCAGATATGTCACAAGAGTATCTTTGATAATATTTTACCTATGCGAACGCAAGCGCAAAACTTTAAAACGCATTTTCGAAAACAAAACCGTTTAGTTTAAAAATTTAAAAATTTTCTATGCTCCTAGCCACATCTGTACCATAACACAAGTTGGGATCGTGATGAGATCATATTTTAAAAAATAAAACTATTACAGTGTCAATTCGAAAATCTCGCATTCAGATCTGTTCAGCCTGTGGGCTAACAGTGTGGGGTCTATATTTACCAAATATTCCCTGATTTTTAGATATTACTGTATTATTTTATTATGTTACAGCTGAGAAGCAGAAGACAGAGGAGAAAGCTTTGTTAGGGCTGAGAATGACCAGGGGTAGACAGTAAAAATGAAGAGCAGATGACAGGCCGGCAGCTCCAGCCTCCAGACGCCATTTTCACACCAAATCTTAACACCCAAGCAACTCCTCAAATGGAGGGAGAAAAATATTCTTAACATCCAGTTCATGTATTGTACAAACCAGGACTACGAAGAGGAGGAGAGTTTGTGAAAACCTCGCTTACAGGAAGCAGAAAGGGGACTCGGCAATACCGCACTGTCATCCCATGTAGTAAAACAGAAATAAAAACAAGGGTTCCTTCATTCAGCAAAGAGAGTGACGTCCATGAATTGGTAGAAGGCGGCACAAGATCGGCAATGGATGACACAACTGGTGATGTGACCTGTGAATATGATTGGTGCTGGTGGCAGCTACTGTACTCTCCAAAGATTGTGAAAATGAAGAAGTAGAAGTGACTTTTCTGCAGCTTCTGGTCCAGCGCCGTCCTTTGTGCATCCAAGAAAACCAGACATTGTAAAAGTTAACAAAAATCATATATTGACTCAAGTGGAGCCGAGCACCATGACAGGCCGTACATACTCTGACACAAAAGGAAATGGCCATTGCTAGTAAGAGCTTATGGACAAGATTACATTTCACCCACTAGAATGGACACATTGATGATAAAAGGCCAGTGTAAAACCCTACTATTAACTGTTTGATTAGTTCATATTTTATAATACAAGGATTTAACTACTGTACTATTCTTCTTAAACACTTCATAAATGACATGTTTAGTGATAATAGAAAAAAAATTGTTACATGTATAAATAGGTGGTAAAAATATTTGTTCTTTTAATCTTGTTTTTAACATATAATTAGGATGAGACTGTATTTGGAAAATCACACTTGAGGATATGATCACCTTTTTTCTAGATTGTAAGCTCTCACGAGCAGGGTCGTCTTATTTTGCTTTAATTATTGTATTGTTAACGTTGTTACTGATGACTTTTGTGTTTGAAACTGTTAAACTGTAAAGCGCTGCGGAATATGTTGGCGCTATATAAATAAAGATTATTATTATTATTATTATTATTTTGGCTTGTTCAATGAATTCAGGTTGAAAATGCTGAGCAAGTTGTGTTATGATGATTAAGATGTATTTATTGTGGCACTTCGGTATTTGTTTTTTGTGTTTCTTTATTGTTGTATATAAATGTTGAATTCAATAAGTTGTAATTTGAAAAGAAAAAGGGAAGAAACTCACACAAACATAAAATCAGATGATTCAAGGCTTTAAAAAAAAATAAATATTTAAATAAATAAAAAATTTGAAAGGTCCAAAGTTGAATCCCTGTACAAATATAAACAAGAACACAAGTAACACACATGCATGTTTTCATAATTTTAAAACATACGTTTTCTCCAAAACAAAATATCAAGAAACATAGTCTTGTGACATATCAAATAAAAGCTGGTACTGTTCTGAGAACAATGATGCCCCTTCCACCTCTTTATCTTAATTCTAGCCCGAGATATGATAAAAAATGTAAAGCCATACCAGGACAAAATCCGCACTTTCAAAACTTTAAAAATCTGTAAAAAATTAACTGATGAAGAAAAAAATTCTAAACTTTTAATTTGTAATTAACTAAAGCTGTACTTCACAAAAACAAAAAATAAAAAAAATCTATAGACGGGAGGTAAAAAAATATTAATATTTGGATCACTTGATATGGAATGACCAACCTTCATTTATAAGCTTTGTTTTTTGTTTTTTTTTTTTGGGGGGGGGCTTAACCCCTTCACCCCAAAGCCTGTTTTCACCTAAGTGACAGGGCCAATTTTTACAATTCTGACCAGTGTCTCTTTATGAGGTCATAACTCTGAAACGCTTCAACGGATCCTGGTGATTCTGACATTGTTTTCTCGTGACATATTGTACTTCATGATAGTGGTAAAACGTCTTCGATATGACTTGCATTTATTTGTGGGAAAAAAAAATTTGTCGGAAATTATGAAAATTTAGCAATTTTCAAACTCTTAGTTTTTATGCCCTTAAATTAGAGAGTTATATCACATAATATAGTTAATAAACAACATTTCCCACATGTCTGCTTTACATCAGCACAATTTTGGAAACATAATTTTTTTTTGTTAGGGAGTTATAAGGGTTAAAAGTTGACCAGCGATTTCTCATTTTTGCAACACAATTTGCAAAACCATTTTTTTTACGGACCACCTCACACTTGAAGTTACTTTGAGGGGTCTATATGACAGAAAATGCCCAAAAATGACACCATTCCAAAAACTGCACCCCTCAAGGTACTCAAAACCACATTCAAAAAGTTTATTAACCCTTCAGGTGCTTCACAGGAATTTTTTGAATGTTTAAAAAAATTGAACATTTAACTTTTTCTTCACAAAATTTTTACTTCAGGTCCAATTTGTTTCATTTTACCAAGGGTAACAGGAGAAATTGGACCACAAAAGTCGTTGTACAATTTGCCCTGAGTACGCCGATACCCCATATGTGCGGGTAAACCACTGTTTGGGCACATGGCAGAGCTCGGAAGGGAAGGAGCGCCATTTGACTTTTCAATGCAAGATTTGCTGGAATTGAGATCGGAGCCCATGTCACGATTGGAGAGCCCCTGACGTGCCTAAACAGTGGAAACCCCCACAAGTGACACCATTTTGGAAAGTAGACCCTCTAAGGAACTAATCTAGATGTGTGGTGAGCACTTTGAACCTCCAAGTGCTTCACAGAAGTTTATAATGTAGAGCCGTAAAAAAAATTTCATATTAATTTTCACAAAAAATGATCTTTTTGCCCCAAATTTTTTATTTTCCCAAGGGTAACAGGATAAATTGGACCCCAAAAGTTGTTGTGCAATTTGTCCTGAGTACGCCGATACTTCATATATGGGGATAAACCACTGTTAGAGCGAATGGCAGAGCTCGGAAGGGCAGGAGCGCCATTTGACTTTTCAATGCAAAATTGGCTGGAATTGAGATCGGACGCCATGTCGCATTTGGAGAGCCCCTGACGTGCCTTAACAGTGGAAACCCCCCACAAGTGACCACATTTTGGAAAGAAGACCCCCTAAGGAACTTATCTAGATGTGTGGTGAGCACTTTTAACCCCCAATTGTTTCACTAAAGTTTAGAATGTAACATTGTGAAAATTAAAAAATAATTTTTTCTTTCCACAAAATGATGTTTTAGCCCGCAATTTTTTTTTCCCCAAGGGTAACAAGAGAAATTGGACCACAAATGTTATTGTCCAATTTGTCCTGAGTACGCTGATACCCCATATGTGGGGGGGGAACCACCGTTTGAGTGCATGGCAGAGGTCGGAAGGGAAGGAGCACCGTTTGAAATGCAGACTTAGATGGAATGGTCTGCAGGTGTCATGTTGCATTTGCAGAGCCCCTGATGTACCTAAACAGTAGAAACCCACCACAAGTGACCCCATATTGGAAACTAGACCCCCCAAGGAACTTATCTAGATGTGTTGTGAGAGCTTTGAACCAACAAGTGTTTCACTACAGTTTATAACGCAGAGCCGTGAAAATAAAAAATATTTTTTTTCCACGAAAATGATATTTTAGCCCCCAAGGGGCTAACAGGACACGTTTTTATTTTCCCAAGGGTAACAGGACAAATTAGACCCCAAAAGTTGTTGTCCAACTTGTCCTGAGAACGCTGATACCCCATATGTTGGGGGGAACCACTGTTTGGGTGCACGGCAGAGCTCGGAAGGGAAGGAGCGATGTTTGAAATGCAGACTTAGATGGATTGGTCTGCAGGCGTCATGTTGCATTTGCAGAGCCCCTGATGTACCTAAACAGTAGAACCCCTCCCACAAGTGACCCCATATTGGAAACTAGACCCCCCAAGGAACTTATCTAGATGTGTTGTGAGAACTTTGAACCAACAAGTGTTTCACTACAGTTTATAACTCAGAGCCGTGAAAATAAAAAATATTTTTCTTTCCACGAAAATCATATTTTATCCCCTATGTTTTTATTTTCCCAAGGGTAACAGGACAAATTGGACCCCAAAAGTTGTTGTCCAACTTGTCCTGAGAACGCTGATACCCCATATGTTGGGGGGAACCACTGTTTGGGCACACAGGAGAACTCGGAAGGGAAGGAGCACTGTTTTACTTTTTCAAAGCAGAATTGGCTGGAATTGAGATCGGACGCCATGTCGCGTTTGGAGAGCCCCTGATGTGCCTAAACAGTGGAAACCCCCAATTCTAACTGAAACCCTAACCCCGACCCCAACCCTAACCCTAGCCCCAACCCTAGCCTTAAACCTAATGGGAAAATGGAAATAAATACATTTTTTTACATTTTATTATTTTTCCCTAACTAAGGGGGTGATGAAGGGGGTTTGATTTACTTTTATAGCGTTTTTTTGGCAGATTTTTAGGGTTGGCAGCTGTCACACACTAAAAGACGCTTTTTATTGCAAAAATAGTTTTTGCATCACCACATTTTGAGAGCTATAATTCATCCATATTTTGGCCCACAGAGTCATGTGAGATCTTGTTTTTTGCGGGACGAGTTGACGTTTTTATTGGTACCATTTTCGGGCAGATGACATTTTTTGATCGCTTTTTATTCCGATTTTTGGGAGGCGAAATGAACAAAAACCAGCAATTCCTGAAATTCTTTTAGGGGGGGCGTTTATACCGTTCCACGTGTGGTAAAATGGATAAAGCAGCTTTATTCTTCAGGTCAGTACGATTACAGCGATACCTCATTTATGTAATTTTTTTTTATGTTTTGGCGCTTTTACACAATAAAAACTATTTCATATAAAAAAATAATTGTTTTTGCATCGCTTTATTCTGAGAGCTATAACATTTTTATTTTTCTGCTGATGATGCTGTATGGCGGCTTTTTTTTTTTTTGCGGGACAAGATGACGTTTTCAGTGGTACCATGGTTATTTATATTCGTCGTTTTGATCGAGTGTTATTCCACTTTTTGTTCGCCTGTATGATAATAAAGCAATGTTTTTTGCCTTGTTTTTTTATTTATTTTTTTTGCGGTGTTCACTGAAGGGGTTAACTAGTGGGATAGTTTTATAGAGCGGGTCGTTACGGACGCGGCGATACCAAATATGTGTACTTTTATTGTTTTTTTTTAATTTACATAAATAAATGGATTTACTGGGAAATGTTTTTTTTTTTTTTTTTTATTTGGGGATTTTTTTTTTTTTTTTTTTTTTATACATTCTATTTTTTTTTTTTTTTTTACTTTCTACCATTGTCCCAGGGTGGGACATCACTGTATTAGATCAGATCGTTGATCTGACACTGTGCATAGCACTATTGTCAGATCAACGATCTGACAGGCAGTTTAGCTGGCTTTCCGGCGCCTGCTCTCAGCAGGCGCCTGCTAGCCAGGTTATTTCATGACCCGGAAGGAGTCCGGCGGCCATCTTGGATCCGGGGACTCCTTCCGGGTCACCGGAGCAACGCGATCTCATTGCGTTGCTCCGGTGGGAGAGCGCAGGGAGCCCCCGTCCCTGCGCGATCCCCCTCTATGCCGCTGTCACCACTGACAGCGGCATCAGAGGGGTTAAATGCCCGCGATCAGCGATAGCGCCGATCGTAGGCATTGCTGCGGGGTGTCAGCTGTCATATACAGCTGACACCCGCACCCGATCACCGCGGCGCTCAGCGCGAGACCGCGGTGATCGGTGCGCCGTACTAGTACTGCTGCTGGCACAAATGCAGTGCCGGCAGCGCAGTACTAGTACGCCGCATGTCACGAAGGGGTTAAAACAAGTTCCTTGACATGTTTACTCATAAGAAGGCATGCGTAAGCAAACGCAAGTTCTTGCGTACAAATGCGGTCCCATAGACTGTAATACGTTTATTAACGCAGTCCTTTCGCAAGCGTCCGCATGCGTATGGCGGTGGAAATTTGCCACCACAAAAATTCTAACATGCAAAATTCTAACAATTCTAACGTGCATTAGCCACGCCCAGCCGCAAATCGCAAAAATACGCATGCGTAAGCAAACGCGGACGAACGTATGCAAACGCATGCACCTGCGTCTACAATGTAAAAGATAGGAAATGAAGACGGATGTATGTATCCAAAACGCTGCGGACACAACCGCAAATGTGAAACAAGCTTAAAGTGGTGACCCAGGAGTCACTGCTATACAGAAAGCTATTGCTAGACTCTTTTGGCGGCCATCCATGCTTAACGATATTAAGGAATTTCTATCCGCTTGTGAGATTAGCGCATGCACTAAAGTCTGTCATAACCGGACGGCCGAGGAATTGGCTCCATTGCCTATTTGAGAAAGACCATGGACTCATTTGCCCATGGACATCATTACTGATTTTCCTGTATTTGGTGTAAAAATGGTTATTTGGGTGGTGGTTGACAGATTCATTAAACAAGCTCACTTTTTTCCGTTATCTAGGTTACCTAATGCTGAAACACTTTCTAGGTTATCAATCATGTGGTGAGATTGCATGGTATTCCGTTAAACATTGAATCTGATGGGGGGGTGCAATTTGTCTCTAAATTTTGGAGCGCATTTTCTAGGAAGTTGGGGATTGATTTGTCTTTTTCCTCTGCTTATCATCCTGAAACAAACGGTCAAATGAGAGGACAAATCAATAGCTAGTACAAATTTTAACATGTTTTGTAGTGGCTCAGCAGGAGGACTGGTCCTCATTCTTGCCTCGTGCCGAGTTCGCCTTTAACAGTCGGGTTAATCAGTCCACTGGAACCTCTCCTTTCTTTTGTAATTATGGCTTTCATCCTCATTTTGGTAAATTCTCTAGGATAGTTCTGAATGCCCTGGAGTGGAAATGACCATTCAGAAACTTTTGGATGTTTGGAAGGGGTTTAGAGGAATATTGGGGTGGCTCAGTTTTGGCAAAAACGTAAGGCTGATAGGAAAAGTTTGGCGAGTTCCACTTTCAAAGTTGGGGATAAAGTTTGGTTATCGTACAAGAATATTAGGCTAAAAGTACGTTTGGCAAAGTCGGGTCTGAAATTCATTGGCCCGCATGATATTCTAGAGGTACTAAATCCTGTTGTCTTTAGATTAAAGCTTCCGCAGTCCCTTCGTGTCACCAATGTTTTTCACAAGTCCCTGTTAAAGAAGTTTGGTCCTTCTGTGTTACCTGTCTCTTCTCCTCCAGTTTCTGTTGATGGAGGTTTGGAGTATGAGGAGCTTAGGATTGTGGATTCTTGAGTGTACGAAATTCCCTCCAATATCTTGTTCACTGGAGGGGATAAGGACCTGAGAAGAGATCCTGGGTTCCGGCTCACTTGGTGAAGGCTGATCGCTTGGTCGGAGCTTTTCATCGTAGGTTTCCTGGGAAACCTGGGGGTCCGGTGGCCCCACCCTTGAAGAGGAGGTACTGTCACGATACATCTGCTCAGAGTGTTTGGGACTCAATGATGGACAGCTTTGTCATTCTATCCTGTGCAGGAGCGTGCTGAGCTGTCGGTGCCTTGATTTACAGCTCAGTTGACCTACCTGAGCTTGGAAGGTGATGATATTTCCACAGAAGATCCTTGTACTTCATAATTGCACTGCTATTTAGGCTACTTTCACACTAGCGTTTTTCTCCGGGCATCGAAAAACGTCGGTTTGGTAAATAAAAAAAAAACGCATCCTGCAAAATCTCCCGCAGGATGCGTTTTGTTCCCATAGACTTCATTAGAGACGCATTGCGTCGCATTGTCATGCGTTGTGTACGTTTTTGTACGGATGCGTCGGAATGCCCCGACACGTCGTCTGGAAAAAACGTTGAGTGTAAAGTTTTTTGTTTGCGCAGTAAAAACGTGTCGCGACGCTTCCTTATTAATGCGTTGTTGGCTACAATGGCGGTCTATGAGCGGCGGATGCGTCGGGACACGTTTTTTGACGGAATGCGTTTTTTTTACACGGAGCATGCTTATAAGCTGGATTTTGTGGCCAATTTCACCAGACATCACCCAACCTATATAAACCAGGCCTGAGCCTTCAACCACAGATATGCCAAAGACTGAAGACACTTTACAGGACAAAGAAGCCAGAAGCCAGCCAGCATCTGCCCAGCCTGTGCCAAGCCTGCCAGAAGCCCAGCCTGCCTGCCAGCATCTGCCCAGCCTGCCAGCCTGTACCAAGCCTGCCAGAAGCCAGCCAGCATCTGCCCAGCTTGCCAACCGGTGCCAAGCCTGCCAGAAGCCTAAAGCTGCATAATTCCAGCGTGAGTATATATACTGCCATTTTTTTCGTGCGTCTGTGTGTATACCAGCGCTAAACCTGAACCAGAGCTAAAGCCTGAATACAGCCAGAGGCCTGACATCGTACTGCACCAGCCAGCGTCCTTCAAAGGCCGGGGTCACACTACACCGTAATACGGCCGAGCGCAATGCGATAAAAAAAAAAATCGCATTGCACTCGGACCAATGTTACCATATGGGGCAGCTCCCACCAGTTGACTTTTTGTCGGCCGTTTTCCTCGGTCCGAGACAATCGCAGCATGCTGCGATTGTCTCGGACCGAGGAAAACTCTCGGCTCACTCGCACCCATATAAGCCTATGGGTGCGAGTGAGACAGCGCACACCACTCAGATATCATCCGAGTGATGGGCGCTATAAGCGGACCCCAGCAATGGAGGAGATGGAGAAATTAATTTCTCCACCTCCTCCGCAGCTGTGCTCCGATCCTCCCTGAAAGAGTCCTGCTCCAGCCTGAGGCCTGCCCTTGTGAATCCAGTCAGCTGAGCTCCAGCCTGATTCCTGCCATTGTTGCATTTGTCTGTGGGTGTGTGCGTGTCTATTTATGCCTTGTGCTTTTGGCTGGTTTTGTTATTTTGTGTGTGTGCATGTGTTTGTGTACGGACGTGTGCTTTTGGGTGTGTTCGTGCGTTTTATGCCTGCACATGTGTGCTTTCGTGCATGTCTCTGTGTGCGGGTTTTTTTTTTTTGTACTGTTATGTATTTACCAAGTTGTGAGATTTGTGCAGCCTGTGGTTAGTTTGACAGCGTGTGTCAGCATGTGGCAAGCGTGTGTGATCTTTGTTTTACAACATATATTTTTTGTGTTTTATTGCTGAATTAATTTGCATGTGATGTACTTGTATTTAAAATAAAGAGCAGTATCGCTCCTGTTGTGATGATAAAACACTAAAAAAAAATTTAAAAAAATTAAATAAAATCTTTATGAAATATCTCCGTTGTATCATTTCACAAAGGTAAATTTGTAAATGGTGTATGTACAAATGTCCACACAGGCAAAACTGTGTTGGTGCTGGGTTATTAAGGTAATCAAGAAGGGAAATGAAATCTGGTTCAGTTGGATCTTTTAAAATAACATAGGCTACTTTCACACTAGCGTTTTTCTCCAGACGTCGAAATGCGTCGTTTTGTGCAAAAAACGCATCGTGCAAAATCTCCCGCAGGATGCGTTTTTTTCCCATAGAGTTGTATTGGTGACGCATTGCGACGGATTGCCATACATCGTACGACGGATGCGTCGAAATTTGCGGCATGCGTCGTTGGCTACAATGGAAGCCCATGGACGCAGGATGCGTCGAGACACGTCGTATGACGCAATGCAGCGCCGCAATGCGTTTTTTTGCACTGAGCATGCTCAGATTCAGGATTTTGTAGCAAATCCACCAGACGACCCCAAATCTATATAAACTTGGCCTGGGCCTTCAACCCCACATATGCCAGCAAGACCCAGAGACAAGAAGCCTCCTGAGAGACTCCAGCCTGCCTGCAAGAGCCAGCCTGCCTGCAAGAGCCAGCCTGCCTGCGAGACCCCGGCCTGCCTGCGAGACCCCTGCCACCATAGAGCTTGTGTGAGTATTGCCCTTTTTGTGTGCATGTGTCTGCATATCCATGTGTGCGTGTGCATATGACGTACTGACTTCAGCAAGAGCTAAAAACCTGAATACAGCAAGAGGCCTGCCATCGTCCTGCAACAGTCAGCATCCTGCCAGCGTCCAGATCCACCCTGAGCCTGCCACTGAAGAAATCCATCTCCAGCTGGAGGCCTGCCAGCATCCCAAACAGTGTGATTTGTGCCTTTGTATGTGTGCGTGTCTGTATGTGTCTTCAGTTTGGGTCTGTATGTGTCTTCAGTTTGGGTCTGCCTGTGTGTTTGCATAATGTGCGTTTGTGTATGTGTATCCACCTGTGTGCTGTTAGGCATGTGTGTGTGCGCGTCTTGTTGATTGCATGTGCATGCGTCCGTGCAGCATGTGGTTTCATTGTGTGAGCGTGTGTTTTTTGTTTTTCAATTTAAAATTGTTTTTTTTTATTTTTTATTTTATGTTAATCTGATGCATTTTTGTGGTTTGTGCTGCTGCATGTGGTTTCCATGAGTGAGGGTGTGTTGTGTGTGTTTTTTCCAGTTTAACCCCTTAGTGACAGAGCCAATTTGGTACTTAATGACCGAGCCAATTTTTGCAATTCTGACCACTGTCACTTTATGAGGTTATACAGGTCCTTCTCAAAAAATTAGCATATAGTGTTAAATTTCATTATTTACCATAATGTAATGATTACAATTAAACTATCATATATTATAGATTCATTATCCACCAACTGAAATTTGTCAGGTCTTTTATTGTTTTAATACTGATGATTTTGGCATACAACTCCTGATAACCCAAAAAACCTGTCTCAATAAATTAGCATATTTCACCCATCCAATCAAATAAAAGTGTTTTCTAATAACAAACAAAAAACCCAACAAATAATAATGTTCAGTTATGCACTCAATACTTGGTCGGGAATCCTTTGGCAGAAATGACTGCTTCAATGCGGCGTGGCATGGAGGCAATCAGCCTGTGACACTGCTGAGATGTTATGGAGGCCCAGGATGCTTCAATAGCGGCCTTAAGCTCATCCAGAGTGTTGGGTCTTGCGTCTCTCAACTTTCTCTTCACAATATCCCACAGATTCTCTATGGGGTTCAGGTCAGGAGAGTTGGCAGGCCAATTGAGCACAGTAATACCATGGTCAGTAAACCATTTACCAGTGGTTTTGGCACTGTGAGCAGGTGCCAGGTCGTGCTGAAAAATGAAATCTTCATCTCCATAAAGCATTTCAGCCGATGGAAGCATGAAGTGCTCCAAAATCTCCTGATAGCTAGCTGCATTGACCCTGCCCTTGATGAAACACAGTGGACCAACACCAGCAGCTGACATGGCACCCCACACCATCACTGACTGTGGGTACTTGACACTGGACTTCAGGCATTTTGGCATTTCCTTCTCCCCAGTCTTCCTCCAGACTCTGGCACCTTGATTTCCGAATGACATGCAAAATTTGCTTTCATCAGAAAAAAGTACTTGGGACCACTTAGCAACAGTCCAGTGCTGCTTCTCTGTAGCCCAGGTCAGGCGCCTCTGCCGCTGTTTATGGTTCAAAAGTGGCTTTACCTGGGGAATGCGGCACCTGTAGCCCATTTCCTGCACACGCCTGTGCACGGTGGCTCTGGATGTTTCCACACCAGACTCAGTCCACTGCTTCCTCAGGTTCCCCAAGGTCTGGAATCGGTCCTTCTCCACAATCTTCCTCAGGGTCCGGTCTCCTCTTCTCGTTGTACAGCGTTTTCTGCCACATTGTTTCCTTCCAACAGACTTACCATTGAGGTGCCTTGATACAGCACTCTGGGAACAGCCTATTTGTTGAGAAATTTCTTTCTGGGTCTTACCCTCTTGCTTGAGGGTGTCAATGATGGCCTTCTTGACATCTGTCAGGTCGCTAGTCTTACCCATGATGGGGGTTTTGAGTAATGAACCAGGCAGGGAGTTTATAAAAGCCTCAGGTATCTTTTGCATGTGTTTAGAGTTAATTAGTTGATTCAGAAGATTAGGGTAATAGGTCGTTTAGAGAACCTTTTCTTGATATGCTAATTTATTGAGACAGGTTTTTTGGGTTATCAGGAGTTGTATGCCAAAATCATCAGTATTAAAACAATAAAAGACCTGACAAATTTCAGTTGGTGGATAATGAATCTATAATATATGAAAGTTTAATTGTAATCATTACATTATGGTAAATAATGAAATTTAACACTATATGCTAATTTTTTGAGAAGGACCTGTAACTCTGGAACGCTTCAACGGATCCCGCTGATTCTGAGTGTTTTTTCGTGACATAATGTACTTCATGTTAGTAGTAACATTTTTTCGATATTACTTGCGATTATTTATGAAAAAAACGGAAATATGGCAAATTTTTAAAATTTTGCAATTTTCAAACTTTGTATTTTTATGCCCTTAAATCAGAGAGATATGTCACGAAAAATAGTTAATAAATAACATTTCCCACATGTCTACTTTACATCAGCACAATTTTGGAAACAAAATTTTTTTTTGTTAGGGAGTTATAAGGGTTAAAAGTTGACCAGCAATTTCTCATTTTTACAATGAATCCGGAACTCGGCCTCCGGACCGGACTCATCAGAGGGACATCCCTCCGGAGGTAGGAGCTCTGCGACAGGCGTCCACCTGCAGGAACAGGAAACCAAACTGAGGAGAGAGGGGCCGCCCCATTCTTATATCTCTGCTACAGGTTTCCTGTTCCTGGGGGCGGATGCCATCTCTCACGTGCGGTGCTGTCATGGTGAAGGGAAAAGAATGGTCTGTGGGCGTTATGTTGCGTTTGCAGAGCCCCTGATGTACCTAAACAGTAGTAACCCCCCACAAGTGACCCCATTTTGAAAACTAGACCCCCCAAGGAACTTATCTAGATGTGTGGTGAGAACTTTGAATGCCCAAGTGCTTCACAGAAGTTTAGAAAGCAGAGTCGTGAAAATAAAAAAATATTATTTTTTTTTTTTACACAAAAAAGATTTTGTAGCCCCCAAGTTTTTATTTTCACAAGGGTAACAGGAGAAATTGGACCCCAAAAGTTGTTGTCCAATTTATCTCGAACGCTGATGCCCCATATGTGGGGGTAACCCACTGTTTGGGCGCACGGCAGAGCTCAGAAGGGAGGGAGCACCATTTGACTTTTTGAGCGCAAAATTGGCTGTCGTGTTTGGAGACCCCCTGATGTAACTAAACAGTGGAAACCCCCCAATTCTAGCTCCAACCCTAACCCCAACACACCCCTAACCCTAATCCCAACCCGATCCATAATCCTAATCACTAACCCTAACCATAATCACAACCCTTACCCCAAAACAACCCTAATGTCAACCCTAACCATAACCCTAATCAAAACCCTAAATCCAACACATCCCTAATCCTAATCTCAACCCTAACCTCAAACCTAACCCTAATCCCAATACACCCCTAATCACAAGCCTAATCTTAACCCTAATCCCAAACCTAACCCTAATCCCAAGCGTAACCCTAATGCCAACCCTAACCCTAATATCAACTCTAATCCAAACCCTAACCCCAAATCTAACCCTAACTTTAGCCCCAACCCTAAGGCTACTTTCACACTTGCGTCGTTTGGCATCCGTCGCAATCCGTCGTTTTGGACAAAAAAAACGGATCCTCCAAATTTGCCCGCAGGATGCATTTTTTTGCCCATAGATTTGTATTGCCGACGGATCGTGACGGATGGCCACACGTCGCGTCTGTCGTGCACTGGATCAGTTGTGTTTTGGCGGACCGTCGGCACAAAAAACGTTCAATGTAACGTTTTTTTGTATGTCGCGTCCGCCATTTCTGACCGCGCATGCGTGGCCGTAACTCCGTTCCCTCCTCCCCAGGACATAGATTGGGCAGCGGATGCGTTGAAAAACTACATCCGCTGCCCACGTTGTGCACAATTTTCACAACGTGCGTCGGTATGTCGGGCCGACGCATTGCGACGGCCCCGTACTGACGCAAGTGTGAAAGAAGCCTAACCCTAAATTTAGCCCCAACCCTAACCCTAGCCCTAACCCTAATTTTAGCCCCAACTGCTCTTCTCCTGCCGGCCGGCAGATGGCGACAGATTTTCTTTTGCCAAGAAGACCAGGAGGAGCAGCAGGAGGATCCAGGGACACCGGTAAGTATAATAGGGTCCCCGAATCCCCCTATTTCTCTGTCCTCTGATGTGCGATCACATCAGAGGGCAGAGAATTCCCCTTTATTTTTTTTTTATTTTTTTAATTTTGCGGTCGCCGGTAAACAGTTAATTACCGGCGATCGCAAAACAGGGGTCGGTAAAACCGACCCCGATCATGTTCTTTGGGGTCTCGGCTACCCCCGGCAGCCGAGACCCCAAAGATTCTCCTAGTGCCGGCCGGCGGGCGCACTGCGCATCCGCCCGCCATTTTGAAGATGGCGGCGCCCACCGGGAGCCACGAGGAGCAGCGGGGGAGATAGGTGAGTATCGGGGGGGGCTATCTGGGACCCCTTTTCTCTTTCCTCTGATGTGCGATCACATCGGAGGACAGAGAAATTAAAAAGAAATCGCGTTTTTGGGTTTTTTTGCGATCGCCGGTAAACAGTTAATTACCGGCGATCGCAAATGCGGGGTCGGTAAAAAAAAACCTGAATCATGTTCTCTGGGGTCTCGGCTACCCCCGGCAGCCGAGACCCCGGAGAAAATCTGACTCTGGGGGGCGCTATTTACTTTTTATAGAGCGCCGTTAATTAACGGCGCTGTGGTTTAAGTACCCCTAGCGACCGCCGTTAAAAGGCGTATCGGCGGTCGCTAAGGGGTTAAAAATGTTTTTGTTATTGTAAATCAGATATATTTTAGTGGTCTGTGCAGCATGTGGTTTCATTGTCTGTTTTTGTTTTTTTGTTCCAGTTTAAAATTGTTTTTGATGTATTTTAGTGGTTTGTGCTGCGTGTTGATTTCATGTGTGAGCGTGTGTTGTGTGTGTTTTTTTTTTCAGTTTAAAATTGATTTTTTTACTGTTGAAACCATTCACTGTTGATGTACTTGTATTTAAAATAAAGAGCATTTTTGCTCCTAATTGTGATGTTAAAAAAAAATAAAAAAATAAAAATAAAAGGTGTTTAAAAAAAAAATGTCCGCTGTATTATTTCAGGTAAAGCTAAATTTAAAACTGGTGTATGTACAAATGACCACACAATCAATACAGAGTTGGTTGCTTTCTTTTTTCTTTTTTTTTTTTTTTTTTTAAATAAAGGTATTTTGGAAAAGGTTGTTTTTTTTGGTGGGGGGAATTTTTCAAGGGATCTTTGAAAATCAAATATGTGGTTAATACCTTTTTAAATGGTGGGGTGACATTTCAATTACTTTTTTTTTGGAGGGGGGTGGGTGTAAATGGTTAGGTGCATGTGGTGCATTTGTTTCGGGTGTTGGCCTGCATGAACAAAGTTCACAAAATTTGAGCAGGGTGGTTATCGTTAACCCCTTCCCAACCCATGACGCCACGTAGGCGTCATGAAAGTCGGTGCCAATCCGACCCATGACGCCTATGTGGCGTCATGGAAAGATCGCGTCCCTGCAGGCCGGGTGAAAGGGTTAACTCCCATTTCACCCGATCTGCAGGGACAGGGGGAGTGGTAGTTTAGCCCAGGGGAGGTGGCTTCACCCCCACGTGGCTACGATCGCTCTGATTGGCTGTTGAAAGTGAAACTGCCAATCAGAGCGATTTGTAATATTTCACCTATTATAACGGGTGAAATATTACAATCCAGCCATGGCCGATGCTGAAATATCATCGGCCATGGCTGGAAATACTAATGTGCCCCCACCCCACCCCATCGATCGCCCCCCCAGCTCTCCGATCTGCCGAGTACACTGCCCCGCTCCCCTCCGTCCTGTGCACCGCTCCCCCCCGTGCTCTTGTCCGCTTACCCCCGTGCTCCAGTCACCCCCCGTGCTCCAATCACCCTCCCTGCACTCCGATCCACCACCCCGTGCTCCGTGGTGCGCCAATCCGCTGTGCCCATGGTGCGGAAAATACCGCGCGGAAACACTGCGTTGTATTTTCCGCAGCATGTCAATTCTTTGTGCGGATTCCGCAGCGCTTTACACCTGTTCCTTGATAGGAATCCGCAGGTGAAATCCGCACAAAAAACACTGGAAATCTGCGGAAAATCCGCAGGTAAAACACAGTGCCTTTTACCCGCAGATTTTTCAAAAATGATGCTGAAAAATCTCACACGAATCCGCAACGTGGGCACATAGCCTTAGGGTTAGGGTTGTGGTTAGGGTTGTGATTAGGGTTACGGCTACAGTTGGGATTAGGGTTAGGGGTGTGTTGGGGTTAGTGTTGGAGGTAGAATTGAGGGGTTTCCACTGTTTAGGCACATCAGGGGTCTCCAAACGCAACATGGCGCCACCATTGATTCCAGCCAATCTCGTATTCAAAAAGTCAAATGGTGCTCCCTCACTTCCGAGCCCCGACGTGTGCCCAAACAGCGGTTTACCCCCACATATGGGGTACCAGCATACTCAGGATAAACTGCGCAACAATTACTGGGGTCCAATTTCTCCTGTTACCCTTGTGAAAATAAAAAAATGCTTGCTAAAACATCATTTTTGAGGAAAGAAAAATTATTTTTTATTTTCACGGCTCTGCGTTGTAAACGTCTGTGAAGCACTTGGGGGTTCAAAGTGCTCACCACATATCTAGATAAGTTCCTTGGGGGGTCTAGTGTCTAAAATGGGGTCACTTTTGGGGGGTTTCTACTGTTTAGGCACACCAGGGGATCTGCAAACGCAACGTGACGCCCGCAGACCATTCCATCAAAGTCTGCATTTCAAAAGTCACTACTTCCCTTCTGAGCCCCGACGTGTGCCCAAACAGTGGTTTACCCCCACACATGGGGTATCAGCGTACTCAGGAGAAACTGGACAATAACTTTTGGGGTCCAATTTCTCCTGTAACCCTTGGGAAAATAAAAAATTCTGGGCTAAATAATTATTTTTGAGGAAAGAAAACGTATTTATTATTTTCACGGCTCTGCATTATAAACTTCTGTGAAGCACTTGGGGGTTCAAAGTGCTTACCACACATCTAGATAAGTTCCTTTTGAGGTCTAGTTTCCAAAATGGGGTCACTTATGGGGGCTTTCTACTGTTTAGCCACATCAGGGGCTCTGCAAACGCAACGTGATGCCCGCAGAGCATTCCATCAAAGTCTGCATTTCAAAACGTCACTACTTCACTTCCGAGCCCTGGCGTGTGCCCAAACAGTGGTTTACCCCCACATATGGGGTATCAGCGTACTCAGGAGAAACTGGACAACAACTTTTGGGGTGAAATTTCTCCTGTTACCCTTGGGAAAATAAAAAATTGCAGGCTAAAAGATCATTTTTGAGAAAATAATTTTTATTTTTTATTTTCATGGCTCTGCGTTGTAAACTTCTGTGAAGCACTTGGGGGTTCAAAGTCCTCACCACACATCTAGATAAGTTCCTTTCGGGGTCTTGTTTCCAAAATGGGGTCACTTGTGGGGGGTTTCTACTGTTTAGCCACATCAGGGGCTCTGCAAACGCAATGTGACGCCCACAGAGCATTCCATCAAAGTCTGCATTTCAAAACATCACTACTTCACTTCCGAGCCCCGGCATGTGCCCAAACAGTGGTTTACCCCCACATATGGGGTATCAACGTACTCAGGAGAAACTGGACAACAACTTTTGGGGTCAAATTTCTCCTGTTACCCTTGGGAAAATAAAAAATTGCAGGCTAAAATATCATTTTTGAGAAAATATATATTTTTTTTTTTTTCATGGCTCTGCGTTATAAACTTTTGTGAAGCACTTGGGGGTTCAAAGTCCTCACCACACATCTAGATTAGTTCCTTTGGGGGTCTAGTTTCCAAAATGGGGTCATTTGTGGGGGATCTCCAATGTTTAGGCATACAGGGGCTCTCCAAACGTGACATGGTGTCCGCTAATGATTGGAGCTAATTTTCCATTTAAAAAGCCAAATGGCGTGCCTTCCCTTCCGAGCCCTGCCGTGCGCCCAAACAGTGGTTTACCCCCACACATGGGGTATCAGCGTACTCAGGACAAACTGGACAAGAACACTTGGGGTCCAATTTCTCCTATTACCCTTGGCAAAATAGGAAATTCCAGGCTAAAAAATCATTTTTGAGGAAAGAAAAATTATTTTTTATTTTCATGGCTCTGCGTTATAAACTTCTGTGAAGCACCTGGGGGTTTAAAGTGCTCAATATGCATCTAGATAAGTTCCTTTGGGGGTCTAGTTTCCAAAATGGGGTCACTTGTGGGGGAGCTCCAATGTTTAGGCACACAGGGGCTCTCCAAACGCGACATGGTGTCCGCTAACAATTGGAGCTAATTTTCCATTCAAAAAGTCAAATGGCGCGCCTTCCCTTCCGAGCCCTCCCGTGTGCCCAAACAGTGGTTTACCCCCACATATGAGGTATCGGCGTACTCGGGAGAAATTGCCCAACAAATTTTATGATCCATTCTATCCTATTGCCCATGTGAAAATGAAAAAATTGAGGCGAAAAGAATTTTTTTGTGAAAAAAAGTACTTTTTCATTTTTACAGATCAATTTGTGAAGCACCTGAGGGTTTAAAGTGCTCACTAGGCATCTAGATAAGTTCCTTGGGGGGTCTAGTTTCCAAAATGGGGTTACTTGTGGGGGAGCTCCAATGTTTAGGCACACAGGGGCTCTCCAAACGCGACATGGTGTCCGCTAACAATTGGAGCTAATTTTCCATTCAAAAAGTCAAATGGCGCGCCTTCCCTTCCGAGCCCTCCCGTGTGCCCAAACAGTGGTTTACCCCCACATATGAGGTATCGGCGTACTCGGGAGAAATTGCCCAACAAATTTTATGATCCATTTTATCCTATTGCCCATGTGAAAATGAAAAAATTGAGGCGAAAAGAATTTTTTTGTGAAAAAAAGTACTTTTTCATTTTTACAGATCAATTTGTGAAGCACCTGAGGGTTTAAAGTGCTCACTAGGCATCTAGATAAGTTCCTTGGGGGGTCTAGTTTCCAAAATGGGGTTACTTGTGGGGGAGCTCCAATGTTTAGGCACACAGGGGCTCTACAAACGCGACATGGTGTCCGCTAACAATTGGAGCTAATTTTTCATTCAAAAAGTCAAATGGCGCTCCTTCCCTTCCGAGCCTTACCATGTGCCCAAACAGTAATTTACCCCCACATGTGAGGTATCGGTGTACTCTGGATCCTAAAATTTGTTGGGCAATTTCTCCTGAGTACACCGATACCTCACATATGGGGGTAAATTACTGTTTGGGCACATGGTAAGGCTTGGAAGGGAAGGAGCGCCATTTGACTTTTTGAATGAAAAATTATCTCCATCGTTAGCGGACACCATGTCGCGTTTGTAGAGCCCCTGTGTGCCTAAACATTGGAGCTCCCCCACAAGTGACCCCATTTTGGAAACTAGACCCCCCCAAGGAACTTATCTAGATGCCTAGTGAGCACTTTAAACCCTCAGGTGCTTCACAAATTGATCTGTAAAAATGAAAAAGTACTTTTTTTCTCAAAAAAATTCTTTTCGCCTCAATTTTTTCATTTTCACATGGGCAATAGGATAAAATGGATCCTAAAATTTGTTGGGCAATTTCTCCTTTTTATCCTGTTGCCCATGTGAAAATGAGAAAATTGAGGCGAAAAGAATTTTTTTGTGAAAAAAAAGTACTTTTTCATTTTTACGGATCAATTTGTGAAGCACCTGGGGGTTCAAAGTGCTCACTATGCATCTAGATAAGTTCCTTGGGGCGTCTAGTTTCCAAAATGGGGTCACTTGTGGGGGAGCTCCAATTTTTAGGCACACGGGGGCTCTCCAAACGTGACATGGTGTCCGCTAAAGAGTGGAGCCAATTTTTCATTCAAAAAGTCAAATGGCACTCCTTCCCTTCCAAGCCCTGCCGTGCGCCCAAACAGTGGTTTACCCCAACATATGAGGTATCAGTGTACTCAGGACAAATTGGACAACAACTTTCGTGGTTCAGTTTCTCCTTTTACCATTGGGAAAATAAAAAAATTGTTGCTAAAAGATAATTTTTGTGACTAAAAAGTTAAATGTTCATTTTTTCCTCCCATGTTGCTTCTGCTGCTGTGAAGTACCTGAAGGGTTAATAAACTTCTTGAATGTGGTTTTGAGTACCTTGAGGGGTGCATTTTTTAGAATGGTGTCACTTTTGGGTATTTTCAGCCATATAGACCCCCTCAAACTGACTTCAAATGTGAGGTGGTCCCTAAAAAAAAATGGTTTTGTAAATTTCGTTGTAAAAATGAGAAATCGCTGGTCAAATTTTAACCCTTATAACTTCCTAGCAAAAAAAAATTTTGTTTCCAAAATTGTGCTGATGTAAAGTATACATGTGGGAAATGTTATTTATTAACTATTTTGTGTCACATAACTCTCTGGTTTAACAGAATAAAAATTCAAAATGTGAAAATTGCGAAATTTTCAAAATTTTCGCCAAATTTCCGTTTTTATCACAAATAAACGCAGAATTTATTGACCTAAATTTACCACTAACATGAAGCCCAATATGTCACAAAAAAACAATCTCAGAACCGCTAGGATCCGTTGAAGCGTTCCTGAGTTATTACCTCATAAAGGGACACTGGTCAGAATTGCAAAAAACTGCAAGGTCTTTAAGGTCAAAATAGGCTGGGTCATGAAGGGGTTAACATTACCTAGTTCGGGTGGTGGATCTAACAAAAAATTCTTTATACCTACAGATCCACCAGGTACCCTAGCCAACCCACACGGACCACCCCGACGTCCACACGTCTTCATCTTTAACCTTAAGTAAGTATTAAAGACCCTAAATCTGCCATATCAATGTGTATAACAGATTACAAGTGTCTTTTTACTTACAGAGCAAAGAAGCACAGGACCAGGGACCACAACCCCCTCGCAGTCACCCCCAAGTATTCAAGAGGGACCACCCAGACGTCCACACGTCTTCATCTTTTACCTTAAGTATTAAAGACCCTAAATCTGCCATCAATGTGTATAGCAGATTACAAGTGTCTTTTTACTTACAGAGCAAAAAGAGAAAAAAGGACCAGGGACCACAGCCACAATGTCCTCTACTGACAGCTCCCCACAAGAGCAACAGCATGTATCAGTAAGTTACCAAAAATTCAAAAATGTTTTTGTTTTTACACTTTAAATTTCTGTTACAGCACTACATGCATTATGTTTAAACAGGAAACTGAAGCGGCAGAGGAGCTGTCAGAAGGGGACAAGACGGGTGGAGAGATGCAGATAGCGGAGGAACAGAGTGTAAGTAGTGGTGAAAAAGTTGCTTCACAAATGAAAGTGCACCCAACACAAAAAATGGTCTTCATACATCACTGTACACATAAACATGTGCCTACATTAAAGATTATTTTCCTTTTTTTTTTTCAGTCTGCTGCTGCTGCCGAACCAGAACACCGTGAAGGTCCTCCCAGCCGCTTCCAGAGTCAACGTAATCGCCGCCGCGGTCGGCCATCGGTGATTTTGTTTTGTTTTTTTTTCCTATTGGAAGTTTTGTGTTTCAGTGTACTAATTATTTTTTTTTGTTTTATTTTCAGTCTTCACAGCGTGCTCCCGAAACTGATGAGGAGGAGGGGTTGAATGTGGACAGCCTCATTGAGGAGGTCCGCGAGCGGGAGCTGCTGTGGAACATGGCTGACCGCAGGCATGCTGATACCCATGTCACCCGTCGGCTCTGGGAAGAAGTGTTTCAAAACCTGTTTCCAAGGTGGGAGGACCTTCATCAAAGGCAGCAAAGTAAAGAATGTAAGTATTCACTTTTCAGTGATGTTTTGAGCTGATTGTTATGTATTGTAATTAACAAATTTTTTTTCATTCATTCTTGTCTTCACAGGTGATAGGGTTAGGAAGCGGTGGCGGTCACTCAGAGATTGCTACAAAAGGGAATTTAACGAGGATATGCAGGCCCCGAGTGGCTCAGTAGGAAGGAAACGGCGTAGATATAAACAAGGCCCTGCCCTGTCCTTCCTCAGGCTTACCATGCTGGATCGAGTGTAAGTATTCAACAGCCCATTAAATAACCATGTTAACCTGTCTAACTTTGTTTGGTTTCAGTCAGGGCTTTTTCCTATCAATATATTAATTGTTTTTGTTTTTTCTTTCACAGCACCTTCAGCAGCCATCGGGAACCTGCATCAACCTTGGCACCCTCTGGAGCGATCTCTCAAGAGTCCGCCACCGAGGGCCACGTCGGTAGGCCCCACACCTCTGTCCCATCCACTACCACCGCCCCATCCACTTCCACCGCCCCAAACACTGGAGCATCGTTGCAGCCTTCCTTACTTGCATCTGATGCTCAACAGTTAGCGTTCCTTTTACCCCACCCCTCTGATCCTGCCACCTCTAGACCACCATTAGGCTCGTGGCGGCAGTGACAGAGGGGTCAGCAAAGGAGCTATGCTCCTGAATTCTTGCATCTGAATGCATCCTTCCAAAGTTCTTTCAAGATTTTGGGAGAACAAGTGACTGCTGGTTTCAACATGGTGCAAGCTCGTATCAGTGAAACCAGCAGTCACTTGGATAGGCTGCATTCAGATTTAAGTCAATCTCCAGCCAACCTTTTCTTTCAATCCATGCTCAGGAGCTTTATGGAAAAGCTTACTTTTGAGCAGCAGATGCAGGTAATGAATAGCTGCCATAATGCTCTCCTTAAGGCCCTGAATGAACCCCAAAGTACCCACGCACCTCCCCACACAGCCACTAGTACATTGCCACCCCCGGCCCCATCTACACACCACGCCCCATCCCAGGCCCGATTTCCACCCCAGTCCCCCCATTACCAAACCCAATCCCAATATCCACCCTATTCGCAATATCCACCCCAGTCCCAATACCCATCCCGTTCCACAAACCAAATGCCTTCCCCACTGTTTTCTTCCTTGCCCAGCTTTTCTTCCCCATTAAGCATGCCAACTACCCCAACACCACCCCCCTCTGGTCAGCTTACTACTTACCCCCCCCCCCCCCCCTCTCTGGTCAGCTTACTACTTTACCCCCCCCCCCCCTCTGGTCAGCTTACTACTCCCCCCCCCCCCCCCCTTCCACTGCACCCCAAACAAGCAGGATTTCCCCACCTATCGACGTGGTCCAAACTTCCAACACCTCCGCTACTATCTCCACCCCCCCACTATGAAGACGTTTAAATGTTTTTGTTTAAAAATGTTTATAAAAAAACAAAAGTTTGTCTACAAAAAAAAAAAAAAAAAGTGAAAATTTGATCACTACCAAAAAAAAAAATAAAATTGTTTTTTGATTTAAAACTCAACTCTTAGTGTCTGTGCATTCATTTAGGTAAGCTAAGCTACTATTGTAACTAAGCAAAGGTAATAAAAAAAAAAACAACACCACACGGTATAAACATATTGGTTTTATTACCAAGAAAACCACACTTTGTAGAAAATGATTTTTTGGGGGGATGTCAACACAATTGTTACAGAAACACATCCATGAAACATAACAAAAAGATGTCACACAATTTGGTCTTGCCATGGAACCTGACCAACAGGTGACACGAAATACTCCGCAAACTGGTCCCTCATTCTTGTAACAGAACCAGCGGAGCGAACGGAGCTGCTGCGGTAATCCGACAAGGTTGTCTCCAATTCTTCATCATCATCAACCAACACTGGCTCCTTTGAAAGTACAAAGTTATGGAGCACCACACAGGCCTTCACCACCTCGTCAACGGTTTGGGTGTGCAGTTTGATGGCAGTGAGCAGAACTCTCCACTTTGCAGTCAATAATCCAAAGGCACACTCGACCACGCGTCTGGCTCGATTAAGGCAGTAATTAAATACCCTTTTTGTTCTGGTTAAGTCTCTGCTACCATATGGTATAAGGAGGTGCGCCGATAATTGGAAAGCCTCATCACCAACACACAGGTATGGCATGGGTGGTTCTGTTGTTCCTGGGAGTGGTCTGGCTGGCGGGAAATCGTATGCATCTCCATACAAGCAACGTCCCATCGGAGAGTTTTTGAACACTTGGGAGTCGTTGGACCGTCCATAGGCTCCTATGTCGACAGCCAGGAATCTGCAGTTGGCATCGGCTATAGCCATTAGGACGATAGAGAAGTACTTCTTATAATTGTAGTACTGTGATCCAAATCCTGCCGGTTTTGCAATCCGTATGTGTTTCCCATCAACAGCACAAACACAATTTGGGAAATGGCAAATTTTCTCAAACAGGTCTGCGCTTGTCAGCCAGATGTTCAGTGTTGGTTGGGGGATATACTCCGGCTGCAAAGTGTCCCAGATCGCCCGACAGGTCTCTTTCACTATTCCGGAAATAGTAGAAATCCCAAGCCGGAATTGATAATGGAGTGACGTCAAGGATTCACTCGTAGCAAGGAAGCTGTGAAAAAAAAGAACATGTTAAAATTAAATTGCACACACAAACCGTTTTTTATTTTTTCTGGTTAAAGGGACACTGTCACCTGAATTTGGAGGGAACAATCTTCAGCCATGGAGGCGGGGTTTTGGGGTTTTTGATTCACCCTTTCCTTACCCGCTAGCTGCATACTGGCTGCAATATTGGATTGAAGTTCATTCTCTGTCCTCCGTAGTACATGCCTGCGCAAGGTAATCTTGCCTTGCGCAGGCGTGTACTATGGAGGACAGAGAATGAACTTCAATCCAATATTGCAGCCAGCATGCAGCCAGCGGGTAAGGAAAGGGTGAATCAAAAACCCCAAAACCCCGCCTCCATGGCTTAAGATTGTTCCCTCCAAATTCAGGTGACAGTGTCCCTTTAAGTTTCAATAAATGGCACTGTGGAAAGTGTTGTTCTGCCAGGCCGCACTATAAAAAATGCATTGAACAGAAAACAGTTGTATGGCCAGAAACAATAAAAAAAAATTACATGCTGCAGAAAAAGCAACGCAATGTTTCAGCGCAGTATTTTCTGCAGCATGTTACATTACATATGAGCAATGAAATTAAAAAGAGGCAATGTAATGGCCAGAAACAATAAAAAAAATTACATGCTGCAGAAAACGCAACGCAATGTTTCAGCGCAGTACTTTCTGCAGCATGTTACATTAAATCTGAGCAATGAAATTAAAAAAAGAGGCAGTGTAATTGCCAGAAACAACACAAAAAATTACATGCTGCAGAAAATGCAACGCAATGTTTCAGGGCAGTATTTTCTGCAGCATGTTACATGACATTAAATCTGAGCAATAACATTAAAAAAAAAGGCTTACCGCAGTGTCACCAGGAGCCGCTCTGCCGGTGTGATGGCAAGCCTCATCCGTGTGTCCTGCTTCATGATGACATACCCAAGTAATTCCAGCAAATAGTCGAAATGCTTCTGCCTCATCCGAACATAGTTGTAGAATTTGTCTGGGTTCTGCCGCCACTCCAGATAGAGGGTTGACTGAACGCCCCGGGTCATCCACAGTACATTAATCAGATGTATCCATAGTCTTCTCTGTCGGCGTTGTTGAAGAAGAATCCTCTGTCTCGCTTGTTCCTCCTTCTCCCGCACTATAATATCCAGGCGATTTGTCTTGAAAATAACATCATTTACCACACTCACTATCCTCCCAAGTACTCCTTCCATCTCTGCCACTTTCTCTAAACCCTTTCAAAGATGGGCTGTAAATACAGTCAGTATATAGTTTTCCCTATTTTCCAGTAGCCAATCACATTTGGGAGACTCCCATTTTAAAAACGGATCCGTCATGAAAACGGATGCAACGGATGGTAAAAACGGATGCAACGCATACAGCATTTCGACGGAACCGTTTAGCAGATTCGCGACGGATCCGTTGAAATAGTGTGTGCGTTGCATCCGTTTTTCACTATTTTTGACGCATCCGTTTTTTTCACAAAACGACGCATTTTGACGTTTCCACACGTTCCAGTGTGAAAGTAGCCATATATATTACATTTTGAACTGGTGTGTAGGCCTTTCAAGTTTACACATTTTTTCTTTTTGGGGGTGGGGAAGGAGAGGGGTAAATGGTTTGAAAGGTAGCACATACAATACCATTATGGAATTCAGCTCAGACTGGAGGGCCTTTTATTTTTTGTAGTGTTTTTTATCTCAAAACTTTCGCAGGTGGCCTGCATGAACATTGCTCTGATGTCAGCAGGGTGGTTATAACATCATTTACATTTGGGACTTTGGGGGTTTGTTTCTAACAATATAAACTTGTCATACTTGCAGAGCCAACTGGGACCAGTGCCGAGGCCCACACACCCACCTAGGATCACCGCCCACCAGGGACCACAGCCGCCCGGAAGGGACCCAGAGACCACAGCCGCTTTGACAATGTAAGTATAAAGTCCCCACAACTACAGCTTCAATTTGAATGGGTATAGTAGATTACAAGGGTTTTTATACTTGAGAGCCAACAGGGACAGAAATAAATGTCATGAACGATGTCTTCTTCTGAGAGCCCTTCTCCACAGCGGGAGCGTTTTGCGGTAATTATCGATGTTTACATATGATGTAGCTGCACGTAACATGTTTTCTTATCACTATATGCCTTAATTCTTTTTCATAGGAAGCTGAATCAGCCGAGGGACTCTCAGAAGGAGACGAGAGGGGTGGAGAAAGACAAGGAGAGGGCGCACAGAGTGTAAGTTTTGTCGAAACAGCTTCACGCATCACTGAGCAACCAACACATATAAACCATGACATACATAACAGTACACATACAACATATGCATAACTTTAACGTAATTCTTTTTAATGTTTTCCAGTCTGCTGCACAGGAAGATCCTCCCAGGCGCTCCCGAAGCCGACATTCTCGTTGCCGCGGTCGCCGTCAGGTGTGGTTTGTTTGTTTTTTCACATTTATTACAATCTTTTTTGGATTCAGTGTAGTAATGTTCTTTTTATGTTTTTAAATAAATATCAACAGCGCGCTGCCGATTCAGACACAGAGGACACTATGGAAATCGATGTGGACCGTCTGATTGAGGAGGTACGCGAACGGCAGCCGCTCTGGCATATGGGTGACCGCCGTCATGCAGACACATATGTGACCCGTCGGCTTTGGGAGGAAGTATGCCTGAATGTTTTGCCAAGGTGGGAGGACCTTGATCCAAGCCAGCAGACTCAAGAATGTAAGTATGAACTTAACAGTTATGTTTTGAACAGAATAAAATGCGTTATAACTTAGTTGATTGTATTCTTGTCTTTACAGGTGAAAGGGGTAGGAAGCGGTGGCGGTCACTCAGAGATCGCTACAAGAGGGAGTTCAACAAGGAGATGCAGGCACCGAGTGGCTCAGGACGCCGAAGGACTACATACAAACATGGGCCGGCCCTGTCCTTCCTCCGTGAGAGTATGCTGCAAAGAGTGTAAGTATTCAACAGAGCATCGAATGACCAATTGTACCTTCCTTGTTTTGTTTCAGTCAGGGCTTTGCCCCAAATCCATATTAATTGTTATTTATTGTCTATTTCACAGCACCTTCTCCAGCCACCGGGCGCCTGCAACAACCTCGGACCCCTCTGTAGCGATCTCTCAGGAGTCCGTCACCGAAGGCCACGACGGTAGGCCACATCCCTCTGACCCCTCATCTGGCCCTTACGGTACCTCTACCCCATCCACATCCCAAGCCACCAGCGGTGGAGCAGCATCGCAGCCCTCGTTACTGGAATCTGCTGGTACAGACGTAGCGTTCCCTTTACCACACCCCTCTGATCCTGCCACCTCTAGACCACCGTTAGGTTCGTGGCGGCAGCGACAGAGGGGTCCGGAAAGGAGCTATGCTCCCAAGTTCTTGCATCAGAATGCATCCTTTCAAAACTCTTTCAAGATTTTGGGAGAGCAAGTGACTGCTGGTTTCAACATGGTGCAAGCACGCATCAGTGAAACCCACACTGAAACCAGCAGTCGCTTGGATAGGCTGCATTCAGATGTAAGTCAATCACCGGCCAACCTTTTTTTCCAATCAATGCTAAGGAGCATGGAAAAGCTATCTCTTGACCAGCAAATGCAGGTAATGCACGACTGCCATGCTGCTCTATTGCGGGTCATGAGCCACACTCCCACACCTCCCCACACTTCCACTACAAATTTACCACCCCAGTCCCAATACCAACCCCAGTCCCAATACCAACCCGAGTCTCAATACCAACCCCAATCTCAATACCAACCCCAGTCCCAAAACCAAACCCAGTCCCAATTCCCATCCCGGCCTCCAATCACAATGTCTTCCCCAATGTTTTCCTCGTCTAGCTTTCCTTCCCCGTTTACTCTTCCTACCCCTACAACACCCTCCCCAGCTCGGGCAACTGCTTTTTCTCCCCATCAATCTGCCCCACAAACGCATTCCCCACCTATCGACGTGATCCAACATTCCAGCCCCTCCGCTAATATCTCCACCCAACATTTTACAGATTTGTAAAAAAATTTTGTTGCTGTGTTGTTGTTTTAAAAGTTTTTGTGCAAAAAAAAAAAAAAAATTGGTTAAATAAAAAAAGGGAAAAAAAATTTGACACTTTACCATAAAAAATTTACAAAACAAAAAATGAAAGAAAAAAAAAGGTTGACACTATTTGTTCAGTCAACCAACCTATCTTTTCAAATGTTTGTTATAAATTTTATGTGTCAATAAATTATATTTTTGTTTGAAAAAATAATTGCTTATGGTTGATTCATTTGATATGTTAAGAATTGTAAATAAAACCACACCACACGTTTGAACATATAAACATTGGGTTTATTACACCACATATACCCAAGTGTATTCTACTAATTATGAAGTTGGTGGTATTAAAACAACTTAATACACAAACATGTAGCAACAAGAACTGAAATTAAAGTTCACACAATGTTATCTTGCCAGGGCACCATACCCACAGGTGAAACAAAATACTCAACAAAGTTGTCCCTCATTCTGGTAACAGTATCGGCAGAACGTACAGAGCTGCTGTGGTAATCCCACAGGGTGGTCTCCAAATCCTCATCATCCACGGAAACTGGCTCCTTGAAAAGGACATAGTTATGGAGGACCACGCAGGCCTTCACAACCTCATCCACAGTTCGTATGTGCAGAGATATGGCGGTGAGCAGTACGCGCCACTTTGCAGTCAGAATGCCGAATGCACACTCCACCACTCTACGCGCTCTAGTTAAGCGATAATTGAACACTTTTTTCGTTCTGGTCAAGTTTCGGCTTGAGTACGGTTTGAGGAGGTGTGTGGACAACTGAAAGGCCTCATCACCCACACAGACATACGGCATAGGTGGTCCTGTTGTTCCCGGGAGTGGTCTGGAAGGTGGAAAGTCGTATGTATCGCCATACAAACACCGGCCCATCGGTGAAGTTTTAAACACTTGGGAGTCGTTGGACCGTCCATAGGCTCCAATGTCAACAGCCAGAAATTTACAGTTAGCATCCGCTATGGCCATTAGTACGATAGAAAAGTACTTCTTGTAGTTGTAGTACTCCGAGCCTGTTCCTGCCGGTTTTGCTATACGGATGTGTTTCCCATCGACTGCCCCCAAGCAATTAGGGAAATGGCACACTTTCTCAAAGTGTTCTGCACTCTGCAGCCAGATATCCCTTGTTGGTTCTGGAATGTACTCCGTGTGCAAGGTATCCCATATCGCCTGGCAACTCACTTTCACAATTCCGGAAATGGTCGATATTCCAAGTCAAAACTGGTAGTGAAGTGACGTTAGAGATTCTCCTGTAGCCAAGAATCTGTGAAAAAGCAAAAGAATAGTTAGAAAACATTGTAAAGACAGCTAATGACATTTGAAAGCAATTTAAATAAATATATGTATTTTTTTTAACCAATTTAAAAATGCAACTTTTTTGGGGGGTGAGGATGCTTCAGTGCACATTCAACATCAACAATTTTACATCTCTGCATACATGGGCCCATACACGGTAAATATTTACATGGTCCAGAAAATGCAACAATGTATACAGCGCTGTATTTTGGGGACCATGTTCACTGCTGATTTTGTTTTCTATTTGTTAAAAAATGCTGGCATGGCATTACATATGAGCAATTTGATAAAAAAACAAAAAAAACTTACCGCAGGGTCATCATCAGCCGCTCCGCCGGTGTAATGGAAGACCTCATGCGTGTGTCCTGCCTTTGGATGACATCCCCGACTTTTTCAAGCAACACATCAAAGTGGCCCCACCTCATCAGAAGATAATTATAAAATTTCTCCGGGTTCTGCCGTAACTCCATGTACAGGGTAGAATAGACGCCCCGGGTCATCCGCAGTGCGTTAATGGGATGAATCCATAGTCTGCGACGTCGAGGGTGACGCATCCACCGTCTTTCTGCTGCCGCCTCCTGCTCCCGAACCATGATATCCAGGCGATTGGTCTCAAAAATCACATCAGTAACCACGCTCGCAATCCTCCCAAGCACTCCATCCATCTCTGCCACTTTCTCTAAACCCTTTCAAAGATGGGCTGTAAAAACTGTATGTATATACTTTACCATATTTTCCAGTAGCCAATCACATACAAGGAGACTCCCACTTTTAGGCGTGGAAAACGAATCAGTCATAAAAACGGATGAAACGGATGAAAAAAACGGAATCAACGGATACAACGGATCCAGTTTTTCAATGGAAGCGTCTATCGAATCGCCGACGCATCCGACGAAATAATGGAAGCGTTGTATCCATTTTACTGTCTTTGCAACGCATCAGTCGATGCGTCGCAACGACGCTTTTCGACGCCCGGAGAAAAACGCTAGTGTGAAAGTAGCCTTAGGTGAGCTGTCTGGCCCAGATCACTGCCAGTCAAAAGCTTGTTTTAAGCTTGAGCTCCCTGGTGTGTTTTCGCCTGTTCCCTGTGCCGTTTGTTCTGATCTGCTGCTGTTGACCTTAGGACCGTGTTCTCACTACCCGTTTGATATTTCCCCTTTGCATCGGATATTCTACTGCTGACGTTAAGACCGTGTTCCGACTACCCGCTGGTTATTGCCCCTTTGCTTATCCACTATTTCTCTGGCATTCTAACCCTGGCAAGTGCCCTGACTCACGACTTCGTATTTTCCCTTGGTTTACTATGTGCTCTTTTGGTATTGACCCCCGAACGTCTGACTTCGCTGACTCACGGCCTGTCCATGGGTTGTGACTAGTGTTACATTGTGTTCCTTTACTTCCGAGCTCTGCCATCGGCACAAACAGTAGTTTTCCCCACATAAGGGGTACCGGCGTGCTGAGGAGATACTGCAAAACATTTTGGGTCACTTTTCTCCTGTTACCCTTGTGAAAATAAAAAAAAATGGGTCTAAGGTAAAATTATTGTGAAAAAAGTTAAATGTTCATTTTTTCCTTCCACATTCCAATAATTTCTGTCAAGCACCTGCAGGGTTAATAAACTTCTTGAATGTGGTTTTGAGGATTATGTAGGGTGCAATTTTTATAATGGTGTCAGTTTTGGGTATTTTTTTTTTTTTTTGCATCTAGACCCTTCAAAGTCACTTCAAATGTGATATGGTGCCTAAAAAAAAAAAGAAAAGGTTTTTGTAAATTTTGTTGAAAAAATTGAGAAATCACTCGTCAACAATAGTTGTTTGGTGGTTATATGAGAAGGCATTTGGTGCGTTTATCAATGACTGTTGTTGAGTTAGTGTGATGATTCCCTTTCCTTCTCCTACTTTGTTTTTTCCCCATCATTCACTCCCCGATGTATTCCTCTGTAATATGTGAGTGAATATTTGTATGCCTGGTATTTTCAGTTGCTCCCGTTTGTCAGGTTGGTGCACTGCAGCGCACAGTTGCTCGCCTCTTCCCTGGGTGGGGGAAATGTACAGACGGATGGCAGATACAAGAGATAACGTAGGGGACGTGGCCCCAGAATCTTCACGTTCAGAAGTAACCAGGATAACAGGGCGTGCAGGATAACAGGGCGTGCTAGGGCGTGCTAGGGCGCGCCCCCCCCTCTCCCCCCAGAGTTAGGAACAGGGAAGGAGCCACTGGCACTGTGTCACCGGACAACCAAGTGTAACCAAAACAGTTTTTTTTTTTTATCCATTATGGATTCTATTATTGCACTGACAGGGCAAATGCACCAGCTCAAGTCTGGAGGTGGCAGATTTACGCACTGTCGTTTTGCACAACACATCTGGTTTGAGAATTATGACTCCCAGTCAACCCTTAGTGGAGCCCAAGATCGCTTTGCCTGACAGGTTCTCTGGAGGGTGTGACAAGTTCACTGTTTTCAGGGAGGCTTGTAAACTGTACTTTAGGTTACGTCCTGGTTCCTCAGGTACAGAGGAGCAATGTGTGGGAATAATGATCTCGCTCCTTCAGGGGGACCCGAAAGCATGGGCCTTTTCTCTCACTTCTGACTCCTAGTTGATTTAGACGGTGGAGGAATTTTTTCTGGCGCTGGGTCTTCTTTACGACAACCTAGACCACGTCTCCTTGGCATGTTCTTTGAGGGGCTATCAGTAAGGATGAATGATGTCTTAGACCTATATGAGACTCCAGTCTCCCTTGAGGTTGCCATTTTTCTGGCTATCCAGGTAGATTGGCATCTTTGCCAGAGACATAGGGAGACATCCCAATGTTCGGGCCAAAGGAGATCTGAGTCATCTGTAAAACCCATGCAGGTGGGTGCGGCAGCTCATCCTGGAAAACAGTCTGTTGTTCAGCGCAAAGGGGAGTGTTTTTACTGCGATACAAAGGGCCAATTCGTGGGCACGTTTACTTCCCCATATCACAGTAACACAGCAGCCAGAAAACTAAAAGGTACAGGTTGCGGGGAGGGGTTAGCAACCTGGGTGTACTTATCACCTCCTTGAGTAAGACACAATTTCTTCAGAAATGGCCAATGTCAATTGGGTCTCGATACTACTGATCTGTTCTTTAGAAGAAATAATGGCTTTCTGTAAATATTAGTCAGAATCATGAGATCAAATGAACACTTGTTCAATATGTGTTCAAATTTAGTGCAATGTTACGTAAGATTATTAAACAGAGTGGGTCTGATGGGGACCTGCAAACCTTGAGGGATTCTTTGCACAAAAATATATTCTGTAAGTGTTGCCCAGTGAAGTTCAATTTTCGTAAGATGGCATAATTCTCGCTCCAGGTCCCGACCTCTTGTTTACTTGAGCGGAACTTTAAAAAAAATCACACGGTTGCGATTGAGAGATGATTCTCGTTGTTTCCTCGGGATTATAGGAAAAAGTGTTAGAAGACATGGCATAGAAGGGAGCACGTTAATAGGATTAAAAGTGGCATGAAAAATAGCGGCACTCCAAGAACTGGTACACAAGTAGGATCCCAAACCATATAGTATTATAAAGTACTTGGCACCCAGAGAGTAGAAATAAAAAGGTGAATATGTCACTTTGATCCGTGGTTTCATGTTTCCTTTTATTATATGCTTTGTAACTTTATATGATTATCATGCATGTGATTCTCAGATTTTTTTTTTTTTTTTGCTGTATACTATGTTTTTTAGTACTCAGATGAAGGTCTTTACCGAGCAAAACGTCACACTGTACTACTACACTATAAATAAACTTTTATATTTTTACTTATCTGAGAGCCAAGTCCTTCATAATACTATACTATATGGTTTGGGATCCTACTCATGCACCAGTTTTTGGAGTGCCGCTATTATTCTTACCACAAATTTTTCTGCCAGCGGAGATTCACCTGGATCAGTGATGGGCAACCTTTTGAGCATGGTGTGTCAAAATTCGCCAAAAAAACGAAAACAACTCGGGTGGCGTGTCACTTCGATGAAAAAACATAATTTTTCAGTCACCCATGAGGGCACCATGAGAGAGGGGATCTGCCCTTCAAGGACGGGAAACCTTCAAGATAAAAAGGGTGGCTCCTCTCCCCGCATCAGTTAGTTTCCTGTCGTTGATGGGGAATCCTCAAGATGAAATATTGGAAGACAGAAGAGGATGCCTGGGACGGATGGGGTTTGCAGGCAGAGTTCTGCTGCGTCTATCACCAGGTGACGGTAGCGCCTCGGTGGCCACGTTACGTGCCCTCCCTGAGCGGGCGTGGGGAGGTGTTATGCCAGACCAAGCAGCATGAGAACACATCGGTGTCTGGGTGAATTTCATTGAAGAGAATGCCTGGGTCAGTAGTCTTGCAGCAGGGTGAGGTGCTATAAAGGACAGCAGCCAATGTTTCAGTAGCACCAAGGAGGCCAGGGGTTCCCTGCCCTCCCTGAGCGGTTTAAACAGGAGCACGATGTGGATACTCCTGGCCCTAGTCCCTGCCAGCAAGTCGAAGTCCGGGCTTACCCTGCTCCCTGGAGGTGATGCTCTTCGTACCTGGCCCCTCCGCTGTGCAGTTGGCGGCGACAGTATCTGGAGTGGTCGGCAGATGCAGCGATAGTACAGGAGCATGCTCCGGAAGCGCATACGGCGTGCACCAGAAGTGGATTCGGGTCACACCGGAAGGGTAATGCTGTGGTGTGCGCGGGCAACGGGATAGCGTGCGCCCTGGGTGAAGGCGCAGTACACTGTGTTCCAAAATATTATGCAAATTATATTTTTCTCGGATTTTACTAAATGGTCGGTGCAAATGACAGTCTAATAAAATTTATCACCCGTTAGATTATACATCGTATTTTATTGAAGAAACTTCCCAATGATAGCAGTATAATCTCCAAAATAAATAAAAACTCAAAATGTACTGTTCCAAATTATTAGGCACAGTAGAATTTCTATATATTTGATATGTTTTAAAGAACTGAAAATGCTCATTTGTGGAAATTGCAGCATTAGGAGGTCACATTCACTGAACAAAACAGCTATTTAACTCCAAAACCTCCTAACAGGACAAGTTACATGTTAACAAAGGACCCCTTCTTTGATATCACCTTCACAATTCTTGCATCCATTGAACTTGTGAGTTTTTAGAGAGTTTCTGCTTGTATTTCTTTGCATGACTAGCCTCCCAGAGCCGCTGTTTTGATGTGAACTGCCTCCCACCCTCATAGATCTTTTGCTTGATGATACTCCAAAGGTTCTCTGTACGGTTGAGGTCAGGTGAAGATGATGGCCACACCATGAGTTTATCTCCTTTTATGCCCATAACAGCCAATGACTCAGAGGTATTCTTTGCAGCATGAGATGGTGCATTGTCATGCATGAAGATGATTTTGCTCCTGAAGGCACGTTTCTGCTTTTTAGACCATGGAAGAAAGTTGTCAGTCAGAAAATCTACATACTTTGCAGAGGTCATTTTCACACCTTCAGGAACCTTAAAGGGCCCTACCAGCTGTTTCCCTATGATTCCAGCCCAAAATCATGACTCCTCCACCTCCTTGCTGATGTCGCAGCCTTGTTGGGACCTTGTGGCCTCCACCAACCATCCACTACTCCATCCATCTGGACCATCCAGGGTTGCTCGACACTCATCAGTAAACAAGACTGTTTGAAAATTAGTCGTCATGTATGGCTGGGCCCACTGCAACCGTTTCGGCTTGTGAACACTGTTCAGGGGTGGCCGAATAGTAGGTTTATGAACCAAAGCAAGCCTTTGAAGGATTTTACACCTTGAGATTCGAGGGACTTCAGAGGCACCAACAGCTTCAAATATCTGTTTGCTGGTTTGTAATGGCTTTTTAGCAACTGGTCTCTTAATCCGATGAACTTGCCTGGCTGAAACCTTCCTCATTCTGAGTTTATCAGCACAAACATGTCTGTGCTCAGATTCAGCCACAAGTCTCTTAACAGTACTATGATCACGCTTAAGTTTTCGGGAAATATCTCATGTTTTCATCCCTTGACCAAGGCATTGCACTAGTTGATGCTTTTCAGTAGCAGAGAGATACTTTTTCTTTCCCATGTTACTTAAAAACTGTGGCCTGGTTAATAATGTGGAACATCATTTTTAAGTAGTTTTCCTTTAATTAGAATCACCTGGAAAACTAATTATCACATGTGATTAAGATTGATTTCAGTGATCCATTGAGCCCTGACACACAATAACATCCACGAGTTTATTTGAAAAACAAAAAAATTAAATCTTTATGAAACTTAAATCCAATTTGCATAATAATTTGGAACACAGTGTATAATGACACGCAGCTTCAGGACACAGGAAGGGGCGGCGTCTTCCTGGAAAGTTAGCAATTCTCGGGGGTACTTAAAGAGCCAAAGACAGGCAGTCAGCTGGCAATCATTGAGGCTTTCTCACAGGAGCACCTACAGTCACAGCAGCAGGAGCAGCATGAGTTTCCCCAGAAACCGGAAGATCACCTGCCACACTCTCAAAAGAAGAAAAAGCAGGATCCCCAACAGCTGCGTCGCAGCAGCAGTGGAGGCCGCTCGGGCAGTGTAAGGGCGGGTCACCACGGCTCTAGCAAGGAGACCATAGTCTCTGGAGGAGACATTGCGGACATCATTCATCCTCCGGCTCCGGTACTCGCATGAAACGTCGAAGTGGTAAGTGATCTTTGAGAAAGTGCAGTAAGCTAATCTCTGATATCTTTCTCTCTTCCTGTCTCCCACCCTCTCCTTCTCTTTGTTTTGGTGGGGCGGAAAGCAGGTGGTCCCTAGAAAGAGTAAGACCAAACTAAAAAAGAGGGAGTGTCCCCTATGTAAATGACAACTAGGAGCATCCTGGGATAAGAAGTTATGCCAAGATTGTATAGACAAGACCATCGCAGAGGAACTTCCTATATTCTCGGCAAATCTGAGATCCCTAATCCAATCAGAAGTCCGTAGGGAAGTCAGCACACTGCAGACCCCGAGAGACAGTGACATGAGGGGAAGAGACAAATCCAGCCCCTCTTTTGCATCACAGGAGGAGTACTCTGTTTCAGTGCCGGGGGATTCGAATCAGAAGCAGGACTCTGATAGCAGTTCTGAGGAAGGAATTAGTTTTCCAGTAGAGGCTACAGACAAATTAATAAAGGCAGTTCGGTCCACTATGGGATTAGTGGATGAGAGAACTAAAATGTCGGCTCAGGACCTCATGTTTAACGGCTTACAAAAGAAGAAACGTAGAGCCTTCCCTATTAATGAGCAGTTACAGAGCCTCATTATAAAGGAATGGGAGAAAAGGATAAGACGACGCAGGGACTTGGCTCCCTTGAGAGGAAATATCCATTTGATGATGGGGCTTCCTCTTCCTGGAATAAGGCACCGAGGCTGGATGTAGCAATCTCTAAGATTTCAAGAAAATCTTCTCTTCCGCTCGAGGACTTGGGGTCCCTGAAGGAACCATTAAATAGGAAAACAGTTTCCTTACATCAGCCTGGGATTCCTCGGCGGGGGCATTAAGGCTGGCCATTGCAGCCACTTGTGTTGCTAGGTCCCTAAAAGTTTGTCTGGATAATCTTGAGAATCAGTTAGAACAGCGAGTCTCAAGAGAAGCTATTTTAGAGGCGTTGCCACCATTAAAGCAGCAACGTTTTTTTTAGCAGACACCTCAGCAGATTCTGCAAGATTAGCAGCCAGATCAGCGGTACTTGCCAATTCAGGACATCAGTTCAACCATCACAAGAGAAACAAAAGGTCCTGGAAGAAGAGGTGGTATCATTGTTAGAGAAGCATGTACTGAAAGAAGTTCCTGTGGGGGAAAGGAAGAAGGGGTTTTATACCCCCTACTTCTGATTTAAAAAAAAAGCCAGACGACTCTTGGGAGGACCATTATAAACCTGAAAGGTCTGAACAACTTTTTGATAGTACCTGGGGTATGCAGAGCATCCAAAATTGTCACAACAGACGCCAGTCCCTGGGGGTGGAGGGCCCACCTAGACACCCTGTGGCTTCAGAATCCCTTGCCTCAGGAGGAAAGGGGCCTGTCATCAAACGTGTGGGAGCATCTAGCTGTAGAAAGGGCACCGAAGGGGCTGCTACCACATCAACAGAGACAACATGTGAGGGTTTTGTCAGACAATAAAACGTCGGTAGCATACATAAATCACCAAGGAGGCACTAGTTCTCGTCCACTAATGGAAATAGCAGGGAAGATTTTATTACTGGCAGAAGAACATTTCCTCTCATTATCGGCCCTGGATATCTGAGGAACAGACAACTTAAAGGTGGACTTCCTAAGTTGCAACCAGTTAAGACAAGGAGAATGGTACCTAAAGAGGTCAGTGTTCAACCAGATTGTGGACATGTGGGGTCGGCCCCAAATAGACCTCTTAGCTTCAAGGAGAAACAGGTGGGTCCAGAAATGTTGTTCCCTAAGCACAGCAGACAGTCCAGTCCATATGCAGTAGGTGCCTTCAGGATAGAGTGGATACCATGACTACTTTATGCCTTCCCTCCAATATGCCTCATACCTTCAGTATTAAGGAAGATAAGAGAAGACAGTGCCAGAGTAATTTTAATAGCTCCATTTTGGCCAAAGAGGCCATGGTTCTACTAGCTAAGGACAATGTCTGTGATGGATCAATGGGTCCTCCTGGAAGACCAAGATCTTCAGACACAGGGACCCTTCCTTCATCCTCGGATGTCCGGGCTGCATCTAACAGCCTGGAATTTGAGAGGATGGACCTGAGTGGTCTGTGTGCCAGGTCCTGGAAGGCCTCTGTTTTGGGAGGTCCTGGGAATACGACCGGATCCCTGAAGAGCACATGGGGGAGGCCTTGGACCTGGGGGCCTGTGTGTTGGACGGTCCCAAGTGGGGACGAACGTCCTGAATAGCGCACAGAGTGGACGTGTGTGCAGAGTCTGTGATGGCACTGCGTTTGGGGGAGCTACAGCCCGTCTGAGGATCTGGACTGTTAGGTGGCCTGGTGAGAAAGGCATTGTCCGGGACAGTGATCCCAGCTAGGCAGCTTCCCAGAGAGAGAGAGAGAGAGAGTACTGACAGGAGTCAGCGTGTGGAGCAGGAGCTCCTGGAAGGTAACCCAGCGTATGGGGAACTGTGCGGTCACCCATGGTAACTGGAAGGAGTAAGGTCCAGCATGATTAGAGACTGCAACCTAATATCGTATGTTGGTGCCTGTTTTGTTCCATGGACATTAATTAACTGTTCGGCGTGCGGTCACCCACAATAACTGGACACAGAGGTACAGTGTGTTTAGTGACCGCGTTTCAAAGCCGTATACTATGATGTGAAGATTGATGTAAAGACTGCTTGTAGTTCATATTTCTGTGGTTTATGACGCCATAATAAATCACATGGACTGTAAAAGTGAAAACCCGTGCCTTTCTGCATTTATTTACACTAAGCGAGTGTTCCCCAACACAGATAGTGAGCGCTATCTTACACTGGACATAGTGCTAGGGTCATGGGATGGCTTTTTGAGGATAGCCGTGATTGTGGCATGTTTGAAAGCAGAGGGGAAGGTACCAGATGTTAGTGATAGGTTGAAGATGTCGTCCAAAGCGCTGCCGGCTTTTGAACACAGGTGATTCCACATGTGATCACTGGACCGTGCGAAATCACAGCGCCCAATACATTGTACAGGTGATATTTATCTTGCGGAGACTCGAGTCTCCACAACATAAATAAGATGCTGCGGTCTGGAAAGACGCATCGCATGTCGTCTCTGCAGGTATGCCGCGGGCACCGATGCATGCATATTGGGAATTCTTGAAATCCCATCCACTATGCTGTAACATCTGGCCGTTGCGGGTTGGAAGCTGCTGATGCACGCAGTGTCCAACCCTCAGCGTTTATTGACCGTGGGAACATACCCATAAGGGTTAAAAATTGACCAGTGATTTTTTTCCAACAAAATTTACAAAACCATTTTTTTTTAGGGACCACATCATATTTGAAGTCACTCTGTGGGGTCTATATGATAGAAGATACCCAAAAGTGCCACCATTCTAAAAACTGCACAATCTCAAGGTGCTCAAAATCACATTCAAGTTTGTTAACCCTTCGGGTGATTCACACAAATTTTTTGAAAAAAATTAAAAAAAAAAAAAAAAAATGAACATTTAACTTTTTTTCACAAAAAATGGACTTCAGATGCATTTTTTTTTTTTCATTTTGACAAGGATAACAGGAAAAAATGGACCCCAAAACTTGTTGTGTAATTTCTGCTGAGCATCTCGATACCCCATATGAGGGAGAAAACCAGTTTGAGCGCATAGCAGAGCTCGGGAGGGAAGGAGCGCCATTTGACTTTTTGAAAGCACTTAGAAACCCCTCCCCCCATCCCCCCCCAGCCAGTTGCTTTACAGAAGTTTATAATGTTTAGCCGTAAAAAAAATAAAAATAAAATTTTCCTAACAGATATGTTTTCAGCACAAAATATTGCATTTTCATAAGGGTAACAGGAGAAATTGCACTATACCATTTGTTGTGCAATTTCTCTTGAGAACGTCGATACTCAATATGAGGGAGAAAACTACTGTTTGGGCGCACGGCAGGGATTGGAAGGGTAGGAGCGTCATTTGACTTTTTGAATGTAAAATTTCCTGGAATCATTACCGGACGCCATGTGGATTCCCTCCACAAGAGACCAGATTTTGGAAAAAAGACCCCTCAAGGAGGAGTCTTTAGGTGCATGGTAAGCACCTAGATCCCCCAGTTGCTTCACAAAAGTTTATAATGTTGAGGCGTGAAAATAAAATCACATTTTTCTTACATAAATGTTGTTTTAGACCAAAGTTTTTAATTTTTCAAAGGGCTAATATTACATTATTTTTTTTTTACAACAAACTGAGGTCCATTTTTTCCTGAGTGCGCCAATACCCTACATGTAATTGGGAAATATTTTTCAGACGTAGTGCAAGGCTCAGAAGGCAAGAAGCACCAGAATTTAGTTATGGTTTGCAGGTACCATGACCCACTGGGAGAGCCCATGAGGTGCCAGAACAGCAGAACCCCCCATTAGTGACCCCATTTTACAAACTACACCTCTCAATGAATTGATCCAGGGGTGCAGTGGTCATATTGATACCAAGGGCGAGTCACAGAATTTTATACCATTGAGCAGTGAAGAAAAAATAACTACATTTTTACTTCCAAAATGTTGTTTTAGCCCCAGATTTTACACTTTGATACAAGAAGTAGGTAAAAATGGCCCCAAAATTTGTCCCGCAATTTATACTGAAGGTGGCAATAGCCCATATGTGGCTGTACAGTACTGCTTAGCAATACGGCAAGACTCGGGAGGGAAGGAGCGCTATTTGCTTTCTGGAATGCAGATTTTCCTAGAATAGTTTGCAGACTCCAAATACAGACCCCTAAGTGCTAGAAGAGAAGAATTCCTCCCTCCATTGACCCCATTTTGGAAATTATACCCCTGTGGGAATTTACAGATATAGTGATGATTTTGACTCTATAGTTGTTTTACAGAAACTAGCAGCAGTGGATGTTGCTAAGTGAAAATTGCAAACTGCCGTTGTAGTGACCAGTACCTTATAGTGACTAGTAGGTTATGGCCGGCTCATGCATATGGAGGCATGCACCCGCAAATTAGGCGGTTTCTCATCACTACAAAAATGCCAATCCTGTGGATGCTATACGTGGTTTAGCCAGACTGGGGCTCAGAAGGGAGGGGAACATTTAGATTTGAGAGCATAGAATTTGCTACACTTCTTTTGTAGGGTGAGCAGCCATTTCGCTTTTCCAGAGCCTTTGTACTACCAGTAAGGCTGGTTTCACATTTGCGTTTAAATCCGCAGCGTTTAAAACGCATCCGAAAGTGGTGGAAAAAAATGCATATAAACGCGTACAAACGCAGCGTTTTTTAGACGCATGCGTTGTCACATGCGGTTAAAAAAACGCCGCGTTTGTACGCGTTTACATGCGTTTTTTCCCGTGTTTGCGTTTTTGGTGCACATGATGAGAAATTTCACAAGAGAAAAATCAAGATAACCAGACACCGCCAATGGGACTAAAGAGGGAGTACAGTCATGGCCAAAAGTATTAACAACCCCGCAATTCTGTAAGATAATACTCAGTTTCTTCCTGAAAATGATTGCAATCACAAATTATTTGGTATTATTATCTTCATTTAATTTGTCTTAAATGAAAAAACACAAAAAGAATTGTCCTAAAGCCAAATTGGATATAATTCCACACCAAACATAAAAAAGGGGGTGGACAAAAGTATTGACACCGTTCGAAAAATCATGTGATGCTTCCCTAATTTGTATAATTAACAGCACCTGTAACTTACCTGTGGCACCTAACAGGTGTTGGCAATAACTAAATCACACTTGCAGCCAGTTGACATGGATTAAAGTTGACTCAACCTCTGTCCTGTGTCGTTGTGTGTATCACATTGAGCATGGAGAAAAGAAAGAAGACCAAAGAACTGTCTGAGGACTTGAGAAACCAAATTGTAAGGAAGCATGAGCAATCTCAAGGCTACAAGTCCATCTCCAAAGACCTGAATGTTCCTGTGTCTACCGTGCGCAGTGTCATCAAGAAGTTTAAAGCCCATGGCACTGTGGCTAACCTCCCTAGATGTGGACAGAAAAGAAAAATTGACAAGAGATTTCAACGCAAGATTGTGCGGCTGTTGGATAAAGAACCTAGACTAACATCCAAACAAGTTCAAGCTGCCCTGCAGTCCGAGGGTACAACAGTGTCAACCCGTACTATCCGTCGGCATCTGAATGAAAAGGGACTGTATGGTAGGAGACCCAGGAAGACCTAACTTCTTACCCCGAGACATAAAAAAGCCAGGCTGGAGTTTGCCAAAACTAACCTGAAAAAGCCCAAAACATTTTGGAAGAATGTTCTCTGGTCAGATGAGACAAAAGTAGAGCTTTTTGGGCAAAAGCATCAACATAGAGTTTACAGGAGAAAAAAAGAGGCATTTAAAGAAAAGAACACGGTTCCTACAGTCAAACATGGCGGAGGTTCCCTGATGTTTTGGGGTTGCTTTGCTGCCTCTGGCACTGGACTGCTTGACCGTGTGCATGGCTTTATGAAGTCTGAAGACTACCAACAAATTTTGCAGCATAATGTAGGGCCCAGTGTGAGAAAGCTGGGACTCCCTCAGAGGTCATGGGTCTTCCAGCAGGACAATGACCCAAAACACACTTCAAAAAGCACTAGAAAATGGTTTGAGAGAAAGCACTAGAGACTTCTAAGGTGGCCAGCAATGAGTTCAGACCTGAATCCCATAGAACACCTGTGGAGAGATCTAAAAATGGCAGTTTGGAGAAGGCACCCTTCAAATATCAGGGACCTGGAGCAGTTTGCCAAAGAAGAATGGTCTAAAATTCCAGCAGAGCATTGTAAGAAACTCATTGATGGTTACCGGAAGTGGTTGGTCGCAGTTATTTTGGCTAAAGGTTGTGCAACCAAGTATTAGGCTGAGGGTGCCAATACTTTTGTCTGGCCCATTTTTGGAATTTTGTGTGAAATGATCAATGTTTTGCTTTTTGCTTCATTCTCTTTTGTGTTTTTTCATTTAAGACAAATTAAATGAAGATAATAATACCAAAGAATTTGTGATTGCAATCATTTTCAGGAAGAAACTTAGTATTATCTGACAGAATTGCAGGGGTGTTAATACTTTTGGCCATGACTGTATATGATGGGATCTCTATATATAGACCCTAGGGCTACTGAAATTTTAACAGTTTGCTACTGTATCCTGTGTCATGATGGATTTTCGCATGGAGAGCTTTTACTTCAACCTGGATTTCAGCTTCAAGCTGTTTCTTGCCTGTGCTTTTGCTTGGGAGCAAGACAGAAATCACGAAAGATGGAGGAGACAACGTAGGCGTTTTTGGAGGCACCCCATTATCGAAGTACGTGAGAGCCGTGGAGCCTATCACAACACTCTATGCCGAGCTTAATTCCAACCCGGAGAAATTCCATGAATATACAAGGATGTCGCAAGACTCGTTCCGGGATTTGCTTGCTCTTGTCCAAGGAACCATACGGAGACAGGACACCCAGCTCCGTAGAGCGATTCCACCAGAGGAACGTCTGCTGGTTACATTAAGGTACGTTACAAATCTAAACCCAATGACAGTCCAAATTTTTTGTTTTCAGACATGTATGTTTTGGCTATTTACCTATCTTTCTTTAGTGTAAACACACCATAAATAGAATAGATTGTAATTTTTTTTGTTTCTGTTTTTCTTACAGATTTCTGGCAACCGGAGAGAGTTTATCATCCCTCCATTTCCAATACCGGCTTGGAATATCCACCCTGTCCGGAATAGTTGCGGACACCTGCCGGGCTTTGTGGAATGTACTCCGGGATGAGTTTATACCCGTACCCACCGCAGACATGTGGCTTGAAATAGCTGAAAAATTCTGAAATGTGTGTGATTTCCCCAACTGTTTAGGAGCGGTGGATGGAAAGCACATTCGCATTATCAAACCAGCCAGGACAGGATCAGAGTACTTCAATTACAAAAAATATTTTTCTGTGGTGCTCATGGCAATAGCCGATGCGAACTGTTGCGTCATCGCCGTGGACATTGGAGCTTTTGGCCGTGGCAACGATTCCCAGAGTTTCAAGAACTCGGATATGGGCCGCCGTGTGTATGGCAACAATTTTAATTTTCCACCGCCACAACCTCTCCCCAACACTCAAGGTCCACCGATGCCATTTGTTATGGTTGGGGATGAGGCCTTCCAGATGTGTGAAAACCTACTGAAGCCATATTCCAGTCGGGACTTGAACCACACTAGAAGGATCTTTAACTACAGACTGACCAGGGCCCGAAGAACAGTAGAGTGTACCTTTGGCATTCTGGTCGCTAAATGGCGCAATCTTGCATCAGCCATAAATCTAAAAGTGGAAACAGTCGACGAGGTGGTCAAAGCCTGTGTTGTTCTCCACAATTACGTAATGACTAAGGAGCGACCCAACATTGAACTGGATGAACCAGTTGCACACCCACCGACCGATTTCCAGCATCACCCGCTGCGGTCAACTGCAGCCGTTGGTCACATGCGGGACCAATTTGCTGCTTTTTTGATTCAGATATTGGACGTGTGTCATGGCAGGACAATGTTGTGTAAATGTCCTGTTGTAATTATATCTGTACCAGTAATTTTCTACAATGATAATATTTCTCATTAATAAACTTTAGTTTTGTTTGTGTTGACCATCTCTCCCATCTTTTTCCTCTCCAAACCAAGGTTGTCCTAAAACTGGCAGTATTTGATCTGTATTTAATATCAGTTTTTGTAATCCAAAACCAGGAGTGGGTGATAAAGGCAGAGGTGCTAGTTATTATGTTAATATCATAATTTACCTCTCATTGTTCCACTCCTTGTTTTGGTTTACAAATATTGATATAAAACACTGGCCACATACTGCTAGTAATGGCAGCCATGTTGCTTTATTGGTAAGCTTGTTGACGTCATTGTGTCATGATTGGCTTCTCCTGTATCCATTGGACACAAACTGAAGAGACAATCACTGTCACACTATCTATACTCATCAAGTCAGGTGTCAGAAATAATGAATTCATGATAAACATATACAGGCTCATGAATTCACTATTTCTGACACCTGAGCAGGAGAGCATAGATATGTAGCGTGTGACAACCATTGTCCCCTCAATTTGTGTGTAATAGATTATGTATAAAGAGAAAATACGTACGCTACTCACCTGGTAGCAGTGTTTTTTCAGGAGCCATGACAGCACAACGAGAGAGGGGATCCGCCCTTCAGGGACAGGAAACCTACAGACATAAAAAGGGCGGCACCTCTCTCCCACGTCAGTTGTTTCCAGAGCATGAGAGGACCACCTTGGTTAATAACACAGATGCAGTATATACATGAATACTTTTTATTATGCAAGTGAACATAAACTTTAACTCAAGATTAACAGGGTGTTGCATCATCCAAAAATATAGGGTAGGGAATCTAAGGGTGCTGTCATGGCTCCTGAAAAAACACTGCTACCAGGTGAGTAGCGTACGTATTTATTCAGTCGCCATGACAGCACAACGAGAGACTTTCAGAGACGAAAGATTTAGGGGGGGATAATAGCTTCTAGCACTCTTCTCCCAAACGTAAGGTCTGAGGAACTACCCAGATCTAATCTGTAATGTCTAAGAAAGGTAGAAGGGGAAGACCATGTGGCCGCCTTACATATGTCTTCGATTGATACCTCTGATCTCTCCGCCCAGGAAGATGCTACGGCCCGCGTGGAGTGTGCCTTTATACCATCTGGAACTTCGTTGCCACCTGCGGTATAAGCGAGAGAGATTGCCTCCCTAATCCATCTGGCTAGAGTGTTTTTAGATACTCTAAGACCTTTCCTTACCCCTTGATAGGCTACAAATAAAGAGTTATCTTTTTTCCAGGTATCTGAAACTGCAATATATCTAAGGAGGCATCTTCTCACATCTAAGCAATGGAATTTACGTTCTTTATCGTTAGTAGGATTGGAGCAAAAGGAGGGAAGGACTACCTCCTGAACCCTGTGAAATTTAGACGCAACTTTAGGCAGATATAGGGGATCGGGTTTTAATATGACCCTATCCTCCCTAACTTGCATGTATGGTGGATGTCTGGAGAGTGCCTGCAGATCACTAACCCTCCTAGCAGATGTGAGAGCAACTAACAGGGCTGTTTTGATTGACAGGATCTTCACAGGAATAGTATCAATGGGCTCGAATGGGGCTTGCGTCAGGGCTGAGAGTACCAAATTCAGGTCCCATGGGACTAACCTTTGTTTAATAATTGGTCTAGACCTGGTGACTGCTTTAAAGAATCTAGCAATCCAGTGATTACTGGCTAAATTAAGATTATATAACGCTCCCAGCGCTGACACCTGAACTCTAAGAGTACTTGTGGCCAAGCCCATTTCCAGGCCTTTTTGTAAAAATTCAAGAACCTGGTTAATACATGGTTCTTGGTCAATTTGAGCCCCTGAAAAAGATAAAAATTTTCTCCATACTCTCACATAAATGCCCGTTGTAGATGGCTTTCTACTTTTAAGGAGAGTATTAACCAGATTCTGAGAGAATCCTTTCCCCCTCAGTAAGGACCTCTCAAGTTCCATGCCGCTAGGTGTAAGTTGGCTACTTGAGGATGGAGGATTGGTCCCTGGGAGAGCAGATCTGGTAGCTCTGGAAGAATCCATGGTTGGCAGACAGACATCTTTCTCAGCCAAGGAAACCAAGCCCTCTTGGGCCAAAATGGAGCTACCAAGATTACCCGGGCCTTGTCCTCCCGAATCTTCCTCAGGACTAGGGGAATTAGATTTAGAGGGGGAAAAGCATACGCGAGCCTGAAGTGCCAAGATATCAGCAGAGCGTCCACAGCGTATGGGTTGTCTTTTGGATTTAGGGAGCAGAATTGATGTAATTTTTTGTTCCCTCTGTTGGCAAAAAGGTCTATCTCCGGACAACCCCATAACTGGATGATCTGACTGAAAATGGCTGGATTTAACGACCACTCCCCCTGTCTGAGCATGTTGCGGCTTAGATAGTCGGCTTTGGTGTTGATACTTCCTTTTATATGAAGCGCCGTCAGGGAGAGAAGATGTACTTCGGCCACCTGAAAGATATGATTTGCGACCTCCATCAATGTACTGGATCGCGTGCCACCTTGACGATTAATGTAGGCCACAGTTACCCGATTGTCTGACAAAAGCCTGACGTGTCGACCCTGTAGGGGCACAAGGAATCTATTTAAGGCATGTTTTACTGCCAACAGTTCTTTCAAGTTGGAGGAAGAGTCCTGTTCAGACAGAGACCATAGTCCCTGAACCCAATCCTCCCCTAAGTGAGCCCCCCACCCTTTGGGGCTAGCGTCCGTAGTCAGCACCCTAGATATGTGATTTATCCAAGGGACCCCCCTGTGTAAATTCGAAGTGTGAGTCCACCAACCAAGCGAATGTACAGTCTCCGCAGAAAGTGTGAATTTACTGTCGAGGTGAGCATTTAGGCGACGGGAATTGTGTAACACGTCCCACTGTAAAGCCCTCGTGTGGAACTGTGCCCAGAGAACTGCCGGGATGCAGGACGTAAGAGAGCCCAAGATTGACATCGCACCCCTGACTGATACTAAGGGATTATTTATTGCCCTGGTGACCAAATGCTTAATCTTCGCAACTTTTGTGTCCGGCAGGCGACATTCCTGCTGACTAGAGTCTATAACATATCCCAGGAATTCTTGTACTTTTAGGGGCTGAAGGCGCGATTTTTTTATATTGATCATCCAGCCCAATTTGTGTAACGCATCCATAACTTTCTGTAGTTGGTCTGAGCAATGCGACTCAGAATGACCCACAATTAGCAAATCATCCAGGTACGGGACTATTAATATATCCTGTTCATGCAAGTGCGCCATAACCTCCACCATGATTTTTGTGAACACCCTGGGTGCAACTGCGACTCCGAACGGAAGTGCCTGATATTGAAAGTGTTCTACTGTGCCAGCTAGTGAGACCGCCACCCTAAGAAATCTCTGATGATCAATATGAATTGGTACATGGTAATAGGCGTCTTTGAGATCTAAGACAACCATAAAACAGTGGTGAAAGAGTAATTTTATTGCTGTTTTGACCGACTCCATTTTGAAGGAGGGTATGAACAGAAAATTATTCAGGCCTTTTAAATTAATAATGGTGCGATATGAACCATCAGGTTTTTTGACCAGGAACAGAGGGGAATAAAACCCCCTACCTTCCTCGCCTGCAGGGACTCTGACTAGAACATTCTTCTGTTGGAGCTCCCGGACCTCAGACTCTAGTGCCAACTGCTCTGTAGAGGAGGAACGAACAGGTGTTAACATAAATTTGTCCCGAGGAGTATGGTGGAAGTCTAAGGTTAGGCCTTTCTCCACAATGCTTAGAATCCATGGATTGTTTGTAATCTGCACCCAGGCTGGGTAGAAGGCCGAAAGCCTACCCCCCACCTGGTCCGCTAGTCATTGTGGTTTCTTAACCTCTCGTGAAGGATTAAACATAAATCCTCTACCCCTTCTTCTGCTGTTGTCATATCTAGTAGATTCTCTGTTGGAGTCTCTATATGGTCTTCTGCGGTTGGACCATCCTCTATTATAGTCCCGTCTGTAGAAGGGTCTTCCTAGGAAGGGAAAGCGTTTTTTACTATCCCCTGCTTTTTCCAATAGCTCGTCTAGGACTGGTCCGAACAAGTGAGCCCCTTCACAAGGAATGCTACATAATTTTGTTCTAGCTTGTAAGTCCCCTGGCCAGCATTTTATCCATAGTGCTCTCCTGGCTGCATTGGATAATGCCGAGGACCTGACGGCCAACCTGACCGAATCTGCTGAAGCATCTGAGAGGAAGGCTGCGGCATCCTGGATTGTGGACATAGAGGACAATATTTCCGACCTAGGGACTTTATCTCTGAGCTGATCTTCGAGGTGACCCAACCAAACCATCAAGGATCGAGCGGTACAAGTGGCTGCAATGGCTGGCCTCAGAGACCCTGCTGAAGTCTCCCAAGCTCCCTTAAGGAAGATGTCGGCTTTCCTATCTAACGGGTCTTTCAAATTTCCCAAGTCGTCGAAGGGGAGAGACGACTTTTTGCATGCCTTAGCGACTGCCGCATCCAACTTCGGGACTTTATCCCATGAGGACGAAGCCGCTTCTTCAAAGGGATACCGTCTTTTAAAGGCTGGCGGAAGCGACCCCTTCCTTTCTGGTTTCTTCCATTCTTTTGAGATTAATGATTTGATCTTGTCAATCACTGGAAAGGCTCTTCGGGATTTTCGCTCAATACCCCTGAACATAACATCCTGAATGGAACATTCCGATTGGGTATCTTCTATCCCCATTGTGCTGTTAACTGCTTTGACCAGATGGTTAACCCTTTCTAGGGACAAACAGGCTCGAGCAGACTCCTGATCCTCAGAGGAGGAAGTGGACGGAAGAGACCCTGAGCTCAGCTCACCCGAATCCGAATCTACCTCAGATAAAGGGGATGACCTTTTAGCTTCTGCCCCCCGAGATTTGGATCTCTCGGCACCTTTAATTTCCTGTCTCACCATCTCTCTTATTGTAGAGGTTAGATCAGGCGCCTCCTCCTCCAGTAAACGTTGAACACATATTTTACATAACTTCCTCAAATGTCCATCTGGAAGCGGCTCTGCACATTCGGCACACTGCCTATGTTTGGCTTTGGACAAACTTTTCCTCCCCTGATAGAGGAAAAAAGACAAGGGGAACACAACCATCACTAAGTGGACTTTCACGAAGCTCACTTACCCCGTCCAGTAATGAGTGGTACCGTAGATGGGGGATCCTTCGAAGCCGGCAAATCTTTACGGGCTGAGGATTTTGGTATAGAGATCCGTGCCTCCTTAGCTCCACCAGCGCGGCTACTGCCACTAGACCGACGCTGGGAGCTTCTACGAGGCTTATCTGACAGCTGCTGCGGCTCCTGCTGCTGCTGGCTGGTAGTTCCTTCTGGCGACTCCATTATGGAATGGGTGAGGAACTCTGATTATCCCAGCTTGCCGCATTAAATACCCCCAAGGTACCGCCCCCGGATGGGGGCCAGCAGGGAATCCCAGGTGGCCGTCTGCCGCTGTGCTGCGCTACCCCTCCCTGAAGCCCAGACTGATCCCGCAGCTGGGCGCCGCCATTAGCCGGAGATGACGCTACTGCGCATGCCCAGCCGCGTCATCCGGCCGCGCCGCCCGCCGCGTCATCCGGACACGCCCCCTTCAGGACGCGGCGGCGGCGCCAAGCCGACACGCGGACCAGGACGCCAGCAAACCCCCCGGACCAATGCCGCGTCCCCGCCCGGACCAGCCATGACTCCCGGGACCCTGAGCAGCCAAGCACCTCCATAGGTATGTGCGGTTGCCTGAGATGCTAGCCTACCAGAGGCTGCTTCCTCCTGCTGTCACCTACACCGCGCAGTGCCCCTGCCGTGTGGTGCTTCCTGCCCCCTGGACGGGCCGAGGTAGGGGACCCCCGCTACCTGTACCGGGCCGCCAGGAGTGGGGAGTCTTCTTACTTCGACCCTCTTGTCAGGGCCTGTCTGCAAGAGGTTCCGCTGTCAGGGACAGGAAACCAAACAGACGTGGGAGAGAGGTGCCGCCCTTTTTATGTCTGTAGGTTTCCTGTCCCTGAAGGGCGGATCCCCTCTCTCGTTGTGCTGTCATGGCGACTGAATAAATGGTGGTTATACAAGGCAGTTATCTACTGAACAGGTCAGGTGTCATAACTAATGAGTTTTTTGACACCTGACCTGTTCAGTAGAGGTCTGCACTGTATTTCCACCATTTTCTCTTCAGACTGCCACACGCAAAAAGAGATTATGGAGATACATGTAATATTTTTTGGCCCACCTCATATCTGTATACTAAAGACACACAAAGCTGCAGTCTTTTTATTTTTAACTACTGGAGATATGATGTGGGCCAAAAAGTGTGTGGCGACGTTTCTTGGCGCACGGTGTGTGTTGCCGGCGGCGATAGACACAATAAACCAAACATAATTGTGGCAAATCAAACTTTTTTTATTTTGTTAACAACTGAAAAAAATTATTTTTTACTGCGCCGGCTTGGGGTAGAGTGATGTAAACGGGGGGTGTGAAGAACTGAGGCCTGGCTAACCGTGGACAACGCAGAGGTGGCAGAAGAAGGGGCAATGAAACTAGAAGGGTCTGGACATTCGGGGATGGGGCTTGACACATAGTAACATAGTTAGTAAGGCCAAAAAAAGACATTTGTCCATCCAGTTCAGCCTATAGAGGCTTGAGACGCACTGGAAGGGTGAGACAAAACTGACATTAGACACATTGGTAGGTGAAGGGGGAGGAATGCTAAGAGTCCTCTGGTTTTTTTTTTCTGGTTTTTTTTGGGGGGTTTGCCTGGTTGGGGGACGTCTTGGTGGGCGACCTGTCAGGGTCCGGCTGAACTGTGTCAGAGTCCATATTGCTCGTAGAGCATGCAGCCATGCCAGAGTCCATAGCGCTTGGAGAGCGGAAGGCCATGCCAGGGTCCTGCTGCATAGTGGTGGGGGCGGTACGGAAAGCCATGCCAGGGTCCTGCTGCATCGTGGTTGGGGCGGTACGGAAAGCCATGCCAGGGTCCTGCTGCATCGTGGTGGGGGTGGTACGGAAAGCCATGCCTGGGTCCTGCTGCATCGTGGTGGGGGCGGTACGGAAAGCCATGCCAGGGTCCTGCTGCATCGTGATGGTGGCGATACGGAATGCCATGCCTGGGTCCTGCTGCATCGTGGTGTCAGTGGAGGAGGTCCAAGCAGGAGCAGCGGTTGTCACGGTGGTGGTGGTGGTGGGATGTCTAACTGCACTCGTCATGGTGCTGGCGCTGTAGTGGAGTCCGCCTGTGGAAGGAATTGAGGTGGCCGTGCAGTGGTATGCAGCAGAGGTCGGCATTGAGGTTAATCGTGACAGTGAAGGCAAAGTTGGATATGCCCCCTCTGTATGCTGGAAATACCGACTCTGCTGCATAGCCTGCACGCAAGCAGCATTGCAGGCCTGCATGACACTCAGCTGGAGATCAGGAGTAAGGTGTTCCGACATGCCCTGCTCAATTTGGTTAAAAAAATGATGAGCTGACCTCTGGAGGTCGGCTTTCATTTGATCAAGGCTTTTGGTGGAGGTTATGTGAAACATCCATTCGGTCACCTAAAGCCTTGATTGCTTTGTGTAAAACCGAGCTCAAGTGCAAAAACTCGGGCATGAGTGACCTGTCCGAAGCTCTCTGTCGCTGCCGGGATGAGCCCAAAAAAAGGGGGCAGTGGAAGAGGACTGCGAAAGGGGAAGACCTGATGGACCAGCTCCCTGGTCTCCAGTTAGTGTGGAAGGCCCACCTGCTGCTGCGCTGCTGGATGGCTGGGACGGGTCCGTGGCTGTCGGATGAAGGACCGCTCCAGAACTTGGGCCGACAGTCGTGCTGTGAAAAAAGGAAAAAGAAAATTAATATCAAAAATTGACCAGACGCAAAATCCTGTGGAATTTAAAAATACAGATTATGGCAATACAAAACAACATAAAGCATGTGATAAATACTTACGTTCTCTGGGCAAGGACCGGTCTTAAAAATGCCAGAACGCGATGGTATTTGTATGTTCGGATTCTTGCTCCTGAACCACTGGGAACACGACTCTTGACGCAGGTCCTTTTTGAAGCGGTCCTTCTTCGAACGCCAACGTGTTTTTACTTTGTCCACTGTTAAGAAAAAAACATTATGGTCAGAAAATGGACTTTTTGCCGTGCTCAGCCAACTGTGTGTGATGAGAGAAACTCCTGAGAGTTTCTTTCATCACACACAGTCGAGTGAGCACGGCCAAGGTCTCTGTTGCTTCACACTGCAGTGCAATACTTACCAAATGCACTTCGGACCCGGGTCGTGGCGTTGTCCCAGCCATCCCACATCGCTTGGGCCACCTCATTCCACAACCGCCGGATCGTGGTGTTGTTCGAGTGCAGTGGATCCCGGCTGTCCCACAACGGGACTCGCTCCTGAACCAGGGTGATAAGTAGGTCATTGTCTATCAGATTATCGTCCCGTTGTGAAACCTAAAAATTAAAGAAAGTCATTAAAGTTTGCTCAATTACTTAAGGAAAAGAAAGAAAAAAGATGCTGAGAAATAGCATGAATAGGAAAGTCAAGATACAAAAGGATTCCAGAAGGAAAAAGTTTAGAAATACGAGTGGAAAGAAATGAAGATTCAAGAATATTACACTGAGGACAGTCAGCCTTGTATACGTACCCGCTGCCGTCTTTCCACCGGACCTTGACTCCGCTGCTCCTGCCCTGTTGGTGCCTCAGTAGAAGAGTTCTAAAAAAAAAGGAAAAATCAAATTGTCACGTGTCGATGTGACAGTGAATACTTACCGATCTGACGAGGCAAATACTCACCTCACTGACATTCTCCACTTCCGACTGTCGTGGCTGAAACTCCTCACCAGATGAAGAATCCGAAGATGACATTCTGATGCATGTTGCATGTAGAAAGAAAAAAAAAAAATGGCAGAAATTAGTACATGTAGAGACAAAAAATAGAAAATAAAGGCATTGGCTAGGATATACTCACATTGTTCAGGGTCTTGTCCTCCAAGATGTGGCCTGTCCGTGTCTCTTCGGCTTCAGAGTCTGGTGAGAAGTGACCTGCAACTGTCCACACCCTCCCTTTTATCACCTTGATGGTGGGGGGTGGCTTATCAGTGTCTAGACATTGTTATCTCAATTGAAACGCATGCGTTCAAAAATGCAACCAAACGCATGTGCTAAAAAACGCATGCGTTTACATAGACAGCAATACGTTTTTTTGACGCAATCGAACGCATGCGTTTCCTTGCGGCAAAAAAAGCCTCTAGAAATTACTACATGTTGCATTTCCGCGCCAAGACGCAAGCATCGAAACGACGCATGCGTCGTCAAACGCGGCCAAACGCGAACAAATAAAAACGCATGCGTTTTTAATGTTAAATATAGGAAAACACGACGCATGCGTTTATATGCGTTACAAACGCAGCGGCAAAAAACGCAAATGTGAAACCAGCCTTATGTGGAAGCCCCCTATATTTACGTTAACAGATGAAGGACCTGAGTGGGGTCTTGCTTTTTTTGTGGATTGAGTTGAAGATTTTGTTAGGAACATTTTACATAACATTTGGGATCACATTTCTCCTGCGCTCTGCGCTGAGCTCTTACATTAAGATTTCCATATAAATCTCATCTAAATAAGAAAGCAGAGTTACTCTGAATTCAGTCTGGCCTCTGTTCAGTGGTGTCCTTTTCAGAAGTGCACAAAACTGTTGCCGATGCCACTTTTCTGCATGGCTAAAAAGACGGACACTGCCGGATCACAGTGCCTCCATCTGCCTCATTATAGGGAATCTTCCACCGGGAGTTCCATCTGAATCACTTATTTCAGAGACTTACACGGAAACCCCAGTGTAGGTGCTCAACGCAGAGCACAAGATAAATGTGTGCAGAGCCTTACTGCGATCTTTGGGAGGCAGAATGAAGAAAAATCAACAGTAGGTGAAGAATTGGTTTTATTTTATTTTTTTTACGCCGTTCCTCATGCAGTATAAGTGATTATGCAACTTTATTCTTCAGGTCGGTGCGATTACAGCGATACCAGATTTATTTCGGGTTTTTATGTTTGGCTGCTGTCACACACTAAAAGACGCTTTTTATTGCAAGACATAGTTTTTTGCATCCTCACATTTTGAGAGCTATATTTCCATATTTTGGCTGACAGTCATATTATCGCTTGTTTTTTGCGGGACGAGTTGACATTTTTATTGGTACAATTTTTGGCACATTACATTTTTTTGATCACTTTCTATTTTGATTTTTGGGAGGCAGAATAAAAAAAACAGCAATTCAGGAATTTCTTTTTGGGGGAGGTTATGCCGTTTTGTTTATGGTAAAATTGATATGGCAGCTTTATTCTACGGGTCAGTACAATTATAGCGATACCTTATGTGAGGCAGTGACCCCTGGTACAGCTAGGGGGCGCTGTATGTGCTCTCCAGAATGTGCATAGAAGCGTAGTGAGGCCATGAGGGCGTACTACAGACACAGGTGTGGCTGTAATTAGAATAGTGAAGCAGTGACTGATTAAAAAGCCCTGTAGTACTGGGGTAGGTGTGTCTGTGTTCTTGGAAGCAGACAGGGCAGTTGTCTGCAGAGCTCTCTCTGAGTGGAGCAGCACAGAGGCTAAAGGAACCAGAGAGACTGACACCCTGCGTCTTGGGCTGTCTTATGTGTACCCGGCTGCACTCCAGAGGATAAAGAATGCAGTGCGCTGCGTGAGTACAGAGACTTCTTACTGGCGTGCGGTCACCCAGGGAAACTGGACAGAGGGAAGTTCGGCCTGTGTATTGACTGCGTCATATAGCCATGCATTATTAATGGACTGTATGAAAAAGCTGAATACTATATTTACTGTGTGAAGTAACAATAAAAGAACGTTTTGTTTGAACTTGCTTGGGTCACTGCCGTTTCACTGTATATGGTCCTACCACTGCATCACACTTATTTATATCATTTTCTTATGTTTTGGCACTTTTACACAAAAACTATTTTATATAAAAAAACAATTATTTTTGCATACCTTAACTAGTGGGACAGGTTAACTAGTGAGACAGTTTTAAAGATCGGGTCGTTGCAGACTTATTGTTTAAATATATTTTTCTTAATTCAAATATTTATTTGTAAATACAATATCTTGATTTTTATTATTTTTGATTTTTTTTTTTTACTTTTCTTTTAACTTTTTTACTTTGTCCCACTATGGGACTATCATTTTTCGCAGGCTGATCGCTTCTACAGCATGGAGATGCAGCAGCATCTCACGCATACGCTGTGTCACAGGGCGGGAAGGAGTTAATATTGTGGACGCAGGTACATGCGTTTGTATGCTTTTGGCTGCGTTTGACTACGCATGTGTCGTTTCGGCTTGTGCGGCTGGGTGCGACTAATTCAACATGCTGCAATTTTGGTAGCGGAAATTTGCCGCCACCAAACGCATGAAGACGCTGGCAGAGGGAATGTGTCGAAACAATGCATTACAGTCTATGGTAATGCAGGTGTACGTAACTACACGCGTTCGCTAGCATGTGTTTTTCCAGAGTAAACATGTCTAGACACAGATTAGCCACCCCCTACACAAAGATAGATCAAAAGAATGTGTGGGCACTGGCAGTACACTACTCTACAGACCCCTGGAAGCAGACAGACTTTGAAGCAGGCACTTGGAAGCAGACTGAAACCTCTCCAGAAGAATCCCAACTTTGGCTAATGTGAGTATAAAAGCGAATGTCTGTCTGTCCTTTTTTCTATCTTTAGTATGTACTAATTTCTGTCTATTTTTTCTTGCAGCATTCATGTCTTCTTCCTCGTCTTTTGAGGAGCACCCTGGCCCTGAAGGTGCTGGACAGGAAAGTGAATTGAGTACATTCCCTACTGATTTGCCAGTATTCTCTCTCACACATACACATGTGGTCATTTTTTTTTCTTATCAGACCAGTTCTTCCAGTGCAGCAGAGGCAGAAAAGGAGCAGCCAGCACACGTTCGGGCGGCAAGATGGCGTGCAAGTATACTTGACCGATTTTTTTTTTTTTTCCATGACTATACTATTCTTGCCTGTTTTTTATTTCTTCACTTTGCTTCTATCTTCCCATTTTTGTCTTGACTACTATTTTTTTTCTTGACTTTAACTTATTCTTTCCTGCTTTCTGCATCTCTTGCTTTCTTTCTTTTTCTTATCTTTACAACATTAATGTCTTTCTTTATTTTCTAGGTTCCAGAATGGGATGAAGACCTCCTTGATAATGACCTTCTCGTTTCCCTGGTCGAGGAGCGAGTCCCGTTGTGGGACCAGGGTTCAGCAGCACTGTTCATCCGGAAGCTGTGGAATGAGGTGGCCTGATGGATGGCTGGGAGAAAGCCACGGGCTCACAAGGAATTTTGTAAGTATTTAAATGTTGTGTGATGCGCCATTCACCTTGGCCGGGATGACCCAACTGTGTGTGATGCGAAAAACTCCTCCGAGTTTCTCACATCACACACAGTTGTGTTATCCCGACCGAAAGTGCACCGAAACGTTTTCTTTTTTTTCACTGTGAACAAAGTCAGAACCCATTGGCGTTCGATGAAGGATCGCTTCAACAAGGACCTTCGTCGGGAGATCCAGGTACGCAGTGGTGCTGCAGCAAGGATCAAACAGTATAAATATCATCGCATGCTGGCGTTTTTGAGACCGCTCCTTGCCCGCCCAGAGAACGTATTTTTGTGTTGTATTGTGTTGTTTTCCCTAATCTGTTTTTTTCTACTCCACAGGAGATGGTGCTTTTACTATTGTAAATTTTTGGTACGAAGATTTGTCTTTCATTTTCACAGAACCTGGAGCAGCACGCTTGAACCTGGATCTGGAGTGGTCCTTCATCGAACAGCCATGGACCCGTCCCAGCCATCCACCAGCGAAGCAGCAAGTGGGCCTGCAACACAGACAGGAGACCAGACAGCTGGTCCATCAGGTGTTCCCCTGTCCCAGACCTCTGTCTCTTTTTTTTGGTCTCTTCCCGCCAGCGGCAGAAGGCCTCGGACAGGTCACTCATGCCCGAGTTTCTTGACTTGAGCTCGGTCTTCCAGAATGGCTTAAAGGCGCTGGGAGATAGACTGGAAAGTGGTCTGAGTCATATTAATACACTTTTCCAGGATGTCAACCAGCGCCTTACCCGTCTGGAAGCCGACCTCCAGAGACCAGCACATCATTTCTTTAATCAAATTGAACAGGGCGTGTCGGAACGCCTTACTTCTAATCTCCAGCTCAATGTCATGCAGGCCTGCAATGCTGCTTATATGCAGGCTATGCAGCAGAGTCGGTACTTGCAGCAGTCAGTGGGGGTATTTCCACCTCTGCCAACACTGACACGCTTGACCTCAATACAGAGTTCTGCTGCATACCACTGCACGGCCACCAACATTCCAAGCCCTGCTGGACAACACTACAGCGCCACCACCATGCCTAGTGCTGCTCCTTTTTGGTCCTCCACCACCACCACCACCACCACCGCCATGCCGCAGCAACCGAACCCTGGCAGGCCGTCCACCAGCACCATGCCACAGCAGCAGCACCCGTATCCTGCCAGGCCATCCACCCACACCATGCCGCAGCAGCAACCAGATACTGCCAGGCTGTCCACCAGCACCATGCCACAGCAGCAGCAACTGGATCATGCCAGGCCGTCCACCTGCACAATCCCGCCTGAAGACACAACACCAACACTTCCCAGAAGACAGCAGCGCAAAACACTGTGTCTGATGTCCGGTTTGTCGCTCCCTTAAGGTGTGTCTGTGTTAAATATTAATTTAATTATTCTTATTCTCAATTCTGTACTGAGCACATTGTCTCTCGCTGACTTTACAAAAAGCTATTTCTGTATATGTAGCTCAGAGTATAAGTCAACACCATATAGAGAGAACACGTGGTCTGTGGGACTCACACCTGCTTCTCCATTATTCTCCATGGACTTCAGACAACTCACAGAAGGAATGAACAACTGGTAGCCATGATGACTTCTATTCCATGACAAACAGACGCTTTTTTCCATCTCAGGAAAGACGAGGAACAAATGGACAATCTGTTCGTAAGTATTTCACCTATTTTATGTTTTTGATACACATAATTATATCCCATATAAGGCCATGAAGAAAGAAATATACAAAACCAAAAAATTATATATATCTTTATAAGTTTTCAATAATCATTAAAAACAAAGCAAATACCACAAGTACAGGAGAATATACGGTGGGACACCCATGGCAACGCCCCCCAAATGAAACCAAGACAGTCTATACTATAGGTAACAGTAATGTGTTAGATGTTATACCATAACCCAAGAAGTACGAAAGAATTCACCTTTCAAGTACGAATGAGGGCACCTATGTGCTAAATCCAATATAGGGTAATAATATTGGTCTAAAAAGACCTAGTGGTACAAAAGTATTTGCGTATTAGTAGAAATTAACTAGTATAAAGCAGTGTCCGTGTTAGTACTGTAAAGGCGAAAAAAGTAAAAGATCAACATTTAACAGTGACAATAAATATAACACAGGTATACAACGCTAAGTTTATATGAGTAAGGCATAGTTACCAGAGAGGCGTACCAAGTGAAGCCCACCACACCCAACACGCGTTTTACACTGAAATGCTTTGTCTTCTAATTTATGTTTTGCTGCAATGTGTTTTTTTCTGTGGACAATCCAATAAACCACTACATATTTTTTATGAAAATATCATGACATTTTTCTTTAAGAGTAACGCATCTGGTAAAGAGTCCTGATTAAATAAATGTGGGAAATAAGCATATTTAACAGTCTGTCTCGTCCCATGCCTCCACTACCATCCCTGACCTCCTTGACCCCACTACTTTTGTCACCCCTTCCCTTGCAACAACCCCTTTGTCGTCTTTACCCAGTCAAACGTCTCAGCTCAACAACCCAGTTCCGTCACGTTTCCCCAAGTCGCAGTAGTAAATGTAATTTTTTTCTTTTTTTAAATAAATGTGTATTTTTTTGCCCCTACTGTTTGGTTCTTTGTGGTCCTCCGCCGGCAACTCACTGTGCGCTGACTAAACACACGGCGTCGTACACTTTGTGTTTTTACTGCCTCATATCTCCAGGACTGACACGACTTGAACACTGCACTGCAGCTTTGTTTCTTGTGTCTGTCATGGAGCTATGAGTTGTCAAAAACAAATATGACTTGTATTCTCTCCAGCATCTCTTCAGTCTGCGTAATCTATTGGACGCAGAATGAAGAGACGATGGAGGTAATACAAGGCATATCTATACTCACCTGGCCATCCTGAATTAACTATTTCTGACACCTGGCCTGGTGAGTATAGATATGCCTTGTATTACCTCCATCGTCTCTTCATTCTGCATCCAATAGATACAGCAGCCTTAAGGGACACTGGACTGAATCAGAAGTCGCCTACCATAGCACTGACATAAGTGGATTTGAGTTTATTAAAGACAGAAAGCGCTCAGTACAGGTTTCGAAACAGGTTTTTTTTGTTACACAAAACATTACAGGAACATTTTAACATTACAGGTACATGCATAAACACAACAGAATATTTTATTAAACCATTCCTTCTTCCATGCCACACGTCCGATATCAGAAACCAAGTAGGCAGCAAATTGGTTCCTCATTTTGGCAACTTCTACTGTTGACCGCAGAGGGTGATGATGATGGTAAACTGGCAAGAGGTTTGAAACTGGTTCATCAAGTTCAATGTTGGGTCGCTCTTTAGGCTACTTTCACACTAGCGTCGGGCTAGGTAACCGACGCTAGCGTTGTTTGCGCCGCACAACGGGTGCAGCGGATGCAAATTTTCATCGCATCCGCTGCCCCATTGTGAGGTGCGGGGAGGTGGAGGAGGAGTTCCGGCCGCACATGCGCGGTCGGAAAAAGCGGTCCGTCGGCTGCAAAAAACGTTACATTTAACGTTTTTTGCTCCTGGCGGTCCGCCACAACACGGTGCCACCATCGCAAGACGGTTGCGACGTGTGTCAATATGTCGCAATGCGTCGGTAATGTAACACTATGGGGCAAAAACGCATCCTGCAAACAACTTTGCAGGATGCGTTTTTTTCCCCTAAAAGACGCATTGCGACGTATTAAAAAAAACACCAGTGTGAAAGTAGCCTTAGCCATTATGTAGTTATGCAGAACCACACAGGCTTTGACAACCTCATCGACTGTCTCCATTTTAAGATTAGTGGCTGTTCCAAGAATGCGCCATTTTGATACAAGAATCTAAAAGGTACACTTAACAGTTCTTTGTGCCCTGCTCAGTCTGTTAAATTTTTTTGGGTGTGGTTCAAGTCCCGACTGGAGTATGGTTTCAGTAGGTTTTCACACATCTGAAAGGCCTCATCTCAACCATAACAAATGGCACTGGTGGGCCTTCAGTGTTGGGAAGAGGTCGTGGCAGGGGGAAATTAAAATGTTTTTCATACAAGCGTTTGCCCGTGTCCGAGTTTTTAAAAGTCTAGGAGTCAGTGCCACGGCCAAAAGCTCCAATGTCCACGGCAACAAAGCGACTGTCAGCATCTGGAATCGCCATGAGCACTACAGAAAAATATTTTTTGTAGTTGAAGTACTCAGATCTAGTTCTGGCGGGTTTGGTAATCCGAATGTCTTTTCCCATCCACTGCTCCCAAACAGTTGGGGAAATTACAGACTTTCCAGAATTTTTCTGAAATTTCCTGCCACATTGCCGCACTGGGTAGGGGGATAAATTCTTCCTGGAGAACATTCCACAAAGCAATGCAGGTGTATGCAACTATTCCAGACAAGGTGGAAATTCCTAGCCGGTACTGAAAATGGAGCGATAAGCTCTCTCCGGTAGCCAGGAATCTGCCAAAAAAAAAAAGAAATAAAAAAAATCACGAACAATAATATTTATGATGTGGTTTGCTAAACACATAAAGGAAAAAAACAAATAATATATGGCAGAACAATAATAATTATGACAGGCGTTAGTTTTGAAATATTACATACCTTAATGTGACCAGGAGACGCTCCTCAGCAGGAATCGCTCTACGGAGCTGGGTGTCCTGTCTCCTGATGGCTCCTTGGACACGATCAAGCAAATCCTGGAAGGTCTCTTGAGACATCCTGGTATAGTTCACAAATTTCTCCGGGTTGGCATGGAGCTCGCTGTATAGGGTGTGGGTAGGCTCCATGGCTCTCCCGGACTTCGATAATGGGGTGTCTCCAAAAACGCTGAGTTCTTCTCTGTCCTTCTTTATTTCTTTGTTGCTCACAAGCAAACGCAAAGGCAAGAAACAGCTTGAGATCCAAATCCAGGTTGAAATAAAAGCTCTCCATGCGAAGATCGTGAAGCAGGATACAGGAGCAAAATCTGAATATTTCAGCTGTACAAAGTGTCTATATAAAGAATTCCCATGAGACACGCCCATTGGTGGTGTCTGTTTATCTAGATTTTTCTCCTGGTACATTTTTCACCTTTACAACTCATACGCATAAAAAGCGCAGACGCATGCAAAACGCATGCAAACATTGCGTTTTTTTGACCGCATGCATAAGTTGATGCGGATAAAAAAAAAACGCTGCATTTGCATGCGGTTTTTCGTGCATTTGTGGTTGTGGGCGATACTTAGCGGACACAACCGCAAATGTGAAACCAGCCTATATCCCAGTATGGTACAGTAAGGTGGTGGTATATTTCAAAGCGTTTCGAAGTACATAACTACTTCAGGAAAAACCACATGTGGTCTGTTACAGTCTGATGTCTGATGGTCGCTTGTTGACCCGTGGATCCGCTGCAGCGGATTTACTACATTATATAAGTCCTTAACAGATTGAACATGTGAGCTTAATCTGAGTGCTAAACTAACTGTATTTCTTGGATAAGACCCTATTTGCGCTGATTTCTCCTACAGTTTCTTGGTTATCATGTAATTATTATGTTTGAGGTTATCCTGATATTTTAAACAAAATAAAAAATGCACTTCCAAAAAAAAATTTCCTCCTCCAAGATGGCACCGCCGCATGCGCAGTAGCAGCTATCGGCAGTAGCGGATACTGTGCAGGCTCGGAGGTGCATCTTGGAAAAAAATCTTTTCTCCTAGCAAGATGGCGCCGCCGGCGCATGCGCAGCTATCGGAGTATATAGAGTTGCTATTGCGCATGTACCAGCGACACCATCTTACTACAGGAAAAAAATTCCTCCTCCACTGTGCAGGCGCGGCGAGTGCCTTTTTTTTTTTTTTTGTAAATATCAGGATAACCTCAACCATAATAATTCTATGCTCATTACACATGCAATTATGCTGCAGTGCAGGTGTCATGGCTGGTGCCTGCCTGCAGAAGGTTTTTTTTTTTTAGTATGTACTGTATATAATAATCTTTATTTTTATATAGTGTTATATATTCCGCAGCGCTTTACAGTTTGCACATTATCATCACTGTCCCCGATGGGGCTCACAATCTAAATATATATATTAATTGTGTAAACTAGGGGGCAGGTCACTGAGGGATCAGTGACTTGTCAGCAGTCTTCATTATGAATAGCTAATCAGAGCACCACATGAAGACCTGCCACAGGCCGCCTGAAGCACGAGCATATCATCAAGTCAAAACTGGAACTAAAGAATAAACAACCACAAGACGGATTTCATCAACCAAGGTATCATTTTAAATCAGCATAACGGCGCAGACCTGACACTGTCTGTAGGTTACTGTGCACAATCCTGCTGACAGGTTCCCTTTAAGTTTTCGTGAAATATATAATGCTTTCATGCCTTGTCGAAGGAATTCCACTACTTGACACTTTTCCATCCATGAGTTTAATTGAAAAACAAAAAATACATGTTTATGCCCTTTACATCCAAATTGCACAATAATTTGGAACACTGTGTACGTGCAATGCTACATTCCATCAATCTCAGCAGTCCACATCTAATTCAAATTTTCCATATAGACTCCTGGTGCCATCCAAAGTGCCTTGATCTAGTGATGAATACCATTCAGTCAGCCCCCTTTGATTTTCTGAAAGAAGTTTTCATCCTTTTCTACTCTTATAAGGTTGCTGCTACCTCTTTTGAGAGGGTCTCTGAATTGGCATTTCTTTCCTACCTATTAACCTTTTGAACCATCCATGAGGACAAGGTAGTTCTTGGCCCCAACTCGATGTTGTCAGAGCCATTTTTCCGTACCGGTCAGTTACTACTTAAGACTATTTGGCGCCATGTTCATCAATTGAAGGCAACCATTTCCTGCCGTAACCGCTTAGCCATCCTGGACCCTTACCTGTTACGCACAGTGAGGGAAGACTAAGTGCAACACGAGGGGATGAGGGGAAGGAAGCCCAAACGCTAGGGATAGTGGAGACCCCTAGGCAGATCTAAAAGCACCCTGCCTACCCTATCGTCCCTATATTGTTTCCAATCGCCGAGCAGGAACCCAAGCCCTGTATATCCCTAGAGCTAGGCCCTGAATAGGGAAAAGGGGGAGGGGTAAACACTGGTCAGTCCCCACTGCACACTAAAGAGAAGAGGGGAGACAAACAAGGGGGATGCAACTTAGTGTGACCAGACAGAGAGGTAATATAAAACGTCATCCAACAGCACAAGAGAGGAAGTAAGTCGACTGCTATAGCTCCAAGCCTTCACAAGGGAAAAATGTGTCTATAAACACCCAGGTCCAGGTGTGTCAATTAGAGCCCGAGGGATGTTGCCACTGGGTCCAAATGTCAGAAGGATTAGGAAGGTGTCTGCAATTCCAAACGCGGAGACCTTCTGCAGTCAGATGCAGAGTGACTGTCTGTAGCATCTGACACACACGTGACATTGGCTTAGAAACACACGGCACCCGTGACATTACCACACCAAGACTCAAAATGTCCCATTTCAGAATTCCGAATTACTCTAAGTGGCGATTACGTTTGCAACTCAAGATGCAGAACTTGCCAGAGCCTTCTGTGGGCAGCATTAGCTTGGCCCACTGAATTCTTATATTCTGTTTCCTTCATTTTTAATTTTTTTCCCCACCTTCCAGGACTGCTTTGGAATGTATAATTTTTACAGATGATTAACTACACATACATTTTTTACAGATGCATAAAGTAGGAATATAGCACCATGAACAGTGCCATGTATTAGGATAGCACTGAAATCTCATCTCTCGAGATCTTGATCCCGAGATCACCATCTGCGCATGGGTCGCCCCCAGGCAATGGCCATATTCCCGGAGACCACAGCACATGGAACCGTGGAAGTGCCAGGGCTCTGGCCTGCTGCAAAATGTCTGCAGAGCTTCGGGCAGCGCCGCACACCCACACAGCACCTCTGGGCACCAGAGGCCCCCTGCAGCACAAGCCAGCAACCGCCGGGCACCCAGAGACACCCCCTCATTCCAGCCTGAGGCCTGCACCCATGATCTCGGTAAGGCATGTTCGCTTTCTAAGGCTACTTTCACACTAGTGACAGTACGGGGCCGTCGCCATGCGTCGGCCCGATGTATCGATGTAAACTGAAGAAAATGAACAACGAGGGCAGCGGATGCAGTTTTACAACGCATCCGCTGCCCCATTGTAAGGTCCGGGGAGGAGGGGGCGGAGTTCCGGCCGCGCATGCGCGGTCAGAAAAAGCGGAACCGACGGACAAAAAAGGTTGCATGCAACGTTTTTTTGTCCCGACGGACTGCAAAAACACGACGCATCCGTCGCACGACGGATGCAACGTGTGGCAATCCGTCGCTAATGAAAGTCTATGGAGAAAACCGCATCCTGCGGGCAACTTTGCAGGATGCGTTTTTTCTCCAAAACGACGCATTGCGGACGCTAGTGTGAAAGTAGCCTAAGACGCACCCCCATTTTCCCCCCAAGTTGGGGGGGGGAAAAGTGCATCTTACAAAGCGAAAAATACGGTACATAAAGTGCAGAACAGGTTCATCACAAAAAAAAGCCAAGATCCTTAGATCAGAAATAAAACAGACATTTATAGGACATTTCATAACTCTCCCAAATTCTTATAAAGCAATTTACAGCACATCCTGCATTGAATTACTGTACCCAATTTACTATATATTTTAGGAGTCGAAGACAGTCTACTTTAGACAGACTGTACCAAAATGGACACCGACTCCACAGCCCTGGTCATTATAACAAACAGGACATCTTAAGTAGGTGCATGTTGGACGACATTGACTTACTTGGTCTTGACCTGTGTTGAAGCTGTTGGCTTTATATCATCAGTATAAGCAGACCAAGGTGTGTAGAAAATGGAAGACTCCTCACAGTTTGTAGAGTGGTTAGCAAAGGATGGCCCATAATTATGTGGGCCGATTGGCTCTTCACTCTGTAAAAGGTTTGTACATTTTTCACAAAGGAAATATATGCATACACAAATAACCAATTATTCAGGATTATTATTGGCAATCCCTATAGAAAGAATATTGTCAATGAATAATTTTGTACCAAAACAGAAAATTTCACATCGAAACGTGACATTTGGTAATTGTGAAGTATCAACATTATGAAAAGTTCTCCAGAAAGTTATCCTATTTGGCTAGGGCACCATGGTGACAGATCGTTTACGCTGTAAACTTGTAAAGAATTTGATAGCTAGACTATAAGTGTGTAGAGGTAAGGTATTCAACCAGATTTTGCGACTACTGGATTTTCCGCATTTGTGATATCACTTTATTTTGCTGCATGAGAATGGCATACAGCTGGAAACGTCAAAAACAGGGATTTTTGTGCACTTTTCTCCAAGCCACTCATTGGGGGACACAGGACCATGGGTGTTTTGCTGCCTGCCACTAGGAGGACACTAAGAAACCTTGAACAAAATTAGCTCCTCCTCTGCAGTATACGGGATTTGGATGTTTCGCCCCCAGCAGTTCGACCCCAGCAGTTCACCCCCGCACATTTTGCCCCCAGCAGTTCGCCCTTGGGTACATTTCACCCTCAGGATGTTTTGCCCCCGGCAGTTCACCTCCAGCAGTTCGCCCCCGGATGTTTGTACATTTCGCCCCCGAACATTTCATCCCCAGCATTTGGCCCCCAGGATGTCTCGCCCCTGCACATTTCACGCCCGCACATTTCGCCCCCAGCAGTTCAGCCACTTCGCCCCCGGCAGTTTGCCCCCGGATGTTTCGCGCCCGGCAGTTCACCCCCAGCAGTTCGCCCCCGGATGTTTGTACCCTTGCGGTTCATGAATTCCCGTCCGTCATCAATGTTTCACCCCCAACAGTTCACCCCCAGTAGTTCGCCCCCAGATGTTTTGCCCCCAAATGTTTCTCCTACAGCATTTTGTCCCTGGATGTGTCGCCATCTGATGTTTTGCCCCTAACATTTTGACCCCAGATGTTTCACCCTCAACTTTTGGGGTCAACATGCAGGGAGCAAAACATCTAGGGCTGAACATACCTGGGGGTAAAATGTACAGGACCCCAATTGCTGGGGATTCCTGTGGCTGCCTTTTCAGCAGCTCACCCAGTGTCTTCTGGCTGGCCTTAAAGGGAAGGTGCCACCAGTTTTCTCGTATTTTTTTTTTTTGTGAAATTAAGCTTAAAATAGTAATTAAAATGTATTAATGCAATGTTTGCACTGTTTGCAAACATTTCTATATGAAAAATATTATATATTTTTCTACAAATATACATATTTACCACTAGGGGGAGCATTTTCCGTTTTAGACCTCAAGCAGCTATAGTAAGATTTAGCAGCTCTGCCCCAGGGATATTAGACCACCCAAAAGGGGAGGGAAATGGTGATGTCAGCAGTTACTGCCCCAACAGTAAGAATGAAGAGCAGCATCACAGGGCAGCACCATTTTGTGTGTGACTGCCCTGTGACCTGCTGTCACCAGCAGTTACTGCATCAGAGGCACAGCTAGTTTACAGAGGAGCAGAACACAGTGGGCTCAGCAGCATCTGGACCCAAGAAGAGTGAAGACATGTGGTGTGCATGGAGCAGCATTAGGAGCTGTGTGGGAGCTCCAGCTCTGCAGTGAATAGCCAGGCATTATGGAGGGAGGGGAGAGATGCATTGTATGGCTAAGGCCGGGGTCACACTAGACCGTAATACGGACGAGTGCAATGCGATAAAAAAATCGCATAGCACTCGTTCCAATGTTAATCTATGGGGCAGCTCCCATCATCCGATATTTTCTCGGCCGTATTCAGGATCCGAGTGAAATCGCAGCATGCTGCAATTCTCAGCGTATCTCGGCCGAGAATCGCCAATGAAAGTCTATGGGGGTGAGAAAAAAATAGCACAGCACACGGACCATCAGTGTGACGTGCGAGAAATTCTCAGGCATTGAGCAGGTGACAGGAAAGGCTCAGCCATTATTTGCTCATTTTGCAAGTGTGTGAGAAAATCTCACCATACAGACGCCATACGGATGTCACACGGATACCAAACGGATCATTGGATGCGAGAAAATCGCATCCTCGCACTGCACACGGATCACTGTTTTGGTAACATTTGTGCGATTCTCGTCCATCAAAAACGGACCTTTTTTTTATACGTTGTGTGTGTCCCCGGCCTAAGGCTACGTTCACACTAGCGTTCGGCTAGTGTGCGTCGCGCTAGCGTCGGGCGACGCAGCGGCGACGCACGCGTCATGCGCCCCTATGTTTAACATGGGGGACGCATGCGTTTTTGCTTGTTGCGTTTTCCGACACGTGCGTCTTTTTTGACGCTAGCGTCGGACCAAGAAAATGCTACAAGTTGCATTTTTCTTGCGTCCGATTTTCGTCAAAAAACGACGCACGCGTCGAAAAACGCAGCGTTTGCACGAGTTTTTCTGTGCGTTGCGTCGCCGACGCAGCGGCGCACAACGCTAGTGTGAACGTAGCTTTAGAGTGACTGATGGGAGAGAGAGACGTGAAGTATGATGAGTGAGACACATATGGAGTGTGATGGGGAGATACACATTGAGGCTGTGTGCACACGTTCAGGATTTTTCGCATTTTTTTGCGTTTGTTCGCTATAAAAATGTGATAAAAACAATTTAAAAATGCATACATATGCGTCCCATCATTTATAATGCATTCCGCAATTTTTGTGCATATGTTGCGTTTTTTCTGGGGGAAAAACGCATCGCAGTAAAAAAACGCAACATGTTCTGCGCATGTCGTGTCTCCTCCTTTGATGTGGGCTCCGGCGCTGAGCCCACATCAAAGTCACGACATGTCGGCTGTTTTGTACAGCTGACATGTGCGCGCAATAGCGGCAGGTGAAATCGCAATTCACCCGCCGCTATTAACCTGTTAAATGCCGCTGTCAAATGCTGACAGCAGCATTTAACTACCGCTTCCAGCCGCGCGGCCAGAAATGGGCGTATCGTCCACCCCCGTCACATGATCAGGGGTTAGCGATGCGTCAGGATGGTAACCATAGAGGTCCTTGAGACCTCTATGGTTACTGATGCAGGCCTGCTGTGAGCGCCCCCCTGTGGTCGGCACTCATAGCAAGCCTGTAATTCAGCTACGGAGCAGCAATCTGATGATCGCTGCTATGTAGCTGAGCCGATCGAGTTGTGCCAGCTTCTAGTTTCCCATGGAGGCTATTGAAGCATGGCAAATGTAAAAAAAAATGTTTTTAAAAATATGAAAAAAATAAAAAAATAAAGTTTAAATCACCCCCCTTTTGCCCCATCAAAAATAAAACAATAAAAAAAATCAAACCTACACATATTTAGTATCGCCGCGTTCAGAATCGCCCAATCTGTCAATAGAAAAAAACATGACTGACATGTGCCCGCAATAGCGGCAGGTGAGATCGCGATTCAACCGTTCCTCTTTATGTGTTTTCCGTCCGGCGGAAACAGCTGTTTTGACGGATCCTGCAAAAAACGGATGAAAAGTGTGGCCATCCAGCGCTAATACAACTCAATGAGAAAATAACAGATCCGGCGAAAAAAAAAATGATCTGGCAGAAAAAACTAAATTGTGGAAAAAAACGGATCTGGCGTGAAAAAACGGATCCGGCAGAAAAAACAGATCTGGCAGAAAAAAAAGGAACTTGTGGGGAAAAAACGGATCCGGCGGAAAAAAACGGAATAGGCGGGAAAAAAAGGATCCGATGGAAAAAAAAAACTGATCTGGCAGAAAAAAAAGGAAATTGTGGAAAAAAACGGATCCGGCGGGAAAAAACGGAACTGGCAGATAAAAAAAAGAACTTGTGGAAAAAAATGGATCTGGCGGGAAAAAACGGATCAGGCGGGAAAAAAAGGATCCGATGGAAAAAAAACTGATCTGACAGAAAAAAAAGGAAATTGTGGAAAAAAACGGATCCGGCGGGAAAAAACGGATCCGGTGGAAAAAACGGATCTAGCAGAAAAAAAAACGGATTCTGCAAATGTGCTCGCAGGATGCGTTTTTTTCCCATAAACTTGTATTAGCGACAGATCGTGACGGATGGCCACACGTCGCGTGGTCGCGTCCGTCGTGCAACGGATCCGTCGTGTTTTGGCGGACCGTCGGCACGAAAAAACGTTCAAGTGACCTTTTTTTGTCCAGCGCGTCCGCCATTTTCTACCGCGCATGCGCTGCCAAAACTCCGCCCCCTCCTTCTAGACTTCAGAATGGGCAGTGGATGTGTTGAAAAACTGCATCCGCTGCCCACGTCGGGCACAAATTTCACAACGTGTGTCGGTACGTCGGCCCGACGCATAGCGACGGACTCGTACCGACGCAAGTGTGAAAGAGGCCTTTGTGAGGGTTAAATTAAAAAAAAAAAAAAAAAACGTGTGGGCTCCCGCGCAATTTTCTGCGCCAGAGGGGGAAAGCCGACGGCCGGGGGCCAATATCTGTAGCCTGCTATGAATATCAGCCCGCAGCTGTCTGTATAGCCTTTACTGGCTATTAAAATAAGGGGACCCCAAAAAAAAAAATTGCGTGGGGTCCCCCTATATTTTATAGCCAGAAAGGCTACGCAGACAGCTGCTGGCTGATATTCATAGCCTAGAGAGGGGCCATGGATATTGCCCCCCCCCCCCCCCCCCCCCAGGCTACAAATACCAGTCCGCAGCCGCCCCAGAAATGGCGCATCTGTAAGATGCGCCAATTCCGGCACTTAGCCCCTCTCTTCCCACTCCCGTGTAGCGGTGGGATATGGGGTAATGAAGGGTTAATGTCACCTTGCTATTGTAAGGTGACATTAAGCCGGGTTAATAACGGAGAGGCGTCAATAAGATGCCTATCCGTTATTAATCCAATAGTAAGAAAGGGTTAAAAAAACACGCACACATTAGGAAAAAAGTATTGTAATATTCTTCATTTCACCATACTTACCATACTTCAGCGCCTGCAAAAAACGTAAAATAAACCGTATACTACCTGTCCGCCATAATCCAATTAATATCGAGTGTCCCACGACGATCTCCCCTATAGAACAGTGACATCGGGTGAGGTCACTGCTCTATAGGACCCTCAGTGACACACTGACAGGAGACAATGGCTCCTGCACTGCATCACTGAGAGGTTACCTTAGGACAAAGTCTCACTTTATGGCAATTACTGCGTGGGAAAATTTCTCATACAGCAATGGCATAAAGTGAGACTAGGGACTTTTTTCTTACAGCGGCGGAGGAATACAGCGGTGGAAGGATACCTTCCTGCTGTCATTGTGTTCCTGGAGCCCCTAGAGAGCAGTCGCATTATCTGATGCTGCTGCTCTCCACGGGAGATCGTCGTGGGACACTCGTGGATTTCTGCGGACAGGGAGTATATTGGTTGTTTGTTTTTTTAATATTTTTTTTACAGATGACACTGGCTTCGGGGAACAAAGTGACAAGTAATGGTGAGTATGAAATCTATGTTTAATGTACTGTATTATTATGTATGTAATGTATGAATGTATTGTATGTAGCATGTATGTGGCATGTATGTGGCATGTATGTGGCATGCATGTATGGAGTATTTTTTTTTTTTCATTCAACACATTAGCCGGATGATGGGACTATTACTGTCCCATAATTGGCTAATGTGTCAATCACTGTCACTGTAGCAGGCATCGTCCGATGGGACTTGTAGTCCCATCGGACGATGCTTGCATACACGCATAGAGACCCCCCCACGCCGCACAGAGACCCCCCCACGCCGCACAGAGACCCCCCCCCCCCCCCCGCCGCACAGAGACCCCCCCCCCGGCCGCACAGAGACCCCCCCCGCCGCACAGAGACCCCCCCCCCCGCCGCACAGAGACCCCCCTACGCCGCACAGAGACCTCCCCCCGCCGCACAGAGACCCCCCACGCCGCACAGAGAGGGAGAGCAACACAGGGGAAGAGTGCAGTTTACCGGAGATCACTGGGATTGTGGGGAGGCGGAGACAGAGCAGGAGAAGCACACGGCAGAGTGTGAGAGCAGAAGATGTCTGCCCAGAACTTGCAGTGCCTGGAGTACAGAGGAGCAGTGAGGGCTTCTTCTCTCCTGTGATAGAGTGTAAGTGGAGCTCGGCAGATAGCACAGGGCTCTAATAAAATGGCAGCTAGTCACACCTACAGCAGTGAGTTGTGCAGCCCACAGAGGCGTGCCCAGCTCACTGCTAATGCTGCTGCAATGTTGCAGATAGGAGATAATAGACCGGCTCGGACCCTATGTCCATGGGGTGCCGTAATCTGACACTGATAGTGACGTGCTACTGCTGCAAAACCAAGATGTCAGCCCCCAGTGCATTCTTTCTACTCATATATCACACAAAATCTGTTTTACATGCATTCAAATCTGGGTTATAACAGCATGTTATGCTACATTACATTGATTAATTAATGATCTACAAACGCGGTACCTTCCCTTTAAAGGAGTATTATCACCCTAGAACAAAAAAAACTGACATACTTACCTGTCGCAGCTGCAGCTCCTTGGGTTACGGAGTGCAGTCTAGAGGTTCAACATGATGTCTTCTCTTGCTTCTGGCTGTCTTTTCATCTTGCCTGGATCACTGATCCATGAATAATGATGAATGCCAATTTCCAGGTCGCTCACTGACATGACGTCACCCCTACCCCATTCATCAGTCAATCCAGGGGGCAGGATGCCTCTCCAGTCACCAAGACACTGCTGCACATGCGCAGTGCCACGATGAGATCAGGCAGAAGAGGAAGCTGGGAAGGAGAGGACTCGTGGTGGCCTCCGGATCCAGCATGGCGATCGCCAGCCCACACAGCCAGGATAAGATCAGGCAAAGATGAGCAGAAGACCTCTAGGTAAGTACCAGGAGGGGAAGATCGGCAGCATGCTTACCGCAACATGATTGCTGAAAGCATGCTGCCTTATTTTGCACAAAAACTGCAGAATGCATTATAAGGCTATGTTCACACCTTGCGGCGTCCCTCTGCGGGTTTTCCCGCAGCGGATTTGATAAATCTGCAGGGCAAAACAACTGCGGTTCTCCCTGCAGATTTATCGCGGTTTGTTCCGCGTTTTCCGCTGCGGGTTTCCACCTATACTATTGATGCTGCATATGCAGCATCAATAGTAATGTTAAAAATAATAAAAATTGGTTATACTCACCCTCTGACGTCCCGATCCCTCGGCGCTGCACCCGGCGGTCCGGTTCCAGAGATGCTGTGCGAGAAGGACCCTTCGTGACGTCACGGTCATGTGACCGCGACGTCACCGCAGGTCCTGGTCGCACAGCAACTCTGACCGGACGGCCGCGTGCAGCGCCCAGGAGCTCCGGACATCAGAGGGTGAGTATAACCAGATTTTTTATTTTTTAACCCCAAATATGGTTCCCAGGGCCTGGAGGAGAGTCTCCTCTCCTCCACCCCGGGTACCACCCGCACATTATCCGCTTACTTCCCGCAACGTGGGCACAGCCCCATGCGGGAAGTAAGCGGTTCAATGTATTCCTATGGGTGCAGAATCGCAGCGATTCTGCACAAAGAAGTGACATGCTGCGGGTTGTAAACCGCTGCGTTCCCGCGCAGTTTTTCCCGCAGCATGTGCACAGCGGTTTGCGGTTTCCATAGGGTTTACATGTTACTGTAAACGCTATGGAAACTGCTGCGGACCCGCAGCATCAAAATCGCGGCGGTTCCGCGGTAAAAACCGCTAAGTGTGAATATAGCCTTAGGCTATGTTCAAACGTCAGGATTTCTTGCAGAAATTTCCTGAAGAAAACCGGACATTTTCTGCAAGAAATCCGCATGCGTTTTTACCACTTTTTTTCCCGGAGCTTTCCCAATGCATTATATAGCAGTTAAAACGCAAAATTAATGAACATGCTGCGTTTTTTTACCACGATGCAACATATGCACAAAATTTGCAGAATGCATTATAAATGATGGGATGCATATGTATGCATTTTTAAAGCGTTTTATCGTATTTTTATAGCGAAAAATCCTGAACGTGTGCACATAGCCTAAATGATGGGATGCATATGCATGCGTTTAAGAGTTTTTTTATAGCGAAAAAACACGAAAAATCCTGAATGTCTGCACACAGGCTTAGAAAAGTTTTGGAAAACGTCTTTGTTAAAATTGCGGGCAAAATGTTATGACACTATAATGCAATCAGTTGTGAGGTTTACAGATGGAAACAGTTGATTAAACATGTCACAAAAGTGCAGCACTCTGTACAGTACTTGTGGCATGTGGATTGATGACGGACGGAATTCATGAACCACAAGGACAAACTGGCAAAACATCCAAACACAAAATTTTGGGGGCAAAACAGGGTACAAACATCCGGGGGCGAACTTCTGGGGGCGAAACATTGATGACGGATGAGAATTCATGAACCACAAGGGTACAAATATCCGGGGGCAAACTGCTGGAGGTGAAACATTGATGACGGAGGGGAATTCATGAACCACAAGAGTACAAACATCCGGGGGCGAACTGCTGGGGGCGAAACATCCGAGGGCGAACTGCCGGGGACAAATGGGCGAACACCTGGGGGCGAAATGTGTGGGGGTAAAATGTGCGGGGGCGAAACATCCTGAGGGGCCAAATGCTGGGGACAAAATGTGTGGGGGTGAAATGTACCCAGGGGCGAACTTCTGGGGGCGAAATGTGCGGGGGCAAAACATCGTGGGGGCCAAATAATGGGGGCAAAATGTACACAGGGGCGAAATGCTGGGGGCGAAATGTGCAGGGGTGAAATGTGCGGGGGCAAAACATCCTGGGGCCAAATGCTGGGGATGAAATGTGCGGGGGCGAAATGTACCCAGGGGCAAACTGCTGGGGGCGAAACATCCTATAACCGCAGTATACACCCTCATGCTGGCTGTAATCGAACCAGATCAGTGCCAAGGCAGTAGCAGCTTATAACTATCAAACAGAATACAATATGTCAAACCAAATAACACACAGAAGCCATCAGGCTAACAGGGTGGGTGCTGTGTCCCCCAATGAGTGGTTCAGAGTTAAGGATTTTACGGTGAGTACACAAAAATCCCTGTTTCTCCTTCACCTCATTTGGGGACACAGGACCATGGGACGTCCTAAAGCAGTCCCTTGGTGGGAAACGGCACACGGCTGAAAACCCCATGTACCAGTCTACAGATGTGTTACCGCCGATTGCAGAATCTTTCTGCCAAGGGCCGCATCTGCAGAATCCTGAGCATGAATATTGTAGTGCTTCACAAAGGTATAAAGGCTGGACCAAGTCGCAGCTTTGCAAACTTGCTGTGCCGTCGCCTGATGCCGAATGGCCCAAGAAGCACCCACTGATCAAGTGGCGTGCGCCTTGATCCCCGCTGGGACAGGCTTTCCTCTTACACGGTAAGACTCTTGAATTGCCGAGCGCATCCACCTGGCTATTGTAGCCTGAGAAGCAGGTAGAACTTTCCTGAGCCCCTCCTGAAGCACAAAAAGGGCATGTGACTTGCGGTAAGGCGCCGTCTGTGAGACGTACCATCTAAGAGCTCTCACCACGTCGAGTGTGTGAAGAGCCCTCTCAGTACGATGGACAGGTGCTAGACAAAAAACGAAGGCAAGACAATGTCCTTGTTTAGGTGGAAGGAAGAGACGACCTTAGGTAGGAAGGACGGAAGCGTCCTCAAGACTACATTGTTTTGGTGGAAAATGAGGAATGGAGTTCGGCAGGATAGAGCCGCTAACTCCGAGACCCATCTGATCGACGTTACCGCCAGCAGAAAAGCTACCTTCCAAGAAAGCAAGGTTAGCGATACATCCTGCAGCTGGTCATAATATAATAAATACCGCAATAGGTTTTTTAGTACAAAATACAAATCATTACGAAAGGCCCCCCCGAAGAAGCCTACGCGAAACGCGCGTAGGGGCTGGCGTTCCCACATCCACACTACGACCACAATTTTACTTTTATGATCCACAGTGTTTATTGAACAACTGGTGTTTACCATTCATTGGGAATATACATATATGTGAACTTGAACCTCTGGTCGGACTTATGAAAGTAGTGTGGATGCATGGGTACTTTACCTGGATCCTTTGCTTATAGAGTGACCCTTTTGTAATTATGTGTATTTTGTACTAAAAAATAACCTATATTGCGGTATTTATTATATTGTGTACTTAATAAATGTTATTATTATTATTATTATTATTTATTATTATAGCGCCATTTATTCCATGGCGCTTTACATGTGAGGAGGGGTATACATAATAAAACAAGTACAATAATCTTGAAAAATACAAGTCACAACTGGTACAGGAGGAGAGAGGACCCTGCCCGCGAGGGCTCACAATCTACAAGGGATGGGTGAGGATACAGTAGGTGAGGGTAGAGCTGGCCGTGCAGCGGTTTGGTCAATCGGTGGTTACTGCAGGTTGTAGGCTTGTCGGAAGAGGTGGGTCTTCAGGTTCTTTTTGAAGGTTTCGATGGTAGGCGAGAGTCTGATATGTTGTGGTAGAGCATTCCAGAGTAGGGGGGATGCACGAGAGAAATCTTGTATGCGATTGTGGGAAGAGGAGATAATAGGGGAGTAGAGAAGGAGATCTTGTGAGGATCGGAGGTTGCGTGCAGGAAAGTACCGGGAGACGAGGTCACAGATGTATGGAGGAGACAGGTTGTGAATGGCTTTATGGTTAGGCTTTTGTACTGGAGTCTCTGGGTGATGGGGAGCCAGTGCAGGGATTGACAGAGGGGAGAGGCCGGGGAATAGCGGGGGGACAGGTGGATTAGTCGGGCAGCAGAGTTTAGAATAGATTGGAGGGGTGCAAGAGTGTTAGAGGGGAGGCCACAGAGCAGGAGGTTACAGTAGTCAAGGCGAGAGATGATGAGGGCATGGACTAGGGTTTTTGCAGATTCTTGGTTTAGGAATGTGCGGATCCGTGAAATATTTTTGAGTTGGAGGCGGCAGGAAGTGGAAAGGGTTTGGATATGTGGTTTAAAGGAGAGATCAGTGTCAAGGATTACCCCAAGACAGCGGGCTTGTGGGACTGGGGAGAGTGGGCAGCCGTTTACTGTAATGGATAGGTTCGTTGGGGAGATCGCGTGAGATGGGGGAAAGATGATGAATTCTGTTTTGTCCATGTTAAGTTTTAGAAATCTAGTGGAGAAGAAGGATGAAATAGCAGACAGACATTGAGGGATTCTGGTTAGTAGGGAGGTGATATCTGGTCCAGAGATGTAGATCTGTGTGTCGTCAGCATAGAGATGATACTGAAAGCCGTGAGATTCTATGAGCTGTCCCAGGCCAAAGGTGTAGATGGAGAAGAGCAGGGGTCCTAGAACTGAACCTTGCGGGACTCCGACAGATAGGGGGCGAGGTGAGGAGGTGGTGTGTGAGTGGGAGACGCTGAATGTACGGTCAGTTAGGTATGATGAGATCCAGGATAGGGCCAATTCTGTGATGCCAAGGGATGAGAGGGTCTGCAGCAGCAGGGAATGGTCCACTGTGTCAAAGGCAGAGGACAGGTCCAGGAGGAGGAGGACAGAGTAGTGTCGCTTGCTCTTGGCGGTTAATAGGTCATTGGTGACCTTAGTTAGGGCAGTTTCAGTGGAGTGGTGTGACCGGAAGCCTGATTGAAAGCGGTCGAAGAAGGAGCAGGAAGATAGATGGGAGGACAGTTCAATATGGACATGTTGTTCCAGTAGTTTTGAGGCAAAGGGGAGAAGTGATATAGGGCGATAGCTAGATACAGAGGATGGGTCAAGAGAGGGCTTTTTGAGGATAGGTGTGATTGTGGCATGTTTAAAGCTTGAGGGGAAAATGCCAGTTGTTAGTGATAGGTTAAAGAGATGGGTTAGGGTTGGGATGAAGACTGTGGTGAGGTTTGGGATGAAGTGGGATTATACCCTTTTACTTACAAATAGTTATTTTGACTCCAATTGTCTAATTATATATATATATATATATATATATATATATTGTCGGGAGTTGTTCTGCATTAATTTATATGTAGCTCTGATCGATATAATTATATCCTGTAGCTGTTCGAAAGGAGCCTCCTGAAGAACACCTAGGACCAAATTAAGATCCCATTATTTCAAAGGCATTTTATAGGGAGGTACCATGCGGGCCACCCCCTGAATAAAGGTCTTCACCTGCAATCAGGTTGCTATCCTGCGTTGGAATAGGATGGATAAGGCAGAAATCTGGCATTTCAAAGAACCAAGCACTAGACCTAACTCAAGACCAGTCTGGAGAAATTCCAAAATGGAAGGGATTGAAAACACTAAGGGGGAATGTCCACAGTCCTTGCACCATGGGAAAAAAGTCTTCCAAGCGCGATGATAAATGCGCATTGACGTGGGCTTCCGAGCGCTAATCATGGTGGAAATCACCTGTTGGGAAAAACCGGCTTGGGCTAGAACCCAGGATTCAATGGCCAAGCCGTTAAAGACAGAGCCCCCGAGTTCAGGTGGTAAATTGGGCCCTGAGAAAGCAGGTTGGGACGATCTGGCAACCTCCAAGGAACGCTGGCGACGTGTTGTACCAGTTCCGCAAACCACTTTTGCCGGGGCCAATCTGGCGCGACCAGAATCACTGGGATGGGATCACTGAAATGATGGGCCTTTGATTAATAGGTTGTCTAGGTATGGTAGCACAACCATGCCCCGAGAATGAACATGACTGCCGCCATGACCTTGGTGAACATCCTGGGGGCGGTGGCGAGGCCGAAGAGCAAAGCCGTGAACTGGAAGAGTTCGTCGTGAATGGCGAAACGTAGGAATCTTTGGTGAGGTAGAAAAATAGGGATATGGAGATAAGAATCCCGGATGTCTATGGATGCGAGAAACTCCCCCTTCTGCATTGAGGTGATGACCGAGCAGATTAATCCATTCAGAAGTGACGAACTCTGACGAATTTGTTTAACAGTTTTAGATCTAGTATGGTGCGCACTGTTCCGTCCTTTTTTGGAACCACGAACAGGTTCGAGTAAAACCCTTTGAACCTTTCGTCTTGGGGCACCGGAATGATTACTCCGTTTTTGTGGAGTGCGTCTATGGCTTGGTAGAAAGCTGTCACCCGCGATCCTGTTTTGGAGGAACAAGACTGGAAAAAACGTGTGGGCGGGGAAGAAGAGAACTCTATCTTGTATCTGGAAGACACCAGGTCCCTGACCTACCTGTCATGAACGACCGACAGCCAGGCTTGATGGAACAAAAGCAGGCGGCTGCCTAGTTTGCTGGTGTCTGCCGGATACCGGAAGGAGTCATTGCGCAGAGAATCTGTGGGATCAGAATCCCTTTGATCTAATCTAGATTGTTTTGGCCTGCTTTTCCATGAGGGACTGGGTCTATATGAGACCTGGGAGCCCCTGTCTTTATGCAGAGGACGCCCAGAGCCAGAAGAAGCGGACGTAGAGGGCCAGCTAGTGTTGCTGCAAAAAGTCCGGAACCGGGTCTGCTGTTGACTCTGAAAAGGCCTTTGCTGGGGAAGGAATTTGCTTTTCCCTCCAGTAGCAGAGATAAGTTGATCTAGTTTTTCTCCAAATAGGCGACCGCTCTGGTAAGCAGGGCTGTGGAGTCGGAGCCGTGGAGTCGGAGTCAGTTCTGGTTGGAGTCTGAGTCGGTAGAAATGTACCGACTCCAGCTCTTAAAAAAATGTATTAATATTTCATAATTGAACTTTCATATGAATTTTATAAATGTTACTCAAATATATATGTTCTATCAAACTATGAACAACAGTGGTAAGCAGTTCTGCTGGAGATAGGGACATTTCTAAAGGTACCGTCACACTAAGAAACGCTGCAGCGATACCAACAACGATGTCGATCGTTGCAGCGTCGCTGTTTGGTCGCTGGAGAGCTGTCACACAGACCGCTCTCCAGCGACCAACGATCCCCGGTAACCAGGGTAAACATCGGGTTACTAAGCGCAGGGCCGCGCTTAGTAACCAGATGTTTACCCTGGTTACCAGCGTAAACGTTAAAAAAACAAACACTACATACATACCTTCAGCTTTCTGTCCTCCGGCGCTCTGCTTTCCTCTGCACTGTCAGCGCCGGTCAGCCGGAAAGCAGAGCGGTGACGTCACCGCTCTGCTTTCCGGCTGGCTGGCGCTGACACAGGATGCAGGAGGAGTGCAGAGAAGCACAGCGCCAGGGACAGACAGCTGAAGGTAAGTATGTAGTGTTTGTTTTTTTAACGTTTACGCTGGTGACCAGGGTAAACATCGGGTTACTAAGTGTGGCCCTGCGCTTAGTAACCCGATGTTTACCCTGGTTACCAGTGAAGACCTCGCTGGATCGGTGTCACACACGCCGATCCAGCGATGTCTGCGGGAGGTCCAGCGACGAAATAAAGCTCTGGACTTTGTTCAGCGACCAACGATCTCCCAGCAGGGGCCTGATCGTTGGTCGCTGTCACACAAAACGATTTCCTTAACGATATCGTTGCTATGTCACAAAAAGCAACGATATCGTTAACGATATCGTTATGTGTGACGGTACCTTTACTTCTTGTGTGTCACTGTTCTCCACTGCCCTTATCTAATCTTATACTTGTTTAAAGGGACTCTGTCACCTGAATTTGGCGGGACTGGTTTTGGGTCATATGGGCGGAGTTTTTGGGTGTTTGATTCACCCTTTCCTTACCCGCTGGCTGCATGCTGGCTGCAATATTGGATTGAAGTTAATTCTCTGTCCTCCATAGTACACGCCTGCGCAAGGCAATCTTGCCTTGTGCAGTCGTGTACTATGGAGGACAGAGAATGAACTTCAATCCAATATTGCAGCCAGCATGCAGCCAGCGGGTAAGGAAAGGGTGAATCAAACACCCAAAAACTCCGCCCATATGACCCAAAACCAGTCCCGCCAAATTCAGGTGACAGGTTCCCTTTAACCTCATGCTGCCCCAACCCCCCTACTTACAATGTATAAAACTGAAAGTGAAAATGTGTTGCAAATTCTTAGCAGCAAAGCTCCTCCTCTAGACTAGATGTTTGGTATGAGTCTTCCAAGCATCTCACAACTGCTACTCAGAAGAGGAAGACTGTAAGAAGTATTATCCTTTCAACAAACTTTGCATCAGTTAACTGTGAGTACATGAGGAATAACAGCATTACTGATCACTATATCAGTTGTACGACCTAGCAATAATTTTGTTTTTAGGAAAAACAATTGTCATTTGGATTGTGAATGCAGAATTAAAAACCTGAGAATGTCAAAGAAGCGGCACATTAAATCAGCTGTATTTGAACATTTCACCATCACTCAAGATAGAAAACATTATGTCTGTCAGTGTATGACAAATGATCCAGACGAAAACAAATGCTGTAAAGCCAAGATCAGTGTATATTCAGGCAAAGATAAAAATGCTCCTACCAGAGCTTCTAATCTAAAGAGACATTTACAGCGCTTTCATCCAGAAGTACTGAAAGCAGTGGATGAGAAAGACTGCATCCAAACCAATGAACCAGTGCCCAGCTCTTCCAGCCAAAAAAAGGAGCAGAGAACTTTGCAGCCATCAGTTGCAAGATATTTTGTCAGTGACAAAGTTACTGTGACAATGACAGTAGATACATTTAAAAAACAGATCATAGAGCTTGTTGTAATGGATAGTGTGCCTATTTCATTATTTTCAAGACCAGCTTTTATGTGTCTGAATGGGGAAATGGCCCGCAAGCTTTGTGTTTCTCTGGAGAGAGAGGGTATTAGAAAATTAGTAATCGAAGAAGCTTTTAAACAAAAGGAAGAACTTAAAAAAACTCTCAAGGGACGCTTTCTGTTTCTTAAAATGGATGCCTGCACACGTCAGAGTGAACTATTTTGCCATCAATGTCCGATTTGTTTGTGACAAAAATGAAATAGTTACCAAGACATTGGCAGTAAAAGACACCAAAGCTCATCACACCAGTGAGTTTCTCCAGGTCTTGGTGGAAAAGGTTCTGCAAGACTATGAACTTAAAAAAGAGCAAGTTCTTTCTGTCGTAAATGCACAATGCTTCAAATATGATAAGTACTATTAAGCTAATGAATGAGAGTAATGATGGTGACCAGCAGCTAGAAGAACATTCTGGGTCCACAGACACAGAAATGTTTGAAATAGAGGAACACAGTATTGTAACTGAGGAGCAAACTGAAGTTGCTTCAGATGAACAGCAACATGATAGTTTAGATGATCTTGTTGAAACTGTGTCAATACGTTCTTTCATTCATCACATGCGCTGTGTTGTGCATACGCTACAGCTGGCTATAAGAGACAGTCTGCAAGAAGGACATGCTGCTGCACTGATTGGCAAGGTGAGAAAATTGGCTACTGTTGCCAGAACCCCTAAAGTTGACTCAATTTTGAAGAGACGTGCTGGAAAAGGGGCAATTATTGATCAAGCCACACGATGGGGCAGTACTTACTTAATGATTCAGCGCTTGGTTGAACTGAAAACCTTTCTTGTAGACATGGCTAACCCTCAACTGAGGCTAAATGAAAGTCAGTGGAATCAGGTGACTGAGCTGGAAAAATTACTAGAGCACCCATTTACAGTGACTAAAAAGTTACAAGCAGAGGACTTAACTCCAGGTATTTTCTTAAAGGAGTGGAAGAACCAGATGTTTCGCCTGTCACAAAGAGGAGAGTTAATTGCAAGTGGCATTGCTACATCAATGAAATGGAGAGAGGAGCTACTATTACAAAATAACATTCTTTTGGCAGCTGTTTATGCAGACCCAATGCATCGGATTCTTCTAGATGATCAACAGCTAACTAAAGGAAAAGAAGCTCTGTTTGAAATAGCAGTAAGGATGTTGCAGAACAGTCAGGAGGAACAAGAAGAATTTGGTCGTCCTGCCACATCTTCACCCTCATCAACTGATGAAGAATTTAATTTCGAAAAATATTTGGATCACAAGGACCGTGCAAAGTGTTCCCGCATAGAAGAGTCATCCCCATCAAAGAACACAGCCAGTACATTTTAGCAAAATTTTTCATGTGCACTAAAAGAAATTGAGAAATTTGACCGTTCATCAAAAATAACAGTGCAACAAGTGATTCTTCTGTATCCTGACATTGTCAGAGATGTTGCCTGAGAGGTTACTGCTTTGCCACCAACCCAAGTTAGTGTAGAAAGGTTGTGCTCTGCTCTCAAAATAATTAGATCAGATTTGAGGGCATCCATGAAGGAGGATCTGACAGAGGCAATACTTTTTCTGAGGACAAATTTATAGATTTCTTCTAATTAACTGCGTAACAGTGTTTATTGCATGTTTACCTACAAGAGTTTAGAAAAGTTTATAAAAGTTATTTGCTATATTCTAATTGTATTCTAATAAATATAGTTTTTGCTCAAAGTGGTCTGATTACTTATATGATGGTGAGAAACTGAATAAGCACGATGTTAATATTTGACAACAGTAAATTTATTGTTACGAATTGGCCATTTATGAAGGAGTCGGAGTCGGAATCTGATAAAATCCAGGCGTCGGAGTCGCAACTGTGGCTTACCGACTCCACAGCCCTGCTAGTAAGGCAGAGAGGTTAGGGCCTTTTGTTAAGCGGAATCCATGCACCACTCTCTGAGCCATAATGCCCTCCTGATGGTGATGGCATTTGCGGCTGCCAACGCAGCGCAATTGGCTGCGTCTAGTGAAGCGTGTACAGCATTATCACCATCCAGGGAAATTTGATTAGCTAGACTCGCTGACTTAGGAGGGAGGTTAATTTCTTAAATGAATTTAGAAAAGTCCTCTGCCCAAGCAGCCATAGCTTTAGCCACCCATGTCGCAGCAACAGGCGGGAACGTGGAGTGTCGCCTCCCCATACCACTCCTGCACAGTTTCTTTGCCATGCCTGGGCTCGCTTTAGAGGTGACGGTTCCCTCGGGGTCTCGATCTCCCCACACCACCAACGGACGGGAACACGGAGTGTCACCTCCATATACCCCCTTCCGGAGCCAGGCTACAACCGGACAGTAGACCTCACCCTGACCAGGAGGGGTACGGGGAGGCGACACTCCACGTTCACGCCTGTTGATGATTTGGGGAGATCGGACCTCCTTTGTTTCGTGAAGGAAAAAACGTAAAAATATTAAAAATTAATATAATGTTGGGGTCTGAGTCCGAGACCCAAGTGCCTCCTATGGACACTAAGCAAGAACTGGTTCGATTACAGCCAGCATGAGGGTGTATACTGCAGAAGAAGAGCTAATTTTGTTCAAGTTTTCTTAGCGTCCTCCTAGTGGCAGGCAGCATAACACCCATGGTCATGTATCCCCCAATGAGGCGAAGGAGAAAACAGCAGTATATATATATATTTTTTTAAGGTATATGTACCGCAAAATGGTGCCACTGATAAATACAAACGAAGGGGCGACTGACCTCTTCAGGGGTCCGATCTCCCCAAATCATCAAGAGGCGGGAACATGGAGTGTCGCCTCCCCGTCCCCCTCCTGCACCGTTTCTTTGCCATGCCTGGGCTCGCTTTAGAGGCGACGGGTCCCTCGGTGTCATGATCTCCCCACACCACCAACGGATGGGAACACTGAGTGTCCCCTCCATATACCCCCTTCCGGAGCCAGGCTACAGCCGGACAATAGACCTGACCCATCCCTAGGGATTGAACCCATGGGATGTACAGAGACCCCCCATTGGCGTCTGTGCAGCCCCCACTGCATCACCACTGACTGAAAGCGGATGATTGAAGGAGGCAGTCTGTCCCTCTCCACCTCCCTATCAAAGGGATGATGGATTGAGTGGCCTAAGAAGAACAGCACATTTTCGGCTAGGTTTTGTCGAGGTATCAGGGACGAATTATAAAAACGATTATTTTAGCATTGAAAGGGACCACAACTAAAAGAGCCACCTTGACAGAATGCAGCATTAGTGCTGCACAAGGTGGCTCTTTTAGTTAAAAACGACTGGGGGGGGGGTGACAGGTTCCCTTTAAAACATTGCTCCGGGGTTCATCTGGAAAAGTAGAACGAGGGTCATGCGAGTATTATTCTACAATCGTTTACAGGACCATTTAGTGCTCTGTGCTACAGCATGGTAATGTGTCCATAAATAGGTACACACATGGTCCATGTGCGGTCTGTTTTTTTTCTGACAACCATGGACTTGCATTGGTGAATGTCGTCCGTTACACACGGCCACTTACAGCATGCTGCAATGTTTATTTTCATCCAGATTCTTGCTGATAAAAAAATTGCAGATGAGCACTAAATCAGTGAATAATATTAAAAGGTATCAACCACTGAGGACTCTCAATTCTAAATATTTTTGAATAATATTAGTCAGAGTGCAATCTGATTTATACGCAGATGAGTATGAGCCCTTACGCAAAGTTCATATGATCGAATTTATGGTCCGAGTGCTGTCCGTGAAAAAATGGACAGCACTAGTACAAAAATTAATCAATGGGGTAATGTAGATGAGTGTGGGTTTTTTTTCCCCCTTATCAAATGTGCATGTGGAAAAAATGATAATTACTTACCGGTAATTTGATTTTCCAGAGCCATGACAGCACCGCACATGAGAGATGGTATCTGCCCCCAGGAACAGGAAACCTGTAGCAGAGATAAATGAAGGGGGCAGTACCTCTCTCCTCAGTTTGTTTCAGAGTATGCAAGGTAACCACCAAATTAGTTCACCTGTATGTTTGTTTAACAAGGTTATTCGTATACACTTACGAATCTTGTCTAAAGTCCACTTTAAGGGAGGATATTAGCGAAGGAAATGAGGATGTCGAGTCCATATGGGTCGAAATTCATGGAGGGAAAAATGGTAACAAAATTCTCATTGGGGTCTGTTACAAACCCCCAAATATAACAGAAACCATGGAAAGTCTACTTCTAAAGCAGATAGATGAAGCTGCAACCCATAATGAGGTCCTGGTTATGGGGGACTTTAACTACCCGGATATTAACTGGGAAACAGAAACCTGTGAAACCCATAAAGGCAACAGGTTTCTGCTAATAACCAAGAAAAATTATCTTTCACAATTGGTGCAGAATCCAACCAGAGGAGCAGCACTTTTAGACCTAATACTATCTAATAGACCTGACAGAATAACAAATCTGCAGGTGGTCGGGCATCTAGGAAATAGCGACCACAATATTGTACAGTTTCACCTGTCTTTCACTAGGGGGACTTGTCAGGGAGTCACAAAAACACTGAACTTTAGGAAGGCAAAGTTTGACCAGCTTAGAGATGCCCTTAATCTGGTAGACTGGGACAATATCCTCAGAAATAAGAATACAGATAATAAATGGAAAATGTTTAAGAACATCCTAAATAGGCACTGTAAGCGGTTTATACCTTGTGGGAATAAAAGGACTAGAAATAGGAAAAACCCAATGTGGCTAAACAAAGAAGTAAGACAGGCAATTAACAGTAAAAAGAAAGCATTTGCACTACTAAAGCAGGATGGCACCATTGAAGCTCTAAAAAACTATAGGGAGAAAAATACTTTATCTAAAAAACTAATTAAAGCTGCCAAAAAGGAAACAGAGAAGCACATTGCTAAGGAGAGTAAAACTAATCCCAAACTGTTCTTCAACTATATCAATAGTAAAAGAATAAAAACTGAAAATGTAGGCCCCTTAAAAAATAGTGAGGAAAGAATGGTTGTAGATGACGAGGAAAAAGCTAACATATTAAACACCTTCTTCTCCACGGTATTCACGGTGGAAAATGAAATGCTAGGTGAAATCCCAAGAAACAATGAAAACCCTATATTAAGGGTCACCAATCTAACCCAAGAAGAGGTGCGAAACCGGCTAAATAAGATTAAAATAGATAAATCTCTGGGTCTGGATGGCATACACCCACGAGTACTAAGAGAACTAAGTAATGTAATAGATAAAACATTATTTCTTATTTTTAGGGACTCTATAGCGACAGGGTCTGTTCCGCAGGATTGGCGCATAGCAAATGTGGTGCCAATATTCAAAAAGGGCTCTAAAAGTGAACCTGGAAATTATAGGCCAGTAAGTCTAACCTCTATTGTTGGTAAACTATTTGAAGGGTTTCTGAGGGATGTTATTCTGGATTATCTCAATGAGAATAACTGTTTAACTCCATATCAGCATGGGTTTATGAGAAATCGCTCCTGTCAAACCAATCTAATCAGTTTTTATGAAGAGGTAAGCTATAGGCTGGACCACGGTGAGTCATTGGACGTGGTATATCTCGATTTTTCCAAAGCGTTTGATACCGTGCCGCACAAGAGGTTGGTACACAAAATGAGAATGCTTGGTCTGGGGGAAAATGTGTGTAAATGGGTTAGTAACTGGCTTAGTGATAGAAAGCAGAGGGTGGTTATAAATGGTATAGTCTCTAACTGGGTCGCTGTGACCAGTGGGGTACCGCAGGGGTCGGTATTGGGACCTGTTCTCTTCAACATATTCATTAATGATCTGGTAGAAGGTTTACACAGTAAAATATCGATATTTGCAGATGATACAAAACTATGTAAAGCAGTTAATACAAGAGAAGATAGTATTCTGCTACAGATGGATCTGGATAAGTTGGAAACTTGGGCTGAAAGGTGGCAGATGAGGTTTAACAATGATAAATGTAAGGTTATACACATGGGAAGAAGGAATCAATGTCACCATTACACACTGAATGGGAAACCACTGGGTAAATCTGACAGGGAGAAGGACTTGGGGATCCTAGTTAATGATAAACTTACCTGGAGCAGCCAGTGCCAGGCAGCAGCTGCCAAGGCAAACAGGATCATGGGGTGCATTAAAAGAGGTCTGGATACACATGATGAGAGCATTATACTGCCTCTGTACAAATCCCTAGTTAGACCGCACATGGAGTACTGTGTCCAGTTTTGGGCACCGGTGCTCAGGAAGGATATAATGGAACTAGAGAGAGTACAAAGGAGGGCAACAAAATTAATAAAGGGGATGGGAGAACTACAATACCCAGATAGATTAGCGAAATTAGGATTATTTAGTCTAGAAAAAAGACGACTGAGGGGCGATCTAATAACCATGTATAAGTATATAAGGGGACAATACAAATATCTCGCTGAGGATCTGTTTATACCAAGGAAGGTGACGGGCACAAGGGGGCATTCTTTGCGTCTGGAGGAGAGAAGGTTTTTCCACCAACATAGAAGAGGATTCTTTACTGTTAGGGCAGTGAGAATCTGGAATTGCTTGCCTGAGGAGGTGGTGATGGCGAACTCAGTCGGGGGGTTCAAGAGAGGCCTGGATGTCTTCCTGGAGCAGAACAATATTGTATCATACAATTAGGTTCTGTAGAAGGACGTAGATCTGGGGATTTATTGATGGAATATAGGCTGAACTGGATGGACAAATGTCTTTTTTCGGCCTTACTAACTATGTTACTATGTTACACCTCCTTTTATGTTTAATAAAGATTTTTTTTTTTGTGCATCACACAACCATCACCAAGATAGGGCGAGAACTAATGCGGTGCTGTCATGGCTCTGGAAAATCAAATTACCGGTAAGTAATTATTTTTTCCCTTTCCCATGACAGCACCGCACATGAGAGGAAGAAATAGAAGAGACTCCTAGGGTGGGACAACAGCAGATAACACCTTTCTACCAAAAACTAGATTTCAGAGCCCTAGATCTAGCCTGTAGTGGTGGAAGAAAGTGGAGGGTGAAGACCATACTGTTGCTCTGCAAATCTGTCCTACAGACGCATTCGCCCTTTCAGCCCAGGATGTGGCTATGGCCGTTGTAGAGTGAGCCCTTACACCCAGTGGGGGAGTCTGACCTGAGGAGGAGTAAGACAGAGAAATAGCCATACGAAGCCACCGTGCGATAGTCGATTTTGAAGCTTTTTTTCCCTGTTTGTCCCCTGGAAGGAGACAAAAAGAGCTGACGACTGTCGCCATGATTTTGAAATTTCTATATACTAAAGTAGGCAACGTCTAACATCAAGGCAATGAAAGGCTTGTTCTCCCTGGGATTTTGGATGTGCACCAAATGAGGGCAAAATTATTTCCTGGTCCCTGTGGAATTTTGAATTAACCTTCGGGAGGAAGGCCAGGTCGGTTCTTATGATTACTCTGTCCTCCAGAAAGGTCGTATATGGGGGATTTACAGAAATGGCTTGCAGCTCACAGATAGGCCCAGCTGACGTCAGGGCAACCAGGAGCATTGTTTTTAAAGTTAAAGCCTTCTCCGATATAGAAGCAAGAGTTAATGCATTTAAAACTAGATTTAGATCCCAGGGAACTACCTTAGGTAAAGATTTTGAGGGTCTGGCTGCAAATGAGGCTCAGATGAACCGGTAGACCAAAGGGTGATCTGCAAGCTTTTGGCCGAACAATGCACCCAGGGCAGAGACTTGTACTTTTAGGGTGTTAGTAGATAATTTATGACCTGGTGGTCAGGACAATAATGGACCTGGTGGTTAAGAGCACACGGAATGACCTGATAGTTACTGATAATAAGGACGAGCTCTGGGACGTGGGAACTCTGCTGACCGCAATCCCTAATCCTATCAACCACACTAGAAATAGCCGTGGATTGCTCCTAACGCTCCCTATGCAACTCGGCACAGCCTAAGGAACTAGCTAGCCCTAAAGATAGAAAAATAAAGCCTACCTTGCCTCAGAGAAATTCCCCAAAGGAAAAGGCAGCCCCCCACATATAATGACTGTGTAAAGATGAAAATACAAACACAGAGATGAAATAGATTAAGCAAAGTGAGGCCCGACTTACTGAACAGACTGAGGATAGGAAAGGAAGCTTGGCGGTCAGCACAAAAACCTACAAAAAGACCACGCAGAGGACGCAAAAAGACCCTCCGCACCGACTCACGGTGCGGAGGCGCTCCCTCTGCGTCCCAGAGCTTCCAGCAAGCAAGACAACAATCAAAATAGCAAGCTGGACAGAAAAATAGCAAACCAGAGAAAAACAAGCAGTCACTTAGCTTCTGCTGGGAAGACAGGTCACAAGAACGTTCCAGGAGTGAACTAGACCAATACTGGAACATTGACAAGTGGCATGGAGCAAAGATCTAAGTGGAGTTAAATAGAGCAGCCAGCTAACGAATTAACCTCGTCACCTGTGGAAGGAAACTCAGAAACACCCACAGCCACCAGAGAAAGTCCATGGACAGAACCAGCCGAAGTACCATTCATGACCACAGGAGGGAGCCCGACAACAGAATTCACAACAAATAACCCTCTTTCCAGCCCTCTTTGAAGGAATTCCAGTATTTCTTTTACTGGGACTTCCTGACTCGTATTTGACAACTGTTGTCCTGAAAATTCCAGGAATTTTTCCCATATCTTTTGGTACTTGTCTGACGTTATTTTCTTTCTGCTGGCGAGCAGAGTTTCCACTAAAGGGTTTGAGAAACCTCTTGCTAGTAACAGTCCCCTCAATTTCCAGGCGGTGAGATGGAGTCTGTGCACTTGAGGATGTAGCACTGGGCCCTGGTGTACGAGATTCGGGATGTCCGGGAGGATATATGGGTCCGAAATAGACATGTGTCTGAGCTATGTGAACCATGCCCTTTTTGGCCAAAGGGGCGCTACAAGGATTATCCGCGCCTTGTCCTCTTGAATCTTCTTTAGGACTATCGGAATCAATGGAATTGGAGGAAATACACACCCCAGATTAAACCTCCATTGGCACAGTAGTGCATCTACTCCTTCTGGGTGTTCTTTTGGATTGAGGGAGTAGAATCTGTTTACCTTCCGTTTTTTTCTTGTGGCAAACAGATCTACTTCTGGCGTGCCCTAGATGGCACAGATTTTTCCAAATACCTCCTGGTTCAGAGACCACTCTCCCTGGCGTAATACATGACGACTTAAGAAGTCCGCCACGAGATTTTCCGTTCCTCTCAAGTGCGTTCCTGATAGGGACAAGAGGTTGCTTTCTGCCCACTCGAACAGTTCTTTGGCTTCCACCATCAGGGGTGTTGATCTTGTTCCTCCTTGTCGTTTTATGCAAGCTATGGTGGTACTGTTGTCGGACAGTATTGTGATGTGTTTCCCTTGGACTTCTTTCTGTACATGAAGAAGTGCTCGCCTTACAGCTGTTAACTCTTTTAGGTTGGAAGATGCCGTTCTCATTGAGGGTTCCCATGGACTCTGTAGAACAAGGTCTGACAGGTGTGCCCCCAACCTAATGGCCCTGCATCTGTATTTAATACTACCGGGTTTTGAATCAACCATGGAACAGCGTTTTTTAGGTTTTTGGTGTTCAGCCACCACTTCAATGATTATTGCACCTGTGGTGATAGGAGAATCTTTCTATTCAAATTGTATGGAACCACTGACTGTTCAGACAGGATCTGATATTGTAAATCTCTTGTATGGGCTTGCACCCACTGGACTGCAGGAATTGTTGCTGTTAGGACGCCTAAGAGTGACATTGCCGATCTTATAGAGATGGGTTGACTCTACTATACCTGGCGTATTTTCTGAAAAATGGTGTGACACTTTGTCTTTGAGAACGCATTTTTGCTCGACTGAGTCCAGTTTGATCCCCAGGAATTCATGTATCTGGGTTGGGTTTAGTCTTCATTTTTTGAAGTTTATTAACCAGCCCAAACTGGTCAGTATTTCTAGCACTCTTGTGACCGCCTTTCCGCATTTTTGTTTGTCATCTGCTACAACAAGAAAGTCGTCTAAATAGGGTACCAGAAGTAAATTTTCCTTCCTTACGTAAGATGCCATTTCAGAGATTATTTTTGTAAATATCCGGGGGGCGACTAAAACCCCGAAGAGAAGGCACTGATATTGTAGGTGCGTGGGAACTTGAGCAACTTCAAATACCAACCTTAGGTACTGCTGGTGTTCTTCGTAGATTGGTACATGGTAATAAGCGTTGGTTAGATCTATTACCCCCATGTAACACCCTGGATCAAGTAGCTTTATTGCTGATTTTAGAGTTTCCATTTTGAACCTCTCCACACGAATATATCGGTTTAATGCTTTTAGGTTGAATATTGTTCTCATTGAGCCGTCTGGTTTTGGTATAAGAAAAAGGGTACTGATGATGTGGCACCTTTTTCAGAACCTGTTTTTGTAGGAGGATTCAAATTTCTTTTTCTAGTATGGCCTGATTTTTCTTGGCCACTTGAGTGAATATCATCCTCCGCAGTGGGGGGCTGGTGAAACTTAGCCGCAGGCCCTCAGATAATAAATTGGTTATCCACTGTGAGGCAGGTAATGCTAACCATTGATGGAGTCTTACTCCCACTGGATTCCTGGCATCATTGAGGTTTGGAGTGTGGTCTAAGGGGAGGCTTATTGAAGAGGAATCCCCTATCTTTTTTCCAGAGTTTTCCTCGCATGGATCTGTCATCTGAGCGTCCTCAGCCACCTCTATTCCCTGATCCTCGAAAGGACGAGCGAGTATCACCCCACCGACGTTTAGAGAAGGGAGGAAGTGGAAAACGTTTCTTTTTATCTGACGCTTTCTCCAATAGTTCGTCTAATGCCTTCCCAAAAAGGTACTGACCTTCACAAGGGACTGCAGTTTTACTTTTGACTGGAAATCTGCAGTCCAATTTTTTAGCTCTAGTGCTCTACGCCCCGAATTTGATAGGGCGCATGCACAAGCGGCACATCGAACGGAGTCTACTGACACGTCCGCTAGGAATCCTGCCGCTTTCTGTAATGAGGGTATTGCCTTTAAAAGCCTTTCTCTCGGGCATTTGTTTTTAATTTGTTCAGTTAATTCCTCCAGCCACTTGACCATAGCACGAGCTGAGCAAGTGGCTGCAACCCCAGGCTTGAATGACCACGCTGACGCCTCCCAAGAGGATTTTAAGAAAGCATCAGGCTTCTTGTCAAGGGGGTCTTTTAAGGCTACTTTCACACTAGCGTCGTGTGATAGACGTCGCAATGCGTCGCTTTGGAGAAAAAACGCATCCTGCAAATTTGCCTGCAGGATGCGTTTTTTCTCCATAGACTTGCATTAGCGACGCATTGTGACGTATGGCCACAGGTCGCATCAGTCGTGCGACGGATGCGTTGTGTTTTTGGCGGCCGCGACGCACAAAAAAAGTTCAATGTAATGTAAAATGTGCTTCGGGTCCGCCATTTTCGACCGTACATGCGCGGCCGAAACTCCGCCCCCTCCTCCCCGGAACTCACAATGGGCAGCGGATGCGCTGTAAAACTGCATCCGCTGCCCTCGTTGTGCTACATTAACACACAGTACGTCGGGCCGACGGTTTGTGACGGCCTGTACCGACGGACTAATGTGAAAGTAGCCTAAGGCACCCATATCCTCAAATGGTAGGGCTATTCCTCTAGAAGTGCTGGCAATGGCCGCATCTAGTTTTGGGGCTTTTTCCCATTTGTCACAGACTTCATCATCAAACAGGTATTTACGTTTAAGTGTCTGAGGCACCGACATCTTTTTGTTAGGTTTTTCCATTCCTTTTTATTAAATTTAGGAAGTTTTCATGGAAGGGAAAAACCTTACATTTAAACATGGAGTCTTGTACCGTGCGTTGTTCCTTGGGCGTTTCGACCCCCATAGTGGACCTAACCAATTTTAATAATTCCCAATATTTTCGGACAAAAAATAAGGGTGGCCACACTCCTCATCAGAGGAGTCCAGTTCCGACACTTCCGAGGGGGTTAATTCTCCCAGTTCTTCCTCTGAATCTATGTCTGAACTTTTTTTTTAGAGGTATGGGGAGGGGAGGGTTTTTCAGCGCTGATTGAAGCATGTTCCTTTAACTGCTCTTTTACTGATATATTCACCTCATCTGTAATGATGGTTTTAATACTTTGGAGCAGGGACGGTGACTCTTCCGCTACTGTCCTATCAATACATGGCTGACAGATCAGTTTTTCATGTTTTGTGGGAGGGTTTCCCTGCATAACGCACATACCCTATTCTTCTGTTTTGAGGTGGCTTTTTAATCTACAATATAAACATGATACAAGATCATCACTACTGGTGTTTTTTGCCTTACAAAGGCACTCACCCACTGAACCCCCTGGATACCATGGCAGGCTGTGGATTTTCTTTACCCTCCAATGCGCGTCCCTCTGCAGCGGGGTCCGCCATGCTTGAGGCTGTTTACCACCGGGGAACTGTGCGCTGATTTCTTTTATCTGAGTGGAGCGGTGTGCGTGCTCCTGGGATGACTCCCACCCAGAAGCCTCCAGCACACCCTCTCACTCCGGCGTGTGACCGGAAGTCGTCACCCATTCAGTCGGCACCAGCATCGTGATGGGTACGCCTGCACCCGGCCCAGCCTCCTGACAGGAGTGGCCGCCGGGGAGTCCAGAGAGGGGACGAGCGCGGCAACAGACAGCTCCCCTTGGCCTGGATTACAGACGCGCACCACCGCGCCCAGCACCTTCCACACACACACACACACACACACACACACACACACACAATACGATTGTGTGAACTTAGCCTTGGGCAAACCATAGCACCAGCATCTAATTTATACTTTAGTTTGCTATTGTACTTCACACGTAGGCATTTTCAGCAAAAATGCACATTAAGGGTAAGTTCACACAGGGCATTTTTGCTGAAAAAAACGTGGCGGAAATGCAAAAACGCAACGTGGGCACAGAGCCTAAAAGAGATTATCCACTACTTTTAGGCTGCCGTCACACTAGCAGCATTTGGTCAGTATTTTACATCAGTATTTGTAAGCCAAAACCAGGACTGGGTGAGAAATGCAGAAGTGGTGCACATGTTTCTATTGTACTTTTCCTCTATTTGTTCCACTCCTGGTTTTGGCTTACAAATACTGATGTAAAATACTGACCAAATACTGCTAGTGTGACGGCAGCCTTACTCTGATGGCCTATCCTTTGGATAGGTCATCAATGTCTGATCATCGGGGATGAGGCACCCAGCACCCCCGCAGATCAGCTGTTCCAGGTGTTAGATGGGAATACTGTTATGAAGCTGCACAGCATGCTCTGTCGACAGAATAGGGGCCGTTACCTGCACATCTGCCCCATATTCAAATCAAAAGGAGAGGCCATCAATGTTAAAGGGTATCTGTCACCCCATTTAAATGTTTTTAGCTAATATGGACATACAGGTTGTATAAGGGCTCATACTTTTCTGCGAGGAAAAACGGAAGAGTGCAATCCAGTAAAATGAAATTGGATTGCACTCTGACCAATGCTTTACTATGAGTCCCTGCTCATCTGCGATTTTTTTTCTCAGCTCAAAATCGGAAAATTGCAGCATGAGATTGTCCTCGTATCCCGAAAAAGACCATGCTAGTGCATTCCTATTGTTACACTCCCATGTCATTGAAAACCCGACATTTCATGACAAGTCAGAAAAGAATAGATAGAATTGATATATATACATTGAATAGATATAAAGATGTCTGTAACATATACAATTACTACAGTACGTGTAGACACAAAAGAGCATAGTAAAACCAAAAACAGTTTAAAAAAAATCACAGTAATCTGCAAGTGCTAGTAAAAAGATGTAAAAAAACAGGGTATTTGGTTAATACGTTTTTTGCAAAAAAATGTATATTAAGCTGCTCCACCAAACGTCAAGGTATACCCATATCAGAGCAGTCCTAACTGATGTATGCAATCCTTATCTGATGTATTTGAAAACCTGATCATTTGTATATTACCTGTGTGAACAGGGTTCAGAGAGGAAAAGTCCATGTGAACATGCTGAGTGGAACAGCTTTTTATGCAGATTTTTCCTGTTTCCATACTACAGTACGTGTGTAGCTTAATGTACATGTTTTTAATTAATAATTTTCAGGAGAAAAAAAAGGCATGGGATTCCCCCACGTTTTATTAACAAGCAGAGAGAAAGCGGACACCTGGGGCTGCTGTTTATAGCCTGGGAAGGGGGTAATACCCAGGTAGCTTCCCAGGCTATTAATATCAGCTCACAGCAGTATACTTAACCCTTACTGGTTATTAAAATGGGGGACCCCCCCAGAAAATGATGCCTCCCTATATGTAATAACCAGTAAAGGCTAGTCAGACAGCTGTATGCTGATATTATGAGGCTAGCAAGGGGCCATGGCCATTGGCCCCATTCCAGTCTAAAAAGATTAGCTCTCAGACACCCCAGAAAAGGCGCATGCATAAGATGCACTAAATCTGGCACTTAGCCTCGTTCTTCCCACTTGCCCTGGTGTGTTGGCAAGTGGGGTAATAGTTGGTGGGAGTGGAGGTCAGCTTTGTATTGGCAGCCAATATCAATCGCAGGGGTTAGTAATGGAGAGACATCTGTAGGTCACCCCCATTACTAACCTCATAGCCATATTGTAAATCAAAAGCACCCTGAATAAAGTCCTTTACTTGAAATGACAGACTCCTATATTGAATTAAAAAATTATACTCACCGTTACACCCAATCCATTGAAACTCATGTCCCCTGTAAAAGAAAATAATAATAAAGCAACATTATCCTCATCTTTCCCCGATGTTAAGAGAATCCTCCGATGCCCATGTCCCCTGTAAAACAGTTAAAACAAATAAACAACAATATTCCACACCTCTCCAACGAGAAGGTAATAATGGATAGATGACTAGCACTGCTACATCTACTTGGCATGCTGATCACTGGCATGATGCGATTGTTCAGCATGTCAGAGAGCAGAGACAGTGAGCTGTGTGTGCTTGCGCAGCTCAGTGCCTCACAGAGATGGGAAAAAGGAGAGCGGGGTATCTCCATAGGTCCTTGAGTTTAATGGAGTCCATATCCAAAGGACTCCATTAACCTCAAGGACATCAGTGCGGGCACAGTGGGAAAGTTCTCATGGCGCTCGTGCGGATGTCATGGAAGTGAATGGGGATCATTGGATATGAACTCTGCTAACTTTTATCATGGCACCGTGAGTGTGAGAACTTTCTCACACTCGCGATGACATTAGTGAGGAGAATGCTGTTCATTGGATATAAACCCCACTCACCTTTTTTCCGTTGTCTGGAGGAGCTGAGGTGTGCAAGAATGTGTAGCTCAGTGTCTCTGCTTCCTGATATGCTGAACACTCGCATGCCAGTGTTCAGCATGCCAAGTAGATGTAGCAGGGCTAGAGTCATCAGTGAACTAATGGATTATTATCTTCTAGTCGGAGAGGTGAGGAATATAGTGGTTTATATTTTAAACTCTTTTATAGGCGACATGGGAATTGGAGGATAATCTTCATGTCGGTTTCAGGTGAGAATTATGCTGCTATATTATTTTAGTTTTTTGTACTGGGGACACGGGCTTCAACAGATTCGGCCTAAAGGTGAGTATGGGTGTTTTTTTTAATTCAATAAAGGAATCTGTGTCATTATTTCAAATATAGTACTTTATTCAGAGCGTTTTTGAATTACAATATAACTATGAGGTTCGTAATGGACGTGTCTTATAGACGCCTCAATTACTAACCCCTGGGCTTGATGTCAGTTGCCAATATAAAGCTTACATCTTATGGATGCGCCTTTTGTGGGGCAGCTGAGATGATGCTTTTAGTGTGAGATGGGGCCAATACCCATGGCTCCTTCCTAGCCTATTGATATCAGCCCACAACTGTCTGCCTAGCCTTTGCTGGTTATTATAGGGGGGACCCCACGTAATTTTTTTTATGAATTGATATTAATAGCCTGGTGAGCTACCAGGGTATTACCCTCTTCCCAGGCAATAAACAACAGCCCCAGCTGTTTGCTTTCCCTCTGCTGGTCAATAAAATTTCAGGGGATGGCAGAAATTTAATTATTACTAAATTAAAAGTACAGTAAGCTTCACCCGCAAAACTCTGATTATATACATCCCTCTCTCGCATATATCTATAAATATCGAAGAATATTTTCTTGGAAAACTATCTTTAAATGATAGAGAGAATTCCTCTAAGTAAAAGCTAATATTAAAATAGCATTGCATATGGATTGCATTTGCATGTGATTCGGTTGCCAATCGGATGCAAGGTGATAAAAATCAAGATTGTACTCGCATGAAAAATCGCATGCCACTTATCTGACTTGAGAAACAATATTAGACTTTTTTTTTTTACGATGGGTATAAACCCTAAAGCTGAAACAACCTGTATGCCTCCTTGATGATGTCTTGGTCATTAAAAAAAAATCATAATTTTTCGTTCTGATCTTCCAGCCTATGGGGCATATGCTGCCCAGATGATAGGACTGCCTCCTCTCTCATTATACTAGATCTCTCCTCCCCCTCTGAAGTCAGGTGCGCTGCCAGAAATACCGCACATGGATATTCTGCTTGCCATCTCTCCTGTGCACTGTTCCGCCCTTTTCAGGGCAGTGATTTCAATTTTTTTGCGCGGTGGACAGTCACCGTCACTTCTGTTCCAGTGTTCCCCGATGCTCTGAAAAGTTGCACTCCTGACTTTCAACTTTTCAGAATTGTATTCTTTTTCACCATTTCATCCCACTTGGACTTTATTTTCCGTTTTTTTTTTAAAGTAAATTGTATGATAAAAGAAATGGTGGATTTGATTTAAATCTAACTGATTTAAATCACGATTTAAATCACTAGTCAGTAAGGCTTGATTTAAATCAGTGATTTAAATGAAAGTTTCTACCTAACTGAATTTGACTCCGCAGAGGTCCCAGCCTCTTCTTCACGGCAAAAATGTTACAACATGAACAGAGTTGAGAAAAAGACCTTAATGGATACAGAATCAACCCCTTCAGTGCCAAGTCCAAGAAGTTAGACAATAAGTTTCTGATTGTTTGGAGTGGAATAGATCTGCACAACACAAGAAGAATGTGAATCTAAGTGTGAGGAGGAAGGGCAAGCAGACAAGAAAATGAAAGTGAAACTTTGAGCACAATACTGCAGCATAGCCACAGACAGACAAGTCTGGATCTGTTTGTGTGTACGATCTGAGGTTTATTACATTCTTTCCTTATGAGATGACTCATCTTCATCACCGCACTTCTCATGATGTTGCCTCATTCGCGCCACCAGGCCTTGCAACTCTTTGTTGCATTGTTTGCATTTTGCACGCATGCCTGCCTTACCGATAGGCGAAGGAGCTTCATTAAAATATTCCCAAACTGGGTCTCTTTTACGGCCTGCTGCCATTATAAGGAAAGAATGTAATAAACCTCAGATCGTACACACAAACAGATCCAGACTTGTCTGTCTGTGGCTATGCTGCAGTATTGTGCTCAAAGTTTCACTTTCATTTTCTTGTCTGCTTGCCCTTCCTCCTCCTCACACTTAGATTCACATTCTTCTTGTGTTGTGCAGATCTATTCCACTCCAAACAATCAGAAACATATTGTCTAACTTCTTGGACTTGGCACTGAAGGGGTTGATTCTGTATTCATAGGTTTGTAGAACAATAGGATTAAGGTCTTTTTCTCAACTCTGTTCATGCTGTAACATTTTTGCCGTGAAGAAGAGGCTGGGACCTCTGCGGAGTCAAATTCAGTTTTGAGAACTGCGTAAGTAAAGCGAGCGTCTGTGATAATATAGGAGAGAAACTGCCCACTAATCCTACAGAAACCTCTGGAAGAGCATGGCATTGTGAATGTTACACATATACAGCCTTTATTCTACTGAGTTAAACAACTCAGCTTTATCTCATGATGGAAGAACCTTTGGATGGTAAAATATTTTCCTCAAAAAGCAGTTTATTGAAAAAAATCCGATTTAAATAAAAAAAATCCGATTTTTTTTTTTTTTTTTTTTTTAAAAAAAACATTGATTTTTATCCACCCTGGCGTGTAATTTAAAACTACAGCTTGTCCTGCAAAAACAAGCCATAAAACGGCTATGTTGACGAAAAATAAAAAAAGTTATTGTTATTGGAAAGAAAAAAAGGACAAAAATAGAAAATCACCAGGGCAGGAAGGGTCTGTTTTGTAGCTTCTGTTACTAATGAATAGTCAGAGTTTGATGCACTATTACAACATACCTGTACTTTGTGGGAGCTGTATGTGGAACATGGTTTGGACAATGTACTGCTGGCAAAAAAATCCATTAGTTTGCCCCCAACATCCAGGTTACTCGATCTGCAGAAAGGCGTTTGCTTTAAAAGAACACAGACAGTACATGGAGTCAGTCACTCTTAACATAAAGATAAAGGACACAAAAATACAGTTGTGGCCAAAAGTATTGACACCCCTGCAATTCGGTCAGATAATACTCAGTTTCTTCCTGAAAATGATTGCAATCACAAATTCTTTGGTATTATTATCTTCATTTAATTTGTCTTAAATGAAAAAACACAAAAGAGAATGAAGCAAAACATTGATCATTTCACACAAAACTCCAAAATGGGCCAGACAAAAGTATTGGCACCCTCAGCCGAATACTTGGTTGCACAACCTTTAGCCAAAATAACTGCGACCAAAGATCTGCTGGAATTTTAGACCATTCTTTGGCAAACTGCTCCAGGTCCCTGATATTTGAAGGGTGCCTTCTCCAAACTGCCATTTTTAGATCTCTCCACAGGTGTTCTATGGGATTCAGGTCTGGACTCACTGCTGGCCACCTTAGAAGTCTCCAGTGCTTTTTGAAGTGTGTTTTGGGTCATTATCCTGCTGGAAGACTCATGATTTCTGAGGGAGACCCAGCTTTCTTACACTGGGCCCTACATTATGCTGCAAAATTTGTTGGTACTCTTCAGACTTCATAATGCCATGCACACGGTCAAGCAGTCCAGTGCCAGAGGCGGCAAAGCAACCCCAAAACATCAGGGAACCTCCGCCATGTTTGACTGTAGGGACCAGGTTCTTTTCTTTGAATGCCTCTTTTTTTCTCCTTTAAACTCTATGTTGATGCCTTTGCCCAAAACTCTACTTTTGTCTCATCTGACCAGAGAACATTCTTCCAAAACGTTTTAGGCTTTTTCTGGTAAGTTTTGGCAAACTCCAGAATGGCTTTTTTATGTCTCGATGTAAGAAGTGGGGTCTTCCTGGGTCTCCTACCATACAGTCCTTTTTCATTCAGACGCCGATGGATAGTACGGGTTGACACTGTTGTACCCTCGGACTGCAGGGCAGATTGAACTTGTTTGGATGTTAGTCGAGGTTCTTTATCCAACATTCGCACAATCTTGGGTTGAAATCTTTTGTCAATTTTTCTTTTCTGTCCACATCTAGGGAGGTTAGCCAGAGTGCCATGGGCTTTAAACTTCTTGATGACACCCAGCAAGGTAGACACAGGAACATTCAGGTCTTTGGAGATGGACTCGTAGCCTTGAGATTGCTCATGCTGCCTCACAATTTGGTTTCTCAAGTCCTCAGACAGTTCTTTGGTCTTCTTTCTTTTCTCCATGCTCAATGTGGTACACACAAGGACACAGGGCAGAGGTTGAGTCACCTTTAATCCGTTTCAACTGGCTTCAAGTGTGATTTAGTTATTGCCAACACCTGTTAGGTGCCACAGGTAAGTTACAGGTGCTGTTAATTACACAAATTAGGGAAGCATCACATGATTTTTCGAACAGTGTCAATACTTTTGTCCACACATTTTTTTTTTATGTTTGGTGTGGAATTATATCCAATTTGGCTTTAGGACAATTTTTTTTGTGTTTTTTTCATTTAAGACAAATTAAATGAAGATAATATTACCAAAGAATTTGTGTTTGCAATCATTTTCAGGAAGAAACTGAGTATTATCTGACAGAATTGCAGAGGTGTCAATACTTTTGGCCACAACTGTACATAATAGTGCTATTCTAGAAAAAATATAATTTAATTTTAACCCCTTAAAGGGGTTTTCACCTTTCAAGTTTTTAAACTGGATTTTCATGGCCTTATTAAAAAACATAAAATCATCTGCACACGTTGCAGATTTGGCTGCGGATCCGCAGCGGACTGGCCGCTACGGATTCGCAGCTGTTTTCCATGCGGTTTACAGTACCATGTAAACCTATGGAAAACCAAATATGCAGTGCACATGCTGCGGAAATACTGTGCAGAAACGTCAATTCTTTGTGCGAATTCAGCAGCGGTTTACACCTGCTCAATAGGATTCCGCAGGTGTAAAATCGCATGTGTAATCCGCACAAAAACAGCAGGAAATTCGCAGTAAATCCGTGGGTAAAACACAGTGCGTTTTACCTGTGGATTTTGCAAAAACAATGCGGAAAAAATCCGCACACTAATCTGCAACGTGGGCACATAGCCTAAAGCTATTATTCGGCTGTGAATTGCCATGGCAACCATCAGGACCACACAATAATAATCTCATAATAAGAAGGATCACCACCCTTTAGATGCTGTAGTCACTATTGAGAGCAACATTAAAGGGGTTAAACAGCGATTGTGGGTGCCAACGCTGATCGAGGCTGATGCAGCAAGTTGTCAGCTATAGTGTACAGCTGACAGATGCTGGAATGTCCCGTCTGGGGATGCCAATCACTCACATCTCAGGTAGCTAAAAAAACATATTGGTGGTCATTAACCCCTTAGTGACCGAGACAATTTTTGCAATTCTGACCACTGTCACTTTATGAGGTTATAACTCTGGAACGCTTCAACGGATCCCGCTGAATCTGAGACTGTTTTTTCGTGACATATTGTACTTCATGTTAGTGGTAACATTTCGATATTTCTTGCGATTATGAAAAAAACGGAAATATGGCGAAAATTTTTAAAATTTTGCCATTTTCAAACTTTGTATTTTTATGCCCTTAAATCAGAGAGATGTGTCACGAAAAATAGTTAATAAATAACATTTCCCACATGTCTACTTTACATCAGCACAATTTTGGAAACAAAATTTTTTTTTGATAGGGAGTTATAAGGGTTAAAAGTTGACCAGCAATTTCTCATTTTTACAACACCAATATTTTTTAGGGACCACATCACATTTGAAGTCATTTTGAGGGGTCTATATGATAGAAGATAACGAAGTGTGACACCATTCTAAAAACTACACCCCTCAAGGTTCTCAAAACCACATTCAAGAAGTTTATTAACCCTTTACGTGCTTCCCAGGAACTGAAACCATGTGGAAGGAAAAAATGAACATTTAACTTTTTTTTGCAAACACTTTAATTCAGAACCATTTTTTTTATTTTCACAAGTGTAAAAACAGAAATGTAACCATAAATTTTGTTATGCAATTTCTCCTGAATACGCCAATACCCCATATGTGGGGGTAAACCACTGTTAGGGCGCACCGCACAACTTGGAAGTGAAGGAGCGCCGTTTGACTTTTTCAATGCAGAATTGGCTGGAATTGAGATCGGACGCCATGTCACGTTTAGAGAGCCCCTGATGTGCCTAAACAGTGGAAACTCCCCACAAGTGACACCATTTTGGAAACTAGACCACATAAGGAACTTATCTAGATGTGTGGTGAGCACTTTGAACCCCCAAGAGCTTCACAGAAGTTTATAACGTAGAGCCGTGAAAATAAAAAATCACATTTGTTTACACAAAAATGATCTTTTTGCCCCCAAATTTTTATTTTCACAAGGGTAACAGGAGAAATTAGACAACAAAAGTTGTAGTGCAATTTCTCCTGAGTACATCGATACCCAATATGTGGGGGTAAACCACTGTTTGGGCGCACGGCAGAGCTCGGAAGGGAAGGAGCGCCGTTTTGGAATGCAGACTTTGATAGAATGGTCTGTGGGCGTTATGTTGCGTTTGCAGAGCCCCTGATGTACCTAAACAGTAGTAACCCCCCACAAGTGACCCCATTTTGGAAACTAGACCCCCAAGGAACTTATCTAGATGTGTGGTGAGAACTTTGAATGCCCAAGTGCTTCACAGAAGTTTAGAATGCACAGTCGTGAAAATAAAAAATATTTTTTTTTTCCACAAAAAAGATTTTGTAGCCCCCAAGTTTTTATTTTCACAAGGGTAACAGGAGAAATTGGACCGCAAAAGTTGTTGTCCAATTTATCCCGAGTACGCTGATGCCCCATATGTGGGGGTAACCCACTGTTTGGGCCAACGGCAGAGCTCAGAAGGGAGGGAGCACCATTTGACTTTTTGAGCGCAAAATTGGCTGTCGTGTTTGGAGACCCCCTGATGTAACTAAACAGTGGAAACCCCCCAATTCTAGCTCCAACCCCAGCACACCCCTAACCCTAATCCCAACCCGATCCATAATCCTAATCACTAACCCTAACGATAATCACAACCCTTACCCCAAAACAACCCTAATGTCAACCCCAACTATAACCATAATCAAAACCCTAAATCCAACACACCCCTAATCCTAATCTCAACCCTAACCTCAAACCTAACCCTAATCCCAAGCGTAACCCTAATTCCAACCCTAACCCTAATACCAACCCTAATCCAAACCCTAACCCTAATCCCAACTCTAACCCTAACTTTAGCCCCAACCCTAGCCCTAACTTTAGCACCAACCCTAACCCTAGCCCTAATTTTAGCCCCAACCGCTCTTCTCCTGCCGGCTGGCAGATGGCGACAGTTGGCGGGGGCACTGCGCATGCGCCCGCCATTTTCTTTTGCCAAGAAGACCAGGAGAAGCAGCAGGAGGACCCAGGGACACTGGTGAGTAAAATAGGGTCCCCGAATCCCCCTATTTCTCTGTCCTCTGATGTGCGATCACATCAGAGGACAGAGAATTACACTTTGCTTTTTTTTTTTTTTTTTTTTTTTTGCGGTCGCCGGTAAACAGTTAATTACCGGCGATCGCAAAACACGACCCCGATCATGTTCTTTTGTTCTTTGGGGTCTCGGCTACCCCCGGCAGCCGAGACCCCAAAGATTCTCCCGGTGCGGGGGGGGGGGGGCGGCGCACTGCGCATGCGCCCACCATTTTGAAGATGGCGGCGCCCATCAGGAGCCACAAGGAGCACCGGGGGAGCCAGGTAAGTATTGGGGGGCTACCTGGGACCCCATTTCTCTGTCCTCTGATGTGCGATCACATCAGAGGACAGAGAAATTAAAAAGAAATCGCGTTTTGTTTTTTTGCGATCGCCGGTAAACGGTTAATTACCAGCGATCGCAAATGCGGGGTGGGTAAAAAAAAAACCCCGAATCATGTTCTCTGGGGTCTCGGCTATCCCCGGCAGCCGCGACCCCGGAGAAAATCCGACTCTGGGGAGCGCTATTTTTTCCACAGCGCCGTTAATTAACGACGCTGTGGTTTAAGTACCCTTAGCGGCCGCCGTCAAAAAGGCGTATCGGCGGTCGTTAAGGGGTTGTCCACTACTTTCAGTTAACCCCCCAAAGTATCCCCCCGGGGCCCCTAATGAATTTTATAAATACGTTCTGTTGCCGTTTTCGCCTGTGAGCTAATTTCCGCCAACTCTGGAAATTGATGTGACGTCAGCAGCAGGCGTGACCCAGCCTCCACAGACAGCAGTCACTCAAGATTGACTGGGCTGTGGGCGGGGCTGTGCTGGGGGCGGGCTGTGCTGGGATCTGCAGGTGGGCAGTGCTGGGATCTGCCGGCCGGTGGTGCTGGGATCTGCTGACGGCCGCGCTCATGTGCCGAGATGTGCGGCCGTTGCGGGGGTGGCGGCGGGGGTGGCGGTCTGCGCGGTGAACATGCCAGAGGTGCTGGAGTGTGCGGGCGGAGGGTCTGCGGGGTTGTGCGGTGGGGTTCATTGGTGTGTGTTTCTGTGTGCAGGCATCGTTCAATGGGACTACAAGTCCCAACGAGCTCTGCCTGCTACAGTGACAGTGAGTGACACATTACCCAATGATGGGACAGTAGTAGTCCCATCATCCGGCTAATGTGTTGAATGTAAAAAAAAAAAAAAAAAACATACACAGTGCATAAAACATACATTGCACATACAGAACATGCACCAAGCGACATGCACCATGCGACCACATGCACCATGCGACATGTGACATTTGACGACATGCACCATGTCACAACATGCACCATGCAACATGTGACATGCGACATTCGACCACATGCGACGCCATGTGACAACATGCGACATGCACCATGCGACGACATGCACCATGTGACAACATGCAACATATAGTACATACATACAACATACATATAGACATACAGTACATATAACAGAGAGTACATACTCATCATCACTTGTCACTTTGATCCCCGAAGCCAGTGTCATCTGTAAAAAATATTAAAATAATAAACAAACAATATACTCCCTGATCCGCAGAAATCCAATTAAAACGAGTGTCCCACGACGATCTCCCGTGGAGAGCAGCAGCAGCAGCAGCTGATGCGACCGCTCTCCAGGGGCTCCAGGAATACAATGATGGAAGGTATCCTTCCACAATGTATTCCCCACAATGTATTCCTCCGCCCCTGTGAGAAAATAGTCCCTAGTCTCACTTTTGGCATTGCTTTGTGAGAAAGTTCCCACGCAGCAAATACCATAAAGTGAGACCAGTAAACTATAGTAACCTCTCAGTGATGCACTGCAGGAGCCATTGTCTCCTGTCAGTGTCTCACTGAGGGTCCTATAGAGCAGTGACATCACCCGATGTCACTGTTCTATAGGGGAGATCGTCGTGGGACACTTGTTATTAATTGGACTACGGCAGACAGGGAGTATACGGTTTATTATTTTACGTTTTTTGCAGGCGCTGAAGTATGGTAACTATGGATAAATTAAGAATATTATAATACTTTTTTCTGGCTGTGTCTTTTTTAAAATCTTTCACTACTATAGGATTAATAATGGATAGGCGCAGTAGCATAGCTACCGGGGGGGGGAGCAGAGGGGGCCATCGCCTCGGGCCCCGCGCTCTGAGGGGGCCCACCGGTAGCTACATCGGTGCGCGCAGCGTGCCGATGCAGTTACATTCTGCAGCAGAGAAGGGAGAATCGATCTCCCTGCTCTGCCGCCGCCCGTCATCGCATGGTGAGCTGTTTCGGCATGTAACTGATACAGCTCACCGCAGTGATGAGGGAAGGAGCGCTGCGCTCCTTCCCCCATCATTCCCCACACCGTCTGACAGCGGGCGCGATGACGTCACCGCCCAGCGCCCGCTGTCAGATGAGCGGGAGCAGGACGCACCGCTGGAACAAGGAGTTAGAGAGGTGAATATTTATTTACTGTGTTTTTATGGGGGCTGCCTTATTCTACCCCTCTATGTGGGGGAATGCTCCCTTAAATACAGGATTTGCCTATAGGGGAGTGAGTGCTGCCTTATATACAGGATCTGCCTATAGAGGGGATGTGCTGCCTTATATACAGGATCTGCCTATAGGGGAGGGAGTGCTGCCTTATACACAGAATCTGCCTATAGGTTAGGGAGTGCTGCCTTATATACAGGATCTGCCTATAGGGGAGGGAGTGCGGCCTTATATACAGGATCTGCCTATGGGGGGGGGGGGGGAGGGGAGTGCTGCCTTATTCTACAGGATCTGCCTATGGGGAGTGCTGCCTTATTCTACAGAATCTGCCTATGGGGGGGTGTTGTGAGTTCCGTTTTGGAGCTCCCTCCTGTGGTTGCTAATGGTATGTTTGCGAGTTCTGCCCTTGGGCTCCCTCTGGTGGTTTCGAGTGGAACTGCTGCTCCGTTAGGTAGCTGTAGCAGCTGCCTTCACTAATCGCCTTGCCTGGGTTTGTTATTTAAACCTGCTCTGGGCTTTAGTCCATGCCTGCTGTCAATGTTCTTGGTTGGATTTGATTCTTCCCTTGGATTTCTCATATGGCCAGTCCTTGTCTGCAAAAGATAAGTTTTGCTAGTTTGTTTGTCCATTTGTTTGGACTCTATTGCTTTGCATTTTGTCTCTTTTGTCCAGCTTGTCACTATGTCTTATTTAGGCTAGCTGGAAGCTCTGGGAAAGCAGATTTGCCCCTCCACACCGTGAGTCGGTGTGGAGTTCATTTTTGTAAACTCTGCGTGGATTTTGTAGTTTTTAATACTGACCGCACAGTATCCTTTGATCTCTGTCTATCTAGTTTAGTATTGGCCTCCCCTTTGCTGAATTCTGATTTCATTTCTGTGTTCGTCATTTCCCTCTCCTTTCACAGTCAATATTTGTGGGGGGCTGTCTTTCCTTTTGGGGGTTTCTCTGAGGCAAGATAGCTTTCTATTTCCTTCTTTAGGGGTAGTTATATCTGAGGCTGTGACGAGGTGTCTAGGGAGTGTCAGGAACATCCCACGGCTATTTCTAGTTGTGTTGTTAGGATTAGGGACTGCGGTCAGTAGAGATACCACCTTCTCAGAGCTCGTTCCATGTTGCGTTTTAGCCACCAGGTCATTTCAGTGTGGCCTCTTAACCACCAGGTCATAACAGTACAGCAGGCCCAGAATGAATTGAATGCATCTCAAAAGAAGGAGAGAAAAAAAAAAGGAGTTCTGAACCATTTTTTTTTCTGTGCTCTGTTCTGTCTTTTTTTTTCCTCTTGATATCTGGGTGGTGCTGGATATATGCTCTGGTATGGAGGTTCAGGGTTTGTTCTCGTGTGGATCAACTTGCTGCAAGAGTTCAGAGTATCCAAGATTATATTGTTCAGACTCCGGCTCTAGAGCCAAGAATTCCTACTCCTGATTTGTTTTTTGGGGACAGATCCAAGTTTTTGAACTTTAAAAATAGCTGCAAATTGTTTTTTGCTTTGAAACCCCGTTCTTCTGGTGATCCCATTCAGCAAGTGAAAATCATCATATCCTTACTGCGTGGTGATCCTCAAGACTGGGCATTTGCTCTTGAAACAGGGAATCCTGCATTATTGAATGTAGATGCATTTTTTCAGGCGCTCGGATTGTTGTATGACGAACCTAACTCTGTAGAGCATGCTGAGAAAACACTGTTGGCCATGTGTCAGGGTCAGGAAGCGGCAGAGTTATATTGCCAGAAATTTAGAAAATGGTCTGTGCTCACTAAATGGAATGAAGAGGCGCTGGCTGCTATTTTCAGAAAAGGTCTTTCTGAAACCCTTAAAGATGTTATGGTGGGCTTTCCTGCGCCTGCCGGTTTGAGCGAGTCTATGTCTCTAGCCATTCAGATTGATCGGCGCTCGCGTGAGCGCAAGGCGGTGCACCATATGGCAGTGTCCTCTGGGCGAAGTCCTGAGCCTATGCAATGTGATAGGATTTTGACTAGAGCAGAAAGGCAGAAATTCAGACGTCAGAATGGCCTGTGTTTTTACTGTGGTGATTCAGCTCATGCTATTTCTGATTGCCCTAAGCGTACTAGGAGGATCCCTAGGTCTGTTACCATTAGTACTGTGCAGCCTAAATTTCTCTTGTCTGTTACCCTGATTTGCTCATTGTCGTCCTTTTCTGTTATGGCATTTGTGGATTCTGGCGCTGCCCTGAACTTAATGGACTTAGAGTTTGCCAGGCGCTGTGGTTTTTCCTTGGAACCTTTGCAGAGTCCTATTCCCTTAAGGGGGATTGATGCTAAGCCATTGGCCAAGAATAAACCTCAGGACTGGACACAGTTAACCATGTGCATGGCTCCAGCACATCAGGAAAATATTCGTTTTTTGGTGTTGCATAATTTGCATGATGTTGTTGTGCTGGGTTTTCCATGGTTACAGGAACACAATCCAGTGCTGGATTGGAGATCTAAGTCTGTGACTGGTTGGGGTTGTCAGGAGATACATAGTGATACTCCTTTGATGTCCATTTCCTCGTCCCCTTCTTCTGAAGTTCCTAAGTTTTTGTCGGATTTCCAGGATGTATTTGATGAGCACAAGTCCAGTTCCCTGCCTCCTCATACGGACTGCGATTGTGCCATTAATTTGATTCCTGGCTGTAAGTTCCCTAAGGGCCGACTTTGCAATCTGTCTGTGCCAGAGCATGCCGCTATGCGGAGTTATGTAAAGGAGTCCTTGGAGAAAGGGCATATTCGCCCGTCTTCGTCGCCGTTGGGAGCGGGATATTTTTTTTGTTGCCAAGAAGGATGGCTCCTTGAGACCCTGTATAGATTATCGCCTTCTCAATAAGATCACTGTCAAATTCCAGTATCCGTTACCTTTGCTTTCTGATTTGTTTGCTCGGATTAAGGGTGCTAGTTGGTTTACTAAAATCGACCTCTGAGGGACGTATAATCTTGTGCGTATTAAACAAGGTGATGAATGGAAAACAGCATTTAATACGCCTGAAGGCTATTTTGAATATCTTGTGATGCCATTCGGGCTCTCTAATGCTCCATCGGTATTTCAGTCCTTTATGCATGATATCTTCCGGAATTATCTGGATAAATTTATGATTGTGTATTTGGATGATATTTTGGTTTTCTCCGATGATTGGGAGTCTCATGTGAAGCAGGTTAGGATGGTGTTTCAGGTCCTTCGTACTAATGCGTTGTTTGTGAAGGGGTCTAAGTGCCTCTTTGGAGTTCAGAGGGTTTCTTTTTTGGGTTTAATTTTTTCTCCCTCGGCTATTGAAATGGACCCTGTTAAAGTCCAGGCCATTCATGATTGGACTCAACCTACATCTGTAAAGAGCCTTCAGAAATTTTTGGGCTTTGCCAATTTTTATCGTCGCTTTATTGCTAATTTTTCTAGTGTGGTGAAGCCTCTGACCGATTTGATGAGGAAGGGCGCTGATGTGGTGAATTGGTCCTCTGCGGCTGTTGAGGCCTTTCAGGAGCTTAAACGTCGTTTTACTTCTACCCCTGTGTTGCGTCAGCCAGATGTTTCTCTCCCTTTTCAGGTTGAGGTTGATGCTTCTGAGATTGGGGCAAGGGCCGTTTTGTCTCAGAGAAATTCTGATGGCTCTTTGATGAAACCTTGTGCCTTCTTCTCCAGAAAATTTTCGTCTTCTGAGCTTAATTATGATGTCGGCAATCGGGAGTTGTTGGCTATGAAGTGAGCATTTGAGGAGTGGCGACATTGGCTTGAGGGAGCCAAGCATCACGTGGTGGTCTTGACTGATCACAAGAATCTGATTTACCTCGAGTCTGCTAAGCGGTTGAATCCGAGACAGGCTCGGTGGTCTTTGTTTTTCTCACGTTTTGATTTTGTGGTCTCGTATATTCCTGGATCTAAGAATGTGAAGGCTGATGCCCTTTCTAGGAGTTTTTTGCCTGATTCTCCGGGAGTTCTTGAGCCGGCTGGGATCCTCAAGGAGGGATTGATTCTTTCTGCCATCTCCCCTGATTTACGGCGGGTACTTCAGGAGTTTCAGGCTGATAAACCTGACCGCTGTCCTGTAGGGAAATTGTTTGTTCCTGATAGATGGACTAGTAGGGTAATTTCTGAGGTTCATTGTTCGGTGTTGGCTGGTCACCCTGGGATTTTCGGTACCAGAGATTTGGTGGCTAGGTCCTTTTGGTGGCCTTCCTTGTCGCGGGATGTGCGTTCGTTTGTGCAGTCCTGTGGGACCTGTGCTCGGGCTAAGGGTACCATCACACAGTGGCATTTTGATCGCTACGACGGCACGATCCGTGACGCTCCAGCATCATAACAATATCGCTCCAGCGTCGTAGACTGCTGTCACACTTTGCAATGTACGACGCTGGAGCGATAATTTCATGACGTATGTGCGATGTAGAAGCCGTTGGTTACTAAGCGCACATCGTATACAATATCGTGCACACCTTTGTTACACCATGCGATCATGCCGCCACAGCGGGACACTAGACGACGAAAGAAAGTTTCAAACGATCTGCTACGACGTACGATTCTCAGCGGGGTCCCTGATCGCAGGAGCGTGTCAGACACTGCGAGATCGTAACTATATCGCTGGAACGTCACGAATCGTGCCGTCGTTGCGATCAAAATGCCACTGTGTGACGGTACCCTAAGTCTTGCTGTTCCCGTGCCAGTGGGTTGCTTTTGCCTTTGCCTATTCCTGAGAGGCCCTGGACGCATATTTCCATGGATTTTATTTCTGATCTTCCTGTTTCCCAGAAGATGTCTGTCATCTGGGTGGTTTGTGACCGGTTTTCTAAGATGGTCCATTTGGTCCCGTAGCCTAAGTTGCCTTCCTCTTCTGATTTGGTTCCATTATTTTTTCAGCATGTGGTTCGTTTGCATGGTGTTCCGGAGAATATTGTGTCTGACAGAGGTTCCCAGTTCGTTTCTAGGTTTTGACGGTCCTTTTGTGCTAGAATGGGCATTGAATTGTCTTTTTCTTCTGCATTCCATCCTCAGACAAATGGCCAAACGGAGCGAACCAATCAGACCTTGGAAACCTATTTGAGATGCTTCGTGTCTGCTGATCAGGATGATTGGGTGACCTTTTTGCCGTTGGCCGAGTTTGCCCTTAATAATCGGGCTAGTTCGGCTACCTTGGTTTCGCTTTTTTTTGTAACTTTGGTTTTCATCCTCGTTTTTCTTCAGGGCAGCTTGAGCCTTCTGACTGTCCTGGTGTGGCTTCCGTAGTGGACAGGTTGCAGCAAACTTGGACTCATGTGGTGGACAATTTGACGTTGTCTCAGGAGAAGGCTCTGCGTTTTGCTAACCGTCGGTGTGTTCGTCCCCGGCTTCTTGTTGGGGATTTGGTCTGGTTGTCTTCTCGTCATGTTCCTATGAAGGTTTCTTCCCCTAAGTTCAAGCCTAGCTTTATTGGGCCTTATAAGATTTCTGAAATTATCAATCCAGTGTCTTTTCGTTTGGCCCTTCCAGCTTCCTTTTCCATTCATAATGTGTTCCATAGATCCTTGTTGCGGAGATATGTGGTACCTATGGTTCCCTCCGTTGATCCTCCTGCTCCGGTGTTGGTTGAGGGGGAATTGGAATATGTGGTAGAGAAGATTTTGGATTCTCGTTTTTCGAGGCGGAAGCTTCAGTATCTGGTCAAGTGGAAGGGTTATGGCCAGGAGGATAATTCTTGGGTTGTTGCCTCCGATGTTCATGCTCCCGATTTGGTTCATGCTTTCCATTTGGCTCGTCCTGATCGGCCTGGGAGCTCTGGTGAGGGTTCGGTGACCCGTCCTCAAGGGGGGGGTACTGTTGTGGGTTCCGTTCTGGAGCTCCCTCCTGTGGTTGCTAATGGTATGTTTGCGAGTTCTGCCCTTGGGCTCCCTCTGGTGGTTTCGAGTGGAACTGCTGCTCCGTTAGGTAGCTGTAGCAGCTGCCTTCACTAATCGCCTTGCCTGGGTTTGTTATTTAAACCTGCTCTGGGCTTTAGTCCATGCCTGCTGTCAATGTTCTTGGTTGGATTTGATTCTTCCCTTGGATTTCTCATATGGCCAGTCCTTGTCTGCAAAAGATAAGTTTTGCTAGTTTGTTTGTCCATTTGTTTGGACTCTATTGCTTTGCATTTTGTCTCTTTTGTCCAGCTTGTCACTATGTCTTATTTAGGCTAGCTGGAAGCTCTGGGAAAGCAGATTTGCCCCTCCACACCGTGAGTCGGTGTGGAGTTCATTTTTGTAAACTCTGCGTGGATTTTGTAGTTTTTAATACTGACCGCACAGTATCCTTTGATCTCTGTCTATCTAGTTTAGTATTGGCCTCCCCTTTGCTGAATTCTGATTTCATTTCTGTGTTCGTCATTTCCCTCTCCTTTCACAGTCAATATTTGTGGGGGGCTGTCTTTCCTTTTGGGGGTTTCTCTGAGGCAAGATAGCTTTCTATTTCCTTCTTTAGGGGTAGTTATATCTGAGGCTGTGACGAGGTGTCTAGGGAGTGTCAGGAACATCCCACGGCTATTTCTAGTTGTGTCGTTAGGATTAGGGACTGCGGTCAGAAGAGATACCACCTTCTCAGAGCTCATTCCATGTTGCGTTTTAGCCACCAGGTCATTTCAGTGTGGCCTCTTAACCACCAGGTCATAACAGGGGGGGGTGGGAGTGCTGCCTTATTCTACAGGATCTGCCCATGGGGGTAGTGCTGCCTTGTATACAGGATTTGCCTATGGGGGGGGGGGGGGGGGGGAGTGCTGCCTTATATACAGGATCTGCCTATAGGGGGGAGTGCTGCCTTATTCTACAGGGTCTGCTTATGGGGGGTGCTTTAAACTACAGGGTCTGCCTATAGGGGTGCTGCCTTGTGCTATATTGAGGAATATCTGGCACATTATACTATATGGCGGTTATCTATGGGGCCATCATACAGTGTAGGGATTACAGTGTTGGAGCCAGTAAACAGTCTGAAGGCTACTAAGGGGTCAGTATACTGTGTGGGTGGTATTATACAGTTAGGGGGCATTATACTGTGTATAGAGGAGCTGTACGGGGGGAGACAAAGGACATTATTAAATGTAAAGTGGGCACTTATTGTAATAGGGGAACTCAGGTTACTGTGACTATCAAAGGGGCACACAGAGGGCATTATTACTTTTTAGGGGGCAAAATGTGGGCTCTGTTTTAGGGCACTTGCACCCGGCATTACTATATTATAGAGGGGTGCTTTAGAATTTAGAGGGTACAGAGAACCACAGAGTAGGTGCAGTAATAGGGTCACATACGGCAGCAGAGGCTCAGTATCGGGGTATCAGGTGCAGTAATAGGGACACATACGGCAGCAGCGGCTCAGTATTGGGATATCAGGTGTAGTAATAGGGACACGTACGGCAGCAGCGGCTCAGTATTGGGGTAACAGGTGCAGTAAGGCCGGCGTCACACTAGCGTGTTTTACGGACGTAAGAGAGGTGCTGAAAATACGGATTGCATACGGTACAATGCTTCTCACTGCCCCAGCTCCTATCAGCCGTATTTTACTGATCCGTATTATATGGTCTTCTACGGCCGTAGAAAAACGCAGCATGCTGCGTTTGTCACCGTACTACGCAAAAAATACGCCAATGAAAGTCTATGGGGGCCAGAAAAATACGGATTACACATGGACCAACAGTGTGACTTGCGAGAAATACGCAGCAGTGTTCTAGCGCATCGGGTATTCTAGAATATGCATGTCCCCGTAGTATATGGACAATGATGATTCCAGAATTCGCGGCAGACTGTGCCTGTCGCTGATTGGTCGAGGCAACCTTTATGACATCATCGTCGCCATGGCAACCATTATGACATCTACGTCGATACTGTGCCCGTTGCTGATTGGTCGAGGCCGCGCCTCGACCAATCAGACGCGGGATGTCTACGTCCTTTATGACATCATCGTCGCTGTGCCCGTCGCTGGCGGCCTCGACCAATCAGAGACGCGGGTTTCTACGTCGATACTGTGCCCTGGCGGCCTCGACCAATCAGAGACGCGGGATTTCCAGGACAGACAGACAGACAGACGGAAAAACCCTTAGACAATCTATATATATATATAATTGTCTAAGGGTTTTTCCGTCTGTCTGTCTGTCCAGGAAATCCCACGTCTCTGACGGCCTCGACCAATCAGCGACGGGCACAGTATCGACGTAGAAATCCCGCGTCCCTGATTGGACCAATCAGCGATGGGCACAGCGACGATGATGTCATAAAGGACGTAGACATCCCGCATCTCTGATTGGTCGAGGCCGCGCAGCTTCGACCAATCAGAGACGGGCACAGCGACGATGATGTCATAATGGTTGCCTTGGCGACGATGGTGTCAACAAGGTTGCCTCGACCAATCAGCAATGGGCACAGTCTGCCGCGAATTCTGGAATTATCATTGTCCATATACTACGGGGACATGCATATTCTAGAATACCCGATGCGTTAGAATCGGGCCACAATCTAGTCTATATATAATTGTCTAAGGGTTTTTCCGTCTGTCTGTCTGTCTGTCTGTCCTGGAAATCCCACATCTCTGATTGGTCGAGGCCGCCAGGCCTCGACCAATCAGCGACGGGCACAGTATCGACGTAGAAATCCCGCGTCATAAAGCGACGGGCACAGTGATGATGATGTCATAAAGGACGTAGACATCCCGCGTCTCTGATTCAGCGACGGGCACAGTATCGACGTAGATGTCATAATGGTTGCCATGGCGACGATGATGTCATAAAGGTTGCCTCGACCAATCAGCGACGGGCACAGTCTGCCGCGAATTCTGGAATCATCATTGTCCATATACTACGGGGACATGCAAATTCTAGAATACCCGATGCGTTAAAATCGGGCCACAATCTAGTATATATGTTAGTGAGACACATATGTATATATATTAAGATTTCATACAGCGCTAGATAGCTTAAAAGCCGGTAATTCAATTGCCAGCTTTTCCTATCTCCTTCTCAAATCCGACATGATATGAGACATTGTTTACATACAGTAAACCATCTCATATCCCTTTTTTTTGCATATTCCACACTACTAATGTACACTACTGTTAGTAGTGTGTATGTGCAAAATTTGGGCGCTCTAGCTATTAAATTAAAGGGTTAAATCGCAGAAAAAATTGGCGTGGGCTCCCGTGCATTTTTCTCCGCCAGAATGGTAAAGCTAGTGACTGAGGGCAGATATTAATAGCCTTGAGAGGGTCCATGGTTATTGGCCCCCCCTGGCTAAAAACATCTGCCCCCAGCCACCCCAGAAAAGGCACATCTGGAAGATGCGCCTATTCTGGCATTTGGCCACTCTCTTCCCATTCCTGTGTAGTGGTGGGATATGGGGCAATGAAGGGTTAATGTCACCTTGCTACTGTAAGGTGACAAAGCCAGATTAATAATGGAGAGATGTCAATTATGACACCTATCCATTATTAATCCAATAGTATGAAATGGTTAAAAACCACACACACACATTATTACAAAGACTTTTAATGAAATAAATACACAGGTTTTTGTAATATTTTATTATACTGGTAATCCACCTGAAGACCCTCGTTCTGTAAAAAAGGTAAAATAAAAAAACAACAATATCCCATACCTTCCGTCATTCTGTCACGTCCAATGATGTAAATCCATCTGAAGGGGTTAACTAATTTTACAAGCAGAAGCTCTGCTAATGCAGATGTGCTCCTGCCTGTAAAACCCTGGGAATGAATGAAATGTAGGTCAATGACCTGTAGTTACCTTCAGTCGCGGTGATGCGCCCTCTGCTGGATGTCCTCATATGAACTCGAGCCTGGGAAAATATTCTGAAAAGTTCCCAGGCTCGAGTTCATATGAGGATAATGGCAGAGCATTGGGATGTATGCACATTACTCATCCAGGAGATCACATCTATTCCAAATCCTTAGATGTCTAACCCCAAGTAAGGGTTATATATTGTTGAAACTAAGGAGTACACCATCCGGCAGGTAATATCTCCTGCCAATATCAACGTTGGGCTTCTCATTAGAAGCGCTGAAAGAGAGAAACGTGGATCATCACTCCCGTTTTACTTGATGTTAGACACAGGGAGTCTGGACTCTGAATCGATGAAGGTGGTGGTGCTAGTAAAATCTTCCAAAACTGCATTTATACGAGTCATTAGTCCAGACATTATAAGTATGTCAACTTATTTGTCCATATATGCATGTACGCACATACATATCCCAAGAGGCAATCTTCTCAGGGATCTTTATACACTCAGACGGCCATTGTGGGAGTAACCATATTCCATGGCTAGAGAAAAGTAGGTTTCTTCCTCATAACAGAGGGAGATATCTACTGTGAGGCAGTGAGACTATGGGGTCTTAACAGTAAGAGCCCTGGATACAGTTTCATTTATCTTAGGAGCCGTGAGCCGCGAGTATGGGATCCTCTGCTGCACAAGACACAGTGCTGCTGCTTCACTACAAGGTACAGAAGGCAGTGCTGATATACCTGGTAAACATAACGCAACAGACTTATGGAACAAGAATCTGACTGATTGCTGAATGTGGAGTTTGGGAAGGATTAATAATAATAACAACAATAAACTTTATTTATATAGCGCCAACATATTCTGCAGTGCTTTACAGTTTGACAGTTTCAAATACAATAGTCATAAGTAACAACCATATAATAATTAAAGCAAAATAAGACGACCCTGCTTGTGAAAGCTGACAATCTACAATGAGACGGGGAAGATACAATGTACAGATGTGTATCAGCAATATTTTATTTACAATGATGGCACAGCCATCTTCAGGGGGGTGGGGGATAGATGGAGATAGTGAATGGGCTACACACACAAACATAAAATGACTGAGAGAACGTGACAGGCCGCTCTGAACAAATGTCTTTTAACCCCTTCATGACCGGGGGATTTTTCGTTTCTCCGTGTTCGTTTTTCGCTCCCCTCCTTCCCAGAGCCATAACTTTTTTATTTTTCCGTCAATTTGGCCATGTGAGGGCTTATTTTTTGCGGGACGAGTTGTACTTTTGAACGACATCATTGGTTTTAGCATGTCGTGTACTAGAAAACGGGAAAAAAATTCCAAGTGCGGTGAAATTGCAAAAAAAGTGCAATCCCACATTGGTTTTTTGTTTGGCTTTTTTGCTAGGTTCACTAAATGCTAAAAATGACCTGCCATTATGATTCTCCAGGTCATTATGAGTTCATAGACACCAAACATGACTAGGTTATTTTTTATCTAAGTGGTGAAAAAAAATTCCAAACTTTGCTAAAAAAAAAAAAAAAGTTACGCCATTTTCCGATACTCTTAGCGTCTCCATTTTTCATCATCTGGGGTCAGTTGAGGGCTTATTTTTTGCGTGCCGAGATGACGTTTTTAATGATAGCATTTCGGTGCAGATACGTTCTTTTGATCGCCCGTTATTGCATTTTAATGCAATGTCGCGGCGACCAAAAAAACGTAATTCTGGCGTTTCGAATTTTTTTTCCCGCTACGCTGTTTAGCGATCAGGTTAATACTTTTTTTTAATTGATAGATCGGGCGATTCTGAGCGCGGCGATACCAAATATGCGTAGATTTGATTTTTTTTTTATTGATTTATTTTGATTGGGGCGAAAGGGGGGTGATTTAAACTTTTATGTTTTTTTTATTTTTTTCACATTTTTTTAAACTTTTTTTTTTTAACTTTTGCCATGCTTCAATAGCCTCCATGAGAGGCTAGAAGCAAGCATAGCACGATCGGCTCTGCTACATAGCAGCGATCTGCTGATCGCTGCTATGTAGCAGAATTGCACGTGTGCTGTGAGCGCCGACCACAGGGTGGCGCTCACAGCGACGGGCAATCAGTAACCATAGAGGTCTCAAGGACCTCTATGGTTACCATTCACAAGCATCGCCGACCCCCGATCATGTGACGGGGGTCGGCGATGACGTCATTTCCGGCCGCCCGGAATGACAGCGGCATTTAACTAGTTAACAGGTGCGGGCAGATCGCGATTCTGCCCGCGCCTATTACGGGCACATGTCAGCTGTTCAAAACAGCTGACATGTCCCGGCTTTGGTGCGGGCTCACCGCGGAGCCCTGCATCAAAGCAGGGGAGCCGGCATCGGACGGTATAGTACGTCCGATGCCGGTAAGGGGTTAACCCCTCTCTGACCTTAGACGTACTATCCCGTCGAGGTGCCCTCGGCCTATCTGACCCTCGACGGGATAGTACGTCATAGCGATCGGCCGCGCTCACGGGGGGAGCGCGGCCGAGTGTCAGCTGCCTATCGCAGCTGACATCCGGCACACGGACCGCCCCCGGCACATTAACCCCCGGCACACCGCGATCAAACATGATCGCGGTGTGCCGGCGGTATAGGGAAGCGTAGCGTAGGGAGGGGGCTCACTGCGGCCTTCCATGAGCCCCTCCCCCCCCCCCCCCCCCAGCAACGCGATGTGATCGCGTTGCTGCGAGGGTCTCCCTACCTCCCTCCCTGCTCCAGGCCCGGATTCAAGATGGCCGCGGCATCCGGGTCCTGCAGGGAGAGAGGTGGCTTACAAAGTGCCTGCTCAGGCGCTTGGTAAGACTGCAGCACTGTAAGTCACTGTAAGTCACTGTAAGTCAGATTGGTGATCTGACAAAGTGCTGTGCAAACTGTCAGATCACCGATCTGTGATGTCCCCCCCTGGGACAAAGTAAAAAAAAAATAAAATAAAAAATTCCTAAATAATGAAAAAAAAAAAAATATATATATATATATATATATATATATATATATATATATATATATATATATATATATATATATATATATATATATATATATATATATATATATATATTTCCCATAAATGCATTTCTTTATCTAAATAAAAAAAAAACAATAAAGTACACACATTTAGTATCGCCGCGTCCATAACTACCCCACCTATAAAACTATATCACTAGTTAACCCCTTCAGTGAACACTAAAAAAAAAAAAAAACGAGGCAAAAAACAACGCTTTATTATCATACCGCCGAACAAAAAGTGGAAAAACACGCGATCGAAAAGACGGATATAAATAACCATGGTACCGCTGAAAACGTCATCTTGTCCCGCAAAAAACGAGCTGCCACACAGCATCATTAGCTAAAAAAAAAAAAAAAAAGTTATACTCCTCAGAATAAAGTGATGCAAAAATAATTATTTTTTCTGTAAAATAGTTTTTATCGTATAAAAGCGCCAAAACATAAAAAAAATGATATAAATGAGGTATCGCTGTAATCGTACTGACCTGAAGAATAAAACTGCTTTATCCATTTTACCAAACGTGGAACGGTATAAACGCCTCCCCCAAAAGAAGTTCATGAAAAGCTGGTTTTTGGTCATTCTGCCTCACAAAAATCGGAATAAAAAGCGATCAAAAAATGTCATGTGACCGAAAAGGTTACCAATAAAAACGTCAACTCGTCCCTCACATGACTCTGTTGACTCAAATATGGAAAAATTATAGCGCTCAAAATGTGGTAATGCAAAAAATATTTTTTGCAATAAAAAGCGTCGTTCAGTGTGTGACGGCTGCCAATCATAAAAATCCGCTAAAAAAGAAAACACTATAAAAGTAAATCAAACCCCTTTCATCACCCCCTTAGCTAGGGAAAAATAAAAAAAAAAATTAAAAAATGTATTTATTTCCATTTTCCCATTAGGGTTAGGGCTAGGGTTAGGGTTGGGGCTAGGGTTAGGGCTAGGGTTAGGGTTGGGGCTAAAGTTAGGATTAGGGTTGGGGCTTAAGTTAGGGTTAGAATTACATTTACGGTTGGGAATAGGGTTGGGATTAGGGTTAGGGGTGTGTGGGTTAGGTGTGGTTAGGGTTACCGTTGGGATTAGGGTTAGGGGTGTGTTTGGATTAGGGTTTCAGTTATAATTGGGGGGTTTCCACTGTTTAGGCACATCAGGGGCTCTCCAAACGCGACATGGCGTCGGATCTCAATTCCAGCCAATTCTGCGTTGAAAAAGTAAAACAGTGCTCCTTCCCTTCCGAGCTCTCCCGTGTGCCCAAACAGGGGTTTACCCCAACAAATGGGGTATCAGCGTACTCAGGACAAATTGAACAACAACTTTTGGGGTCCAATTTCTCCTGTTACCCTTGGGAAAATACAAAACTAGGGGCTAAAAAATAATTTTTGTGGGGAAAAAAAGATTTTTTATTTTCTCGGCTCTGCGTTATAAACTGTAGTGAGACACTTGGGGGTTCAAAGTTCTCACAACACATCTAGATAAGTTCCTTGGGGGGTCTAGTTTTCAATATGGGGTCACTTGTGGGGGGGGTTTCTACTGTTTAGGTACATTAGGGGCTCTGCAAATGCAATGTGACGCCTGCAGACCAATCCAAGTCTGCATTCCAAATGATGCTCCTTCCCTTCCGAGCTCTGCCATGCGCTCAAACGGTGGTTCCCCCCCACATATGGGGTATCAGCATACTCAGAACAAATTGGACAACAACTTTTGGGGTCCAATTTCACCTGTTACCCTCGGGAAAATAAGAACTGGGGGCTAAAAAATCATTTTTGTGCGAAAAATTTTTTGTTTTATTTTTACGGCTCTGCATTATATATTTCTGTGAAGCCCTTGGTGGGTCAAAGTGCTCACCACACATCTAGATAAGTTCCTTAGGGGGTCTACTTTCCAAAATGGTGTCACTTGTGGGGGGTTTCAATGTTTAGGCACATCAGTGGCTCTCCAAACGCAACATGGCGTCCCATCTCAATTCCTGTCAATTTTGCATTGAAAAGTCAAATTGCCCTCCTTCGCTTCCGAGCTCTGTCATGCGCCCAAACAGTGGTTTACCGCCACATATGGGGTATCAGTGTACTCAGGAGAAATTGTACAACAACTGTTGGGGTCCATTTTCTCCTGTTACCCTTGGTAAAATAAAACAAATTGGAGCTGAAGTAAATTTTTTGTGAACAAAAGTTAAATGTTCATTTTTATCTAAACATTCCAAAAATTCCTGTGAAGGCTTAATAAACTTCTTGAATGTGGTTTTGAGCACCTTGAGGGGTGCAGTTTTTAGAATGGTGTCACACTTGGGTATTTTCTATCATAGACCCCTCAAAATGACTTCAAATGAGATGTGGTCCCCAAAGAAAATGGTGTTGTAAAAATGAGAAATTGCTGGTCAACTTTTAACCCTTATAACTCCCTAACAAAAAAAAAAAATTTTGGTTCCAAAATTGTGCTGATGTAAAGTAGACATGTGGGATATGTTACTTATTAAGTATTTTGTGAGACATATCTCTGTGATTTAATTGCATAAAAATTCAAAGTTGGAAAATTGCGAAATGTTCTCAAATTTTCGCCAAATTTCCGTTTTTTTCACAAATAAACGCAGGTAATATCAAAGAAATTTTACCACTATCATGAAGTACAATATGTCACGAGAAAACAATGTCAGAATCACCAGGATCCGTTGAAGCGTTCCAGAGTTATAACCTCATAAAGGGACAGTGGTCAGAATTGTAAAAATTGGCCTGGTCATTGATGTGCAAACCACCCTTGGGGGTAAAGGGGTTAAGGGAGCGCCTAAAACTATGCAAATTGTAGATGGTCCTAATATCTTAGGGCAAAGCATTCCGAGTCGGAAGGAATCCTTCCTTTCAACTCGTGGGATTTTCCACTCCCGGGACAGTAGTATGTCCAATTATAGGATTATAGGATGTACCAAAATGACGTATGTCATCTTTTAAAGCTAATTGTGTAATAGACTTGCCTTTAGCACTCAAGGTAGAACTTACCTGAGAGATCTGTTCCAAACAGAAGAAATGCAAATTTTACTAAGCCAATTCAAGCATATCTGTTTTCTTGACTAAAGGTACCTTCACACTCAGCGACGCTGCAGCGATACCGACAGCGATGTCGATCGCTGCAGCGTCGCTGTTTGGTCGCTGGAGAGCTGTCACACAGACAGCTCTCCAGCGACCAACGATCCCGAAGTCCCCGGGTAACCAGGGTAAACATCGGGTTACTAAGCGCAGGGCCGCGCTTAGTAACCCGATGTTTACCAGCGTAAAAGTAAAAAAAAAAAAAAACATTACATACTTACCTACCGCTGTCTGTCCCCGGTGCTCTGCTTCTCTGCACTCCTCCTGCACTGGCTGTGAGCACAGCGGCCGGAAAGCAGAGCGGTGACGTCACCGCTCTGCTTTCCGGCTGACCGACGCTCACAGTCAGTGCAGAGAAGCAGAGCGCCGGGGACAGACAGCGGTAGGTAAGTATGTAATGTTTTTTTTTTTACTTTTACGCTGGTAACCAGGGTAAACATCGGGTTACTAAGCGCGGCCCTGCGCTTAGTAACCCGATGTTTATCCTGGTTACCAGTGAAGACATTGCTGGATCGGTGTCACACACGCCGATCCAGCGATGTCTGCAGGGAGTCCAGCGACGAAATAAAGTTCTGGACTTTCCTCAGCGACCAACGATCTCCCAGCAGGGGCCTGATCGTTGGTCGCTGTCACACATAACGATTTCCTTAACGATATCGTTGCTATGTCACAAAAAGCAACGATATCGTTATGTGTGAAGGTACCTTAAGCCCTGTTGTAAAGAATGAAGCAACAGAAGCTGGATCTTCGTCCAAAAACACAAGGACTCCATATCCACAGTTGAGGCCCAAGACAAAAATGTGAAGTGGTAGGCCGATGATACAATACACAACAAGGCACCAGACAGAAGGTCTGACCCAGTGGCTCACAGCCAGAGGAGAAAAAGGCACCCAGCCCGGAACACTAACGATACCCCCTGCCCTGCAAAGGCAAATATGATGCACAAAGGCAGTTTGAAGCACTAGGAGGATTCATATAGGAACAATGAAGCAATATGATGCATATAGGGACTATGAAGCAATATGCTGTAATATAATGCGCAAAGTCACTATGAAGCGCTATGATGCATATAGGAACCATGAAGCAATATGCTGAAATATAATGCACAAAGGCAATATGAAGCGCTATGATGCGTATAGGAACCATGAAGCAATATGCTGTAATATAATGCACAAAGGCAATATGAAGCGCTATGATGCATATAGGAACCCTGAAGCAATATGATGCACATAGGAACCATTTATTATTATTATTATTATACATTTTTATAGCGCCATTTATTCCATGGTGCTTTACATGTGAATACGGGGCAAATATAGACAAATACATTAAACATGAGCAGATAACAAGGCACACGAGTACATAAGGAGGGAGGACCCTGCCCGCGAGGGCTCACAGTCTGCAGGGGGTGGGTGAGGATACACTAGGAGAGGGAAAAGCTGGCTGTGCGGCTGTTCAGTAGGTTGAGGATCACTGCAGGCTGTAGGCTTGTCGGAAGAGATGAGTCTTCAGGTTCTTTTTGAAGGTTTCTATGGTAGGCGCAAGTCTGATGTGTTGGGGTAGAGAGTTCCAGAGTATGGGGGAAGCACGGGAGAAGTCTTGGATGCGGTTATGGGAAGAAGAGATGAGAGGGGAGTAGAGAAGGAGGTCTTGGGAGGATCGGAGGTCGCGTGTAGGTAGGTACCGGGAGACCATGTCACAGATGTATGGAGGAGACAGGTTGTGGATGGCTTTGTATGTCAGTGTGAGGGTTTTGAACTGGAGTCTCTGGGCGATAGGAAGCCAGTGAAGGGCTTGACACAGGGGAGAGGCTGGGGAATAGCGGGGGGACAGGTGGATTAGTCGGGCAGCAGAGTGTAGGATGGATTGGAGTGGTGCCAGAGTGCTAGAGGGGAGTCCAGAGAGTAGGAGGTCGCAGTAGTCGAGGCGGGAGATAAGGGCATGCACTAGCGTTTTTGCAGTGTTGCGGTCAAGGAAAGCACGGATCCGGGAAATATTTTTGAGTTTGAGACGACAGGAGGAGGCAAGGGCTTGGATATGTGGCTTGAAAGAGAGGGCAGAGTCGAGGATCACCCCGAGACACTGGGCGTGTGGGACTGGGGATAGTGAGCAGCCATTGACATTGATGGATAGATGTGGTGGAGGGGTAGAGTGAGATGGGGGAAAGATGATGAATTCTGTTTTGTCCATGTTCAGTTGTAGAAAGCGAGCAGAAAAGAAGGCTGAAATGGCAGACAGAGCGGGATTTTGGTAAGCAAGGAGGAGAGGTCCGGTCCGGAGAGGTAGATCTGCGTGTCGTCAGCGTAGAGATGGTACTGCATACCGTGAGATTCTATGAGCAGTCCCAGGCCGAAAGTGTAGATGGAGAAGAGTAGGGGTCCTAGAACAGAGCCTTGAGGAACACCGACTGACAAGGGGCGAAGTGAGGAGGTGGTGTGGGGGAGGGAGACACTGAATGTTCGGTCTGTCAGATATGACGAGATCCAGGAAAGGGCCAAGTCTGTGATGCCAAGGGATGAGAGGATTTGTAGCAAAAGGGGGTGGTCAACAGTGTCAAAGGCAGAAGACAAGTCCAGGAGAAGGAGGACAGAGTAGTGTCGCTTGCTCCTGGCAGTTAGTAGGTCATTGGTGACTTTAGTTAGGGCAGTTTCAGTTGAGTGATGGGAACGGAAGCCTGATTGTAACCGATCAAAGAGGGAGCAGGAGGAGAAGTGGGAGGACAGTTCAAGATGGACGTGTTGCTCCAGCAATTTGGAGGCATAAGGGAGAAGAGATATTGGGCGATAGCTAGACACAGAGGATGGGTCGAGGGAGGGCTTTTTGAGGATGGGTGTGATCTTGGCATGCTTGAAGGATGAGGGAAAGACACCTGTTGTGAGTGAGAGGTTGAAGAGGTGCGTTAGGGTTGGGATGAAGACCGTGGAAAGGTTAGGGATGAGGTGGGATGGGAGCGGGTCAAGCGTGCAGGTGGTGAGGTGTGATCTTGACAGGAGGGTGGAGAGCTGATCTTCTGTCATGGTGGAGAAGCTGGTTTTGGAGGAGCAGGGTTGAGCAGCTAAGAGGGGCAGTGGGCCAAAGCTTTCTCTGATCGTATCGATCTTCTGTTTAAAGAAAGAGGCGAAGTCATCAGCAGAAATGAGGGGGGAGGGAGGAGGTGCGGGGGGACGGAGTAGAGAATTGAAAGTGTTGAAAAGCTGTTTAGGGTTGTGGGACAGGGAGGATATGAGGGATGAGAAGTAAGTTTGTTTTGCGGCAGTGAGCGCAGACTTGAAGCTGGCGAGGGACTGCTTGTATGCAGTGAAGTGGTCGGCAGAGTGGGATCGCTTCCATCTCCGCTCGGCAATCCTGGAAGCCCGTCTCAATTCTTTGGTCAGGCTGGTCAGCCAGGGCTGCCTGTTAATTGTACGAGTTTTACTATGCATGAGTGGGGCGGCCGAATCGAGTGTTGTTGTTATTGTGGTGTTATAAAAAGTGGCAGCAGCATCTGTGTCATGAAGGGAAGCTATGTCTGTGAGAGGGAGAAGGGACTCCGAGAGTGATTGTAAGTTGAGATGTTTGAGATTTCTGCGAGGGTGAGTGAGTTTGTGGAGTGGGGGTTGCACACTAGGAGAGGAGAGGGACGAGAATGTCAGTAGGTTGTGGTCAGACAGGGGGACGAAGCAATATGATGCAATATGATACACGAAGTAACTATGAAGCGCTATGATGCATATAGGAACAATGAAGCACCATGATGCAATATGATACACGAAGTAACTATGAAGCGCTATGATGCATATAGGAACAATGAAGCACCCTGATGCATATACAGTTAGGGCCAGAAATATTTGGACAGTGACACAAGTTTTGTTATTTTAGCTGTTTACAAAAACATGTTCAGAAATACAATTATATATATAATATGGGCTGAAAGTGCACACTCCCAGCTGCAATATGATAGTTTCCACATCCAAATCGGAGAAAGGGTTTAGGAATCATAGCTCTGTAATGCATAGCGTCCTCTTTTTCAAGGGACCAAAAGTAATTGGACAATGGACTCTAAGGGCTGCAATTAACTCTGAAGGCGTCTCCCTCGTTAGCCTGTAATCAATGAAGTAGTTAAAAGGTCAGGGGTGGATTCCAGGTGTGTGGTTTTGCATTTGGAAGCTGTTGCTGTGAGCAGACAACATGCGGTCAAAGGAACTCTCAATTGAGGTGAAGCAGAACATCCAGAGGCTGAAAAAAAAGAAAAATCCATCAGAGAGATAGCAGACATGCTTGGAGTAGCAAAATCAACAGTTGGGTACATACTGAGAAAAAAGGAATTGACTGGTGAGCTTGGGAACTCAAAAAGGCCTGGGCGTCCACGGATGACAACAGTGGTGGATGATCGCCGCATACTTAATTTGGTGAAGAAGAACCCGTTCACAACATCAACTGAAGTCCAGAACACTCTCAGTGAAGTAGGTGTATCTGTCTCTAAGTCAACAGTAAAGAGAAGACTCCATGACAGTAAATACAAAGGGTTCACATCTAGATGCAAACCATTCATCAATACCAAAAATAGACAGGCCAGAGTTAAATTTGCAGAAAAACACCTCAAGAAGCCAGCTCAGTTCTGGAAAAGTATTCTATGGACAGATGAGACCAAGATCAACCTGTACCAGAATGATGGGAAGAAAAAAGTTTGGAGAAGAAAGGGAACGGCACATGATCCAAGGCACACCACATCCTCTGTAAAACATGGTGGAGGCAGCGTGATGGCATGGGCATGCATGGCTTTCAATGGCACTGGGTCACTTGTGTTTATTGATGACATAAGAGCAGACAAGAGTAGCCGGATGAATTCTGGAGTGTACCGGGATATACTTTCAGCCCAGATTCAGCCAAATGCTGCAAAGTTGATTGGACGGCGCTTCATAGTACAGATGGACAATGACCCCAAGCATACAGCCAAAGCTACCCAGGAGTTCATGAGTGCCAAAAAGTGGAACATTCTGCAATGGCCAAGTCAATCTCCAGATCTAAACCCAATTGAGCATGCATTTCACTTGCTCAAATCCAGACTTAAGACGGAAAGACCCACAAACAAGCAAGACCTGAAGGCTGCGGCTGTAAAGGCCTGGCAAAGCATTAAGAAGGAGGAAACCCAGCGTTTGGTGATGTCCATGGGTTCCAGATTTAAGGCAGTGATTGCCTCCAAAGGATTTGCAACAAAATATTGAAAATAAAAATATTTTGTTTGGGTTATGTTTATTTGTCCAATTACTTTTGACCTCTTAAAATGTGGAGTGTTTGTAAAGAAATGTGTACAATTCCTACATTTTCTATCAGATATTTTTGTTCAACCCTTCAAATTAAACATTACAATCTGCACTTGAATTCTGTTGTAGAGGTTTCATTTCAAATCCAATGTGGTGGCATGCAGAGCCCAACTCGCGAAAATTGTGTCACTGTCCAAATATTTCTGGCCCTAACTGTAGGACCCATGAAGCAATATGATGTAATATGATACATGAAGTAACTATGAAACAGTATGATGCCATATGACGTCACAGAGGCACTCAATATGATGCATAAATGTGTTATGATGCAGTATCATGCACAGAGGCACTCAATATGATGCATAGAGGCACTATGATGCATGGAGGCACTATGATGCAGTATCATGCACAGAGGCACTCAATATAATGCATAGAGGCACTATGATGCAGTATTATGCACGGAGGCACTCAATATGATGCATAGAAGCAGTATGACTAGGCCATGCCTGAAGGTGCCAAACAAGAGACCAGACTTAGGGTATGTTTCCATGTTCAGGAAACGCTGCGTTTTTGACGCGTTGAGCCGCAGCATCAAAAACGCAGCGTCCAGATGTTACAGCATAGCGGAGGGGATTTCATGAAATCCCGTCTCCACTATGCATTAAAAGACGCATGCGGCATACCCGCGAAAACGCAAATGTGGCACGTCTTTTAAGAACGCATTATGTCCTTACATTGCAGAAACAACGCAAGGACAGCGCAGGTGACCTGCCAGTGACCTCAGGTGCAGATTTGGTCAGGATTTCACCTGCATAAAATCCTGACCAAATCCTGATGCAATTCTGAACGTAGACACATACCCTTACACTTTAAGGCTGGGTTCACACTTTGCGTTTTTTACCGCGGAACCGCCGCGATTTTGATGCTGCGGGTCCGCAGCAGTTTCCATAGCGTTTCCATTTACATGTAAACCCTATGGAAACCGCAAACCGCTGTGCACATGCTGCGGGACAAACCACGCAGAAACGCAGCGGTTTAAAACCCGCAGCATGTCACTTCTTTGTGCAGAATCGCTGCGATTCTGCACCCATAGGAATGCATTGAACCGCTTACTTCCCGCATGGGGCTGTGCCCACCTTGCGGGAAGTAAGCGGCTAATGTGCGGTTCCTACTCGGGGTGGAGGAGAGGAGACTCTCCTCCAGGCCCTGGGAACCATATTTGGGGTAAAAAAAAGAATTAAAATAAAAAATCATGCTATACTCACCTCGCAGCGCTGCACGCGGCCGTCCGGTCAGAGTTGCTGTGCGAACAGGACCTGCGGTGACGTCGCGGTCACATGACCGTGACGTCACGAAGGGTCCTTCTCGCACATCATCTTTGGAACCGGACCGCCGGGTGCAGCGCCGAGGAGATTGGGACATCAGAGGGTGAGTATAACCAATTTTTAGTATTTTTAAACATTACTATTGATGCTGCATATTGCTGCATATGCAGCATCAATAGTATAAGCGGAAACCCGCAGCGGAAACCGCGGAACAAACCGCGATAAATCGGCAGGGAGAACCGCAGCGGTTTTGCCCTGCAGATTTATCAAATCCGCTGCAGGAGAACCCGCAGAGGGACGCCGCAAAGTGTGAACATGGCCTTAGGCTATGTGCACACGTAGGAAATGTGGTGCAGAATTTTCTGCACTAAATCTGCATCTGCAGATTTGATGCAGTTTCTGCGCAGTTTCTGCGTAGTAAAATGTAAATCAATGTGGAAAAAAAAAGCTGTGCACATGGTGTAGAAAAATCTGCGCAGAAACGCTGCAGATTTCAAAGAAGTGCATGTCACTTCTTTTGTGCAGTTCTGCAGCGTTTCTGCACCCCTCCATAATAGAAATCCATTGGTAAAAAAACGCATCAAAAACGCACAAAAAAACGCACCTGCGGATTCTGCCAGGAGATGCAGATATAGTGCAGATTTTATGCAGAAAATTCTGCACCAAATCTGCATCGTGTGCACACAGCCTAAATCACAGTGCAGTTCTGCTGCGTTTCTGCAGCAGATGCAGATTTAGTGCAGAATTGGTGCAGAACTGCAGATTTTTCTGTTGCAGAAACGCTGCAGAACTGCACTGTGATTTACAGTACAATGTAAATCAATGTGAAAAAAAAAGCTGTGCGCATGGTGCAGAAAAATCTGCGCAGAAACACTGCAGATTTCAAAGAAGTGCACGTCACTTTTGTGCAGTTCTGCAGCAGTTTTTTCTGCACAGCTTTTTTTCACATTGATTTACATTGTACTGCGCAGAAACTGTACAGAAACTGCATCAAATCTGCAGATGCAGATTTAGTGCAGAAAATTCTGCACCACATTTCCTACGTGTGCACATTGCTCTTTTGCTTAAGGCTATCTATCAGAGTTCCAGATAAATCTCCACTCTGAACAGTACATCTCATTTGTCAGACTGACTCCACCGGAAGGAGCTAATTAATGACCTGCAGATGGAGGGCAGTCTTCATGGAGACAATGTGCCAACTTAACACCTTGTGTCCTCCTATGGATGGAGTAGTTAAGTTGCAAAGAAAAGTGAAACACTTGCTTATTGAACCAGAAAATGGAAAGCATGCTTCCAAAAAGTCACTCTGAAGCCCAATCATAAGGCTCTGTGCAGACAAGACCTGCAACTGACTGAAATCCAGTTATGAGATGTAGCCTGGACATATGGCCCCACCATAGCCTAGAGGTCCAAGGCCTAGCTGCAAATGGGTTCCAGGTACAGCTTTGGCACCAAGGCCTGAGACTAGAGTCAGCCCAGAGGCCCAGGCCATCAATGCAACATTAAACCATGCACTCACCTGTGCTGGCTCCATACTTGCTAGAAGACAGGGGGAGCTGGTAACGCAGAGAGCCTACCGTGGAAGGAAGTGGCGTCTCGTCAGAAATGCTGCATTATTGCCTGTGCCCCCTTCCGTGTTCCATCGTGGAACGCATGCCGATCCTAAGTGCCGGCGCCCCTCTCTGATGTCACTGGAAGTGCAACGGCCTTCAACACCACATGACTTTTGGAAGTAGCGGTGTTTTGCCAGTTGGTGTCCGAGCCGAGAGCCCCCCACTGGGAGGAAGCGGCTCTACCCAGGAGCCCGTCCGCTCGACTGGTCTGTGGCCGAGGGACTCCCTACCGGGGAGTTTCCACCCTGGGCTACTTGACAGGGGGAAGGATTGAACTTGCCGCACGATCCCCCTAAGCCCATTACACAGGCTGTTGGCTGAGACACCTCTCAAAGAGGAGTTGGCCATGGTCCGTCTGACCAGGAAAAGGGAAGGCTGAGACCCCCGAACTCTGAGTCCATCTCGTACAACACTGATAGCTGAGGGACCTCTACCCAGTGAGGTGTCAGCCACGGACCACTTGACAGGTGGAAAAGAATCCACAGGCTATCTTTGCTCTAGAAGCAATCTCTCATACAACCGTCCCTGTAGGGACAGGAAAAACACAGGAGGGTGGAGGTGGGAGGGTCCTTTAAACGTCTCTATGATCCTGTCCCGCTATAGGTCAAGGAAGGACGTCCTCCATGGTGCTGCCCTGAGGGACGTAATGGAAAATGCAATAACTGGAGATCAAAAGAACGTATCTGCACAAAAGTGGTATCATTAACCCCTTTACCCCCAAGGGTGGTTTGCACGTTAATGACTAGGCCAATTTTTACAATTCTGACCACTGTCCCTTTATGAGGTTATAACTCAGGAACGCTTCAACGGATCCCGGTGATTCTGACACTGTTTTCTCGTGACATAATGTACTTCATGATATTGGTAAAATTTATTTGATATTACCTGCATTTATTTGTGAAAAAAACGGAAATTTGGCAAAAATTTTGAAAATTTCGCAATTTTCCAACTTTGAATTTTTATGCAATTATATCACAGAGATATGTCACACAACATACTTAATAAGTAACATTTCCCACATGTCTACTTTACATCAGCACAATTTTGGAACAAACATTTTTTTTTGTTAGGGAGTTATAAGGGTTAAATTTGACCAGCAATTTCTCATTTTTACACCATTTATTTTTAGCGACCACATCTCATTTGAAGTCATTTTGAGGGGTCTATATGATAGAAAATACCCAAGTATGACACCATTCTAAAAACTGCACCCCTCAAGGTTCCCAAAACCACATTCAAGAAGTTTATTAACCCTTCTGGTGCTTCACAGGAATTTTTGGAATGTTTAGATAAAAATGAACATTTAACTTTTGTTCACAAAAAATTTACTTCAGCTCCAATTTGTTTTATTTTACCAAGGGTAACAGGAGAAAATGGACCCCAAAAGTTGTTGTACAATTTGTCCTGAGTACGCTGATACCCCATATGTGGGGGTAAACCACTGTTTTGGCGAATGGGAGAGCTCAGAAGCGAAGGAGCGCCATTTGACTTTTCAATGCAAAATTGACTGGAATTGAGATGGGACGCCATGTTGCGTTTGGAGAGCCACTGATGTGCCTAAACATTGAAACCCCCCACAAGTGACACCATTTTGGAAAGTAGACCCCCTAAGGAACTTATCTAGATGTGTGGTGAGCACTTTGACCCATTACGTGATTCACAGAAGTTTATAATGTGGAGCCGTAAAAATAAAAAAAATCATATTTTTTCACAAAAATGATCTTTTCGCCAATTTTTTATTTTCCCAATAGTAAGAGAAGAAATTGGACCCCAAAAGTTGTTGTACAGTTTGTCCTGAGTACGCCGATACCCTAAATGTAGGGGGGAATCACCGTTTGAGCGCATGGCAGAGCTCGGAAGGGAAGGAGCGTCATTTGGAATGCAGACTTAGATGTTTTGGTCTGCAGGCGTCACATCGCGTTTCCAGAGCCCCTAATGTACCTAAACAGTAGAAACCCCCCACAAGTGACACCATTTTGGAAAGTAGACCCCCTAAGGAACTCATCTAGATGTGTTATGAGAGCTTTGAACCCCCAAGTGTTTCACTACAGTTTATAACGCAGAGCCGTGCAAATAAAAATTCCTTTTTTTTTTTTTTTTTCCACAAAAATTATTTTTTAGCCCCCAGTTTTGTATTTTCCCCAAGGGTAACAGGAGAAATTGGACCCCAAAAGTTGTTGTCCAATTTGTCCCGAGTACGCTGATACCCCATATGTGGGGGTAAACCCCTGGTTAGGCACACGGGAGAGCTTGGAAGGGAAGGAGCACTGTTTTACGTTTTCAACGCAGAATTGGCTGGAATTGAGATCGGACGCCATGTCACGTTTGAAGAGCCCCTGATGTGCCTAAACAGTGGAAACCCCCAAATTATAACTGAAACCCTAATCCAAACACACCCCTAACCCTAATCTCAACGGTAACCCCAAACACACCCCTAACTCTGACACACCCCTAACCCTAATCCCAACCGTAAATGTAATCCAAACCCTAACCCTAACTTTAGCCCCAACCCTAGCCTTAACCCTAACCCTAGCTCTAACCCTATTTTTCCCTAAGGGGGGGTTTGATTTACTTTTATAGTGGTTTTTATGATTGGCAGCCATCACACACAGACGCTTTTTATTACAAAAAATATTTTTTTGCGTTACCACATTTTGAGAGCTATAATTTTTCCATATTTGAGTCAACAGAGTCATGTGAGGTCTTGTTTTTTGCGGGACGAGTTGACGTTTTTTTATTGGTAACATTTTCGGGCACGTGACTTTTTTTATAGCTTTTTATTCCGATTTTTGTGAGGCAGAATGACCAAAAACCAGCTATTCATGAATTTCTTTTGGGGGAGGCGTTTATACCGTCCCGCATTTGGTAAAATTGATAAAACAGTTTTATTCTTCAGGTCAGTACGATTACAGCGATACCTCATTTATATCATTTTTTTATGTTTTGGCGCTTTTATACGATAATTTTTCTATAAAATAGTTTTTATTATTTTTGCATCGCTTTATTCTGAGGACTATATTTTTTATTTTTTCGCTGATGATGCTGTATGGAGGCTTTTTTTTTGCGGGACAAGAAGACATTTTCAGCGGTGCCATGGCTATTAACATCAGTCTTTTTGATCGCTGATCTGACACTTTGCTGTGCACTGTGTCAGATCAGCGATCTGACGTGCACTTCTCCAGGCTTCCCGGCGCCTGCTCTGAGCAGGTACAGTGAAGCCACCTCCCAGTAGGACCCGGATGCCGCGGCCATCTTGGATCCGGGCCTGCTGCAGGGAGGAAGAGGTGAGAGACCCTCGCGTTGCTCCGGGGGTCTCAGGGAAGCCCGCAGGGAGCCCCCTCCCTGCGTGATGCTTCCCTATACCGCCGGAACACTGCGATCATGTTTGATTGCGGTGTGTCGCGGTTTAATGTGCCGGGGCGGTCCGTGACCATTCCTGGCACATAGTGCCGGATGTCAGCTGCGATAGTCAGCTGACACCCGGCCACGCTCCCCCCATGAGCGCGGCCGATCGCACTGGACGTACTATTCCGTCCTTGGGCATTAGGGCCCACCCCACATGGACGGAATAGTACGTCCAACGTCAGAAAGGGGTTAAAAACGTCAGTTCGGCACGCAAAAAATTAGCCCTCACCCGACCCGATATCTAAGAAAATGTAGACGCTACGGGTATTGTAAAATGGCGCAATTATATTTCTTTTTAGCAAAGTTTGGAATTTTTTTTTTCACCACTTAGATAAAAAAATAACCTAGACGTGTTTGCTGTCTATGAACTCTTAATGACCTGGAGAATCATAATGGTAGGTCAGTTTTATGCTGTGTGCACACGTTACAGATTTGGGTGCAGAATTTTCTGCACAAAATCTGCATCTCCTTGCAGAAAACGCAGCTGCATTTTTTGATGCATTTTTTTCACTTTTTTTGCGCGGTTTGATGTGGGGTTTTTGTGCGGTTTTGATGCAGTTCTTGGTGCGGTTTTTGTTGCATTTTTTGCGCAGTTTTGATTCAGTTTTTGCTGCAGTATTTGGTGCGTTTTTTGCGCGGTTTTGATTCAGGTTTTTTATGCTTTTTTAGGCCATGTTCACACCATCCTTTTTTTCATGCGGAATCGCCGCGATTTTCCCGCTGCGGGTCCGCAGCTGTTTTCCATGCAGGGTACATTACAATGTACCCTATGGAAAACAGGAACTGCTGTGCCCACATTGCGGAAAATCCCGAAAAAAGCCGCGCTGAATAGCTGCGGTAAAAAAGAAGTACCATGTCACTTCTTTTTGCGGAACTGCAGCGGTTCTGCACCCATAGACCTCCATTGTGAGGTCAAACCCGCAGTAAAACCCGCAGATGAAAAAAATATCTGCGGGTTTTCTGCGGTTTGTGGTGCAGAACCGCTGCAGTGTGGCTGCCCCCCCCCCCCCCCCCCGTGCCCCAATCCCACCCCCCCATGCTCCGACGCCCCCCCCGTGCCCTCATCTCCCCCCCTTATACTTACCCGGCGTCCCGGTGTCCGTCCGTCCGTCTTCTCCCTGGGCGCCGCCATCTTCCAAAATGGCGGGCGCATGCGCAGTGCGCCCGCCGAATCTGCCGGCCGGCAGATTCTTTCCAAAGTGCATTTTGATCACTGAGATATAATCTATCTCAGTGATCAAAATAAAAAAAAATAGTAAATGACCCCCCCCCTTTGTCATCCCCATAGGTAGGGACAATAAAAAAAAATTAAGAATTTTTTTTTTTTCCACTAAGGTTAGAAGGTTAGAATAGGGGTAGGGTTAGGGGTAGGGTATTTTCAGCCATTTTAACCCTAAAAACTCCCTAGAAAACACACAGACTCTGCATAGAAAACTGCATTAAAAAACGGATCAAAAACGCATAAAAAAAAAAAAGGACCTGCGTTTTCTGCCAAGAGCTGCGGTTTTTAGTCCTGAAAAAAAAGGAGGGAAATCAGGAACGTGTGAACATAGCCTTATGCAGTTTTTGGTGCGGTTTTGATGCAGCTTTTGGTGCGGTTTTGATGCAGTTTGTCGCGGTTTTCATGCAGTTCTTGGTGCGGTTTTGATGCAGTTCTTGGTGCGGTTTTGATGCAGTTTTTGGTGCGGTTTTCATGCATTTTTTATGCAGTTTTGCTGCGTTTTTGGGTAAGTTCACACAGGACTTTTTTACTGTGTATTTTTGCTGCTTTTCTTATGCTAATTTTCAGCTGTTTTTTACAGTACCAGCAAAGCCTATGAGATTTCAGAAATCTCATGCACACACATTGGTTTTTTGTTTGATCAGTATTTTGTGCTTTGCTGCGTTTTTTTGACATAGAGCATGTCACTTCTTTCGGCGTTTTTGCTGCGTTTTTTCACCCATTGACTTGAATGGGTGTTGAAAAAAACGCAGCAAAAACACAGGTATCATTATTTGTTGCGTTTTTGCTGCTGAAAATCCAAGGACATTAGCCTAGAAAAAGAGGGGGGAAAAAACGCACCAAATACGCACCAAAAAAAGCATCTAAATTAGCATAAAAAACGCAGCAAAAAAGTCTTGTGTTAACTTACCCTTTGGTGCAATTTTGATGCAGTTTTTGGTGCGGTTTTGATGCATTTTTTTAAAAAAATTGGTGCTGTTTTTGCACGGTTCTTTTATGAGTTTTTGAAAGCTAAATAAAGATATATTATTGAACAAAAAAAAAAAAAAAAAGGATTTGTGATGTTATTATTGTCCAATTTCCTGTTTTAAATTTGTCCAAAACACACTTAATTACACACAGAGAGATGAAATGGATAGACAGATCTACATATAGATAGATCTATAGATGCATACATCTATCTATTCATATATCTATCTATAGATATATCTGGATAGACATATCAATTGATAGATGCATGGATAGTGTAGGGTGCGTGTCCACTGTCCGGATTACATCCGAATTAGCTGCAGATTGGATGCTGCGTACTTGTAGTCCCATCTCTGCACACACACCCCAAAAGACCCCCACCCCCCCCGCACACACCCAAACAGTCCCCGCACACACCCAAACAGCCCCGCACACACCGCACACACCTGAACAGTCCCGCACACATCTGAACAGCCCGCAGACCCCCGCACACACATACATGCACAGTTACCGCCCATACACTTCCCTCCTCCCGTACTGCAGCGTTTCTCCGACCCACATCCGCAGCAAAACTGCACATCTTTTTTACATCTGCGATTTTGCTGCAGATGTGCCCGACTCAAAGGAAGTCTAAGGGTGCAGAAACGCTGCAGTTCGGCACAAAAGTGACATGCTGCGGGGAAAAAAAATGCTGCATTTCGGTGCGGCTTTTTCCGCAGCATGTGCACAACAAGTCTGCGGCTCCCATAGACTTACATTGGTTGTGCACTACACTGCGGATTTTATGCAATTCTGTGTGGCAAAAACCCTGCGGATCTGGAATCAAATCCGCAACGTGTGCACACAGCCTTAGCATTTAGTGAACCTAGCAACAAAGCCAAGCAAAAAACAATTTCTGTTACACGACATGGTAAAACCAATGGTGTCGTTCACAAGTAGAACTTGTCCCGCAAAAGATAAGCCCTCACATGGCCATATTGACAGAAAAATTATGGCTCTGGAAAGAAGGGGAGGGATAAACGAAAAAAAGCTCCAGGGGTGAAGGGGTTTAGGAACATGGATATGGACATATCTATGTAAATAGACATAGATAGATATGTATCTATATATCTGTGTGTAATGGAGTGTGGGTTGGACAAATGTAAAAGAGGAGGTTGGACAGAAATGACATCACAAATCTTTTTGAAGGGAGAGGAGGGAGGGGTTTGGGTGTGTTTTGGAGTGGGTATGGTAGGTTCGGGCTTAGTGGCCAGTACAATGCATCATGGAACTTGTAGTATTACAGCACAATAACTCAGGAGAAAGGAAGTTGATTAACCCCATGAGAGCTGGATCCAGCACTGAAGATGTGCTGCTACAGCATGATAAAAAGGTAATATTGCTAAAATAAACACAGTGGATGTTTTCAGTGGCACATAATAGCAAGATTTATGAAAAAAAAAAAAAATTTATTGTAGTGGACAACTTCTTTAACGGGTTACATGTGTCTAACAACAACGAGACTATTCTCATTCAATAAAAAAAATCCAAACTTTATTATTACCTTAATTTAAAAAGCAAACCATTTTATGTTCCTGGTCAAAACCAATAATCACAGAATAATGATATATATTTGTAGAAAATCCTGTGTACAAATAAGACACATACGTACCCAGGGCTTAATCCCGTTACAACCAATGACGGGCATAGCACATTATGAGTGGGTGTCAGTTCTTGCATCATGATGTAATATGCCAGTCATGAATTAAAACTGTCACTGTGTGTAAACACGCAGTGACAGTACCATGCTGACAGCCATCAATGACAGCTGAGCTGCACGGCAAGAGGTGCGGCGGCCCATGAAATCAGTCCCCGCACTCAAGGGGCTGTGATCAGTCAGTCAATCTGACTGATCGAACACAGGTTCATTGCACTGAGGTGCTGAAATATCAGCACCTACTGACCGATCACCGCAGGAGCTCGGCACTGCCAATGGCCGAGATCCTGCAGTAACAGCCAGGGATGGTGCCAGCAACGCCGCAGGCTGTTTAAAGGGAACCTGTCACCCCGTTTTTTGAGATTGAGCTATAAATACTGTTAAATAGGGCCTGCGCTGTGTGTTCCTATAGTGTATGTAGTGTACCCCGATTCCCCATGTATGCTGAGAAATAACTTACCAAAGTCGCCGTTTTCGCCTGTCAATCAGGCTGGTCAGGTCGGGAGGGCGTGGTGACATCGGTGGTTCTTCCTCAGCTTTACGTTGGTGGCGTAGTGGTGAAGACACAGCGCGCGATCTGCGCTGTAATCCCTTGCATCGGTGGGGGCGGCGCGTGCGCAGATCGAGTGCTCTGCTGCACGGGGCTTCAGGAAAATGGCCGCGGGATGCCGCGCGTGCGCATTAGAGATCGCGGCGGCCATTTTCCCAAAGCCGAGTTTGCATCTCGGCTTTGGGAAAATGGCCGCCGCGATCTCTAATGCGCACGCGCGGCATCCCGCGGCCATTTTCCTGAAGCCCCGTGCAGCAGAGCACTCGATCTGCGCACGCGCGGCCCCAGGAAGATGGCCGCCCCCACCGATGCAAGGGATTACAGCGCAGATCGCGCGCTGTGTCTTCACCACTACGCCACTACGCCACCAACGTAAAGCTGAGGAAGAACCACCGATGTCACCACGCCCTCCCGACCTGACCAGCCTGATTGACAGGCGAAAACGGCGACTTTGGTAAGTTATTTCTCAGCATACATGGGGAATCGGGGTACACTACATACACTATAGGAACACACAGCGCAGGCCCTATTTAACAGTATTTATAGCTCAATCTCAAAAAACGGGGTGACAGGTTCCCTTTAACCCCCTAAACGCTGCGATCGATAAGTGCGTCGGGCCGAGGTTACCGACGCTAGCGTTGTTTGCACCGCACAACGGGTGCAGCAGATGCAGATTTTCATCGCATCCGCTGCCCCATTGTGAGGTGCGGGGAGGTGGGGGAGGAGTTCCGGCCGCGCATGCGCGGTCGGAAAAAGCGGTCCGTCGGCAGCAAAAAACGTTACATGTAGCGTTTTTTGCTCCCGATGGTCCGCCAAAGCACGACGCATCCGTCGCACGACGGATGCGATGTGTGGCAATCCGTCGCAATGCGTCGTCAATACAAGTCTATGGGGAAAAAACGCATCCTGCAAGCACTTTTGCAGGATGCGTTTTTTCTGCAAAACGACGCATTGTGACGGATTGCAGTTAACGCTAGTGTGAAAGTAGCCTAAAATGTAGTATTTGACCACTTATAGGGCACTGTTGAACTCAGCAGACATTGTGTGACAAACTGTGTGGTCCATTTTCTCCTATTAGCCATTTTTAAAATTAAAACTTTTCATTTTCACAGGGGGCGCTGTTTTGACTCAGACAGCTGAGGGGGTGATGCTGTGGCTCAGACCGCTGAGGGGGCGATGCTGTGGCTCAGACAGCTGAGGGGACGCTGCTGATGCACTGCTCAAACCACTGAGGGGGCGCTGCTGATGCACTGCTCAGACTACTGAGGGGATGCTGCTGATGCACTGCTCAGACCACTGAGGGGGGCGTGGCTGTGGCTCAGACCACTGTTGAGGGGGAGCTGCTGTGGCTCAGACCACTGAAGGGGCGCTGCTGTGGCTCAGACCACTGAGGGGGGCGTGGCTGTGGCTCAGACCACTGAGGGGGGTGTGGCTGTGGCTCAGACCACTGTTGAAGGGGCGCTGCTGTGGCTCAGACCACTGAAGGGGCGCTGCTGTGGCTCAGACCACTGAGGGGGCGTGGCTGTGGCTCAGACCACTGAGGGGGCGTGGCTGTGGCGCAGACCACTGAGGGGGCGTGGCTGTGGCGCAGACCACTGAGGGGGCGTGGCTGTGGCTCAGACCACAGAGGGGGTGCTGCTGTGGCTCAGACCACTGAGGGAGTACAAAAGGCAAAGAAGACATGCACATATGCAGGGATCACCAAGAAAGATTAACAAATTTTATTAAATTCCAAAGTCATTTAAACTACACACAAAATTTTAAAAACATTTAAAACCAGAAATCACAGAAAATACCCCCAAAAAAGGGGTCGGGGGAACACAGAGTAGGGATCAGAGTAGAGAATACATTTCAAAAACCTGACCGACACATCCAAACATAGACTAAGTGTGAACAGGTGCTAAACCTAGAGTCGCCAACTCGTATATATTGTATTGTATTCTCTAGCCTTCTGATCGTGCACTCCGCCTCCTAGGTTCAGGTGTTTTAATTACAGCAGGTCCAATACCCCTCCACAGAGAGAGAGAGAATTTTTAGTCTAAGAAGAGGTTTCACATGTACCCATTCAGATGGAGACGTTTATTCTCAGCGAGGTAAGGCAAGTTTAGGACCTGGTATAAGAGATGCCGTAAAGGGGCTACCAGGTACACATAAAATTGGCCATTTTTATGCGCTAAAAGCTCTCATTTTTCATATTTCTAGTGCAGTAATGCAGTTCAAATTTCATGATTTCAAGTTTACATGTTTTAGCGCTGCAGTGTGCTGCCTTATTTACTTAACAAAATTTTGCACAGTCACACGTCTGGACCATGAGAGCATCATAGGCTATGTTGTGAGGTGAAATTTTAACCCCGCGCTTTCCAATTCACCAAACAATTTTGACCATATCTACATAATGGGGAAAAGTGAAAGGAAAAGTGTTGGAGGCAAATTGACAGCTGCCAGATGTGAACAAGGGGGACTTAAAGAGTGAGAGCGATGGCGCCAAAGAATATATACCGTACAGTTGCTAAGGTGGGGCCCCGACATGGGATACTCACCACACACGGGGATATGAACACACACAAAATGTGCCACACACTACCACGTGCTTGAACACATATAACACCCTCAGCACACATTTCACCACACATACACCAACCTCGCCACATAAAAGTCGAAACACAAAAGTCGCTGCTCAAAACTCGCCACGCGCAAAACTTGCCACATGCAAAAACTAAGCGCACGCAAAACTCGCCACAAGTGCAAAACTCACCTCATGGAAAACTCGCCACACGCAAAACTTGCACACGAGGAAAAATTGCCACATGCAAAAATTGCCTCACACAAAACTTGCACATACTCAAAAGGCACCACACATTAAACTCGCCATGCGCAAAACTCACCATGCGCAAAACTTGCTGCACACAACTTGCTACACTAACCTGTCACATGCAACTCGACACAAAAAGTTGCTACACGCATGTTGCCACACAAAACTCATCTCACAAAAGTCGCTACATGCATGTCGCCACACGCAACTCAACACACACAACTTGACAAACGAAACTCGCCCTAAAACACACACAAGTCTGGTATTATCCTTCAAAAATAAAAATCTGATTAATAAGCAGACAAACTACAGGTCCTTCTCAAAAAATTAGCATATAGTGTTAAATTTCATTATTTACCATAATGTAATGATTACAATTAAACTTTCATATATTATAGATTCATTATCCACCAACTGAAATTTGTCAGGTCTTTTATTGTTTTAATACTGATGATTTTGGCATACAACTCCTGATAACCCAAAAAACCTGTCTCAATAAATTAGCATATTTCACCCATCCAATCAAATAAAAGTGTTTTTTAATAACAAACAAAAAAACCATCAAATAATAATGTTCAGTTATGCACTCAATACTTGGTCGGGAATCCTTTGGCAGAAATGACTGCTTCAATGCGGCGTGGCATGGAGGCAATCAGCCTGTGACACTGCTGAGATGTTATGGAGGCCCAGGATGCTTCAATAGCGGCCTTAAGCTCATCCAGAGTGTTGGGTCTTGCGTCTCTCAACTTTCTCTTCACAATATCCCACAGATTCTCTATGGGGTTCAGGTCAGGAGAGTTGGCAGGCCAATTGAGCACAGTAATACCATGGTCAGTAAACCATTTACCAGTGGTTTTGGCACTGTGAGCAGGTGCCAGGTCGTGCTGAAAAATGAAATCTTCATCTCCATAAAGCATTTCAGCCGATGGAAGCATGAAGTGCTCCAAAATCTCCTGATAGCTAGCTGCATTGACCCTGCCCTTGATGAAACACAGTGGACAAACACCAGCAGCTGACATGGCACCCCACACCGTCACTGACTGTGGGTACTTGACACTGGACTTCAGGCATTTTGGCATTTCCTTCTCCCCAGTCTTCCTCCAGACTCTGGCACCTTGATTTCCGAATGACATGCAAAATTTGCTTTCATCAGAAAAAAGTACTTGGGACCACTTAGCAACAGTCCAGTGCTGCTTCTCTGTAGCCCAGGTCAGGCGCCTCTGCCGCTGTTTATGGTTCAAAAGTGGCTTTACCTGGGGAATGCGGCACCTGTAGCCCATTTCCTGCACACGCCTGTGCACGGTGGCTCTGGATGTTTCCACACCAGACTCAGTCCACTGCTTCCTCAGGTTCCCCAAGGTCTGGAATCGGTCCTTCTCCACAATCTTCCTCAGGGTCCGGTCTCCTCTTCTCGTTGTACAGCGTTTTCTGCCACATTGTTTCCTTCCGACAGACTTACCATCGAGGTGCCTTGATACAGCACTCTGGGAACAGCCTATTTGTTGAGAAATTTCTTTCTGGGTCTTACCCTCTTGCTTGAGGGTGTCAATGATGGCCTTCTTGACATCTGTCAGGTCGCTAGTCTTACCCATGATGGGGGTTTTGAGTAATGAACCAGGCAGGGAGTTTATAAAAGCCTCAGGTATCTTTTGCATGTGTTTAGAGTTAATTAGTTGATTCAGAAGATTAGGGTAATAGGTCGTTTAGAGAACCTTTTCTTGATATGCTAATTTATTGAGACAGGTTTTTTGGGTTATCAGGAGTTTAATGCCAAAATCATCAGTATTAAAACAATAAAAGACCTGACAAATTTCAGTTGGTGGATAATGAATCTATAATATATGAAAGTTTAATTGTAATCATTACATTATGGTAAATAATGAAATTTAACACTATATGCTAATTTTTTGAGAAGGACCTGTACAAGAGCAACAAATGTACCATATAGGAAATACGGCAGCTGTCAGTCACATCACCTGTCTATTATGTGTATGTGTGAGCTAATATATACTGCCAGGGGGAGGGCTTCCTGTTGGCTGGGGATTTATCAGGCTGCCAATTTAGCTTACAAATACTGAGGTAAAAATACTGAGCAAATAACGTGTGAACGAGGTCTAATACAGGAGGAGATGACACACAGGTATATACTATATACAGGTATATACTATATGGAGGAGGAGATGACATACAGGTATATACTATATACAGGGGAGAGGACACGTATATACTATATACAGGAGCAGATGACCTACAGGTATATACAGGGGAGATGACACACAGATATATACTATATACAGGAGAGATGACACAGGTATATACTATATAGAGGAGGAGATGACAGGTATATACTATATACAGGAGCAGATGACCTACATATATACTATATACAGGAGCAGATGACCTACAGGTATATACAGGAGGAGATGACATACAGGTATATACTATATACAGGAGGAGATGGCATACAGGTATATACTATATACAAGAGATGACATACAGGTGTATACTATATATATGGGAGATGACAAACATGTATGTACTGAGGTGAAAATGAAAAGGTGTGAGTGCAAAATGAGAGGAGTGAGGGAAAATAGTGGAGTGATCGGAGAATGACAGATGTGAGGTCGAAAGAGGAGTGAGGGAAAATAGTGGAGTGATCGGAAAATGACAGATGTGAGGTCGAAATGACAAGTGTTAGGGGGGGAATGAGAGGAGTGAGGGAGAAAATGAGAGATATGGGGGGGGAAATGAAAGATTTGATTGGGAAAATGAGAGGCGTGATGGGAAAATAAGAGAAGTGAGGTGCTATAACTAACCACAGATATTTACTATGCCCAGGCAACGCTGGGCTCTTCAGCTAGGCGAAATTTTAACCCCGTGCGTTCCAATTCACCAAACAATTTTGCCCCTATCTACATAATGGGAAAAAATGAAAGGAAAAGTGTAGGAGGCAAATTGACAGCTGCCAGATGTGAACAAGGGGGACTTAAAGAATGAGAGCGATGGCGCCAAAGAGTATATACCGTACAGTTGCTAAGGTGGGGCCCCGACATGGGATACTCACCACACACAGGGATATGAACACACACACAAAATGCGCCACACACTACCACGTGCTTGAACACATATTACCCTCAGCACACATTTCACCACAAATACACCAACCTCGCCACATAAAAGTCAAAACACAAAAGTCGCCACTCAAAACTCGCCACACGCAGAACTCGCCACATGCAAAAACTAGGCTCTTGCCTGGGCAATATACCACGTGCCTGGGCAATATACCACATAGCTGGGCAATATACCACGTGACTGGGCAATATACCACGCGACTGGGCAATATACTACGTAGCTGGGCAATATATGTGACTGGGCAATATACTAAGTGACTGGGCAATATACTACATATTACGTGGCTGGGCAATATACTACATAGCTGGGCAATATACTACGTGGCTGGGCAATATACTACATATTACGTGGCTGGGCAATATACTACGTGGACATGCATGTTCTAGAATACCCGATGCGTTAGAATCGGGCCACCATCTAATAAATAGTAATATATATATATATATATATATATATATATATATATATATATATATATATATATATATACACACATACTATGTGTACACATTTATTCTACCTATTCTGTCACTGTGATTTTACTGTACACCGTGCTGAATTGCCGGCTTTTCTATAGAACACCGCTGCGTATTTCTCGCAAGTCACAGGCATGGTTTGTGTGTAATCCGTAATTTTCTCACCCCCATAGACTTTCATTGGTGTATTTTTTGCGCAACACGCTGACAAACGCAGCATGCTGCGATTTTCTACGGCCTTAACATACCGTAGATTATGGATGCGTAATATACGGCAGATAGGAGCTGCCCCATAGAGAATCATTGGGCCGTGTCCAATGCATATTATCTGGACGTATTTTCTGCGCTCATATGTCCGTAAAACTTGCTAGTGTGACGCCAGCCTTATTGTTGATGGTGCCCTCTATCTTCAGTGTTTTGTCAGACCATGAGGGGGCTCTGCTGTGGCTCAGACCACTGTTGGGGGGCGCTGCTGTGGCTCAGACCACTGTTGGGGGGCGCTGCTGTGGCTCAGACCACTGTTGGTTGGGGGGCGCTGCTGTGGCTCAGACCACTGTTGGTTGGGGGGCGCTGCTGTGGCTCAGACCACTGTTGGTTGGGGGGCGCTGCTGTGGCTCAGACCACTGTTGGTTGGGGGGCGCTGCTGTGGCTCAGACCACTGTTGGTTGGGGGGCGCTGCTGTGGCTCAGACCACTGTTGGTTGGGGGGCGCTGCTGTGGCTCAGACCACTGTTGGTTGGGGGGCGCTGCTGTGGCTCAGACCACTGTTGGTTGGGGGGCGCTGCTGTGGCTCAGACCACTGTTGGTTGGGGGGCGCTGCTGTGGCTCAGACCACTGTTGGTTGGGGGGCGCTGCTGTGGCTCAGACCACTGTTGGTTGGGGGGCGCTGCTGTGGCTCAGACCACTGTTGGTTGGGGGGCGCTGCTGTGGCTCAGACCACTGTTGGTTGGGGGGCGCTGCTGTGGCTCAGACCACTGTTGGTTGGGGGGCGCTGCTGTGGCTCAGACCACTGTTGGTTGGGGGGCGCTGCTGTGGCTCAGACCACTGTTGGTTGGGGGGCGCTGCTGTGGCTCAGACCACTGTTGGTTGGGGGGCGCTGCTGTGGCTCAGACCACTGTTGGTTGGGGGGCGCTGCTGTGGCTCAGACCACTGTTGGTTGGGGGGCGCTGCTGTGGCTCAGACCACTGTTGGTTGGGGGGCGCTGCTGTGGCTCAGACCACTGTTGGTTGGGGGGCGCTGCTGTGGCTCAGACCACTGTTGGTTGGGGGGCGCTGCTGTGGCTCAGACCACTGTTGGTTGGGGGGCGCTGCTGTGGCTCAGACCACTGTTGGTTGGGGGGCGCTGCTGTGGCTCAGACCACTGTTGGTTGGGGGGCGCTGCTGTGGCTCAGACCACTGTTGGTTGGGGGGCGCTGCTGTGGCTCAGACCACTGAGGGGGCGCTGCTGTGGCTCAGACCACTGAGGGGGCGCTGCTGTGGTTCTCTGTATGGCCTCTGATACTCAAACACCACAAGCCTCACATGAAGGCTACAGTGAATTGCGCCGACTGGTGACTGAGCTGGCACCCAACTTCCACACACAGACATGACGGGACATACGCGGCTGTACATATCGGCCTTCAGCCGGGACAAGTGTCCCGAGCACAATACAGAGGTCTGAAAACTGTAAGACCCCGTTTCCGCTACTGACCAAGAAGGACGAGGAGACACGGGAAAGACCCCGACATCTCTCCACCACAGCGAGAAGCACCCTGCTATAGAAACAAAACCGGGAAGTGACACCGTACAGTTATAATTAACAGCTCGTACAACCCGGGAGCTCCTCACCTCCATATAATGCCTTATACTCTTCATCCAGGTCGGTGAACGGGACGACACCGGGAAACTCAGCCGCCTGTTTTACCTATGATTGGCCCCGCCCCCGAGCGACCGTTACGCCACAGGACTCATCAGTGCAGTCTTCCCCGGCAACTATTCCTTACTGCAAGTCCAGCTTATTGGCTGACTAGTGCAAAGGAAGCGCATATTGGCCAACCTTGTATCCTAGCGGTGTGATTGGTTGAATAGTCGGGCGGCAGAGCTCGTGCAGCTGAGCTGAGATGTTGTATTTCCCGCCCGAAAGTCAAGAGCGAAGGCATGCAGGCTGGTGATTGGAGGAGAGGCGGACGGGGTGTTCTGAAGTAAAATGGCGGTTTCCCGAAGCCCAGTCAGAAAGTTGTGTGCAAGTAAAGTGCGTCACTCAGAAAACGAACTGCTAATATACGTTACGTGAATCTGCGTGGCCTCTAGTTACACGGCTATGTATGGTATGCAGTGTGTGTATGTACTTACTGTGTAAAGATGTTCTCGCAGTATATATATATATATAGATATATATATAGTACATCTATATACCATTAGTACATAAATAAAGCTTGCAGATGTTCTACATGTGTATGTACAGTATATACTGCTTATATATACTGCATTTATATAATACTAGATGGTGGCCCGATTCTAACGCATCGGGTATTCTAGAATATGCATGTCCACAAAGTATATTGCCCAGCCACGTAGTATATTGCCCAGTCACGTAGTATATTGCACAGCCCACGTAGTATATTGCACAGCCCACGTAGTATATTGCCCAGTCACGTAGTATATTGCACAGCCCACGTAGTATATTGCACAGCCCACGTAGTATATTGCCCAGCCACGTAGTATATTGCTCAGTCATGCAGTATATTGCCCAGTCACGTAGTATATTGCACAGCCCACGTAGTATATTGCTCAGTCACGTAGTATATTGCCCAGTCACGTAGTATATTGCACAGCCCACGTAGTATATTTCCCAGCCACGTAGTATATTGCCCAGCCACGCAGTATCTTGCACAGCCACGTAGTATATTGCCCAGTCACGTAGTATATTGCCCAACCACGTAGTATATTGCACAGCCCACGTAGTATATTTCCCAGCCACGTAGTATATTGCACAGCCACGCAGTATATTGCCCAGCCTCGTAGTATATTGCCCAGTCACGAAGTATATTGCCCAGCAACGTAGTATATTGCCCAGCCACGCAGTATATTGCCCAGCCTCGTAGTATATTGCCCAGTCACGAAGTATATTGCCCAGCCACGCAGTATATTGCCCAGCCACGCAGTATATTGCCCAGCCACGTAGTATATTGCACAGCCCACGTAGTATATTGCTCAGTCATGCAGTATATTGCCCAGTCACGTAGTATATTGCACAGCCCACGTAGTATATTGCTCAGTCACGTAGTATATTGCCCAGTCACGTAGTATATTGCACAGCCCACGTAGTATATTTCCCAGCCACGTAGTATATTGCCCAGCCACGCAGTATCTTGCACAGCCACGTAGTATATTGCCCAGTCACGTAGTATATTGCCCAACCACGTAGTATATTGCACAGCCCACGTAGTATATTTCCCAGCCACGTAGTATATTGCACAGCCACGCAGTATATTGCCCAGCCTCGTAGTATATTGCCCAGTCACGAAGTATATTGCCCAGCAACGTAGTATATTGCCCAGCCACGCAGTATATTGCCCAGCCTCGTAGTATATTGCCCAGTCACGAAGTATATTGCCCAGCCACGCAGTATATTGCCCAGCCACGCAGTATATTGCCCAGCCACGTAGTATATTGCCCAGTCACGTAGTATATTGCCCAGTCACGTAGGATATTGCCCAGCCACATAGTATATTGCCCAGCCACGTAGTATATTGCCCAGCCACGTAGTATATTGCCCAGTCACGTAGTATATTGCACAGCCCACGTAGTATATTTCCCAGCCACGTAGTATATTGCCCAGCCACGCAGTATCTTGCACAGCCACATAGTATATTGCCCAGTCATGTAGTATATTGCCCAACCACGTAGTATATTGCACAGCCCACGTAGTATATTTCCCAGCCACGTAGTATATTGCCCAGCCTCGTAGTATATTGCCCAGTCACGAAGTATATTGCACAGCCCACGTAGTATATTGCCCAGCCACGTAGTATATTGCCCAACCACGTAGTATATTGCACAGCCCACGTAGTATATTTCCCAGCCACGTAGTATATTGCACAGCCACGCAGTATATTGCCCAGCCTCGTAGTATATTGCCCAGTCACGAAGTATATTGCCCAGCGACGTAGTATATTGCCCAGCCACGCAGTATATTGCCCAGCCTCGTAGTATATTGCCCAGCCACGTAGTATATTGCCCAGCCACGCAGTATATTGCCCAGCCACGCAGTATATTGCCCAGCCACGCAGTATATTGCCCAGCCACGTAGTATATTGCCCAGTCACGTAGTATATTGCCCAGTCACGTAGGATATTGCCCAGCCACATAGTATATTGCCCAGCCACGTAGTATATTGCCCAGCCACGTAGTATATTGCCCAGCCACGTAGTATATTGCCCGGCCACGTAGTATATTGCCCAGTCACGTAGTATATTGCACAGCCCACGTAGTATATTTCCCAGCCACGTAGTATATTGCCCAGCCACGCAGTATCTTGCACAGCCACATAGTATATTGCCCAGTCATGTAGTATATTGCCCAACCACGTAGTATATTGCACAGCCCACGTAGTATATTTCCCAGCCACGTAGTATATTGCCCAGCCTCGTAGTATATTGCCCAGTCACGAAGTATATTGCACAGCCCACGTAGTATATTTCCCAGCCACGCAGTATATTGCCCAGCCACGCAGTATATTGCCCAGCCTCGTAGTATATTGCCCAGTCACGAAGTATATTGCCCAGCGACGTAGTATATTGCACAGCCACGCAGTATATTGCCCAGCCATGCAGTATATTGCCCAGCCACGTAGTATATTGCCCAGTCACATAGTATATTGCCCAGTCACGTAGGATATTGCCCAGTCACGTAGTATATTGCCCAGTCACGTAGTATATTGCCCATCCACGTAGTATATTGCCCATCCACGTAGTATATTGCCTAGCCACGTAGTATATTGCCCAGCCACGTAGTATATTGCCCAACCACGTACTATATTGCCCAGTCACGTACTATATTGCATACGCAGCATCAATAGTAAAAACTTGGTCACACAGGGTTAATAGCAGCGGTTACGGAGTGCGGTACCCGCGGCCTGTTACCGCTGGATTTAACCCTGTGTGAGTGGAGGGGAGTATGCGGGCGCCGGGCACTGACTGCCGGGGAGTAGGAAGGGACTAATTGGACTGTGCCTGTCGCTGATTGGTTGCGGCAGCCATGACAGGCAGCTGGCGAGACCAATCAGCGACGCGGGATTTCCGTGACGGAAGTTGCCGACAGAAAGAAAGACAGACAGACGGAAGTACCCCTTAGACAATTATATATATAGATACCTGTATTAATATATGTGTGTATATGAAACAAGAGGACAAATGGGAGTTTATAGAAAAATACAAACTAAATTTTATTAACACATTACCATGTAAAAACACCACCATCACATGATGGTAGTGCAACAAAGACACAACAAAGTGTAAGACACCAGCAATAGGTCCACTGTGGATTTGTAATATATATATCTCATAACATAGCAAATATATATAAAGAAGTTACAGGTAGGATAAAGTCTCTACATAGATATCCCGGTACTAAAATAGTCCAGAAGTGCCCCATACGTATAGTTATATATATAGCCGGGAAATCACCCCCACAATTAGTACCAAAACATCCAGCATAATAGGGGTTACAGCGGAGGGGGAGGAAGGGACTGTATCTCACCTGACCACAGATAGACCGTAACTACACGCCCCGACGCGCGTTTCGCCTTTCTTTATCAAGGGGATAGTATATTGGATTAATGCCCAGCGCAGCCTTAAGTAGTGTGTGACCTAATTAAAACCGGGAGTACCGGTCCCCGAGCAGAGCCGTGTTGAACCGGCGCATGCGCGCATCGCCCTCCGGGTCCAACCACTCCCCCCCCCCCCCCCCGGTCATATCCAGCGACGGGAGTCAGGCGGGCACCAATAGGTCCCGCCCGCACCCGCCACAGGAAGCCGCCGGAGGTGGGAGGGCGGAGCCACGACGGAGGCGCGCGCACGCGCGCTACAGCAAAGGACCAATGGATGGGGCCATACATGTTAGATCAGGGACGGCTCAACCAAGCCGCTTGCGAGAAAATGGGGGCGTGACCCCACCTCCCAAAGCAGAATACGTGGCAACAAATTAAATAAACAATGTCCATAGTATATATCTTCATTAATCTGTAGTTGCACAAGCCGGCTTGGAGACGTCATCCCATATATGACAAGTGTATATCACAAAGCTGTAGATTATTATAACTGGCCGCATGTGGATCCATATCCTCATAGCGAACTGGATACCATTGGTTGAATTCACATTGCCGGGTCAAAAGGGGATACCGGTATTAAGAACCTAAATATAATACAAGACATAAGACAGAAGAGCAAGAAAAACATTAAAAACAACATAACTAAAAATGCAGGGAAAAGAAAACCTAGGGGGACATGGAGATGAGCTAAGGACCAGTATTTTAATCATATGACAATTTATAGGAACGGACCAAAATTCAGGGCTTCATTAAGCCCGGCAGGTTTAACAGTCCCAAGTTTAACTATCCACATGAGTTCCCTTTGTGCCAATAATTTTTTCACATTACCACCCCTAATACCCATATGTATCACATCAATACCTCGAACCTTAAATTCCTTAGGGTCACAATTGTGCATCAAACGAAAATGCCTCGGAATGGTTTTGAGGGTTGCTGTATCTTCAACTGTTCTAGCCGCACAGATATCCCTCACGTGTTCCCGAATTCGTATCCTCAATTCGCGGGACGTGAGCCCCACGTATATTAGAGAACACGCGCATGTGGCATAGTACACTACGTTCCTTGTGCCACAGGAGATGTATTCTCGGATATCAAATATTTTTTGGTCAACAGAACAAAAAGTAGAGGTTTGGCATGTATTCACGCCTGCCACGCAGTGGCCACATTTAAAGAAACCTTTTTTGGGATGTGTGTTGCCGAAGAAATTACGAGTTGGAGCTACATAATGACTTTTGATAAGTAAGTCGCTAAGATTTTTAGAGCGACGGGGGGTCATGAGGGGTCTATCGGTGAGGAAGGGTCTCAGGGAGGGCTCGGCACTGAGGACAGGCCAATATTTAGTCAGAATATGGCGCATACTATCCCACTCGTGATTGAACACTGAAATGAACCGTATATTTTCATCCTTTTTATCTCTATTTCTTTTTTGATATAACAAGGAATCACGAGATACCGACTTAGCTCTATGATAGCCATATTTGATACATCTTTGGCTATAACCACGTTGTTGAAAGCGCTTCTTCAAATCTAGCGCTTGAGCTTCAAATATTAGGGCACTGAGGGGACATCGGTGGAGAATAGGTCTCAGGGAGGTCTGCAGGTAATCAATTTATCTGACCACATATTAACTCATAATCAAATTGAGGTACTGAGTAAGGGCCTATCTTTCTCTCCCACTAATGGTTTCAACTATTTTACAGCACTGAAGGACCTCCATCTTTTTTCACGTAAATTGGTTTTAAAGAAACTGCACTGTAAAGGCACCAATGACTTGGAGGGCTGGAGCCCTGCGGAGAGAGACACCATCCGTATCCTGGAAGAACTTCTCGATGAGCAAACCCCAGATGATGTAGGTGGGTTCCCTAATGCTATTATTCCCAGGTCCACGAGGTTCCCTCCCTTGTCACTCTGCCCAGCAGTCGAGGTATTTACTAAATTGGTCTCAAACGAACTAAAAACTTTATCCTCGCGTCGCCGGTAGGACAATCTCACTAACAAACAGAGGGAAGCTATACGCCAATTACAGTCATTTGATGACGTGGTGTTCAAGGCGGCTGACAAGGGGGGGAACATCGTGGTCTGGCCTATTAGTAAATACGAACGTGAGGCATTTAAACAACTACGGGACAACCAGGTATACACTAAATTAGATTACAATCCGGTGGTGTCTTTCTCCACACAGCTTGAAAAAATTCTTATCAAAGCATTTGACTCAGGTGTTATTAACAAAAAGGTCCTTGATGGACTTACGGTGCGTTTCCCGAAGGTGCCGACGCTCTATCTGTTACCCAAAGTCCACAAGGATGCCGTCAACCCACCAGGACGCCCTATTGTGTCCAGTATAGGTGGTCTTTGTGACCCTATATGTAAATTCATCGACTATTATTTAAAACCCATTGTGGAGACATTGCCTTCGCATGTGAAGGACACAACGGACGTCCTTGCTAGGGTTGACGGCCTCCTTGTGGACAGAGATACTATCCTCGTGACTGCGGATGTAGAGACATTGTATACATGCATAAGTCACGAGGATGGGGTCCGAGCGGTCCGCTTCTTCCTGGAGACCTCCAACCTGGGTGGCCCACTGTGTGAGCTCATTTTGGAGCTGCTGCACTTTGCCCTGACACACAATTTTTTTACTTTTAAAAACCAGTTTTATCATCAGAAGCGTGGCGCAGCCATGGGCGCGGCCTGTGCCCCCGCGTACGCCAACCTCTTCCTGGGTTTCTGGGAGAGGTTGGTGTTTGGTGTTTCGGGGGTGGGGGCCGCCGACCATGTGCTGTGCTGGTTACGCTATATTGATGACGTTTTATTTCTGTGGCGGGGCACGGTGCAGCAGCTCGTTGAGTTTATGGTTATGCTTAATAATAACAATTTCAATATCAAACTTACATATAGATTTGATGCAGTGAAAATTGACTTCCTGGACATCAGCCTGGAGGTGGATTCATCCTCAACCATCCAGACGGATGTTTTTCGTAAGGAAACATCAGTCAATTCCTTGATTCATGCTACCACTGCACATAGCCATTCCACAGTTAGGGCCGTCCCGGTTGGACAGTTTCTTAGGGTGAGGCGGATCTGCTCTACTGACCAAAAATTTGAAGCTCAAGCGCTAGATTTGAAGAAGCGCTTTCAACAACGTGGTTATAGCCAAAGATGTATCAAATATGGCTATCATAGAGCTAAGTCGGTATCCCGTGATTCCTTGTTATATCAAAAAAGAAATAGAGATAAAAAGGATGAAAATATACGGTTCATTTCAGTGTTCAATCACGAGTGGGATAGTATGCGCCATATTCTGACTAAATATTGGCCTGTCCTCAGTGCCGAGCCCTCCCTGAGACCCTTCCTCACCGATAGACCCCTCATGACCCCCCGTCGCTCTAAAAATCTTAGCGACTTACTTATCAAAAGTCATTATGTAGCTCCAACTCGTAATTTCTTCGGCAACACACATCCCAAAAAAGGTTTCTTTAAATGTGGCCACTGCGTGGCAGGCGTGAATACATGCCAAACCTCTACTTTTTGTTCTGTTGACCAAAAAATATTTGATATCCGAGAATACATCTCCTGTGGCACAAGGAACGTAGTGTACTATGCCACATGCGCGTGTTCTCTAATATACGTGGGGCTCACGTCCCGCGAATTGAGGATACGAATTCGGGAACACGTGAGGGATATCTGTGCGGCTAGAACAGTTGAAGATACAGCAACCCTCAAAACCATTCCGAGGCATTTTCGTTTGATGCACAATTGTGACCCTAAGGAATTTAAGGTTCGAGGTATTGATGTGATACATATGGGTATTAGGGGTGGTAATGTGAAAAAATTATTGGCACAAAGGGAACTCATGTGGATAGTTAAACTTGGGACTGTTAAACCTGCCGGGCTTAATGAAGCCCTGAATTTTGGTCCGTTCCTATAAATTGTCATATGATTAAAATACTGGTCCTTAGCTCATCTCCATGTCCCCCTAGGTTTTCTTTTCCCTGCATTTTTAGTTATGTTGTTTTTAATGTTTTTCTTGCTCTTCTGTCTTATGTCTTGTATTATATTTAGGTTCTTAATACCGGTATCCCCTTTTGACCCGGCAATGTGAATTCAACCAATGGTATCCAGTTCGCTATGAGGATATGGATCCACATGCGGCCAGTTATAATAATCTACAGCTTTGTGATATACACTTGTCATATATGGGATGACGTCTCCAAGCCGGCTTGTGCAACTACAGATTAATGAAGATATATACTATGGACATTGTTTATTTAATTTGTTGCCACGTATTCTGCTTTGGGAGGTGGTGTCACGCCCCCATTTTCTCGCAAGCGGCTTGGTTGAGCCGTCCCTGATCTAACATGTATGGCCCCATCCATTGGTCCTTTGCTGTAGCGCGCGTGCGTGCGCCTCCGTCGTGGCTCCGCCCTCCCACCTCCGGCGGCTTCCTGTGGCGGGTGCGGGCGGGACCTATTGGTGCCCGCCTGACTCCCGTCGCTGGATATGACCGGGGGGGGAGTGGTTGGACCCGGAGGGCGACGCGCGCATGCGCCGGTTCAACACGGCTCTGCTCGGGGACCGGTACTTCCGGTTTTAATTAGGTCACACACTACTTAAGGCTGCGCTGGGCATTAATGCAATATACTATCCCCTTGATAAAGAAAGGCGAAACGCGCGTCGGGGCGTGTAGTTACGGTCTATCTGTGGTCAGGTGAGATACAGTCCCTTCCTCCCCCTCCGCTGTAACCCCTATTATGCTGGATGTTTTGGTACTAATTGTGGGGGTGATTTCCCGGCTATATATATAACTATACGTATGGGGCACTTCTGGACTATTTTAGTACCGGGATATCTATGTAGAGACTTTATCCTACCTGTAACTTCTTTATATATATTTGCTATGTTATGAGATATATATATTACAAATCCACAGTGGACCTATTGCTGGTGTCTTACACTTTGTTGTGTCTTTGTTGCACTACCATCATGTGATGGTGGTGTTTTTACATGGTAATGTGTTAATAAAATTCAGTTTGTATTTTTCTATAAACTCCCATTTGTCCTCTTGTTTCATATTGACTCTCGTATGGGGGTATTTGTGGCGAATGTGACTGAGTCTAGTCACTAATATGAAGCTGTTTTTTTTGATACTCATATATGTGTGTATGTACAGTACATAGATTTACCGTGTGTGTGTGTGTATATATATATATATATATATATATATATATATATACATATACACACACGGTAAATCTATATACTGTACATACACACATATATTAATATATCTAATATATAATTGCCTAGAATACTACTTCCTGCAATTTGTGCCAACTTCCGTGGCTTTGTCCGGAGCTAATTTCCAGAGCTAATGTCCGGAGCTAATGTCCGGAGCTAATGTCCGGAGATTAATTGCCTAGAATACTACTTCCTGCAATTTGTGCCAACTTCCGTGGCTTTGTCCGGAGCTAATGTCCGGAGCTAATGTGCGGAGATAATGTCCGGAGCTAATGTCCGGAGATAAGTGACGTCAACAGTGTCCAGTGTCTGATTGGTTGCCGCCTGCTGCGAGCGACCAATCAGAAACGTGCCGTACTGTGACACACTCCGCCCGCCATTTTGGTGTGATTTTTGAATTTTTACCTCACAGCAAGTTTCTACTTCGTGGAGGCGGGCCCAGTGACGTTGCTCTTCAAGCTCCTGCCGAATTTCGTCAAAAAAATGATAATACCATTTACCAAAACTATATATATTTAGTTGTGAAGTGGTTCAGTGACATTTTCACACCAATTTTGAACTTTTGTTTGGTGTTTTCTCCATATACTGCCTATTATTTTTGTTCTTTCTTACTATTATTTATTAATTGTATTATTCTTACATTTGAATAAATAAAGTATATATGGATTCTAGACTCCCGATTCTTTAGAATCGGGCTGCCATCTAGTAACATATATTTATATATACTGAATATATATTTCTTTCCTGCGTTTTATATACTGTATTTTTCAGATTAAATGGAACCTGTCACCCCCAAAATGGAAGGTGAGCTAAGCCCACCAGCATCAGGGGCTTATCTACAGCATTGTGGAATACTGTAGATAAGCCCCCGATGTAACCTGAAAGATGAGAAAAAGAGGTTAGATTATGCTCACCCAGGGGCGATCCTGCTACGGTCTGGTCCGATGGGTGTCGCGGTCCGGTTCAGGGCCTCACATATTCATAGGATGACGTCCTCTTCTTGTCATTACGCTGCGGCTCCGGCGCAGGCGTACTTTTTCTGTCCTGTCGAGAGCAGAGCAAAGTACTGCAGTGCGCAGGCGCTGGGCCTCTCTGACCTTTCCCGGCGCCTGCGCACTGCAGTACTTTGCTCTGCCCTCAACAGGACAGACAAAGTACGCCTGTGCAATAGCTGCGGCTTGAATACAAGAAGAAGACATCATCCTGTGAAGATGGGAGGCTCCGAACCAGACCCCGACGCCCATTATACTGGGACCGCCCCTGGGTGAGTATAATCTAACCTCTTTTTCTCATCTTTCAGGTTACATCGGGGGCTTATCTACAGCTCAGCTTAGCTCACCTTCCATTTTGGTTCCATTTTGGGGGTGACCGGTTCCCTTTAAAGGGAATCTGTGACCACTTTTTTGGGATATCATGTAAAAATATCATTCAATTTAGTGTCACCTGTGCATTATACCAGTACTTTTGATACCCCTTGACTCCCCATCTTTGATTCATAAATACCGTTTATATTCCTCCCGTGGTGTATAAAACAATTCCAATAAGCATAGTTGGTGGTGCAAAGATATGCTGAAACATAAGATGCTGTAGATATAAATAGTCAGCATACACCCACCTCGCATGGACACAAAGGATAACTGCCAAAAGCAAATAGAGAACAAGACAAGACCATGCAGTCACAGAATCCAATAAAACAGTATGACTTTATTACAAAAAGCGTTAAAAATACATACAAAAGGCCAGACAAATGGCGCAGAGAGGGCCGGCAGGTGACATCACAGTAACTGCCTCAGGCAACAAAAAGTGCAGTCACCCAAGGTATAATGGCCTCGGCAACAACCCGGAACCCGACACCTGGTATACATATAGGCACATAGCGCAACACTTAGTAATAGCCAATAAGAGCTACAGTGTCGACCGTGCTGCCACAGAGGGCTACATAATAGCCTTACAGGTATAAGAAAGTAAAGTGCAGTGCATGTGAGCGCTAGAAAGTCTCTGTGCTAATACCTTATGTGGAGGGTCCGGACCGCTGCAGGGGACATAGGACACCCCGACGCGCGTTTCGGTAGTTGTACCTTCCTCAGGGGGCGCATACAGACAAGTGAATAGTGACCGGATATAAATAGCAGAGACCACAAAGTGACACGCGTCATGCGGCGCATCCTCCGTCCACCCCGGCGTGCACCCAGCAAGACCGGAAGTGCGCGGGGCCCCGCGTAGACCGGAAATGCATGGCGATTGGCCGGGGCGGCAGGAGAAGGCGGCGCATGCGCACGCTAGGCTACACACAGCTCTTATTGGCTATTACTAAGTGTTGCGCTATGTGCCTATATGTATACCAGGTGTCGGGTTCCGGGTTGTTGCCGAGGCCATTATACCTTGGGTGACTGCACTTTTTGTTGCCTGAGGCAGTTACTGTGATGTCACCTGCCGGCCCTCTCTGCGCCATTTGTCTGGCCTTTTGTATGTATTTTTAACGCTTTTTGTAATAAAGTCATACTGTTTTATTGGATTCTGTGACTGCATGGTCTTGTCTTGTTCTCTATTTGCTTTTGGCAGTTATCCTTTGTGTCCATGCGAGGTGGGTGTATGCTGACTATTTATATCTACAGCATCTTATGTTTCAGCATATCTTTGCACCACCAACTATGCTTATTGGAATTGTTTTATACAATTATCTTTCTGTGTTATGCACAGGTACCCATTCTGATATTATGGACTACCGGGCTAAAGAAAAAGCCTGGCTTACGCAACTCGACCAGACATTTGGTGGCAGTGGGACTGGTGCACAGCAGTGCGACGACGTTAGATTTAATGAGAAACTGGCCATGATGAAGGATTCCTTACTTAGGCGGTCTAAATTGTGGTGGAATCGGGTGTTCTTGGAGAAGTATACTGCCAATAGGATGATCCCTAGGGGATTGAGGGTTCGTGTGATCCCCACCTTCCCTATCAGCGACGAAACCTTTATTGAGAAGTGGGAAGAGGCGAGCAATCTATGCTCATTTACTTTAATGCAATTGCTGATCAACCATAATACGGCTACTATTGAGGAGCTGGATAAAAAGATTGATGAGTTGCAGACTACTATTAAGGCCGAATGCCCGAAAGAAAAACTGCAACAATTTGATCTTGAATTAGAGAAGTCCTTGGATATGTTGGCCAAAAAAATTCAAGAGAATCAGATGACCAAACACAACAGGGACCTTAAGGACTATCAAACTAATAGGGTCTATCTGTGGAGAAAAGCCAACTTGATACGTGCTCCATCTAATTCCTCTATCTCCTCCGCTAGCGGGTTATCGGACGGTTCTGTTTCTTCTGGACCGAGTCGACTTAGGGATCATACCTTTCACCCCTATAGGAGAAACCCGAGATATCAAGTGGATCTCGATAATACAAATAAACGGGTAATTAACCTGAGCCATCATGTACTCTCCCGTACTGACCTTACTCTACTTGGTAGAGGGCTTTCTTTTTCACCTACGCCTGAGTTTGATAGATTCACGGTTGTAAAAGATCTTAATTTATTTGCTAGGTCGTTGCTGCTGAGACGCTATTATTTTAACAATGAGACTAATTCTCTTTTTCCCACAGAAACGGAACAAGCTGCGCTGAGGATACTAGAGGAGCTGGCGGTGGAACATATCCATGAGGGGGGTAAGATTCCTCCTTCTATTCGCCCACGATCTACCAAGTTTCCTCCTTTGGCGATTTGCCCTGCTATTGACCTTTTCGTCCGGGTGGTGACTCAGGATCTATCTCAGGTCCCGAGATTCTCTCGTAGGGACAATCTCTCTAAACATGAGCGGGAACGTCTGGAATATCTTAAAAAACTCCCTGACGTGGTAATAAAACCTGCCGATAAGGGAGGGAATATTGTTTTGTGGCCGGTGGGGTTGTATGAGAGGGAGGCTTTTAGGCAACTCAACAATTCCATCTGCTATAAAAAACTAACTTATAATCCATTGAGTGCCTATTCGGGCCAATTGGTCTCCATTGTTAAGGATGCTTTAGAGAGTGATATTATCACTAAGGAACTTGCCTCCTCCCTTCTCGTGAAGGACCCCACCGTAGCCACATTCTACCTCCTCCCGAAAATTCATAAGGACCTGAAGTCGCCACCCGGGCGCCCTATTGTCTCTGGTAGGGGCAACTATCTTGAGAATGTCAACTCATGGATTGACTTCCACCTCCAGCCCCTCGTGACGGCTCTTCCGTCATACCTCAGAGATACTGGTGAGCTACTTCGTCGGGTCGATGGCCTCCATTTTGAGGGTGAGTCTCTACTAGTCTCAGCAGATGTTGAGTCCCTCTATACCAACATTAGACACCAGGACGGTATTTCCGCGGTTAAATTCTTTCTTGAAAGTTCCACACTATCCGTTGGTTTGAGGGGACTCCTGCTGGGACTACTGGAGTTCACCCTCTCACACAACTTTTTTGTGTTTAAGGGGTCCTTCTACCTACAGCTCCAGGGGACAGCCATGGGTGCGGCCTTTGCGCCGGCCTATGCTAATCTGTTCCTGGGGCTGTGGGAGAGGGACCTCTTCCTGTCGGACAGGCTGTCATCGATGGACCGCATCCCCTTTTGGGTGCGGTACATCGATGACATCCTTTTTGTCTGGCAGGGTGAGGCCATCGACCTGAAACGCTTCATCGGTCTTCTCAGCAGCAATGACCTTAATATTAGACTCACATGTGTTCACGATAAACTCAGGGTGAATTTCCTAGATGTATCGGTCAGTAAGGATGAGTCTGGGTCTTTACACACAGACATCTATCGTAAGGAGACATCCACGAACATGGTGTTACATGCGTCCTCATGCCATCCTTTACATATGGTGTCTTCTATACCTGTTGGTCAGTTCCTTCGCCTAAGGAGGATCTGTTCATCAGACTCCGATTTTGAAAAGCGTGCGAAGGAACTGACCAATCGATTTATCGAACGGGGATATAGTAGGCGTGTAATTAAAAAAGCTTACCATAGAGCTAAACACTCTAGACGTAATCACCTACTATATAAACCCCAAGGTGTGGATAGAAATCAGGACGCCAGTCAGCTCCGTTTTATTACAACGTTTAACCCTCAGGCCGATAAAATAAGATCGGCTCTGACTAAAGCCTGGCCCATCCTGCAGGCGGATAATATCATCAGTAAATTCCTCCCACAAAGACCCCTTCTTACATTTAGACGGGCGAGGAATCTTAGAGATGTCCTCACTAGAAGTCACTATGATGGGCATGGCCCCAAAACCTTTCTGGACGACATACCGGCCCTAGGTGGTTCTGCACCGTGTGGCCGCTGTGTCGCGTGTCCTAATATGGATAGATGCGACAAATTTTGGAACTCTAGTAAATCCAAGGAGTTTACTATCAGGAGACGCATATCTTGTACCTCCCGATATGTAATCTATTTTGCCACTTGCCCGTGCGGCCTGATTTACGTCGGAATGACCACCAGACAATTGAAGGTCAGGATTCGGGAACATGTTCTAGGGATTGAGGCGGCCTCTACTCAGACTGACTCTTTGCAATTGAAGACCATCCCTAGACATTTTGCAGCATGCCATCAGAGCAATGGTTCGCTCCTTAGGGTCCGCGGTATTGACGTCTTGAATGTCAATATCCGTGGGGGGAATCTTTCTAAACGCCTTGGCCAGTTGGAAACACGCTGGATTTGGCGTCTAAATACGGTCTGCCCATCCGGCTTAAACGAAAATATTAGCTACGCTCCCTATCTGTAGTCGTCGCACTGCTGTGCTTGTTTCTGCCTCTCCGCATTTTTTTTGGTTTTATTTGATTTTAATTGTTCTATTTCTTGTTATTTAGGACCCATAGTGGCATATCTATATTCTGCCAGCGGCGACTTCTGGTGTATGGATGTCATGAAGTACGAAATATGACCTAAAAACGGACATCGATATTTACAACAAACATGCATTAGTTCACCTAAACTTATATGGACTTTGTTCTACGTGCCCTATTATGGTTGTAATTTGTTTACATATCTCTTTTGCCTGGAGTATCCATATAATTACTATCTATATCCATTAGGTGTGCTATGGATCGCTTATGGCTTGCTATGTTTGATGTCAGCTGTGTCATAATCCTATAAGTATTATGTGCGCCTATTTTTGTCTTCATTTGTTATATACTTGTCTACAACATTGTTTTTGGTGCATGTACTACTTATTACTGTGGTTGGTTGGGCATTTCTTGTGGCACTATCATTATATTCTGTCCACGCCATGTATGCCCTCTCCTTTGCCCAGCTTGCATATGGCCGCCGCTGTGTGTAGCCTAGCGTGCGCATGCGCCGCCTTCTCCTGCCGCCCCGGCCAATCGCCATGCATTTCCGGTCTACGCGGGGCCCCGCGCACTTCCGGTCTTGCTGGGTGCACGCCGGGGTGGACGGAGGATGCGCCGCATGACGCGTGTCACTTTGTGGTCTCTGCTATTTATATCCGGTCACTATTCACTTGTCTGTATGCGCCCCCTGAGGAAGGTACAACTACCGAAACGCGCGTCGGGGTGTCCTATGTCCCCTGCAGCGGTCCGGACCCTCCACATAAGGTATTAGCACAGAGACTTTCTAGCGCTCACATGCACTGCACTTTACTTTCTTATACCTGTAAGGCTATTATGTAGCCCTCTGTGGCAGCACGGTCGACACTGTAGCTCTTATTGGCTATTACTAAGTGTTGCGCTATGTGCCTATATGTATACCAGGTGTCGGGTTCCGGGTTGTTGCCGAGGCCATTATACCTTGGGTGACTGCACTTTTTGTTGCCTGAGGCAGTTACTGTGATGTCACCTGCCGGCCCTCTCTGCGCCATTTGTCTGGCCTTTTGTATGTATTTTTAACGCTTTTTGTAATAAAGTCATACTGTTTTATTGGATTCTGTGACTGCATGGTCTTGTCTTGTTCTCCTCCCGTGGTGTATGTAAATCTGCTTGGTCCGCTCCGATGGGCGGAGCTTATTGTCCGTCACTCCCCCCTCCTGGCGTCCGCTACGCATTTCTTTAGGGAAATTCCTGTGTTCGAATAGAGTTACCGCATGCGCAGTTGCTTTCCCAACTGTGGGCAAAGCATAAAATCAGTATTGCGCATGCGCTGGCATACACCATTACTTTCTATGTATCGCAATACTTCCGGGCCATAGAACGTAATGGAGTATGCCGAAACATGCGCAATACTGATTTTATGCTTTACCCACAGTTGGGAAAGCATACTGCGCACACGCAAAAGGACATTTGAATGCGCTCGCACTTTACCTCTACGCGAACGCAGGAATTGCCCGAAAGAAATGTGTAGACGAAGCCAGGAGGGGGGAGAGACGGACAATAAGCCCCACCCATCGGACCGAGCAGAGTTACATACACTGCGGGAGGAATATAGACGGTATTTATAGATCAAAGGTAGGGAGTCATGGGGTATCAAAAGTACTGGTATAATGCACAGGTGACACTAAATTGAACGATATTTTTACATGATATCCCAAAAAAGTGACAGATTCCCTTTAAGGCCATGTGCACACGCTGCGGATTCCGTTGCAGAATTTTCCGCAGCGGAATTGATTAAATCCGCAGTGCAAAAAGTACTGCGGATTTATCGCGTTTTTTTGTGCGGTTTCCACTGCGGTTTTAGACACCTGCGGAATTTTAATATGGAGCAGGTGCCAAACCGCTGCGGATTCCGCACAAAGAATTGACGACATGCTGCGGAAAATAAACCGCAGCGTTTCCGCGCGTTTTTTTCCGCAGCATGTGCACAGCGGTTTTTGTTTTCCATAGGTTAACATTGTACTGTACACCACATGGAAAACTGCTGCGGATCCGCAGCGTCAAAACCGCTGCGGATCCGCAGCAAAAACCGCAACGTGTGCACATACCCAGGTTTGGACAACAGAGAATAGGAAAAAATATTAAAACTACCCTGGCAATGTGGAAGGGTTAATATTAATTGTATACAGTTATGCTCGTTTCTTTGTGCTTTAGTGTAGAGGGGGTTAATGATTTATTCCAAAGCGGTAAAAGCATTATATACTGTCTTCAACAGTACTTACATTTACTGTGGAATCACCTATGTGCCTGGTGTCTTAGGCCTCTTTCACACTTCCGTCTTCTGGCGTCAGTCACAATTCGTCGTCGCGACTGAGCGACGGATCCGTCATAAAATAGTAGAAAACGGAGGCAACGGATCCGTCGCATCCGTTGTTTTTATCCGTTTCATCCTTTTTTTGGCGGATCCGTTTTTCATACATCCAAATGGGAGGCTCCCAAATGTGATTGGCTACTGGAAAATAATGGAAACCTATATATTGAGTGTTTTAACACCCCATCTTTGAGAGGTTTTAGAGCAAATGGCAGAAATGGAAGGAGTTATAGCAAATATTGTGACCATCTATGCGGATTTTGCTTTTGAGGCCAATAGGTTGGCAGTGATTGTTCAGCAAAAGGAGGAAACAAGACAGCATATCCTTCGTCAGCGACGTCGCCAACACCTTTGGATCCATCCGATCACTGCACAGCGATTGACCCATGGTGTCTATTCAACACTGTACATGGAATTGAGGCAAAACCCGGAGAAGTTCTTCAATTATGTACGCATTAGAGCTGAAAACTTTGGTGTTTTGGTGGAACGGGTTGGAGAACCAATCCGGAGAAAGGACACCTATTTGCGCTTTTTAATATCATCGGCGGAGCGTCTGATGGTGACACTTCGGCAAGCCTTTATCTTTTTTTTTTTTATGGCTTCTCATTCATCAGGCTTAGGCCAGGATCACACACAGCGAGATATGGCCGAGTCTCGCAGGTTAAAACCAAGCTCTGGCACCGGCACTCCAAAGCAGAGCGTGCGGCCGCTCTGGAGTGCCGGCGCCAATGCTTGTTTGTAACCTGCGAGACTCGGCCGTATCTCGCTGTAGTGTGACTCCGGCCTAACTGTAATGCTGTTGCTGGTAGTTTGTAGTAATTATTTTCTGTGTCTTTTTTTACAGATTCCTTGCAACTGGCGAATCCCTTTCCTCCCTCCATTATCAATTTCGGCCTGGGATTTCGACAATATGAGGGATAGTAAAACAGACCTGCTGGACATTGTGGGATTGTTTATAGGAGGAGTACATCCCAAATCCAACAACGGAGAGGTGGCTGGAGATTGCCACTAATTTTGAACAGATTTGCCATTTTCCAAATTACTTGGGTGCCGTGGATGGCAAGCACATAAGGATTATTAAACCTGCAGGATCAGGCTCAGAATATTTCAATTGTAAAAAAAATATTTTTCTATTGTGCTGATGGCCATAGCAGACGCCGAATGCAAATTCATAGCGGTGGATATTGATGCCTATGACCGCTCCAAAAGATTTGCACGTTTTTAAAATGTCTGCAATGGGGCGTTGTTTATACGGAGACACATATCATTTTCCACCTCCAAGACCACTGCCTGGAACCTCTGGCCCACCAATGCCATTTGTGTGTGTTGGTGATGAAGCCTTCCAACTTTCACCACACCTGCTCAAACAATATGCAAGTAGTGGATTAACATGAAGGAAAATAGTATTTAATTATCAATTAACACGAGCGAGACGAGTGGTGGGGTGTGCCTTCGGGATTTTAACTGCAAAATGGCGAGATCTATTGACCGCTATCAAACTGAAAACTGAGACTGTGGATGAGGTGGTGAAGGCTTGTGTGGTGTTGCTCAATTTTGTCCTATCCAAGGAACAGGTCGCCATGGAAGAAAATGAGTCTGAAACCACCTTGCGTGACTATCAAAAAACTTTTCGTAGCGCTGTTGCAGTTTCCAGACAAATTTGCCGATTACTTTATGTCACCTCAAGACAGAGTTGAATGGCAGGATAACATGGTTTGATATGATTTGTGTTTTTATCTAATGTATGTTTGGATTACCAAACTTATTGCTGAAGTCACACTTCTAATTTTATACCTGCTGAAGTAACACTTGTGATTATACCATGTTTTTTGTTTTACACAAGTTTTATACCTCTCAGTAAAGTTGTGTATGTTTTTTTGTAAAACAACCTTTTTTTACCTTTACAACTAGCGTTTTCTACCTTTTATACCAAATCTTATATAAATACAATTGACAATAAATGGTTTTTGAAACGAAAGATGTTTTTTATTTACAATTTTACAGATTGGAAAACTGTTGGGTGGAGATATTATCGGAGGGGCTGGCAGGGTGGACCATGTCGATAGTGGGGGAAAGGCGACCGCGTTGGGGTTGATCAGAAGTGGAAGGGGGGGGAAATGAGGTTGAGCAGGGAGGACAGTTTTGGCGGGGGGTTGGGTTGTTGTAGGTGGGAAATTATAAGGCACAGTAAGCTGGACCAGAGAAGGAATATGTAAAGGGGAGGAAACTGTTGGGAAGGCATTTGGAACTGGGACCGATTTTGGAACTGGGACGGATTTTAGAACTGGGACGGATTTTGGAAACAGCAAGGGTTTGTGTACTGGGAAGGATTTTGGTGCTGGGAAGGATTTTGGTACTGGGAAGGATTGGTAGGAGAGTGTTATGGACCTGGTGGTTAGGAGCACCCGGCACGACCTGATAGTTAAACTCACACAGGACAAGCTCTGGGATGTGGGAGCTCTGCTGACCGCATGCCCTAATCCTATCACAACAACTAGAAATAGCTGTGGAGCGTTCCTGACTCTCCCTAGACGCCTCTTCACAGCCTAAGAGCTAGCTAGCCCTAGAGATAGAAAATAAAGCCTACCTTGCCTCAGAGAAATTCCCCAAAGGAAAAGGCAGCCCCCCACATATATTGACTGTGAGTAAAGATGAAAGTCACAAACACAGAAATGAAACAGGATTCAGCAAAGGGAGGCCAGACTTACTAAACAGACAGAGGATAGGAAAGGTATCTTTGCGGTCAGCACAAAAAACTACAAAAGACCATGCAGAGTGTGCAAAAAGACCTCCGCACCGACTAACGGTGCGGAGATGCCACTCTGCATCCCAGAGCTTCCAGCTAGCAAGACAAAATCATAATAACCAGCTGGACAAGGAAACAATGAACAAATAATAACTATCAGGAACTTAGCTTCTGCTGGAGAAGACAGGTCACCAGAAAGATCCAAGAGCGAACTGAACCAATGCAGGAACATTGACAGCTGGCATGGAGTAACGATCTGAGTGGAGTTAAATAGAGCAGCCAACCAAAGGATAAACCACGTCACCTGTGTAAGGAACCTCAGAAGCAGCAGCACCACTCACAGCCACCAGAGGGAGTCCATGGACAGAACTCGCCGAAGTACCATTCACGACCACAGGAGGGAGTCCGACAACAGAATTCACAACAGGAGAGACAGTGGCTGGGGAGGAGATGTGAGAGCAACTACCGGGGTAGGTGGAGGGGCTTGGGAGGTGGCCTGTGCTAGATCAGCATGGCAGCCTTGCATTACATGCATCTGCTGGTCAGGAGATACGACCTGGCCGTAATCGTTGGTAAGTTGTAGTGTGGTCGCTGGAGAGCTGTCACACAGACAGCTCTCCAGCGACCAACGATGCCGAGGTCCCCGGGTAACCAGGGTAAGCATCGGGTTACTAAGCGCAGGACCGCGCTTAGTAACCCGATGTTTACCCTGGTTACCAGCGTAAAAAAAAACAAACAGTACATACTTACATTCCGGTGTCTGTCCCTTGCCGTCTGCTTCCCGCACTCACTGACTGCCGGCCGTAAAGTGAAAGCACAGCACAGCGGTGAATGCATCCTATCCAGACGACTGCTGAGTTCAAGGATGCTTTTATTCAACATGTTCAACCCAGCAGTCATTTGCTCGGCCAAAAGCTTGATCGAGTTCTGGAAGGCTGCATTCAGATGCAAGAACTCGGGCACATAGCTCCTTTCCTGACCCCTATGGCGCTACCGCCCAGAACCTAAAGGTGTTCTAGAGATGGCAGTATCAGAGGGGTGGGTTAAAGAGAAAGCTAACTCGTCACCAGCAGCTTCATGTGATGAAGTCTGAGATGATGCTCCAGCGCTGGTGGATGGGGCCGAGGGATCAGATGTGAGGGAAGGATCAGAGGGGTGGGGTCTATCGACGTGGTCCCCGGTGGCGGATTCCTGTGGGACTCCAGAGGTGTCCATCGCAGCAGCAGGCTCCCGAGTGCTGCAGCTGGTGCTGTGAAAGAAAATAAAAACAAAAATTAATATATTGATATTACATATCCCTGGCTGAAACAAAAAATAAGGTTAGACAGGTAAACATTGTGACTTCATAAATGAGCTGTGGAATATTTACCTTTTGCATTTCGACCGGCGGAACGACAGGGCCTTGCCGTACTTGTATTGGCTCCTGCTTCCTCCCGATCCACTCGGGGCTTGCATCTCCTTGTTGAACTACCTCTTGAAGCGATCTCTGAGTGACCACCACCGCTTCATTACCCTTTCACCTGTAAAGTGAAAAAAAAAAATTTTGTTTACAACACATTCCATCCTGCAATCTAAATTACTGAAATGTGAATACTTAGGCCGGAGTCACACTAGACCATAATACGGCCGAGTGCAATGCGATAAAAAATCGCATAGCACTCGGCTCAATGTTAATCAATGGGGCAGCTCCTATTATCCGTTGTTTTCCCGACCGTATTCAGGATCCGAGTGAAATCGCAGCATGCTGCGATTGTCAGCATATCTCGGCCGAGAATCGCCAATGAATGTCTATGGGGCGAGAAAAAATCGGATTACACACGGACCATCAGTGTGACTTGCGAGAAATATGCAGCGGTGTTCTATAGAAAAGCCGGCAATTCTGCACGGTGTACAGTAAAATCACAATGACAGAATAGAATAGGTAGAATAAATGTGTACACATAGTATAGGTGTATATATATATATATATATATCAGTGAGACACACACATATATATATATATTTAATTCAGCGCTAGATAGCAGAATAGCTGGTAATTCAATTGCCGGCTTTTCCTATCTCCTTCACAAACCCGACAGGATATGAGACATGGTTTACATACAGTAAACCATCTCATATCCCTTCTTTTATTACATATTCCTCTTTAGTAATGTAAGGCTGGTTTCACATTTGTGCAGCGCCCCAGAGACCTGGTCGTTGCAGTATGGCGCTCTGCCGCTAAGGGGAGCAGCGGTACGTCTGATGGCACTAAGGAGTTCTCCTGACCAGGTATCACCAGAACACATTACACTTCACACTCCGGCCACTAGGGGGAGAAAAAGGCTTTATTTATTGGGCCACTCCTCACACTGGTAAAACTAGGGGCTGGGAGGAAGTTAGTTAGAAGCTGACTGGGTTGGAACCAGGCAACATCCCGTGGCAGGGGGTGTTGCAGGGAGAAGGCACAGGGGGTCCCTGTCAGGCGTGGGAACCTGGCAGGTGCCTAGCGAACAGAACGTAACGGAACCACGCCTGCACACCCTGCGGCGGTATCCAGGAGAGAGACACGAAGGGAAGGATATTGTGGAACAGTGTAAACGAGATCAGCACAAAGGAGAGCCAGTAAGAGTCGTGCCGAGAGAGAAAGGCAACATCTTACTGAGGTGCGTAGTCTGTGGCCGGATCACCGTAGGAGTAACTGACTTCAGGCCTTACTTCAAATTCCGCTGGACAGTTAATCATAGGTTGGCTGTCTACCTTCTACACCTACGAAGACATAGGGGGCAACATTGGGAGAGGGATGTCTCTAGGGTCCCGGAATACCTCCAAGCCTTCCCGTCAAACGGGTGGCGTCCTAGCCATAACATATCTGGGGGACGTTAGAAACTAGTAACATCTGGAACCAAAGAACAAGAGAGAGAAAGAAAGCTGTAGACAACGAACGAACGAGAGCAGCAGTTGTGAGGACTATTCCGAATGCTCAGCAGGGTAGGACTACAACACACAGGCGCTATTGGTAGGCAACGATTTCCATCTGCGAAGGAAACTCTGGATGTGCCCATCAGACCGGCCGGTCTCTGATAGCCCGGTTGAACGTGCTCTGGACTGAGGATATTGAAGCCTTCAGTAAAGAGGTAAAGAGACTGCAACCTTGTGTCCTCGTTATTGCCTGCACCTCACACCATCACCATCTACCTTACTGGGAAGCCCTGGGGACATACCTCACCTGTGGGAAGGTATACCATCCAGCTGCCATTCCATCACCCCAGTGGACCCCACAGCAGCGTCGGTCACCCTGACCGAACACTACAGGTGGCGTCACGAACCCCTGACAGACTGTACCATCACCTTTATTGGACGCCCCATAGCAGGGTCACGACCGGGTCCAGCCACCGTGACAACCGCATAACCGAGCAGAAAGGACCGGTACCGAGTGACCTGTGGCCCTGTGTCTGGGGGCGATCCAACTTAGCGTCACGATCAGGATCGTACTTAAGCCTGAAGAATTGGGTCAAGTGTGCCTTGGAACTGTGATTGAGACGTGTTGGAATTGTGATTTATTGCAAGGACTGTGGATTGCTATTGACGCAAGATTCCCGCCAAAACTGCCGCCATTGCCGCGCCACGAGGAGCGCAGGAGAAGAAGAAGGGCGTGAAAGTGGGTGTAGAAGAACTGGAGAGCGCGAACGAAAATGGTTACCCAGTCTAAATATTTCTGCACCTTGAGGACGTGTCCGTCAGCAGCCGAGATCCGCCTCCTGATTCTTAATGGGGGGCGGAGGAACAAGAAACAAAACCGCCCACGAAGAAGAGAGCGGGAAAGAGACCAGGAAGCGACCCACGTGGAGGACGCCATAGCCAGTAGCTCAGACCCAGACTGCGGGGTGGAAGCAGAGGGCTCCCCAGCTACCTGGACGAGCCCAGCAGCCAAACCTCCACCATTGGGACCGGTCTCCTGCAGAGTGAGATGGAGGATCTCATGGAACAGCTTCTCCAGTGGCGGCTGGAGACCAAGACCCCGTGCCATGAGACGCTGGCAGAGGAACTCTCGACCCCGGATCCTCTGCCATCACCGGAGCCGACCGCAAGGGAGGAAGTCGTCCCGACTGGTGAGTCTGCTGACCCCATCCCGCAGGCGAAGGACCTGTTAATCGGCCCCGTCGCAGCGCCCCCTCTCCCTGGGACCCATAGACTTCAGCGTCTCCCACAATGGGATCAACCCACGGGCATGGAGCACTTCCTTAAGGCCCCGATCTCGCTGCTTACCACGCCAGGCGAGGTCTACGCAGAGCGTACGGTGTGCCGATGGGTGAACCCGGGGTCGAACATCATGGGGTTTCCCGGAGTGCAGACGCAGGGGGGAGAGCGGGTCGAGGCCCTTAACTGGGAGCAGTACTAGGCCCAGCTGGATCAGCGGTGGAAGGAGTCGGAGAAGCATCGCCAGGCCCAGCGAGAGGCCCACTACCGGCGAGACCTTGAGGTGAAGGAACGGGCCCGCAAAAACCGTACCGCCCACCAGGCCCCGCGCAGGCAGGGCACTGTTGTCGAGTTCCGGCTCCGTGGAGGATGGGGCTTTATTAAGGAGCCAAACCTATATTCTGAGGTTTTTGTAAACCGAAGGGATGTAGAGTCCCATCTCAAAGAGGGCCACACGGATCGGGATCTATACAAGGGGGACGAGGTCACCTACACCCGGCACTTCGGGGAGAGGGGTTGGTTCGCCCTGAATGTGCGTAAGCGGCCAGCCCCCATGATGTCATCCACTAAGGCGGCGGAGAAGTCGTTCCCCATGGCGAGGGTGCCCCCTTGTGACCGGACCACGACTGTCACCGAGACCACGGTGGTGCTCCCCACATGTACTGTTGTGGAAACTACTACCTGCACTTTGGACACTGTCGCGGTTGTGACCGAAAGCTCAGCCCCTGGGACGGTCAGTTCCTCGGGTGTTGCGGGATTTAGAACCGTCGCCACTCAGACCCCGGATTGGAGCCCAGGATCTCCTGTGACCACGCCGAGTGCCCGCGCGTACCCGGCGGGATGGCCCGCCCACTGCTGCCGGCGGAGTTGTCCCGGTCATCAGCATCGCAGCACTAAACCTCGAAGATCCGAAATATGTACATAGTTCACTGTGTTCCTGCTGCTACCCTCAACCCGTCCAGGGTTAACTCCTAGGGATCCCTTCGTTTACCCGGGATCCCTATTGTTTTCCATTGTTTTTCTACTGTTACACCACGTTCATCATTGTTTTAAAGACTGCCGGATCATGGACGGTGAATGATTCAGAACTGCTTTGTAAATAGTTTGCACCTTCTTAAAGGTGCTCCCTACTGGTTTTATAAGCCAAAGAAGACTTTGCGAAGACATGATGCAGAAGGACTTGCTTGCTGTGAACTTGCTTGCTGAAAGAGAATCTGCACCAGAGACTTGGGTCCCTCTTAAAGGGAATGTTTGATGATTACTTTGATAAAGGTTGAAACATTAATTATGTTGAAAAATTTAGATAGTTTAATAATGTTAATAAAAATTGAGGACAGGAGAGTTTGAAGTGAACCCGTAGGGGTTAGAGAGATAGTCCTCCTGAGAGATGTAGAAAGATGGTCGGTACAATGACAGTAGGCCCAGCCGAGGAGCTAGGCGGTCCTGCATTGGGGAAGTTGGAACAGAAAGAAAAGTTGAGTTATGTAGCATTCTATGGTAGGCCTTTAGTGGGTTCAGCGAATACGCCCTTAAAGGAAGAGTTAGTTTATTGTTCAAACATTTGCACTTAGTAGAATACCCGGCTGGGTACTGAAAGTTATTTATACTCTAAATGTTAATTAAAAATATTTAATCTTGTTATTGTTTGTAACGTTTAAGCGTCCTCACCTCCCATAAAGGGAAGCACCTTTTCTATTTACTTGTTCTTAGCATTCAAAAATTTTGTATGTCTTTCACTGCATCATATTGTTGTTCTTCTTCCCAGTCCAGGAGTACTGGATTTAACTGGGGGGGAGTGCAGCGCCCCAGAGACCTGGTCGTTGCAGTATGGCGCTTTGCCGCTATGGGGAGCAGCGGTATGTCTGATGGCACTAAGGAGTTCTCCTGACCAGGTATCACCAGAACACATTACACTTCACACTCCGGCCACTAGGGGGAGAAAAAGGCTTTATTTATTGGGCCACTCCTCACACTGGTAAAACTAGGGGCTGGGGAAGAAGTTAGTTAGAAGCTGACTGGGTTGGAACCAGGCAACATCCCGTGGCAGGGGGTGTTGGAGGGAGAAGGCACAGGGGGGTCCCTGTCAGGCGTGGGAACCTGGCAGGTGCCTAGCGATCAGAACGTAACAGAACTACGCCTGCACACTCTGCGGCGGTATCCAGGAGAGAGACACAAAGGGAAGGATATTGTGGAACAGTGTAAACGAGATCAGCACAAAGGAGAGCCAGTAAGAGTTGTGCTGAGAGAGAAAGGCAACATCTTACTGAGGCGCGTAGTCGGTGGCCGGATCACCATAGGAGTAACTGACTTCAGGCCTTACTTCAAATTCCGCTGGACAGTTAATCATAGGTTGGCTGTCTACCTTCTACACCTACGAAGACATAGGGGGCAACATTGGGAGAGGGGCGTCTCTAGGGTCCCGGAAGACCTCCAAGCCTTCCTGTCAAACGGGTGGCGTCCTAGCCATTACATATCTGGGGGACGTTAGAAACTAGTAACATCTGGAACCAAAGAACAAGAGAGAGAAAGAAAGCTGTAGACAATGAACGAGAGCAGCAGTTGTGAGGACTATTCCGAATACTCAGCAGGGTAGGACTACAACACACAGGCGCTATTGGTAGGCAACGATTTCCATCTGCGAAGGAAACTCTGGATGTGCCCTTCGGACCGGCCGGTCTCTGATAGCCCGGTTGAACGTGCTCTGGACTGAGGATATTGAAGCCTTCAGTAAAGAGGTAAAGAGACTGCAACCTTGTGTCCTCGTTATTGCCTGCACCTCACACCATCACCATCTACCTTACTGGGAAGCCCTGGGGACATACCTCACCTGTGGGACGGTATACCATCCAGCGGCCATTCCATCACCCCAGTGGACCCCACAGCAGCGTCAGTCACCCTGACCGAACTCCACAGGTGGCGTCACGAACCCCTGACAGACTGTACCATCACCTTTATTGGACGCCACTTAGCAGGGTCACGACCGGGTCCAGCCACCGTGACAACCGCGTAACCGAGCAGAAAGGACCGGTACCGAGTGACCTGTGTCTGGGGGCGATCTATTTGCGTTTAAAAACGCAAACGCAGGTGGTGAAAAAAACGCATGTAAACGCGTGCAAACGCTGCGTTTTTTAGACGCATGCGTTTTCGTATGCAGTAAAAAATGGGGCGTTTTGACGCGTTTACATGTGTTTTTTCCTGCGTTTGCATTTTTTAAACGCATGATGAGAAGTGTGTGACAGCTGCCAATCATCAAAATCAACTAGAAAACCCACTAGAAATAGCTAGGGTTAGGGTTTGGATCCCTAGGGTTAGGATCCCTTTATCACCTTGATGGTGGGGTTAGGGTTTGGATCCCTAGGGTTAGGGTCATGATCACTTTATCACCTTGATGGTGGGGGGTTAGGGTTATGATCCCTTTATCGCCTTGATGGTGGGGGGTTAGGGTTTGGATCCCTAGGGTTAGGGTTAGGATCACTTTATCACCTTGATGGTGGGGGGCTAGGGTTTGGATCCCTTTAGCACCTTGATGGTGGGGGGTTAGGGGCCCTTTATCACCTTGATGGTGGGGGGTTAGGGTTTGGATCGCTAGGGTGATGGTTAGGATCACTTTATCACCTTGATGGTGGGGGGTTAGGATTAGATTTAGGGTTTGGATCCCTTTATGACCTTCATGGGGGGGGTTAGGGTCCCTTTTTCACCTTGATGTTGGAGGATAGGGTTTGGATCCCTAGGGTTAGGGTTATGATCACTTTATCACCTTGATGGTGGGTGGTTAGGGTTTGGATCCCTTTATCACCTTGATGGTGGGGGGTTAGGGTCCCTTTATCACCTTGATGGTGGGGGGTTAGGGTTTGGATCCCTAGGGTTAGGATCACTTTATCACCTTGATGGTGGGGGGTTAGGGTTTGGATCCCTTTATCACCTTGATGGTGGGGGGTTAGGGTCACTTTATCACCTTGATGGTGGGGGGTTAGGGTTTGGATCCCTAGGGTTAGGGTTAGGATCGCTTTATCACCTTGATGGTGGGGGGTTAGGGTTAGAGTTTGGATCCCTTTATCACCTTGATGGTGGGGGGTTAGGGTCCCTTTATCACCTTGATGGTGGGGGGTTAGGGTTTGGATCCCTAGGGTTAGGGTTATGATCACTTTATCACCTTGATGGTGGGGGGTTAGGGTTTGGATCCCTTTATCACCTTGATGGTGGGGGGTGGCTTATCAGTGTGTAGACTTGTTTTTTTCTATGGAAACGCATGCATTTAAAAACGCATCCAAACGCATGTGCTATAAACGCATGCGTTTACATAGACAGCAATAGGGTTTTTTGCCGCAAAAAAAGCCTCTAGAAATTACTAAATGTTGCATTTCTGCAACCAAACGCAAGCAGAGAAACGACGCATGAGTCGTCAAACGCAGCAAAACGCATACAAAAAAAACGCATGCGTTTTTAATGTTAAATATATGGAAAAAACGCATGCTTTTTTTGCGCTAAAATGCAGCGCCAAAAAACGCAAATGTGAAACCAGCCTAATAAGTGTCTTTGTGTCAAATTTGGGGTCTCTAGCTATTAAATTAAAGGGTTAAATCCCGGAAAAAATTGGCATGGACTCCCGTGCAATTTTCTCCGCCAGAATGGGAAAGCCAATGACTGAGGGCAGATATTAATAGCCTAGAGAGGGACCATGGATATAGGACCCCCCTGGCTAAAAACATCTGCCCTCAGCCACCCCAGAAAAGGCACATCTGTAAGATGCGCCTATTCTGGCACTTAGCCTCTCTCTTCCTACTCCCGTGTAGTGGGGTAATGAAGGGTTAAAGAAGTTGTCCACTACTATAAAGTTGTTTTTTTTTCTCATAAATCTTGCTATTATGTGCCACTGAAAACATCTACTGTGTTTATTTTAGCAATATTACCTGTTATCATGATGTAGCAGCACATCTTTAGTGCTGGATCCAGCTCTCATGGGGTTAATCGACAACTTCCTTTCTCCTGAGTTATTGTGGTCTAATACTACAAGTTCCATCATGCATTGCACTTGCCTGTAAAGGTACCGTCACACTGAACGATATCGCTAGCGATCCGTGACGTTGCAGCGTCCTGGCTAGCGATATTCAGTTTGACAGGCAGCAGCGATCTGGATCCTGCTGTGCCATCGCTGGTCGGAGCAGAAAGTCCAGCACTTTATTTCATCGCTGGACCTCCCGCAGACATCGCTGAATCGTGTGTGACGCCGATTCAGCGATGTCTTCACTGGTAACCAGGGTAAACATCGGGTTACTAAGCGCAGGGCCGCGCTTAGTAACCCGATGTTTACCCTGGTTACCAGCGTAAACTAAAAAAAAACAAAAACACTACATACTTACATTCCGGTGTCTGTCCCCCGGCGCTGTGCTTTCCTGCACTGGCTGTGAGCGCCGGCCAGCTGTAAAGCACAGCGGTGACGTCACCGCTCTGTTTTCCGGCTGGCCTCCGCTGACAGTGCAGGAAAGCACAGCGCCGGAGGACAGACACCAGAATGTAAGTATGTAGTGCTTGTTTTTTTTTACGTTTACGCTGGTAACCAGGGTAAACATCGGGTTACTAAGCGCGGCCATGCATTTAGTAACCCGATGTTTACCCTGGTTACCAGGGGACTTCGCATCGTTGGTCGCTGGAGAGCTGTCTGTGTGACAGCTCTCCAGCGACCACACAGCGACGCTGCAGCGATCGGGATCGTTGTCTAGATCGCTGCAGCGTCGCTAAATGTGACGGTACCTTAACTCTGCATCTGGCACACCCACTCCAAAACACACCCAAACCCCTCCCTCCTCTATGTTCAGGCTGATAAGGAGAGGTCACATCTTGGTCACAAGCTGCAGCACCAAGAACTGCACAACCATGGTGATCAAGCTTTGAGCTTTTTTTCTTTCTCATCTATTTCATAGTATAGTTTAGTATACATATATGATATTCTGTAAAGAGATATCACTGCGTATATGTCTTAGATATGTAAATTACACAGTACATGTGTGGGTATATATGTCCATCTACATACACTTGTGTGCATATATATATTGTGTGTTCTTATTTTACACTATTTGTGCTCATATACAGGCACAGTCCGGCCGCAAATTGGCCCCCCACTACTTCCGTCCAGTCAGTGCCCCCTCCATACTCCCCTCCAGTCAGCGCCCACATAGCGTTTTAGGACTGCGTTTCTCCGTGGCATAACGCGGTGTAACGCAGTCCTTTAACGCTGTCATTAATCGTCTAAGTGTGCCCAGTTTTTTTACTATTGGTGCTGCCTATGCAGCATCAATAATAAAAACATATCATGTTAAAAGTAATACAAAAAAAAAAAATTACATTATATTCTCACCTTCCGCGCCAGCCTTTCACACTACTCGCGACGATCCTGTCCAAATAATGCATTGCGGCAATGCCCGAACATGATGTAGCGTTCTCGCGAGACCGCTACATCATCACGTGTTATGACCGCAAGGCATTACTGGCAACGGAATGTCACGACATGGCCTGGATGCGGGGGACGCCGGAAGGTGAGTATATACGGTAACTATTTTTTATTTTCTTTTTTTTTAACAGGGATATGGTGCCCACATTGCAATATACTACGTGAGCTTTGTTATATACTATGTGGGCTGTATTATATACTACATACATTCTAGAGTACTCGATGCATTACAATCTGGCCAAAATCTAGTAAATCTTATTTACGCAGCGTTTCCCAGTTGAAAACAAAATGGCAAAATACTAGGCAGAAACATGTGTTAACGCTGTGATAAAGTGCATAGTGCTAATAAGGTGATACATATAGTGCTTACTCATGTGGGTATGGTGCTCGCTGAGTACGTAGCTCCAACGTACGTTTCGCAATATTTGCTTCTTCGGGAGGCTTGTGTACGGCTGCTTCAGATTGTTGTGTCATCACTAGTGTTGAGCATTCCAATACTGCAAATATCGGGTATCGGCCGATATTCGCTGTATCAGAATTCCGATACCGAGTTCCGATATTTTTGCGATATCGGAATCGGAAGTTCCTATAGTGCAATTATGCAGTATTATGAAGTGTGGGCACAGACCGGGTGTGTGTGTGCGGGCGGTGTCTGTGCGTGACCATGGGGATCTCTGCGTGTGTGGCGGGACTCTATGCGGCGTGCGGGGTCTCTGTGTGGGGTGTCTCTGCGGCGGGCGTGGTCTCTGCGGCGGGCGGGGTTTCTGCGGGGCGTGCGGGGTGTCTCTGCGCGGGGTGTCTCAGTGCGGGCATCGTCCGATGGGACTACAAGTCCTATCAGACGATGCCTACTACACTGACAGTGATTGACACATTAGCCAATGATGGGACAGTAGTAGTCCCATCATCCGGCTAATGTATTGAATGAAAAAAGAATAAAATACTCCATACATACTCCATACAGTACATACATGACATACAGTACATTAAACATAGAGTTCATACTCACCATTACTTGTCATTTTGATCCCCGAAGCCAGTGTCATCTGTAAAAAAGGTGAAAAAACAAACAACCAATATACTCCCTGTCCGCAGAAATCCACGAGTGTCCTACGACGATCTCCCGTGGAGAACAGCAGCAACAGCTGTTGCAACCGCTCTCCAGGGGCCCCAGAAACACAATGACGGGAGGAAGGGATTCCTCCGCCGCTGTGAAAAAAATAGTTCCTAGCCTCACTTATGGCATTGCTGCATGGGAATTTTTCCCATGCAGCAATTGCCATAAAGTAAGACTTTGAACTTTAGTAACCTCAGTGATGCACTGCAGAAGCCATTGTCTCCTGTCAGTGTGTCACTGAGGGTCCTATAGAGCAGTGACATCACCCGATGTCACTGTTCTATAGGGGAGATCGTCATGGGACACTCGTTCCTAATTGGACTACGGCGGACAGGTAGTATACGGTTTATTATTTTATGTTTTTTTGCAGGCATTGAAGTATGGTTAAATGAAGAATTTTAAAATACTTTTTTCCGAATGTGTGCGTGTTTTATTAACCCTTTCTTACTATTGGATTAATAATGGATAGGCGTCTTATTGACGCCTCTCCGTTATTAACCCAGCTTAATGTCACCTTACAATAGCTACAAGGGAGTGGGAAGAGGGGGGCTAAGTGCCGGAATTGGCGCATCTTACAGATGCACCATTTCTGGGGCGGCTGCGGACTGGTATTTGTAGCCGGGGGGGGCAATATCCATGACCCCTCTCTAGGCTATGAATATCAGCCCTTTCTGGCTATAAAATATAGGGGGACCCCACGTCATTTTTTGGGGGGGTCCCCCTATTTTAATAGCCAGTAAAGGCTACGCAGACAGCTGCCGGCTGATATTCATAGCAGGCTACAAATATTGGCCCCCGGCCGTCGGCTTTCTCCCTCTGGCGCAGAAAATTGCGCGGGAGCCCACGCCGTTTTTTTCCGCTTTCTTTTTTTTTTAAATTCAACGCTCATTAAGGTCTCTTTCACTCTTGCGTCGGTACGTGTCCGTCGCTATGCGTCGGGCCGACATACCGACGCACGTTGTGAAATTTGTGCACGACGTTGGCAGTGGATGCAGTTTTTCAACGCATCCGCTGCCCATTCTGAAGTCCGGGGAGGAGGGGGCGGAGTTTCTGCCACGCATGCGCGGTAGACAATGGTGGGCGCGACGGCCAAAAAAACGTTTACTTGAACGTTTTTTCATGCTGACGGTCCGCCAAAACACAACAGATCCGTTGCACGACGGACACGACGCTAATACAAGTCTATGGGTACAAAACGCATCCTGCGAGCCCATTTGCAGGATCCGTTTTTTTCCGCCGGATCTTTTTTTTCTGCCGGATCCATTTTTTTCCACCGGATTGTTTTTTTCTCATAGAGTTGTATTAGCGCCGGAGTGCGCCTGATGGCCACACGTTTCATCCGTTTTTTGCTAGATCCGTCGCTGTGTGTTTTTTCGACGGACAGAAAAACCATTCCTCTGTATGTGTTTTCCGTCCTTCGGAAACAGCTTTTATGACGAATCCTGCAAAAAATGGATGAAACGTGTGGCCATCAGGCGCAATCCGGCGCTAATACAACTCTATGAGAAAAAACGGATCTGGCGGGGAAAAAACGATCCGGTGGAAAAAAACAGATCCGGCGGAAAAAAACGGATCTGGCTGAAAAAATGGATCCGGTGGAAAAAACGTATCTGGTGGAAAAAACGGATCTGGCGGAAAAAAAGGATCCGGCGGAAAAAAAACGATCCGGCGGAAAAAAACGATCCGGTGGAAAAAAACGGATCTGGCGGAAAAAAATGGATCTGGTGGAAAAAAACGGATCTGGTGAAAAAAATGATCCGGCGGGAAAAAACAGATCCGGCGGAAAAAAAACGATCCGGTGGAAAAATTCGGATCCTGCAAATGTGCTCGCAGGATGCGTTTTACCCATAGACTTGTATTAGCGACGGATCGCAACGGATGGCCACACGTCGCGTCCGTCATGCAACGGATCCGTCATGTTTTGGCGGACCGTCGGCACGAAGAAACGTTCAAGTGAACTTTTTTTGGCCGTTGCGCCCGCCATTTTCTACAGCGCATGCGCGGCAGAAACTCCGCCCCCTCCTCCCCGCACTTCAGAATGGGCAGCGGATGCGTTGAAAAACTGCATCCGCTGCCCACGTCGTGCACAAATTTCACAACGTGCGTCGGTACGTCGGCCCGACGCATAGCGATGGACCCGTACTGACGCAAGAGTGAGAGGCCTTAATGAGCGTTGAATTTAAAAAAAAAAAAGAAGAGAACGGAAAAAAACGGCGTGGGCTCCTGCGCAATTTTCTGCGCTAGAGGGGGAAAGCCGACGGCCGGGGGCCAATATTTGTAGCCTGCTATGAATACCAGCCCGCAGCTGTCTGCGTAGCCTTTACTGGCTATTAAAATAGGGGGACCCCAAAAAAATGACGTGGGGACCCCCTATATTTTATAGCCAGAAAGGCTACGCAGACAGCTGCGGGCTGATATTCATAGCCTAGAGCAGGGGTGTCAAACTGCATTCCTCGAGGGCCGCAAACAGGTCATGTTTTCAGGATTTCCTTGTATTGCACAGGTGATAATTTAATCACCTGCACAGAATGATTCCAGCACCTTGTGTAATGCAAAGGAAATCTTGAAAACACGCATGGTCTGAAGCCCTCGAGGAATGCAGTTTGACACCCCTGGCCTAGAGAGGGACCATGGATATTGCCCCCCCCCCCCAATTCCGGCACTTAGCCCCTCTCTTCCCACTCCCGAGTAGCGGTGGGATATGGGGTAATAAGGGGTTAATGTCACCTTGCTATTGTAAGGTGACATCAAGCCGGGTTAATAATGGAGTGGCGTCAATAAGACGCCTATACATTATTAATCCTAGAGTAGTGAAAGAGTTAAAACAAAATAAAGACACAGCCAGAAAAAAGTATTTTATTATTCTTAATTTCACCATACTTACCATACTTCAGCGCCTGCAAAAAACATAAAATAATAAACCGTATACTACCTGTCCGCCGTAGTCCAATTAATAACGAGTGTCCCACGACGATCTCCCCTATAGAACAGTGACATCGGGTGATGTCACTGCTCTATAGGACCCTCAGTGACACACTGACAGGAGACAATGGCTCCTGCAGTGCATCACTGAGGTTACTCTAGTTCACTGGTCTCACTTTATGGCAATTGCTGCGTGGGAAAATTTCTCACAGGGGCGTAGCAATACATTGTGAGGAATACATTGTGGAAGGATACCTTCCATCATTGTATTCTGGAGCCCCTGGAGAGCAGTCACATCAGCTGATGCTCCTGCTCTCCACGGGAGATCAGAGATCATTGTGGGACACTTGTTTTAATTGGATTTCTGCAGATCAAGGAGTATAGTGTTTGTTTATTATTTTAATATTTTTTACAGGTGACTGGCTTTGGGGAACAAAGTGACAAGTGATGGTGAGTATGTACTCTATGTTATATGTACTGTATGTATGTACTGTATGTCCCATGTCGCATGCTGTCCCATGTCGCATGTTGTCGCATGTCCCATGGCGCATGTTGTCGCATGCCCCATGTCGCATGTTGTCGCATGGTGCATGCCATTTCATGTTGTCACATGTCGTCGCATGGTTCAGGTCGCATGGTGCATGTCGAATGTCGTGGCACAGTGCATACCGTGTTGTGAATTCTGCTCTTGGGCTCCCTCCGGTGGTTGTTGATGGTAATGCAGTTATTCCTGAGCAGCAGTCTTGGACAGGTGTTTCTGCTAATTGCAATTCGGACTGGGGTATTTAGCTGTGCTGGACTCATTAGTCCTTGCCAGTAGTCAATGTTCCTTTGGAAGTGTTGGTCGTCTGCCTGGCCCCTCCTGCTTGCTGCCAATTCAGCTAAGATAAGTGTTTTCTTCATTTTTTTAGACACACTGATGTGTGTTTATTTTCTGTGCTTATCTTGTTTCTATTTTGTTCCTGCTAGACTGTGCCTGATGTTTTTCTCAGTCTAGTTGGAGTCGCAGATATACTCTCCACACCTTTAGTTAGGTGGTGGAGTTTTTGTATTTTTCTGCTGTGGATATTTTGTAGTGTTTTATGCTGACCGCATAGTATCCTGTACTATCCTTTTCTTTCTTGGTAGAAGTGCCTCCTTTGCTGATCCCTGTTTTCTGTCTGCGTGTGTCTTTTCCTCTCCTACTCACAGTCATTATTTGTGGGGGGCTACCTACCCTTTGGGGGTCTACTCTGAGGCAATAGAGTTTTTCCTATTTCCATCTTTAGGGATATTTAGTCCTTAGGCTGTGTCAAGGTGTCTAGGTCTGATTAGGCACACCCCACGGCTACTTCTAGTTGCGATGATAGGATCAGGGTTTGCGGTCAGTAAAGTTACCACTGCTTCAGCGAAGGTCATTTCATGCTGCTCCAAGGCCACCTGATCATAACAGTACTACTGGCCTACAATGAGTTAATTGCATCTCAGAAGAAGGGAGGAAAGATCTTGAGCCATTTTTTTTTCTTCAGTCTGTTTTGTCTTATCCTCCCTCTTTATCTCTGGGTGGCTGAAGAGCCTTGTGCTAGCATGAGTGTTCAGGAATTAGCTTCTCGTGTTGACCAGCTTGCTGCTAGAGTACAGGGTATTTCTGATGACATTGTTCAGACTCCTGCTTTAGAACCAAAGATACCTACTCCTGATTTGTTTTTTGGTGACAGGTCCAAATTTTTGAGTTTTAAAAACAACTGTAAACTGTTTTTTTGCATTGAAACCTCGATCATCCGGTGATTCCATTCAACAAGTTAAAATCATCATTTCCCTGCTGCGTGGTGATCCACAGGATTGGGCATTTTCCCTGGAATCTGGGGATCCTGCTTTGCTTAATGTAGACTTCTTCTTTCAGGCATTAGGATTACTGTATGATGAACCTAATTCTGTGGATCAAGCTGAGAAGACCTTGTTGGCCCTGTCTCAGGGTCAAGAGGCGGCAGAATTGTATTGTCAGAAATTCAGAAAATGGTCTGCATTGACTAAATGGAATAATGATGCTTTGGCGGCAATTTTCAGAAAGGGTCTTTCTGAATCCGTTAAAGATGTTATGGTGGGGTTTCCCACACCCTCCAATCTGAGTGATTCTATGTCTCTGGCCATTCAGATTGATCGGCGCTTGCGGGAGCGCAGAACTGTGCGCGCTATGGTGTTATCCTCAGAGCAAATTCCTGAGCCAATGCAATGTGATAGGATTCTGTCTAGAACGGAACGACAAGGTTTCAGACGTCAGAATAGGTTGTGTTATTATTGTGGCGACGCTTCTCATGTCATTTCTGTCTGCCCTAAGCGGACCAAGAGGATCGCCAGTTCATTTACCATCAGTACTGTACAACCTAAATTTCTGTTATCTGTGTCCTTGATCTGTTCATTGTCATCATTTTCTGTCATGGCGTTTGTGGATTCAGGCGTCGCCTTCAACTTAATGGACTTTGAGTTTGCCAGGCGTTGTGGTTTTCCCTTGCAGCCTTTGCAGAACCCTATTCCTTTAACCCCTTAGTGACAGAGCCAATTTGGTACTTAATGACCAGGCCAATTTTTGCAATTCTGACCACTGTCACTTTATGAGGTTATAACTCTGGAACGCTTCAACGGATCCCGCTGATTCTGATATTGTTTTTTCGTGACATATTGTACTTCATGTTAGTGGTAACATTTCTTCGATATTACTTGCGATTATTTATGAAAAAACGGAAATATGGCGAAAATTTTTAAAATTTTGCAATTTTCAAATTTTGTATTTTTATGCCCTTAAATCAGAGAGATATGTCATAAAAAATAGTTAATAAATAACATTTCCCACATGTCTACTTTACATCAGCACAATTTTGGAAACAAAATTTTTTTTTGTTAGGGAGTTATAAGGGTTAAAAGTTGACCAGCAATTTCTCATTTTTACAACACCATTTTTTTTTAGGGACCACATCACATTTGAAGTCATTTTGAGGGGTCTATATGATAGAAAATAATGAAGTGTGACACCATTCTAAAAACTACACCCCTCAAGGTTCTCAAAACCACATTCAAGAAGTTTATTAACCCTTTACGTGCTTCACAGGAACTGAAACAATGTGGAAGGAAAAAATGAACATTTAACTTTTTTTTGCAAACATCTTAATTCAGAAACATTTTTTTTATTTTCACAAGTGTAAAAACAGAAATGTAACCATAAATTTTGTTATGCAATTTCTCCTGAATACGCCAATACCCCATATGTGGGGGTAAACCACTGTTAGGGCGCACCGCAGAACTTAGAAGTGAAGGAGCGCCGTTTGACTTTTTCAATGCAGAATTGGCTGGAATTGAGATCGGACACCATGTCACATTTAGAGAGCCCCTGATGTACCTAAACAGTGGAAACTCCACACAAGTGACACCATTTTGGAAACTAGACCCCTTAAGGAACTTATCTAGATGTGTGGTGAGCACTTTGAACCCCCAAGTGCTTCACAGAAGTTTATAACGTAGAGCCGTGAAAATAAAAAATCGCTTTTGTTTACACAAAAATGATCTTTTTGCCCACAAATTCTTATTTTCACAAGGGTAACAGGAGAAATTAGACCACAAAAGTTGTTGTGCAATTTCTCCTGAGTACGCTGATACCCAATATGTGGGGGTAAACAACTGTTAGGGCGCACCGCAGAGCTTGGAAGAGAAGGAGTGCCGTTTTACTTTTTCAATGTAGAATTGGCTGGAATTGAGATCGGACGCCATGTCGCGTTTGGAGAGCCCCTGATGTGCCTAAACAGTAGAAATCCCCCACAAGTGACCCCATTTTGGAAACTAGACCCCCCATGGAACTTATCTAGATGTGTGGTGAGAACCTTGAATGCCCAAGTGCTTCACAGAAGTTTATAATGCAGAGCCGTGAAAATAAAAAAAATTTTTTTTTTCCACAAAAAAGATTTTTTAGCCACCAAATTTTTATTTTCACAAGGGTAACAAGAGAAACTGGACCCCAAAAGTTGTTGTCCAATTTGTCCTGAGTATGCTGGTACCCCATATGTGGGGGTAAACCACTGTTTGGGCGCACGGCAGAGCTCAGAAGGAAGGAGCGCCGTTTTGGAATGCAGACTTTGATAGAATGGTCTGCGGGTATTATGTTGCGTTTGCAGAGCCCCTGATGTACCTAACCAGTAGAAACCCTCCACAAGTGACCCCATTTTGGAAACTAGACCCCCCAAGGAACTTATCTAGATGTGTGGTGAGAACTTTGAATGCCCAAGTGCTTCACAGAAGTTTAGAATGCAGAGTCGTGAAAATAAAAAATATTTTTTTTTCCACAAAAAAGATATTGTAGCCCCCAAGTTTTTATTTTCACAAGGGTAACAGGAGAAATTGGACTGCAATAGTTGTTGTCCAATTTATCCCGAGTACGCTGATGCGCTATATGTGGTGGTAAACCACTGTTTGGGCGCACGGCAGAGCTCGGAAGGGAAGGAGCGCCTTTTTGGAATGCAGACTTTGATAGAATGGTCTGTGGGCATTATGTTGCGATTGCAGAGCCCCTGATGTACCTAAACTGTAGTAACCCCCCACAAGTGACCCCATTTTGGAAACTAGACCCCCCAAGGAACTTATCTAGATGTGTGGTGAGAACTTTGAATGCCCAAGTGCTTCACAGAAGTTTAGAATGCAGCGTCGTGAAAATAAAAAATATTTTTTTTTTCACAAAAAAGATTTTGTAGCCCCCAAGTTTTTATTTTCACAAGGGTAACAAGAGAAATTGGACCCCAGAAGTTGTTGTCCAATTTATCCCGAGTACGCTGATGCCCCATATGTGGGGGTAACCCACTGTTTGGGCGCACGGCAGAGCTCAGAAGGGAGGGAGCACCATTTGACTTTTTGAGCGCAAAATTGGCTGTCGTGTTTGGAGACCCCCTGATGTACCTAAACAGTGGAAACCCCCCAATTCTAGCTCCAACCCTAACCCCAACACACCCCTAACCCTAATCCCAACCTCATCCATAATCCTAATCACTAACCCTAACCATAATCACAACCCTTACCCCAAAACAACCCTAACGTCAACCCTAACCATAACCCTAATCAAAACCCTAAATCCAACACACCCCTAATCCTAATCTCAACCCTAACCTCAAACCTAACCCTAATCCCAATACACCCCTAATCACAACCCTAACCTTAACCCTAATCCCAAACCTAACCCTAATCCCAAGCGTAACCCTAATGCCAACCCTAACCCTAATACGAACCCTAATCCAAACCCTAACCCTAATCCCAGCTCTAACCCTAACTTTAGCCCCAACCCTAGCCCTAACTTTAGCCCCAACCCTAACCCTAGCCCTAGGGCTACTTTCACACTTGCGTCGTTTGGCATTCCGTCGCAATCCGTCGTTTTGGACAAGAAACGGATCCTGCAAATGTGCCCGCAGGATGCGTTTTTTGCCCATAGACTTGTATTGCCGACGGATCGTGACGGATGGCCACACGTCGCGTCCGTCGTGCACTGGATCAGTTGTGTTTTGGCGGAGCGTCGGCACAAAAAAACGTTCAATGAAACGTTTTTTTGTACGTCGCATCCGCCATTTCTGACCGCGCATGCGTGGCCGTAACTCCGCCCCCTCCTCCCCAGGACATAGATTGGGCAGCGGATGTGTTGAAAAACTACAGCTGCTGCCCACGTTGTGCACAATTTTCACAACGTGCGTCGGTATGTCGGGCCGACGCATTGCGACGGCCCTGTACCGACGTAAGTGTGAAAGAAGCCTAACCCTAAGTTTAGCCCCAACCCTAACCCTAAATTTAGCCCCTACCCTAACCCTAAATTTAGCCCCAACCCTAGCCCTACCCCTAACCTAACCCTACCCCTAACCTAACCCTACCCCTAACCCTACCCCTAACCCTACCCCTAACCTAACCCTAACCTAACCCTAACCTAACCCTACCCCTAACCTAACCCTACCCCTAACCTAACCCTAACCTAACCCTAACCCTACCCCTAACCCTAACCCTACCCCTAATTTTAGCCCCAACTGCTGTTCTCCTGCCGGCCGGCAGATGGAGACAGATGGCGGGCGCACTGGACATGCGTCCGCCATGTTCTGCTGCCGGCGGCCAGGAGGAGCAGCAAGAGGATCCAGGGACCTAGGTGAGTATGCTAGGGTCCCCGAATCCCCCTATTTCTCTGTCCTCTGATGTGCGATCACATCAGAGGACAGAGAATTACACTTTACTTTTTTTTTTTTTTTTTTTTTTGCGGTCGCCGGTAAACAGTTAATTACCGGCGATCGCAAAACAGGGGTCGGTAATACCGACCCCGATCGTGCTCTTTGGGGTCTCGGCTACCCCCGGCAGCCGAGACCCCAAAGATTCTCCCGAGGAGCATCGGGGGAGCTAGGTGAGTATTGGGGGGTCACCTGGGACCCCTTTTCTCTGTCCTCCGATGTGCGATCACATCGGAGGACAGAGAAATTAAAAAGAGATCGCTTTTTTTTTTTTTTTTTTTTTTTGCGATCGCCGGTAAACGGTTAATTACCGGCGATCGCAAATGCGGGGTGGGTTAAAAACCCCCCGAATCATGTTCTCTGGGGTCTCGGCTACCCTCGGCAGCCGAGACACCGGAGAAAATCGGCCTCTGGGGGGCGCTATGGACTTTTTCCACAGCGCCGTTAATTAACGGCGCTGTGGTTTAAGTACCCTTAGCGGCCGCCGTTAAAAGGCGTATCGGCGGTCGCTAAGGGGTTAAGGGGCATTGATGCTACACCCTTGGCTAAAAATAAGCCCCAGTTTTGGACACAGATGACCATGCGCATGGCGCCAGCCCATCAGGAAGATTGTCGATTTCTGGTGTTGCATAATTTGCATGATGCTATCGTGCTGGGTTTTCCATGGTTGCAAGTACATAATCAGTGGCGTAGGAAGGGGGGTGCGGGGGGGGCGGTCCGCCCCGGGCGGCACAATGCGGGGGGCGGCCGGCGCTGCAGGAGGAGAAAGAAGAAGAAAAAAAAAAAAGACGCCCCTTTAAATCTTCGGGCGGTGCCGTCCGCCGCCACGACCAGGCTCCCTCCACCCCCGGGCCCCCGCCCCCCGCTCTAATACTCACCTCTCCTGGTTCCTGCGGCAGCTACAGCGTCCTCTGACTCTGCGACGTCTCAGAGCAGAGGGCGCGATGACGTCATCACTGTGCGCGCCGCTCAGCCTCTCTGTCCTGAGCGTCGCAGAGCCGGAGAGACGCTGACTGCACCGGACCTGCGCTAGGAACGGGAGAGGTGAGGATTTTACTTTTTTTTTTTTTTCTTTATGTCTGACTCTGGGGGCAATGCTGGACACACTGGGGCAATACTGGAGACCATGGGGCAGATTGCTGGACACACCGGGGCAATACTGGAGACCATGGGGCAGATTGCTGGACACACCGGGGCAATACTGGAGACCATGGGGCAGATTGCTGGACACACTGGGGCAATACTGGAGACCATGGGGCAGATTGCTGGACACACTGGGGCAATACTGGAGACCATGGGGCAGAATGCTGGACACACTGGGGCAATACTGGAGACCATGGGGCAGAATGCTGGACACACCGGGGCAATACTGGAGATCATGGGGCAGATTGCTGGACACACTGGGGCAATACTGGAGACCCTGGGGCAGATTTCTGGACACATTGAGGCAATGCTGGAGACCCTGGGGCAGACTTCTGGACGCACTAGGGCAATGCTGGAGACCATGGGGCAGATTGCTGGACGCACTGGGGCAATACTGGAGACCATGGGGCAGAATGCTGGACACACTGGGGCAATACTGGAGACCATGGGGCAGAATGCTGGACACACCGGGGCGTTACTGGAGACCATGGGGCAGATTGCTGGACACACTGGGGCAATACTGGAGACCATGGGGCAGATTGCTGGACGCACTGGGGCAATACTGGAGACCATGGGGCAGATTGCTGGACGCACTGGGGCAATACTGGAGACCATGGGGCAGATTGCTGGACGCACTGGGGCAATACTGGAGACCATGGGGCAGATTGCTGGACACACTGGGGCAATACTGGAGACCATGGGGCAGATTGCTGGACGCACTGGGGCAATACTGGAGACCATGGGGCAGAATGCTGGACACACTGGGGCAATACTGGAGACCATGGGGCAGAATGCTGGACACACCGGGGCGTTACTTGAGACCATGGGGCAGATTGCTGGACACACTGGGGCAATACTGGAGACCATGGGGCAGATTGCTGGACACACTGGGGCAATACTGAAGACCATGGGGCAGAATGCTGGACACACTGGGGCAATACTGGAGACCATGGGGCAGATTGCTGGACACACTGGGGCAATACTGGAGACCCTGGGGCAGATTTCTGGACACATTGAGGCAATGCTGGAGACCCTGGGGCAGACTTCTGGACACACTGGGGCAGATTTCTGGACATACTGGGGCAATGCTGGAGACCCTGGGGCAGATTTCTGGACACACTGGGGTAATATGCTGGACACTGGGGTAATATGCTGGACACACTGGGGGTAATATGCTGGACACACTGGGGGTAATATGCTGGACACACTGGGGCAATGCTGGACACTGGGGGTAATATGCTGGACACACTGGGGCAGACTGCTGGACACACTGGGGCAATTCTGGACACTGGGGCAGATTGCTGGACACACTGGGGGTAATATGCTGGACACACTGGGGCAGACTGCTGGACACACTGGGGCAATGCTGGACACTGGGGCAGATTTCTGGACACACTGGGGGCAGTGCTGGACATACTGGGGCAGATTTCTGGACACACTGGGGGTAATATGCTGGACACACTGGGGCAGATTGCTGGACAACATGGGGGTAATATGCTGGACACACTGGGGCAGATTGCTGGACACACTGGGGACAGGACTTGAGGCATGGGCAGAATGTAGATACGGGGCATGATTGGAGACACGGGGCAGGATTGGATCATGGGGCAGGACTAATACGATGGAGGCTGGTGGGTCAGGATGGGGTAGAATGGATACTCATGAGGGCAGGATGTGAGAACATATGGCTGGAGCCAGGAATGAGATAAACGGGGCCAGGGTGGGGAATAGTGTTACCATAGGGGCTAATTAAGGGATATTATTACTGCAGTGATGTATTTATTTTATTTTTTGAGTATACTGTTTTAAATGGGGAGGCGGTCCTGTTACTGTGCAGAGTGACACTATATCACCTTTTTTTCTTCATGTGATGTAATGTAGAAGTTGTGAAAAATTAAGTAATGTGTTCTGCAAGCGGAGCTCGAGATAACTGTGTTATTTCCTGCAGAAACGAGTCCTGGCTGGAAGGAATGATGGCGGTCTGTGTTGGATGAAAGATGAAGGACTTCACCTAGAGACGTCACTGGTGAGTCAGTGTTACCTATACACTGACACTATACACTGTATACTATATACAGCGGTCCTGTGTACAATGTCACCAATGATCACTGTATTATCTATACATTATATACAGAGTTCCTGTGTATAATACCACCAGTGATCTCTGTATTACCTGTACACAGACACTGCATACTAAGTACAGATCTCCTGTGAATACTGGCACTTATGGTGATAGTATTGTGTTTTTGTTTTTTTTATTACTGATCAGTATTGTAGTATTCAGTCACTATGTGGTGGTAATATGTGGTCTGGAAATGGTGTTGTGGTATTTGTCCCTTGTATGTAGTATTATTCGGTCACTATGTGGTCTGGTCATGGTGTGGTGGTATTAAGTCACAGGTTTGGCATGTGGGGGTGACACCATTAGGCCCAGTTTAAGTTCTACAAAACAGGAAAACCATTTTTGGTAACCTTTGTGTGTATTGAGCCGGGGGAGGGGGGGGCGCCAAACTCGGGAACAGCCCCGGGCGGCAAAAGGTCTAGCTACGCCTCTGTACATAATCCTGTTTTGGATTGGAAGTCCATGTCTGTGACCAGTTGGGGTTCTCAGGGGGTTCATAATGATGTTCCTCTGATGTCTATCGCCCCTTCTCCCTCTTCTGAAATTCCAGAGTTTTTGTCTGATTTTCAGGATGTATTCGATGAGCCCAAGTCCAGTTTCCTTCCACCACACAGGGACTGCGATTGTGCTATTGACTTGATTCCAGGCTGTAAGTTTCCTACGGGCCGACTTTTCAACCTGTCTATACCTGAAAATACCGCCATGCGGAGCTATATTAAGGAATCTTTGGAGAAAGGGCATATTCTGCCATCTTCTTCACCGTTGGGAGCGGGGTTCTTTTTTGTTGCTAAAAAAGATGGTTCTTTAAGACCCTGTATTGATTATCGCCTCTTGAATAAGATCACGATCAAGTTTCAATATCCTTTACCTTTGCTTTCCGATTTGTTTGCTAGGATTAAGGGAGCTAGTTGGTTTACTAAGATTGACCTTCGGGGGCTTATAATCTTGTTCGTATTAAGCAGGGTGATGAATGGAAAACTGCGTTTAACACGCCCGAGGGCCATTTTGAATACCTTGTGATGCCATTCGGACTCTCTAATGCTCCATCTGTTTTTCAGTCTTTCATGCATGATATCTTCCGGGATTATCTTGATAAATTCCTGATTGTATATTTGGACGATATTTTGATTTTTTCCGAGGATTGGGAGTCTCATGTGCAGCAGGTCAGGATGGTATTTCAGATCCTTCGTGACAATGCCTTGTTTGTGAAAGGGTCTAAGTGCCTTTTTGGGGTGCAGAAGGTTTCCTTTTTGGGCTTTATTTTTTCTCCCTCGTCTATAGAGATGGATCCGGTTAAGATTCAGGCCATTCATGATTGGATTCAGCCCACATCCGTGAAGAGCCTTCAGAAATTTTTGGGTTTTGCTAATTTTTATCGCTGTTTCATTGCTAATTTTTCCAGCGTGGTTAAACCCTTGACTGATTTGACGAAGAAGGGCGCTGATGTGGCGAATTGGTCCCCTGCGGCTGTCTCTGCCTTTCAGGAACTTAAGCATCGTTTTACTTCTGCTCCTGTGTTGCGTCAACCGGATGTTTCTCTTCCATTTCAGGTTGAGGTTGACGCTTCTGAGATTGGGGCAGGGGCTGTTTTGCCTCAGAGGGATCCTGTTGGTTCCTTAATGAAACCGTGTGCCTTCTTTTCCCGTAAGTTTTCGCCTGCTGAACGCAATTATGATGTCGGCAATCGGGAGTTGTTGGCTATGAAGTGGGCGTTTGAGGAGTGGCGACATTGGCTTGAGGGAGCTAAGCACCGTATTGTGGTCTTGACCGATCATAAGAATCTGATTTACCTCGAGTCTGCCAAACGGTTGAATCCTAGACAGGCTCGATGGTCCTTGTTTTTTTCTCATTTTGATTTTGTGGTCTCGTACTTTCCGGGTTCTAAGAATATTAAGGCTGATGCCCTCTCTAGGAGTTTTTTGCCTGATTCTCCTGAGGTCTTGGAACCAGTCGGTATTTTGAAGGAAGGGGTGGTCCTTTCTGCTGTTTCTCCTGATTTACGACGGGTTCTTCAGAAATTTCAGGCTGACAAACCTGATCGTTGTCCTGTGGGGAAGCTGTTTGTTCCTGACAGATGGACTAGTAGAGTGATTTCTGAGGTTCACTGTTCTGTGTTGGCTGGTCATCCTGGCATTTTTGGTACCAGAGACTTGGTTGGTAGGTCATTTTGGTGGCCTTCTTTATCGCGTGATGTGCGGTCTTTTGTGCAGTCCTGTGGGACTTGTGCGCGGACCAAGCCTTGTTGCTCCCGTGCTATTGGGTTGCTTTTGCCATTGCCGGTCCCTGAGAGGCCCTGGACGCATATTTCTATGGATTTTATTTCTGATCTTCCTGTTTCCCAGAGGATGTCGGTTATCTGGGTTGTTTGTGACCGATTCTCTAAGATGGTTCATTTGGTGCCTTTGCCTAAATTGCCTTCTTCTTCTGATTTGGTTCTGTTGTTTTTTCAGCATGTGGTCCGTTTGCATGGTATTCCTGAGAATATTGTGTCTGACAGAGGTTCCCAGTTTGTTTCTAGGTTTTGGCGGGCCTTTTGTGCTAGGCTGGGCATTGATTTGTCTTTTTCTTCTGCATTTCATCCTCAGACAAATGGCCAGACCGAGCATACTAATCAGACTTTGGAGACTTATTTGAGATGCTTTGTGTCTGCTGATCAGGATGATTGGGTGGCTTTTTTGCCATTGGCCGAGTTTGCCCTTAATAATCGGGCTAGTTCGGCTACTTTGGTTTCGCCTTTTTTTTTGTAATTTTGGTTTTCATCCTCGTTTTTCTTCTGGGCAGGTTGAGTCTTCTGACTTTCCTGGTGTGGATTCTGTGGTTGACAGGTTGCAGCAGATTTGGGCTCAGGTGGTGGACAATTTGGTGTTGTCTCAGGAGGAGGCTCAACGTTTTGCTAACCAACGTCGCTGTGTTGGTTCCTGGCTTTGGGATGGGGATCTGGTTTGATTATCTTCCCATCATGTTCCTATGAAGGTTTCTTCTCCTAAGTTTAAGCCTCGGTTTATTGGTCCTTATAGGATTTCTGAGATTATTAATCCGGTGTCTTTTCGTCTGGCGCTTCTGGCCTCTTTTCACATGTTGAGTGTCGCATGCTGCATGTTGCATGTCATCGCATGTTGAATGTCATATTTTGCATGTCGTCGCATGATGCATGTCGCATGTCGTCGCATGGTGCATGTCGCAGCATGGTGCATGCCGCCGCATGGTGCATGTCGCATGTCGTCGCATGGTGCATGTCGCAGCATGGTGCATGTCGCCGCATGGTGCATGTCGTCACAGGGTGCATGTCGCATGACGTCGCATGGTGCATGTTGTCGCATGGTGCATGTAGCATGTCGTCGCATGGTGCATGTTGTCGCATGGTGCATGTCGTTCCATGTTGCATGTAGTTGCATGGTGCATGTCATCGCATGGTGCATGTCATCGCATGGTGCATGTCGTTGCATGTTGTTGCATGTCATCGCACGTTGTCGCATGTTGCATGTCGCTACTGTCCCATCATTGGCTAATGTGTCACTCACTGTCAGTGTAGCAGGCAGAGCCCGATGGGACTTGTAGTCCCATCGGACGATGCCTGCACACACACACACACACACACATGACCACCCCACCCCCCCCCAGCAGACCCCAGCGCCGGCACGCACATACCGGGCCCGCACATACCGGCGCCGGCCTGCACATACCAGTGCCGGGCCACACATACCGGTGCCGGCCCACACATACCGGCGCTGGCCCACACATGCCGGCACGCAGACCCTCGGCGCCGGCCCGCACATACCGGCGCCGGCACACAGACCCCCGGCGTCTGCACTCCGCACAATCATCCCTGCCTAGCCCCACCCGCCCCCAGCACAGCCCCGCAGGCAGCCCCGCCCACAGCCCAGTCACTCTTGATGAGTGACTGCTGACTGTGAGGCTGGGTCACGCCTGCTTCTGACGTCATGTCAATTTCCAGAGTCTGGAAATTGATGTGACGTCGGTGGAAATAAGCGGCGGCTGCAGCCTGGGGGTCACGTGGCCCAGACTCAGCCGCCGGAATAGCGCCGCTCAAAGGTGAAAACGGCAACAAAAGGTATTTGCACAATTCATTAGGGGTACCCGGGGGGATACATTGGGGGGTTAATTGAAAGTAGTGGACAACCCCTTTAATGTCACCTTGCTATTGTAAGGTGACATTAAGCCAGGTTAATAATGGAGAGGCGTCTTATTAATCCAATAGCACGAAATGGTTAATAAAACACACACGTTATTAAAAAGTATTTTAATGAAATAAAGACACATGGTGTTTTAATATTTTATTATGCTCTAATTCACCTGAAGACCCTTGTCACCTGAAACAAAGTAAAAAAAAAACAAACAACAATATTCCATACTTTCAGTCGTTACAGTCTTGTCCCACGCTGTAAATCCATCTGAAGGGATTAGATCATTTTACACCCAGGAGCTCTGCTAATGCAGCTGTGCTCCTGACTGTAAAACTTGGTGAATGAATGGAATGCAGGGGAATGTAGTTACCTCGAGTCACGGTGATGCGCCCTCTGCTGGATGAACTCATGAACTCGAGCCTGGGAACTTTTCAGAATATTTTCCCACGCTCGAGTTCATATGAGTTCATCCAGCAGAGGGCGCATCACCGTGACTCGAGGTAACTACAGTACATTCCCCTGCATTCCATTCATTCACCAAGTTTTACAGTCAGGAGCACCGCTGCATTAGCAGAGCTCCTGGGTGTAAAATGATTTAACCCCTTCAGATGGATTTACAGCGTGGGACCACACTGTAACGACAGAAGGTATGGAATATTGTTGTTTGGTTTTTTTAACTTTGCTTCAGGTGACAAGGGTCTTCAGGTGGATTAAGAGTATAATAAAATATTAAAACACCATGTGTCTTTATTTCATTAAAATACTTTTTAATAATGTGTGTGTGTTTTATTAACCATTTCGTACTATTGGATTAATAATGGATAGGTGTCATAATTGACGCCTCTCCATTATTAACCTGGCTTAATGTCACCTTACAATAGCAAGGTGACATTAACCCTTTATTACCCCATATCCCACCGCTACACGGGAATGGGAAGAGAGAGGCTAAGTGCCAGAATAGGCGCATCTTCCATATGTGCCTTTTCTGGGGTGGCTAGGGGCAGATGTTTTTAGCCAGGGGGGGGCAATAACCATGGTCCCTCTCTAGGCTATTAATATCTGCCTTCAGTCACTGGCTTTCCCACTCTGGCGGAAAAAATTGCGCGGGAGCCCACGCCAATTTTTTCTGGGATTTAACCCTTTAATTTAATTGCTAGATACCCCAAATTTGACACAAAGACACTTCTTACATTACTAAAGAGGAATATGTAATAAAAGAAGGGATATGAGAGGGTTTACTGTATGTAAACCATGTCTCATATCCTGTCGGGTTTGTGAAGGAGATAGCAAAAGCCGGCAATTGAATTACCGGCTTTTCTGCTATCTAGCGCTGTATGAAATATAAATATGTGTCTCACTGACATATATCTAATATATAATTGCCTAGAATACTACTTCCTGCAATTTGTGCCAACTTCCGTGGCTTTGTCCGGAGCTAATGTCCTGAGCTAATGTCCGGAGCTAATGTCCGGAGATAAGTGACGTCAACAGTGTCCAGTGTCTGATTGGTTGCCGCCTGCTGCGAGCGACCAATCAGAAACGTGCCGTACTGTGACACACTCCGCCCGCCATTTTGGTGTGATTTTTGAATTTTTACCTCACAGCAAGTTTCTACTGCGTGGAGGCGGGCCCAGTGACGTTGCTCTTCAAGCTCCTGCCGAATTTCGTCAAAAAAATGATAATACCATTTACCAAAACTATATATATTTAGTTGTGAAGTGGTTCAGTGACATTTTCACACCAATTTTGAACTTTTGTTTGCTGTTTTCTCCATATACTGCCTATTATTTTTGTTCTTTCTTACTATTATTTATTAATTGTATTATTCTTACATTTGAATAAATAAAGTATATATGGATTCTAGACTCCCGATTCTTTAGAATCGGGCTGCCATCTAGTATATATATATTTAGACTGTATATGTGTTTTTAATAATTTTTGAGGCCATGGATCCATTCTATGTCCGTTTTGCAAGCCGGCGAGAAAATCTCGCCGTACGGATGCCATACGGATGCGAGGAAATCGCATCCTCGCACTGCACATGGATCACTGTTTTGTAAACATTTGTGCTATTCTCGTCCGTGTAAAACGGACCGTATTTTTATACGTTGTGTGTGTCCCCGGCCTTACGCGCTTGAGTCTGCTGCCTAGGTTCGAAGTCCTCCCAGTTGTCCACAACGATGAAGCATACTTGCTCCCAGAGCCGACGGGTGATAAATTAATCAGCATGGCTGCAGTCAGCCATGTTCCACAGCGGGTCCCGCTTGCGTATCTCTTCGATGAGGCGGTCCACATCAAGGCCCCCTTCCTCACCATCCGAGTCGGAAGCACGCTGTGAAGACTTAAAAAATAATCAAAACAAAAAAATTAAACTGATATCCACATCTAATATTAAAAAAAAAATTGTGCTTAAAATGCTCAATTTCTGCTGTCCACATTTTCATACACCTTTTATTTAAACAAATATACCCTCAACCAACTCTGTATTGCATGTTGTGTGTTCCAGTTTTACATAAACCACACTGTAAAATTTACCTTTGTGAAATGATACTACGTACAGTTTTAGGATAAATTTTTATTTGCTTTTTTTTGTTTTTTTATTTTTTTTTACATCACAAGTAGGAGCTACACTGCTCTTTATTTTAAATACAAGTACATTAAATGCAAATTTTGTTCCCCCCCAAAAAAAGGAACACAATTTCACACACACATGCCACACACACAAACACACCGCCATCACACACACACACGCAACACACCACACAGACACTCCGCAGAACTTTGTTTAAAATACATGTAAAGTTGTAAAAAAAAAAGCCTGGACACACAGACACGCAGCACACACCCACACCGCCATTATACACATGCCGCACACACACACACACCGCATTTTACATACACACGCCGCACACATGCCATACTGCTTTGTTGGAAATACATGACAGTAATTAAAAAACTAAACTCCCACGGCTGGACACACACACACACAAAAATATAAAAACACTGGCAGGAGTCACGCTGGCTGGCAGGATGCTGGCTGGCAGGCTTCTAGCTGGCTGGTAGTCCTCTGGCTGGCAGGCCTCTTGCTGGCTGGTATTCGGCTGGATGGCAGTCATCTTGCTGGCTTTTTTTTTTTTTTTTTTTTACACGTGAATATTTTTTTTTTTTTACTTTATAACATTGCCACGGGGGGGCATCATGTTATAGGGTCAGATCGCTGATCTGACACTTTGCAGAGCACTGTGTCAGATCAGCGATCTGACATGCAGGGCTGCAGGCTTACCAGCGCTTGCTCTGAGCAGGCGCTGGTAAGCCATCTCACTGCAGGACTCGGATGTAGCCCCGCGGCCGTTTTGGATCCGGTGCCTGCAGGGAGGAGATGCTTGGTACAAGGTGAGCACATCGCCTTGTACCGAGGGTCTCAGGAAAGCCCGCAGGGAGCCCCCTCCCTGCGCGATGCTTCCCTGTACCGCCGGAACGCTGCGATCATGTTTGATCGCAGTGTTCCGGGGGTTAATGTGCCAGGGGAAGTCTGACAGCTCCTGGCACATAGTGCTGGATGTCAGCTGACACTCGGCCGTGCTCCCCCCGTGAGCGCGGCCAATCGCATATGACGTACTATCCCGTCACTGGGAATTAAGGTCACCTTGACGGGATAGTACGTCATATGGGATTAATGGGTTAAACACAATTTAGCCAGTTCTACACTGTACACTTTAGTAGAAGTTAGGCTACTTTCACACTGGCGTTTTTTGCAATACGTCGCAGTGCGTCGTTTATGGCAAAAAACGCATCCTGCAAAGTTGTTTGCAGGATGCGTTTTTGCCCCATAGATTAACATTAGCGACGCATTGCCACACGTAGCAACCGTCGTGCGACGATTGCGCCGTGTTGTGGCGGACCGCCGGGAGCAAAAAACGTTAAATGTAATGTTTTTTTGCTGCCGACGGACCGCTTTTTCCGACCACGCATGCGCGTCCGGAACTCCGCCCCCACCTCCCCGCCCTTCACAATGGGGCAGCGGATGCGCCGGAGAAATGCATCCGCTGCACCCGTTGTGCGGCGCATCAAACGCTAGCGTCGGAATCTCGGCCTGACGCATTGCGACGGGCAGATTCCGACGCTAGTGTGAAGTAGCGTTATTCTAAGTTCCACAGTATAAAGGATGCCTATTGTAGATTTTATATTAAGCAGTTGTGTGATACACTGAATTTTTGTGCCCTCCATGGCCACACATAAATGTGGGCGAATGAGGAGGGCATCACATACAGTATATGTATCCTATATGGTGCACAGACAGAGGCAAATGTGGAAATGCATGGTATGCTTCTGCCTGGGAGTAAATCAACTTGTTATCTACATGTGACAGTTTTATTTATTTTCATCCTGAGCAGCAAATGTTCTTTCTATTAACCCTCATGTGGATGCTCATGTAAGCTTTACCTATGTAGCCACTTAGATTTCTCAGCAATAGGAGCACAGTACTTATGAATGCTCTACTCTAGACCTGGGTAAATATCAACCCAAGGGCCACATCAGGCCCTCTGGCTGTTCCAGTCCGGCCTGTGGACTGAGACAGCCAAAGGACTGAAACAGTGGTCCACGGGCCGCACCATGCCCTCACTCGCCCATCCGCAGCCGCCCGCTGGCACCACTATCTGCATTCTCTGAAGGCAGGCAGCGGTGAATAGTGTACATTGGTGAGGACAGGGTCACCAGTTTCATCTTTCACCAATCAGTATGTGAGACAGCAGGCATGAAAATGTAATTTCATCACGCTGCTGAGACTCGGTGCACAGGAGCAGTGAGCCAGGGGAACAGGAGGGACGTGAGTATGTGTTCGTTTTGTTTCATGTGTATGAGATATTTGAATGTATGTAGGAGTCTATGTGGGGCTCACACTGTATGTATGGAGGCTAAGTGTGGGACTCAAACTGAATATTGGAGGGGGCTCACATTGTATATAGTGAGGTTATGTGGGGCACATGCTGTATATCAGAGCGTATATGGGGAACATGCTGTATATCAGAGGCTATGTGGGGCTCATGCTGTATATATGGAGGCTATGTGGGTTTCATTGATTATATAGGAGATTTTATAGGGCTTATGCTGAGTAGCGGGAGGCTATGTGGGGGCTTGCACAGTATATAGGGAAGCTATGTGGGGGCTCATGCTGTACATAGGGAGACTGAGGGCTTGCGCTGTATACCGAGAGGCTATAGGGGGCTTGCTCAGTATATATGGAGGCTATGTGGGGGCTTTCACAGTTGTGAGGCAGTGACCGGTGTCATATGCGAGGGTCGCTATGTATCCCCCAAGATGTGCTTAGAAGCATATTAGATCCGCTGGAGTGCCCTGTGCTCACAGCAGGTTGCCTGTGAGACACAGGGAAGAATAAAAGTGAGTGTGAACTGGGTCAAGTTATTTGTCCCAGAAAATATTCAGGAAAACCCGGTATGGGCTTTTATTTTGAAACGGACTGCAGGAAGGTAGTGGGGCCCATGGCCCATGGCCATAGAATCTGGAGGAAAGAAAAAAAAAACCCTGCAAGAGAGTTTGGGTGTGTCAGTCTGGTCTGGGAGTCAGACCTAGCAGGAGGCTTATGAGGAGCTCCTTCCGTGTGGAGCAACACGGGCCAGGCAGAGCCTGAAAAGCCTGACACCCCAGTGTACACAGTGGTGTAGTACGTTCACGGCAACGGTTGTGAACTGTTGTTTTCTTCCCGGCTGCATACCGAAGGACTTGTTTGCTTTCTTTTCCGGTTTGTGAGTATGCTGTGAAATAAACAAGACTTTATTTGAACTTTATATGGGTCACTGCCTATTCACTGCACAGCAAGGACATCGCTACATCACACAGTATATATGGGAGCTATAGTGGGGCTTGCACTGTATACAGCGAGGCTATGTGAGGGCTTGCACAGTATATAGGGAGGTTATGTGTGGCTCGCACAGTATACAGGGAGGCTATGTGGGGGTTCGCGCTGAACATAGAGAGGTTACTTGGGGGCTCGCGCTATGTATAGCGAGGCTATGTGAGGGTTCGCGCTGTATAAAGCGAGGCTATATGGGGGCTCTGTATATAGGAGTCTGTGCAGGTTCACACTGTATATAGGAGTCAATATATTGGAGGCTATGTGGCTGCTCATACTGTATATTGGAGGCTCCTACTGTATATTGGATGCGATGGGTATAGCCTGCGCAGTAGCATTTATCGGAACACCGATAGACGCTATTGCACAGGTGCAGCTGGCACCATCTTTCAAAACAATTTTTTTTCCTCTAGCAAAATGGCTCTCGCGGTGCCTATGCAGTAGTTTCTGTCATGTTCTATATTACGCTACTGTGCAGGTGCGACCGGCGCCATTTTGAGGAAAATTTTTTTTTTTTCTCAGCAAATTTGTCATTAAATAAAATGGATATATGGATATTACAGATCCAGTCATACTACAGCGCACGTGCTGGCGCTGATGCCTGCATTATGAATGGAATTTTTTCCAAACAATAAGATATACAATATATAAAATAGGGAGCAGGTCACTGAGGGAACATTGAGGGATCAGTGACCTGTCATAAGCCATACATATGCATATGTAAGGAGAGCGCCACATAAAGACCCCCAGAGCACTAGAATCTCGTTAACTGAGAACAAAAAAGGATTAAACAGCCACAGGATGAATTTCATCAACCAAGGTATCATTTTAATCAGTATAACACCAACCTGACAGTTTCTGTAGGTTACTCAGCACAATCCTACTGACATGGATATCTAGTGTTGCTGATCATACTGACTGCAGCCTATAAGATGCACGTAAATTTTAGGCCGGGGTCACACTTGCCTGTGCAGTGCGAGAAACTCCCAGGAGTCTCTCGCATCAATACCCGGCACTCAGCTGCATAGAAATACATCCCAGCCTTAGAAAGATGTTATCTTGTTAACCCATTAATGCCCGGGTCATTTTCGTTTTTTGCGTTTTCGTTTTTTTCTACCCTATTTCCCTGAGCCATAACTTTTTTATGTTTGTCAATATGGCCATGTGAGGGCTTGTTTTTTTTTGTGGGACAAGTTGTACTTCTGAACAACACCATTGGTTTTAACATGTCGTATACTGGAAAACTCTGTGCTGTCAAATTGCAAAAAAGTGCAATTCCACAGTTGTTTTTTTCACTACATGCTAAAAGGGACCTAACATGATGATTCTGCAGGTCATTATGAGTTCACACCAAACATGTATAGGTTCTTTTTTTTAAATGGTGAAAAAAAAATTTAAAACTTGTTACAAAAAAAAAATCGCCATTTTCCAAGACCTACAGTGTTTCCATTTTTCGTGATTTTGGGGCTGGGTGAGGACTTATTTTTTGCGTGCCAAGTTGACGTTTTTATTGATACAATTTTGGTGTACATACGTGGCGACCCTGGGGTCCAGGCGCCACAGAGTTAATGCACCTCACCCAGAAGTGTGGTATCCCACTCTCAGGTAAGGAGGGAGCACTACCCCGGACTCTAACACATCCAACACACACCAGTTCAGTCAGGGCATCTGGGTGTACACTTAGAGAGGATGGCCTCATCCCAGTCTGGAGAGGGTAACTAGGTAGAGGGTGTTGGTGGAGTGAGTAGTTAGTGGAAGAACTAATTAGGAGGGAAAGTTAGGCAGATTGTGAGAGGAGCTGAATGGAGTAAGACGTGCAGAAAGAGGCTCCCTGTCAGAGGGAGTCTGAGAAGAGATTGTGAGAGAAGTGGAGCTGAGCAGACGCACAGGTCTGCAGCTCCTGACAGCCTGAAGAGAGAAATGAGAGGGAGAGATTGAAGGAAGCTCCCAGAAGGAGTCCTAGGGGCACGGGAAATGCAGAAGACATCCATGAGGCCCGTATCCAGACGTGGAGGGACTAGGTCAGAGCTAGGGGACCAGCCCCAACTTAGTGGAATACTTCAAGTTCAGCTAAGAAACCAGAGGCTGTGGCTTTTGCAAGAAGCACAACCACATCCACCCATACTTCGCCGAAAAGGCAGCTGTATAGAATCCAGGGAACTCAGAGAATGTCGCACGACCAGGTTCTTGGCTGCTGTCTTAGGACACTGTGGGTAAGGCACTGGGCAGGAGAAGAGGAAAGCCAGTTTAGTGAGACGGCCAGAGAAAGGCATACGAAAGGTGTCCTGGAAAGGTGCATCCCAATTTGCCTGGTGAAACGAATAGAAGCGGAGGCACAGGTAGTGAAGTTTACATTCGTTGGAACCTCGGGACCTCGGTCCGGGGGGCTCCAAAGCGGGCGTGACTACTGAGCCCCAGGCACCCTTGGCAAAACCATTTGTACAGCGTCAGAATGGAATGCCGGGGGGCAGGGGTGCTACCTTCAGTTAGACCCCAGATATGTGGCAGCTGTCCCAGCAGGACAGACTGACAACCAGGGTTAACAGATGTCGTGGAGCTGACAAAGTTGGTACTGGCATTATCCAGAGGTACGGATGGCTGAATGGCGGGACGTGACGGAACTGGCGTACACAGAACGGTCGTCGTCCAGGATAGCTGGGTGAAAGGTAGCTGATAGTCTGCGGAGACAAACAGTGTAAGCGGAGCAGTGGCAGAACACTTCAGAAGCTAAAGCACACGTTAGCCGAAACCGGAAGCTAGCAACAGAGGACACTTGTTGCTCTGCCACCCTGCCTATGGCGGAGGGGCTAGAAATAGTACTTACTAACACGCCATTGGTCAGAAGTACTTTTTGAAAAATGCGCGCTGTGTCTTTAAGAGTCCGGGAGAGCGCGCACAACCTAAACACTCTATCTGAGGACCTGCTGGCCGTGCGGCAGGAAGCAGGGGGAAGAAAGGAAGCGGGCTGCAGCAGGATGGCGCAGGGCCAGCACAGAGGGAGTCCTGCCATTACCCCGCAAAGGTCCGGGACCGGGTGTAAGAGTATCCCCCTCTTTACGCCCCATCTTTTTCAGGCCTGCATAGAATATTTCCAGTAGGAGAGGGGCCTGAATATTATTTTTAGGCTCCCATGACCTCTCCTCGAGACCAAAGCACGTCCAATCCATCAAATAATAGGTCTTACTCCTTACTTTCTTAGTGGCCAAGATACTTTCTACCTCAAAGACATCTTCCTCACTGACGGGATCAGATGTGGAACCTGGGTCCTTAATGAAGGACCTCAAAACTACTGGTTTGAGGAGGGACCAGGGCCGGCTCCAGGTTTTCATGGACCCTGGGCGAAAGAGTCCCGTGGGCCCCTTTAACACATACCACAATTCATAATGCATGGATACGGCAGAGAAATATAGGTATAGTACAATGCCAAAGATTTCACTTACTACTTACATTACATGAGTGATATCTATTGTGCATTCTACATTAGCTCAGAAACCGGACAGTATAGTCCTCTATACAGAATAATAAGCCCCATATATTGCATACAGTATAATGGCCCCATACAGTGCTCCATACAGTATAATTGGCACCGCATAGTCCTCTATACAGAATAATGAGCCCCATATATTGCTCCAAACAGAATAATGAGCCCAATATTATGCTCCATACAGAATAATGAGCCTCATATAATGCTTCATACAGTATAATGGGCACCACAGAGTGCTCCATACAGAATGAGCTTCATATATTGCTCCATACGGAATTGACCCCATATAATGCTCCATACAGTATAGTGAGCCACATATAATTCTCCATACAGTATATGATGGGCCCCATCTATTGCTCCATATACAATGGGCCTCATATAATGCTCCATACAGTATATGATCGGCCCCGTACAGTATACTGAGTCCCATATATTGCTCCATACAGAATGGGCCCCATATGATGCTCCATACAGAATGGACCCCATATAATACTCCTTACAGAATGGGTCCCATATAATGCTCCAAAAATAATTGGCCCCATAAGATGCTCCATGTATAATGGGCCCCATATAATGCTCCATATATAATTGGCCATATAAAATGCTCCATATATAATTAGTCCCATAAGATGCTTCATATATTATTGGCCCCATATACTGCTCCATATTGAATTGGCCCCATAAGATGCCCCATATTCAATTGGCCCCATATAATGCTCCCTATAGAATTGGCTTCATAAGATGCTCCCTATATTATTGGCCCCATAAGACACTCCATATAGAATTAGCCCCATATATTGTTCCAAATATTTAAAAAAAAAAAAAAAGAAATACTCACCTCTCGTTGTTTGACGCTGCTCGGCTCTGGACTCCTCAGCAGCGGCGTCTTCCTGCTCTCTGTGCTGCGACTGCTCAGTCAGAGGGCGCGCACTGGTGACGTCATCGCGCCCTCTGACCTGAACGTCACAGTCAGAGGATGGAAGACGCTGCAGCGCTGGAACCGGGAGAGGTAAGTATCGCAAGTGTCCGGGCCGGGAGCATGTGGGCTCAGGGCCCCGGCACTTGCCTGGGGGCGTCGGGTGCTGACGCCGGCCCTGGGAGGGACACATGGAAAGAGTTATATGAAGAAGAAAGAGCAGCATCCATACCAGGTGATGTCAATCCAAAAAAGTTCTTTATTCCGCCATGATAAAAGTACTTTTATCATGGCGGAATAAAGAACTTTTTTGGATTGACATCACCTGGTATGGATGCTGCTCTTTCTTCTTCATATACGTTTTTGTCCGATTGGATCCTTGGATTTTGGAGCGTGCATCCTTTGTCTGAGTGCTGATGGTTGACCTCGTTGTACATGGAAAGAGTTAGGCACATGTAAAGAAGCAGGCAATTTCAATTTGTACGAGACTGCGTTGATCTGTTTCAAGACTTCAAAAGGACCAATGAAGCGGGGACCCAGTTTGTAGGAGGGCGCCTTCAGATGGATGTACTTGGAGGAGAGCCACACCTTATCTCCGGGCCGAAAGATTGGAGCATCCAGGCGTCTCTTGTCGGCATGCCTCTTCATACGTTATGAGGCCTTCTCCAAAGCGACCTTAGTGTCGCTCAACACTTTCGAGAATTCCACTGTAAATGTGTCAGCTGCAGGAATGCCTGAAGACCCAAAGATGGGAAGAGGGATCCTGGGTTGGAGTCCAAACACAATCTGAAAGGGAGATCTTCCTGGGGATTCACTTACTTGATTGTTATACGAGAATTCCGCTCAAGGCAGAAACTTGACCCAGTCATCATGATGCGCATTGACGAAGTGACGCAGGAATCCGGTCAAGATTTGATTGATCCTCTCTACTTGTCCAGTGAATTGACGGTGGTATGCAAAAGAAAAGAAAATTCCATTTCCGCTTTCACTAATTTACAAACCGCTCTCCAAAACTTAGAGGTGAACTGGACGCCCTTGTCGGACACAATTTGGAGAGGAAACCCATGAAGACGGAAGACGTGCTGTATGAAATGGTCAGTGAACTCAGGAGCAGACGGAAGACCGGGTAATGGAATGAAGTGGGCCATCTTCGAGAAGCGATCCACCACTACCCAGAAAATGGAAGAGATGGAAAGATCCGTAATGAAGTCCATTGCGATGTGCTGCCAGGGAGCTGAAGGAATAGAAAGAGGTAATAGCTGCCCGGAGGGCAGAAGTTTAGCAGTCTTGTTGCGGGCACACGAAGGACAGGCTGCGACATATTCCAGGATATCTTTGCCCATGGTGGGCCACCAGTGGTAATGGGAGATGAGTTGCACAGTCTTTTTCTGACCAGTGTGGCCTGCCAATTTGGAAGAGTGGCCCACCGGAGGACACGACTCCTGTCCGAAGTGGGCACGAGAGTTTTTCCCGGGGGAAGCCGAGCAAGATTAACTGAGGCTATGGGCACCAACCTGGATGGCTCGATGATGTGCTGCGGTTCTTCCTCAGAATCAGGATGCAGGAACGCTCTAGAGAGTGTATCAACTTTATCATTCTTGTCAGCTGGACGAAAATGGAGGACAAAATTAAATCGGGCAAAAATCAAGGCCCAGCGGGCCTGACAGGGATTCAGCCTCTGAGTGGTTTGGAGATAAGCAAGGTTTTTATGATCAGTGAAGATGACAACCTGATGGACTGCTCCCTCGAGGAGATGTTGAGCAGAGCCAACTTGATTGCCAATAATTCTCGATCTCCCTCGGAATAGTTCCTTTCAGAAGTGGAAAAAACCTTTGAGAAAAAAACACAGGTGACCACACGCCCGGTAGATGACTTCTGGGTGAGAACCCCTCCAGCACCTATGGAGGAAGTGTCAACCTCAAGCTATATTTGCTTATCTGAGTCCGGTCGATGGAGAACAGGTGCGTAAGAGGAAGCCTGTTTTAGGCTACTTTCACACTAGCGTTTTCTGCAATCCGTCACAATGCATCGTTTTGCAGAAAAAATGCGTCCTGCAAAAGTGCTTGCAGGATGCGTTTTTTCCCCATAGACTTGTATTGACGGCGCATTTGCGACGGATTGCCACACGTCGCATCCGTCGAGCGGATGCGTCGTGCTTCTGCGGACCGTCGGGATCAAAAAACGCTACATGTAACGTTTTTTGCTCCTGACGGACCGCTTTTTCCGACCGCGCATGCGCGGCCGGAACTCCGCCCCCACCTCCCCGCACCTTACAATGGGGCAGCGGATGCGCCGGAGAAATGCATCCGCTGCCTCCATTGTGCAATGCGCTAAACGCTAGCGTCGGAATCTCTCCCCGACGCATTGCGACGGGGAGATTCCGACGCTAGTGTGAAAGAAGCCTTAGAGAAACAAAGGTTTCCTCTGACTTGGGATTCCAATCCTTGGCGTTTGCGCCTTTCCGAGTCAAAGCCAAGATGGGTGCCACTTGGGTAGAGAAGTGTGGAGTGAATAGACGTTAGTAGTTGGCGAATCCCCAGAACCGTTTTATGGCTTTCAGCCCAGATGGACAAGGCCACTTAAGGACGCTAACACCTTCTCCGGATCCATCTTCAACCCTGTGGACTAAACTTTATAACCGAGGAAAGGCAAAGAGGATTGTTCAGAGAGGCACTTTTCAAATTTGGCATAAAGTCTGTTCTCCCTAAGTCTTTGTAAAACTTGACATACTTGCCTCCGGTGTGAGTCTAAGGCTATGTGCACACGTTCAGGATTTCTTGCAGAAAATTCCTGAGAAAAAAACGGACATTTTCTGCAAGAAATCCGCAAGAAATCTGCATGCGGTTTTTGCCGCGGTTTTACCGCAGTTTTTTTTCCAGACATTTCCCAATGCATTTTGTAGTGGGAAATCCGCAAAAACCCGCAAAATTAATGAACATGCTGCGGTTTTTACCGCGATGCGTTTTTTTTTCGCGGAAAAAAACGCATCATGTGCACAAAACATGCGGAATTCATTCTAAATGATGGGATGCTTATTGTATGCATTTTTTTTGCGGTTTTATAGCGTTTTTATCGGGAAAAACGTGAAAAAAATGCAACGTGTGCACACAGCCTAAGTCTGCAGAGAAGATCATGATATCGTCCAAGTAAACAACACAAGAAGAGTGCAGATCTCTGAAAATGTCATTTACGAATTCCTGGAAAACTATGGGTGCATTACGTAGGCAAAACGGCATTACCAGGTATTCGTAGTGTCCATCCCGGATGTTAAAAGTTGTTTTCCACTTGTCTCCTTTACGTATACGAATCAGGTTGTATGCCCCTCTGAGATCCAGTTTAGTGAAAATCTTGGCCCCTCTGAGACGATCAAACAGCTCTGAAAACAGCGGTAACGGGTACCTGTTCTTTTCCGTGATCTGGTTCAGCCCCCTGTAATCAATACAGGGCCGTAGAGATCCATATTTTTTCTTCACGAAGAAGATTCCTGCCCCTGCCGACAAAGATTACTTTCTGATAAATCCTCTGGCCAGGTTCTCCTGGATGTAATCAGACATGGAATGGGTCTCTGCTTGAGAAAGAAGATAGAGTCTCCCTCGAGGAGGAGACGTTCCAGGGAGCAGATCAATCGGACAGTTATACGACCTGTGCAGAGGTAGTCTCTCTGCTTCCTTTTTCCCAAAGATATCAGCAAAAGCCTAGTAAGAGGAAGGTAGATCCGGCAGGGCAGTAGGGTGGACTGGAGGTGGAACAGGCTGAACAGGGATGATACACCGGTCTGAGCAGGAGTCTCCCCAGCGCAGAACCTCTCCTGTCTTCCTATTTAAGACTGGTTCATGCATCCGGAGCCAGGGTAGACCTAAGAGCAAGGGGTGAGACAAACCAGGCAACACATCAAGGAAGAGGGACGTTCCCCTCGAAACGCGTCGGGATTGGCCCCTACACATGTCCATTACATTCGGACAGGTGACGTCACCATCTAACCACGCCTCCCGCTCACCTCGCCACACTGACAGCACCACCATCGGCCGAGCTTACCGCTGAGGTACGGCGGCGAGTTCTCACGGGGGATTGCTACCTAAGGGGGGATGCTCCCATCGCCGAACACTGCAGGACAGTGGGCAATATTGCTATGTGTGAAGAAACCAGATTGTATCTTAATTACCCAGACAGCTACGTTTTTTGCAAACCAATAAGAACCGACTTTTCATTTGTATATTGGCTTGTGCATTTAAGTGTTTATGTCTGGTGGTTCAAGAAGACAGACTTGCAAACTGATACCATTTAACATACAGTAACTAGCTTGGTGACTTCTAAAGCATAGAAGTAAAGACTGTGCAAATAGATTGAGTGGTCAAGTAGTACTAGGTAATCTCATCACCATTGTTTGCCATATCTTGATGTTGAACTAAAGGTACCGTCACACTAAGCGACGCTGCAGCGATACCGACAACGATCCGGATCGCTGCAGCGTCGCTGTTTGGTCGCTGGAGAGCTGTCACACAGACAGCTCTCCAGCGACCAACGATCCCGAGGTCCCCGGTAACCAGGGTAAACATCGGGTAACTAAGCGCAGGGCCGCACTTAGTAACCCGATGTTTACCCTGGTTACCATCGTTAAAGTAAAAAAAACAAACGCTACATACTTACCTACCGCTGTCTGTCCCCGGCGCTTTGCTTCTCTGCTCTGGCTGTGAGCGCCGGGCAGCCGGAAAGCAGAGCGGTGACGTCACCGCTCTGCTTTCCGGCCGCTGTGCTCACAGCCAGAGCAGAGAAGCACAGCGCAGGGGACAGACAGCGGTAGGTAAGTATGTAGCGTTTGTTTTTTTTACTTTAACGATGGTAACCAGGGTAAACATCGGGTTACTAAGCGTGGCCCTGCGCTTAGTTACCCGATGTTTACCCTGGTTACCAGCAAAGACATCGCTGAATCGGTGTCACACACACCGATTCAGCGATGTCTGCGGGGAGTCCAGCGACGAAACAAAGTTCTGGACTTTCTTCCCCGACCAGCGACAGCACAGCAGGGGCCTGATCGTTGCTGCCTGTCACACTGGACGATATCGCTAGCCAGGACGCTGCAACGTCACGGATCGCTATCGATATCGTCTAGTGTGACGGTACCTTAAGGGTACCGTCACACAGTGGCATTTTGATCGCTACGACGGCACGATCCGTGACGCTCCAGCATCGTAACAATATCGCTCCAGCGTCGTAGACTGCTGTCACACTTTGCAATGTACGACGCTGGAGCGATAATTTCATGACGTATGTGCGATGTAGAAGCCGTTGGTTACTATGCGCACATCGTATACAATATCGTGCACACCTTTGTTACACCATGCGATCATGCCGCCACAGCGGGACACTAGACGACAAAAGAAAGTTTCAAACGATCTGCTACGACGTACGATTCTCAGCGGGGTCCCTGATCGCAGGAGCGTGTCCGACACAGCGAGATCGCTGGAACGTCACAAATCGTGCCGTCGTAGCGATCAAAATGCCACTGTGTGACGGTACCCTAAAGGACACTGGGTAATTCTAAAAATAGCTTACATGCCTTGGGTATAAAAAGACTGGGAGATCACATCCTGGGGGGTCTGAAGTAATACAGAGCTACCAGCCTGACATTCTGCAAACCTCACTACAGACAGAAGAACGGACTGCAGCCAATTCATCATGTCACCATCACGAGGGACACTGGTCTAGGATTCTATATGATACAACCTAGGGGTTTTCGGCTCCGGTTGGAAGGACACAGATCTGATCCAGTGACCATCTCTGCACCATGGATATGTTTGGAGAAAGACCGGGTTGGGACCCGCTGGTCGCCTGGTTCCATGGAGATGGTCCGATAAGACAGGTGGTGACTCGTGTCAACTGGCTTTGGATCTTGTATGGACTCTATGGACAGTTCTTGGTCATCTCCCTATGCTTGTCGTTACCCCTTCTCTGTGCGTTCTGTTATGATAAGATAATTCAGTACCACAATGGACATAGAGGTCAGAGCACATACAGTGACCTGACAATAACCCAAAAACATAGAACAAGCTCTGAGACGTGGGAACTCTGCTGACCGCAATCCCTAATCCTCTCCAACAACACTAGAGGCAGCCGTGGATTGCGCCTAACGCTCCCTATGCAACTCGGCACAGCCTGAGAAACTAGCTAGCCTGAAGATAGAAAATAAGCCTACGTTGCCTCAGAGAAATACCCCAAAGGAAAAGGCAGCCCCCACATATAATGACTGTGAGTTAAGATGAAAAGACAAACGTAGAGATGAAAAAGATTTAGCAAAGTGAGGCCCGACTTTCTGAACAGAGCGAGGATAGGAAAGGTAACTTTGCGGTCAACACAAAACCCTACAAAAACCACGCAAAGGGGGCAAAAAGACCCTCCGTACCGAACTAACGGCACGGAGGTACACCCTCTGCGTCCCAGAGCTTCCAGCAAGCAGGAAAAAACAAATAGACAAGCTGGACAGAAAAAACAGCAAACAAAATAGCAAAGCAGAACTTAGCTATGCAGAGCAGCAGGCCACAGGAACGATCCAGGAGGAAACAGGTCCAATACTAGAACATTGACTGGAGGCCAGGATCAAAGCACCAGGTGGAGTTAAATAGAGCAGCACCTAACGACTTCACCACATCATCTGAGGAAGGAAACTCAGAAGCCGCAGTACCACTTTCCTCCACCAACGGAAGCTCACAGAGAGAATCAGCCGAAGTACCACTTGTGACCACAGGAGGGAGCTCTGCCACAGAATTCACAACAGCGTTCATCCACAGATGGAGTAGCGACCCTGGGAGCTCTGACATCATGTCAACTGGCTCTGAACCTTGTATGGACTCTATGGACAGTTCTTGGTCATCTCCCTATGCTTGTCGCTGCCCCTTCTCTGTGCGTTCATCCACAGATGGAGTAGCGACCCTGGGAGCTCTGATATCATGTCAACTGGCTTTGGACCTTGTATGGACTCTATGGGCAGTTCTTGGTCATCTCCCTATGCTTGTCGTTACCCCTTCTCTGTGCGTTCATCCACAGATGGAGTAGCGACCCTGGGAGCTCTGACATCGTGTCATACTAGAAATACGTGGAGACGCAGTGATATTTTATATGCGCCCATGTACCCATACAATTCCAGGCATGTTGGGAATGCTCTGCTTGCTATTGTGTGCTGTGGTTCAATAAAGTATTGCCGCACTGTTTTACCTTAACCCTGTGTTGTCTGTGTAGTGTATTGCCCACTGGGAGATAGAGCGGGCGTTCAGTGGTATGAGCCGTGGTCCATGCAGTCTTGCTAAAGACAACCGAGCCAGCGGACAAGAGCACACACTGACCCCGCTTCTCCGTAATACTGGTGGCAGCAGTGGGACACTACTCAGCCCGGTGGAACTGGGGGAGCTGCAGGGGACTGGTGTTCTCACACACCATCCAGGGCTCCACAACAAGGGAGGTATACAGAAAGACCCAGCAGACCATTGATGAGGCATGCACAGCAGATTTCGGATGCCACTACATCCAACCCCACCAAATCAGCCTTGGGAAGAGGACCAGAGTGGCTATATGATCTCAACAAGAAATGGAAACTACAAGAGATGTTCCAGCTTCAACGGATTGAAAAGAATTTAATGCAGGAGCTACGAAATGTGGAGGAAGCCATGCGTGGACCCAATGGATACCAGTTGTTACTCTTCAATTACGTATGGAGTTTGTTTTTTCGTAAGGAGCATATGGAATATGCTCTAAGGAAACTGGATGATCGGAAGCCTATCATGTCTGGTTAATTAAGATGGGGAGGAATGTGAAGAAACCAGATTGTATCTTAATTACCCAGACAGCTACGTTTTTGCAAACCAATAAGGATACCGTCACACATAACGATATCGTTAACGATATCGTTGCTTTTTGTAATGTAGCAACGATATCGTTAACTAAATCGTTATGTGTGACAGCGACCAACGATCAGGCCCCTGCTGGGAGATCGTTGGTCGCTGGGGAAAGTCCAGCACTTTATTTCGTCGCTGGATCTCCCGCTGACATCGCTGAATCGGCGTGTGTGACGCCGATTCAGCGATGTCATCACTGGTAACCAGGGTAAACATCAGGTTACTAAGCGCAGGGCCGCGCTTAGTAGCCCGATGTTTACCCTGGTTACCGTTGTAAATGTAAAAAAACAAACACTACATACTTACATTCCCGGTGTCTGGTCATGTCCCTCGCCTTCAGCTTCTCGCACTGACTGGTGAGCGCCGGCTGTTATGACCTGGTGGTTAGGAGCACCCGACCTGATAGTTAAACTCATACAGGACGAGCTCTGGGATGTGGGAGCTCTGCTGACCGCAAGCCCTAATCCTATCGCACACACTAAAAATAGCCGTGGAGCGCTCCTGACGCTCCCTAGGCGCCTCGTCACAGCCTCAGAGCTAGCTAGCCCTAGAGATAGAAACTAAAACCTACCTTGCCTCAGAGAAATTCCCCAAAGGAATAGGCAGCCCCCCACATATAATGACTGTGAGTAAAGATGAAAGTCACAAACGCAGAAATGAAATAGGTTTCAGCAAAGGGAGGCCAGACTTACTAAATAGACAGAGGATAGGAAAGGAATCTTTGCGGTCAGCACAAAAACCTACAAAAGACCACGCAGAGTGTGCAAAAGGGTCCTCCGCACCGACTCACGGTGCGGGGTGCCACTCTGCATTCCAGAGCTTCCAGCTAGCAAGACAAAATCAGGATAACCAGCTGGACAAAGAAACAATGAGCAAAAATAACAATAAGGAACTTAGCTTCTGCAGGAGAAGACAGGTCACAGGCAGATCCAGGAGCGAACTGAACCAATGCTAAAACATTGACAGCTGGCATGGAGTAACGATCTGAGTAAAGTTAAATAGAGAAGCCAACCAAAGGATAAACCACGTCACCTGTGTAAGGAACCTCAGAAGCAGCAGCTTCACTCATAGCCACCAGAGGGAGCCCATAGACAGAACTCGCCGAAGTACCATTCACGACCACAGGAGGGAGTTTGACAACAGAATTCACAACAGCCGGCCAGCCGTAAAGTACAGCACAGCGGTGACCCCGCTGTGACCCCCCCCCCCCATATAGGTATACTGTCTATTCAGTGCAAGTACCCTCTAAGGGTATACTAACGGAGAACCTCAAAGTGCAAATCAACATTTTGTTACTGTTATTCTTCACATGCAGGACTGTCTATTAACCCCCACGGGCTCACTGTATTTTCTTTCCTTCAATTTATTCAAAAGTGCATCATATTAAACATTTTCCTTCATCTAACTCAATCTCAACTTTATTATTATTATTATTCTCTATTTTGGCAAAGTGCAACAATTCACATCCCCTTTAAGGATTTAATTAACTCAGCGAGGTAGTGCAAAGTACCAATATTCAAGTCAATTATCAACTCTAAATTAGCTAGAATTTTCACGATGTCATCAGGAACAGTCTCTTCAAAAACCTCTTCTTGTAAAACCAGTAGGGAGCACCCTTAAGAAGATACAAACTATTTACAAGCAGTTCAGGAATCATTCACCGTCCATGATTCTACAGTTCTTTAAGGCAACAGGAAACGTTGAAATTGTGCAAAAACAAAACACAGGATCCCTTTAACAGGGGACCCATTTTAGCAATAACCTTGGTCGGGTTCAGAACTTGGAATCCTCCTTGAACTGAGGACCCCTTTATCCTTTTTACCCCCACATTATGCACATTATGGACCAGGCCAATTTTTACAATTGTGACCACTGTCCCTTTATGAGGTTACAACTCTGGAACGCTTCAACGGATCCCGGTGATTCTAAGACTGTTTTCTTGTAACATATTGTACTTCATGATAGTGGTAAAATTTCTTCGATATAACTTGCGTTTATTTGGGAAAAAAAACGGAAATTTGGCGAAAATTTTGAAAATTTCGCAATTTTCCAACTTTGAATTTTTATTCTGTTAAACCAGAGAGATATGTGACACAATATAGTTAGTAAATAACATTTCCCACATGTCTACTTTACATCAGCACAATTTTGGAAACAAAATTTTTTTTTTCTACAAAGTTATAAGGGTTAAAATTTGACCAGCAATTTCTCATTTTTACAACACAATTTAGAAAACCATTTTTTTAGGGACCACCTCACATTTGAAGTCATTTTGAGGGGTCTATATGGCAGAAAATACCCAAAAGTGACACCATTCTTAAAACTGCACCCCTCAAGGTGCGCAAAACCATATTCAAGAAGTTGATTAACCCTTCAGGTGTTTCACAGCAGCAGAAGCAACATGGAAGGAAAAAATTAACATTTTACTTTTTAGTCACAAAAATGATCTTTCAGCAATAATTTTTTTAATTTCCCAAGGGTAAAAAGATGAAATGGACCTCAAAAGTTGTTGTCCAATTTGTGCGGAGTACGCTGATACCCCACATGTGAGGGGGAACCACTTTTTGGGCGCACGGCAGGGCTCAGAAGGAAAGGAGCGCCGTTTGACATTTTCAATCTAAAATCGGCTGGAATTGAGATCGGACACCATGTCGCGTTTGGCGAGCCCCTGATATGCCTAAACAGTGGAAAACCCCCACAAGTGACCCCATTTTGGAAACTAGACCCCCTAAGGAACTTATCTAGATGTGTCGTGAGCACTTTTATCCCCCAAGTGCTTCACGAAAGTTTATAATGCCCGGGCGTGAAAATAAAAAATCCTATTTTTTCCACAAACATGATCATTTAGTCCCCAATTGTTTATTTTCTCAAGGGTAAAAGGAGAAATTGGACCCCAAAAGTTGTTGTCCAATTTGTCCTGAGTACGCCGATACCCCATATGTGGGGGGGGGACCATTATTTGGGCGCATGGCAGGGCTCAGAAGGAAAGGAGCGCCGTTTGACGTTTTCAAGCTAAAATCGGCTGGAATTGAGATCGGACGCCATGTCGCGTTTGGCGAGCCCCTGATGTGCCTAAACAGTGGAAACCCCCCACAAATGACCCCATTTTGGAAACTAGACCCCCTAAGGAACTTATCTAGATGTGTCGTGGGCACTTTTATCCCCCAAGTGCTTCACGAAAGTTTATAATGCCCGGGCGTGAAAAAAAAAACCCTATTTTTTCCCACAAAAATGATCATTTAGTCCCCAATTGTTTATTTTCCCAAGTGTAACAGGAGAAATTGGACCCCAAAAGTTGTTGTCCAATTTGTCCTGAGTACGCTGATACCCCACATGTAGGAGAAAACTACTGTTTGGTTACACTTTGGGGCTCGGAAGGGAATTGGTGACGTTTTGAAAAGCAGACTTTGATGGAATGGTACGCGGACATCATGTTCCGTTTGCAGAGCCCCTGATGTGCCTGAACAGTAGAAATCCCCCACAAGTGACCCCATTTTGGAAACTAGACCTAATTGGGAACTTATCTAGGTGTGTGGTGAGAATTTTGAACCCCCAAGTGTTTCACTTAAATTTATAACGCCCGGGCATGAAAATAAAATATCCTATTTTTTCCTACAAAAATGATCATTTAGTCCCCAATTTTTAATTTTCCCAAGTGTAACGGAAGAAATTGGACCCCAAAAGTTGTTGTCCAATTTGTCCTGAATACGCCGATACCCCACATGTGGGAAAAAATACTGTTTGGGCACACGTCGGGGCTCGGAAGGGATGTGGTGACGTTTTGGAAAGCAGACTTTGATGGAATGGTCTGCAGGCGTCATGTTCCGTTTGCAGAGCCCCTGATGTGCCCAAACAGTAAAAAAAAAAACCCACAAGTGACATTTTGTAAACTAGACCCCCAATGAACTTACATAGATGTGCCCCCTTTTTGGAACTAATCTACTGTAAAGTAAATTAGTAGTGCATGGAGGTGTGGTACAATCTGAAACAATCCTTCATACACAGGTCAGGTTTTTCGGGGCAGGTGTCGCATTGATAAATGGTGTCCTTGCGTATTCCCCTTTTGTAACACACTCGGCACCTTTTTTGCGACTGACCTCTTTTTCCAGTTTGCGGGACCACCCCCGGGAAATGCTGACCTGGTACGATACGATCACCTTCAGTTCCGGAAGTACTGGGGCCAGCTCCTTCCCTCGTGCCAAATAACAGGGCCTTAACCACTACCTCCTGGAACTGAAGGTACGACGTATCGCTGTGGAGTGCACATCGTGACAGCAGGAAAGCGTTGAGCATTGCCATTTGTACGATGTGCACGGACAGCTTTTTGTACCACACCTTGGCCTTCCTCAAAGCACTGTACGGTTGGAGGAGTTGATCGGAGAGATCAACGCCCCCCATGTTTTTGTTGTACCCCAGTACACAGTCCGGTTTGCAGACCTGTGTAGAGGTACCTCGTACAGTGCTGAGGGCACTGCCATCACCGTGTATGGTGGTCAAGAGAAGGACATCCCTCTTGTCCTTGTACTTGACCACCAGCAGGTGGTCGCTACATTGGGCTCTGCTCTCACCTTTTCTGAGCATCTGCCCAAGTAGCGTCTTTGGGAGGCCTCTCTGATTTTTGCGGACAGTACCGCAGGCTGCGGTACCTCGCGCAGAGAGGGATTTGTAGAGTGGGATGCTGGAATAAAAGTTATCGGTGTAGAGGTGATAACCTTTATCCAGCAGTGGGTGCACCAAATCCCACACGATCTTCCCACTCACTCCCAGGACAGGAGGACACTCAGGGGGTTCAATCCTGGTGTCCTTCCCTTCGTAAACTCTAAAGCTGTGGGTGTACCCTGAGCTACTCTCACACAGCTTGTAGAGTTTGATTCCGTACCTGGCCCTCTTGCTGGGCAGGTATTGACAGAATCCAAGCCGCCCCTTAAAATGAACCAAGGACTCATCCACGCAGATGTCCCTTTTGGGCACGTACACTTCACCGAACTTTTTGTTGTAGTGTTCGATGACAGGCCGAACTTTGAACAGACGGTCAAAGTTGGGGTCATCTCGTGCGAGACACTGCATTATCGTTATAATGCAGGAATTTGTGGATGGCCTCAAAACGCGTTCGGACCATGACCATTCGGAACACTGGAGTGTTGAATAAAATATCAACACTCCAATATTGCCGAACTTCTGGCTTCTTCAGGAGCCCCATATGAAGCATCAGTGTTGTGAATTCTGTGATCAAGCTCCCTCCTGTGGTCACGAGTGGTACTGCGGCTTCTGAGTTTCCTTCCTCAGGTGATGAGGTTAAGTCGTTAGGTGCTGCTCTATTTAACTCCACCTAGTGCTTTGATCCTGGCCTCCAGTCAATGTTCTAGTATTGGTCTTGCTTCCTCCTGGATCGTTCCTGTGGCCTGTCTGCTCAGCATAAGCTAAGTTCTGCTTGTGTTACTTTTTGTTGCTATATTTTCTGTCCAGCTTGTTATTTTGGTTTTTCTTGCTTGCTGGAAGCTCTGAGACGCAGAGGGAGCACCTCCGTACCGTTAGTCAGTGCCGAGGGTCTTTTTGCCCCTCTGCGTGGTTGTTTGTAGGTTTTTGTGTTGACCGCAAAGCTATCTTTCCTATCCTCGGTCTATTCAGTAAGTCGGGCCTCACTTTGCTAAATCTATTTCATCTCTGTGTTTGTGTTTTCATCTTACTCACAGTCATTATATGTGGGGGGCTGCCTTTTCCTTTGGGGAATTTCTCTGAGGCAAGGTAGGCTTATTTTTCTGTCTTCAGGCCTAGCTGGTTTCTCAGGCTGTGCCGAGTTGCATAGGGAGCATTAGGCGCAATCCACGGCTACCTCTAGTGTGGTGTGATAGGATTAGGGATTGCGGTCAGCAGAGTTCCCACGTCTCAGAGCTCGTCCTATGTTTTTTGGTTATTGTCAGGTCACTTTGTGTGCTCTGAACTTCAAGGTCCATTGTGGTTCTGAATTCCTATTCATAACACATCAGGCCCCAAAACTGCATCATTTCAACTGCGTGTACAGGAGACCAGTTAGAATATGATGAACCGGTGTTTTGCTCCAAAAATTGACGAGCGTACAAATTAGTTTGCTCCACCATGAGGTTAACAAAATCCTCAGAGAAAAAGACTTTGAAAAAGTCTATTTCTGTGAGGCCGGTGGTGTCAAACCTGATTCCTGATTCTGCCACAAAATCAGGAATCAGTGGCTCGTAATTTTCGGGGGGCGAGGTCCATACGGGGTCCAAAGAGGGGCGCGCTGGTTCATCTTCAGGAGTGGGCCCTGCCTCATCTTCATGAATGATGGGCACTTCTTCTGTCCTGCGGCGTCTGCATGGCGGTTCCGCAGGGCCGGAGGAGGAAGATGAGGAGGGGGAAGAGGATGAGGAAGAGGATGTGGAAGAATCAGAAAAATAAAGAAAAGTGGGATCCTCTCCCTCGCTATCAGTGTCGGAGGCAAGGAAAGCATATGCCTCCTCCGCTGAATAGCGCTGTTGGGACGAACGGGACATTTTTTTTGTGAGTATGGTGCTTTTGTGTACTTTATTGGGAACTATGTGTACGTGTGGGGGGATAGTGTTTGGTGAAAACTATTCTAAAAAGAAAAAGCTAAAGGAAAAAAAAAGCAAAGGGGAGAAAAAAATACATGTGAAAGAAAAGTCTAAAACAGCAGGCCCTAGCTCTGATAAGTGAACCGCGTCACTTATCAAATTTCGGCGCCTGCTGGGTTTACGAACGGGGATGTGAAAAGGGAAGGCACAGATTAGACGCAGCGGCTGGGGGAGCGCAAGGGGATGGGGGGAAAAAAAGAAAAGGCACGGATTAGACGCAGCGGCTGGGGGAGCGCACGGGGATGGGGGAAGAAAAAAAAAGAAAAGGGAAGGCACAGATTACACGCGGCGGCTGGGGGAGCGCAAGGGGATGGGGGAAAAAAAAAAAGAAAAGGCACGGATTAGACGCAGCGGCTGGGGGAGCGCACGGGGATGGGGAAAAAAAAAGAAAAGGGAAGGCGCAGATTACACGCGGCGGCTGGGGGAGCGCAAGGGGATGGGGGGAAAAAAAAAGAAAAGGCAAGGATTAGACGCAGCGGCTGGGGGAGCGCACGGGGATGGGGAAAAAAGAAAAGGGAAGGCACAGATTACACGCGGCGGCTGGGGGAGCGCAAGGGGATGGGGGAAAAGAAAAGGGAAGGCACAGATTACTCGCGGCGGCTGGGGGAGTGCAAGGGGATGGGGGAAAAAAAAAAAGAAAAGGCACGGATTAGACGCAGCGGCTGGGGGAGCGCAAGGGGATGGGGGAAAAAAAAGAAGAAAAGGCACGGATTAGACGCAGCGGCTGGGGGAGCGCAAGGGGATGGGGGGAAAAGAAAAAAGAAAAGGCACGGATTAGACGCAGCGGCTGGGGGAGCGCACGGGGATGGGGAAAAAAAAAAGAAAAGGGAAGGCACAGATTACACGCGGTGGCTGGGGGAGCGCAAGGGGATGGGGGAAAAAAAAAAGAAAAGGCACGGATTAGACGCAGCGGCTGGGGGAGCGCACGGGGATGGGGGGAAAAAAAGAAGAAAAGGCACGGATTAGACGCAGCGGCTGGGGGAGCGCACGGGGATGGGGAAAAAAAGAAAAGGGAAGGCACAGATTACACGCGGCGGCTGGGGGAGCGCAAGGGGATGGGGAAAAAAAAAAAGAAAAGGCACGGATTAGACGCAGCGGCTGGGGGAGCGCACGGGGATGGGGAAAAAAAAAGTGAGCACGAGTGTTGATAGGTGAACTGCGTCACCAATCAACGCTCGGCGGCGCTAAGGGGGTGAAAAAAAAGCGAGCACGAGTGTTGATAGGTGAACTGCGTCACCAATCAACGCTCGGCGGCTGCTAAATTTGGGCACGGATATGGCGCAAGGAGGGGGGATGGGAGAAGGGGGGATGGGAGAAGGAGGGGATGGGAGAAGGGGGGGATGGGAGAAGGGGGGATGGGAGAAGGGGGGATGAATAGAGATCGGGCCGGGATCGGGGTATCAACACTTACGGTTTGTAGTCTCTCTTCTTTCTTTTTTCTTTAGCTAGAATTGTGGTGTCACAGGCTACTGTGGCACCACAAGTCTCAGCACAGGAGGGGATCTCGCAGCGTGACCGCTCTGAAGGAATCCTCACCAAGTGTGAGGATTCCTTCAGAGCAGTTACACAGGTCAGGGGCAGGTGAGACAGGTCACAGAGCGGTCACACCGCTGCTGTGACCTGTGATTGGTGGGATCGATGATCACATCGATCCCACCAATCAAAGAAGGCCCTGGTGACGCTGGTGTTGCTATGCACCAGCCTATGATCGGAGCTCACAGCTCCGATCATAGGCAGGTCACCAGCAGGTGACCGGCAGGTCACCGGCAGGTCACCATCAGGGCACAGCGCGGTCACACCGCTGCTGTGCCCTGTGATTGGCGCAATCGACGATCACATCGATCGCGCCAATCAGACTGGAAGGATCAGGAGCCATGGCTGGGAACACGGGGCTGCAGAGCGCGCAGGTAGGCAGGACACAGCGCCGCTGTGTCCTGCGATTGGCGCGATCGATGTGATCGTCGATCGCGCCAATCAGACTTGAATGCTCCGGAGCCATGGCAGGGGATCCGGAGCCATGGCCCGGGGCTGCAGAGCGCGCAGGTACAGGCAGGGCACAGTGCGGTAACACCGCCGCTGTGCCCTGCGATTGGCGCAATCTCGATCGCGCCAATCCTGGGGGGGTTTGGGCCCATGCCTGGCATTGCCAGGCACTGGCCTAGGATCAAGTACATCCTAGGCTGGGACCTCACTGTTTCAGCCAAATTGATTGGCTGAAACAATGAGAAAGGCTGCGATTGGCTGCTCAGAATTGAGCAGCCAATCACAGCGATCGGGAGGCCGGGGGGGAAGCGACAGGCCCTAGGATGCCGACACCATCTTCCTGCAGGTAAGATGGCGTCGGAATTTTAATGCGATCACTGCGACTTAAGTCGCAGTGTCGCATTAAAGGCCATGACGTACTATTCCGTTCTTGGGAAGTAAGGCCCACCCCACATGGACGGAAAAGTACGTCTAATGGCAGAAAGGGGTTAAAACATAACCCTAGTCGGGTTTAAAGCAGCAAAAGAATGAACAACTATTTACAGTATTTTTTCGGATTTGTATGGTTCTCTTAAAGCAGATTGCAGGGCATCAGTCCATAACGAACACTTCCTGGCCTGGGAAGGTTTGTATCCGAGTTCTCATCTGATGCTATATCAACGTCATTGGTTTGGCTCTCAGGTGGGGTCAATTCATTAGCTGCCTGAGTACGGATGTCAGCTTTAGCATTAGCCACAGCAGCAGGTTCAATGGTTGTGATTATACACACAGTAGTAGTAGTGTTGGTTTGAGGATCTGCTGGTTCAGAGACCAGAGGGGTAGTGCTGTTAGTCTTAGTTGTGGCAGCAGGTGGCGCTACTGCATGTGCACATCGTTTAACGTTCTTGGCGTACCAAGCTTGCTCACATCAGTGGCGGGTATAGGTCACATTATCCCCTGGGCGCGGTTTATGACGTTTGGTCTTGTAGGTCGGCGTTTTATGTTGGGCATTCTGCTCCTTTTCCTTCCGGTCTTTCCAGTGTAAGAGCAGGCATAGCTTATACTCCTCCCAGGTGAGGAGTCCGATATAGGCCCCTTCCACCCCATCTCTCGGAGCATGCCATCGGAAAATCACTCCTTCAGGGCTCACGTCCAACGGTATGCCCTCGGTCGCTAGGAGCGGGAATGGTGTCCCGTCAGTGGTGTGGGGAGTCGCCGGAGCTGGGACGACGGCTGGTGTTCGGTCACAGTCTGGGTGAGGAGCGGTCACTGAAGCGGGATCAGTAACTGGGGGGAGAGCGGTCGCTAGAGCAGGATCGGTCGGTGGGGCAGGGGAGTTTTCTGTACCTGCGTCTGATGTGGTTCCACCGATGCCGGTCCGCTCCGCTGATGAGGACACTGGAGTTGGCTGCTTTCCTAACCGCGATTCTTCCAGTGCGATCTTCCTGCACAGGTCCGACTTCCATTTCTTCACTGCTGTCGACTCTGCATCCGGGAGTTGGTGGCTCGGCTCCTCCGCTGGCGACTCCAGGAAGCCTACATCCTCCAGCGGCGGCATGCCCGGGTACTCCTCTGGTGGTTCGAGACAGTTCTGGGTCACTTCGTTGTTGTTCGGGTACCCGCTGGTCGCCATCCCTGATTCTGGGTCTGCAGCCGCACATGCACGCTGCTCCTCCATTTTCAGGGGGCGGACCTCCTCCTTGTTCCTGCCAATAAGAGGGCAGACCTCCTTGGCTGCTGGGCACATCTTCGTCTCGTAGCAGCAGTCAGAGGGGGCGGTCGTCACTTTTGGCGCCGCTTTGGTAGTCTCCTCCCATGTTGGCACGCCCTTCTCCTGCGCTCCTCGTGGCGTGGTAATGGCGGCGGTTTTGGCGGGAATTTTGGCGGTCTTTGGCAATACACATTTCTTTAGTAAATCACAGTTTAAGCACGATTCTGGCACAGTCTCTAGGCACACATTACCCGATTTTCAGGCTTAAGTAGATCCTGTTCATGATGCCAAAAGATTGGAGCGCCCCCGCGGGGAGTGGGGTACTCAGTATCGGGTCCTTCCGTTCTCAGGGGGATGTCACGGCGGCTGACCCGGTCCGTGGCCCATGGGACGTCCTTGTTCAAATGGGAAAGGTCTTTAAAGAGATATGTTCATGACGCCACCTGTGGTATTCGGTCAGGGTGACCAACGCTGCTTTAAGGAGTCCGCTGGGGTGATGTTATGGCAGCTAGATGGTATACATTCCCACAGGTGAAGCATGTCCCCAGGGCTTCCTAGTGTGTAGATGGTGGATGGTGTGAGGCGCAGTGAAGAACGAGGACACAAGGTTGCAGTCTCTTTACCTTTTACTGAAGGCTTCAGCATCCACAGTCCAGAGCACAGACCACAGGACAGGCAGAGTCCAGCTGGTTTGGAGGCAAATCCAGAGTCCCCTTATCCAGGTAGAAATCAGTAGCCTTCCTCTAGCGCCTTGGTGTTGTAGTACCTTACTGCTAAGCCTCTCATAAGGTCTTCACAGATGTCGTAGATGTTATGTGTGTCTCTCTCTCCCCCAGATGGATAGGACAAACCCGTATGACCAGTGGCTTGAGGCTTTTTACAGGGACTCTATCACGCCCCAGCCTCTCGTGGGTGCCACCTTGCCTCCTGGGTATGGGGTGGATCAGTAACTTGCAATTAGCTGTCCTGCCGGTCTCTGGAGCAAGGCATAAAGGACTGTTGCTCCCTCAGTGTTCCGGCTACCGGGATCCTGCGCCTCAGGAGGCAGCCTGTGTAGGGCAGAACTCCTTCTGGTATCCACTCCTTTGCTATAATAATAATAATTATAATAATAATAATAATTTTTATTTATATAGCGCCAACATATTCCGCAGCGCTTTACAAATTATAGACGGGAATTGTACAGACAATAGACATTACAGCATAACAGAAATATAGTTCAATACAGATACCAGGAGGAGTGAGGGCCCTGCTCGCAAGCTTACAAACTATGAGGAAAAGGGGAGACACGAGAGGTGGATGATAACAATTGCTTTAGTTATTTAGTTATTGCTATGACTTCTTCACCCTCTCTACAATACAGTTCTCTTGTCGTGTCCTTTCTTAGGAACTGCCGCACTCAGAGCAGGCGCAGCTCCGTGTCCCTCTGTCTCAGCCTCTGACAGGCTCCTACCCCTGCCCGGGACCAACTACCTGAGCAAAGCTCAGCCAGCAACTGCCTAACTTCCTCACCAGGCAATCAGTTTTACCTAAGTGTGAAGAGTGCCCTAATAAATAGGAGCGTAGCTCCCCCTGGTGGCCTGGAGTACGAAATGTGTTGCAAGTTTGTGATACCTGGATTCGGTTGTCTTTCCTTTGCCTCCAAACGTAACATCACTCCCCCTAGAGGAGAATGATATCACTGCAACGACCAGGACCCTGGGGCACTGCACATAACACTTTGCTAAATGTATGGTAACCACAACCTAGGAAAAGGTGTATAATACCAGGATAAGAAGAAGATCATGCAAAAATTCTTAATTTTAAAAATTATAATTTTATTGAAAAGGTACATAAAAAATTTATAAAATGACAGGAAATGTCTCATAATAGGGATACATAAATGCATAATTAGCCTATAGAAACCCAAGACTTAAAGGGAACCTGTCAGCAGGATTGTGCTGTGAGTAACCTACAAACAGTGTCAGGTTGGCACCGTTATACTGATTAAAATGATACCTTGGTTGATGAAATCCGTCTTGTGGTTGTTTGCAGTTTTCAGTTACAAAGATTTTCATACTTCTGGGTGGTCCCATGGTAGGGGGTCTTTATGTGATGCTCTGCTTGCATATTCATCTGTATGGCTTATGACAAGTCATTGATCCCTCAGTGACTTGGCCCCTATTTTACATACTGAATATAATATGGTTTGGAAAAAATTTTAAAAATTCACATTCAGCAGGCAGGCGGCGGCGCCTGCACTGTAGCATGATCACATCTATAATATCCATTTATGGTTAATATTTTATCTAGTCATATAAATTCAGAAAACAAAATTCTCAAAATGGCACCGCCTGCACAGTATCGTCTATCGGTGATCCGATAAATGCTACTTCTTTTTTTCTCCACCAAGATGGCACTGGCAACACCTGCACAGTAGCATCGGCGAACCGAGGGAAAAAAATGTTTGCCTCTACCAAAATGGCGCCAGCGGCATCTTGGTGGGGATTAAAAAAAAATTCCTCTAGTAAAATGGCGCTGATGGTAGCGCCTGCGCAGTAGCATCTATCGCGTTCTGAATTATGCAACTGTGCCAGCGCCATTTTGTGAAATAATTTTTTTTCTTCTGTAGAAAATTATATCATTTATTATAAAAATAACTAAATGCAGTGCCAGTAAGTGCATGGGTGAGTGCACTGGTGATATTCATGGACATGTGCTGGTACAAGCCGGGGACGCCAAACCGTTTGACAGGATAACTAGGGGTGGCTGCCGCCAAGAGTCAGCGGAAATCCTCCATGTTTACCAGCCTTAGGCTATGTGCACACATTGCAGATTATTTGCGGTTTTTTAGCGTTTTTGCGCTATAAAAACGCTAAACCGCAAATAATCTGCATACATCAAGCATCCCATCATTTATAATGGAATCTGCAATTTCTGTGCACATGATGTGCGTTTTTCCGCATGAAAAACGCATTGTGGAAAAATAATGAACCTGTTCATTAATTTTGCAGTTTTTTTCGCGGATTTCCCACTGTCTAATGCATTGGGAAATGTCCCGGAAAAACCGTGTCAAAACTGCGCAAAAAACGCGCAAAAAAACGCATGCAGATTTCGGAAATGTCCGGATTTCCACAGGAATTTTCTGCATGAATTCCTGAACGTGTGCACATAGCCTTAAATGTCAACATTTCCACAGCAAGCAGCCTGGAAATGTGTCCATTTAGCATTTGGGCATGTGGCTGGGAACTTTCTTAGCCTGGGGTAGGGGCAGCTGAATCCTTGGCTGGAACAAAGATGTGGAAGTCCCTGATGATGGTAAGTCAGAATGTGCAAGGATAGGTGCAGGACAGTAGGCATCTGTGCCAGTGTTTTGGACAGGGGTTTGGAAAACACCTAGCAAAATTTGCTAGCCAGCCCCTCATCATACCAATATATGATGCTGTGTATTTTTTTTTATTTGCTACGTGTGCCATTACAGGCACTGATCCATTGTAACATACCAAGGTGCAGTCTGCTCTATGGACACTTAAGTTCCAGTCATTTAAGTTGTGATCTGATCTGTGTGTGGTACTGTGTATGGCTAGGTCTGCACGTTGAGTACTCATTCAATGCATGAATGAAATAATATCTCTGAAATTTAGAGACAGACGTTTGTTAAGCAAGTTGCCAGTAGAGGGAGTAAGGGCGCCGCTGTAAGCCATTGAAATAATGTATCTTGAATATCTTGTTACAAGAAAGATTTTTCTTTGTAATATTTTGTAAGTATGCTGTAAAATCCAGCAAAAGTAATTTAATATGTCAGAATCAAGCTATAAACAGAAATAGAGGTACATCATCATAAAACTGGTTCTAATGCAATGACAACTTCGTATCAGTTAAATAGTCACACAATTAAACAACTAATATGTACAGGAAAGATATATATCTTGTTGGTTTTTTTTTGTTTTTTTTTGTCTGTGCTATGTTGTGCATAAATATGTGATTCTTCAGAATTTGTTTTAGTCTTTGCCTGATGAAGAGAACTGTGTAGTCTCGAAAGCTTGCAATTTGTTACCATCTTTTCAGTTAGCCATTAAAAGGTATCAACTACTGAGGACTCTCAATTCTAAATATTTTTCTTCACAACTAATATGTAATATTTTTATTATCCTAAGGCTACGTTCACATGTTGTGAACTAGGCGCAGCAATAATGCTGAAAACACGGTCAGAATGATGATCAGCCCAGTTTTCAAATGACTACAACTGAAAGTGCAGAGAGATTTACTGGACAAGCAGGGGGTAAGTAAAGCTCATTTTGTTATTCGTTAGATAGAGTAAGCGAATGCAATAAAAAAATAAACATGGAAAACCCCTTGAAGGTCACTGTGTGATTGCAGATTGCCAAATCTGCACACTATCATGATTCCCTAGTATTACTCATGCCTGGCAGGATGTGACTGCATGTATTCGATTTGCATACTTGCAGTCATGTGCCAACTAGACTTCTGTTCTCCTCAAAATTTTCAATGTTCAGTTCTATTGAGAGAAGCCAGCTGAGTCTAGGTATGTGTGACTGTAGACATTGATGAGAACGATCAAATCCTTTAACAAGTACCTTTTTTGTGCTGTCCTGATGTTATGAAAAATGCAGCAGATCCTGCTCTTCTATACATTCGAGAACTATTCAGCATGCTGCTGTCTGGAGAGATGCAGTGCATGTCCGTCTCCACGGGTGAGCCGCGGACGTCTATGTACGTATAATGGGCATGGGATTTCTTGAAATCCCATCCACTATGCTATAACAACTGGACGCTGCACAAGTATGCATCATCCAACCCGCAGCGTTTACTATGCACATACCCTAAGGGATAACTTCTCTGCTTTTGGAGACTGACATGCCAGTGTAAGGAAACTTATAGGCAATGCAATGCTCCTCTGGAAATTTAAATATTGCAAATTGAGATTCTGGTTTTGCTTTTATCCTACGTTATATGGCAAGTCTCGTTAAAGAGTCAATATTGACTTTTAGGCTTGCTACTTCAAATAGGTGGGACTAACGTTCAAGTCCTCTCTGAAGAGACAATTTGAATATTTAATTTTCCAGAGGAGCATTGCATGACTTATAAGTCTCCTTACAATGGCATGTCAGGCATGTCACTCTCCACAAGGAGAGATGTTACCCCATCAACCTGCCAGATGTAAGTCAAATGGATACACTTTTGGCCTAATTTTATCCTTTGTAAGTTATTATTATTATTTATTTATTTAGCACCGTTGATTCCATGGTGCTGTACATGAGAAGGGGTTACATACAAATGACAGATATCACTTACAGTAAACAAACTAACAATGACAGACTGGTACAGAGGGAAGAGCACCCTGGCCTTGCGGACTTACATACGATACAAGTCTTTGGAATCTATGCTGTACAGCCCTAATTTCACCAGTAATCTGGCGTAAAACACTTTGATAAGTTGCTACATTTTTGCACAACTTGAGGTTGTGCAAAAAGTTTGTAACTTTGGCGTTTTCATGCCAGTTTTGCCCAGTTTAGCAAAAATGTGCAGAACACCTCAGCTTATCCACTCTAATTCATGGCTAGTTGTGGCGTACATTACAGAATAAGATTTATCTCGAAGTGTAAGCCATTTTTCAGACGCACTTGAGTCATTAAGAGGCACCTGACTCCAACACATCCCCTCATTAAGACCTGTGTTGATCACTCTGGTCTTGATGAATTGGGGCCTATAAGTCCACATCCTTTTTGGTTTAGACAGACATCTAGTATAAAGGTGAAAATATCTATGTTATAATTTCTATAAGTGAGAGTGACAAACCTGTCATCTCAACCACAGAGATCTCTAGTGATGGGGCATGTATTTACTTGCTCTGTCATAGTTCTGGATGTCTGAGTAATGCATGTTAGCACAAGTTATACCATAAAGACACGATACATTTTCCATGTTCATGTTACTATTACCTACAGCAAAAGGAAGTGTCAAGAAAGTATTTGTTTTCTTCTTGGAATATTCCATTTTATTTGGCAATTTTCCCTACAAATATACAGTTATATGAAAAAGTTTGGGCACCCCTATTAATCTTAAGCTTAATGTTTTATAAAAATTGTTTTTTTTGCAACAGCTATTTCAGTTTCATATATCTACTAACTGTTGGACACAGTAATGTTTCTGCCTTGAAATGAGGTTTATTGTACTAACAGAAAATTTTTTTTGAATGCAGATTGCACATTTTCTGTTAGTACAATAAACCTCAATTCAAGGCAGAAACATTACTGTGTCCAACAGTTATTAGATATATGAAACTGAAATACCTGTTGCAAAAAAAAAAAACAATTTTTATAAAGCATTAAGCTTAAGATTAATAGGGGTGCCCAAACTTTTTCATATAACTGTATAAATGTGAAGTTTAACATCACACGTTTTTCATGTGTTAGCCTAGGTGCACTTTGAGTCTGTGCAGTTAGTCTACAGCAGTGTTTAACAAACTTCCTCATAGCCCCCAACAGATCATGTTTTCAGGATTTCCAGTATTGTGCGGGTGAGAGAACTAGTGGCATTTACTGATGCCTTGATAGTAATTCCATCACCTGTGCAATATTAAGGGAATCCTGAAAGCATGATGTCTTGGGGGTCCTGAGGACTGGAGTTTTGGGAACACTGACCTACTGCATACATTGGAGCTTTAGCCAACATATAGTGTAACGTTGCCATTCAGTAGATAAAGGCCAAATGTGTGTTCTTTCGGCCTCCCCTTTCAGGTATTCAGCTGTGTACTTTTTGTTTAACCATATAAGAAAGCGCAGCAGACTATGCTTTTTTATATGGAGGGATGCTGCAAAGATACCTATATCATGCAGTATATGTTTTTTTTTGTTTTTTATTTACAGAGGGGCCTAATGGTGGACAGAAGCCATGATATATCCTGATTATGGTCACAACTGATTGCATACCACCTGAGTATATGCGCATGACAGTGAGCACAAACGTAATTTGTACCTAGCCTTACACATGATCACAAGAAAAAGTGGTGCTGGCGATAATAAAACTTTGAGTCTCTTTGGCTTCTGTTGACTCCATCTCTGAAAAAATCTGTGCAGTACTATTATAAACTAAAGTGATGCAAACCTTTTCTGATACCATTTTTCCATTTCCTAATAATGTGCCACTTGTAGTGACACTAGTTTAAAGGGAACCTGTCACCCCCAAAATATACTACGTGAGCTGGGCAATATACTATGTGGACTGGGCAATATACTACGTGGCTGGGCAATATACTACATGACTGGGCAATATACTACGTGACTGGGCAATATACTACGTGGCTGGGCAGTATACTACGTAACTGGGCAATATACTACGTGACTGGGCAATATACTACGTGGCTGGGCAATATACTACGTGACTGGGCAATATACTACGTGGCTGGGCAATATACTATGTGACTGGGCAATATACTACGTGGCTGGGCAATATACTACGTGGCTGGGCAATATACTACGTGGCTGGGCAATATACTACGTGGCTGGGCAATATACTACGTGGCTGGGCAATATACTACGTGGCTGGGCAATATGGTGGGGGATAGATGGAAGTAGTGAATGGGCTACACACACACAAACCTAAAATGACTTTGATTAGGGAACATGATAGGCCGCTCTGAACAAATGTGTTTTGAGGGAGCGCCTAACACTGTGCAAATTGTGGATGGTCCTAATATCTTGGGGTAGACTGGCAAAGAGCAGACACGCCTGAATGCCGATTAGCTAGATGGACAACCCTGGCTGCTGCATTAAGGATAGACTGGAGAGGGGAAAGTCACGTGAGGGGGAGGCCAATTAAAGGGAACCTGTCACCCCCAAAATCAAAGGTGAGCTAAACCCACCAGCATCAGGGGCTTATCTACAGCATTTTGGAATGCAGTAGATAAGCCCCCGATGTAACCTGAAAGATGAGAAAAATAGGTTAGATTATACTCACCCAGAGGCGGTCCCGGTCCGGTTCTGGTCCGATGGGTGTCGCGGTCCAGTTCGAGGTCTCCCATCTGCGCTATGCACTCTCCCATGCTATTAGCACCGCCAGCTTTCCTTCAGCATTGGAGAAGCATTGAGACCACCCAGCTCCAGAGCAGCGCTTGCAAGCAATATAGCAAATAGCTTGCAAGTGCAGAGATGGCTGGTAACCTAGGCACCGAGCAATAAATGATAGAATAACAAAATGCCTCCAATATTGAGAACAGTGAGAATTTTTTATAAGAGGTGAATTACAAAGTTGTTTGTTTTTGCAAGCAATTAGCAGTTTTAGCTATATACCAAGATGAGAATCCTTTTTACAATGCTCTATATATCTCTGCTTCAGAACCATACACTGACTAAACCTTCTATTATTCGCCTATTTTTTAGGGTGCACTATTGTATTGTGACCTGTGATCAGTCTTGGCAGGTCTATGCTCAGGAGCTAAGGCACATGGTGGACTGAAGGTTGGAGGCACACACCTTGCTCTGTTTTAGTACTAAATGTGACAGACCTGGTGCAGCATGATAGGAAATAGTCCAAAAGTGAGTAGGCTCTATTAAAGAATAATATTGTGAATAAAACAACTGTGCAGGGCAGGTAATAAATATCTAATCCTGTGGGACCTGCTGCCTACTCCCCCATGAGATTTGAAAGCCCCAAGTGCCACTTTCAACTTTATCCGCATCTTCGGGGTGAATATGAAGTTAGAAGCTGCAGCAGAGCTCAGCAGCTATCAACACTGTGCCCTGCACTTTATCATTGTAGCCTACCACATACTACTTTAGGCCTGCAGAATGTGAAAATGCTTCTCTAGTACTGTAAGTGAAGTTACAGCAATGCACCTGTCTGCATTGTCCTGTGGATGAGTCGGGCCACAGCAGGGGCAGGCACTGACAGCTTGGGGCTCCAGTGCAAGAAATGTGTCTGGGCCCCCTCCTTTTATGGTGGCAAAGATATATATATATATATATATATATATATATATATATATATATGTATATATATGTGTATATATATATATATGTATATATATATGTATATAGATATATATCTAGATATATATATATATATATATATATATATATAGATATATATATAGATATATATATATAGTATATGAGATAAAGCTACCTGAGTGTGTTGGGGGACACTAGCTTGGCAGTGGGATTGAAGCACCCAGGTACGTTTGCTCACAAAAACAGTCTATCCGGTTTATTAAACCTCATAAACTGTGTAATGACCAGAGGTCCGAATAAGATCCAGTGAGTCACAAACCAAGACCAAGGCAGAAATCTTCAACAGTAGTTTACTCAAAGGCAAAATAAGTAAGGTAATAAGAGGAATACTCAGGCAGATGCACCCCAAAGATACACTAATTCAGCAGCAGCTGAAATCACTGTGCCACTCCAAGGTCTCCTGAGAACTGTATACTCCAACAGGCTAGTAATCAATTTACCTCACAGAACAACTCAATACAAGAACAAACGTAAATTGAATGTAGTGTTATCAAGAGGAGCCCCTGGAATGACACACTGAGTATAACTTACACACATCTACTATGCGATACACCTCTAAAGTAACGATTAAACACTCTGCAAAGGGATACCCGGGTATCTATGACTATGGTACCGTAACCTAAGATGAGGCCTCTCTCAGGCAGGATTCCACACAGGCTGCAGCCAGTCCAAGTCTTCAGCGCCAATAAATTACAGCACGCTTCTCCGTCTTGTCGGCCGATGCCGAGCCCAAACGCCGGGGACTTAGTTTAGTGGACTAAAGAAGTTGTCTCTTCTCCTGTAGTTCCTAGAAATGTTCTTACAACAATCCGTCCGTCTTTATATATCAGCAGTCTGTCCAAACTTGTTTCTCAACTCAATGCACAGGGACTCCACAGACTCTCAAGTACGTACTGGGCTTTCAGTAAAGTCTCAGTCTTCCAAAATAAAAGGTTAAGTGTTTCCAGAAAAACGTTAGCAACAAAAACAAGTCTCTCACATAGTTGATTCTTCTCGAAGCTTGTCTCCAACACACTGGCAGCAAATTCACACAGTCTCTTTCTATAACACTGCTGCTTCCTTCTCCTTCCCGCCTTTTCTTCTCTGCTCTCTCTTCCTTATCTCACAGTTTACACAACCGACACCAGACCCCACCCACCAGCACACATAGTCTCCGGGGGCCTGGCAGTGTCTGTCCTTTGCTGCAGCAGGCAAAAACCACAGGGTCCTAGTGCCCTCTCAGTGGGACTACAGTTCACCCTCTTACATGCCACCCCACTAGAGGTTGGCGTCCTCGACATACCTTCCCACTCAAATTCATCCTGAGCATATCGCTGAGGCGGTATTCCAGCCGTAGATCGTGTAGTTCTCCTGAGTCCTACATCAACAGGTGCAACCCTAGAGGGAGCTAAAGTCACATCCGAGGTCGTGTTAGCGGGCGCAAGTGGAGTTGTCTCCTTCTGCGGTTCGATGTCCCGTGATACAGCGTCAGGACCAAGCAGTCGATCTGATGCGCTCTCCTCAACATTCTTATCACACAAGACCAGATTGGTCAGAGGGGGCAAATAAGCAGGCGCAGGAACAAGCACACCATCAAACTCAAGATCATTCAGAGTTCCCGCCCCTTGGGACACGGCCTCTGGCTCTGGGGGAATAGGCGCCGAATCTTCAAACCAGCACCGTTGTAGCATGTTACGGTACAAATTATGGGTTGGCCCCCCTGTCCCCACCGGCTCGACCTCGTACACTGGAATCTCAGGATTCACCTGTTTTTTTTATCAGATACGGTATCGCCTCCCATCGGTCACTCAGCTTTCCTGACCATCGTTTTGTCCTCACCAACACTCTGTCTCCAGGGGAGAACAACTCTGTTTGTACGGGTCGCGTGTCCCTATGGACCACCTGGCGAAGGCGGTCGCCCACCACCTGATGCACCACCCTCAACCGCCGCCGATGCTCTCGTACCCACTCGGATGCAGTCCAAAGGGGGGCGGAGGAGGGATCCGGCATGTTCAAATCCTCAATGTCCCGGCCAGGTCTACCAAACATCAACATGTGGGGTGAGTAACCAGTAGTACTGTGCATCCTGTTATTGTAAGCCCACATCAATTCGGGGAGATACTCAGGCCAGCGTGTCTGTTGCTGACCCTCTAGGGACCTCAACATTTGCAACAAGGTCCGATTAAAGCGCTCACACGCCCCGTTACCCTGAGGGTGGTAAGGCGTTGTTCTCGACTGCTCGATACCATAGAGCTGGTGCAACTCCCTCATCAGCGTCCCCTGAAAGCAGGCCCCTTGATCTGAATGTACTCTCTGCGGACACCCGAACACTTGGAAGAAATGTCGACACACGGCCTCAGCCGCTGACTTGGCCGTCTGATCTCTTGTCGGCACCGCTACAGCATACTTGGTAAAGTGATCTGTCATCACCAGGCAATAGGAGTACCCTGACGTAGAGTACCCTATCAAAACGTAGTCAATCATGAGTAGCTCCAGTGGAGCTGAAGTCTTAATAAACTGTGTGGGAGCCCGCTGTTCAGGGCTTTTGTTGAGCCCACAAATTCGGCATTGCCGACACGCGTCGGCCACCATCCCTCCCAACTCAGGGCAATAGAGGACTCGCTGCAACCACTGAAGTGTCTTTTCACTTCCAAAATGGGCCCCCTTCTCATGCGCCTCACGAGCGACCACGGGACCCATCCCCACATGAATTATCAGTTGGTACCGATGCTGCAGCTCAGATGGCAGGTACACCTTACGATACAAAAGACCTTGTTCCACACACAATTTATCCCATTGTTGAAGGAGTTTCATTCCTTCCATGGACAACTGAGCCTTGTCCTCTGCACTGGGCCAGACCTTGTTTTGTACCCAACGACGCACAAGTGCAATGTCCGGACACTCATCCTGGACTTTTGTCCAATCTGAGGGTGTTTTACCCAGGACACAGGGCATTCCGGTGGCCACCCCACTTGAGTGTACCACACTTTGGAAGATAGGTATCTGCCCTAAAGCTGGAGTTTCAGTGTCCTCAAGTTGTTCGTCAACATCTTCCCCTGATGACCCAAGGGGCACTCTTGACAATGCATCTGCATTGCCGTTTTCTCGACCAGAGCGAAATTTAATGCGGTAATTGAACTTGGCCAGTCTGGCGACCCACCGCTGCTCCAACGCTCCCAGTTTTGCATTCTCTAAGTGAGCTAGGGGGTTGTTATCTGTCATGACTAGCACCTCAGCCCCTGTTAGATACCGGCGAAACGTTCTGTCATTGCCCACACCAGGGCCAGTAATTCCAGTCGGAATGAGCTGTAATTGGCCGGATTTCGCTCGGAGTCTCTTAAAGACCTGCTGCCATAAGAAATCACTCGCTCTTGGCCGTCCTGCACCTGTGCTAGTACTGCCCCCAACCCATGAAGACTACCATCGGTATACGACAAAAAAGGGGTGTCAAACCGGGCGTATGCCAGCAATGGGGCACTCGTGAGGGCGGTTTTCACTTCATCAAATGCCTTTTCCTGTAGGGGCCCCCATGGAATGGGGCGGTTTCGAGGACCCAGCGCGGTCCCTCTCAAAAGTTCGTTCAAGGGACCCACCACTTGTGAGAATTTAGGCACAAACCGCCGATAGTATCCTGCTAGGCCCAGGAAGGCCCGCACTTCTCGCAGGTCACAGGGAGGTGGCCACTCTTGTACCGCCTTAATCTTACTGGCTATAGGTAGTACCCCGTCCGGGGTCACCAGGTGTCCCAAATACTCAATCTGGTTCCGTAACAATTGACATTTTTTTGGCTTTATTTTCAGGCCGTAGCTCCTGAGCCGCCGGAGAACTTGAAGCAGCTTCTCCAGATGATCTTCAAATGAGGTTCCGAACACCACAATGTCGTCTAGATATATCAGGACTGATTCAAAATTTAGATCGCCTAAGCAATGTTCCATCAGGCGTTGGAAGGTTCCCGGGGCGGTAGCGAGGCCAAAGGGCATCCGGTTGAACTCAAAGAGCCCCATTGGTAAGACAAACGCCGTCTTGGCCCGATCTTTTTCAGCCATTGGGACCTGCCAGTACCCACTTGCCAAATCCAACGTTGAGAAATACTTGGCCCGACCCAGGGCCGACAGGGATTCTTCAATACGGGGTAAAGGATATGTGTCCCGTATGGTGTGGGCATTCAATTTTCGATAGTCCACACAAAATCGGAGTGTTCCATCCTTCTTGCGGACCAAGACTACAGGGGCCGCCCAGGGACTCCGGCTCTCTCGGATCACTTGGTTGTCCAGCATACTGGCCACCATGCTCTTCACCTCTTGATAGAGTGCCGGAGGGATTTGACGATATCTTTCTCTAATGGGTGGAGTATCCCCCGTGGGAATCTGATGCTCAATCGTCTGGGTACACCCGAAGTCCTCTCCATGTCGGGAAAAGGTCTCTTGATGCTCCCACAAAACTCTCTCCAACTGCTCCAATTGCACTGGGGTCAGCTTCTCCCGTTCCACCCCCATCTGCTCCATGATCACACGACCATTCCATTCCTCAGTAGGAGGTTCAGTCCAGCCTACCTCGACCGCAAATGTCCAGGATGACTGTTGATCTGGTCGCAGTTCGAATCCTGCATTTTCCGGCACCTTCTCTGCACAAACAGTTCAGCCAGTATGGTCCCAGCGGGAATTGTAACAGCCTCATCTAAAACATTGATGCATCGGACCGGCACCCGTCCATTCTTCACAATCGCCAAAGACCGGGCCACATGTACTTTGGCAAATGAGGAACTCTCTTGGGCGGGCTCAAGTAGCACTTCAAGCCCATTTAATCTCTCTGCAGCTCCCAGCGGCAGCATTAAGAGTTCCTCTTGTCTGGGTCCCAGCAGGATCGGGGCCCGCGATGGCACTCGGACCCGGCCCACCCGGCCACCTGGGACCACACTTTTCAGCAAGTCGCAACTCAGCACTAGACGGTGTAAAATTCTCTGTGTGGGTCGGTGTCTTGTCGCCCGGGCCCAGTATCGGGGTCCTTCACTGGCATACATCTGGTGATTCAAGTCTCGCAGCACGTTCATTCCGAGCGTCACCTCCATTCCTCTTCTAGGGGGGTGATCCACCAGTACTACCCCTTTCTGCCCCAGCTCTTGACCAAACATTTTTAACTGCATCCACACGATCCCTTTGACTAACAGTTGACCATCATTTGCGGCGGTAAGTCGTATTACTCGGCCATCCTCTGGCATCACTAGTCGACTGAAGTATCTCTCATATACTTCTAGAGGCATTATAGTACATTCGGATCCCGTGTCAACCAAGCACCTCATCTTCCGCCCTTCAAACTCCGCTTCCATCACTGGACTACATGCAAACAAATATTGCTCATCCCGTCGAGGGCTTTGTGCGGGTGGGGCCGCTGCTGCTTGCCCTCTCATGGCAGCGGCCGGAAGTTTAAAGCCGGCGACGGGGTTTCTGGGGCTGCAAGCGTCCGGCAGTAACGAGAGATGTGTCCCTGGTGCCCACACTTCCAGCAGGTAATTGTTCCTCGTGGACGAGGGTTTGACTCATTCTGATAGGGCGACCTGGCCATCTGTGGGGTCACCGTTCCAGGGGGTGGGGCAGAAGGCCCCCGTGAGGGGGTATAGGCGGGACCAACTGTCAGTTGAGACAATTTCAGCTTCAACTCCTTTACCTCAGCACGCAAAGCTTGTACCACGCTTACCAGCCCCTCTCCCCCTGACCCCGATGACCCACCTTCCTCCAGCTGGGCACTGTTCACTGATCCCTCGGGCACATGGGCAGATTTCTCTTCCCTTTCCACTGCAGCTCGGTAAATCTGCCAGAAAGATAATTCTGGTGCAGCCCGGGCCATTTCCAACAGTTTGTCCCGGAGAAGTCTATTGACTAACCCGGTGACGAATTGATCCCGGAGCAAGCGATCTACCTCCCGGAACGCCCCCATGGCCCCCGGGTCTAGTCGCTGCATCTCATTCAACGTCTCTTGCAAGATATTAGAGTACTGCATCAGGGACTCACACTCTCTTTGGGGACGATTAAAGAATAGGGACCGAAGCTGGGCCACACGCGCTCGGCCCCCCAAACTCCCCTCTAACAGTTCCAAAATCTTTTCTAACGTATCCCTCTCTGATTCTGGGCGCACCATCACCATACGCCTAATATCACCCTCCAGTGCATTTAATGCCAGCTCAGCGCATAACGCGGGGGTCAAATTACACATGCGCAGAATACTCCGGACCCTCTCAGCCCAATCTTGCAACGCCATATTGCGCCCATCGTATTTCGGCATGTGCTGAAGTAAAGCTCCTACAGGCACATATCCTCCCGGAGTCGCCGTGGCTGCCCGGGGAACCTCAACCCCCGAGGAGGATGCGGATACAGCGGGGTCGTTTCTACCCTCGCCTTCGTCCATGACAAACACTGGATCCTGCCGACTACGCCAAAAATGTAATGACCAGAGGTCCGAATAAGATCCAGTGAGTCACAAACCAAGACCAGGGCAGAAATCTCCAACAGTAGTTTACTCAAAGGCAAAATAAGTAAGGTAATAAGAGGAATACTCAGGCAGATGCACCCCAAAGATACACTAATTCAGCAGCAGCTGAAATCACTGTGCCACTCCAAGGTCTCCTGAGAACTGTATACTCCAACAGGCTAGTAATCAATTTACCTCACAGAACAACTCAATACAAGAACAAGCGTAAATTGAATGTAGTGTTATCAAGAGGAGCCCCTGGAATGACACACTGAGTATAACTTACACACATCTACTATGCGATACACCTCTAAAGTAACGATTAAACACTCTGCAAAGGGATACCCGGGTATCTATGACTATGGTACCGTAACCTAACCACACAGGCTGCAGCCAGTCCAAGTCTTCAGCGCCAATAAATTACAGCACGCTTCTCCATCTTGTCGGCCGATGCCGAGCCCAAACGCCGGGGACTTAGTTTAGTGGACTAAAGAAGTTGTCTCTTCTCCTGTAGTTCCTAGAAATGTTCTTACAACAATCCGTCCGTCTTTATATATCAGCAGTCTGTCCAAACTTGTTTCTCAACTCAATGCACAGGGACTCCACAGACTCTCAAGTACGTAGTGGGCTTTCAGTAAAGTCTCAGTCTTCCAAAATAAAAGGTTAACTGTTTCCAGAAAAATGTTAGCAACAAAAACAAGTCTCTCACATAGTTGATTCTTCTCGAAGCTTGTCTCCAACACACTGGCAGCAAATTCACACAGTCTCTTTCTATAACACTGCTGCTTCCTTCTCCTTCCCGACTTTTCTTCTCTGCTCTCTGTTCCTTATCTCACAGTTTACACAACCGACACCAGACCCCACCCACCAGCACACATAGTCTCCGGGGGCCTGGCAGTGTCTGTCCTTTGCTGCAGCAGGCAAAAACCACAGGGTCCTAGTGCCCTCTCAGTGGGACTACAGTTCACCCTCTTACAACTGCACCACGAACAGTTCATTATTTACATCAACGGAACATCATAAGCACAGACAGTCTGTTCCAATGGCAGATACTTCTCTGCCCGTAACCCCCTTTATCTGGAGTTACCTTACTGGAGCTCCTGCTCCACACACTGACTCCTGTCAGTCCTGGTTCCCAGGGAAGCTGCCGAACTGGGATCACCATCCTTGTGACAGGGCACTTCAGAAAGTCCAGACCCGCAGACGGAACTGTAGCTTCTCCAACACAGTAGCCATCACAGGCTCTGCCTATACGGCCTTTCCGTGCGGTATTCAGGAAGTCCAGTCCCAGGCACTTCCAACACACAGGCCTTCAGTCCATAGCCTCACCATGTGCTTCCAGGAATCCAGTCCACTCCAGGACATTCCAACACACAGGCCATTCACAGGACTTCACACTCTGACCATTCAGGTCCATACACTCAACATGTGACCCAAACCCTGGTCACATTATGTACCTGTAACCACCCCCATAGGTGTGTGTGTGGTTAGCCAGTCGCACCCAGCTCTCCGACTAACCCTGCAAGCCTCCCTTTTAACTATACAAATACTTGTGGGACTACAGGTCCCAGAACAACAACACTACAGGCTTAAAGCGCAGACTTCCTCTGCGAGACATACAGTACCTGCCATTTACAATCATGCCGGACACTGTTTCATTATCACCATTACCAATACACACATACATACAGTGGGTATGGAAAGCATTCAGACCCATTTAAATTTTTCACTCTTTGTTTCATTGCAGCCAGTTGGTAAATTCAAAAAAGTTATGAGACGACAATAGACTTTTTGGTGATAATTCTAAACGGTATGTGTGGAGAAAACCAGGCACTGCTCATCACCTGTAAAAATACAATTCAAATAGTGCAACATGGTGGTGGCAGCATCATGCCAAGGGGGTGTTTTTCAACTGCAGGGACAGGACAACTGGTCGTCATTGAAGGAAACATGAATGCGGCCAAACACAGAGTTATCCTAGATGAAACACTCTTCCAGAGTGCTCTGGACCTCAGACTTGGCTGAAGGTTCACCTTCCAACAAGACAATGACCCTAAGCACACAGCTAAAATAACAGGGTAATATACTACGTAACTGGGCAATATACTACGTGGCTCTGTGCTGTATACTATGTCACTGGGCAATATACTACGTGGCTGCGCAATATACTACGTCACTAGGCAATATGCTACGTAACTGGGCAATATACTACGTAACTGGGCAATATACTACGTGACTGGGCAATATACTACGTAGCTGGGCAATATACTTCGTGTTTGGGCAATATACTACGTCACTGGGCAGTATACTAAGTGGCTGTGCAATATACTACGTGGACATGCATATTCTAGAATACCGATGCATTAGAATCGGGCCACTATCTAGTCTTACATAATCTCCTTTATCGTGTAAATTGCCGTCACTCATTACACAATGCCCTTGTTAAGCAAAATAACAAGAACACGCCATGTAAGAGACAACACAATACATAACAGCGGAGGAAGCGATATAATAAGGGACAGCACAATATATAACTAGACAGGATGGTACGTAGTAAGGGACAATGTTATATATAATAAAAGAGAAAACTGTAACTAAGGACGGCATTATACTTAATAAGTGAGTACACTATATACTAAGGGACTGTGCTATACATAATAAATGAGCACAATCAGGGTAGGACTGGGGTGTCTGGGACCCACAAGGGTAATGGACTCTAGGGGCCACCCTACAGCTATATGCAAATATCTGTAAGCCGTTATCCCTGTTAAAGTGGAGCATCGACTATCAAACGCAGGAGGCACCTGCACATCCACTGTGCACCACCATAACTAGGATGTACAATTTTGATAATTTACATTAAAGGGTTCTTTGGTTAAAACAAGTTGTCTCAGATCCATGGGCTCTACAGGATAGGTGATTGCTTAGGTCCGACCATTACAAACTGCACCGATCGGAAGAATGGGGAAGTTTTATCCCTGATGGGATACTTATCCCCATTTTAAAATTAAGCGGCAGGTGGGATGTCTGACCACAGCTCCATCCATTCTCTTTGGGGCTTCCAGAAAAAAACAAGTGCAGTTCTTGCAGCCACAGAGTGAATGAATGGATCAAGTCGAGCATGCCGCTCCAGTCTAATGGGGATACTCCACATTCTGCCGATTTGGTCCAAGCAATCAGACCCCCACCAATCAATACATTATCACTTATCCTGTGGAGAGGTGATTCCTTTTTTTCACAGGAGAACTCCTGTAAGTACATCTGTTCCACTGTGTTCCAAATATTTAATCTCTAATAGAAATAAAGAATCTTCTCATAATTAATTTTAGAGAGAACAAATGACCTCCATACTCAATACAAGCCACTAAACCAATAATACCACATACAAGGAAGAAATACCACCACATCATGACCAGACCACATGGTGACTGAATAATAATAAATACAAGGAACAAACACGTACACCATGAACAGACCACATAGTGTGATCAAATACCACATATTACCAGCATATAGTGACCAAATAATACCACATACAAGGAGAAATGCTACCACACCATAACTAGGCTACATATTCCACCTCATAGTGAACAAATAATACCATTTACAAGGGAGAAATACCGCCACACTGTTACCAGACCATAAAGTACCACCACATAGTCACCAAATACTACAATACTGATCATGAATAAAAACCACAATACTAACAACACTGTTATTACCACCAGTGAAATAATACACAAGAACTCTTTATATAGTGTCAGTGTACAGTTAATACAGTGATCATCGGTGACATTATACACAGGAGCTCTGTATGTAGTGTCAGTGTACAGGTAATACAGTGAACACCAGTGACATTATACATAGGAGCTCTGTGTATAGTGTACAGGCAATACAGTGATTACCAGGGACATTTTACACAGGGCTCTGTACATACTGTCAGTGTATAGTTAACCCTTTCATGACCCAGCCTATTTTGACCTTAAAGACCTGGCCGTTTTTTGTAATTCTGACCAGTGTCCCTTTATGAGGTAATAACTCAGGAACGCTTCAACGAATCCTAGCGGTTCTGACATTGTTTTTTCGTGATATATTGGGCTTCATGTTAGTGGTAAATTTAGGTTGATAATTTTTGTGTTTATTTGTGAAAAAAAATGGAAATTTGGCTAAAATTTTGAAAATGTTGCCATTTTCAAATTTTGAATTTTTATTCTGTTAAACGAGAGAGTTATGTGACACAAAATAGTTAATAAATAACATTACCCACATGTCTACTTTACATCAGCACAATTTTGGAACCAAAATTCTTTTTTCCTAGGAAGTTATAAGGGTTAAAATTTGACCAGCGATTTCTCATTTTTACAGCATAATTTCCAAAACCATTTTTTTTAGGGACCACCTCACATTTGAAGTCAGTTTGAAGGGTCTATATGGCTGAAAATACCCAAAAGTGACACCATTCTAAAAACTGCACCCCTCAAGGTGCACAAAACCACATTCAAGAAGTTTATTAACCCTTCAGGTGCTTCACAGCAGCAGAAGCAACATGGAAGGAAAAAATGAACATTTAACTTTTTAGTCACAAAAATGATGTTTTAGCAACAATTTTTTTATTTTCCCAAGGGTAAAAAGAGAAACTGGACACCAAAAGTTATTGTACAATTTGTCCTGAGTACACCGATACCCCATATGTGGAGGGGACCACTATTTGGGCGCACGACAGGGCTTGGAAGGGAAGGAGCGACATTTGACTTTTTCAATGAAAAATTGGCTCCAATCTTTAGCGGACACCATGTCGCGTTTGGAGAGCCCCTGTGTGCCTAAACATTGGAGCTCCCCCACAAGTGACCCCATTTTGGAAACTAGACCCCCCCCAAGGAGCTTATCTAGATGCACAGTGAGCACGTTGAACCCCCAGGTGCTTCACAAATTGATCCGTAAAAATGAAAAAGTACTTTTTTTTCACAAAAAATTTTTTAGCCTCAATTTTTTCATTTTCACATGGGTAACAGGATAAAATCGATCCTAAAATGTGTTGGGCAATTTCTCCTGAGTACACCGATACCTCATATGTGGTCACAAACCACTGTTTGTGCACACGGTAGGGCTCAGAAGGGAAGGAGCGCCATTTGACTTTTTGAATGAAAAATTAGCTCCAGTCGTTAGCTGACACCATGTCGCGTTTGGAGAGCCCCTGTGTGCCTAAACATTGGAACTTCCCCACATGTGACCCCATTTTGGAAACTAGACCTCCCAAGGAACTAAACTAGATGTGTGGTGACCACTTTAAACCCTCAAGTGCTTCACAGAAGTTTATAACGCAGAGCCGTGAAAATAAATATTTTCACAAGAGTAACAGGAGAAATTGGACCCGAAAAGTTGTTGTCCATTTTGTCCTGAGTACGCTGATACCCCATATGTGGGGGGGAACCACTGTTTGGGCAAACATCGGGGCTCGGAAGGGAATTAGTGACTTTTGAAATGCAGACTTTGATGGAATGGTCTGAGGGCGTCACATTGCGTTTGCAGAGCCCCTGATGTGTCTAAACAGTAGAAACCCCCACAAGCGACCCCTCTTTGGAAACTAGACCCCCAAGGAACTTATCTAGATATGTGGTGAGCACTTTGAACCCCCAAGTGCTTCACAGAAGTTTACAACGCAGAGCCGTGAAAATAAAAAATCATTTTTCTTTCCTCAAAAATTATGTTTTAGCAAGCAATTTTTTATTTTCACAAGGGTAACTGTTATGATCAGGTGACCTTGGAGCAGCATGAAAACTTTCACTGGAGTAGGTGGTAACTATACTGACAGCAAACCCTGATCTTATCACCGCAACTAGAAGTAGCCGTGGGGTGTGCCTAACAAAACCTAGACACCTCGACACAGCCGGAGGACTAAATACCCCTATAGATGGAAATAGGAATTTCTACCTTGCCTCAGAGCAGAACCCCAAAGGATAGGCAGCCCCCCACAAATATTGACTGTGAGTAGTAGAGGAAAAGACACACGTAGGCAGAAAACAGGATTTAGCAAATGAGGCACACACTAGCTAAATAGGAAAGGATAGGACTGGATACTAAGCGGTCAGTATTAAAAATCCTTCCAAAATTATCCACAGCAGAAAATACAAAAACTCCACCATCTAACTAAAGATGTGGAGCGTATATCTGCATCTCCAGAGAATCCAACAAGACCGAGAAAACACTGACACAGTCTAAGCTGGACAAGAGAAAAACAAATGAATAGCACAGAATATAAGCACACTGCATGTGTGCCACAGAAACAAAAACCAGACACTTATCTTTGCTGAATTGACAGCTGAGCAGGAGAAGCCAGAAAGTGATCCAACACTTTAGAAGAAACATTGACAACTGGCAAGGACTAATGAATCCTGCACACCTAAATATCCCAGTCAGAACTGCAATCAGCAGATACACCTGGCCAGGACTGTGACTCTGAGACAACTGCATTCCCACCTACAACCACTGGAGCGAACCCAAGAGCAGAATTCACAACAGGTAACAGGAGAAATTGGACCCCAATAATTGTTGCCTAGCTTGTCCTGAGTATGCTGGTACCCCATATGTGGGGGTAAACCACTGTTTGGGCGCATGTCGGGGCTCGGAAGGGAGGGAGCACCATTTTACTTTTTGAATGCAAGATTGACTGGAATCAATGGTGGCGCCATGTTGCATTTGGAGACCCCTGATGTGCTGTAACAGTGGAAACCCCTCAATTCTAACTCCAACAACAACCCCAACACACCCCCAAGCCTAATCCCAACTCTAGCCATAACCCTAATCATAACCCTAATCCCAACACACCCCTAACCACAACCCTAACCCCAACACACCCCTAACCCTAATCCCATCCCTAATTTTAACCCTAATCCCAACCCTAACCCCAACACACCCCTAACCATAACCCTAACCACAGCCTAATCTTAACCCTATTTCCAGCCCTAGCCCTAATTCCAACTCTAACCCCAAGGCTATGTGCCCACGTTGCGGATTCGTGTGAGATTTTTCCGCACCATTTTTGAAAAATCCGCAGGTAAAAGGCACTGCATTTTACCTGCGCATTTACCGCGGATTTCCAGTGTTTTTTTGTGCGGATTTCACCTGTGGATTCCTATTGAGTAACAGGTGTAAAATGCTGCGGAATCCGCACAAAGAATTGACATGCTGTGGAAAATACAACACAGTGTTTCCGCGCGGTATTTTCCACACCATGGGCACAGCGGATTTGGTTTTCCATAGGTTTACATGGTACTGTAAACCTGATGGAAAACTGCTACGAATCCGCAGCGGCTAATCCGCGTCTCCGGGTCCATCACTCAATGACGGCACATCCCTAGCGTACACCCATTGTGGGCGTGTGCTATTGATGCGTCCGACATTGCTGTCAATGGCGGCCGTAACGGACTATGTTACACCGCGTTTATGCCGTGGTGTAACATAGTCCGTCTAACGGACTGCTTAGACGCAGTGTGAACTATCCCTAACCCTAGTGGGGCAAAGAAAAAAAAATTTTCTTTATTTTATTTTTGTCCCTACCTATGGGGGTGATAAAGGGGGTTTATTTATTATTTTTTTTATTTTGATCACTGTGATAGAACCTATCACAGCGATCAAAATGTACTTGTAACGAATCTGCCAGCCGGCAGATTCCTCGGGCGCACTGCGCATGCGCCCGCCATTTTCCAAGATGGCAGCGCCCATGCAGCAGCTGGATGGACTTCGGGAGGGACACGGGAGGTTGGTAAGTATGATGTGGGGGGAGCGGACAGGAGGACGGAGGGGAGCGGAGGACAGGAAATGACAGGACAGAGGACGGAGGGAAGCAGATCGGTGGGGGGGGTCAAATCACGATCTCCAGCCATGGCTGATGCTATTGCAGCATCGGCCATGGCTGGATTGTAATATTTCACCAATTTTCATTGGTGAAATATTACTATCGCTCTGATTGAAAGTGAAAGTGAAACATCACTTTCAACAGCCAATCATAGTGATCGTAGCCACGGGGGGACTAAAGTACAACTCCTCCTGTCCCTGCAGGCCGGGTGAAATTACAGTTAACCCTTTCACCCGGCCTGCAGGAGCCCAATCCGGCCATGACGCATATGCTGTGTCACAGGTCGGATTGGCACAGGTTTTCATGACGCATACGGTGCGTCAAAGGTCGTGAAGGGGTTAATACAGTGATCACCAGTGACATTATACACAGTGTATATAGTGTATAGTGTACAGGTAATACAGTGATTACCAGTGACATTATACACAAGAGCTCTATACATAGTGTCACTGTACAGGTAGTACAGTGATCACCAGTGACATACACAGGAGCTCTGTATATAGTGTACAGGTAAAGTGACCACCAGTGACATTATACACAGGAACTTCATGTACAGTATATAGTGTCTAGTGTGTGTGTACATGTAATACACTGACTCACCAGTTACGTCTGTAGTTGAAGTCCTTCATCTTCACTTTTCTTCTCCATCCAGCACAGACCGCCATCACTTCTTCCAACCAGGACTTGTCTCTGCAAAAAATAACACACAGTCATCAATAGCTTACCACGTCTAGAGCTCATTCCCCTCTTTTTCCCTGACTTCTACACTACATCAAATGAAGGAAAAAAGCGACGTAGTGACACCCCCGGAATAGTATCAGGACCCCCCTTTTGTTCCCTCATGGAAAACCGTTTCCTAAGAAGTAAATTATATTACAGTTGTAATAATGTCTCTAGTTGGACTCTAAAGAAATGATGAAAAACTGCAGACACGTGAAAAATATATTTTGTCAAGAAGAGATTCCCAACATTTAAGTAAATATTCTACATTTTTAATGAAACACAATTTTAAAATAATTTAAAACAGGGGGAAGGAAAAGGGGAATGTGACCTCCAAGAAATGGAGAAAAACTGCCATCAGCCAATTGCAAACCTGAAAATGAATGGATGTAAGGACTAAAAAGTCAGAGAAAAAGTGGTGGGGGGGGAGCTGGATTGAGAGGCGAGCCTATATATTAGCTAGTAGGTAATCTATTATGCTGGTTGTATACCAAGTAGGCCTTTGAAAGGCTCTGCTGGATGTACCACAACTAAATATTTGTAGTCACAAAAAAATCCTATATATCTGCCGTGTATCTCATACCTTCCCTTACAGATAAATGGTGGCACAAATGTATAGGCGTGAAGTTGGTACATTTTTACTTCCACAGAGATGGTAGTACTAGTCAGGATGGCGTGTGTGTTTCCCTTTTAAAATGGCCGTCAACCTAGCAGAGGCCAGCGGCTGAATGTGTACGCTCGTCGCATGCGGCGCATGACGCTGATGTCAAACGCCGGTGACGACAGGCACACACTCATGAGTGTTGATCGGGAGGTGCGCCGCGGCGGTTCAGGTAATGAACGTTGCGGGCGCGTGACCCTGCCCCTGCAAAAACTCTGTCTGAGATTTTAAAGGGCCCATTCCCCTAAAAACCGCAATTTTTTTCTTCTCCTTCCCACCACCATCTCCCTGGACCACTACAATGGCCCACTGGAGATTTCCCTGATACCCCAGTATGCCAGTCCGGCCCTGAGTACACGATATACTAAGAGACTATGCAATAAATAAGTTAGTGCACTATGTACTAAGGAACTGTGCTATCCATAATAAGTGAATACACTATGTACTAAGAGACTGTGCTATACATACTGTACATTCCTGTATCTGTTTGCAATATCGGTGTGCTGCGAGCTTTAACAGACACAGTGAGCACGTCCTATTCTGATCCTCAAAATTGCATCAGAACAGGACATTCTCTGACCCTCACGGATCTTATGCTCAAAGCCGTGATTTTCACGGATGTGTGAATGGACCTATAAAACTCTACAACTCCGTGTGCTGTCTGATAACAAAAAAAAATCTGGCAGCACCTTGACATTTCACACAAATGTGAGAATGTGGCCTAAGGGCTTTTACAGGTAACATTATCACTCCTCGTCACACAGATAAAGAATAATTTTTACCGTATTTTCCAGCGCATAAGACGACTTTTTGACCCCTAAAAATTGTCCCAAAAGTCGGGGGTCGTCTTATACGCCGGGTACGGCGTGTGCAGGGCGCGATCCTGGATGTCGGCGTGTGGTTCCCAGGGTCTGGAGGAGAGGAGACTCTCCTTCAGGCCCTGGGATCCATATTCATGTAAAAAATAAAGAATAAAAATAAAAAACATGGATATACTCACCCTTGGACGGCCCCTGGCTCACAGCGCTGCTAGCGTCTGCCTCCGTTCCTAAGAATGCAGAGAGTGAAGGACCTTTGATGACGTCGCGGTCAGGTGACCGGTCACATGACCGCTCATGTGACCGCGACGTCATCGAAGGTCCTTCACTCTCTGCATTCTTAGGAACGGAGGCAGACGCTAGCAGCGCTGTGAGCCAGGGGCCGTCCGAGGGTGAGTATATCCATGTTTTTTATTTTTATTCTTTATTTTTTACATGAATATGGATCCCAGGGCCTGAAGGAGAGTCTCCTCTCCTCCAGACCCTGGGAACCACACGCCGTATAAGATGACTGGGCGCATAAGATGACTCCCCTCTTATACGGCGGTCATATCCCAAATTCCATATTTTATATGGAAAAGTTGGGGGTCGTCTCATACGCCCAGTCGTCTTATACACCAGAAAATACGGTATATCTATTGACTGCTGACATCTCATCTGATTAGACTAGTTTTCTTCTGTTTCTTCTCCATCTGATCAAATGCTCATTTCAACATCTCCCAACCACGACTCGTTTTGTTACGATGATTGTCGCAGCCCTAAAAATAGCAAGGTCACATACATTGTATACATACAGTGGGTAGGGAAAGTATTCAGACCCCTTTAAATTTTTGACTCTTTGTTTCATTGCAGCCATTTGGTAAATTCAAAAAGTTCTTTTTTTCTCTCATTAATGTATACTCTGCACCCATTCTTGACTGAAAAAAAAAACAGAAATGCAGAAACTTTTGCATATATATTAACCCCTTAGTGACGGAGCCAAATTTTTGAAATCTGACCAGTGTCACTTTATGTTGTAATAACTCTACAACGCTTCAACAAATCCCAGTGATTTTGAGATTGTTTTTTCGTGACACATTATACTTTCTGATAATGGTAAATTTAGGTCAATATGTTTTGTGTTTATTTATAAAAAATATAAAAAATTTGAGAAAAATGTTAAAAAATTTGCAATTTTCAAACTTTGAATGATTATCCCTTTAATCCAGATAGTCATACCACAGCAAACCATTAATAAATAACATTTCCCACATGTCTGCTTTACATCAGCACCATTTGTAAAATGTTATTTTATTTTGTTAGCATTTTAGGAGGATTAAAAATGTAGCAGCAATTTTTCATTTTTTCAAGGAAATTTACTAAATTTATTTTTTTAGGGACCTATCCATGTTTGAAGTGACTTTAAGGGTCTCATATATTGGGAAACCCCCAAACGTGATACAATTTTAAAAACAGCACCTCCTGACATATTGAAAACTGCAGTCAGGTAGTTTATTAACTCTTCAGGTGCTTTACAGGAATTAATGCAAAGTGGCATAACTGAAATGAAAATGTGCATCTTTACCACCTAAATGCCTCTAACTTCTGAACAGATTACTACAGCCATCAGACTCTAAAGGCCCCTTCACACTTAGCGACGCTGCAGCGATACCGACAACGATCCGGATCGCTGCAGCGTCGCTGTTTGGTCGCTGGAGAGCTGTCACACAGACCGTTCTCCAGCGACCAACGATGCCGGTAAGCAGGGTAAACATCGGGTAACTAAGCGCAGGGCCGCGCTTAGTAACCCGATGTTTACCCTGGTTACCATCCTAAAAGTAAAAAAAACAAACAGTACATACTTACCTACCGCCGTCTGTCCTCCAGCGCTGTGCTCTGCACTCCTCCTGTACTGGCTGTAAGCGGCCCTGCGCTTAGTTACCCGATGTTTACCCTGGTTACCAGTGAAGACATCGCTGGATCGGTGTCACACACGCCGATCCAGCGATGTCAGCAGGGAGTCCAGCGACAAAATAAAGTTCTGGACTTTCTTCAGCGACCAACGATCTCCCAGCAGGGGCCTGATCGTTGGTCGCTGTCACACATAGCGATTTTATTAACGATATCGTTGCTACGTCACAAAAAGCAACGATATCGTTAACAATATCGTTATGTGTGAAGGTACCTTAAGGCTGTGACTTGGTCGTGAATTGCCATGGCAAACATCAGGACGACAAAATCAAGATCTGAGGGCACCAATTTGGTTAAATAGGAAGCCCCCACACTCTGTTAACCATTTATAATGATGTAGTCACTATTGACAGCAGCATCTAAGGTCTTAAACAGAGTTGGATGGTGCAAACACTGATCGTGGCTGATGCAGCAAGTTGTCAGCTATAGTGGACAGCCGACAGCTGCGGGATTGTCACCTGTATGGGGAGGCTATTCTCTTATATCTCAGGTCAGTTAAAAGAAGTATTGGCTGTCATTAAGGGGTTAAAAAAAACTGAAATATCAGATGGTCATAAGTATTCAGACCCTTTGCTCAGACACTCATATTTAAGGCATATGCTGTCCATTTCCTTGTGATCCTCTGTAACGAATGGAAGCGGAAACACAGGTGGTGAAGTTCACATTCGTTTTTATTGATATTTTTGTGGAAGTTCGGGACCACGGTCCAGGGGGCTCCGAAGGGGGAGTGACTGCGTGAGCCCCAGGCACCCGTGGTAAGTCTCCTCAAACAGGGTTGGAATGGAATGCCTGGGGGACACGTGTGCTACCTCCATTTTGACCCCAGACACGTGGCAGCTGTCCCAGCGGGACAGATGGACAAGCAGGGTTAACGGATGTCATGGAGCTGACACAGGTTGTACTGGCGTTGTCCAGAGGTATGGATAGCTGAATGGCGGGACATGACAAAACTGGCGTAGACAGAACGGTCGTCATCCAGGATAGCTAGGTAACAGGTAGCTGATAGTCTGCGGAGACAAACAGTAAGCAGAGCACTGGCAGAACACTTCAGAAATGGGAAGCTAGCAACAGAGGACACTTGTTGCTCTGGCTCCCTCCCTATGGGGGAGAGGCTAGAAATAATAATTGCAAAGAAGCCCATGGTCAGAAGTACTTTTTGAAAAATGCATGCTGTCTCTTTAAGAGATCGGGAGCACAGGCACGCGCGACCTAAGCACTCTACCCGAGGACCTGCTGGCCGTGTGCCAGGAAGCAGGAGGAAGAGAGGAAGCAGAGGCTGCAGCAGGACGGCGTGGGGCCCGGCACAGAGTGGGAGTACCCAGGAAGGTACAGGACCAAAACCGGGTGTAACATCCTCCTTGAAATGGTTCTACTCCTTCATTGGAGTCCAGCTGTGTTTAATTAAACTGATAGGACTTGATTTGGAAAGGCACACAGCTGTCTGTATAAGACCTCACAGCTCACAGTGCATGTCAGACCAAATGAGAATCATGAGGTTAAAGGAACTGACCCAGGAGTTCACAGATAAAATTGTGGCACGGCACAGATCTGGCCAAGGTTACAAAAGAATTTTTGCAGTATTCAAGGTAAGAACACAGTGGCCTCCATAATCCTTAACCCCTGCCAATTTTTACAATTCTGACCACTGTCCCTTTATGAGGTTATAACTCTGGAACGCTTGCATGCATCCCGGTGATTCTGACATTGTTTTCTCGCGACATATTGTATTTCATGTTAGTGGTAAAATTTACTTGACATTACTTGCGTTTATTTGTGAAAAAAAATGGAAATTTGGTGCAAATTTAGAAAATTTCCCAATTTTCCAACTTTGAATTTTCATGCCCTTAAATCACAGAGATATGTCACACAAAATACTTAATAAGTAACATTTCCCACATGTCTACTTTCCATCAGCACAATTATGGAGCCAAAATTTTTTTTTGTTAGGCAATTATAAGGGTTAAAAGTTGACCAGCAATTTCTCATTTTACAACACCAGTTTTTTTAGAGACCACATCACATTTGAAGTCACTTTAAGGGGTCTATATGATAGAAAATACCCAAGTGTGACACCATTCTAAAAATTACACCCCTCAAGGTGCTTAAAACCACTTTCAAGAAGTTTATTAACCCTTCAGGTGTTTCACAGGAATTTTTGGAATGTTTAAAAAAAAAAAAAACAACATTTAACGTTTTTTCAGAAAAAGTTTATTTCAGATCCAATTTGTTTTATTTTACCAAGGGTAACATGAGAAATTGGACCACAAAAGTTGTTGTACAATTTGTTCTGAGTACGCCGATACTCCATATGTGGGGGTAAACCACTGTTTGGGCGCATGGCAGAGCTCGGAAGGAAAAGAGCGCCATTTGACTTTTCAATGCATAATTAGCTGGAATTGAGATAGGACGCTATGTCGCGTTTGGAGAGTCCCTGATGTGCCTAAACAGTGGAAACCCCCCCAAAAGTGACACCATTTTGGAAAGTAGACCCCCTAAAAAACTTATCTAGATGTGTGGTGAGCACTTTGAACCCCCAAGTGTTTCACTAAAGTTTATAACGTAGAGCCGAGAAAAGAAAAAATCCTTTTTTTCCCCACAAAAATGATTTTTTAGCCCCCAGTATTGTATTTTTCCAAGGGTAACAGGAGAAATTGAACCCCAAAAGTTGTTGTCCAATTTGTCTTGAGTATGCTAATACCCCATAATTGGGAGAAAACTACTGTTTAGGGGCATGGCAGAGCTCGGAAGGGAAGAAGTGGCGTTTTGGAATGCAGATCGAATGGTCTGCAAGCATCACGTTGCATTTGCAGAGCCCCTAATATACCTAAACAGTAGAAACCCCACACAAGTGACCCCATATTGGAAACTAGACCCCCAAGGAACTTATCTAGATGTGTTGTGATAACGTTGAACCCCCAAGTGTTTCACTACAGTTTATAACGCAGAGCCATGAAAATAAAAAATCTTTTTTTCCACAAAAATGAATTTTTAGCCCCCAGTTTTGTATTTTCCCAAGGGTAACAGGAGACATTGGACATTAAAAGTTTTTGTCCAATTTGTCCTGAGTATGCTGATACCCCATATGTGGGGGTGAACCACTGTTTGGGCGCACGGCAGAGCTCGGAAGGGAAGGAGCACGTTTTACTTTTTCAACGCAGAATTGTGTGGATTGAGATTGGATGTCATGTTGCGTTTACAGAGCCCCTGGTTTGCCTAAACAGTGGAAACCTCCAAATTCTAACTCCAACACTAACCCCAACACACCCCTAACCCTAATCCCAACCCTAACTACACCCCTAACGTAATCCAACTCTAGCCCCAACCCTAATTTACCCCCAATCCTAACCCTAACTTTAGCCCCAACTCTAACGGGAAGATAGGGAAAAATAATAAAATAAAAAAAGTATTTATTTCTAACTAAGGCTGTGATAAAGGGGGGTTGGATTTACTATTTATATCGGGTTTTTATGTTTGGCAGCTGTCACACACTAAAAAACGCTTTTTATTGCAAAAAATATTTTTTGTGTTAACATATTCTGAGAGCTATAATTTTTCCATATTTTGGTCTACAGAGTCATGTGAGGTCTTGTTTTTTGTGGGATGAGTTGACGTTTTTAATGGTACCATTTTCAGGCACATGACATTTTTTGATCGCTTTTTATTCCGATTTTTGTTAGGCAGAATGAACAAAAACCAGCAATTCGTGAATTTCTTTTGGGACGGGCGTTTATACCGTTCTGCGTTTGGTAAAATTGATAAAGCAGTTTTATTCTTCGGGTCAGTACGATTACAACGATACCTCATTTATATAATTTTTTTATGTTTTGGTGCTTTTATACAATAAAAACTTTTATAGAAAAAATAATTATTTTTGCATCGCTTTATTCTGAGGGCTACTATAACATTTTTATTTTTTTGTTGATGACACTGTATGGCAGCTCATTTTTTGCGGGACAAGATGTACCATGTTTATTTATATCCGTCTTTTTTTTTATCCCGTGTTATTCCACTTTTTATTCAGCTCTATGATGATAAAGCATTGTTTTTTGCCTCTTATTTTTTTTTCTTACAGTGTTCACTGAAAGGGTTAACTAGTGGGACACTTTTATAGTTCGGGTCGTTATGGACGCAGCGATACTAAATATGTGTACTTTTATTTTTTTTATTTACATAAAGAAATGTATTTATTGGAACAATATTTTTTTTTCTTTATACATGTAAATATTATATCGCTGATCTGACACTTTGCACAGCAAAAATCACCCTGTTGCAGTACTATGCATACAGGCTTGCCATTCGTGATGAGTTCAATCCCCTTGTAAATGCTGGGAAGTTGACGCAACAATTTATCGTTGACAGGTACATCAAAATTGAATCCGACAGGATCGAATATATAAAACAAAATCAAAAGGCATTACGCGTCGACAGTTATGCCTGTGTTATGGATCACATCCGTAATGCTGCATTACACCAAGGGCTAAAAGCTGGGACACCAGTAATTTTACCGTCCACTTTTATTGGAAGCCCAAGAGCTATGCAGCAAAATTACCAAGACGCCATGACAATTGTCTGAAAATTCGGAAAGCCAGATCTTTTTGTTACGATAACCTGTAACCCAAACTGGAAAGAAATTACTGAAAACTTAGAACCATGGCAAATGCCAGAGTTAAGACCAGATTTGGTTGCACGAGTATTTAAAATCAAACTCCAAGCCGTGCTTAACGAGATTTTGAAAAAACACATTTTTGGCCATGTAGTTGCCTATGTGCATGTAATAGAATTTCAAAAGCGTGGACTACCACACGCTCACATGCTTTTAATCCTCGGAGAGGAAGATAAACCGAGGGACAAAGAAATATTTGATGAATTGGTCTCTGCTGAAATCCCAAATGAGACCTGTGATGAGGGAACAGCCGCCATCTTGGAACAGGCATGCTATCAGATTGGCGTGACTCCATTTTGTCTCCTGGACACAGGAGTGCTCCTGGCCCCCACCTTTGCTAATGAATAGAGTTCCTATTAGTATGCTAACGGTCTGAGCTCAGTGTAAACTGTAGACGGTAGTTCAAAGCCCCATGAGGAAACCACGCCACCAGGGGGCTTGGAAATGCTTGGGGGCTTAATTAAAACACGCATGCCAAGTGGCCACTGGATACACATCTATTATGGCAGCCCAGCCAAACCGTCTCCAACATGGAATTGTGAATTATGGACGCATCGTCCGAGGTACAGGCTCATAAAAAATATTCTCCTTACCCTAAAGAAATTGTGCATCCAACAGTGTGACTCCCGTGACGGTGGAAGGTCTGAAACCCGAGATATAGGGATCAGCCTCCCACAGGGACCGAATGGGTCCAGGTTTGATCCCAGTACGACCGGCAGAACAAACCACAGGCGCTGGTACTGCCCGTGTGCTGATCCGATCATCCTGAGAGAAGTTATCCCATTTATTAGATATTGGAATAAATCTTGCAGGGAGACAGAGGGGGTGGAGATTGCTAAGCCCACCCAGCTGCAGGCAGGGGGGCTCAGCCAGGTATAAGAAGAAGCTGAGGTCACTGGGAGGCTCTCACTCCACAGAAGAAGATGATGATGATGACATCTTAAGGAACAGGGTATGCCAGCCAGAGGGGAGCAAGCACATGCTTTCTGGGGGCTGCCCGGCAACTAAGATTTGGACCTGCGGAATGCTGCGCGCCCCCAGCTTCCCCAAGCGACCTTCGACCTGGTAAATTGACCTCCAGCTTTATACCTTTAAGCCTTGTATTATTGTTGTTATATTGTACTCTGACTAATTCTTGATATATTTTTTGACTGTATATTTCTTGTAATTATCTAGTGCGCCCTTAAGGCAATTAAATCATAAATTAATTTTGGGCTGATCCTTTTACTCTGATTGCGAATCTTAGAATACCCAGGGTGGGTAACAGGGCAGTCTCCCCGGCGGCCATTTGCTCTAGGTGCAGTTCCTTTACTGACCTGAGAGACAAAGGGGGCGCCGGAGAGCTGGACCTGTGTAGTGACGTCACGGATTGGTGACGTGGGAGGAAGGGGTAATCCTTCACAGTGGTGGCAGCGTACGTGGGATCAGAGTAATAGTGTGCGTGGGACCCCTACTCCCAGACACTAAAGACTACCAGTGGTAACTTTCACTGCTGGGGTCTTAAGGTCAGCCCAGCACTAGACGGTCAGAGTGTAGATATAATAAGTTGTGTGCAAGGTCAGGGGTACAGCTGTGTCAGTAACCAGAGGTTCCAAAGATGGCGGAGGGCACCAGGAGTGCAGTGAGGGCGCAGGCCAGTGCTATGGCTTATGAGGAGGTGGTGGTGGACGGTACTGTTCCAGGCGAGGGGGAGCTCAGCCCAGACTCCCCAAGGAGCCAGCCACCCGTGCTTAGTCCGGCAAGGGACTACCCACCACCTACCCGCCCCAGCCTGTCCACATCAGCGGCCCTTGTTGCAGCGGCAGTGGCACGTCTCGAGGCGGGTAATGAAGACGCCTATGTGAGACTCATGGCAGCTGCAGAGAAAGCAGCGGAGGCCGAGCGTGCAGAACGCCGTGAAGCAGAGGAGCGGGAGAGGGCAGAACGCCGTGAGGCAGAGGAGCGAGAGCGGGCAGAACGCCGTGAGGCGGCAGAGCGAGCAGAGAGAGCGGCAGAGCGAGAGCGCGCAGAACGCCGAGAGGCGGCAGAGCGGGCAGCGGAGCAAGCAGCGGCAGAGAGAGCAGCGGAGCGCCAGCACCGTCTGGAGATGGCTCAACACGGGCTCCCGCTGGACGCCCCAGCACCACCAGAGTCCAGGGCTTCCAAAGTCCGGGCCGAGGACTTCCCTCTGCTTGAGAAGGATGGAGACCTGGATTCCTTCTTGCTGGCCTTTGAAAGGACCTGCCTTCAACACCATCTGGCCCCGGATCAGTGGGCAAGATACCTGACCCCCCGTTTGAGGGGTAAGTCCCTGGAAGTTTTGGGGGACTTACCTGCCGGGGCGGAGCAGGACTACAGCAGCATCAAGCGGGCCCTGATCCAGCACTACAACCTCACCCCAGAGTCTTACCGCAAGATGTTCCGGAGCCTGCAGCGGGGCCCAAAGGACACCTGGACCGACCACATGCGGGCATTGCTGAGAGCTGCAGAGCACTGGACCTCGGGTCTAGCGCTCACCACCCGCCAGGAGGTCCAGGAACTGTTCGTCATGGAGCAGTTCTTGTGGAACTGCCCAGAGGACCTCCAGCAGTTCCTCCGTGACCGGAAACCGAAGGGGGCTTCTGCTACAGCCGCCCTGGCAGATGAGTATGCCAATAACAGGGCGCCTGAGCCGAAGAAGCCTGCCAGCAGCACCTGGAGAGGGGGTAAGCCCAATCCTGCCCCTGTTTCCCCAGCCCCCAGAGTGCAAGGGGTGTACCCCTCTGCTGCCCTCCCCAGGCCAGGCGCAGAACCCAGACGTTGTCATCACTGCAACCAGCTGGGACACTTCAAGACCGCATGTCCCCAGCGTCTTAAGGCCCCATCCCTGTCCCCGAAACCGTCCACTGTTTTATGTGTGGGAGGGGGTGGTGGGAGGTCCCTGGACAATTACCAACCCGTCACTATCGGCCGCTCCGCGGTCATGGGACTGCGGGACACAGGCACTGAACGAACCCTGGTACGTCCTGAGGTGGTGTCCCCTCAAGACTTGGTACCGGGGAAAACCCTTTCCGTCTCCGGAATTGGAGGCGTGGAGCCGGCGCTGCCTGTCGCCAAGGTGTTTTTGGACTGGGGTGCCGGGAGGGGAATGCGGGAGGTGGGAGTAACGTCAAATATTCCTGCTAATGTATTACTTGGGACCGATTTGGGGCGGCTAGTGTCTCAGTATGTGGCCACTGAACCCCCAAGTTCGGCTCCCCAAGAATGTCATGACTCTACTGTGAATGTTGATGTGTTGAATGTGCCTCCAACAGTGGGGGAGGGAGTGAAACCTGAGGGTACTCCATACACTGACACCACACACACGGGGCTCACGGGGAGGACAGGTGAGGAGACTGTAGGGGAGAGCTCAGAGGTGGAGGGAGGGGCTGCTATGGGCAGTGTAGGGCCCCTAAGTGAATCCAGCCTGCTGAGTCTAGGACCCCTGCAGGAAGAGGAACAGACCATGGGGGGAGGAGGCGTCCCGGGAGAGGAGCCACCAGGTAAGACCCCAGGGCAGGAGTTCCCCACCCCCGGGATGTCAGGAGGGCAGGAAAGTCTGCCTGACCCGGCGACTTGGTCAGGGGCCGGGGGGAAGCAGGTGCTACCCATGGGCACAGCGGTCGTGGCCGCTGTCACCCGGAGTGGGAGCGCCGGAGCCCAAGGAGCCTTGCAGAGGTCCGACGGCTTCCCCCTCTCTGACCAAGTGGCTGAAGAGTCAGACAGCGGCCAGGAGACAGATCCCGGGGAGCTGACAGCGGATGTGGCGGTGTCGTCCATTCTCGCCACATCGAGTCAGGGATTTCAGGCAGTGTTGGAAGCCGACGCTAGCCTGAAAGCTCTCAGGGAGCAGGCGGCACAGCCTCCTGGGGAGTCAGACCGCGAGCGGGTGGTCTGGAACCAGGGACGGCTGTACCGGGTATCGGTCCAGCAGGGTTCACCGGAGGCGTGGCCCAGGGACCGACAGTTAGTGGTACCCTATCCGTTCAGGGCGGAATTGTTGCGGATAGCCCACGAGATTCCCATGGCCGGACACCTAGGGATCGCTAAGACCAGGGCCAGGCTAGCGCAGCATTTCTACTGGCCTGGAATGAGGACCGAGGTAATTGCCTACTGCCGTTCGTGTGACACCTGCCAGAGGGTGGGGAAGGCGGGGCGGCGCCCCAAAGCCCCACTGGTGACTCTGCCCATCATTGAAGAGCCTTTCTCGAGGGTGGCTGTGGATCTCATTGGACCTCTGTCCACTCCCAGTCGCTCCGGGAAATGCTTCATATTAACGGTAGTGGACTATGCCACTCGGTACCCGGAGGCGGTCGCTTTGTCATCCATTCGGGCTGACAAAGTGGCCACTGCCTTACTGGAGATCTTCTCCAGAGTGGGGTTTCCCCAGGAAATGCTCACCGACCGAGGGACCCAGTTCATGTCCCAGCTGATGGAGTCTCTCTGTAAGCAGATCCAGGTGCAACATCTGGTAGCCAGCCCGTATCACCCACAGACCAATGGCCTGTGTGAGCGGTTCAACGGCACCTTAAAGCAGATGCTTAAGATGTTGGTCGACTCCCACGGGAGAGATTGGGAGCGGTATCTCCCACACCTTCTATTTGCCTACCGGGAGGTTCCTCAGGCCTCAACGGGGTTCTCCCCCTTTGAGCTCCTGTATGGGCGACGTGTACGGGGGCCCCTTGCTCTAGTGAAGGAAGCGTGGGAAGGAGATTTGGCCACCCCTGGAGTGTCGGCCATTGAGTATGTTGTGCGCTTCCGGGACAGAATGACGGCCTTGACGCGGCCGGTGCATGACAATATGGCCCAGGCCCAAGCTGACCAGAAGCGGTGGTACGACCAGAATGCTTGTGAGAGGACCTACCAGGTGGGTCAAAAGGTGTGGGTACTGGTCCCCGTCCCACAAAACAAGCTTCAGGCAGCCTGGGAGGGTCCATACCTCGTGCACCAGCAGCTCAACGCCGTCACCTATCTGGTCACCCTGGACCACGCCCGTGGAAGGAGGAAGGCCTTCCACGTGAACATGATGAAAGCACATCATGAGCGGGAGGCTTGTGCCCACCCAGTGTGCAACCTCCCGGAGGAAGGGGAGGTAGAAACCCTCCTGGATCTGCTTACCCAAGTCAAGGCGGGTGGATCCATCGAGGATGTGGAGGTTGGCCACCAGCTTTCGGAGGACCAACGTTCCCAGCTGGGGGTCACCCTACACCCCTTTCGGGAGCTGTTTAGCAGCCTGCCCGGAAGGACTGAGGCAGCCGTCCACGATGTGGACACCGGCAATCACCCCCCGATCCGGTGTTCAGCATATCGGGTCTCTCTCGAGGTGCAGCAGCACATGCGCCAAGAGATAGACGAGATGCTGAAGCTGGGGGTGATCCAAGCATCCAACAGCGCGTGGGCTTCGCCGGTAGTCCTCGTCCCTAAAAAGGACCGGACTACGCGGTTCTGCGTGGACTACCGGGGGCTCAACGCTGTGACGGTCACCGATGCGTACCCAATGCCGCGCATCGATGACCTGCTCGATCAGCTGGCCGGGGCCAAGTACCTGACCATCATGGATCTGAGCAGGGGATATTGGCAGATTCCCCTGACCCCTAAGGCACGGGAACGCTCTGCCTTTATCACCCCATTTGGACTGTACGAGTCCACGGTGATGCCCTTCGGCATGAAGAATGCCCCTGCCACTTTTCAGCGGATGGTCAACACGCTGCTCAAGGGACTGGAAGGGTATGCGACTGCGTACCTGGATGACATTGCCATCTTCAGTCCCACCTGGGAAGATCACCTACAGCACCTGGCGCAGGTGTTGAGGAGGATCCAGAGGGCAGGGTTGACCATTAAGCCGGAAAAGTGCCAGCTGGGTATGAGTGAGGTCCAGTACCTGGGACACCGGGTAGGTGGGGGAGCTCTGAAGCCAGAGCCCGGGAAGGTGGATGCCATCACCTCCTGGCCCTCCCCCAGGACCAAGAAGCAGGTGATGTCCTTCTTGGGGACGGCCGGGTACTATAGGAGGTTTGTTCCACACTATAGCACCCTGGCCAAGCCCCTGACGGACCTCACCAAGAAGAAGCTGCCCGTCGCAGTCGACTGGACAGTCGCCTGCGAGACAGCTTTCCAGGCGCTCAAAACCGCCTTGTCTAGCTCTCCTGTACTACAGGCAGCCGACTTCACGCGGCCGTTCGTAGTACAGACCGACACCAGTGACTTTGGCCTCGGTGCTGTGCTCAGCCAGGTCGACACTACGGGACATGAACACCCCGTTTTGTACCTGAGCCGGAAGCTCCTGCCGAGGGAAGTGGCCTATTCCACGATGGAGAAGGAATGTCTGGCAATTGTATGGGCCCTGCAACGTCTGCAGCCATACTTGTACGGACGCCACTTCACCGTGGAAACAGACCACAACCCCCTCAGCTGGTTACACTCGGTCTCTGGGACGAATGGGAGGTTGCTACGCTGGAGCCTGGCTCTCCAGCAGTATCACTTCAGCATCCGCCACAGAAGTGGCAGAGACCATGGTAATGCTGATGGGTTGTCCCGGCAAGGAGAAGGTGTGGAAGGGCGCATGGGGGAACACAGGAATGTGATGCCCCCTAGCGCCCTCTAAAGCAGGGAGGTGTGATGAGGGAACAGCCGCCATCTTGGAACAGGCATGCTATCAGATTGGCGTGACTCCATTTTGTCTCCTGGACACAGGAGTGCTCCTGGCCCCCCACCTTTGCTAATGAATAGAGTTCCTATTAGTATGCTAACGGGCTGAGCTCAGTGTAAACTGTAGACGGTAGTTCAAAGCCCCATGAGGAAACCACGCCACCAGGGGGCTTGGAAATGCTTGGGGGCTTAATTAAAACACGCATGCCAAGTGGCCACTGGATACACATCTATTATGGCAGCCCAGCCAAACCGTCTCCAACATGGAATTGTGAATTATGGACGCATCGTCCGAGGTACAGGCTCATAAAAAATATTCTCCTTACCCTAAAGAAATTGTGCATCCAACAGTGTGACTCCCGTGACGGTGGAAGGTCTGAAACCCGAGATATAGGGATCAGCCTCCCACAGGGACCGAATGGGTCCAGGTTTGATCCCAGTACGACCGGCAGAACAAACCACAGGCGCTGGTACTGCCCGTGTGCTGATCCGATCATCCTGAGAGAAGTTATCCCATTTATTAGATATTGGAATAAATCTTGCAGGGAGACAGAGGGGGTGGAGATTGCTAAGCCCACCCAGCTGCAGGCAGGGGGGGCTCAGCCAGGTATAAGAAGAAGCTGAGGTCACTGGGAGGCTCTCACTCCACAGAAGAAGATGATGATGATGACATCTTAAGGAACAGGGTATGCCAGCCAGAGGGGAGCAAGCACATGCTTTCTGGGGGCTGCCCGGCAACTAAGATTTGGACCTGCGGAATGCTGCGCGCCCCCAGCTTCCCCAAGCGACCTTCGACCTGGTAAATTGACCTCCAGCTTTATACCTTTAAGCCTTGTATTATTGTTGTTATATTGTACTCCGACTAATTCTTGATATATTTTTTGACTGTATATTTCTTGTAATTATCTAGTGCGCCCTTAAGGCAATTAAATCATAAATTAATTTTGGGCTGATCCTTTTACTCTGATTGCGAATCTTAGAATACCCAGGGTGGGTAACAGGGCAGTCTCCCCGGCGGCCATTTGCTCTAGGTGCAGTTCCTTTACTGACCTGAGAGACAAAGGGGGCGCCGGAGAGCTGGACCTGTGTAGTGACGTCACGGATTGGTGACGTGGGAGGAAGGGGTAATCCTTCACAAGACCGCAAATCCAAAACTGCATGTGAGAAGCACATGATTCATGGCCCATGTGGCAAAGATCAACCTGGTGCTATGTGTATGACAGATGGTCAATATGCAAAAAAACCCCAAAGGAATTTAATACACAGACAAACCCCAATGTTGATGATTACCCACAGTACCGTCGACACAATACTGGGAAAACCAGACGAGGAACGCGAGAAATCGACAATAGATGGGTAGTTCCATACAACCCCTATTTATTACTCAAGTACAATTGCCATATCAATGTTGAGATTTGTACTTCAATAAAAAGTGTTAAATATCTTTTCAAATATGTATACAAAGGACATGACTGTGCCAATATCAAGTTTGATATTAAACTGGAATGAACTAGTCATGTACCTAGATTCTCGGTATATAAGCGCCCCTGAGGGCATGTGGAGAATCAGAAAAAATAAAATCCATGATGCTTCACATACCATTAAAAGGCTTGCTGTTCACCTTGAAAACATGCAGCAAGTGTTTTTCAAAGATGGTAATGTGGATATGGTTATTTCGAACTCAAAAGCCTCTACTCTGCAGGCTTATTTTGAGCTAAACAGAGTTGACGCTTCCGCCCATCAGTATTTGTACAGTGAAATCCCTGAACACTATGTCTGGGATAGAAAAGCTGTACTAGAAGGATGGAAAAAACGACGGGCTCAATTTGGGAAAACAATTGCCTGAATGTATACAGTCTCTTTAACAGATGGTGAGCTATATTACCTAAGACTCCTTTTACTTCACATAAGAGGAGCAAAGTCTTATGCTGACTTAAGGACTGTCAATGGAGTTGTACACGCTGTGGATAATTTGTTTCAAGACATGCAGTACAGACCAAAAGTTTGGACACACCTCATTTCAAGATTTTTCTGTATTTTCATGACTATGAAAATTGTACATTCACACTGAAGGCATCAAAACTATAAATTAACACATGTGGAATTATATACTTAGCAAAAAAGTGTGAATCAACTGAAATTATGTCTTCTATTCTAGGTTCTTCAAAGTAGCCACCTTTTGCTTTGATGACTGCTTTGCACACTCTTGGCATTCTCTTGACGAGCTTCAAGAGGTAGTCACCGGGAATGGTCTTCCAACAATCTTGAAGGAGTTCCCAGAGATGCTTAGCACTTCTGACCCTTTTGCCTTCACTCTGTGGTCCAGCTCACCTCAAACCATCTCACCAGCACCCCATCACTCTCCTTCTTGGTCAAATAGCCCTTACACAGCCTGGAGGTGTGTTTGGGGTCATTGTCCTGTTGAAAAATAAATGATGGTCCAACTAAACGCAAACCGGATGGAATAGCATGCCGCTGCAAGATGCTGTGGTAGCTGTTATAATCTGGTGGCCTAGGAGCAGCATGAGACGGACTCTGGAGAAGGTGGTCCCTGTACTGACCGCAAACCCTGAACCTAGCAGCGCAACTAGAAGTAGCCGTGGGGGGTACCTAACACTCCCTAGACCCCTCGGCACAGCCTAAGATCTAACTACCCCTAAAGACAGAAACAGGAAACCTATCTTGCCTCAGAGAAAATCCCCAAAGGATAGATAGCCCCCCACAAATATTGACTGTGAGAGGAGAGGGAAATAACATACGCAGATATGAAATCAGATTTTAGCATAGGAGGCCATACTCGCTAAAAAGAAAGAATAGAACAGAGTACTATGCGGTCAGTATAAAAACACTAGAAAATATCCACCACAGAAAATACGGATCACCACATCTGACTAAAGACATGGGGGGTATATCTGCATCTCCAGAGAAATAGCTAGGCTGCAAAAAATCCTTCACAGACTAAGCTGGACAAGACAAAAACATGAAAATGCACAGAACTATAAGGTCCACCGCAGGTGGACAGCAAAAACAAAGCCAGGACTTATCTTTGTAGAAAAGCACAGCAAACTGGAGAGACCAGCAGGGAAGTGAATCCTTCCAGAACAATGGACAACTGGCACAGATTAAAGGATCCTGCAAAGCTATATACCCCAGTCAGTTTTGCAATTAGTAGATACACCTGTCCACTCCTGCTGTCCAGGCACAACTGCATTACCCTCTACAACCACCGGAGGGAGCCCAAAAGCTGAATTCACAACAGTACCACCCCCTTGAGGAGGGGTCACCGAACCCTCACCAGAGCCCCCAGGCCGATCAGGATGAGCCCGATGAAAGGCACGAACCAAATCAATGGCATGGACATCAGAGGCAGAAACCCAAGAATTATCCTCCTGGCCATAACCCTTCCACTTGACAAGGTACTGAAGCTTCCGCCTCGAAAAACGGGAATCCAAAATCTTCTCAACAACATATTCCAACTCCCCATCGACCAATACAGGGGGAGGAGGATCAACAGAGGGAACAACGGGCTCCACATATTTCCGCAACAAAGATCTATGGAAGACATTATGAATAGCAAAAGAGTCCGGAAGCGCCAGGCGAAAGGACACCGGATTAATAATCTCAGAAATCCTATAAGGACCAATAAATCGAGGCTTAAACTTAGGGGAAGAAACCTTCATAGGAACATGACGGGAAGATAACCAAACCAGATCACCAACCCGAAGCCGGGAACCAACACACCGACGACGGTTAGCAAAACGCTGAGCCTCCTCCTGAGACAGCACCAAATTGTCCACCACATAAGCCCAAATCTGCTGCAACCTGTCGACCACAGAATCCACACCAGGAAGGTCAGAAGGCTCAACCTGCCCAGAAGAAAAACGAGGTTGAAAACCAAAATTACAAAAAAAAGGCGAAACCAAAGTAGCCGAACTAGCCCGATTATTAAGGGCAAACTCGGCCAATGGCAAAAAAGCCACCCAATCATCCTGATCAGCAGACACAAAGCATCTCAAATAGGTCTCCAAGGTCTGATTAGTACGCTCAGTCTGGCCATTTGTCTGAGGATGAAAGGCAGAGGAAAAAGACAAATCAATGCCCAGCTTGGCACAAAAGGCCCGCCAAAACCTAGAAACAAACTGGGAACCTCTGTCGGACACAATATTCTCCGGAATACCATGCAAACGTACCACATGCTGAAAAAACAACGGAAGCAAATCAGAAGAAGGCAATTTAGGCAAAGGCACCAAATGAACCATCTTAGAAAATCGGTCACAGACAACTCAGATAACCGACATTCTTTGGGAAACAGGAAGATCGGAAATAAAATCCATAGAAATATGCGTCCAAGGTCTCTCAGGGGCCGGCAATGGCAAAAGCAACCCACTAGCGCGGGAATAGCAAGGCTTAGCCCGCGCACAAATCCCACAGGACTGCACAAAAGAACGCACATCCCGTGACAAAGAAGGCCACCAAAAGGACCTACTAACCAAATCTCTGGTACCAAAAATCCCAGGATGGCCAGCCAACACAGAACAATGAACCTCAGAAATCACTTTACTAGTCCATCTATCAGGAACAGTTTCCCCACAGGACAGCAGTCAGGCTTATCAGCCTGAAATTCCTGAAGAACCCGTCGCAAATCAGGGGAGATGGCAGAAAGAATCACCCCTTCCTTCAAAATGCCGACCGGCTCAAGAACCCCAGGGGAATCAGGAAAAAAACTCTTAGAGAGGGCATCCGCCTGAACATTCTTAGTACCAGGAATGTACGAGACCACAAAATCAAAACGGGAAAAAAACAGGGACCATCGAGCCTGTCTAGGATTCAGCCGTTTTGCAGACTCGAGGTAAATCAGATTCTTATGATCGGTCAGGACCACAATACGGTGCTTGGCCCCCTCAAGTTAATGTCGCCACTCCTCAAATGCCCACTTCATAGCCAACAACTCCCGATTGCCGACATCATAATTGCGTTCCGCAGGCGAAAACTTCCGAGAAAAGAAGGCACACGGTTTCATCAAGGAACCATCAGAATTCCTCAGACAAAACGGCCCCTGCCCCAATCTCAGACGCGTTAACCTCAACCTGAAATGGAAGAGAAACATCTGGCTGACGCAACACAGGGGCAGAAGTAAATCGGCGTTTAAGCTCCTGAAAGGCAGAAACAGCCGCGGAGGACCAATTCGTCACATCAGCGCCTTTCTTGGTCAAATCGGTTAGAGGTTTAACCACACTGGAGAAGTTGGCAATGAAACGACGATAAAAATTAGCAAAGCCCAAGAATTTCTGAAGGCTCTTCACAGATGTGGGCTGAATCCAATCATGAATGGCCTGAACCTTAACCGGATCCATTTCTATAGATGAGGGAGAAAAAATGAAACCCAAAAAAGAAACCTTCTGCACTCCAAAGAGGCACTTTGACCCCTTCACAAATAAAGCATTATTACGGAGGATCTGAAATACCATCCTGATCTGTTTCACATGAGACTCCCAATCATTGGAAAAAATCAAAATATCATCCAAATATACAACCATGAATTTATCAAGATAACTCCGAAAGATATCATGCATGAAGGACTGGAACACAGATGGGGCATTAGAGAGTCCGAATGGCATCACAAGGTATTCAAAATGGCCTTCGGGCGTATTAAATGCAGTTTTCCATTCGTCACCCTGCTTGATACGAATAAGATTATATGCCCCTCGAAGGTCAATCTTAGTAAACCAGCTAGACCCCTTAATCCTAGCAAACAAATCAGTAAGCAAAGGCAAGGGGTATTGAAATTTAACCGTGATCTTATTCAAGAGGCGATAATCAATACAGGGTCTCAAGGAGCCATCCTTCTTGGCAACAAAAAAGAACCCCGCTCCCAACGGTGAAGAAGATGGCCGAATATGCCCTTTCTCCAAAGACTCCTTAATATAGCTCCGCATGGCGGTATGTTCAGGCACAGACAGGTTGAAAAGTCGGCCCTTAGGGAACTTACAACCTGGAATCAAGTCAATAGCACAATCACAGTCCCTATGCGGTGGAAGGGAACTGGATTTGGGCTCATCAAATACATCCTGGAAGTCAGACAAGAACTCAGGAACTTCAGAAGAGGGGGAAGAGGAAATTGACATCAAAGGAACCTGATCATGAACCCCCTGACAACCCCAACTAGTCACAGACATGGATTTCCAATCTAATACCGGATTATGTAGCTGCAACCATGGAAAACCCAGCACAATATCATCATGCAAATTATGCAACACACGACAATCTTCCTGATGGGCTGGCGCCATGCGCATGGTCAGCTGTGTCCAAAACTGAGGTTTATTTTTAGCCAACGGTGTAGCATTAATGCCCCTCAAAGGAATAGGGTTCTGCAAAGGCTGCAAGGGAAAACCACAACGTCTGGGAAATTCTAAGTCCATTAAGTTCAGAGCATACATTTCAAAAACCTGACCTGCACATCCAAACATAGACTAAGTGTGAACAGGTGCTGAACCTAGAGTCGCCAACTCGTATATAGTTAAATAAATAAGGCAGCACACTGCAGCGCTAGAACATACAAACTTGAAATACGAAATTTGAACTGCATTACTGCACTAGAAATATGAAAAATGAGAGCGTTTAGCGCATAAAAATGGCCAATTTTATGTGTACCTGGTAGCCACTTTACTGCATCTCTCTTATACCAGGTCCTACGCTTGCCCTACCTCGCTGAGAATAAACGTCTCCATCTGAATGGGTACATGTGAAACCTCTTCCTAGACTAAAATTCTCTCTCTCTATGGAGGGGTATTGGACCTGCTGTAATTAAAACATTATTTATTTAACATTAAGTTCAGAGCGGCGCCTGAATCCACAAATGCCATAACAGAAAATGATGATAATGAGCAGATCAAGGTCACAGATAACAGAAATTTAGGTTGTATAGTGTTATGATCTGGTGGTTTAGGAACAACATGAGACAAGCTCTGAAGGAGGTGGTATCTGTACTGACCGCAAACCCTGAATCTAGCAGCGCAACTAAAAATAGCTGTGGGGGGTACCTGACGCTCCCTAGACCCCTCGGCACAGCCTAAGACCTAACTTCTCCTAAAGATGGAAACAGGAAACCTATCTTGCCTCAGTGAAAATCCCCAAAGGAAAGATAGCCCCACACAAATATTGACGGTGAGAGGAGGGGAAAATAACATACGCAGAAATGAAATCATATTTTAGCATAGGAGGCCAGTCTAGCTTGATAGATAGGACAGGAAAGGATACTGTGCAGTCAGTATAAAAACTACAAAACAATCCACACAGAGTTTACAAAATCTCCACACCTGACTAAAGGTGTGGAGGGTAAATCTGCTTCCCAGAGCTTCCAGCTAACAGAAATAATCCATACTGACAAGCTGTACAAATATAGAATGCACAGAACGATAAGTCCACAACATGTGGACTGAAATGAGCAAAGCCAGAACTTATCTTTGCAGAACTGGTCAGGAAACCAGGAGAATCCAAGCAGAGATGTGAATCCAGCCAGGAAACATTTGGAAGTGGCACAGGCTGAAGAAAGAGCCAGACCTAAATAGCGGAGCAGAAGAGACGATAAGTGGAGGCAGCTGATGACAGCTAACTCCAAGGAGCAGCCATACCACTAGAAACCACAAGAGGGAGCCCAAGAGCAGAACTCACAAAAGTGTCACTTACAACCACCGGAGGGAGCCCAAGAGCGGAATTCACAACAGTATAGTACTGATGGCAACAGAACCAGCGATTCTCTTAGTACGCTTAGGGCAATCAGAAATAACATGAGCAGAATCGCCGCAGTAAAAACACAACCTATTCTGACTCCTGAATGTTTGACGTTTAGCTCTAGACAAAATCCTATCACACTGCATAGGCTCAGGGCTCCGCTCAGAGGACAACGCCACAGTGTGCACAACTCTGCGCTCGCGCAAGCGCCGATCAATCTGAATGGCCAGAGACATAGAATCACTCAGACCAGCAGGCGTGGGGAACCCCACCATAACATCTTTAACCCCTTTCTGCCATTAGACGTACTATTGCGTCCATGTGGGGTGGGCTTTACTTCCCAAGGACGCAATAGTACGTCATATGCGATCGGCAGCGCTCACGGGGGGAGCGCCGCCGATCGCGGCCGGGTGTCAGCTGTTTATCGCAGCTGACATCCGGCACTATGTGCCAGGAGCGGTCACGGACCGCCCCCGGCACATTAACCCCCGGCACACCGCGATCAAAGATGATCGCGATGTGCCGGCGGTGCAGGGAAGCACCGCGCAGGGAGGGGGCTCCCTGCGGGCTTCCCTGAGCCCCCCGCAGCAACGCGATGTGATCGCGTTGCTGCGAGGGTCTCACCTCCCTCCCTGCTCCCTCCAGCCCCGGATCCAAGATGGCCGCGGATCCGGGTCCTGCAGGGAGGGAGGTGGCTTCACAGAGCCTGCTCAGAGCAGGCACTGTGAAGGCTGCAGCGCTGCATGTCAGATCAGTGATCTGACAGAGTGCTGTGCAAACTGTCAGATCACTGATCTGTGATGTCCCCCCCTGGGACAAAGTAAAAAAGTAAAAAAAAAAATTTCAAATGTGTAAAAAAAAATTAAAAAAAATATTCCAAAATAATGAAAAAAAAAATAAAAATATTATTCCCATAAATACATTTCTTTATCTAAATAAAAAAAACAAAACAATAAAAGTACACATATTTAGTATCGCCGCGTCCGTAACGGCCCGACCTATAAAACTGGCCCACTAGTTAACCCCTTCAGTAAACACCGTAAGAAAAAAAAAAACGAGGCAAAAAACAACGCTTTATTATCATACCGCCGAACAAAAAGTGGAATAACACGCGATCAAAAAGACAGATATAACTAACCATGGTACCGCTGAAAACGTCATCTTGTCCCGCAAAAAACGAGCCGCCATACAGCATCATCAGCAAAAAAATAAAAAAGTTATAGTCCTGAGAATAAAGCGATGCAAAAATAATTATTTTTTCTATAAAATAGTTTTTATCGTATAAAAGCGCCAAAACATAAAAAAATGATATAAATGAGGTGTCGCTGTAATCGTACTGACCCGAAGAATAAAACTGCTTCATCAATTTTACCAAACGCGGAACGGTATAAACGCCTCCCCCAAAAGAAATTCATGAATAGCTGGTTTTTGGTCATTCTGCCTCTCAAAAATCGGAATAAAAAGCGATCAAAAAATGTCACGTGCCCGAAAATGTTACCAATAAAAACATCAACTCGTCCCGCAAAAAACAAGACCTCACATGACTCTGTGGACCAAAATATAGAAAAATTATAGCTCTCAAAATGTGGTAACGCAAAAAATATTTTTTGCAATAAAAAGCGTCTTTCAGTGTGTGACGGCTGCCAATCATAAAAATCCGCTAAAAAACCCGCTATAAAAGTAAATCAAACCCCCCTTCATCACCCCCTTAGTTAGGGAAAAATTAAAAAAATGTATTTATTTCCATTTTCCCATTAGGGCTAGGGTTAGAGTTAGGGTTAGAGTTAGGGCTAGGGTTAGGGCTAGGGTTAGGGCTAGGGTTAGGGCTAGGGTTAGGGCTAGGGTTAGGGTTAGGGCTAAGGTTAGGGCTAGGGTTAGGGTTAGGGTTAGGGCTAGGGTTAGGGTTAGGGCTAGGGCTAGGGTTAGGGCTAGGGTTAGGATTAGGGTTAGGGCTAGGGCTACAGTTTGGGTTGGGGCTAAAGTTACAGTTAGGGTTTAGATTACATTTACGGTTGGGAATAGGGTTGGGATTAGGGTTAGGGGTGTGTCAGGGTTAGAGGTGTGGTTAGGGTTACTGTTGGGATTAGGGTTAGGGATGTGTTTGGATTAGGGTTTCAGTTATAATTGGGGGGTTTCCACTGTTTAGGCACATCAGTGGCTCTCCAAACGCGACATGGCGTCCGATCTCAATTCCAGCCAATTCTGCGTTGAAAAAGTAAAACAGTGCTTCTTCCCTTCCGAGCTCTCCCGTGTGCCCAAACAGGGGTTTACCCCAACATATGGGGTATCAGCGTACTCAGGACAAATAGGACAACAACTTTTGGGGTCCAATTTCTCCTGCTACCCTTGGGAAAATACAAAACTCGGGGCTAAAACATATTTTTTGTGGGAAAAAAAAAGATTTTTTATTTTCACGGCTCTGCGTTATAAACTGTAGTGAAACACTTGGGGGTTCAAAGTTCTCACAACACATCTAGATTAGTTCCCTGGGGGGTCTAGTTTCCAATATGGGGTCACTTGTGGGGGGTTTCTACTGTTTAGGTACATTAGGGGTTCTGCAAACGCAATGTGACGTCTGCAGACCATTCCATCTAAGTCTGCATTCCAAATGGCGCTCCTTCCCTTCCGAGCTCTGCCATGCGCTCAAACGTTGGTTTCCCCCAACATACGGGGTATCGGCGTACTCAGGACAAATTGGACAACAACTTTTGGGGTCGAATTTCTCCTCTTACCCTCGGGAAAATACAAAACTGGGGGCTAAAAAATAATTTTGGGGGGAAAGATTTTTTTTTTTTAATTTTCACGGCTCTGCGTTACAAACTGTAGTGAAACACTTGGGGGTTCAAAGCTATCACAACACATCTAGGTGAGTTCCTTAGGGGGTCTAGTTTCCAAAATGGTGTCACTTGTGGGAGGTTTCTACTGTTTAGGTACATTAGGGGCTCTGCAAATGCAATGTGACACCTGCAGACCATTCCATCTAAGTCCTCATTCCAAATGGAGCTCCTTCCCTTCCGAGCCCTCCCATGCGCCCAAACAGTGGTTCCCCCCCACATATGGGGTATCAGCGCACTCAGGACAAATTGGACAACAAATTGTGGGGTCGAATTTCTCCTGTTACCCTTGGGAAAATACAAAACTGGGGGCTAAAAAATAATTTTTGTGGGAAAAAATTTTTGTTTTATTTTTACGGCTCTCCATTATAAACTTCTGTGAAGCCCTTGGTGGGTCAAAGCGCTCAGCACACATCTAGATAAGTTCCTAAGGGGGTCTACTTTCCAAAATGGTGTCACTTGTGGGGGGTTTCTACTGTTTAGGTACATTAGGGGCTCTGCAAACGCAATGTGACACCTGCAGACCATTCCATCTAAGTCTGCATTCAAATGGCACTCTTTCCCTTCTGAGCCCTCCCATGTGCCCAAACAGTGGTTCCCCCCACATATGGTGTATCATCGCACTCAGGACAAATTGGGCAACAAATTTTGGGGTCCAATTTCTCCTGTTACCCTCAGGAAAATACAAAACTGGGGGCTAAAAAAATAATTTTTGTGGGAAAAAAATTTTGTTTTATTTTTACGGCTCTGCATTATAAACTTCTGTGAAGCACTTGGTGGGTCAAAGTGCTCACCACACCTCTAGATAAGTTCCTTAGGGGGTCTACTTTCCAAAATGGTGTCATTTGTGGGGGGTTTCAATGTTTAGGCACATCAGTGGCTCTTCAAACGCAACATGGCGTCCCATCTCAATTCCTGTCAATTTTGCTTTGAAAAGTCAAACGGCGCTCCTTCCCTTCCGAGCTCTCCCATCCACCCAAACAGTGGTTTACCCCCACATATGGGGTATCAGCGTACTCAGGACAAATTGTACAACAACTTTTGGGGTCCAATTTCTTCTCTTACCCTTGGGAAAATAAAAAATTGGGGGCAAAAAGATAATTTTTGTGAAAAAATATGATTTTTTATTTTTACGGTTCTACATTATAAACTTCTGTGAAGCACTTGGTGGGTCAAAGTGCTCACCACACCTCTAGATAAGTTCCTTAGGGGGTCTACTTTCCAAAATGGTGTCACTTGTGGGGGGTTTCAATGTTTAGCCACATCAGGGGCTCTCCAAACGAAACATGGCGTCCCATCTCAATTCCAGTCAATTTTGCATTGAAAAGTCAAATGGCACTCCTTCGCTTCCGAGCTCTGCCATGCGCCCAAACAGTGGTTTACCCCCACATGTGGGGTATTGGCATACTCAGGACAAATTGTACAACAATGTTTGGGGTCCATTTTCTCCTGTTACCCTTGGTAAAATAAAACAAATTGGAGCTGAATTAAATTTTTTGTGAAAAAAAGTTAAATGTTCATTTTTATTTAAACATTCAAAAAATTCCTGTGAAGCACCAGAAGGGTTAATAAACTTCTTGAATATGGTTTTGAGCACCTTGAGGGGTGTAGTTTTTAGAATGGTGTCACACTTGGGTATTTTCTATCATATAGACCCCTCAAAATGACTTCAAATGAGATGTGGTCCCTAAAATAAAATGGTGTTGTAGAAATGAGAAATTGCTGGTCAACTTTTAACCCTTATAACTCCCTAACAAAAAAAAATTTTGGTTCCAAAATTGTGCTGATGTAAAGTAGACATGTGGGAAATGTTACTTATTAAGTATTTTGTGTGACATATCTCTGTGATTTAATTGCATAAAAATTCAAATTTGGAAAATTGCGAAATTTTCATAATTTTCGCCAAATTTCCGTTTTTTTCACAAATAAACGCAGGTACTATCAAATAATTTTTACCATTGTCATGAAGTACAATATGTCTCGAGAAAACAATGTCAGAATCACCAGGATCCATTGAAGCGTTCCAGAGTTATAACCTCATAAAAGGACAGTGGTCAGAATTGTAAAAATTGGCCCGGTCATTAACGTGCAAACCACCCTTGGGGGTAAAGGGGTTAACGGATTCAGAAAGACCCTTTCTGAAAATTGCCGCCAAGGCATCCTCATTCCATTTAGTCAGTACAGACCATTTTCTAATTTCTGGCAATACAATTCTGCCGCTTCTTGACCTTGACACAGGGCTAACAAGATTTTCTCAGCCTGATCCACAGAATTAGGCTCATCATACAACAACCCCAATGCCTGAAAGAACGAATCAACATTAAGCAAAGCAGGATTGCCAGATTCCAGGGAAAATGCCCAATCCTGTGGGTCACCATGCAGCAGAGATATGATGATTTTAACCTGCTGAATAGGATCACCAGAAGACCGGGGTCTTAATGCAAAAAAGCAGTTTACAGTTATTTTTGAAACTCAAAAATTTGGATCTGTCACCAAAGAATAAATCAGGAGTGGGAATCTTAGGTTCTAAGGCAGGAGTTTGAACAATGAAATCTGAAATACCCTGTACCCTAGCAGCAATCTGATCTACACGAGTAGCTAATTCCTGAACATTCATGCTACCGTAGCACAAGACTCTTCAGCCACCCAGAGCTAAAGAGGGAGGAGAAGACAAAGTAGACTGAAGAAAAAAAAAATGGCTCAAGACCTTTCTTCCCTTCTTCTGAGATGCATTTAACTCATTATGGGCCAGTTGTACTGTTATAATCTGGTGGCCTAGGAGCAGCTTGAGACGGACTCTGGAGAAGGTGGTCCCTGTACTGACCGCAAACCCTGAACCTAGCAGCGCAACTAGAAGTAGCCGTGGGGGGTACCTAACACTCCCTAGACCCCTCGGCACAGCCTAAGATCTAACTACCCCTAAAGACAGAAACAGGAAACCTATCTTGCCTCAGAGAAAATCCCCAAAGGATAGATAGCCCCCCACAAATATTGACTGTGAGAGGAGAGGGAAATAACATACACAGATATGAAATCAGATTTTAGCATAGGAGGCCATACTAAAAAGAAAGAATAGAACAGAGTACTATGCGGTCAGTATAAAAACACTAGAAAATATCCACCGCAGAAAATACGGATCACCACATCTGACTAAAGACATGGGGGGTATATCTGCATCTCCAGAGAAATAGCTAGGCTGCAAAAATCCTTCACAGACTAAGCTGGACAAGACAAAAACATGAAAATGCACAGAACTATAAGGTCCACCGCAGGTGGACAGCAAAAACAAAGCCAGGACTTATCTTTGTAGAAAAGCACAGCAAACTGGAGAGACCAGCAGGGAAGTGAATCCTTCCAGAACAATGGACAACTGGCACAGACTAAAGGATCCTGCAAAGCTATATACCCCAGTCAGTTTTGCAATTAGTAGATACACCTGTCCACTCCTGCAGTTCAGGCACAACTGCATTACCCTCTACAACCACTGGAGGGAGCCGAAAAACTGAATTCACAACAGGTAGCCATGCTGGTTCAGTATGCCTTCAATTTTGAATAAATCCCCAACAGTGTCACCAGCAAAGCACTCCAACACAATCACACCTCCTCCTCCATGCTTCACGGTGAGAACCAGGCATGTAGAGTCCATCCGTTCACCTTTTCTGCGTCGCACAAAGACATGGTGGTTGGAACCAAAGATCTCAAATTTGGACTCATCAGACCAAAGCACAGATTTCCACTGGTCTAATGTCCCTTCCTTGTGTTCTTTAGCCCAAGCAAATCTCTTCTGCTTGTTGCCTGTCCTTAGCAGTGGTTTTCTAGCAGCTATTTTACCATGAAGGCCTGCTGCACAAAGTGTCCTCTTAACAGTTGTTGTAGAGATGTGTCTGCTGCTAGAACTCTGTGTGGCATTGACCTAGTCTCTAATCTGAACTGCGGTTAACCTGCGATTTCTGATGCTGATGACTCGGATAAACGTATACTCAGAAGCAGAGGTGACTCTTGGTCTTCCTTTACTGGGGCAGTCCTCATGTGAGCCAGTTTCTTTGTAGCGCTTGATAAGACATAATTTCAGTTGTTTCACATTTTTTGTTCAGTATATAATTCCACATGTGTTAATTCATAGTTTTGATGCCTTCAGTGTGAATGTACAATTTTCATAGTCATGAAAATACAGAAAAATCTTTAAATGAGAAGGTGTGTCCAAACTTTTGGTCTGTACTGTATGTGGAAAAAAAAGACCATTTGGTGGAAAAGTTTTCAAAAACGGTGGTGACTAGTTGGGGTTGTCAGGGGGTTCATAATGATGCTCCTTTGATGTCAATCTCCTCTTCTTCACCTTCTGAGATTCCAGAGTTTTTGTCTGATTTTCAGGATGTATTCGATGAGCCCAAGTCCAGTTTCCTTCCACCGCACAGGGACTGCGATTGTGCTATTGACTTGATTCCAGGCTGTAAGTTTCCTAAGGGTCGACTTTTTAATCTATCTGTGCCTGAACATACCACCATGCGGAGCTATATTAAGGAGTCTTTGGAGAAAGGGCATATTCGGCCATCTTCTTCACCATTGGGAGCGGGGTTCTTTTTTGTTGCTAAAAAAGATGGTTCCTTGAGACCCTGTATAGATTATCGCCTCTTGAATAAAATCACGGTCAAGTTTCAATACCCTTTACCTTTGCTTTGATTTGTTTGCTAGGATTAAGGGAGCTAGTTGGTTTACCAAGATTGACCTTCGAGGGGCATATAATCTTGTTCGTATTAAGCAGGGTGATGAATGGAAAACTGCGTTTAACACGCCCGAAGGCCATTTTGAATACCTTGTGATGCCATTCGAACTCTCTAATGCTCCGTTTTTCAGTCCTTCATGCATGATATCTTCCGGACTTATCTTGATAAATTCTTGATTGTATATTTGGATGATATTTTGATTTTTTCCGATGATTGGGAGTCTCATGTGCAACAGGTCAGGATGGTATTTCAGATCCTTCGTGACAATGCCCTGTTTGTGAAAGGGTCTAAGTGTCTCTTTGGGGTGCAGAAAGTCTCTTTTTTGGGGCTTCATTTTTTCTCCTTCGTCTATAGAGATGGATTCGGTTAAGGTTCAGGCCATTCATGATTGAATTCAGCCCACATCCGTGAAGAGCCTTCAGAAATTTTGGGGTTTTGCAAATTTTTATCGGCGTTTCATTGCTAATTTTTCCAGCGTGGTTAAACCCTTGACCGATTTGACGAAGAAAGGCGCTGATGTGGCGAATTGGTCCTCTGCGGTGGTCTCTGCCTTTCAGGAGCTTAAACGCCGATTTACTTCTGCTCCAGTGTTGCGCCAACCGGATGTTTCTCTTCCGTTTCAGGTTGAGGTTGACGCTTCTGAGATTGGGGCAGGGGCCGTTTTGTCTCAGAGGGATCCTGTTGGTTCCTTAATGAAACCGTGTGCTTCTTTTCCCGTAAGTTTTCGCCTGCTGAACGCAATTATGATGTCGACAATCGGGAGTTGTTGGCTATGAAGTGGGCGTTTGAGGAGTGGCGACATTGGCTTGAGGGAGCTAAGCACCGTATTGTGGTCTTGACCGATCATAAGAATTTGATTTACCTCAAGTCTGCTAAACGGCTGAATCCTAGACAGGCTCGATGGTCCTTGTTTTTTTCCCGTTTTGATTTCGTGGTCTCGTACCTTCCGGGTTCTAAGAATATTAAGGCTGATGCCCTCTCTAGGAGTTTTTTGCCTGATTCTCCTGAGGTCTTAGAGCCGGTCGGTATTCTGAAAGAGGGGGTGGTCCTTTCTGCCATTTCCCCTGATTTACGACGGGTTCTTCAGGAATTTCAGGCTGACAAACCTGACCGCTGTCCTGTGGGGAAACTGTTTGTTCCTGACAGATGGACTAGTAGAGTGATTTCTGAGGTTCACTGTTCCGTGTTGGCTGGTCATCCTGGCATTTTTGGTACCAGAGATTTGGTTGGTAGGTCCTTTTGGTGGCCTTCATTGTCACGTTATGTGCGTTCTTTTGTGCAGTCCTGTGGGACTTGTGCGCGGGCCAAGCCTTGTTGTTCCCATGCTAGTGGGTTGCTTTTGCCATTGCCAGTCCCTGAGAGGCCCTGGACGCATATTTCGATGGATTTTATTTCTGATCTTCCGGTCTCCCAGAAGATGTCTGTTATCTGGGTTGTTTGTGACCGGTTCTCTAAGATGGTTCATTTGGTGCCCTTACCTAAATTGCCTTCCTCTTCAGATTTGGTTCCATTGTTCTTTTAGCATGTGGTTCGTTTGCATGGTATTCCGGAGAATATTGTGTCCGACAGAGGTTCCCAGTTTGTTTCTAGGTTTTGGCGGGCCTTTTGTGCTAGGCTGGGAATTGATTTGTCTTTTTCTTCTGCATTTCATCCTCAGACAAATGGCCAGACCGAGCGAACTAATCAGACCTTGGAGACGTATTTGAGATGCTTTGTGTCTGCTGATCAGGATGATTGGGTGGCCTTCTTGCCATTGGCCGAGTTTGCCCTTAATAATCGGGCTAGTTCGGCTACTTTGGTTTCGCCTTTTTTTTGTAATTTTGGTTTTCATCCTCGTTTTTCTTCTGGGCAGGTTGAGCCTTCTGTCCTGGTGTGGATTCTGTGGTGGACAGGTTGCAGCAGATTTGGGCTCATGTGGTGGATAAGTTGGTGTTGTCTCAAGAGGAGGCTCAACGTTTTGCTAATCGTCGTCGGTGTGTTGGTTCCCGGCTTCGGGATGGGGATCTGGTCTGGTTGTCTTCCCGTCATGTTCCTATGAAGGTTTCTTCTCCTAAGTTTAAGCCTCGGTTTATTGGTCCTTATAGGATTTCTGAGATTATTAATCCGGTGTCTTTTCGACTGGCGCTTCCGGCCTCTTTTGCTATCCATAATGTCTTCCATAGATCTTTGTTGCGGAAATATGTGGAGCCCGTTGTTCCCTCTGTTGATCCTCCTCCCCCTGTGTTGGTTGATGGGGAGTTGGAATATGTTGTTGAGAAGATTTTGGATTCCCGTTTTTCGAGGCGGAAGCTTCAGTACCTGGTCAAATGGAAGGGTTATGGCCAGGAGGATAATTCTTGGGTTTTTGCCTCTGATGTCCATGCGGCTGATTTGGTCCGTGCCTTTCATCTGGCTCGTCCTGGGGGTCCTGGTGAGGGTTCAGTGACCCCTCCTCAAGGAAGGGGTACTGTTGTGAATTCTGCTCTTGGGTTCCCTCCAGTGGTTGTAGGTGGGAATGCAGTTGTCTCTGACTCGCAGTCCTGGCCAGGTGTATCGGATGATTACAATTCTGACTGGGATATTTAGGGGTGCAGGATCCTTTAGCCCTTGCCAGTTGTCAATGTTCCTTGTGAAGTGTTGGATCACTTTCTGGCTTCTCCTGCTTGCTGCCAAATTCAGCAAAGATAAGTGTTTGTTTTTTGTATCTGTGGCACACTGCTGTGTGCTTGTTTCAGTTTTATTCCTGCTCTGATTGTAGGATTCACTGGAGTTGCAGATTTACTCTCCTACCTCTTTTAGTTGGATGTAGGAAGTTTTTTTGTATATTCTGCTATGGATGTATTTGAAGGGTTTTAATACTGACCGCACAGAACTCTGTCCTATCTAGCTAGAGTGGCCTCCTGTGCTAAATCCTGTTTTTCTGCCTGTGTATGTTTTTACCTCTCCGACTCACCGCCAATATTTGTGGGGGGCTGTCTGTCCTTTGGGGATTTTCTCTGAGGCAAGATAGTATTCCTATTTCCATCTTTAGGGGTATTTAGTCCTCCGGCTGTGACGAGGTGTCTAGGTGTATTAGGTACACTCCACGGCTATTTCTAGTTGCGGTGTTAAGGTCAGGACTGCGGTCAGTATTGTGGCCACCTTCTCCAGTGAAAGTTCTCATGCAGCTCCAAGGTCACCGCATCATAACATGCCGCACTGTGAAGAGTTTTGTGCGTGAGAACAAGTACTTTGAATTGTATCCTATAGTAAATTGGCAGCCAGTGTAACAACTGGCGAAGAGCGGTCGCGTCCAAGTAATGATTAGCCAGATGGACGACCCTGGCTTCTGCATTAAGGATGGACTGGAGAGGGGAAAGTCGAGTAAGGGGGAGGCCAATTAATAGAGCGTTACAGTAGTCCAGGCGGGAGTGGATCAGGGCGAAAGTGAGGGTTTTTGTTGTTTCCATGGTGAGAAAAGGGCGGATTCTAGAGATGTTCTTTAGGTGTAAGCGGCACGAGCGGGCAAGAGATTGTATATGGGAGGTGAAGGATAGATCGGAGTCGAACATAACACCCAGACAGCGCGCCTGCTGCCAGGGTGTTATTATGGTGCCACCAACGGAGAGGGAAATGTCAGATTTAGGGAGATTAGTAGATGGCGGGAGCAGAAGAAGTTCAATTTTGGAGAGGTTGAGTTTCAGATAGAGAGCGGACATGATGTTGGAGACTGCGGACAGACAGTCAGTGGCGTTCTGTAGTACAGCGGGGGTAAGGTCAGGGGATGACGTGTATAGTTGTGTGTCATCAGCATAAAGATGGTACTGAAAGCCAAATCTGCTGGTCTGTCAAATTGGGGCTGTGTAGAGGGAGAAGAGAAGGGGGCCAAGGACTGAGCCCTGAGGTACCCCGACAGTGAGAGGAAGAGGAGATGAAGTGTAGCCAGAGAACAGAACACTGAAGGCGCGGTCAGAAAGATAGGAAGAGAACCAGGAGAGAGCAGTGTCCTTAACCCCTTCATGACCTTGGGATTTTTCGTTTTTCCGTGTTCGTTTTTCACTCCCCTCCTTCCCAAAGCCATAACTTTTTTATTTTTCCGTCAATTTGGCCATGTGATGGCTTATTTTTTGCGGGACAAGTTGTACTTTTGAACGACATCATTGGTTTTAGCATGTCGTGTACTAGAAAACGGGAAAAAAATTCTAAGTGCGGTGAAATTGCAAAAAATGTGCAATCCCACACTTGTTTTTTGTTTGGCTTTTTTGCTAGGTTCACTAAATGCTAAAACTCACCTGACAAAAAATTACGCCATTTTCCGATACTCGTAGCGTCTCCATTTTTCATGATCTGGGGTCGGTTGAGGGCTTATTTTTTGCGTGCCGAGATGTCGTTTTTAATGATAGCATTTTGGTGCAGATACGTTCTTTTCATCGCCCGTTATTGCATTTTAATGCAATGTCGCGGTGACCAAAAAAACGTAATTCTGGCGTTTCAAATTTTTTTCTCGCTACGCTGTTTAGCGATCAGGTTAATGCTTTTTTTTAATTGATAGATCGGGCGATTCTGAGCGTGGCGATACCAAATATGTGTAGATTTGATTTTTTTTTAATTGATTTATTTTGATTGGGGCGAAAGGGGGGTGATTTAAACTTTAATATTTTTTTCACATTTTTTTTTACTTTTATTTTTTACTTTTGCAATGCTTCAATCGCCTCCATGGGAGGCTAGAACCAGGCACAGCACGATCGCCTCTGCTACATAGCAGCGATCTGCTGTTCGCTGCTATGTAGCAGAATTGCAGGTGTGCTGTGAGCACCGACCACAGGGTGGCGCTCACAGCTACCGGCGATCAGTAACCATAGAGGTCTCAAGGACCTCTATGGTTACAATGGAGAAGCATCGCCGACCTCCGATCATGTGACGGGGGTCGGCGATGACGTCATTTCCGGCCGCCCGGCCGGATGTGGTAGTTAAATGCCGCTGTGTGCGTTTGACAGCGGCATTTAACTAGTTAATAGGCGCGGGCAGATCGCGATTCTGCTCGCGCCTATCACGGGCACATGTCAGCTGTTCAAAACAGCTGACATGTCCCGGCTTTGGTGCGGGCTCACCGCCGGAGCCTGCATCAAAGTGGGGCTTCTGACCTCGGACGTACTATCCCGTCCGAGGTCAGAAAGGGGTTAATGCCTAGTGACTGGAGCCTAGAGAGTAGGAGAGGGTGGTCAACGGTGTTGAAAGCTGCAGAAAGGTCGAGAAGAATGAGCAAGGAGTGGTCACCGTTACGTTTTGCTGTCAGAAGGTCATTGGTCACTTTGATGAGTGCCGTTTCTGTCGAATGTAGAGGGCGGAAACCGGACTGTGAAGGGTCTAGAAGGGAGTGAGTGGAGAGGTAACGGATAAGGCGGGAGTAGATCAGGCACTCCAAGAGTTTAGAGATGAAGGGGAGATTGGAGACTGGTCTGTAGTTGTTTGTGCAGGATGGGTCGAGAGCGGGTTTCTTTAGTAATGGAGTAATGATAGAGTGTTTGAAGGAGGAGGGGAAAATGCCAGAGGAGAGGGAGAGATTAATATTGTAGTTAGGTGAGTTGTGATGACTGGAGAGAGACACTGGAGAAGGTGTGAGGGAATGGGGTTGGTGGTGCATGTAGTCGGATGAGAAGAGGGGAGGAGCCTGTAGACTTCTTCTGTGATGGGATCGAATGTGGAGAGTGAGCCAGGGGAAATGCAGGGACTTATGGGAGTCACTAAACTTGGTGATTGGGAGTGGATTTCCTGACGGATATTGTCTATTTTCTCTATAAATTGGGAGGCCAGGTCATCAGTACAAAGGTCTGTGACAGGGGCTTGTGCTTTTGGCCTAAGGAGGGAGTGAAAGATGTCAAAAAGTTTCTTGAGGTTGTTGGATAGTGAGGAGATCAGGGTGGTGAAGTAGGTCTGTTTGGCGAGGTGAGAGGAAAATTATAGGTCCTTAACATAAATTTGAAGTGTATGAAGTCTTCTGGTGTGCTTCTTTTCCTCCATAAGCGTTCAGCACACCTAGAGCATCACTGGAGAAATCGGGTTTGTGATGCCAGGGCTGTTTCACTTTGTGTTTGGAGGTTCTGAGGGTGAGGGGAGCTACTTGGTCAAGGGTGCTTCTAAGAGTGTCATTGAAGTGATATACAGCCAGATCAGGAGAGGAAAAAGAATAGATTGGGGACAATGATGAGTGTAGGGAGTCTGAAAGTGTATGAGGGTTAATGGCATGTATATTTCTGAATGTATGGTAGGTAGGAGTGTGCTGGGGTGGGCGAGGATTTGTGAGTGAAGGAGAGAATGTTATGGTCAGAGAGGGGAAGCAGTGAGTTATCTAGGTAGGAGATTGAGCAGAGGCGGGTGAAGACCAGGTCCAGAGTGTTACCATCTTTGTGTGTTTCAGAGGTTGAAAGCTGTGAGAGGCTGAGAGAAGTGGTTAGTGATAGAAGCAAGTCTCCCAGGATAAGGGTTGGTAGTTCTGAGGACATGAAGTGCGGCAGCCAGGCAGAGAAATGGTCCAGGAAGTGGGTGGGTGACCCTGGGGGCCGGTATATGACCGCTACTCTGAGGGAGAGGGGACGAAAGAGCCTGATGGTGTGGACCTCAATAGAAGGGAATGAGAGTGATGGAACTGAGGGGATGACCTGGAAGGTGCATTGTGGGGAGAGAAGTATGCCGACTCCACCACCATGTCTGTTTGTGGGTCTCGAGGAATGTGAGAATTGTAAGCCACCATGGGAAATGGCAGCAGGAGAGACAGTGTCAGAATCCTGAATCCAGGTTTCCGTGAGGGCCAACAGATTCAGAGAGTTTTTCAGAAAGTAATTGTGTAGGAAAGGAAGCTTGTTGCATACAGACCGTGGATTCCAAAGGGCACAATTAAAAGAAGGAGATGAAGGAGTGCAATTAATATTAGTAAGATTATTAAGGTTTCGATGTGAGGTAGGGTAGGGGTTGAGGTTGGTGGATGGTGGACAAGGGTTGGGGGAGATGTCCCCTGAAATCAGTAGGAGTAAGAAGATAAAAAGCAAGTAGTTTTTGGAAATGTATGAAGTTTTTTGTGCATAGTGTTTGGGCAAGATGGACTGAGGTTTTTCAGAAAAGTGAGAAGTGCATGGGAGCTGTACATCGGAGAGGGAAGGAGAGAGGAGCTGATGTATACGCGTCGTGATGGAGGGGGGATTGGGCGGTGAAAGTGGATTGCAAGGGAATACAAGAGGATAGGAATATAGCACATGGATAGATGGGAGTGCAGAGTGTGGGTTACCTGACTCCTGCCCTGACTAACTGCCATGGAATAACTGCTTTATCACGACGCTTAGCTTCGTGACGCTTTGCTTCTGGGACGCTTGTGTGCACCCCCACATCCTCATGAACTAAAGCTGAAATCAGGAGCTGTAATTAAGCTCCTGATTAATCTTAACAGAAAGCGTGGCCTTTGTAATGGCTCAAGGCTTTATGTGAAAAGCTTAAAAGCAAACGTTATTCATGCCTTTGACCCTTTGTTTTCCATTTAAAGCAGACAGTTCTTATTCCAAGAATTGACCTGATTTCCAAAGATAAAAACTTGCCAATCCAGATGCGACAGCGTCAGTTTCCTGTCATGTTGGCTTTTGCATTGACCATCAATAAATCTCAGGGACAGTCCTTGGATATTGTAGGAATTTATTTGCCTCTCCCAGTGTTTTCACAGGAACAGTGATAATGTGGCTTTCTCCAGGAGAATGAAAAGCCAACAAATAAGGGTCCAAATTTTTGAGACACAGAAGCAAGGTAAACTTATTCCTAACGTTGACAAATTGTTTACAAAGAAGTCTTTTATTAAGCTTTTTAACAATTGTAAAAGTAAAAAAATGTTGTACACAAAAGCGGGACTAACCCCTAAGGACCAAACATTGGGCATGGGCAGGGCCTTGGGGGAAGATCCGAACTGCGCTCAACCATGTGAAATAGCTTACTCTCAGGAACATTGAGGAATAGCACTATCGGATAGCTCTACCCATTCATTTCCTTTAGGAATAGGGCTATGGGAAAGCGCTACTCGTTCACTTTCTTCATGGATAGTGCTATTGGATAGGTCTACCTGAACAGTATTTACAGAGCCACTCCATATAGCCCCGCCCACTCTGCATAGCCTCACACCACACGCAATGCCCCGTCTACACGGTCTACGTCTACGTTGTCTAAGTTGCTCTTGTGAGGCATGACATCAAGGGAAAGGGATTACACTGCTGTGATCATAACAAGATGTTGCTGTGTAAGGGGAAGAGAGGAGTGAGGTGAAAATGAGAGGAGTAAGGGGAAAATAGTGCAGTGAGGGGAAAATATTGGAGTGAGGGGAAATGAGAGGTGTGAGTGTAAAATGAAAATGAGAGGTGTGGGGAAAATCACAGGTGTGAGGTCAAACTGACAGGTGTGAGGGGGGAAATAGCTTACTCTCAGGAACATTGAGGAATAGCACTATCGGATAGCTCTACCCGTTCATTTCCTTTAGGAATAGGGCTATGGGAAAGCGCTACCCGTTCACTTTCTTCATGGATAGTGCTATTGGATAGGTCTACCTGAACAGTATTAACTACAGAGCTTTTTCATACACAAGGTAGGAGTGGCAGGAGAGGTATACCAGGTATTTATGTTTGCTATTAGTCTGCACATACACCAGTCTGGTGCGTGGGCACACGCCATTGCGTGGTTCGTAATCACCATGCATGCCCAAAGGGTGCGCAATCACTCGTGTATATATATATATAAAGCAAAGTGTGTGTATGTGTATATCAAGCCATGGCCACTCCATATAGCCCCGCCCACTCCGCATAGCCTCACTCCACACGCAATGCCCCGTCTACACGGTCTACGTTGTTAGCGCACATGGGCGGAGACACATTCACCTCGAAAGCCACCCTGCAAGACTCACCGGCTGCTACGTCCCAGCCGCTGTGAGCTACAATCAGGGCCGCCGCCTTCATAGTATCAGTGCAAGGCAGGCACAGGCCACATCTAGCTCCATGATGTCTAGAATGGAGTTGCTCTTGTGAGGCATGATGTCAAGGGAAAGGGATTACACTGCGGTGATCATAACAGGATGTTGCTGTGTAAGGGGAAGAGAGGAGTGAGGTGAAAATGAGAGGAGTAAGGGGAAAATAGTGCAGTGAGGGGAAAATATTGGAGTGAGGGGAAATGAGAGGTGTGGGGAAAATCACATGTGTGAGGTCGAAAATGAGAGATGTGATGGAAAAATAAGAGAAGTAAGGTGCTGCTGCAATATCAGGCTGTGTATAGAGAAGAGTGAGGCGGTGCAGGTGGAGGTTGTGTATAAGGCCACATTCACACGTTCAGTATTTTACCTTCGTATTTATAAGCCAAAACAATGAGTGGGAGAAAAATACAGAAGTGGTGACGTGAGTTAAGAATACTGACTAAATAACGTGTGATCGAGGTCTAAAGGAGAAAAGTGTGGTGCTGCGGAAGAAGTAGGCTGTGTATACGATAAGCTTTATTGCAATTAGTGCAATTTCTCTCGGGATCAAGTGTTTCCATTTGTATATGGAATAGGAGTGTGAGGTGCTGCCGGAGGAGGAGACTATAAAGGAGAAAAGTTGTGCTGCAGAAAAATGCTGTGTATAAAGGAGGAGCGTGAGGTGCAAGAGGAGGCTGTCTAAAAAGAAGGTGCAGGAGGAATAGGCCCTTTAACTGTCAACATTAAAAGTCGTATCGGCAGTCCTTAAGGGGATAATATTGTGTTAAAAAAAACTTTTGCTTCAACAAAATTGTGCTGGTTGTGTTGATGTACCAGTGCAGGAGCGGTGCTATGTTCAACAGCAACAATTTATTTTTCTTGTGCGCGTTCCCACACTGGTGCTCGGAAACACAGTGGGCTGCGCATGTTCAGATTGAGAGCATTGCTTACCAATAGATGCTGTTGCGCATGCGCCAGCACCGTTTAGTTGAAGCAACATTTTTATTTTTTGAAGACCACAATATTAAATGCGCAGTCGCATTATTTAAAATAGGAAGCACATCACTGAAAGTTCAGCCCAGAATGATCATGATGAGGCCAGAGCACCACAAAAGATAGCAGCACGCCCCGGAGCACCAGCATCTCATAAACTTCAAACAGAGATTTAAAAAAGAAACATAAGACGGATTTCTCCCACCCAGGTATCATTTTAATCGGTGTAAGAGCGCCAACCTAACAATGCCTGTAGTTTACTTAGCAAAATCCTGATGACTGGTTTAGACAGCTACAACTAATGCCAGTCTAAATTAGTCCTTCTTTAAAATTTCTAACTCAGTGGTATTGCACTCCCACAAGGTTGAAATTTTCTTTCTCTAAGAGAAAAGCTGTATTACGCCTCAATAAGCAAGACTTACTGAAAGGGAGACAAGACTTACAGAAATGGAAGAAAGATAGGCAACAGCTGCTTTATCAAGGTCCACGGAAACGTCTCAGCAGAGAGAAGCAAGACTTGCAGACATGAGAACAATAGCTGCTTCCTCAAGGGCCATCAAAACATCTCAGCAGAGAGAAGCAAGACTTACAGACATGAGAATCGAAGTATCCATTTTGACAGGATGTGCCAAAGGAGAGGACCAGAGGCGTAGCTAGGGTTTTGGTCCAGGGGGGACGAAGCATCTGAGTGGGCCCCTAACCAAGTAACCTTGATTACAACTCGATGATGCCCCCTAATAGTGGAGGAGAACCTCAGCAAATGACCGCGCTGTTATTGAAGATAATCTCTATATAACGACCAACATGGATATTACCGCCATATGGTCAGTGGTGGATACCAGCCCTACAGAGCATATAAGAGATCACAGCACGGTTATAGATAATTACTTACCATTGACGTTCTTTATGATAGAATCGTCACTTTTCCCGTCTTTTCCATATGGCCCAAACCGACATGACAACTTCTTTCAGCTACATGTCGTCTGCAGAGAAAACAACAAAGACACGTTTCACTTCTCACATTCCAGCCATCACATCTATTCCCAACCTGCACAAACCCCTCATCCTGCTGATACCCCAATACTGAGCCCCTGCTGCCATATGTGTCCCTATTACTACACCTGATACCCCAATACTGAGCCGCTGCTGGCTTATGTGTCCCTATTACTGCACCTGATACTCCGATACTGAGCCGCTGCTGCCATATGTGTCCCTATTACTGCACCTGATACCCTAATACTGAGCCGCTGCTGCCGTATGTGTCCCTATTACTGCACCTGATACCCCAATACTGAGCCGCTGCTGCCGTATGTGTCCCTATTACTGCACCTGATACCTCAATACTGAGCCGCTGCTGCCGTATGTGTCCCTATTACTGCACCTGATACCCCAATACTGAGCCGCTGCTGCCGTATGTGACCCTATTACTGCCCCTGATACCACAATACTGAGCTGCTGCTGCAGTATGTGTCCCTATTACTGCCTCTGATACCTCAATACTGAGCCGCTGCTGCCGTATGTGTCCCTATTACTGCACCTGATACCCCAATACTGAGCCGCTGCTGCCGTATGTGACCCCATTACTGCACCTGATACCCCGATACTGAGCCACTGCTGCCATATGTGACCCTATTACTGCACCTACTCTGTGGTTCTCTGTACCCTCTAAATTCTAAAGCACCCCTCTATAATATAGTAATCCCGGATGCAAGTGCCTTAGAAAACAGAGCCCACATTTTGCCCCTAGAAAGTAATAATGCCCTCTGTGTGCCCCTTTGATAGTCACAGTAACCTGAGTTACCCTATTACAATAAGTGCCCACTTTACATTTAATAATGTCCTGAGTCTCCCCCCCGTACAGCTCCCCTATACACAGTATAATACCCCCTAACTGTAAAGTACCACCCACACAGTATACTTACCCCTTAGTAGCCTTCAAACTGTTTGATGGCTCCAACACTGTAATCCCCACACTGTATGATGGCCCCATAAATAACTGCCATATAATATAATGTGCCAGATATTCCTCAATATAGCACAAGGCAGCACCCCTATAGGCAGACCTTGTAGTTTAAAGCACCCCCCATAGGCAGACCCTGTAGAATAAGGCAGCACCCCCCCCATAGGCAGATCCTGTAGAATAAGGCAGCACCCCCCCCATAGGCAGATCCTGTAGAATAAGGCAGCACCCCCCATAGGCAGATCCTGCAGAATAAGGCAGCACTCCCCCCATAGGCAGATCCTGTATATAAGACAGCACTCCCCCCATAGGCAGATCCTGTGGAATAAGGCAGCACTCCCCCCTATAGGCAGATCCTGTATATAAGGCAGCACTCCCCAATAGGCAGATCCGGTAGAATAAGGCAGCACTCCCCCTATAGGCCGATCCTGTATATAAGGCAGCACTCCCCCATAGGCAGATCCTGTATATAAGGCAGCACTCCCTCCCCTATAGGCAGATCCTGTATATAAGACAGCACTCCCTCCCCTATAGGCTGATCCTGTAAGTAAGGCAGCACGCACTCCCTCCCCTATAGGCAGATCCTGTATATAAGGCAGCACTCCCTCCCCTATAGGCAGATCCTGTATATAAGGCAGCACTCCCTCCCCTATAGGCCGATCCTGTATATAAGGCAGCACTCCCCCCATAGACAGATCCTGTAGAATAAGGCAGAACTCCCCCCTATAGGCAGATCCTGTATATAAGGCAGCACTCCCTCCTATAGGCAGATCCTGTATATAAGGCAGCACTCCCTCCCCTATAGGCAGATCCTGTATATAAGCAGCACTCCCTCCCCTATAGGCTGATCCTGTATATAAGGCAGCACTCCCTCCCCTATAGGCTGATCCTGTATATAAGGCAGCACTCCCTCCCCTATAGGCTGATCCTGTACAGTCATGGCCAAATGTATTGACACCCCTGCAATTCTGTCAGATAATACTCATTTTCTTCCTGAAAATGATTGCAAACACAAATTCTTTGGTATTATTATCTTCATTTAATTTGTCTTAAATGAAAAAACACAAAAAGAATTGTCCTAAAGCCAAATTGGATATAATTCCACACCAAACATAAAAAGGGGGTGGACAAAAGTATTGGCACTGTTGGAAAAATCATGTGATGCTTCTCTACTTTGTGTAATTAACAGCACCTGTAACTTACCTGTGGCACCTAACAGGTGTTGGCAATAACTAAATCACACTTGCAGCCAGTTGAAACGGATTAAAGTTGACTCAACCTCTGTCCTGTGTCCTTGTGTGTACCATATTGAGCATGGAGAAAAGAAAGAAGACCAAAGAACTGTCTGAGGACTTGAGAAACCAAATTGTGAGGAAGCATGAGCAATCTCAAGGCTACAAGTCCATCTCCAAAGACCTGAATGTTCCTGTGTCTACCATGCGCAGTGTCATCAAGAAGTTTAAAGCCCATGGCACTGTGGCTAACCTCCCTAGATGTGGACGGAAAAGAAAAATTGACAAGAGATTTCAACGCAAGATTGTGCGGATGTTGGATAAAGAACCTCGACTAACATCCAAACAAGTACAAGCTGCCCTGCAGTCCGAGGGTACAAGAGTGTCAACCCATACTATCCGTCGGCGTTTGAATGAAAAGGGACTGTATGGTAGGAGACCCAGGAAGACCCCACTTCTTACCCCGAGACATAAAAAAGCAAGGCTGGAGTTTGCCAAAACTTACCTGAAAAAGCCTAGAACGTTTTGGAAGAATGTTCTTTGGTCAGATGAGACAAAAGTAGAGCTTTTTGGGCAAAGGCATTAACAAAGAGTTTACAGGAGAAAAAAAGAGGCATTCAAAGAAAAGAACACGGTCCCTACAGTTAAATATGGCGGAGGTTCCCTGACATTTAGGGGTTGCTTTGCTGCCTCTGGCACTGGACTGCTTGACCGTGTGCATGGGCATTATGAAGTCTGAAGACTACCAACAAATTTTGCAGCATAATGTAGGGCCCAGAGTGAGAAAGCTGGGTCTCCCTCAGAGGTCAGGGGTCTTCCAGCAGGACAATGACCCAAAACATACTTCAAAAAGCACTAGAAAATGGTTTGAGAGAAAGCACTGGAGACTTCTAAGGTGGCCAGCAATGAGTCCAGACCTGAATCCCATAAAACACCTGCGGAGAGATCTAAAAATGGCAGTTTGGAGAAGGCACCCTTCAAATATCAGGGACCTGGAGCAGTTTGTCAAAGAAGAATGGTCTAAAATTCCAGCAGAGCATTGTAAGAAACTCATTGATGGTTACCGGAAGCGGTTAGTCGCAGTTATTTTGGCTAAAGGTTGTGCAACCAAGTATTAGACTGAGGGTGCCAATACTTTTGTCTGGCCCATTTTTTGAAGTTTTGTGTGAAATGATCAATGTTTTGCTTTTTGCTTCATTCTCTTCTGTGTTTTTTCATTTAAGACAAATTAAATGAAGATAATACCAAAGAATTTATGTTTGCAATCATTTTCAGGAAGAAAATGAGTATTATCTGACAGAATTGCAGGGGTGTCAATACTTTTGGCCATGACTGTATATAAGGCAGCACTCCCTCCCCTATAGGCTGATCCTGTATATAAGGCAGCACTCCCTCCCCTATAGGCAGATACTGTAGAATAAGGCAGTCCCCATAAAAACACAGTAAATAAATACTCACCTCTCTTAGGGTACGTTCACATTTGCGGTTTGCGCCGCAGCGTCTCCGCCGCAACAAAACGCATGCGTCGTGCGACCCTATCTTTAATCATGGCGCCGCATGTGCATGCGTTGTGTTGCGTTTTGTTGCGTTTTACGCCACATGCGGCGTTAGGGCGCACCTGTCTGGGCGCGGCAAACGCAACATGTTGCATTTTTCGGGCGGCGCCGACCTTTTAAAAAACGCATGCGTCGTGCGACCCTATCTTTAATATTGGCGCCGCATGTGCATGCGTTTTGCTGCGTTTTTGTTTGCGTTGTGCGTTGCGGCAACGACGCTGCGGCGCACAACGCAAATGTGAACTTAGACTAACTCCTTGTTCCAGCGGTGCTTCCTGCTCCCGCTCATCTGACAGCGGCGCTGGGCGGTGATGTCATTGCGCCCGCTGTCAGACGGTGTGGGGGATGATGGGAGGAGCGCAGCGCTCCTTCCCTCATCACTGCGGTGAGCTGTATCGGCTAGATGCCGATACAGCTCACCATGCGATGACGGGCGGGGGGCCCACTGCTGGCACCAGGCACCCCGCCTGCTCAGAGGCCCCATAGCGGCAGAGCAGGGAGATCGATTCTCCCTGCTCTTCCACAGAATTTAATTGCATCGGCGCGTAGCTCCCGGTGGACCCCCACAGAGCGCGGGGCCCGGAGTAATTGCCCCCTCGGTAGCTACGCTACTGGAGAGGACATTTTCATTCCAAGAATTCCACTCATTCCATCCGATTTGCCTTTTGATTTTAAGCGCCTCCAGTTTCCAGTTTAACTGGCATTTGTAATGTCCATTAATAAGGCTCAGGGACAGTCTTTGAAAGTAGTAGGGATCGATTTGCAATCTCCATGCTTTTCTCATGGTCAACTTTATGTGGCCTGTTCAAGAGTTGGAACTGTCTAAAATCTGTTCAACTTTGCATTGGAAAGAAAAACCAAAAATGTTGTTTATCAAAAGGCTCTTGAATGAGTTAAAAATAAAATACTATGAATACTTGGGTAATCATTTAGTTAATTTGTGTTGCAAATCTGTAGTCTTGAATATATGACGTGAAATGTTTTTATGTGCAATATAATCATTATTTGTTATAACTAACCACAGTAAGTTGCTATGCCCGGGCAACGCCGAGCTCTTCAGCTATTTGTGCATATTTATCCAATATGGTGAAGATCCTAGATCAGGGACTGCACCACTCTGATAGAGTCTCGTGTTTGACTTTGTACAGACTGACTCCTTTGTTGCACCTGTGTTCTGACATTTAAATCAGAATGAGGACAAAGATGATATTAGCAATGTGCATGCTGTCCTATGTCTAGCTGTTAACGCATGACTGTAGGGCCCCTTCAAAACTTGGCCTATTTAGGCCTTTAGGACTGCAGGAATTTTTCTTGTTTTTGCTTGTGTTTTTGTAGAGTTATACGAGGGATAGAATGTTGGTCCATTGCAAAGGAAAATCCATGTATAGTTTTGAAATGATGGTAGTCCACTATCTTCATTTCTGTGTATGGCCGGTTGATTCTACTAATACCTGAGTCAATGATACAATATATAGCTGAGCAAAAATATATATTCACCCAAAGACATCCCAGTAATAGGTGAACGGAGGCAAATCGTGTCCTTATAAGGATAAACAAAAACTTGACTTTAATGCATGCAGTTCTAAAACTTCTTCAGCTTAGCAATCCTATAACATTATTTTTTGTAAACTTATTGCCTTATATTTGACCTAAAATAGATAAAAATTCCAGAATCTAGAAAACAGCACATGTCGTTAATTAACCCCTCACCTCGCCTCACTTGTTGGTGTAAGTTTGTAAGCCCCTCCCCACTGTCATAGATGCAAAAAATGGATCTGTGGTTTCTCACTGCAGACACTATAATTGGGTGGATAATGTTACTTTGAGCTTATACTCATTTGTGAGAAAAACGGACAAGTGCAATCCTAGAAAAATCGGATTGCATTCTGACCAATGTTATTCAATGAGTTACATCTCATCTGCGATTTTTTTTTCTCAGCTGAAATCGGACTGAGAAAAAAAAATCGCAGCATCTAGGACTAGAGTCGCCAATGCAAGTCAATGGATGCGAGAAAAAATATAAAAAATAATAATAAAAAAAAAAATTTGCACACCACTCGCACCATGCGAGTGCTGTCCGGTTTTTACGCATCGGTGTCCTTTGAAAAGCCGGTAATTCATGTGCTGCATACATTAAAATCACACTGACAGGTTAGAATAGAATAGATAGAAATATACACAGAGTACATCTACTATATAATTGTCTAAAAGTCACTTCCGTCTGTCTGTCACGGATATTCATTGGTCGCAGCCTTTGTCTGTCATGGAAATCCAAGCCGCTGATTGGTCGCGGAAAAACAGCCACGACTAATCAGCGACGGGCACAGTCCAGAAGAAAATGGCCGCTCTTTACTCCCCGCAGTCAGTGCCCGACGCCCGCATACTCCCCTCTGGTCACCGCTCACACAGGATTAATGCCAGCGGTAACGGACTGCGTTATGTCGCGGGTAATGCACTCCGTTACCGCCACTATTAACCCTGTGTGTCCCCAACTTTTTACTATTGATGCTGCCTATGCGGCATCAATAGTAAAAAAATGTAGTGTTAAAAATAACTAACCCCATAAGCCCCGAGGGTGGTTTGCACGTTAATGACCGGGCCAATTTTTACAATTCTGACCACTGTCCCTTTATGAGGTTATAACTCTGGAATGCTTGAACGGATCCCAGTGATTCTGACATTGTTTTCTTGTGACATATTGTACTTCATGATAGTGGTAAAATTTCTTTTATATTACCTGCGTTTATTTGTGGAAAAAATGGAAATTTGGCGAAAATTTTGAAAATTTCACAATTTTCCAACTTTGAATTTGTATGCCCTTAAATCACAGAGATATGTCACACAAAATAATTAATAAGTAACATTTCTCACATGTCTACTTTACATCAGCACAATTTTGGAACCAAATTTTTTTTTTGTTAGGGAGTTATAAGGGTTAAAAGTTGACCAGCAATTTCTCTTTTTTACAACACCAATATTTTTTAGGGACCACATCACATTTGAAGTCATTTTGAGGGGTCTATATGATAGAAAATACCCAAGTGTGACACCATTCTAAAAACTGCACCCCTCAAGGTGCTCAAAACCACATTCAAGAAGTTTATTAACCCTTCAGGTGTTTTACAGGAATTTTTGGGATGTTTAAATAAAAATGAACATTTAACTTTTTTTCACAAAAAATTTACTTCAGCTCCAATTTGTTTTATTTTACCAAGGGTAACAGGAGAAAATGGACCACAAAAGTTGTTGTACAATTTGTCCTGAATACGCTGATACCCCATATGTGGGTGTAAACCACTGTTTGGGCGCATGGCAAAGCTCGGAAGGGAAGATGGAACGCCATGTTGCGTTTGGAGAGCCCCTGATGTGCCTAAACATTGAAACCCCGCACAAGTGACACCATTTTGGAAAGTAGACCCCTTAAGGAACTTATCTAGATGTGTGGTGAGCACTTTGGCCCAACAAGTGCTTCACAGAAGTTTATAATGCAGAGCCGTAAAAATAAAAAATCATATTTTTTCACAAAAATGATCTTTTCGCCCCCAATTTTTTATTTTCCCAAGGGTAAGAGAAGAAATTGGACACCAAAAGTTGTTGTCTAATTTGTCCTGAGTACGCTGATACCCGATATGTGGGGGTAAACTACTGTTTGGGCGCATGGCAGAGCTCGGAAGGGAAGGAGCGCCGTTTGACTTTTCAATGCAAAATTGACTGGACATGTCGCGTTTGTAGAGCCCCTGATGTGCCTAAACATTAAAAAAAACCACAAGTGACACCATTTTGGAAATTAGACCCCCTAAGGAACTTATCTAGATGTGTTTTGAGAGCTTTGAACCCCCAAGTGTTTCACTACAGTTTATAACGCAGAGCCGTGAAAATAACAATTCTTTTTTTTCTTTAACAAAAATGATTTTTTTAGCCCCCAGTTTTGTATTTTCACAAGGGTAACAGAATAAACTGGATCCCAAAAGTTGTTGTCCAATTTGTCCTGACTATGCTGATCCCCATATGTGGGGGGGGGGGGGGAAGCATTGTTTGGGTGCATGGCAGAGCTCGGAAGGGAAGGAGCGCCATTTGGAATGCAGACTTAGATGGATTGGTCTGCAGGCGTCACGTTGCATTTGCAGAGCCCCTGATGTACCCAAACAGTAGAAACACCCCACAAGTGACCCCATATTGGAAACTAGACCTCCCAAGGATCTTATCTAGATGTGGTGAGAACTTTGAACCCCCAAGTGTTTCACTACAGTTTACAACGCAGAGCCGTGAAAATAAAAAATATTTTTTTTCCCACAAAAATGATTTTTAGCCCCCCAAATTTTTATTTTCCCAAGGGTAACAAGAGAACTTGGACCCCAAAAATTGTTGTCCAATTTGTCCCGAGTACGCTGATAACCCATATGTTGGGGTAAACCCCTGTTTGGGCGCACGCGAGAGCTCGGAAGGGAAGTAGTACTGTTTTACTTTTTCAATGCAGAATTGGCTTGAATTGAGATCGGATGCCATGTCGTGTTTGGAGAGCCCCTGATGTGCCTAAACAATGGAAACCCCCAACTCTAACTGAAACCCTAACCCAAACACACCCCTAACCCTAATCCCAACAGTAACCCTAACCACACCCCTAACCCTGACACACCCCTAACTCTAATCCAAACCCTAATCCCAACCGTAAATGTAATCCAAACCCTAACTTTAGCCCCAACCCTAACTTTAGCCCCAACCCTAACCCTAACTTTAGCCCCAACCCTAACTTTAGCCCCAACGGAAAAAATGGAAATAAATACATTTTTATTTTATTTTATTATTTTTCCCTAACTAAGTGGGTGATGAAGGATGGTTTGATTTACTTTAATAGCGGATTTTTATGATTGGCAGCTGTCACACACTAAAAGACGCTTTTTATAGCAAAAAAGTTTTTGCGTCTCCACATTTTGAGACCTATAATTTTTCCATATTTTGCTCCACAGAGTCATGTGAGGTCTTGTTTTTTGCGGGACGAGTTGTTTTTATTGGTCACATTTTCGGGCACGTGACAGTTTTTGATCGCTTTTTATTCCGATTTTTGTGAGGCAGAATGACCGAAAACCAGCTATTCATGAATTTCTTTTGGGGGAGGCGTTTATGCCGTTCCGCATTTGGTAAAATGGATAAAGCAGTTTTATTCTTCGGGTCAGTATGATTACAGCGATACCTCATATCATTTTTTTATGTTTTGGCGCTTTTATACGATAAAAACTATTTTATAGAAAAAATAATTATTTTGGCATCGCTTTATTCTCAGGACTATAACTTTTTTATTTTTTTGCTGATGATGCTGTATAGCGGCTCGTTTTTTGTGGGACAAGATGACGTTTTCAGCGGTACCATGGTTATTTATATCCATCCGTCTTTTTGATCGCGTGTTATTCCACTTTTTCTTCGGCGGCATGATAATAAAGCGTTGTTTTTTGCCACGTTTTTTTTTTCTTACGGTGTTTACTGAAGGGGTTAACTAGTGGGACAGTTTTATAGGTGGGGTCGTTACGGACACGGCGATACTAAATATGTGTACTTTTATTGTTTTTTTTTTTATTTAAAGAAATGTATTTATGGGAATATTTTTTTTTTCTTTATTTAGGATTTTTTTTCTATTTTTTATTTTGCACATGTGCAAATTTTTTTTTTTACTTTTCTACTTTGCCCCAGGGAGGGACATCATAGATCGTTGATCTGACAGTTTGCACAGCACTCTGTCAGATCAACGATCTGACTTGCAGTGCTGCAGGCTTACCAAGCACAGGCACTTGGTAAGCCACCTCCCTCCCTGCAGGACCCGGATGCCGCGGCCATTTTGGATCCGGGCCTTGCTGCAGGGAGGAAGGTAGGAGACCCTCGCAGCAACGCGATCACATCGCGTTGTTGCCGGGGTATCTGGGAAGCCCGCAGGGAGCCCCCTCCCTGCGCGATGCTTCCCTGTACCGCCGCCACACCGCGATCATGTTTGATCACGGTGTGTCGGGGGTTAATGTGCCGGGAGCGGTCCGTGACCACTCCTGGCGCATAGTGCCGGATGTCAGCTGCGATAGGTAGCTAACACCTGGCCGCGATCGGCCGCGCTCCCCCGTGAGCGTGGCCGATCACATATAACGTACTATCCCGTCACTGGGAATTAAATCCCAGGGCACCTTGACTGGATAGTACGTCATATGGGATTAAGGGGTTAAAAAAACTGCTATACTCACCCTCCGTAGTCGGCCGCGCCGCTCGCGCCTGTCGCCATCTTCCGTTCCCAGCGATGCATTGCGAAATTACCCAGAAGACTTAGCGGTCTCGCGAGACCGATAAGTCATCTGGGTAATTTCGCAATGCATCCTGGGAACGGAAGATGGCGGCAGCCGCGCGTTTATCGCCTGAGCGTTTATCGCCTGAGCTTCGGTGGATCCCAGGGGTGAGTATATAACTATTTTTTATTTTAATTATTTTTTTTAACAGGGATATGGTGCCCACACTGCTGTATACTACATGGGCTGTGTTATTACTATGTGGGCTGTGTGATATACTCCGCAGGCTGTGCTAGATATTACGTGGCCACTGTTATATACTGTGTGGGCAGTGTTATATACTACGTGACTGGACAATATACTACGTGACTGGGCAATATACTACGTGGCTCTGAGCTGTATACTACGTGGCTCTGCTGTATACTACATGGCTCTGTGCTGTATACTATGTCGCTGGGCAATATAATACGTGGCTCTGTGCTGTATACTATGTCGCTGGGCAATATACTACGTGACTGGGCAATATACTACATGACTGGACAATATACTACGTGACTGGGCAATATACTATGTAGCTGGGTAATATGGCATCTGGGTAATATTGCAATGCATCCTGGGAACGGAAGATGGCGGCAGCCGCGTGCCTATCGCCGGAGCTTCGGTGGATCCCAGGGGTGAGTATATAACTATTTTTTATGTTAATTATTTTTTTAACAGGGATATGGTGCCCACACTGCTGTATACTACGTGGGCTGTGTTAGATACCGCGTGGCTCTGTGCTGTATACTAGGCAGTGTTATTACTATGTGGGCTGTGTGATATACTCCGTGGGCTGTGCTAGATATTACGTGGCCACTGTTATATACTGTGTGGGCAGTGTTATATACTACGTGACTGGGCAATATACTACGTGGCTCTGTGCTGTATACTACGTGGCTCTGCTGTATACTACATGGCTCTGTGCTGTATACTACGTGGCTGGGTAATATACTACGTGGCTTTGTGCTGTATACTACGTCGCTGGGCAATATACTACATGACTGGGCAATATACTACGTGACTGGACAATATACTATGTGACTGGGCAATATACTATGTAGCTGGGCAATATACTACGTGGCTGGGCAATATACTATGTGTCTGTGCTGTATACTACGTGGCTCTGTGCTGTATACTACGTCACTGTGCAATATACTACGTAGCTGGGCAATATACTACGTGACTGGCCAATATACTATGTGGCTGGGCAATATACTACGTGACTGGGCAATATTTCTTTTTAAATCAGATATTTTTTATTAAACCATAAATATTGCACATAAACAATAAAAGGGATACTTTGTTATCAGCAATATACCAGTGTACAATACTTTTTTTTTTTTTTTTAAAGAAAACATATTTAGTCCCAAACCAAACTCCCACTCCCCTTCCCCCCCCTCTAGAGACCTGTCAAGAGTCGACCCCCCCTACTTTGTCATATATAAAAGTACAAGAAAAGGAAGATGACTTGTCAATAATCCTCCCAATGGGGCAAAAAGTCTTTTAGATCACATTGATTCAAGCCACGGGTTCCACAACCTGTCAAAGAGGTCCGTCTTGTTCCTCCTAACGTAGATTCTCCTCTCCAAAGCAATAATATGGTCCACTTGCTTCATAAAGTCTCTCCTTGTTGGTGGTTCTTCTCTAATCAAGAATTTGGCAATCAACTTTCGCGCGATAAACAACAGTCTGGCAATAACCATTTTATACAACTTATCAGTTATAATCTCCTCAACATAGCCCAAAACACATACCAAGGGATCACGCGGCACAGTGCAACCATATGCCAGTCCCACTTTATTCAGCACCACCACCCAGAAGGAGGACAACCTGGGGCACTGCCACAGCATATGAAGGATGCCCGCCTAGGACTGCGAGCATCTGGGGCATTCTGAACTAGATCTCAATCCGGCTTTGAATAACATATCCAGAGTTCTATATGCCCTATGAATAACAAATAATTGTGACAGCCTCCCAGGCTCGCTCATTGATATTTTGGGCACATAGTCCAGTACTGATTCCCAATGATCATTATCAATTGCCCCCAGGTCAGCCTCCCATTTCGCCCTTGCTCTAATAGGGTGTTCCTCCAAGAAAGAGAACAAAAGGAATTCATATATTCCCGAAATCACCCCCTTCGTGCCACCCCCTACAAGGATAAAATCTAGCATAAGGTCCACCTGGATTTCAACGGGTCCTCTCCTACACTGTGCCCGGTGCGCATGTGAAAGACGGCGGTATTGAAACAACTCAGAGTCCGGTAGTAAAAACTCCTCCTGCAATGCCTCAAAGTCTCTAATTCTGCCCTGATGTAGAATCTGGCCCATCCGAGAGATGCCTGCCTCCCTCCAATTATGAAATCCCTCCATCTGTCTAAACTCCTGTAGGACACAGTTATTCCAAATGGGTGAGAATCTAGTGAGTGCGTGCACACCCCTAATCCCCTTAACTTTGTCCCAAACCTTATGGATGAGCCTGATAGTACAAAATTTAGAGCCCTTCTCTCGGAAATGTCCCCCCTCCAGACCCTCACTCAACACCTTCGTCCCAATCAGTGATCTCAGGCTGCAAGGTGCCCGCGTCCCACCTAACACATCTCCCCATCCCTTGAAATGCTGGCACTGTGAAGCCAAAAAGTACAACCACGGATTAGGCAGTGCCACCCCTCCCTCCGTCTTTGGTCTCTGTAGAGTTTCCTGTTTAAATCTGGGGCTCTTTCCACCCCAAATCAGCTCCCCAAACAAAGATTTAATCCTCCGAAACCTATTCTGCGATATCCATATAGGGGAGTTGTGCACCACATAAAGTAGCTGCGGCATCACAATCATCTTTATCAAGTTTATCCTGCCGATTACTGATAAATGTAACTTCCTCCACGCCTGGACCTTAGTACGTATCCTACGCAGAAGAGGTGCCAAATTCAGTTCCTCAAAACTAGTCAAAGGGAGAGCGATCTGAATCCCCAGGTATTTAAATTTATCAACTAGCTTCAACCTTGTAGAAGAAACCCCCCCACCACCGTCCCCACTATCCCCATCTATCAACATCATATTCGATTTGTCCCAATTGATCATTAGGCCCGAGTAACTCCCAAATTCCTCAATAATGGCTTCCGTCTTAACCAGGGTTTCCTCAGAATCCTCCAAGAATAGCAGAATATCATCAGCGTACAACGCTACTTTTTCCTCTGCCTCCCCGTACATAAAACCCCTCACCTCCCGGGAACCTCTGATCTTCGCAGCAAGGGGTTCCACCGCCAACGCAAAGAGCAGCGGGGACAAAGGGCAGCCCTGTCTAGTACCTCTAGACAATGAAAAGGTCTCAGAGAGAGCATCATTCACTCTAATTTTGGCTACCGGAGAAGAGTACAACAGCCGCACCCATGAAATAAATTTAGGTCCAAACCCCATTCGTTCCAGTACTGACCACAAATAGCTCCACTCCACGCAATCAAAAGCCTTATGGGCGTCTAAGGATACCACAACCCGTCTTCCGACATTGTCAGAAGGGATTTGCAAATTTAAAAATAACCTTCTCAGATTGAGTGCCGTTGATTTGTTGGGCATAAAGCCTGACTGATCCGGGTGAACCAGTCTATCAGTCACCCTGGATAACCTATTTGCCAGAGCTTTTGCCAGAATCTTGATATCGGCCGTCAAAAGTGAGATTGGTCTATAGGATTCTGGTAGTTGTGGGTCCTTATCGGCCTTAGGTATAACGACCACAATAGCCTCTCTCATTGATAAAGGTAGCTCCCCTCTTTCCAGTGAACTATTATACACCTCCGACAGTTTGGCCAACAATGTTTCTTTCAGTACCTTGTACACCTCGGCTGGAATACCGTCCGCCCCCGGAGCCTTACCCCCAGCGACCCCCGCCAAAGCAGCCCCCAATTCTTCCTCCCCAATCGGCTCCTCCAACAACTCACATTCTTCTCTGCTCAACCTAGGCAGGTCAATCCCCTCCAAGTAACCCGTCATGTCCTTAGCCCCCCTCTCCACACTAGAAGTATATAGTTTATCGTAGAATTTCCTAAACACTTCCAGAATCTGCTCCCCCCGAGTAGCCAATGTTCCATCCTCCCTCTTAATGGAGTAGACGTGCGAGGAATCCCTTTGTGCGGACGCCACTACCGAAAGTAAATGCCCCACCTTTTCCCCCTCCGAATAGAAAGATGCTCTTTGAAAAGCCCGCAATCTCTCCTCCTTTCTCAGATACAATTGATTGACCTCCTGTTGAGCCTTCCTCATCCGACTCTGAGACTCCTTAGTGCAATGGGCCCCCAATGCCGCCTCAGCTGCCTTCAGTTCCTCCAGGACAGCTTGATCCTGTGTTCTAGTCCTAGTCTTGTGTCGTGAAATGTCCCGAAACAAAATACCCCTCAAATACGCCTTCATAGTGTCCCATACTACATGGCATTCCGCACTACCCTCATTAATCTTAAAGAACTCCTCTATCTCTGCCCCCACACTTTCCATGTCCAGGAGTTGTAGCCAGGAGGGGTGAACCTTCCATCCCATCTTCCGTGACCCAACCTGTTCTGATAGCTTTAATGAGACCCGCACCGGACTATGATCTGATAAAATCCTGGGATTATATTCCACCCCATTTAGTAATTCGTTCATCCCATCATTACCCAAGGCGACGTCGATTCGAGACATAGAACCGTACGTGGTCGAGTAGCAAGAATAAGAATATGTGCTAGTATTGCGAACCCGCCATTAGTCAATCCAGCCTATTTCTCTAAGATAGTTCCCGAAAGGAGTGCGGAGCGTGATTACTCTTATCCCAATGGTCGTCAGCAATGTTGTTCACATCTCCCACCACCAGAAAGGGAACCCCGACCCACCCTCTCATATGCTCCAAAATCTCTTGAATTTTCTTGCCAGAATACGGCGGGGGTATATATAGTGAAACTATGCAAATCAAACGGTTAAAAATTTTACACACTAAAAAAAACATACTGACCATCCTTATCAATTTTTACTTCAATTTCCTCAAATGGAGTACTTGTATGGATCAAAACAGACACCCCCCTTGCATAATTAGAGAACGTCGAGTGATACGCCCTGCGCACCCATTTTTTCTGTAACATATCAACTTTTTCCTCAACTAAATGAGATTCTTGCAGGCATATCACCGAGGGCCTCTGTTTCAATAGGTACTGGAATATTGCCGCTCGCTTAGTGGCATCCGCTAGCCCCCTAACATTCCAACTTATAATATTAACATTCCCTCCCATTTCCTTAAAGAAAGATATAAGATGAGAATCACCTCTCCCAGGTCTCCACCAATGCCCTCCCCCCCCCCCCTTCCCACCCCCCACCCCAACAACTAAACCAACCTTCCCCATCTGGAATTCAAAATAACTCAGATACTCCGAACTTTCTTTCTCTATATGAGAATTGAGGGCACTTGATATACCCTAGAGCTAGGTCCTTTACCGTCCATCTCTCCCCCTCCCACCGCGACCAATATGAACTATTCATTGCGCCGCCGAACACAATACTGTAACCGTTAGGTGTAATTAGACCAACTTCAACAGTAACATTCAAACAGAAGCCCTCCCCCAAAGAGAGGCAGAACCAGTAGAGTTATAGATCTTCAGAATCAGTCTCAACGGTTCCGATCAGTGCCAATTTTCTTGGCGTTGGTGTCCAGCCATTGCGTCGCCTCCTCCGGATTTTGAAAAAATTGAACACGATCAATCGCCACCACCCTGAGCTTGGCTGGGTAGAGCATTGAGTATTTTAGGTCCAGTTCACGGAGCCGTCGCTTGACTTCACCAAACTTCATTCTAAGTTTCTGCACCGATGCCGAGTAATCCGGATAAATGGAGATCCGATTTCCGCTTATGCTCAGGCCATCACTCAGCCTAGCCTTCCTCAGTAGAGTTTCCCGATCCCGGTAGTCCAAAATTTTTGCCAATATAGCTCGAGGGGCAGAGCCAGGCGGCAGAGGACGAGTGGGGACCCGATGAGCCCTCTCCACCGAGAAATGGTTGGTAAGGTCTGCTCCTCCCACCGAGTTCTTAAGCCATGCCTCAATATATTCAGTGGGGTTGTTTCCCTCCACCTTCTCCGGCACCCCGATTATTCTTAAATTGTTTCTCCGGGATTGATTTTCCAAATCATCTGTCTTAAATTCTAACTCTGCGATTCGTTGAATATATTTCTTTTATCTTTATAACAGTTCGTTTGTCTGGTCCTCCACACTGGCCACACGCTCCTCCACCGCCTCCACTCTTTTTTCCACTTTGCGCATAGCAGAGTTAAGGGACTTCATTTCAACTGTGAGATCATCCACCCTTAGGTTCAGCACGGCCAAAGCAGATTTGCAGTGTATAACGACAGAGAAATTGTCCTGCAGTGTTGGTTCCCCCATACTTGGCTGCTGCACTTCATTAGAATCATTGGTCTGCACAGGGCTATCAGCAGGTGTCACATTTTCTGCACTGTGCACTCCCTGCGCCCTCCCTGGGGAACGTTGCACCTCCACTTCACTGGCACTAACTTCCCCTCCACCTTTCTGCCTCATCAGGGCTTCCACCTCATCAAGTCCTTCTGGACCCAACAGCAGGGCTCCCCCCTCCTCCGTACGGGCAAATCGCTCCAGCCGGGCTATTACCTCCAGCCTCCGGCGGTATGAAGCGCTGGCTCTGGCCGCCTCCTCCTCAGCCACGGCACCATCTTGGATTTTCTCGCCGGCTGCGGGCGCCGACTGCTTGCGGCGCGGCATCTCCGCTCCTCACCGCTCGTTATCAGCGGTGCTTTCTCCCCCTCGCCGGGGACTTGCGGGGCCTCTCTGGCCGGTTTTCGGCGTTCGGCGGCGCCTTCAAGGGTCAGTTTTCAGAGCGGTGCGGGGAGAGAGATCAGCCGCACGTCCGCTCACATTCCTCGCTAGGCCACGCCCCCGTGACTGGGCAATATACTACGTGACTGGGCAATATACTATGTGACTGGGCAATATACTACGTAGCTGGGCAATATACTACGTGACTGGGCAATATACTTCGTGACTAGGCAATATACTACGTGACTGGGCAATATACTATGTCGCTATGCAATATACTATGTAGCTGGGCAATATACTACGTGATTGGCCAATATACTACGTGACTGGGCAATATACTACGTGGCTGGGCAATATACTACGTGGCTGGGCAATATACTACGTGGCTGGGCAATATACTACGTGGCTGGGCAATATACTACGTGATTGGCCAATATACTATGTGGCTGGGCAATATACTATGTGGCTGGGCAATATACTATGTGGCTGGGCAATATACTATGTGGCTGGGCAATATACTTTGTGGCTGGGCAATATACTATGTGGCTGGGCAATATACTACGTGGCTGGGCAATATACTACGTGGCTGGGCAATATACTACGTGACTGGGCAATATACTATGTGGCTGGGCAATATACTACGTGACAGGGCAATATACTGTGTGGGCTGTGCAATATACTACGTGGACATGCATATTCTAGAATACCCGATGCGTTAGAATCGGGCCACCATCTAGTCTAATTCTGTCTGTTTGTCTGTAACTGAAATCCCGCGTCGCTGATTGGTCGCCACATAGTTCAGTCACGTTTACGGAACAAGTTCTGTTAGTCACAGTGCCACATTGTTCAGTCAGGTTTACTGAACAAGTTCTATATATGTGTGTATTCATTGCATTATTCTTAAATCTTCATAAATAAACATAAATATTCAAGAATCCCCGATGCGTTAGAATCGGGCCACCATCTATTTATATATCTATGTCTATAATATAACGCTGGGAGCGTCACTCTGTCCCACCACTTTATAGACTGCGCAAACGCCTGCGCAGTCTGGACCCCACAGAGTGACGCAACCCAGAGGAGATCGCGGTATGCGTAAGCACTGAACGCATACTGCTATCTCCGACGGAGAAGCAGGGACGTGCCAGGAGGGTGAGTATGCTATACTCACCTGTCCCCTTTGCACCACTGCGCGCCACCGTCTTCCGCATTCTGTGCCTGTGACGTTCAGGTCCGAGGGCGTGATGACGCGATAAGTGCATGCCGGCGCCGCCCTCTGACTGAACAGTCACAGCCAGAGCACCCGGAAGAAGGATCGTCGCGCTGCGGTGGAACGGGGGACAGGTGAATATAGCAAGTGCCGGGGGCCTGAGCCAGCGGCGATACCGGCACCTGACCCCCATAGCGCGCCGGTTTCCCCGCCGGCTGAGGCCCCCGGCGCCCATCGATGATAGGTGAGTATGTTTTTTATATATATATATATATATATATATATATATATATATATATATATATATATATATATATTGCAGCAGCATACGGGGCATATAATACTATGGAGCATCTTATGGGGGCCATCAACCTTTATGGAGCAGCATAAGGGGCATATACTATGGAGCATCTTATGGGAGCCATCAACCTTTATGGAGCAGCGTACACGGCATATGGATGGGAGCAGCACATTACAGAATGGGGGCGCAGGATGGGACCACATGACAGAACGGCGGCTCAGGATGGGAGCAGCACATGGCAGAATGGGGGAGCAGGATGGGAGGAGCACATGACAGGATTGGGGTGCAGGATGGTAGCACCACATGACAGGATTGGGGTGCAGGATGGGAGCACATGACAGGATGAGGGCTCAGGAAGAGAGTAGCACATGACAAGATGGAGGCGCACAAAACAAGATGGGGGCTGCACATGACAAGATTAGGGCACAGGATGGAAGCACCACATACCAGCATGGAGACCATATACCAATATAAATGCTCGGCACCCGGGCGTAGAACGGGTTCAATAGCTAGCATATACAGTACAGACCAAAAGTTTGGACACACCTTCTCATTTAAAGATTTTTCTGTATTTTCATGACTATGAAAATTGTAAATTCACACCAAAGGCATCAAAACTATGAATTAACACATGTGGAATTATATACTTAACAAAAAAGTGTGAAGCAACTGAAAATGTCTTATATTCTAGGTTCTTCAAAGTAGCCACCTTCAGAGAAGGTGCGTCCAAACGTTTGGTCTGCACTATATATATATATATATATATATATATATATATTGTAGCGATTTCACTCACTCAGCTGCGACGGCTGACACTCAGGAGACGTGTTCCTTTAAAGTTCACTGGGTTTATTGCTTCATAAACCATGGGGCATAACAACAGAAAGCAAAATAGCCTTTGGTTCAGGCAAAGGAAAACAAGTGTCCAGTTCATCCGGCTCAGTCCTGAAGCCGAACACACTCAGGAGGGTTTCACCTCCACACATATCTCCTGTGTAAAGGATTAGCCAGTCTTATATAGGACTAACCACACCCAGTAATCTATCACATGATTAGCCATGTGGTCTGACATCACCACAGGTCCTGAAACACAAACATATGGTTATATAAAACAACGCAATATTCCGGGCTACATTACAGCAACAAGGCACTTATGTGGCACATACCTCCCATCGACTACACACCCTTTAGCCATGCTACATACCTCCCCCCTCTGCCTAAAGCCGTGGGGCTTGGCACTTTCTCCCACTAAACAAGGGATTCTTGATAGGGCATCCGCATTACCGTGCAGCTTTCCGGCCCGATGTTCCACATGGAAACTGAAGTCCTGCAGGGATAAGAACCAACGGGTGACCCTAGCATTTCTACCCTTCGTTTCCCTCATCCACCTAAGTGGGGCATGGTCGGATATCAGTCTAAATTTACGTCCTAGCAGATAGTACCGTAATGTGTCCACTGCCCATTTTATGGCCAAGCACTCCTTCTCAACGACTGAGTAGTTCTTTTCAGATGAGGACAGCTTCCTACTCAGATAGAGAACAGGATGCTCCTCCCCATGTAGTTCTTGGGAAAGGACTGCTCCCACCCCAACATCTGAGGCATCTGTCTGAAGAATAAACTCTTTCTTGAAGTTTGGGGCCATCAGAACGGGTTGCTTACACAAAGCGTTTTTCATTTCTTGGAAGGCTGACTCTGTTTCTTCGGACCACTTAACCATTACTGGTTTTGTCCCTTTTAGCAGGTCAGTCAGAGGCGCAGCCATCGTGGCGAAGTTTGGGATGAACCTCCTGTAATATCCCACGATTCCCAGGAAGGCTTTAACTTGCTTCTTGGAAACTGGTTTTGGCCACGTTTGAATTGCCTCCACTTTACTGATTTGGGGTTTTATTTCTCCGTGACCCACTATGTATCCAAGGTACTTAGCTTCTTCTTTACCCAAGGCACACTTCTTTGGGTTTATAGTAAATCCGGCCTCTCTTATAGCATCCAACACCGCTTGGACTTTCTCCAGATGACTCTCCCAGTCCGGGCTAAAGATGACGATATCATCTAGGTACGCAGCAGCGTAGGCCTTATGGGGTGCAAGAACTCTATCCATAGCCCTCTGGAAGGTCGCCGGAGCTCCCTGTAGGCCAAACGGCATCCGGGCATACTGGAAGCATCCATCAGGTGTCGAAAAGGCTGTCTTCTCCTTGGCTTCCTGCGCCATGGGGATCTGCCAATACCCCTTTGTCAGATCCAAGGTGGATATATATCTGGCGTGCCCAAGCCTTTCGATGAGCTCATCAATACGGGGCATGGGATAAGCGTCGAACTTGGAGACCTCATTCAACTTCCGATAGTCGTTGCAAAACCTCCACTCTCCATCAGGTTTTGGGACCAGGACAATTGGGCTTGACCAACCGCTCTTGGATTCCTCAATGACTCCAAGCCTCAACATACGCTCCACTTCCTTGGAGATAACTTCTCGACGAGCCTCAGGAATACGATAAGGTTTCACATTCACCCGCACATGGGGCTCTGTTAGGACCTCGTGCTCTATGACCTTCGTGTATCCTGGCAATTCTGAAAACAGGTCCCTGTTTTTCTGGAGTAACTCCCGGCACTGCTGCTTCTGGGTTTTCGATAGCGTCTCTGCTATAGTAACCGCTCCAACCTCACCTTCTGGGTTGCTTAACAATGACGGAGTAACTGTCGGCTCTCTATCTTGCCATGGCTTGATGAGGTTGACATGGTAAACTTGGAATGGTTTCCGTCTTCCTGGTTGGTGAATTTTATAATTTACCTCACCAAGTTTCTCGACAACCTCATATGGCCCTTGCCATTTGGCCAAGAACTTGCTTTCCACCGTTGGAACTAACACCAGAACTCGGTCTCCCGAATTGAACTGCCTCACTCTTGCAGACCGGTTGTAGACCCTGGCTTGAGCTTCTTGTGCTTGGAGAAGGTGTTCTTTCACGATAGGCATCACCTTCGCAATCCTCTGCTGCATCAGGGCCACATGCTCAATGACGCTTCTGTGGGGCGTGACTTCGGCTTCCCAGGTTTCCTTGGCTATATCCAGGAGTCCTCGTGGATGTCGGCCATATAGAAGCTCAAACGGTGAGAACCCTGTGGAGGCCTGTGGAACTTCACGAATGGAAAACATCAGATAGGGTAAGAGACAATCCCAGTCTCTACCGTCTTTCTCTATAGCTCTTCTCAGCATGCTCTTTAGAGTCTTGTTAAACCTCTCAACAAGACCATCTGACTGGGGATGGTACACCGAGGTCCTCAACTGGGAGATCTTCAGGGCTTTGCATAACTCCCTCATCACCTTGCTCATGAAAGGTGTACCCTGGTCAGTCAGGATCTCCTTTGGCAGACCTGTCCGGGAAAAGACATGGACCAACTCGCGGGCTATGCTCTTTGAGGAAGAATTCCTCAAGGGAATTGCCTCAGGATAGCGTGTGGCATAGTCCAGGATGACTAATATATACTGATGGCCCCGAGCTGATTTAACTAAGGGACCGACCAAGTCCATGGCAATTCTCTCGAACGGTACCTCAATAATGGGCAGTGGCACAAGGGGGTTCCGGAAATGAGGAGTAGGAGCAGTTAGCTGACATGTAGGGCAGGACCTGCAATAGTTCACTATTTCCCGGTGACACCCAGGCCAATAGAACCTCTGCACAACCCGTTCCTGCGTTTTTTCCACCCCTAGGTGTCCACCCAAGATGTGTGAATGGGCCATGTCCAACACTTTCCGTCTATACGGACCCGGCACTATCAACTGCTCTACCAACTCCTCCCTTATTTTCGTGACCCGGTACAACAATTCCCCCCTCAACAGAAAATGGGGAAATCTTTTGTCTGCCCCCGGCTCCTGTACCACCCCGTCAATAACTGTAACATTATTAAAGGCTTCCCTCAGAGTGGGGTCCCTATGTTGGGCAGTCCCAAAATTTTCACCGGTAACCTCTAACTCCAGAATGTCAGATGTAGGGGATACTTCCTCCTCATCCCCAACCAGAACACAAAAAGGAAAGCTGTCTGCCTCTGGGTGTGGCGATACCGTTCCAGGGTTCACTGGTTCCCTGCCAGGGAGCTCAGAACCCTTTCCCCACAAATCCCAAAACAAACAGAAATCCCGGCCAATAATTATAGGGTGCAACAAGTCCTGAACTACGCCGACTATGTGGGATTCAGTGCCACATGCCGTTTCAATGTCCACCCTGGCCATAGGGTAGTCCTTTGCATCACCATGTATGCACCGCACTCCGACCTTCTTTCCTGGGAGCAGATGAAGAGGAAAAGTGGCCCTCACCAGGGTCACTAGGCTCCCCGAGTCTAACAGTGCCGTTACTGCTCGACCGTTCACCTTTACGGGACACGCTTGAGGTCCCTCGTTGGATGGAGAGTTCACACTACAGACTGGATACGCATAGTATGAACAACGGCGTCCCATGCTGCAGTCCATATGCTCAGTGGCTTGGGAACAACGGGCAGCTATATGTCCTGGCTTGTGGCACCTCCAACAAATAACATCACCCGTGGGGACCTTGGGCACCACCTCCCCCGCCCTTTGTGACCTTGGACGCACCACCCCTTTTTGGGACTCAGCTGCCCTCTGGGACCCCCAGTACGGCATGGGCTGCCTCCCGAAGGAGCCTTCCAACCCTTGGTATCTCTCAACCAGTCCGATCAGCTCGTCGGCATTCTGGGGATCACCCTGGGCAACCCAAGACTGTATAGGCCTCGGGAGGGAATGGACAAACCGATCCATCATCACCCGTTCTACCATCTGTGCAGGCGCAGAGGTCTCTGGCTGCAGCCATTTCTGGACCAGGTGCAACAGATCAAACATTTGGGAACGAGGTGGTTTGTCCCGGTGATAGCCCCAGGAGTGAACTCGCTGTGCCCTGACAGTCAGTGTCACCCCCAGACGTGCGAGAATCTCGGCTTTCAATTTGTGATACTCTTTGGCATCCTGCAAGGTCAAATCATAGTACGCCTTCTGGGGTTCTCCCGTCAGGTATGGCGCAAGTACCTCTGCCCACTGCTCTGGCGGAAGTTTTTCCCTCTCAGCGACCCTCTCAAACACCGTCAGGAAGGCCTCAACATCATCCCCGGGAGTCATTTTCTGCAATGCACGTCTTACCGTCTTCCGGACGTGGGTGTCATCAGCCAAACCTGGGGTTGGGGCGCTCGCCTTGCCCTGGATGGCGGTTGCCAGAAGCTGCATCTGCTGCTGATGCTCCTGCTGGCTCTGTTGTAACTGCTGCCGTTGCTCCTGCTGGCTTTGCTGCATCTGCTGCCGTTGCTCCTGCTGGCTCTGTTGTATCTGCTGCTGGCTCTGTTGTATCTGCTGCATCAACAGCCCGTTGGTCTCTTGCTGCCTTTGCTCCTGCTGGACCAAGTGTTTCAGCAGGTCCTCCATTTTCTCCGGCAATGCTTGCTGGCTTGCAACAGCCTTGACCCAGGACATTCAAAAATAAACTCACGTCTTGTCTCCGCTGGGAACGCTGCTCGCAGGTCTCCACCAATTGTAGCGATTTCACTCACTCAGCTGCGACGGCTGACACTCAGGAGACGTGTTCCTTTAAAATTCACTGGGTTTATTGCATCATAAACCATGGGGCATAACAACAGAAAGCAAAATAGCCTTTGGTTCAGGCAAAGGAAAACAAGTGTCCAGTTCATCCGGCTCAGTCCTGAAGCCGAACACACTCAGGAGGGTTTAACCTCCACACATATCTCCTGTGTAAAGGATTAGCCAGTCTTATATAGGACTAACCACACCCAGTAATCTATCACATGATTAGCCATGTGGTCTGACATCACCACAGGTCCTGAAACACAAACATATGGTTATATAAAACAACGCAATATTCCGGGCTACATTACAGCAACAAGGCACTTATGTGGCACATACCTCCCATCGACTACACACCCTTTAGCCATGCTACAATATATATATATATATACACACACACATACACACTGCTCATAAAAAATAAAGGAACACTTAATTAAACAACCAACAGAATATAACTCCACGTAAATCAAACTTCTGTGAACTGTCCACTTAGGCCATGTTCACACGTTGCAGATTTTACCAAGGATCCGCGGTGTTTTTGACTCTGCAGATCTGCAGCAGTTTCCCATGCGGTTTACAGTACCATGTAAACCTATGAAAAACCCAATCCACTGTGCACATGCTGCGGAAAAAAGCACCCAAAAACGGAGCGTTGTTTTTTCCGCAGCATGTCAATTCTTTGTGCGGATCTGCAGTGTTTCTACACTCATTGACTTGCATTGAGTCGGGCACATCCGCAGCAAAACCGCAGATGTAAAAAAGATCTATGGTTTAGCTGCGGGGGGGATACGCTGCAGATCGGGAGGAGGGAAGTGTGGGCAGAGACTGTGCGTTTCGGTGTGTGCGGGCGGGGTTTGAGGGGCTGTCGGGGGTCTGTGCAGGGCTGTCAGGGGTCTGCTGGGGCTGTCGGGGATCTGTGCGTGCGCCCGCGTGCCTGTGTGTGTGTGCAGGCATCGTCCGATGGGACTACAAGTCCCATCGGGCTATGCCTGCTATAGTGGCAGTGATTAACACATTAGCCAATGATGGGACAGTAGTAGTCCCATCATCCGGCTAATGTGTTGAATGAAAAAAAAAAAGTACATACAACATATAACATATAACAGAACATACAACATACATACAACATATAACAGAACATACAACCTTCCATACAACACATAAAAGTACATACAACATATAACTGTACATACAACATATAACAGTAGATACAACACAACAGTACATACAACTTATAACTGTACATACAACATATAACAGTACATACAACAGTACATGCAACATATAACTGTACATACAACATATAACAGTACATACAACATACAACACATAACCGTACATACAACATATAACTGTACATACAACATATAACAGAACATATAACAGTGCATACAACATAACAGTACATACAACATACAATAGTACATACAACATACAACAGTACATACAACATAACAGTACATACAAGATATAACCGTACATACAACAGTACATCAACAGTACATACAGCATACAACAGTACATACAGCATACAACAGTACATACAACATACAACAGTACATACAACATATAACAGTATGTACACACATAACAGTACATACAACAGTACATACAACATAACAGTGCATACAACATATAACAGTACATACAACATACAACAGTACATACAACATAACAGTACTCCAACATATTACAGTACATACAACATACAACAGTACATACAACATAACAGTGCATACAACATAATAGTACATACAACATGCAACAGTACATACAGCATAACAGTACATACAACATATAACAGTACTACAGCATGTAACAGTACTACTACAACATACAGTACATACAACATACAATACATACATACAGTACATTCATACATTGCATATAATACATACATATAGACATACAGTACATACAACATAGAGTACATACACACCATCACCTTGTCACCTTGATCCCTGAAGCCATTGTCACCTGTAAAAATTATTAAAATGATAAACAAACAATATACGCCCTGATCCGAAGATATCCAATTAATATGAGTGTCCCACGACGATCTCTCTCCCGTGGAGAGCAGCCACATCAGCTGATGCGACCGCTCTCCAGGGGCTCCAGGAATACAATGACGTAAGGTATCCTTCCGCAATGTATTCCTCCGCCCCGTGAGAAATAGTCCCTAGTCTCACTTGTGGCACTGCTGTGTGGGAAAATTCCCACTCAACATTGCCATAAAGTGAGACCCTGAACTCAGGTAACCTCTCAGTGATGCACTGCAGGAGCCATTGTCTCCTGTCAGTGTGTCACTGAAGGTCTGTAGAGCAGTGACATCACCCGATGTCACTGTTCTATAGGGGAGATCGTCGTGGGACACTGGTTATTAATTGGACTACGGCGGAAAGTGAGTATACGGTTTATTATTTTTAATTTTTTGCAGGCGATAGAGTTTGGTAAGCATGGTTAAATTAAGAATATTAAAATATTTTTTTCTGGCTGTGTCTATTTTTTTTAACCCTTTCACTACTGTAGGATTAGTAATGGATAGGCGTCTTATTGACGCCTCTCCATTATTAACCGAGCTTAATGTCACCTTACAATAGCAAGGTAACATTATCCCCTTATTACCCCATATCCCACCGCTACAGGGGAGTGGGAAGAGAAGGGCTAAGTGCCGGAATTGGCGCATCTCACAGATGCGCCATTTCTGGGGAAGCTGCGGGCTGGTATTTGTAGCGGGGGGGGGGGGGGCAAATATCCATGGCCCCTCTCTAGGCTATGAATATCAGCCCGCAGCTGTCTGCGTAGCCTTTCTGGCTATAAAATATAGGGCGACACCACATCGGTTTTTTTTTGGGGGGGTTCGCCCTATTTTAATAGCCAGTAAAGGCTACGCAGACAGCTGTGGGCTGATAGTCATAGCCTGGGGGGGGCCATGGGTATTAACCCCTTCAAATATTGGCCCCCGGCCGTCGGCTTTCCCCCTCTGGCGCAGAAAATTGCGCGGGAGCTCACGCCATTTTTTTCCATTTTGTTGTTGTTTTTTTTAATTAAACGTTCATTAATAAACATCGGCCTTGCTATTATATATCTATCTGGCTACTTTCACACATCAGGTTTTTGCCATCAGGCACAATCCGGTGAGTTTTGAAAACAACGGATACGTTTTTTTTTCCTCCGGATACGTTTTTTTCTCATAGATTTGTATTAGCGCCGGATTGCGCCTGATGGCCAAACGTTTCATCCATTTTTTGCCGGATCCTTCAGAAAAGCTGTTTCCGGAGGACGGAGAAAACATACAGAAGAACGTTTTTTCTGTCCGGCGAAAAAACGCACCGACGGATCCGGCGAAAAACGTATGAAACTGAGATGTGAAATGATGAATCCGGCCTCTGAATCCAGTTTATCATGCATGTTTCCATTCAAATCATGCACATTTTCCATTCTCTCTCTCTCTCAAAAAAAACCGGATCAGTTGCATCAGTTTTTCACTATTTGCAACGGATCCGTTTTTTCAAAAATTCGCCGGATCCTGCCTGACGGAAACAAACTGATGTGTGAAAGTAGCCTAACTATCCATATATCCATCTACATCTATCTATATATCTATCTCATTCCTTTTATCTATCTATCCCATATCTATCTATCTGTCTATCTATGTGTGTAATGGAGTGTGGGTTGGACAAATGTAAAAAAGGAGGATGGACAAGACATGACATCACCAATCTTTTTTTTTTGTTCAATAATACATCTTTATTTAGCCATCAAAAACGCACCTGCGTTTTCTTCCAAGAGTTGCGGATTTAGTGCAGAAAAATCCGCAGGTAAATCTGCAACACTGTTGACAATCAATTTCACATGCTGTTGTGTAAATGGAATAGACAGATGGAAATTATTGGCAATTAATTTAACAATAAAGGAGTGGTTCTGCAGGTGGGGACCACAGACCACATCTCAGTACCAATGCTTTCTGGCTGATGTTTTGGTTACTTTATGAATGTTGGTTGTGCTTTCACCTTTGTGGTAGCATGAGACGGACTCTACAACTCCTTTATTGAGTGTGTCTTGATAATTGCAAATAATTTCCATCTGTTGTCTATTCCATTTGCACAGCAGCATGTGAAACTGATTGTCAAACAGTGTTGCTTCCTAAGTGGACAGTTAGATTTCACAGAAGTTTGATTTACTTGGAGTTATATTCTGTTGTTTAGCCTTCGTCCGGCTGAGTAGGTACAATTGTAACTATTCCGTTTTAAAATTGCAATAACTTTTTTTTTTTGAAAAGCCGTAGAGGGCTGAAATTTCGTGACATCTCTGCAGTTTTGGTCCAGAATATATTGGCCAAATTTCAATAAAATATATATGAAGGTACAATTGTACCTCTGCAGCCTGTTAATGTTGTAAAATTATGCAGCCTGACTAAGGTTAAAGGGACACTGTCACCTGAATTTGGAGGGAACAATCTTCAGCCATAGGGGCGGGGTTTTCGGGTGTTTGATTCACCCTTTCCTTACCCGCTGGCTGCATGCTGGCTGCAATATTGGATTGAAGTTCATTCTCTGCCCTCCGTAGTACATGCCTGCACAAGGCAAACTACTATGGAGGACAGAGAATGAACTTCAGTCCAATATTGCAGCCAGCATGCAGCCAGCGGGTAAGGAAAGGGTGAATCAAACACCCGAAAACCCCGCCCCTATGGCTGAAGATTGTTCCCTGCAAATTCAGGGGAAAGTGTCCCTTAAGTGTTCCCTTTATTATTTTGAGCAGTGTGTGTGTGTGTATATATATATATATATATATATATATATATATATATATACACATATACACACAGTTAGGTCCATATATATTTGGACAGAGACAATATTTTTCTAATTTTGGTTATAGACACTACCACAATGAATTCTAAACGGCTGGTGGGAGCTGCCCCATATGGTAACATTGGTCCGAGTGCAATGCGATTTTTTATCGCATTGCACTCAGCCGTATTACAGTCTAGTGTGACCCCGGCCTAATTAAGAATGACATAATGAAAGGATTGCCCACACCTGTCCATGAAATAGCCTTGGAGTCAATTGTCCAATTACTTTTGGTCCCTTTAAAAACAGGACGGCACATGTTAAGGAGCTGAAACTCCTAAACCCTTCATCCAATTTTAATGTGGATACCCTCAAATGAAAGCTTAAAGTCTGAACTTCAACTGCGGAAGGTAGAGATGTGTGCACTACTTATGAATGGAGCCCAGATAGGTTCCCACACCATGTGAAACTTAGAAAGAAAGAACCTGGCACTCAACTTAATGCTCGTGAGAATAGTTTTAATCGTAGTATCAAAACGTTTCGGTCCTATGTCAGGAACTTCATCAGTTACGTACTAGTCGTGATTTTTTTTGAAATGGTGACACTGATGTCAGAGAAAAGGTACAGCATGGTCTGCGTTTGATGTTGCGCAGTTAATAGGATGGCACAAAAGTGGACTCGTTTAGCTGGTGTGTGCTGTAGTCCAGACGCGGTGTCCCCCACGGGGGACACCGCGTCTGGACTACAGCACACACCAGCTACGTCATCATCTCATGAGACCGCTCTTTAGTAATGTGTTTACTAAGTCTCGAGAAAAACCCTTCGCCTTTAGTAATGACCTCTCAAATTCCACGCTGCTAGATGTAAATTGGCAACTCGTGGATGGAGAATTGGGCCCTGGGAGAGGAGAGCTGGTATTTCTGGGAGAATCCAAGGCTGGGAAATGGACATCTTCCTCAGCCACGGAAACCATGACCTTCTTGGCCAGAACGGGGCTACCATGATTACCCAGGCCCTGTCTTCCCGTATCTTCCTCAGAACTATCGGAATTAAGTTTAGAGGGGGAAACTAGAAGAGCGTTTAAGGAACAGAATCGATGTAGCTTCCTGTTTTCCTTGTTTGCAAAATGTTCTATGTCTGGGCACCTCCATAATTGTACAATCTGGTTGAAGATGGTCTGATTCAATGTCCAATCTCCCTGTCCGAGTTTGTTGCGGCTTAGGTAGTCGGCCACGACATTGAGCTTTCCTTTTATGTGAAGAGCCGTAAGAGATAGTAGATGATTTTCTGCCATCTGAAAAATACGATCCGCAACATCCATTAATGAACCTGACCGAGTACCTTCTTGATAGTTAATATAGGCTACGGTCACCTGGTTATCTGAGAAAACCCTGACATGTCTACCCTGTAAGGGAGTAAGGAAATTATTCAAAGCGCGTTCCACCGCTAATAATTCTTTTATGTTGGATGATGAGTTCTGCTCAGCTTGAGACCACAGTCCCTGGACCCAACTATTTTCCATGTGCGCTCCCCATCCCCCGGGACTAGCATCTGTAGTTACTATTCGGGACACATTGTTTGTCCAGGGAACACCCCTACGTAAATTTGGTACGTGTGTCCACCAATGTAAAGATTGTATAGATTCAGTGGATAGTGAAAATATACTGTCAAGATGTCCTGTCAGGTGACGGGTGTTACAAAATACGTCCCACTGTAGTGTTCTGGTGTGATATTGAGCCCAGAGAACCGCCGGGATACATTATGTGAGTGTTCCTAACAGTGACATTGCTCTTCTTACAGAGACTGATGGATTTTTAATCACTTTAGTTACCAGTTGTTGGATCCTATCCAGTTTTGTATCTGAAAGACGACATTCCTGCCCGCTAGAATCTATGACATGATCTAGAAACTCCTGTACTTTAGCGGGCTGTAAACGGTATTTTTTAAGATTAATGATCCACCCCAATTTCTGCAATACTGATGTCACCTTCCTTAATTGGTCGGTGCAATGTGATTCAGAATGTCCCACGATTAATAAGTCATCTAAGTAGGGAATTATTAAAATGTCCTGTTTGTGCAGGTGTGCCATGACCTCTACCATTATGTTTGTGAATACACGGGGTACGACCACGACTCCAAAGGGAAGAGCTTGGTATTGAAAATGCTCTACCGTATCATTAATTGAAACTGGCACTCTAAGAAATTGTTGATGTTCTGTATGTATTGGGACATGATAATAGGCGTCTTTTAAATCTAAGACAACCATGAAGCAATTGTTAAACATAATTTTTATTGCCACCTTTACAGATTCCATTTTGAAGGAGGGAACCAGTAGAAACTTATTTAGGCCCTTTAAATTAATGATAGTATGGAAGGATCCATCAGGTTTTTTAATCAAAAAGAGGGGGGAATAAAACCCCTTATCTCTCTGTACTGCGGGCACCTTAATCAGCACTCCTTTTTGTTGAAGTTCCTGGACTTCTGACTCTAGTGCCAACTGTTCTGTAGAAGAAGAGCGGATGGGTGTTAGACAAAACCTGTTTTGAGGAATCTTTTGGAACTCGAACCTTAGACCAGTTGCAATAATACTGAGGACCCACGGGCTATTGGGAATTTTCAACCAGGCAGGGTAGAAGGCTGAAAGTCTGCCTCCCACCTGGTCCAGTAGTCATTGAGGCTTTTTATAGTCCCGAGAGGTGTTAAACATATATCCTCTACCTCTTTTCCTGTTACTGTCATATCTGGATCCTTCTCTGTTTGATCTTCTGCAGTTGAACCATCCTCTATTGTAGTCTAGTTCAAGAAAAGCACATCCAGCCCATGAATGGCAGCGCTTCCCAGGACTCACATTCAAAGATGATATTTCATATTTTTTTATTTCATAACTTAAAATAGAAGAGATACAATGCGTTTCGGATACAGTATATATCCTTCTTCAGGTATCATAAAAACACAGTACAAATCCTACTAGTATAAAATTCAATTACACTTATATATAGTATCAAACCTCTTATCCCAGTCTCAGAAACTTGATTTGGGGTGTGGACCAAGTTCAGGAAAACACCCACTGATTGATATATATATCAAAGAAAAAAAAACACATGAAAAAAAATATTAAATAAAAAAAATAAAATAAATAAAAAATAAAAATAAAATATCCTTTAAACTCTCTCTATGATATACCGCATAGAATTGTAGAACAGGACGGCACTAGAGCGATACCACTTGCAGAAGCCAGGAAAAAAAAAAAATGTGTAGGATCCAGAGCGCTAGGCGTCACGCATGCTAGGGGGTATTGGTGCTCAGCATACTAAATGAAAACCAATAGTTCTTATATAATAATCTTTATAATAATAATAATCTTTATTTTTATATAGCGCTAACATATTCCGCAGCGCTTTACAGTTTGCACACATTATCATCACTGTCCCTGATGGGGCTCACAATCTAAATTCCCTATCAGTATGTCTTTGGAATGTGGGAGGAAACCGGAGTACCCGGAGGAAACCCACGCAAACACGGAGAGAACATACAAACTCTTTGCAGATGTTGTCCTTGGTGGGATTAGAACCCAGGACTCCAGCGCTGCAAGGCTGCAGTGCTAACCACTGAGCCACCGTGCTGCCCTATATACACATAGGAAAGAAAATATGCGGCACTCACCCCAATTCAGCAGTGGAAAGCGTGAATTTTAATGGAAAACATAAACAGATAAAAATCCGTTACAACATCAGGTAAGCAGGAGGGTGCGGTGTTGGAGCTTGGACCAGAGATCAGCCATAGTGGTAAAAAAATCATCACAAAATCCCACTTCAAAAAAGTGGATTCAAATGGCTTTTTAGATTTCAATAGTGCACATTACAAGAAGTGGAAGGTTAATATACCCCACAGCCAATTTTATCGCATCAGAAAGAATTGTACAAGAGAATCTGATTATGTAGCTCAGTCTAAAATTTTAAAAAGAAAATTCAAGGAAAAAAGATACCCGAAAAATTTGATAAATGGTGCATATAGGGACAACAAAATAAAAACACAGGAGGAATGTTTAAAAGGAAAAACCAGGAAGGGGGATACTTTGACTACTGGTAAGGAAAAAAGTGATGATCGCTGGAAATTGAATTTTGCGACAACATTCAATAGGGGCAATAAAATCATAAGAACTGTGCTTTCTAAATATTGGTACATCTTGAAGCGTGACCCTGTCTTGGGAAAACATCTCCCTGATAAACCAGGGATTACATATAGAAGGGGGAAAACTTTGAAAAATTTGGTGGCCCCCAGTAAATTAAAAAAACAGTTGGATCCAAAAAGAAAAAACATTTATAAAAATAAGGATAAAACTTTATGTCGAGTTCTTCAAGGCACCGGAGTTTTTAAATGTAACTCCAAAAAATGTTGTACCTGTGGGATCCTAGATCATGGGGCTAAAACTATTAAATGCAATAATACTGGTGATGTCTTTGAAATCTCACAAAGACTCACCTGTAGTAGTGATCATGTTGTATATGTCATCACATGCAGTTGTGGTTTGCAGTATGTGGGACGCACTGTACAGACACTGCGGTCCCGCATTAATGGCCACAGAAATAGAGCAAAAAATGGCTTTTTAAAACATAGTCTCTCAAGGCATCTACTACTTAAACATAATAACATTTTTAACATAAAAGTAACTCCAGTGGAGCAGATACCCTCTGGAGTTGCAAACAGGAATGCTCTTTTAAACAGGAAAGAAACGTTTTGGATATATCGTTTGGGAACATTATTTCCAAATGGATTGAATGATATCATAGAGAGAGTTTAAAGGATATTTTATTTTTATTTTTTATTTTTTTTATTTAATATTTTTTTTCATGTGTTTTTTTTTTCTTTGATATATATATATATATATATATATATATATTTTTTTTTTTTTTTTTTGCTCTCTTTCTTGCATTAATGTTAACAAGGCTGTATCAATCAGTGGGTGTTTTCCTGAACTTGGTCCACACCCCAAATCAAGTTTCTGAGACTGGGATAAGAGGTTTGATACTATATATAAGTGTAATTGAATTTTATACTAGTAGGATTTGTACTGTGTTTTTATGATACCTGAAGAAGGATATATACTGTATCCGAAACGCGTTGTATCTCTTCTATTTTAAGTTATGAAATAAAAAAATATGAAATATCATCTTTGAATGTGAGTCCTGGGAAGCGCTGCCATTCATGGGCTGGATGTGCTTTTCTTGAACTACTCATCCTGTGTGAGCCTTACTCTGGCTCTCTCACTTGGATCCACCCGAGGCAAGCTGCAAGCCCTGTATATTGAAAAGTATTTCAGAGGGAATTTGGAGGATACACGATCTAAAGCCATTTTAGTCTTTTATCAGGTGAGTGCATAAAATTGTCCACCCTTTAAAGACTATAATATTGTGTTTACGCACTTAGGGCGCCGCGATTTGTCTTTTCTTCTCTCCCAAACATGTTTTTTTTGTCTATTGTAGTCTAGGAAGGGGAATAGATTTTTATTATCACCTGCTTTTTCTAACAGTTCATCAAGCACCGGCCCAAACAAGTGTGCCCCCTCACAGGGAATGGCACAGTTTTGATCTGGCCTGCAAATCTCCTGGCCAACACTTTATCCATAAAACCCTGCGGGCCGCTGAAGATCTAGCTGCCAATTTTACAGAATCTGTCGAGGCGTCTGAAAGAAAAGCTGCTGCCTCCTGAATTATAGGAAGGGAGGATAAGATCTCATTTCTAGGGACTTTGTTGTTGAGTTGATCTTCCAGGCGGTCAAGCCACACTATTAGTGACCGTGCTGTACAAGTAGCCGCAATTGCCGGTCTCAGAGATCCTGCCGCCAATTCCCAAGCACCTTTAAGAAAAACATCAGCCTTTCTGTCTAATGGATCTTTTAGATTGCCTAAATCCTGAAATGGTAGCAAGGTCTTTTTACACGCCTTGGCTACTGCCGTGTCTAGTTTCGGGGCTTTATCCCATGAGGATGATAATTCTTCCTCGAATGGATACCTCCTCTTAAACGCTGGTGGGAGCGATCCTTTCCTCTCAGGTTTCTTCCATTCCCACGTAATTAATGTGTTTTATTTTATCAATCACCGGGAAAGATCTACGGGATTTTTTATCTAAACATTATGTCCTGCATGGACCACTCTGACTGACTGAAGATGGAGAGGAATCTGAGCTTAGTTCATCCGAGTCTGAACCAAAATCCGAAACTGGGGTTCTAATTTTTTTCCACTTTTAAAATCTGTCTTTTGGGATATGGACTTAATAGAACCCCTGATTTCTTGTCTAACTATATCCCTTAAGGTAGACGTAAGGCCTCCTCCTCTATTAAACGTTGTATACAAGGTTTGCACAACATTTTATCATGACCATCTGGGAGCGGTTCCACACACTCACCACACTACCTGTGTTTGGCCTTGGTGGAACATTTTCTCCCCTAATAAGGAGAGCGGGAACATAAAGAGGAACAGAAGATCACTAAGTGAACTTTCATGTAGATCACTTACCCAGATGCGTAGTGAATGGTACCGTAGGTAATGGGGGGTCCTTCCTAGCCGGTGATGCTTTACGGCCTGAGGACTTGCTCAACTTTTGAACACTCTTAACACCACCAACGCGACTACTGCCACTAGATTGACGCTGGGAGATAGCATGGGTCTCTTCTAAGGCCTGAGGCTGCTGCCGCTTCTCAAGCTGCGGTGCTTCTTGCACCGGCAACTCCATTTGAAAATGGGTCTGAGACACCCAGCAGCCGCCATATCCCTTTTGAATATGCCCCCAATGGTACCGTCCTCGGATGGGGGTCAGCAGGATCTCCATGTGACCTGCCCGGCAACATCCTGATGATTGGCCTCCCCCTCCCAAGGCTGCTCCCCCGGCCGACAATAGGGCCTCCCCAGGCCCCGCCACACCTCCATTCTCACTGGCAATCATCAGGGAGACACCTCTAGCCGGCACGGCTCTACCGCGCATGCCCGGCCGCGTCATCGGACTGCGCCACTGATCGCGTCATCAGGCTGCGCCGCTGGCCTCCCAGGGAACGCCTCTTCCGGTTGCGACCACGGTCAGTCCATGCACAACTGAACATGCCGGCCGCCACCTGGATTAAAGCGCTCATCACAGTAGGACACGACAAGACCCGGAAGGCCCCGCCAGACACGGCCCCAGGAGCAGGCACCACATACTTACCAGGTACCTGCGGCGACGGGTCACTAAGAAGCAAGCTGTTCTGAAGGCTGCTTCTCCCTGCTGACACCTGACACAAGCAGTCCCCCTGCTGTGTGGTGCTTGCAGCATCCTGGATAGTCCGAGGTAGGGGACCCCCGCTATCTGAATCGGACCACCAGGACTGGGTAGTCATCTTTTCTTCGAAGTTCTTCATAAGGTCTGTCTGAAGAGGTTCGCCTGTCAGGGACAGGAAACCAACTGATGCGGGAGAAAGGTGCCGCCCTTGTCTGTAGGTTTCCTGTCCCTGAAGGGCGGATCCCCTCTCTCTCGTGGTGCTGTCATGGTGACTGAATAAAGCTAAATTTTGGGGTTACAAAACTTTTTGTGGGAAAAATATGATTTTTTTGTATTAAATTCACGGCTCAACATTATAAACTTCTGCGATGCACTTGGGATTTCAAGGTGCTCAACACCTATCTAGATAAGTTCCCTGATGGCTATAGTTTCCAAAATGGTGTCACTTGTGAGGGGTTTCAACTGCTTAGGCACATCAGGGGCTCTCCAAATGCAACATGACGTCTGGTAAATATTCTGGCAAATTTTGCATTAAAAAAGTCAAAGGCGCTCCTTCCCTTCCAAGCCCTGCCGTGCATCCTAACAGTAGTTTTCTTCCACATATTGGGTATCTGCATACTCAGGACAATATGCACAATGAATTGTACTGTGAAATTTCTCCTGTTACCCTTATGAAAATGCAAAATTTAGAGCTAAAAAACATTTGTGGGAAAAATTTGATTTTTTTTTTTAATTTTTCCAGCTCAATGTTTTAAACTTCTGTGAAGCTCCTGTGGGTTTCAAAGTGCTCACCACACATCTTGATAAGTTCCCTGAGGGGTCTAGTTTTTAAAATTGGGTCACTTGTGAGTGGTTTCCACTGTTTACGCACATCAGGGGCTCTCTGAACACGAGATGGCGTCCGCTAATTATGCCAACAAATTTTATGCTCAAAGTCAAATGGCGCTTCTTCCCTTTTGATCCCTGCCGTGCGCCCAAACAGTGGTTTTCCTCCACATATGGGGTATTGACATGCTCAGGAGAAATTGTGCAACAAATTGTATGGTCCATTTTCTACACTTACCCTCGTGAAAGTAAAAAAAAAAATTGGTTCTAAAGAAAAAAATTTGTGAAAAAACTTACCGCTGGAAGCCAGTGGTTGCAGCTGACAAGGTGCCGCTCTATTAAAGAAATAAATATTCACTGCCAGCGCACTGAATATTCATTTCTCTTTAGCTTCGCTCACAACACTTAGCTGCAGCCGCTGGCTCCTGACTCCTGTGACCCACTGCTCCCCCTCCCCGGCCGTCTTCTGGGACAATGACTCGAATATAAGCCAAGGGGGCGTTTTCAGCACAAAGAAATGTGTTGAAAAACTCAGCTTATACTCGAGTATATACGGTTAATGTTTATTTTTTTACCTTCCATGTTCCATTAATTCCTGTGAAGCATCTGAACAGTTAATAAACTTATTGAATGTGGTTTTTGAGCACCTTAAGGGGTGCAGTTTTTAGAATGGTGTCACTTTGGGCTATTTTCTGTCATACAGGCCCCTCAAGGTCCCTTCAAATATGAGGTGGTCCCTGAAAAAAATGGTTGTGTACATCTTGCTGTAAAAATGAGAAATCGCTGGTCAACTTTAACCCTTATAACTTCCTAACAAAAACTATGACCTGATGAGATTAAAATAGAACTCAATGGCCACAATCAAAGATATGTGTGGAGAGGAATGGGCACAGAATTTCAGGGAAAGAAAATTGGGGTGGATCAATCATGCTTTGCAACTGTGTTGCAGCCAATGGCACGGGGAACATTTAATGGGTAGGGGGAAGAGTAGATTCAATGATGAAATTTCAACAAATTCTTGATGCAAACATAACACCATCTGTAAAAAAGCTTAAGTTGAAAAGAGGATGGATTCTACAATTGGATAATGATTCTAAACACACTTCAACATCTACAATAGACTATCTCAAAAGGTACAAGTTGTAGGTTTTATAATGGCCCTCATAGTCGCCTGATCTGAACATCACTGTAAATCTGTGGCTCGCCCTCAAAATAGCAGTGCATGCAAGACGACCCAGGAATCTTCCCTGAACAGGAAGAATTTTCCAAGGAAGAATGGATGAAAATCCCCCAAAGAATTGAAAGGCTCTCATCTGGCTACAAAAAGCAGTTACCGTATATACTCGAGTATAAGCCGACCCGAGTATAAGCCGACCCCCCTAATTTTGCCACAAAAAACTGGGAAAACTTATTGACTCGAGTATAAGCCTAGGGTGGAAATGCAGCAACTACCGGTGAATTTCAAAAATAAAAATAGATCATTATTTCCCCATAGCTGTGCCATATAGTGCTCTACACCATTCATATTTCCCCATAGCTGTGCCCCATATAGTGCTCTGCACCGTTCACTGTGCCCCCTAGCTGTGCCATATACAGTGCTCTGCACCGTTCACTGTGCCCCATAGCTGTGCCATATACAGTGCTCTGCACCGTTCACTGTGCCCCATAGCTGTGCCATATACGGTGCTCTGCACCGTTCATTGTGCCCCCTAGCTGTGCCATATACGGTGCTCTGCACCGTTCACTGTGCCCCCTAGCTGTGCCTTATACGGTGCTCCGCACCGTTCACTGTGCCCCCTAGCTGTGCCATATAGTGCTCTGCACCGTTCATTGTGCCCCCTAGCTGTGCCTTATACGGTGCTCTGCACCGTTCATTGTGCCCCCTAGCTGTGCCTTATACGGTGCTCTGCACCGTTCATTGTGCCCCCTAGCTGTGCCTTATACGGTGCTCTGCACCGTTCACTGTGCCCCCTAGCTGTGCCTTATACGGTGCTCTGCACCGTTCATTGTGCCCCCTAGCTGTGCCTTATACGGTGCTCTGCACCGTTCACTGTGCCCCCTAGCTGTGCCATATACGGTGCTCTGCACCGTTCACTGTGCCCCCTAGCTGTGCCTTATACGGTGCTCTGCACCGTTCATTGTGCCCCCTAGCTGTGCCTTATACGGTGCTCTGCACCGTTCATTGTGCCCCCTAGCTGTGCCTTATACGGTGCTCTGCACCGTTCATTGTGCCCCCTAGCTGTGCCTTATACGGTGCTCTGCACCGTTCATTGTGCCCCCTAGCTGTGCCTTATACGGTGCTCTGCACCGTTCATTGTGCCCCCTAGCTGTGCCTTATACGGTGCTCTGCACCGTTCATTGTGCCCCCTAGCTGTGCCTTATACGGTGCTCTGCACCGTTCACTGTGCCCCATAGATGCTCCACATTAATCTGTGCTGCCGCTGCTACTGCTGCAATAAAAAAAAAAAAACACATACTCACCTCCCTTGATTGCAGCTCCCGGCGTCTCGTTCCGGCGCCTCCATCTTCCCGGCGTCTCTGCTCTGACTGATCAGGCAGAGGGCGCCGCGCACACTATATGCGTCATCGCGCCCTCTGCCTGATCAGTCAGAGAGCGCAGACGCCGGGAAGATGGAGGCGCCGGCCGGGAAGATGGATCGGCGCCCGGCGGCTGGAACGAGGACAGGTGAATATAACATACTCACCTAGTCCTGGCGATCCTCGCGCTGTCCCCTCCTGTCTTCGGCGCTGCAGCTTCTTTCTCTATCAGCGGTCACCGGCACCGCTGATTAGAGAAATGAATAAGCGGCTCCGCCCCTATGGGAGGTGGAGCCGCTTATTCATTTCTGTAATGAGCGGTCCCACGTGACCGCTGAAGAGAGGAAGAAGCTGCAGCACAGAAGACCGTGGGACGGCAGGGACAGCGCGAGGATCGCTGGGACTAGGTAAGTATGCCTCAGCGCCCTCAGCCCCTCACCTGCCGACCCCACCGCTACCGTGACTCGAGTATAAGCCGAGGGGGGCACTTTCAGCCCTAAAATTTGGGCTGAAAATCTCGGCTTATACTCGAGTATATACGGTACTTGCTGTGATACTTTCAAAAAGGGGTGCTACTAGGTACTAACCATGCTGGGTGCCCAAACTTTTGCATTGGCCAATTTTCCTTTTTGTAATTACGGTATTAAAATGTAAAAGTTGAAAATATTTTTTCTTTTTGCCTAAAATACAAAGGAAATGTGTCATCTTTAACTTTAGCCCTTTTAGAGATCATTTCATCTTGAACTTGCTTAACTATTCAAATAACAGTAATTTTGCTCAGGGGTGCCCAAACTTTTACATGCCACTGTATAATACGCAGCGCTAAAGTTACACTAACACAGATATGATTGCATGTTTCTTTTCAGCCATTTTTTGTATAAAATATTCATGATATTTTCTTGACTTCAGGCCCAATTTGTGATTGTTATAGACTGTCGGGATCACACTCAGTCGGAGCAGCCTTTGGAAGTGGGGAATCACCAGAAAATAATACACAAGACACGTCTTGTATAGTGTATCACTGGGAAGTCTCTGAAGCACGCCTGCCTTCAACGGTGCTATCCCTTCTTTATATAGTAGGTTTAGTGGTTATACAAGTTTTGCATGTTTAAACAAAGAGACAAAACAGGAAAGAAAGAAAAGAAAAGAAAACAGTTTAGTGGGCGGCAGTTTCACAACAAACAGTACAAAGGCAATTCCACAGACAAGAAAAACAGGATTTCATACTATAGCTAAAATGTCCTTGAATGGACAGGTCAATATTTATCACAAATTCTTTTTTTTATTTTTGTTCATTGAGGTAATCATTTTTGTTCTGCTCTTCACAATCCCCCCTTTGACATATTCCATTCAAAACCTTGTCGATCATTTTAGTCATTCTTTTTGTGATATTACAAAAAAAAAAAAACTTTATATTCTCGCATCCATTACACAAAATTTATTTGTGCATACCGAGATACCCTTGAGTACAACCTTGAATAATACATATATAATTACAATAACCATAACTGTATGTATTAGGCTTTGCATAATCCCGGTAACCCACCCACCGATCCCTCTGAACCAATTGGCCGGGTTAAGAAAAGAAAAGGTATCTGACCACCAGCTATCCTTATTTTGGTCATTGTCTTTGTCATACTGATCCCTGAGTCGTTGTACGTCTTTTAATTTAAATCTCATACTCATAGTACTATTCGGGTCTATATAATGACAGCAGGTGGGTCCGATGATTTGACACATACCCCCTTGTGAGGCAGTTAGGTAATCCAATACCAGGGTATGTTGGTTAGTGACTATTATAAGCTGATTCTGTACAGCTATACTAGTATTTAATATGTCCAATATATCCCAAATCTGATCATCTAGATAATCCGTGGCTCTAACTAATTTATCCCACATCTGTGTTAACATAGGATAAATAAAAATGGTACTAGCAATTTTGTTGGGAATTCCCATTTGTACTATATGCGGCCTCCCCGAGGGACGTGGTGAGTTATCTGCAGCTCTTTTATACAGTGTGTGCTTGGGCACGGCTTGCATATTCACTTGTTTATTTGAAATTATGAAAGTAGCCGGGGTTAGGCGTCCTAATGTACAAGTACCCTTTATACCTACGGGAAGCCATTTATATGCTCCTTCTCCGCATATCCAAAATGTACCCTCAGGCAGATCCCACAAAGCTGAGTGCTGCAATACCAATCTGTGAGCCAAATCCACAAAACTAGATACATTCTGAAGCATACACCAAGAGGGTTTTTGTCCCAAGGGGCTACAGTACCCGGCTGCGGGATTCCCACATACATGCATTCCGTTGACATACTCATTGGATTCATTACAAACCAGGTTCCCTGACTTACTTGTACAACTGTCTGCATCACCTTGGGGGAACAACTCAGAATGTTCCCATTTTCTATTATGTATGTATCTTTCCAATACTGTAGGTTTGAAAGCATCAGAGGAAGGGGTGGTTGTACTGAAACTGAGCTGTAGATTTTCAGTGGGGACCTGTCCTAAATCAGTTAATCCAGTCTTATTCCTAGGTACCCATTTTCCTCCCTTGAATGCTAAATATTGTAAGTTGTCTATTTTTCCTGTAAGATTGCCCTGCCACCAAGGAAATTCTACCCATCCCACAATTGGTATGGCGATTGTAGTATTCCATAGTCTAGTATTGCCAGGTTGGTTGTTGGCCAGGTTGTCTGAACAATTAGGCCAAGCGAATATTTCTTCAGCTGACACGGGAACTGCTAGAAAAGGTATACTTGTGGCTGATACTGGTGAATGGGTACAGATCCAACAATCCAGGGGTTGCGTATTATTTAACAAGTCATGCACTAATTTTCTATGATGTTGTACGAATCTATTGTTCAAAGGGGCTAGAGAATTCAGTCTTTCCCATGCCTCCGTTGAGGTTAACATTATTAACATCAATATCATGAGTCTTATACTGCTTTTTTGCAATGGCTTGCATGTATCCATGATGCCTTTCCTTCAAGCTTGACTGCTGTTGGAGTTGTTAACAGGACTTGGAAAGGTCCGTCAAATCTCGGTTCCAGAGTCTTTCTGGTGTGTCTTTTCACGTAGACTTGATCACCAGGTTCCAACTTGTGGCCTCCTTCGAGATTTTCTGGATCTGAAAGGGAAGCAAAAACTTGCGAATGCACTTTAGTTAAACGTTTTTGTAATTCTTGTACATAAGCAGTTAAAGTCTCAGTATTCAACATCAGTTGTTGTGGAAAATAACAACCCAAATTTGCTGCTCTACCAAAAAGAATCTCATGTGGTGACAGCTTAGCCTTCCCCCTTGGGGTGTTTCGGATGGAATACAGGGCAAGTGGTAGACACTCGGTCCAAGGCTTTCCTGTTTCTGCCATGGCCTTCTGGATTTTTAATTTTATTGTCCCATTTAATCTTTCCACTTTACCTGAACTCCGTGGATGATATGGAGTGTGAAACTGGTTTTCTACTCCCAACATTTTCATAACATTCTGGAATATTATGGGAATATCCCATCACCATGTGGTTTTTAATTGCATCTCATCACACTTGGTCCCGGTCAACCCATATGTAGGCTTTGCTGAACAGAGGTGTCCACATTCACCCAGGCATACAGACATTGGCCTTCGGTAAGTGTTCACATTTGAACAGGGAGATCAGGGACCCATCAGTTTTATGAGACCACCTTGACGATTGGTTGATGGGCTCACACTATTTGATTATATCAAATTCTGTGCAAAGCGTCTCTTAAATATTTTCCTAATGTTCAAAAGCCATTTTGCTATTCATATTTCATATATTTCATATTAGACATGCTTTTGCACGATAGAGTGCAACCTTTTTTGTATATTTATGTATGGAGGTAGCTGCTCCTGGTATGCACCTATTCACACTAGTTTGGATGTGCGAGTCTTTTTTTCTGTCATTTCTATGTTAGCTGACTGACTGCGCACTCCTCCCATCACCATGTGGTTTTTAATTGCATCTCATCACACTTGGTCCCGGTCAACCCATATGTAGGCTTTGCTGAACAGAGGTGTCCACATTCACCCAGGCATACAGACATTGGCCTTCGGTAAGTGTTCACATTTGAACAGGGAGATCAGGGACCCATCAGTTTTATGAGACCACCTTGACGATTGGTTGATGGGCTCACACTATTTGATTATATCAAATTCTGTGCAAAGCGTCTCTTAAATATTTTCCTAATGTTCAAAAGCCATTTTGCTATTCATATTTCATATATTTCATATTAGACATGCTTTTGCACGATAGAGTGCAACCTTTTTTGTATATTTATGTATGGAGGTAGCTGCTCCTGGTATGCACCTATTCACACTAGTTTGGATGTGCGAGTCTTTTTTTCTGTCATTTCTATGTTAGCTGACTGACTGCGCACTCCTCCCATCACCATGTGGTTTTTAATTGCATCTCATCACACTTGGTCCCGGTCAACCCATATGTAGGCTTTGCTGAACAGAGGTGTCCACATTCACCCAGGCATACAGACATTGGCCTTCGGTAAGTGTTCACATTTGAACAGGGAGATCAGGGACCCATCAGTTTTATGAGACCACCTTGACGATTGGTTGATGGGCTCACACTATTTGATTATATCAAATTCTGTGCAAAGCGTCTCTTAAATATTTTCCTAATGTTCAAAAGCCATTTTGCTATTCATATTTCATATATTTCATATTAGACATGCTTTTGCACGATAGAGTGCAACCTTTTTTGTATATTTATGTATGGAGGTAGCTGCTCCTGGTATGCACCTATTCACACTAGTTTGGATGTGCGAGTCTTTTTTTCTGTCATTTCTATGTTAGCTGACTGACTGCGCACTCCTCCCATCACCATGTGGTTTTTAATTGCATCTCATCACACTTGGTCCCGGTCAACCCATATGTAGGCTTTGCTGAACAGAGGTGTCCACATTCACCCAGGCATACAGACATTGGCCTTCGGTAAGTGTTCACATTTGAACAGGGAGATCAGGGACCCATCAGTTTTATGAGACCACCTTGACGATTGGTTGATGGGCTCACACTATTTGATTATATCAAATTCTGTGCAAAGCGTCTCTTAAATATTTTCCTAATGTTCAAAAGCCATTTTGCTATTCATATTTCATATATTTCATATTAGACATGCTTTTGCACGATAGAGTGCAACCTTTTTTGTATATTTATGTATGGAGGTAGCTGCTCCTGGTATGCACCTATTCACACTAGTTTGGATGTGCGAGTCTTTTTTTCTGTCATTTCTATGTTAGCTGACTGACTGCGCACTCCTCCCATCACCATGTGGTTTTTAATTGCATCTCATCACACTTGGTCCCGGTCAACCCATATGTAGGCTTTGCTGAACAGAGGTGTCCACATTCACCCAGGCATACAGACATTGGCCTTCGGTAAGTGTTCACATTTGAACAGGGAGATCAGGGACCCATCAGTTTTATGAGACCACCTTGACGATTGGTTGATGGGCTCACACTATTTGATTATATCAAATTCTGTGCAAAGCGTCTCTTAAATATTTTCCTAATGTTCAAAAGCCATTTTGCTATTCATATTTCATATATTTCATATTAGACATGCTTTTGCACGATAGAGTGCAACTTTTTTTGTATATTTATGTATGGAGGTAGCTGCTCCTGGTATGCACCTATTCACACTAGTTTGGATGTGCGAGTCTTTTTTTCTGTCAATTCTGGAATATTTCCCCAGTAAAATGGGTACCCCTATCTGACTCGATCACCTCAGGCATGCCGTAACGGGGTATCAGTTCATGTGCTATTTTAATGGCAGTAGTTTTTGCTGAGGCTTTACGAACTGGATAAGCCTCTGGCCACCCTGAGAACATGTCCACACACACAAGCACATATTCGTATCCATTGTACCTAGGAAGTTGGATGTAGTCGATCTGGAGTCTTTGAAAGGGATACAGTGGTCTTACATGATGCTTGGTTGGGGTTTTAATGGCCTGACCTGGATTGTGTGCCAGGCATATAGCGCATGCAGCACACATGTTCCGAGCAAAATTACCAAAGCCTGGAGCCAACCACCTTTCTTTTACCTTGAGCGTCATACCATTTGCCGACACATGCGTGGGTAGGTGGAGGTCACTTGCCACTGCGGGGTACCAGGCTCTGGGTAAACACAACAAAGTTCCTTTTTTCCATAATCCTTGCTGATCTTCTGCCCCTTTTTTCTGCCACTGCCCTCGTTCTTCGTCGTCTACCTGTTTCTGAGCTTCCTTCAATCTTTCCTCATCATCTTCAGAGCTATCTAGTGTGTGGGCATGATGTAAGGGTTTACGTGCTGCCTGTTTTGCTGCCTTATCGGCTTTATCGTTACCCCTGGCTTCCTCGGTGTCGAGTCTCACATGTGCAGCTACCTTTATCACCGCTATTTCTTTAGTTTCTTGTGCTGCCTCCAGAATCTGTCTAATGAGGGAGGCATGTTTAACAGGTTGGCCTGAAGCAGTCATATAACCTCTGGCTCTCCATATTACGCCAAAATCGAAAATAATGCCATGTGCATATCTAGAATCAGTGTATATGTTTGCTGTCTGATCTTTGGCTATTTTTAGAGCTTCAACTAATGCCGTAAGTTCTGCTTCTTGTGCAGACTGATTAGCAGGGAGAGGTTCTGCTTTCAGCACTTCATGCTGAGTTACTACCGCATAACCTGTATGAAATTGTCCATTCATATCTGCATATCTACTGCCATCTATGAAAAGTTCAAATGTAGCATTACAGAGTGGCTTGTCACGTACATTACATAAGCCCTGAGTCTCTTGTTCCATTAATTGTACACAATCATGCATTGACTTTGATGGGTCAAAGGAGTTGGAGAGTGCAGTTTCAAAGGAGTTGGAGAGTGCAGTTTCCTCAGGTATGGTACCCCCCTCAGACTCTAAAGGGAGCAAAGACGCGAGATTAAGAGTCTGAATCCTGGCAAAGGAAATGTTGGGCGGCAGTAGTAGGGAACATTGGAGACGGAGGTGTCTGGCCATTGAAATATGTTTAGGTTGGACCTGGTTAAGAATGCCATGTACATCATGAGTGGTCTGAACTAGAAGTGGGTGATCAAGAACAATCTCAGAAGCTTTATCTAATAACAGTGAAATTGCGGCTACTACTCTTACACAAGAAGGTGCGGCTCTAGCTACAGGGTCCAGATGAGCTGATATGTATGCCACAGGTCTCTGTTTGTTTCCATGTTTTTGTGTGAGCACCCCTGTAGCATGTGAGGATATCTCAGCTGCCATCAATTGAAAAGGTTTAGTGTAGTCTGGGAGTCCCAAAGCCGGAGCTGATACCAGTGCTGTTTTCAAAGAGGAAAATGACTGTTTAGCCTCTTCACTGAGTGAATATGGTGTGTTGGCAATACAGTCATATAAAGGCTGCATGAGTTGACTTGCATGTATGATCCACTGTCTACAGTGTGAAACAATACCTAGGAAAGCACGCAGCTGTTTGTGATTCCTGGGTTCAAGCATGTTACGTATGGCTTCCGTACGTTGAGGTGTGAGGTGTCTGATGCCCTGTGATATGCAGTGACCTAAAAACACGACTGTTTGTTGACAAGCCTGGAGTTTCTGTCTATTTACTTTACAGCCTTCTTGCGCTAGGAAAATTAAGAAATTAACAGTTGAGGTAACTGCCGTCTGCTCATCAGGGCAACAAATAAGTAAGTCATCTACATACTGTAGAATGACTACTCCTGGTTCTGGGATGAAATTTTTTAGCACGGTCTGCATTGCTTCAGAGTACAAAGTTGGTGAGTGTACCATACCTTGTGGCAATCTTGTCCATGCTAATTGTTTACCCTTGAATGTAAAGGCAAACAAATGCCAACAGTTCTTATGTAGTGGCACAGAAAAAAATGCGTTTGATAAGTCAATTACCGTAAAATCTGCAGCAGTGCTGGGAATTTGAGACAGTAAGGTATGAGGATTCGGTACCACAGGGGTGACCGGTGCCAAAACCTTATTGATTTCCCGTAAGTCGTGCACCATGCGATATTTCACCATAGTTTCTTTGGAGGACACTTTCTTTTTAACAGGATATAAGGGTGTATTGGCGGGTGACCTGATTTCTACCAAAACACCTTGTAACACATAATCCTGAATTTGTTGAGAAATCGCCTGTTCTTGCTGGGCGCTGATGGGGTATTGCCTAAGCTGAGGTAATATGGTTCCCGGGGCAGTTTCTAACAGTATAGGAGCTACTGATAAAAATCCTACATCAGTGTCTCCTTTTGCCCATAGGCTGTCAGGAACCCGAGACAAGTCAATTTTTGCTTGTTGAGTGTAAATTTCGGGAAAATCCTCCATTGCCTGTATTCTAACATATGGTTCCAGAGTTTCTGCATCTTCAGGGATGGTCAGCATAACTGTGCCATCTTCTCTAAAATGGATGTTTGCATGCATTTTACTTAAGACATCAGTACCCAACAAGCAGGTAGGTGCACCTTTAGCAAATAAAAATTTGGATACAAAAGTTTTAGGGCCAAAGCTCACATTTAAAGGTTTTGTAAAGGGCAACGCCTGAATTTTACCATCATACCCTTCTGCATATGTAACCTTTGAGGATATATTGTCAGGATATGGTAAAAAGTCCTGATTTAAAATGGAGGATGTTGCTCCCGTATCTATCAGAAAAGGTACATTTTTACCCTCAACTTCAACTTGTATTATTGGTCTTCTAGAAGGAAGAGAGACCTGCATAACTTTCAGTCATTCTGAGCTGTCTGTTTGATCAGGCACTGGGTTATTTATCCTATTTTTGGGTACAAAGGTTCCTGAATCTATATCTGCTTTTCTCTTCCTACATTCCCTTTGGAAATGTCCTGGCTTCTTACAGTAATGACAAGTAAACTTTTGATTAGCAGAGCCAGTATTAGCCTGTGCAATTCTTACTGGCTTAGAATTTTCTCTTAAGTCCATTTCTATCCCTACAGCTTTCTGTCTAGCCAGGTGTGGGTCTTCCAAGGTTCTCCAATCAGGGGTTGCGGCCTTAAGCTTTTCCTTCACTTTTGGAGACAATCCATCTATAAAGGTTTTTGTAACTAACCTCATCATTCCTGGAGCGGTTAGATCCATGCCTTCATCTCTGAAATTATTTTCTACACTTAGATAATATTCGTCTACTGATTGTCCAGATTTCTGAGCCACCACTCCCGTTGTTCCTCTCTGCCTCTGTCTCTCCCTCATGAAAACCATTAAGTGATCTACAAATTGTGTACCTGATTCTATCGTTTGTAAGGCACCATCTCCTGCTTGGGGCCTATGTACCTGTAGATTTGCTAATAGCTCCTGGAAGAGTCCAGGAGTCATTTTCATTCTACATAATTCTTCTCCATCTGCCCAAACTCCAGCGTGAGTCTGCATAATTTGCTGTATATATTGTGCAAATCTAACTGGACACTGGGTGGGATCTGGTGCGTTATGCAAGAGAGACATGCCTTCAGCGGGGGACCAAGGGAAATATTGTCGAGTTTGGTGATATCTAGTTCCCATTACTCCGTCAGCACCAGGTTCCCTAAAGGGTCTTGGTACTACCCTAACAGGGGCAAGTACAGCGCCATGTCTAGGTGTTCCACAGGCTAGGCAATCATTTCTCCAGTCTGGATTTTGTTGTCCACAGTGCGGACATACCCATCCTCCTGGTCCGGCTAAACTTTGAGGTGGTGTTTGGAGAAAAGATGGGGCATGTGGGTTAAGGTATGGGGGTGGGGTATTTTTAGATTCCACATTTTGTTTTTCTCCACAGCCTGTGGGTCTAATACACCACTTTTTACTCTGTTGATTATATGTCCATCCCTCATTTTCTGCTACCCTAGAGACATCAATCAATGCTTGGATCTGATCTATCCATTTCTTGTCTCTGATTATGCCTTTTTTCCTTTCCTGAATTCCTTCCCATAGTTTTCTACTAAAAGCTTCTGCCCTAGTAACTCCAAACTTACTAAAAATCTTTTTCAGCCCCTTAGTGGCATCTTCACCACTTCTCTCCTTTATGATAGTATAGATATCTAATTCTTCTGGTTCCGACTTTGTTTGCTTATTCCCCATTTTCTTATCCTGAGCTTTCTTGCCCTAGGTGGCGTTTGGGTATGAGAATACCTCGTTACCTTCTTCCTAAGGAGCTAGGATGTCTTTTTCTTGCCCTAGGTGGCGTTTGGGTATGAGAATACCTCGTTACCTTCTTCCTAAGGAGCTAGGATGTTTAAACTGTGTTGATGTAAGAAAATCCTGATTCCTACACCTATAGCAAACAACACAAATGCAACCAGACAGAAAAAGAAAAAGAACATACAACGTATCTTGTCCCAGGCTAATTTATCTGTCCTGGGCTCATACTATCACATACAACGTATTCTTGTCCCAGGCTAATTTATCTGTCCTGGGCTCATACTATCATACACTTATCCGTCACCAGGTTTTTGTCAAAGACAGGATCAGAGATTGAACATAGGCGCGGAGGTCTCCCCGAAAGGACGCAACCACGTTGCCCAGTGGGACAGTCACTTCTTCTGTTTCAACTCCCTGGGCGGCTTATAGGGCTATTCCCAACTTCCACACACCTTCTATTCACATTCACTCTCATTCAATGCCGTACTCCGTGAGGTGATCAATTCCTAAATAGTTCAAGAACCCGAGCTATAGGTATCCTCCTCTACTAGAACTACCCGCTAAAGAACACGACACAGAAAATCTTACGGACAGTGCAGGGCAGATATAAGAGATCTAACAGTGTCTCTTACCTGGCCAGGTTTTTGTTCATCTGCCGTCCATTATCCCAGATTCTCTTTTCGTTCGTATTCTGCCGGTGTTCTTGAAGGAATACACAGACCTCGGGTCCCTGTTCAGGCGCCAGGAAATGTCGGGATCACACTCAGTCGGAGCAGCCTTTGGAAGTGGGGAATCACCAGAAAATAATACACAAGACACGTCTTGTATAGTGTATCACTGGGAAGTCTCTGAAGCACGCCTGCCTTCAACGGTGCTATCCCTTCTTTATATAGTAGGTTTAGTGGTTATACAAGTTTTGCATGTTTAAACAAAGAGACAAAACAGGAAAGAAAGAAAAGAAAAGAAAACAGTTTAGTGGGCGGCAGTTTCACAACAAACAGTACAAAGGCAATTCCACAGACAAGAAAAACAGGATTTCATACTATAGCTAAAATGTCCTTGAATGGACAGGTCAATATTTATCACAAATTCTTTTTTTTATTTTTGTTCATTGAGGTAATCATTTTTGTTCTGCTCTTCACATAGACAAAACATTCATTATAACTCACAGATGGTGCACATCAGTAGAGAGCCATTTACAGTATATACAATGACATTTTACTTCTTATCACTAACCATCAATGTTATGTTCACATCTTTTTGGTTTTTGAGACTAGCCCAATCTGCCCTCCGCCTTCATTTCTGTACAGCGTTTAAATACTGGGATTCATTAAATATGTAACCCCCATATGCTGCCTAGTCTACAAGACTACACTGTAGTATTGGGATCTTCAAGCAATTGTGCTTGGTATTACACGTACAATAAAATAAATATATTAATGCCATTATCAGGTTAATACATAGTGGATGCTTTCCTGAAACGGAAAGTACTTGCAAGCAGCATAATACAAAGAATAGCAGGTTTACCCAGAATCCTTTGCAGTAGGCGGAGCTATGCAAATCATCTCTTTCCACCCCAGTCTAATCCACAGCGCTTGGAATCGCCAAGTGTGCAATGCTGCGGATTAGTTTCTAAATTTACACAGCCAACCAATTCCTACCTGTGGACACGTGTTTCGGGCTTTAGGCCCTCATCAGTACAGGGCTGGAATTGGTTGGCTGTATGGAGTGGGGCTCGGTGAGCAAGCGATACATACATGCTAGCCACCTTAGGGAGAGACCCAAGTTGGGCTAAATGTAGCGGGACGAAAGAGACCGAAAAGCCCTCTACTTAAAGGAAATACATAGTGGATGCTTTCCTGAAACGGAAAGTACTTGCAAGCAGCATAATACAAAGAACCCCAGAACCCCAGTTTACCCAGAATCCTTTGCAGTAGGCGGAGCTATGCAAATCCTCTCTTTCCACCCCAGTCTAATCCACAGCGCTTGGAATCGCCAAGCGTGCAATGCTGCGGATTAGTTTCTAAATTTACACAGCCAACCAATTCCTACCTGTGGACACGTGTTTCGGGCTTTAGGCCCTCATCAGCACAGGGCTGGAATTGGTTGGCTGTATGGAGTGGGGCTCGGTGAGCAAGCGATACATACATGCTAGCCACCTTAGGGACAGACCCAAGTTGGGCTAAATGTAGCGGGACGAAAGAGACCGAAAAGCCCTCTACTTAAAGGAAATACATAGTGGATGCTTTCCTGAAACGGAAAGTACTTGCAAGCAGCATAATACAAAGAATAGCAGGTTTACCCAGAATCCTTTGCAGTAGGCGGAGCTATGCAAATCATCTCTTTCCACCCCAGTCTAATCCACAGCGCTTGGAATCGCCAAGCGTGCAATGCTGCGGATTAGTTTCTAAATTTACACAGCCAACCAATTCCTACCTGTGGACACGTGTTTCGGGCTTTAGGCCCTCATCAGCACAGGGCTGGAATTGGTTGGCTGTATGGAGTGGGGCTCGGTGAGCAAGCGATACATACATGCTAGCCACCTTAGGGAGAGACCCAAGTTGGGCTAAATGTAGCGGGACGAAAGAGACCGAAAAGCCCTCTACTTAAAGGAAATACATAGTGGATGTACAGGTAGGAATTGGTTGGCTGTGTAAATTTAGAAACTAATCCGATGTTTTGTATGATAGCACTCGGCCCAATGTTATACTATGGGGCAGTGGAGATCTGTGACTTGGCATGAGAAAACAATCACAGCGTGCTTCTTTTGGTAGCAAGACTCGGCTCAGTCAGATTATTAATTTGTATGAAACATCGGACTGCACGCGGATGTCACCAGAATCCAGTCCAATATACGCCAATACAGGCAATGGAGAAATTACTTTCTCTGTCTTCTCTGCTCCTGTGCACTCCGATTCTCTCCTGCTAAAGGATCGGAAGCACAATGCACTGACACTCTGATCATGCTCACACCAGAGTTGGAGTGTTATTTGCATATCTCATCTGCTGCTATACTCTAGTGTTGTTCCACCTTACGGTAATTTGTATTTTAATAATTTAAACCTTGGCTCTGGTTTTTTTTTGGGTCCAGTAGTTGGTCCTATCAGTGATTCACAGGTTTTTTTTCTATAAAGCATGCATAGAGACTGTCAGGACTGGACACTGGACCAAAAATACTAGAAAGATTAAAACACAGGTTATACTGAGTGTTTTCTCACAAAACTTTATACCAATCTACTCCACTCCCCCTGCCTATAATATGGTGCCTGCAGATTCAACTAAATTTTCATGGTGACAGGTTCCTTTTAATGGTGAAAGTACAAATATTAAAAACAATAGGGTAGTGGAGATTTGCTGAGGTCGGTGTTTCATATGTGCTAATTTCATATACTTCAAATTTTAAAGAAGCAGTCCCAGCAACGTTTTTATCCTCTTAAAATAATTGTTCTTTTTTCCATTAGGTCTATGACATCACATGATTAAAAACAGACTAGCTAAATCCTTCTAAACTCTATGTAGAAACAGGAGGACACTTTTTTCTACATGAATCATCATTAAAACTACCAGTCTACATCACTGCAAAGTGTAATGAGTGGGGGAAGCAAAGGAGTTGAAGAGGAGGTTAAGCTGGGCTGCTGGAGACTTTGCATGTGATGTGGTATTATAGTTCTAATGATGACTCCTACAGAGAAAAGATACTTCCTGTTTCTATATACAATTTAGAATAATTCAGCTAGTTAGTTTTCAATCATGTAATGTCAGAGACCTAATGGAACAGAGAAAAATTAACTAGGTATAAAGGCAAAATGAGCAATTGTAAGTACACAGTGCTATATAATATGATGATTTCATTATATTAACCCCTTAATCCCATATGACGTACTATCCCGTCAAGGTGATCTGGGACTTAATTCCAAGGGACGTGATAGTACGTCATAGCGATCGGCCGCGCTCATGGGGGGAGCGCGACCGAGTGTCAGCTGACTATCGCAGCTGACATCTGGCACTATGTGCCAGGAGCCGTCAAGGACTGCCCCGGCACATTAACCCCCGGCACACTGCGATCAAACATGATCGCAGCATTCCGGGGGCATAGGGAAGCATCGCGCATGGAGGGGGCTCCCTGCGTGCTTCTCTGAGACCCTCGGTACAAGGCGATGTGCTCACTTTGTACCGAGCGCCTCCTCCCTGCAGGCCTCGGATCCAAAATGGCCGCGGGGCTGCATCCGGGTCCTGCAGGGAGGTGGCTTACCAAGCGCCTGCTCAGAGCAAGCGCTGGTAAGCCAGGAGCAGTGCACGTCAGATCGCTGATCTGACATAGTGCATTGCAAAGTGTCAGATCAGCGATCTGACCTTATAACATGATGCCCCCCCCCCCCCCCCCCTCCCCGGGGCAATGTTATAAAGTTAAAAAAAAAATTTTTAGATGTGTAAAAAAAATAAATTCCTAAATAGAGAAAAATAAATAAATATTGTTCCCATAAATACATTCCTTTATCTAAATAAAAATAAAAAAGGAAAAACAACAAAAGTACACATATTTAGTATCGCCGCGTCCGTATCAACCCGACCTATAAAACTGTCCCACTAGTTAACCCCTTCAGTGTACACTGTAAAAAAAAAAAAGAGGCAAAAAACAAATGCTTTATTATCATACTGCCAAACAAAACATAGAATAACACGCGATTAAAAAGACAGATATAAATAACCACGGTACCGCTGAAAACGTCTTCTTGTCCCACAAAAAACGAGCAGCCAGACAGCGTCATCAGCGAAAAAATAAAAAAAAGTTATAGTCCTCAGAATAAAGCGATGCAAAATAATTATTTCTTCTATAAAATAGTTTTTATCGGATAAAAGCGCCAAAACATAAAAAAATGATATAAATGAGGTATCGCTGTAATCGTACTGACCCGAAGAATAAAACTGCTTTATCAATTTTACCAAACGCGGAACGGTATAAACGCCCCCCAAAAAAGAAATTCATGAATAGCTGGTTTTTGGTCATACTGCCTCACAAAAATCAGGATAAAAAGCAATCAAAAAATGTCACATGCCCGAAAATGTTACCAATAAAACCTTCAACTCGTCCTGCAAAAAACAAGACCTCACATGACTCTGTGGACCAAAATATGGAAAAATTATAGCTCTCAAAATGTGGTAACGCAAAAAAATATTTTTTGCAATAAAAAGCGTGTTTTAGTGTGTGACAGCTGCCAATCATAAAAATCCGCTAAAAAACCAGCTATAAAAGTAAATCAAACCCCACTTCATCACCCTCTTAGTTAGGGACAAATAATAAAATTTAAAAAAATGTGTTTATTTCCATTTTCCCATTAGGGTTAGGGTTAGGGTTGGGGCTAAGGTTAGGGCTAGGGTTAGGGCTAGGATTACATTTAGGTTGGGATTAGGGTTAGGGGTGTCAGGGTTAGGGGTGTGGTTAGGGTTATGGTTGGGATTAGGGTTAGGGGTGTGTTGGCGTTAGGGGTGTGGTTGGGGTTAGGGGTGTGGTTGGGATTAGGGGTGTGTTTGGGTTAGGGTTTCAGTTACAATTGGGGGTTTCCACTGTTTAGGCACATCAGGGCTCTCCAAACGCGACATGGCGTCCGATCTCAAATCCAGCCAATTCTGCGTTGAAGAAGTAAAACAGTGCTCCTTCCCTTCCGAGCTCTCCCGTGCGCCCAAACAGGGGTTTACCCCAACATATGGGGTATCAGCGTACTCAGGACAAATTGGACAACAACATCTGCGGTCCAATTTCTCTTGTTACCCTTGGGAAAATACAAATTTGGGGGGCTAAAAGACCATTTTTGTGGGAAAAAAATGATTTGTTATTTTCACCGCTCTGCGTTTTAAACTATAGTGAAATACTTGGGGGTTCAAAGTTCTCACAACACATCTAGATAAGTTCCTTGGGGGGGTCTAGTTTCTAATATGGGGTGTGAGATTGCACTCATTAACGGGTAGGGAATTACTTGCTTGGCACAGGATTGAAGCACACGGGAACGAATTTTCAACACAAATCAGTGCATACGGTTTATTTTCAAGTCATAAACCGCGCCGTAAGCCAGGTGACAAATCACCGGCTTACATATAGTCCATTACACACTGTATCATTGGCTTGCATTATCCCTTTGCAGTAACTAAACACGCTGGTCCTCTTCTGACCAGTTGCCGTGGGTTACCACACAGTTCATAGAAACAATTAGCACCAACAGACTATGGTACCTTCTGAGAGCTCCTGCCCCACCTGCTGACTCCTTGTCAGTCCTCTCTCTTGGGAATGCTGCCTCACGGGGATCTCCAACTTGCCTGATCAGCACACATTAGACAGTCCAGACCCACCGAAGGACTGTAGCTTCCCCACACAGTAGCTGGCACTGGCTCTGCAGATCCCAGTCCTCACTTCGTGCTGTTCAGGGATCCGGTCCTACTCCCAGGACCTCCCAACACCCAGGTTACTCAGGATCACACAGGTAGCCTGTCCGGGTACTATTCAGGACGTCCGTTCCCTGCTGGGACCGTCCAATACCCGGGCCACCAGTAGCAAAGTCCCACCACGTGCTCTTCAGGGCTAGCACGCCCAACACAGAGGTTTCTATCAGGACCTTGCACCTGTACCATACAGGTCTACACACTCAGACCACATGTGACCCACACCCTGGTCGCATTATCTAGGTGTAACCACTCCCCTGTGTGGGTGTGTGGTTAGTATGTCCTGCCCATCTCCCATAACTAGCCCTGCCAACCTCCCATTATAAACATACAAAATACTTCTGGGACCTATAGTCCCACAACACCACATCGATTCAGGCTGGCAGCACAGAGTCTCCTCCTCTGCGGCACACATATCGGCCATTCACCACAATGCCAGACTTTATCACATCATCACATCCATGCATGCAACTGCCATGCACTCTCACAGCCTCAATACGCCTCCGTGCGTATAATTGGGAGACCATGCAGCGCCCCCTACCTGTTACAGGGGTCACTGCATTACAGGGGTCACTTATGGGGGGTTTCTACTGTTTAGGTACATCAGGGGCTCTGCAAATGCAATGTGACGCCTGCAGACCAATCCATCTAAGTCTGCATTCCAAATGGCGCTCCTTCCCTTCCGAGCTCTGCCATGCGCCCAAACGGTGGTTACCCCCCACATATGAAGTATCAGCATACTCAGGACAAATTGGACAACAACTTTTGGGGTCCATTTTCTCTTGTTACCCTTGGGAAAATACAAAACTGGAGGCTAAAAAATAATTTTTGTGGAAAAAGAAAGAATTTTTATTTTCACGGCTCTGCGTTATAACCTGTAGTGAAACACTTGGGGCTCCAAAGCTCTCACAACACATCTACGATGTCTAAGATGTCTAAGATCGTTAGGGGGTTTATTTTCAAAAATGGTGTATTATTGTTTATATATTACTACTATTGAAGCAAGTAAAAAAAAAAGTTTTAAACATATTAAAAAAGTGAAAAATATATATAAAAGTTCAAATCACCCCTCTTTCGCCCCATTCACAATAAAACAATAAAAAAATATACATACACATATTTGGTATCGCCATGTTCAGAATCGTCCTTTCTAGCAATATAAAAAAATAATTAATCAAATTGGTAAACGGCGTAGCGAGAAAAAAAATCAAAACACCAGAATTACGTTTTTTGTTCGCTGCAACATTGCAATAACAGGCGATCAAAAGATTGCATACACACCAAAATGGTATCAGTTTAAACGTCAGATTGGTACACAAAAAATAAGCCTTTACCCGGCCCCAGATCCTGAAAAATTGAGACGCTACGGGTCTCGGAAAATGGCAACTTTTTTTTTTTTTTTTACAAACTTTGGAATTTTTTTTTACCACTTAGATAAAAAATAACCTAGGCATGTTTGCTGTCTATGAACTCGTAATGACCCGAAGAATCATAATGGCAGGTCAGTTTTAGCATCTAGTGAACCTAGTAAAAAAGGCAAACAAAAAACAAGTGTGGGTTTGCACTTTTTTTGCAATTTAATTGCACTTGGAATTTTTTTCCTATTTTCTATTTCACGACATGGTAAAACCAATGGTGTCGTTCAAATGTACATCTCGTCCCGCAGAAAACAAGCCCTCACATGGCCATATTGACCAAAAAATAAAAATGTATGACTGAGAAGAAAGAGAGCAAAAAATGAAAAGGCAAGACCAAAAATACCCCTGGTCGTTAAGGGGTTAATGATATGCGTGTGCTCCGGAGCGGCCTTGGGTGGGGGGAATCTTCATATGATGCTCTGATTAGGTATTCATCTGTTTGGCTTCTGCCCCTTATTTTACATAATGAATATTATATATTTAAAATCACCATCAGCAGGCAGGTAGCGGCGCCAGCGCTGCAGCATAATGCATGTATAATGTGCATTTAATTCTTTTATTTGATGCTATAAATAAATTTGTTAAAAAATCTGTGTCAAAATGGTTCCGGCCGCACCTGCGCAGTAGCAGCTAGCTGCGATCCGATAGGTGTTACTGTGCAGGCATCGGCGGCGCTATCTTGCTAGAAAAAAAATTGCCTCCTCCAATTTGACACCACCTGCGCAGTATCATCCATCAGATCGCCGATAGATGCTACTGCGCAGGCGCTGGCTGCGCCATCTGGCTCGATTAAAAAAAATTGTCCGGACTAAGATGGTGCCGTTCATGCCTGCACAGCAGCATCTATCGGCGATCCAATAGATGCTATGGCGCTGGCGGCACCATCTTGGACGAAGCCATTTTGTTTTTTTCTCTAGCAGAATGGATACTTTTAAATAGGCATATGCAACAAACATATTCTCTGGTAATTTTATTGATTGGTTCCTGTTAGAATAGTATTATTCCATACTTCTGTAATGATGTTAGAGGCTAAATGTATCATTTATACCATGTTTAAAACGTTTTATACTTTCTATTCTTTTTGCATTTAAAAATCACATCCGCTAAGTTTGTTGGCCCCTCGATTAATATCCCCCCCTCCCCCCCCCCCATTATGTTTTGTGACTCTCCATACTTTCCCTTCCCCTCCTCCTTCTGCTTTTCTTTCTCTGCCAGCTCAGCTCTGGTTACTCCTTTCTGCTTGGAGTGAAATCAGAGGAATATTTTGGCTGGTCTGACTAGGCTGAACCGATCCAGAACAGGAAGAGGAGACGATAGCGTTTATTACCAATCCAATGCAGTGCAGTACCAATAACCCTTTAATAGCAGTGCATTTATCTATATACTCACTATAGTTTTAGTTTGGAAAATACAGCAATTTAGGTGCATGAAGACCATCCATAGACAAACAATATGGATTTCGGGGAATTGCATATGTGGTCTTCATCCAGAAAATAAATACTGTTAATGTGGTTATACATATTAGGGTATGTGCACACATTTAGTATTTTCAGCTAATTATTCTGTGCAAGAGCTAGAGTATCGGCAATAAAAATGTTGTGTGAAATAAGTGTGTTTTTTACGCATTTTTTACCCTAGTCTTTGATACCTTTCTATGGGCTTTTTTCCCGTTTCACGTTCATTTAAATGGGTGGAAAACACTGGAAGAATTCACATGCTGCAGATGAATCTTAATGAATTTGGCACATTTTTCAGGTTACCTGTCCACCAGAAACAGAAATCAATTTAAACACCACTCCAGCATTTTTATATATATTTCACATGTAAGAAAAGATGAGGGCACTCACCAGTGTTCACAAAATTCAAACCTTTATTGGTAACATCTCCAGATAAAATTCATGGCTGGGGGCGAAGGAGCCGAAGCTCGTGTGTGCCCTCATCTTTTCTTACATGTGAAATGTGCAGATGGACGTCTTTTTTCAAAGGAGCACCTAAGGTCGAGATCCTATGGCTGTGTAGACCACTGTTGAGCACCAAGATACCCTGGTAGCAGTCTGGAAAGAACCTCTATATTAGAAACTGTGCCACTCCGCTTTTTGTTTTTTTAGTTGATTTTTATATATATAGTTTCCTGCCCCTAGTATTATACTTACCAGCCGCTGTCTTCATCTTTTACCGGTGCTGCTCCAGTCGGTCGTCTGTAGATTGTGGCTTGCCGGATCACTCCACTGTTTGCTGGACGAAACAGAATTTGCAAATTGCATTAATAGCGCCAATCTAGAGCTGAAATAAAAAAAACGCCAGAGTGGTATTTTAAGCTATGAGCTAGAGTGTGACAATAGTCGCTATTCACGGATAGACAGCGAGGCAGAAAAATTTCACTTTCCGGGGTCACTACCAAGAGAGCACATAGATAACCAAAGGAAAAGACAAAGGCATAAGTCCGGTCACGGTCCAAGGATCAAAATACCTGGAGATGCAGATCAAGCAAACGGATTAGACAAAGGGGTAGTCAGAACATGGTCCAAAGGGTCAGGCATCAGAACTCAGAACAGAATGAGGCACACACTGACCAGGAAGCACAAGCTACATCTGGCAGGTATCAGGGGCATACAGCTCAGTTAAAGAGCTTAGGCAGTCTTCAGAACACCTCCCAGTCACAGATTCAAAAACCGAGATTCAAAGCACCGACAACTCAGCACGCCCATCACAAGATTGGACAGCCGAGCTGTTAACAACTCTGCATGTCCGAGTTTCCATAGGACATAGGAGGAATCGTGATATAGAGTAATAATCTAATAATCTTTTATTTTTATATAGCGTTAACATATTCCGCAGCACTTTACACACATTATCATCACTGTGCCCAATGGGGCTCACAATCTAAATTCCCTATCAGTATGTCTTTGGAATGTGGGAGGAAACCAGAGTACCCGGAGGAAACCCACACAAACACGGGGAGAACATACAAACTCTTTGCAGATGTTGTCCTTGGTAGGATTTGAATCCAGGACTCCAGCGCTGCAAGGCTGCAGTGCTAACCACTGCGCCACCGTGCTGCCCGATTGAGTACATTTCTGATATAATTTAATCCACCTTCTGGCATAAATTATAGTGTATCTGAGGGTCTATCTTGGCTGTGCCCTCCAGCTAAAGCTTGCCCACTTCTAGAAAATGTCCCAAATCTATTTTTTGGACCTCGAGGACACCGTTCTCTCCTGGTTCTCCTTCTACCTCTCTGACCACTCCTTCACTATATCTTTTGCCGGCTCCTCTTCCTCTCATTTCCCCCTTACTGTTGGGGTTCCTCAAGGATCAGTCCTAGGCACCCTCCTCTTATCCTTGTATAGTGCCCCTATTGGACAAACAATCAGTAGATTTGGTTTCCAGTACCATCTCTATGCTGATGACACCCAATCATACACCTCTACTCTTGACATTACGCCTTCATTATTACAAAACACCAGTGATTGTCTTTTAGCTGTCTCCAACATCATGTCTTCCCTCTATCAGAAACAACCTGAATGGTTTGTCGTGCACTTAAAATCTTACATGACTAAACTGGAAAAGTAGATTTGTCTTGTGGGACTCTAGAAAGCTCAATACAAAATAATGCAGTTCTAAAATGGGAAGTAGTTCGTTTGTATCTACTGCATCAACTAAACATTAAAGGGATGTGCATATAGGGTTAAGTTGTCCAGAAAATAAATTATATCATAGTAAGAGAGACAGTGAATGGGGCAACTTCTGTTATGATGAAAGTAAGAATGTGCAGAATTTGTGAGTCTCTGAAAACCACAGAACTGCTCCTACCTGCCCTGAGCAAACCAGCACCCCTCCAAGAGAGTCAGTCATCCCATGAGTCACTGTAAATGTGGATTGGTGAGTATTCCTCACTGTGGACAATGAACAAACATTTCATCCAACTAGGTTTTATGACCAGTTGTAACCTCACAACCCAAATGGACTGACCTTTTAGGCCATTAAAAAGCATTGTCAGTAGGTCAAGCCTTGAGCAGTGAATATGCTCTTTATACAACTCATTTTCCAGCTGTATTGATCCTTTTACTAATAGGGCATATCTGGTATTAGGTAACCTGGTTACCATTATCACATCTTAGAGCTATTTTCCTAAATAGCTAAAAGGAAAATGAAATAGGCCAGCAAATATGCTTGTATAAAGATTGGAAAACAATTCCATGAAACTGATAATGCTGTTAGATTTGGCCGCCTTGTAATAAAAAAGTCATGAATCTGTTTCTACATTACAAGGGTGGGGGATCTACAGGCCTGTGTGCAGTCAACTGCAGATTGTTAGATTTCTATGCAGCAGATTTACCAGCCCCCACAAGGGAACATTTTTCACTTGATAGATGAGGTGCTTTTGCTCTGGAACTCTGGAAAACATACAAAGAGTTATGTGTTCAAGACTTAAGGCAGAATTTAGGAGGCGGGAGAGAAGCCTGGCACATGTTACTGCTCTATGCATATAACACATGTGAAATTTCCTTGCTCTGAACCTATGTCTGAGTCTCTAAGTAGGAAAACATTTATATGCAATTAAGATACCGGTAGATATGAGAGGAAGAGAGAGAGAAAAATATGAAGTAAGAGATAGTAATATGAAAGTAAAGAGACAGACAATGTGCACACGTTGCAGATTAGGCGTAGGAATTTCTGGTGCGGATTCTGAATCTCTTGGCAGAAAACACTGGTGTGGATTTGTTGCGTTTTTTTGTGTGGATTTTGTGCGAAATCCGCAACGTGTGCACATACCGTAAGTGTATGTATGTGTGTGTGTATATACACTGCTCAAAAAAATAAAGAGAACACTAAAATCCCACATTTATTATTATTATTATTATTATTTATATAGCACCATTAATTCCACGGTGCTGTCCTTGAGAAAGCGGTTACGTACAGAGATATAGATATTGCTTACAGTTAACAAATTTACAATGACAGACTGGTACAGAGGGGAGAGGACCCTGTCCTTGCGGACTTAGATTCTACGGGATAATGGGGAAGAGACAGAAGGTCGGGGGTGCGGCAGCTTTGGTGGTGGTGAGGCGGCAGCTCTGGTGGTGAGGCAGCAGCTCTGGTGGTGGTGACGCGGTAGCTCGGGTGGTGGTGAGACGACAGCATGGTTATGGCAGGCTGTAGGCTTTCCTAAAGAGATGGATTTTCAGGTTCCGTCTGAAGGATCCGAGGGTGGTGAATAATCGGATGTGTTGAGGCGTGGAATTCCAGAGGATGGGGGATATTCGGGAGAAATCTTGGAGGCGGTTGTGTGAGGAACGAATAAGTGTGGTGGAGAGTAGCAGGTCTTGGGAGGATAGAAACTTAAGTGAGGGAAGATATTGGGAGATTAGTTCAGAGATATAGGGAGGAGACAGGTTATGGATGGCTTTGTAGATCAGTGTTAGTAGTTTGAACTGGATTCGTTGGTGAATTGGGAGCCAGTGGAGGGATTTGCAGAGGGGAGAAATGGGAGTAGCGAGGAGAGAGATGGATTAGCCGAGCAACAGAGTTGAGGACAGACTGGAGCCGTGCAAGAGAGTTAGCGGGGAGGTCACAAAGGAGGGTGTTGCAGTAATCGAGGCGGGACATCCTAGATATCACTGAATGAAATATTCCAGTTGTAAATCTTTATTCATTACATAGTGGAATGTGTTGAGAACAATTAAGCCTAAAAATTATCAATGTAAATCATAAAATAATATCCCACCGAGGTCCGGAGTTGGAATGATTCTCAAAATCAAAGTGGAAAATTAAGTTACAGGCTGATCCAACTTCAGTGTAAATGCCTCATAACAAGGAAATGATGCTCAGTAGGGTTGAGCGACCTTGACCTTTTTAGAGTCGAGTCGTGTTTCGCGAAACCCGACTATCTTAGAAGTCGAGTCGAGTGGAATCGGCCGATTATGGCGAAAAGTCGGGTATCGCCCGAAACACGAAACCCAATGCAAGTCAATGGGGGAGCATAGTCGGCAGTGAGTGGAGGCCAGGAAAACACCTACACTGCCCATTTTAATGGCAAAAACATCCATTCTTGTTACAGAAGCTTGTCAATCGTAATTTAGCTTATAATAATTGGAAGGCATTTGAAATTGGGGGTCATTTGGCTAAAGTTGTGGGGGGTAGGGCTGGTTCAAGTAATTAGTGGGCCCAGTAAATCTGGACCACGTCACGGCAGTGGAGCAGGGAGAGGTAAGTATTTCAACTTTGCAAGTGCTGTGATCCTGAGCAAGCAGGGGGGCCCACTCGTTGGCATTGGCACTGGCACAGGGCCCCTCAAAGTACAGCGGTGTGTTTGCACGGCGGGGGCGCCTCCCACCGGCAGCAACACTTTTGCGTACTATGAGAGGCCCTGTGCCAGTGACGTCGCCAACTAGTATTCCTCCCCCCACCTGATGAAGGAACCTGCACTTTCATCTGCACCTTCCTCTTTGTCCCCATGTAAGGTGGTATGGTATGCGGGAAGAGGAACCTGACTTTCAGCAGGGTCACAATCTTGCTGTGTAGCGTGCACGGGGAATTTTGCGTTATGGGTCAGTGTACCAGCAGACTCATCTATCACTGGCTGGGCAATGGGCAGGATGAGGAGGAAACACAGATATAGGCCCAAAGAATAAAGTTGGCTAAATGCAGTTCAAAATTGGTAACACAGGACTAACCAGGGGGCATTGCAGTGGAGGACAACTGGAATGAGAGGCTGACACAGAGAGTAGGCCCAAATCAGTAAGTAGTCGAAATGCAGTTCAAAATTGGCAACCGTAGTAAACAGGCGGCACAGCTTTGTTCAGTGGAGGAGAACAGCAAGGAGTGGCAGACACCGATAGTAGGCCCCAACCCAACTACTAGGCCAAATGCAGTCTAACATTAACAACTACTTAACGAGAGCCTGAAAATGGAATTTCAGGACAGGAAACCAGGAGAACAGCAAGGAGTGGCAGACACCGATAGTAGGCCCCAAACCAACTAGTACGCCAAATGCAGTTGTTCCATTTAACCACAATTTAATGAGAGCCTGAAGATAGAAGTTCAGGAAAGGCAACCTGGAGAACACCTTGGAGTGTAACACACCATCTCTCTACACCCCATACCCAATTTGTAGGCCTAATGCAGTGTAGTTTTCTACAACTACTAAACGAGAGTCGGAAGACCGAAGCAATGTGGACGAAACCTGGGGAACACCTTGGAGTGTAACACACCGTCTCTCTACACCCCATACCCAATTTGTAGGCCTAATGCAGTGTAGTTTTCTACAACTACTAAACGAGAGTCGGAAGACCGAAGCAATGTGGACGAAACCTGGGGAACACCTTGGAGTGGAACACACCATCTCTCTACACCCCATACCCAATTTGTAGGCCTAATGCAGTGTAGTTTCCAACAACTACTAAACGAGAGCATGAAGATCGAAGCAATGGAGAGGAAACCTGGGGAACACCTTGGAGTGGAACACACCATCTCTCTACACCCCATACCCAATTTGTAGGCCTAATGCAGCGTAGTTTCCAACAACTACTAAACGAGAGCCAGAAGATCGAAGCTCAGGAAAGGCAACCTGGAGAACACCTTGGAGTGGAACACACCATCTCTCTACACCCCATACCCAATTTGTAGGCCTAATGCAGCATAGTTTCCAACAACTACTAAACGAGAGCATGAAGATCGAAGCAATGGAGAGGAAACCTGGGGAACACCTTGGAGTGTAACACACCATCTCTCTACACCCCATACCCAATTTGTAGGCCTAATGCAGTGTAGTTTCCAACAACTACTAAACGAGAGCCGGAAGATCGAAGCTCAGGAAAGGCAACCTGGAGAACACCTTGGAGTGGAACACACCATCTCTCTACACCCCATACCCAATTTGTAGGCCTAATGCAGTGTAGTTTCCAACAACTACTAAACGAGAGCATTAAGATCGAAGCAATGGCGAGGAAACCTGGGGCACACCTTGGGGAGGCAGACACCGTTAGTAGGCCCTACCAAAGTTGTACCCCCAATGCAGTTTTAAAATTCCTAGAGGCTGAAAACAAGACTATTGACGCTCAGCTTTTTTCAAAGGAACACAGCTGAATTGAGTGGCGCAGACAGACACAGGTAGTAGGACTTAAACCAAAAATGTGGCTCACTGCAGCTTAAAAAAGTTACAGGGGTACACAAGCAGCAGTGCTCTGGGCAGTGGAGGACAATTTCAATAGTGGACCGCAGACAGACTTTGTACGCCTACTATTAAAAAAAGGATGCTCTATGCAATTAAAAATAGGTTCCAGGGGTCCACGGGCAGCAGTGGTGTGGTCAGTGGACGAGTATTGGAAGGAGGGACCGCAGACAGGCGTAGTAGGCCTAACATAACAAAATTAGGCTGTAGACACTGTAAAATTGGTTACAGGGGTACACGGGCAGCAGTGGTGTGGTCAGCGGAGGAAAATTGGAATTAGGGACTGCAGACAGACTTTGTAGGCTGTCCCCTGTGGACCATGCATCCAACACATTAACCCAGTGCGCCGTAATGGACACGTAACTTTTTGAGGACATGCCTACTGGTCCATGCGTCTCTTGTCAGGTGCACCTTTCTACTGTTTGATTGCCTGAGTGCTATGACAATGCAGACTTTTTCATGCCGCTGGAGGGCTGGAATGGCTTTTCTCGCAAAAGAAATGTCGACTGGGTAGCTTGAACCGTTGCACAGCGTAGTTCATCTGGGCTTTCTAAATATAAAACAAAGAAAAAAAGGAGGCTACATGCACTTTCAGCTGGGTTCCAGGGGTACACGGCCAGCATTGGTCTGGTCAGTGGAGAACTATTGGAAGGAAGGACCGCAGACAGGCTTCGAAGGCCTAACATAATAACAGATGGCTGTAGGCAATTTTAAATTGGTTCCAGGGGTACACGGGCAGCAGTGGTGTGGTCAGTGGAGGCCTAGTGGAAGGAGTGACCGCAGACAGGCATCGAAGGCCTAACATAATACCAGATGGCTGTAGGCAATTTTAAATTGGTTCCAGGGGTACACGGGCAGCAGTGGTGTGGTCAGTGGAGGCCTAGTGGAAGGAGTGACCGCAGACAGGCATCGAAGGCCTAACATAATAACACATGGCTGTAGGCAATTTTAAATTGGTTCCAGGGGAACACGGGCAGCAGTGGCCTGGTCAGTGTAGTAGTAGTAGAAAGAACGGACCGCAGACAGGCATCGAAGGCCTAAAATAAAAAAATTGGGCTGGCTGTAGGCAATTTTAAATTGGTTCCAGGGGTACACGGGCAGCAGTGATGTGGTCAGTGGAGGCCTAGTGGAAGGAGTGACCGCAAACAGGCATCGAAGGCCTAACATAATAACAGATGGCTGTAGGCAATTTTAAATTGGTTCCAGGGGAACACGGGCAGCAGTGGCCTGGTCAGTGTAGTAGTAGTAGTAGTAGAAAGAACGGACCGCAGACAGGCTTCGAAGGCCTAACATAATAAAATTGGGCTGGCTGTCGGCAATTTTAAATTGGTTCCAGGGGTACACGGGCAGCAGTGGTGTGGTCAGTGGAGGCCTAGTGGAAGGAGGGACCGCAGACAGGCTTCGAAGGCTTAACATAACAAAAATGTCAATACAATGGTATTGTCAGTGCCAGGCATTGAAGGATGTCAAGCGCATAGACTAAACATTGGTGGAGCTGTGAGAGATAATTTTGTAAGTGGTAGAGCACTGTTTGAGCTGGGGGGGGGGGGAACTGTCTTGTGGCCGGCGGTACAGGCCCAGGGCCCCTCATATTACAACGGTGTGTCTGACGTTGGGTGCGCACCACCACCGCCAGAGACACTTTATTGTACTATGAGGGACCCAGTGGCAGTGCCGTCGACCAAAAGCGGGCACACCCACCTCTTCAGACAAACAGCACTCTCACTGGTGCTGGCGCCAAGTGGCGATACCACGGCCCCGTGTGGGGAGTTTGGCCATTTAGTGAGGTGTAAACATGTCGTATGCTGGACAATCAGGTGCAGAAAATTACGAGATTGGAAAAGTCATTCAGAATAGTCCACAGGCAAGACCTTTTCATAGGAAAGCTAGGTGTCAGCCGGGCAAGGTGGGGCAAAAGATTTCGAAATCCAGTTGTGGTTCATTTTAATGAAGGTTAGATCATCTACATTTTGGGTAGCCAGACAAGTCCTTTTTTCTGTTAGTATTGAACCTGCAGCACTGAATACTCTTTCTGATAGGACACTAGCTGCCGGGCAAGCAAGCTCCTGCAATGCATATTCTGCCAATTCTGGCCAGGTGTCTAATTTGGATGCCCAGTAATCAAATGGGAATGACGGTTGAGGGAGAACGTCGATAAGGGATGAAAAATAGTTTGTAACCATACTGGAAAAATGTTGTCTCCTGTCACTTTGAATTGATGCTGCAGTACCTGTCCTGTCTGCGGTCATAGCAAAATCACTCCACAACCTGGTCAGAAAACCCCTCTGGCCAACGCCACTTCTGATTTCTGCCCCTCTAACACCTCTGGTCTGCTGGCCCCTGCAGCTCGTGTGAGAACGATCACGGGCGCTGTGTGCAGGGAATGCCAGAAGCAAACGGTCAACAAGAGTTGATTGTTTGGTTGCTAATATTATTTCCAAGTTGTCATGTGGCATTATATTTTGCAATTTGCCTTTATAGCGAGGATCAAGGAGGCAGGCCAACCAGTAATCGTCATCGTTCATCATTTTAGTAATGCGTGTGTCCCTTTTGAGGATACGTAAGGCATAATCCGCCATGTGGGCCAAAGTTCCAGTTCTCAAATCTGCGGTTGTGCTTGGCTGAGGGGCAGTTTCAGGCAAATCCACGTCACTTGTGTCCCTCCAAAAACCAGAACCCGGCCTTGCCGCGCCAACAATTTCCAGTGGCCCCGGAAAAGCTTCCTCATTAAAAATATAATCATCCCCATCATCCTCCTCGTCCTCCACCTCCTCTTCGCCCGCTACCTCGTCCTGTACACTGCCCTGGCCAGACAATGGCTGACTGTCATCAAGGCTTTCCTCTTCCTCAGCTGCAGACGCCTGATCCTTTATGTGCGTCAAACTTTGCATCAGCAGACGCATTAGGGGGATGCTCATGCTTATTATGGCGTTGTCTGCACTAACCAGCCGTGTGCATTCCTCAAAACACTGAAGGACTTGACACATGTCTTGAATCTTCAACCACTGCACACCTGACAACTCCATGTCTGCCATCCTACTGCCTGCCCGTGTATGTGTATCCTCCCACAAAAACATAACAGCCCGCCTCTGTTCGCACAGTCTCTGAAGCATGTGCAGTGTTGAGTTCCACCTTGTTGCAACGTCTATGATTAGGCGATGCTGGGGAAGGTTCAAACAACGCTGATAGGTCTGCATACGGCTGGAGTGTACGGGCGAACGGCGGATATGTGAGCAAAGTCCACGCACTTTGAGGAGCAGGTCGGATAACCCCAGATAACTTTTCAGGAAGCACTGCACCACCAGGTTTAAGGTGTGAGCCAGGCAAGGAATGTGTTTCAGTTGGGAAAGGGAGATGGCAGCCATGAAATTCCTTCCGTTATCACTCACTACCTTGCCTGCCTCAAGATCTACAGTGCCCAGCCACGACTGCGTTTCTTTCTGCAAGAACTCGGACAGAACTTCCGCGGTGTGTCTGTTGTCGCCCAAACACTTCATAGCCAATACAGCCTGCTGACGTTTGCCAGTAGCTGCCCCATAATGGGAGACCTGGTGTGCAACAGTGGCAGCTGCGGATGGAGTGGTTGTGCGACTGCGGTCTGTGGACGAGCTCTCGCTTCTGCAGGAGGACGAGGAGGAGGGGGTGCGAACGGCTACAGCCAACTGTTTCCTAGACCGTGGGCTAGGCAGAACTGTCCCAAACTTGCTGTCCCCTGTGGACCCTGCATCCACAACATTCACCCAGTGTGCCGTGATGGACACGTAACGTCCCTGGCCATGCCTACTGGTCCATGCATCTGTTGTCAGGTGCACCTTTGTGCTCACAGATTGCCTGAGTGCATGGACGATGCGCTCTTTAACATGCTGGTGGAGGGCTGGGATGGCTTTTCTGGAAAAAAAGTGTCGACTGGGTAGCTCGTAGCGTGGTACAGCGTAGTCCATCAGGGCTTTGAAAGCTTCGCTTTCAACTAACCGGTAGGGCATCATCTCTAACGAGATTAGTCTAGCTATGTGGGCATTCAAACCCTGTGTACGCGGATGCGAGGCTAAGTACTTCCTTTTTCTAACCATAGTCTCATGTAGGGTGAGCTGGACTGGAGAGCTGGAGATCGTGGAACTAGCCGGGGTGTCGGTGGACATGGCAGACTGAGAGACGGTGGGAGATGGTATTGTTGCCTCCGGTGCCCTAGATGCAGTGTTTCCTACTACGAAACTGGTGATTCCCTGACCCTGACTGCTTTGGCCTGGCAAAGAAACCTGCACAAATACTGCAGGTGGTGCGGAAAATGGTGGCCCTACACTGCCGGAAGGGATGTTGCGTTGATGACTAGCTTCATTGGCCGAGGGTGCTACAACCTTAAGGGACGTTTGGTAGTTAGTCCAAGCTTGCAAATGCATGGTGGTTAAATGTTTATGCATGCAACTTGTATTGAGACTTTTCAGATTCTGCCCTCTGCTTAAGGTAGTTGAACATTTTTGACAGATGACTTTGCGCTGATCAATTGGATGTTGTTTAAAAAAATGCCAGACTGCACTCTTTCTAGCATCGGATACCTTTTCAGGCATTGCAGACTGAGCTTTAACCGGATGGCCACGCTGTCCTCCAACAGGTTTTGGCTTTGCCACGCGTTTTGGGCAAGATACGGGCCCGGCAGATGGAACCTGTTGCGATGTTGATGCCTGCTGCGGCCCCTCCTCCTCCGCTTCAGAACTGCTGCCGCCTGCACCCTGTTCCCCCAATGGCTGCCAATCGGGGTCAAGAACTGGGTCATCTATTACCTCTTCTTGTAGCTCGTGTGCAACTTCGTCTGTGTCACCGTGTCGGTCGGTGGTATAGCGTTCGTGATGGGGCAACATAGTCTCATCAGGGTCTGATTCTTGATCATTACCCTGCGAGGGCAATGTTGTGGTCTGAGTCAAAGGACCAGCATAGTAGTCTGGCTGTGGCTGTGCATCAGTGCACTCCATGTCAGATTCAACTTGTAATGGGCATGGACTGTTAACTGCTTCACTTTCTAAGCCAGGGACGGTATGTGTAAAGAGCTCCATGGAGTAACCCGTTGTGTCGCCTGCTGCATTCTTCTCTGTTGTTGTTTTTGCTGAAGAGGACAAGGAAGCGACTTGTCCCTGACCGTGAACATCCACTAACGACGCGCTGCTTTTACATTTACCAGTTTCACGAGAGGAGGCAAAAGAGCTAGAGGCTGAGTCGGCAAGATAAGCCAAAACTTGCTCTTGCTGCTCCGGCTTTAAAAGTGGTTTTCCTACTCCCAGAAAAGGGAGCGTTCGAGGCCTTGTGTAGCCAGACGACGAACCTGGCTCCACAGCTCCAGACTTAGGTGCAATATTTTTTTTCCCCTGACCACCTGATGCTCCACCACTACCACTACCCTCATTACCAGCTGACAATGAACGCCCCCGGCCACGACCTCTTCCACCAGACTTCCTCATTGTTTTAAAAACGTAACCAAACTAACGGTATTTGTTGCTGTCACACAACTTACACGGTGAGCTATAACTTCAGTATGATTTAGCTACCCCTTTACAGGTGGGTGAGACCACAACGAAAATCAGGCACAATGTTGCACACTCTGTTTTTGGTGGCACCAAATGAGAGAGATCCCACACACGCAGGACTGTCACTGAAGCACAAATGTTAATATTAATCTCCCACTGTTTTTTTTTATTTATTTTTTTTTTTTTCAGGGAGACTTTAGAAACAAAATAAAATAAAATGATTTTTTCAGGAAGAATTTAGAAACCAAATAACATAAAATGATTTTTCCAATGACAATTTAGAAACCAAATAAAAAAAAAAAAAAAAAAAAAAAAAAAGGCTTTCTATGACCCACTGAGTGAGAGATGCCACACACAGGAGTCAGGAGTGGCACACAAGCCCAGAGGCCAATATTGTTCTCCCAATGATTGATGTAGTGATTTTTTCAGGTAGATTTTGGAACCCAAATCAAGCTAAAAAAATAATAGGCTTTCTATGGCCCACAATTGGAGAGAGAGAGAGAGAGATGGCACACCCAGGAGTCAAGACTGGCACACAAGCAGAAAGGGCAATATTAATCTCCCACTGATTTGATTTTTTTTTTTTTTTCAGGGAGACTTTAGAAGAAAAAAAAAATAATTTTTTCAGGAAGAATTTAGAAACCAAATAAAATAAAATGATTTTTTCAGGGAGAATTTAGAAAACAAATAAAACAAAAAATAGGCTTTCTATGGCCCACTGAGTGAGAGATGACGCACACAGGAGTCAGGAGTGGCACACAAGCCCAGAGGCCAATATTAATCTCCCACTTTTTTTTTTTTTCAGGGAAAATTTATAAACCCAATAAAAAAAATTATAAATAGGCTTTCTATGGCCCACTATCTGAGAGAGAGAGATGGCACGCTTAGGACTGGCACACAAGCCCAAAGGCCAATATTAATCTCCCTTTTTTTTTTCAGGGAGAATTTATAAAACAAAAAAAATAAAAAATAAATAGGCTTTCTATGGCCCACTATTTATGAGAGAGATGGCACGCTTAGGACTGGCACACAAGCCCAAAGGCCAATATTAATCTCCCACTGATTGATTATTCTGGATTATCTCAATGAGAATAACTGTTTAACTCCATATCAGCATGGGTTTATGAGAAATCGCTCCTGTCAAACCAATCTAATCAGTTTTTATGAAGAGGTAAGCTATAGACTGGACCACGGTGAGTCATTGGACGTGGTATATCTCGATTTTTCCAAAGCGTTTGATACCGTGCCGCACAAGAGGTTGGTACACAAAATGAGAATGCTTGGTCTGGGGGAAAATGTGTGTAAATGGGTTAGTAACTGGCTTAGTGATAGAAAGCAGAGGGTGGTTATAAATGGTATAGTCTCTAACTGGGTCGAAGTGACCAGTGGGGTACCGCAGGGGTCAGTATTGGGACCTGTTCTCTTCAACATATTCATTAATGATCTGGTAGAAGGTTTACACAGTAAAATATCGATATTTGCAGATGATACAAAACTATGTAAAGCAGTTAATACAAGAGAAGATAGTATTCTGCTACAGATGGATCTGGATAAGTTGGAAACTTGGGCTGAAAGGTGGCAGATGAGGTTTAACAATGATAAATGTAAGGTTATACACATGGGAAGAGGGAATCAATATCACCATTACACACTGAACGGGAAACCACTGGGTAAATCTGACAGGGAGAAGGACTTGGGGATCCTAGTTAATGATAAACTTACCTGGAGCAGCCAGTGCCAGGCAGCAGCTGCCAAGGCAAACAGGATCATGGGGTGCATTAAAAGAGGTCTGGATACACATGATGAGAGCATTATACTGCCTCTGTACAAATCCCTAGTTAGACCGCACATGGAGTACTGTGTCCAGTTTTGGGCACCGGTGCTCAGGAAGGATATAATGGAACTAGAGAGAGTACAAAGGAGGGCAACAAAATTAATAAAGGGGATGGGAGAACTACAATACCCAGATAGATTAGCGAAATTAGGATTATTTAGTCTAGAAAAAAGACGACTGAGGGGCGATCTAATAACCATGTATAAGTATATAAGGGGACAATACAAATATCTCGCTGAGGATCTGTTTATACCAAGGAAGGTGACGGGCACAAGGGGGCATTCTTTGCGTCTGGAGGAGAGAAGGTTTTTCCACCAACATAGAAGAGGATTCTTTACTGTTAGGGCAGTGAGAATCTGGAATTGCTTGCCTGAGGAGGTGGTGATGGCGAACTCAGTCGAGGGGTTCAAGAGAGGCCTGGATGTCTTCCTGGAGCAGAACAATATTGTATCATACAATTATTAGGTTCTGTAGAAGGACGTAGATCTGGGTATTTATTATGATGGAATATAGGCTGAACTGGATGGACAAATGTCTTTTTTCGGCCTTACTAACTATGTTACTATGTAAAAGTATAATGTTACAGGGTATATACACTAGATTCCTTGATAGGGCGTTGATCCAGGGAACTAGTCTGATTGCCGTATGTGGAGTCGGGGAGGAATTTTTTTCCCCAATGTGGAGCTTACTCTTTGCCACATTGGTTTTTTTTGCCTTCCTCTGGATCAACATGTTAGGGCATGTTAGGTTAGGCTATGGGTTGAACTAGATGGACTTATAGTCTTCCTTCGACCTTAATAACTATGTAACTATGTAACTGATTGATTTATTGATTTTTTCAGGTAGAATTTAGAACCCAAATAAAGCAAAAAAAAAAAAAATGGGTTTCTATGGCCCACTGAGTGAGTGATGATGCACACAGGAGTCAGGAGTGGCACACAAGCCCTGAGGCCAATATTTTTCTCCCACTGATTGATGTAGTGATTTTTTCAGGTAGATTTTGGAACCCAAATCAAGCAAAAAAATAAACAGGCTTTCTATGGCCCACTGACTGAGAGATGGCACACACAGGAGTCAGGAGTGGCACACAAGCCCTGAGGCCAATATTTTTCTCCCACTGATTGATGTAGTGATTTTTTTCAGGTAGATTTTAGAACCCAATTCAAGCAAAAAAATAAATAGGCTTTCTATGGCCCACTGAGTGAGAGATGGCACAGACAGGGATGGCACTCTAGCAGAAATGCCAATCTTAATCTCCCACAAAAAAAAAAAAAAAGGAACTGTCCTTCAATTACTATCTCCCTGCAGTAATCTCAGCCAGGTATGGCAGGCAGCAATAAGGAGTGGACTGATGCACAAATTAAATAGAAAGTGTGGACAAACAAACAAGATAGCTGTGCAAAAAGGAAGGAACAAGAGGATTTGTGCTTTGAAAAAAGCAGTTGGTTTACACAGCGGCGTACACACAGCAATGCAGCTATCAGGGAGCCTTCTAGGGCAGCCCAATGAGCTACAGCGCTGAGGAAAAAAAAAAATGTAGCTTCCACTGTCCCTGCACACCGAAGGTGGTGTTGGACAGTGCAAATCGCTACAGCACAAGCGGTTTGGTGGTTAATGGACCCTGCCTAACGCTATCCCTGCTTCTGACGAAGCGGCAGCAACCTCTCCCTAAGCTCAGATCAGCAGCAGTAACATGGCGGTCGGCGGGAACGCCCCTTTATAGCCCCTGTGACGCCGCAGACAGCAAGCCAATCACTGCAATGCCCTTCTCTAAGATGGTGGGGACCAGGACCTATGTCATCACGCTGCCCACACTCTGCGTTCACCTTCATTGGCTGAGAAATGTCGCTTTTCGCGTCATTGAAACGCGACTTTGGCGCGAAAGTCGCGTACCGCATGGCCGACCCCACACAGGGGTCGGATCGGGTTTCATGAAACCCGACTTTGCCAAAAGTCGGCGACTTTTGAAAATGAACGACACGTTTCGCTCAACCCTAATGCTCAGTAGTGTGTGTGGCCTCCACGTGCCTGTATGACCTCCCTACAACGCCTGGGCATGCTCCTGATGAGGCCGCGGATGGTCTCCTGAGGGACCTCCTCCCAGACCTGGACTAAAGCATCCGCCAACTCCTGGACAGTCTGTGGTGCAACATGACGTTGGTGGATGGTGCGAGACATGATGTCCCAGATGTGTTCAATCGGATTCAGGTCTGGGGAATGGGCGGGCCAGTCCATAGCTTCAATGCCTTCATCTTGCAAGAACTGCTGACATACTCCAGCCACATGAGGGCTGGCATTGTCCTGCATTAGGGGGGAACCCAGGGCCAATCACACCAGCATATGTTCTCACAAGGGGTCTGAGGATCTCATCTCGATACCTAATGACAGTCGGGCTACCTCTTGCGAGCATATGGAGGGCTGTGCGGCCCTCCAAAGAAATGCCACCCCACACCATTGACCCACTGCCAAACCGGTCATGCTGAAGGATGTTGCAGACAGCAGATTGCTCTCCACGGCTTCTCCAGACTCTGTCACGTCTGTCACATGTGCTCAGTGTGAACTTGCTTTCATCTGTGAAGAGCACAGGGCACCAGTGGCGAATTTGCCAATTCTTCTGTTCTATGGCAAATGCCAAGTATCCTGCTCGGTGTTGGGCTGTGAGGACAACCCCCATCTGTGGATGTCGGGCACTCAGACCATCCTCATGGAGTCAGTTTCTAACCGTTTGTGAAGGCTCATGCACTTTTGTAACCTGCTGGAGGTCATTTTGCAGGGCTCCGGCAGTGCCTCTCCTGTTCCTCCTTGCACAAAGTCTGAGGTAGCGGTCCTGCTGCTGGGTTGTTGCCCTTCTACGGCCCCCTCCACGTCTCCTGGTGTACTGGCCTGTCTCCTGGTAGCGCGTCGAGCCTCTGGACGCTACGCTGACAGACACAGCAAACCTTCTTGCCACAGCTCGCATTGATGTCCCATCTTGGATGAACTGCACTACCTGAGCCACTTGTGTGGTTTGTAGAGTCCGTCTCATGCTACCACGAGTGTGAAAGTACAACCAACATTCAAAAGTGAATTTCAGTCTCTCGATGTACAAAACTGATAGACACATACCCCAAGGGACTTGCAGCTGTAATTGCAGCAAAAGGTGGTGCTACAAAGTATTAAGTTAAAGGGGCCGAATAATATTGCACTCCCCACTTTTCAGTTTTTGAAATTCCACAAAGATTTAAAATAACCAATAAATTTCGTTCAACTTCACAATTGTGTTCCGCTTGTTGGAAAAATATTTAGAATTGAGAGTCCTCAGTGGTTGATACCTTTTAATGGCTAACTGAAAAGATGGTAACAAATTGCAAGCTTTCGAGACTACACAGGTCTCTTCATCAGGCAAAGACTAAAACAAATTCTGAAGAGTCACATATTTATGCACAACATAGTATAGGAAAAAAAAAAAAGAGGGGAAAAAAAAACATGGATAAGCCAGGTGACATGAAGCAGAATTACCATGGGTGATAATCAGTTACGTCCATAAATATTAGGCCAATTCTTAGATAAGGATTGTTTTATTGTCCTGTAATTAGGGTCTCTGTTGTGATGACCCTTCATGGTCTGAGGGGCAAGTTCCTTAGTTGATGTAAAAAGACATAAATCCATGTGACACATTCATTTCTGAATTAAGAGTGTCAAAGGTCGTCATCAGTTTATATTCCCAGACTCTCTTGTCTTTCTGCGATTTGAAGTTTCCTTTCAATACAAGTAATTTCATGTCCATAATGTTATGATTTGGGAGACAGAAATGTATTGCCACCGGTAGATCCATTCTTTTTTCTCTTATTGTATGGCGATGGGAGTTCATCCTTGTTCTCAGTTTCTGCCCTGTCTCCCCCACATACAGACCCCCAGTTCCGCTTGTTGTTCATTTTTCCCAAAAATTAACATTAGGTATCTTTCTGTTTGAAGCATGATATGTGAGAAAAGGTTGAAAAGTTCCAGGGGGCCGAATACTTTTGCAAGGCACTGTATATGTATATATATATATGTGTATATATATATATATATATATATATATATATATATATATATATATATATATATATATATATATATATATATATAGTGAAAAAATTGGAACAGCATCAAATTACTACCTTACAAGGCATGCAGAGCTCTCCCGACCAAATGGTCAAAAAGTAATAAGCTCAAAAAAAAAGGAAAAGCAGCACAAAATAATTGAAAAAAAGTGGACTTTAATGCCTGAACGGCGTGGCAACGTTTCGGATGTGTAAGGCTATGTTCACACCTTGCGTCGGGTCCCTGCGGGTTCTCCCGCAGCGGATTTGATAAATCTGCAGGGCAAAACAACTGCGGTTCTCCCTGCAGATTTATCGCGGTTTGTTCCGCGTTTTCCGCTGCGGGTTTCCGCCTATACTATTGATGCTGCATATGCAGCAATATGCAGCATCAATAGTAATGTTAAAAATAATAAAAATTGGTTATACTCACCCTCTGATGTCCGGATCTCCTGGGCGCTGCACCCGGCGGTCCGGTTCCTAAGATGCTGTGGGAGAAGGACCCTTCGTGACGTCACGGTCATGTGACCGCGACGTCACCGCAGGTCCTGGTCGCACAGCAACTCTGACCGGACGGCCGCGTGCAGCGCCCAGGAGCTCCGGACATCAGAGGGTGAGTATAACCAGATTTTTTATTTTTTAACCCCAAATATGGTTCCCAGGGCCTGGAGGAGAGTCTCCTCTCCTCCACCCCGGGTACCACCCGCACATTATCCGCTTACTTCCCGCAACGTGGGCACAGCCCCATGCGGGAAGTAAGCGGTTCAATGTATTCCTATGGGTGCAGAATCGCAGCGATTCTGCACAAAGAAGTGACATGCTGCGGGTTGTAAACCGCTGCGTTCCCGCGCGGTTTTTCCCGCAGCATGTGCACAGCGGTTTGCGGTTTCCATAGGGTTTACATGTTACTGTAAACGCTATGGAAACTGCTGCGGACCCGCAGCATCAAAATCGCGGCGGTTCCGCGGTAAAAACCGCTAAGTGTGAATATAGCCTTATCCTTTGTCAAGCAATGAATACAAGAGTGAGACCACATTTTATATCCAACACATACATATCTCATTAGAAAATCATTAAATATAATAAAGTCAATAGTATTAAACAGTGTTATTGTGCATCATCAGTGTAACAGTGTAATTGTGCAAGTTACTCAGCCCATCAAACCACAGCTATTGACGGGTATTATGAATAACATACTGCGTGAAAATAATTAAAAATAGCTTAATGGCCAATTGTTATTAAAAACAAATCAGGTGTCCTTACTAACGATATTATAATCCAAGTACACTTACATACACAGCTCAGTAATGGCAGCCATGATCACGGCGTTCCCAAGTGTCTACTGCACATGTCCGTGACATCACAGTCAGGGACCCACAATGCTCTGCCCTGCAGCTGCTCAGAGCCTTCCGAGGACCATGGCGCCATGTTAGCTAGGGGCGGCTTTGCCCACACGGAGGACGGAACCACATAACTATTGCAATAGCAATATAAAAAATACAGTAGCGATCCTAGTAACCCCGAACTCTGCATTACTCAGGAATTACTGTACAGAATATGAAAAACATAAAAAATAAAGAATATATAATATATAAAATATATATATAAAAAAAAAATTATGTACATAATTAAACTGCTCCATACACGGTCATATGTATAAGAATAGTCTTCTCTACTCGGGAACATACTCGATGTGCCGCTGTATTTAAAGGGACCCAGACAAAAGTCTGTAATACGTCACCAAGGTCCAGGAAGCCCCCCTTATTAAAGTGGGGCATCCTGACCCTGAGTAAGGAAACGGAGACCTTTGGGGGCGGGTACCCCCCGCGTTTCTCCAAACCCCTACAGTATGACACACATGACCCAATCTTTGGCTACATCTTCAACATCCCTAGAGAAACATAAAAAAAACAAATGACCAAAGCAGGGGAGTTTCCTATGTTTATAAATTCAAGCTTTTATTCTGTGTAATTATATATCCCAAAAAAATATATATATATACAGTATGTACATTATATATATATATAGAGAGAGAGAAGAAGAGCCGTCTATTCCTTTGCGCGTACAGTAAAATCACACTGACGGGTTATAATAGAATAGATACTGTATATACACATATACATTATATATACACACTGTATATATATATGTATATATATATATACATACGCACATTATATAGATAGAAAAAAAGCCGGTAATATATGTCGGGTTTTGTAAATTCACTGCAGGAGCCGACAGGATAGAAGAGATGGATTACATACAGTAGAAACAAATAGAATAGGTAGATATATAGATGTCAGTGATAAATACAATTAGTAGAGTGTGTGTGCAAATTACTGTACATGTAATTAATAAAAGATTATTTTGCAGGGAAAAAATGGTGTAACCAGCAGAAGGAAAGCCAGTGACTGGAGGCAGATGTTTATAGCCTGGGAAGGGGGTAATACACATGGATCTTCCCAGGCTATTAATATCAGCTCACAACTGTATACTTAACCTTTACTCGCTATTAAAATGGGGACCCCCAAAAAAATAACCAGCAAAGCTAGGCAGACAGCTTAAGGCTGATATTAATAGCCTAGGAAGGGGCCATGGATATTGCACCACCAGCTAAAAACATCAACACTCAGCTGCCCCAGAAAAGGCGCATCTCTAAGATGTGCCAATTTCACACTTAGCTTCGCTCTTCCCACTTGCCCTGTAGCAGTGGCAAGTGGGGTAATAGTTGTGGGGTTGATGTCACCTTTGTATTGTAAGTATTGTAATGCCAGTTCATTTTCCCACACTCCAGAGTTCAATGCAGGTCAGGCTGTGAGGCATCGCAGCTTCAGTGAGGGCACCGCTAGTCAATGATGCTGCGCTGGCAGCATCTCCTTATTCACCAGTGGTTTTCAGCCGGAGCTGTCACATCTTGGCCCCAAGACCTGTATATGCCCCAGATATGGATTATGACGTTGGACACAGAGATGGACAGGTATTGCTACATTGTTGCTTTATTATCTTATGTTTGTTACAGGAGACCGAGGGTGTCACAGGAATTAGGAGTACAATAAAGATGGGAAACTGTGTTGTGTTTGATTTCATTAAAATACTTTATTCTTTCTGTGCCTTTATTTAACCCCTTAACTATTGGATTAATAATGGATAGATGTCTGATTAACACCTCTCCATTACTAAGTCATGGGCTTGATGTCACCTTACAATACAAAGGAGACATCAACCCCACAACTATTACCCCGCTTGCCACTGCTACAGGGCAAGTGGGAAGAGCAAGGCTAAGTGCCGGAATTGGCGCATCCTAGAGATGCGCCTTTTCTTGGGCAGCTGAGTGCTGATGTTTTTAGCTGGGGGGGGGGCAATATCCATGGCCCCTTCCTAGGCTTTTAATATCAGCTCGCGACTGTCTGCATAGCCTTTGCTGTCATTTTTTGGGGGGTCCCCCATTTTAATAGCCAGTAAAGGCTAAGTATACAGTTGTGAGCTGATATTAATAGCCTGGGAAGCTCCATGGGTATTACCCCCTTCCCAGGCTATAAACATCTGCCCCCAGTCACTGGCTTTGCCTCTGCTGGTTGTGAAAATTGTGCAGGAGCCCACGCCATTTTTTCCCATTAAATAATCTTTTATTAATTAACTACATGTCCAGTAATTTGCACACACACTGTACTAATTGTATTTGTCACTGCCATCTTTATATCTACCTATCCTATATGTATTTACTGTGTGTAATCTATTTCTTCTATCCTGTTGGCCCCTGCCGTGATTTTACGGAAGCCGGCAGATGAATTACCGACTTTTCTTCTATCTGTCTTTCTGATTTTCAACTTTGGAGCTTTGGACATCACCTTTACAGGTTTTATTGCACCCGTTTTTTTTGGTAGTGCTGCCAAATTTTCTTTAATTTTATATCTACTATATAATTGTCTAAGGGTCACTTCTGTCTGTCTGTCATGGATATTCATTGGTCGCGCCCTCTGTCTGTCATGGAAATCCAAGTCGCTGATTGGTCGTGGCAAAACCACCATGACCATTGCCACAACCAATCTGCGATGGGCACAGTCCGGCGGCAACATGGCCGCTCCTTCCTCCCCGCAGTCAGCGCCCGCTCCATACTCCCCTCCAGTCAGCGCTCACACAGGGTTAATGGCAGCACTAATGGACCGCATTATGCCACGGTGTAACGCACTCCATTACCGCTGCTATTAACCCTGTGTGACCAACTTTTTTACTATTGATGCTGCCTATGCAGCATCAATAGTAATAAGATCTAATGTTAAAAATAATAAAAAAATAAAAAATCATCATATACTCACTTTCCGGCGCCTTTCCCGCTCCTCACAACGCTCCAGTGACTGGTCCATGCATTGCGATCTCATGAGATAATAACGTATCGGTCTCGCGAGACCGCTACGTCATCATCTTGCGAGACCGCAATGCCCTCTTGAGGAGCGTCGGTAAACGCTTCCTGGATGCAGGGGAAAACGGAAGGTGAGTATATAACTATTTTTTATTTTAATTCTTTTTTTTAACAGGGATATGATGCCCACATTGCTATATACTACGTGGGCTGTGCAATATACTACGCGGGCTGGGCAACATACTATGCGGGCTGTGCAATATACTACACGCGCTGGGCAATATACTACGCGGGCTGTGCAATAGACGGCAGTATACTACATGTCTGTGCTGTATACCAGGTGGCTCTGTGCTGTATACTACGTCGCTGTGCAATATATTACGTGGCTGGGCAATATACCACGTGGCTGGCCAATATACTACGTGGCTGGGCAATATACTACGTGACTGGGCAATATACTACATGGCTGGGCAATATACTACATGGCTGGGCAATATACTACGTGACTGGAAATATACTACGTGGCTGGCCAATATACTACGTGGCTGGGCAATATACTACGTGGCTGGGCAATATACTACGTGGCTGGACAATATACTACGTGGCTGGGCAATATACTACGTGACTGGGCAATATACTACGTGGCTGGGTATTATACTATGTGGCTGCGCAATATAGTACGTGACTGGGCAATAAAGTACGTGCCTGGGCAATATACTACGTGGCTGGGCAATATACTACGTGGCTGGGCAATATACTGTGTGGCTGGGCAATATACTACGTGACTAGGCAATATACTACGTGGTTGGGCAATATACTACGTGGCTGGACAATATACTACGTGGACATGCATATTCTAGAATACCCGATACGTTAGAATCGGGTCACCATCTAGTGTGTGTATATATATATATATATATATATATATATATATATATATATATATATATATATATATATATATATATACATTTTATATGTGTATATACAGTATCTATTCCATTCTAACCTGTCAGTGTAATTTTACTGTACACTGTCCAAAAATGACGTGGGTGCCCCGTATACTAACCAGCAAGGGCTATGCAGACAGCTGAGGGCTGATATTAAAAGCCTAGGAAGGGGCCATTGATATTGCCCCACCAGGCTAAAAACATCAGCACTCAGCTGCCCAAGAAAAGGCGCATCTATAGGATGCGCCAATTCCGGCACTTGGTCTTGCTCCTCCCACTTGCCCTGTAGCAGTGGCAAGCGGGGTAGTAGCTGTGCGGTTGATGTCGGTTGTATTGTAAGGTGACATCAAGCCCATGACTTAGTAATGGAGAGATGTAAAAAAAAAAAATATATAATATGTCTTGCCTAGATCTGTGGTACTTCCATACTTTATGCACATCAAAAATATAGAACAGGAAGCCATATGCCATAAAATAATGAAAATTTTATTAGTGCAATATTATAAAAAAAAATAGAATAAAAAATAAATAATTCACAAGCGGACAACAATATACAAATAAACAACCAAAAAATGGTACAGAATAGTGAATTCGAATAACCACCTATAAGAATAGAGCTACTATCAAATAAAAAGTAGAAAGCACATGTTCAAAAACCTAAATTATGGGGTAAATACCTCCAAAATAGGTATACCATATGCCGTATAATAGTCAACATGACAGGCTCATCAGCAGCACTGTGAGCATCCTTATATGTATCCCATCATCAGTCAACATAATGATGACCACCTGTGTGTAATTAAAGTGCTAGTGCTATGAAAAAAGTCTTCAACTGAAGCCTATTAACAACACTTTTTTTCATAGCACTAGCACTTTAATTACACACAGCTGGTCATCATTATGTTGACTGATGATGGGATACATATAAGGATGCTCACAGTGTTGCTGATGAGCCTGTCATGTTGACTTTTATACGGCATATGGTAACCGCAACCACCGTGGGTGGGGCCATGGAAAGAAAGGTCACGTGAAGGGGCGCACTCGGAAAGTGTGGTGACTAAAGGTCTGGTGACACAGACAGACTGTGACTTAAGGGTCAAAGCTCAAGGCCTACATGTTGACCGCTGGGGGTGGAGAAAACTGGATGTTATGATATACGACGTGCAAAACCGACTGAGATGGTTCTCCCGACTAGTAGGGCAAGGCAACATGCATGACCTGTCTCGAGACCCCAGGTGTATGACAGGTGTTCAACCCCACAAGTTTGGACGAGGGGGTGTGTGATGCAGTGACCCCAGCTGCAGCTAGGGGCCATTGTGTGTGCCCCTCAGGATATGCATGGAGGCGTATCTGTGGTTATAATGGTGATAATGAAACAGTGACCGGCCGGATTGTAAATGGCCGGTATGTGTCGCAGAGGGAGTCTACATTGTAAGCCTGAACTAATGTTGTTCTGGGACCTGTAGTCCCAGAAGTGTTTGTATAATTGTGAAGGGAGGCTTACTGGGCTAGTTTGAGAGCTGGGCGGGTCGAACTAGCCACACACACCTCCCATCTATGGGAGTGGTTACAACTACATAATGTGACCATGAAAACACAAAAAAGCACAGTAAAACCAAATACACTCTGTTACAAAAAAATCACAGTGGACAGCAAGTGCTGGTAAAAAGATGGAAAAAAACGGTATTTGGTTGATACGTTTTTTGCAAAAAATGTATATTAACCCCTTTCTGACATTAGACGTACTATCCCGTCAAGGTGGGGTAGGCCCCTATGACCACCGACGGGATAGTACGTCATGCGCGATCGGCCGCGCTCACGGGGTGAGCGTGGCCAATCGCGGCCGGGTGTCAGCTGCCTATCACAGCTGACATCCGGCACTATGTGCCAGGAGCGGTCACGGACCGCTCCCGGCATATTAACCCCCGACACACCACGATCAAACATGATCGGGATGTGCCGGCAATACAGGGAAGCATCGCGCAGGGAGGGGGCTCCCTGCGGGCTTCCCTGAGCCCCCCGCAGCAACGCAATGTGATCGCGTTGCTGCGAGGGTCTCCCTACCTCCCTCCCTGTAGCAGGCCCGGATCCAAGATGGCCACGGCATCCGCGTCCTGCAGGGAGGGAGGTGGCTTCACAGAGCCTGCTCAGAGCAGGCACTGTGAAGCCTGCAGTGCTCTGAGACAGATCGGTGATCTGACAGAGTGCTGTGCAAACTGTCAGATCACCGATCTGTGATGTCCCCCCCTGGAACAAAGTAAAAAAGTTAAAAAATTTTTTTTCCAAATGTGTAAAAAAAAAAAAAAATATTCCTAAATAATGAAAAAAAAAATATTATTCCCATAAATACATTTCTTTATCTAAATAAAAAAAAAAACAATAAAAGTACACACATTTAGTATCGCCGCGTCCGTAACGACCCACCTATAAAACTGGCCCACTAGTTAACCCCTTCAGTAAACACCGTAAGAAAAAAAAAAAAAACGAGGCAAAAAACAACGCTTTATTATCATACCACCGAACAAAAAGTGGAATAACACGCGATCAAAAAGACAAATATCAATAAACATGGTACCGCTGAAAACGTCATCTTGTCCTGCAAAAAACGAGCTGCCATACAGCATCATCAACAAAAAAATAAAAAAGTTATAGTCCTGAGAATAAAGCGATGCAAAAATAATTATTTTTTCTATAAAATAGTTTTTATCGTATAAAAGCACCAAAACATAAAAAAATTATATAAATGAGGTGTCTCTGTAATCGTACTGACCCGAAGAATAAAACTGCTTTATCAATTTTACCAAACGCGGAACGGTATAAATGCCTCCCCCAAAAGAAATTCATGGATAGCTGTTTTTTGGTCATTCTGCCTCACAAACATCGGAATAAAAAGCGATCAAAAAATGTCATGTGCCCCAAAATGTTACCAATAAAAACGTCAACTCGTCCCACAAAAAACAAGACCTCACATGACTCTGTGGCCCAAAATATGGAAAAATTATAGCTCTCAAAATGTGGTAACGCAAAAAAATATTTTTTGCAATAAAAAGCGTCTTTCAGTGTGTGACGGCTGCCAATCATAAAAATCCGCTAAAAAACCAGCTATAAAAGTAAATCAAACCCCCCTTCATCACCCCCTTAGTTAGGGAAAAATTTAAAAAATGTATTTGTGATGAGGGAACAGCCGCCATCTTGGAACAGGCATGCTATCAGATTGGCGTGACTCCATTTTGTCTCCTGGACACAGGAGTGCTCCTGGACCCCCACCTTTGCTAATGAATAGAGTTCCTATTAGTATGCTAACGGGCTGAGCTCAGGGTAAACTGTAGACGGTAGTTCAAAGCCCCATGAGGAAACCACGCCACCAGGGGGCTTGGAAATGCTTGGGGGCTTAATTAAAACACGCATGCCAAGTGGCCACTGGATACACATCTATTATGGCAGCCCAGCCAAACCGTCTCCAACATGGAATTGTGAATTATGGACGCATCGTCCGAGGTACAGGCTCATAAAAAATATTCTCCTTACCCTAAAGAAATGGTGCATCTAATAGTGCGATTCCCGTGGCGGTGGGAGGTCTGAAACCCGAGATATAGGGATCAGCCTCCCACAGGGACCGAATGGGTCCAGGTTTGATCCCAGTACGACCGGCAGAACAAACCACAGGCGCTGGTACTGCCCGTGTGCTGATCCGATCATCCTGAGAGAAGTTATCCCATTTATTAGATATTGGAATAAATCTTGCAGGGAGACAGAGGGGGTGGAGATTGCTAAGCCCACCCAGCTGCAGGCAGGGGGGCTCAGCCAGGTACAAGAAGACGCTGAGGTCACTGGGAGGGTCTCACTCCACAGAAGAAGATGATGATGATGACATCTTAAGGAACAGGGTATGCCAGCCAGAGGGGGGCAAGCACATGCTTTCTGGGGGCTGCCCGGCAACTAAGTTTTTGGACCTGCGGAAGGCTATGCCCCCCGGCTTCCACAAGCGACCTTCGACCTGGTAAATTGACCTCCAGCTTTATACCTTTAAGCCTTGTATTATTGTTGTTATATTGTACTCTGACTGTAACTCTTGATATATTGTGATTGTATATTTCTTGTAATTATCTAGTGCGCCCTTAAGGCAATTAAATCATAAATTAATTTTGGGCTGATCCTTTTACTCTGATTGCGAATCTTAGAATACCCAGGGTGGGTAACAGGGCAGTCTCCCCGGCGGCCATTTGCTCTAGGTGCAGTCCCTTTACTGGCCTGAGAGACAAAGGGGGCGCCGGAGAGCTGTGCCTGTGTAGTGACGTCACGGATTGGTGACGTGGTAGGAAGGGGTAATCCTTCACAGTGGTGGCAGCGTACGTGGGATCAGAGTAATAGTGTGCGTGGGACCCCTACTCCCAGACACTAAAGACTACCAGTGGTAACTTTCACTGCTGGGGTCTTAAGGTCAGCCCAGCACTAGACGGTCAGAGTGTAGATATAATAAGTTGTGTGCAAGGTCAGGGGTACAGCTGTGTCAGTAACCAGAGGTTTCAAAGATGGCGGAGGGCACCAGGAGTGCAGTGAGGGCGCAGGCCAGTGCTATGGCTTATGAGGAGGTGGTGGTGGACGGTACTGTTCCAGGCGAGGGGGAGCTCAGCCCAGACTCCCCAAGGAGCCAGCCACCCGTGCTTAGTCCGGCAAGGGACTACCCACCACCTACCCGCCCCAGCCTGTCCACATCAGCGGCCCTTGTTGCAGCGGCAGTAGCACGTCTCGAGGCGGGTAATGAAGACGCCTATATGAGACTCATGGCAGCTGCAGAGAAAGCAGCGGAGGCCGAGCGTGCAGAACGCCGTGAGGCAGCAGAGCGGGCAGAGAGAGCTGCTGAGCGGGCAGCGGCAGAGAGAGCAGCGGAGCGCCAGCACCGACTGGAGATGGCTCAACGCGGGCTCCCGCTGGACGCCCCAGCACCGCCAGAGTCCAGGGTTTCCAAAGTCCGGGCCGAGGACTTCCCTCTGCTTGAGAAGGATGGAGACCTGGATTCCTTCTTGCTGGCCTTTGAAAGGACCTGCCTTCAACACCATCTGGCCCCGGATCAGTGGGCAAGATACCTGACCCCCCGTTTGAGGGGTAAGTCCCTGGAAGTTTTGGGGGACTTACCTGCCGGGGCGGAGCAGGACTACAGCAGCATCAAGCGGGCGCTGATCCAGCACTACAACCTCACCCCAGAGTCCTACCGCAAGAAGTTCCGGAGCCTGCAGCGGGGCCCAAAGGACACCTGGACCGACCACATGCGGGCGTTGCTGAGAGCTGCAGAGCACTGGACCTCGGGTCTAGCGCTCACCACCCGCCAGGAGGTCCAGGAACTGTTCGTCATGGAGCAGTTCTTGTGGAACTGCCCAGAGGACCTCCAGCAGTTCCTCCGTGACCGGAAACCGAAGGGGGCTTCTGCTACAGCCGCCCTGGCAGATGAGTATGCCAATAACAGGGCGCCTGAGCCGAAGAAGCCTGCCAGCAGCACCTGGAGAGGGGGTAAGCCCAATCCTGCCCCTGTTTCCCCAGCCCCCAGAGTGCAAGGGGTGTACCCCCCTGCTGCCCTCTCCAGGCCAGGCGCAGAACCCAGACGTTGTCATCACTGCAACCAGCTGGGGCACTTCAAGACAGCATGTCCCCAGCGTCTTAAGGCCCCATCCATGTCCCCGAAACCGTCCACTGTTTTATGTGTGGGAGGGGGTGGTGGGAGGTCCCTGGACAATTACCAACCCGTCACTATCGGCCGCTCAGCGGTCATGGGACTGCGGGACACAGGCGCTGAACGAACCCTAGTACGTCCTGAGGTGGTGTCCCCTCAAGACTTGGTACCGGGGAAAACCCTTTCCGTCTCCGGAATTGGAGGCGTGGAACCGGCGCTGCCTGTCGCAAAGGTGTTTTTGGACTGGGGCGCCGGGAGGGGAATGCGGGAGGTGGGAGTAACGTCAAATATTCCTGCTAATGTATTACTTGGGACCGATTTGGGGCGGCTAGTGTCTCAGTATGTGGCCACTGAACCCCCAAGTTCGGCTCCCCAAGAATGTCATGACTCTACTGTGAATGTTGATGTGTTGAATGTGCCTCCAACAGTGGGGGAGGGAGTGAAACCTGAGGGTACTCCATACACTGACACCACACACACGGGGCTCACGGGGAGGACAGGTGAGGAGACTGTAGGGGAGAGCTCAGAGGTGGAGGGAGGGGCTGCTACGGGCAGTGTAGGGCCCCTAAGTGAATCCAGCCTGCTGAGTCTAGGGCCCCTGCAGGAAGAGGAACAGGCCATGGGGGGAGGAGGCGTCCCGGGAGAGGAGCCACCAGGTAAGACCCCAGGGCAGGAGTTCCCCACCCCCGGGATGTCAGGAGGGCAGGAAAGTCTGCCTGACCCGGCGACTTGGTCAGGGGCCGGGGGGAAGCAGGTGCTACCCATGGGCACAGCGGTCGTGGCCGCTGTCACCCGGAGTGGGAGCGCCGGAGCCCAAGGAGCCTTGCAGAGGTCCGACGGCTTCCCCCTCTCTGACCAAGTGGCTGCCGAGTCAGACAGCGGCCAGGAGACAGATCCCGGGGAGCTGACAGCGGATGTGGCGGTGTCGTCCATTCTCGCCACATCGAGTCAGGGATTTCAGGCAGCGTTGGAAGCCGACGCTAGCCTGAAAGCTCTCAAGGAGCAGGCGGCACAGCCTCCTGGGGAGTCAGACCGCGAGCGGGTGGTCTGGGACCAGGGACGGCTGTACCGGGTATCGGTCCAGCAGGGTTCACCGGAGGCGTGGCCCAGGGACCGACAGTTAGTGGTACCCTATCCATTCAGGGCGGAATTGTTGCGGATAGCCCACGAGATTCCCATGGCCGGACACCTAGGGATCGCTAAGACCAGGGCCAGGCTAGCGCAGCATTTCTACTGGCCTGGAATGAGGACCGAGGTAATTGCCTACTGCCGTTCGTGTGACACCTGCCAGAGGGTGGGGAAGGCGGGGCGGCGCCCCAAAGCCCCACTGGTGACTCTGCCCATCATTGAAGAGCCTTTCTCGAGGGTGGCTGTGGATCTCATTGGACCTCTGTCCACTCCCAGTCGCTCCGGGAAATGCTTCATATTAACGGTAGTGGACTATGCCACTCGGTACCCGGAGGCGGTCGCTTTGTCATCCATTCGGGCTGACAAAGTGGCCACTGCCTTACTGGAGATCTTCTCCAGAGTGGGGTTTCCCCAGGAAATGCTCACCGACCGAGGGACCCAGTTCATGTCCCAGCTGATGGAGTCTCTCTGTAAGCAGATCCAGGTGCAACATCTGGTAGCCAGCCCGTATCACCCACAGACCAATGGCCTGTGTGAGCGGTTCAACGGCACCTTAAAACAGATCCTTAAGATGTTGGTCGACTCCCACGGGAGAGATTGGGAGCAGTATCTCCCACACCTTCTATTTGCCTACCGGGAGGTTCCACAGGCCTCAACGGGGTTCTCCCCCTTTGAGCTCCTGTATGGGCGACGTGTACGGGGGCCCCTTGCTCTGGTGAAGGAAGCGTGGGAAGGAGATTTGGCCACCCCTGGAGTGTCGGCCATTGAGTATGTTGTGCGCTTCCGGGACAGAATGACGGCCTTGACGCAGCTGGTGCATGACAATATGGCCCAGGCCCAAGCTGACCAGAAGCGGTGGTACGACCAGAATGCTTGTGAGAGGACCTACCAGGTGGGTCAAAAGGTGTGGGTACTGGTCCCCGTCCCACAAAACAAGCTTCAGGCAGCCTGGGAGGGTCCATACCTCGTGCACCAGCAGCTCAACGCCGTCACCTATCTGGTCACCCTGGACCACGCCCGTGGAAGGAGGAAGGCCTTCCACGTGAACATGATGAAAGCACATCATGAGCGGGAGGCTTGTGCCCACCCAGTGTGCAACCTCCCGGAGGAAGGGGAGGTAGAAACCCTCCTGGATCTGCTTACCCAAGTCAAGGCGGGTGGATCCATCGAGGATGTGGAGGTTGGCCACCAGCTTTCGGAGGACCAACGTTCCCAGCTGGGGGTCACCCTACACCCCTTTCGGGAGCTGTTTAGCAGCCTGCCCGGAAGGACTGAGGCAGCCGTCCACGATGTGGACACCGGCAATCACCCCCCGATCCGGCGTTCAGCATATCGGGTCTCTCTCGAGGTGCAGCAGCACATGCGCCAAGAGATAGACGAGATGCTGAAGCTGGGGGTGATCCAAGCGTCCAACAGCGCGTGGGCTTCGCCGGTAGTCCTCGTCCCTAAAAAGGACCGGACTACGTGGTTCTGCGTGGACTACCGGGGGCTCAACGCTGTGACGGTCACCGATGCGTACCCAATGCCGCGCATCGATGACCTGCTCGATCAGCTGGCCGGGGCCAAGTACCTGACCATCATGGATCTGAGCAGGGGATATTGGCAGATTCCCCTGACCCCTAAGGCACGGGAACGCTCTGCCTTTATCACCCCATTTGGACTGTACGAGTCCACGGTGATGCCCTTCGGCATGAAGAATGCCCCTGCCACTTTTCAGCGGATGGTCAACACGCTGCTCAAGGGTCTGGAAGGGTATGCGACTGCGTACCTGGATGACATTGCCATCTTCAGTCCCACCTGGGAAGATCACCTACAGCACCTGGCGCAGGTGTTGGGGAGGATCCAGAGGGCAGGGTTGACCATTAAGCCGGAAAAGTGTCAGCTGGGTATGAGTGAGGTCCAGTACCTGGGACACCGGGTAGGTGGGGGAGCTCTGAAGCCAGAGCCCGGGAAGGTGGATGCCATCACCTCCTGGCCCTCCCCCAGGACCAAGAAGCAGGTGATGTCCTTCTTGGGGACGGCCGGGTACTATAGGAGGTTTGTTCCACACTATAGCACCCTGGCCAAGCCCCTGACGGACCTCACCAAGAAGAAGCTGCCCGTCGCAGTCGACTGGACAGTCGCCTGCGAGACAGCTTTCCAGGCGCTCAAAACCGCCTTGTCTAGCTCTCCTGTACTACAGGCAGCCGACTTCACGCGGCCATTCGTAGTACAGACCGACGCCAGTGACTTTGGCCTCGGTGCTGTGCTCAGCCAGGTCGACACTACGGGACATGAACACCCCGTTTTGTACCTGAGCCGGAAGCTCCTGCCGAGGGAAGTGGCCTATTCCACGATGGAGAAGGAATGTCTGGCAATTGTATGGGCCCTGCAACGTCTGCAGCCATACTTGTACGGACGCCACTTCACCGTGGAAACAGACCACAACCCCCTCAGCTGGTTACACTCGGTCTCTGGGGCGAATGGGAGGTTGCTACGCTGGAGCCTGGCTCTCCAGCAGTATCACTTCAGCATCCGCCACAGAAGTGGCAGAGACCATGGTAATGCTGATGGGTTGTCCCGGCAAGGAGAAGGTGTGGAAGGGCGCATGGGGGAACACAGGAATGTGATGCCCCCTAGCGCCCTCTAAAGCAGGGAGGTGTGATGAGGGAACAGCCGCCATCTTGGAACAGGCATGCTATCAGATTGGCGTGACTCCATTTTGTCTCCTGGACACAGGAGTGCTCCTGGACCCCCACCTTTGCTAATGAATAGAGTTCCTATTAGTATGCTAACGGGCTGAGCTCAGGGTAAACTGTAGACGGTAGTTCAAAGCCCCATGAGGAAACCACGCCACCAGGGGGCTTGGAAATGCTTGGGGGCTTAATTAAAACACGCATGCCAAGTGGCCACTGGATACACATCTATTATGGCAGCCCAGCCAAACCGTCTCCAACATGGAATTGTGAATTATGGACGCATCGTCCGAGGTACAGGCTCATAAAAAATATTCTCCTTACCCTAAAGAAATGGTGCATCTAATAGTGCGATTCCCGTGGCGGTGGGAGGTCTGAAACCCGAGATATAGGGATCAGCCTCCCACAGGGACCGAATGGGTCCAGGTTTGATCCCAGTACGACCGGCAGAACAAACCACAGGCGCTGGTACTGCCCGTGTGCTGATCCGATCATCCTGAGAGAAGTTATCCCATTTATTAGATATTGGAATAAATCTTGCAGGGAGACAGAGGGGGTGGAGATTGCTAAGCCCACCCAGCTGCAGGCAGGGGGGCTCAGCCAGGTACAAGAAGACGCTGAGGTCACTGGGAGGGTCTCACTCCACAGAAGAAGATGATGATGATGACATCTTAAGGAACAGGGTATGCCAGCCAGAGGGGGGCAAGCACATGCTTTCTGGGGGCTGCCCGGCAACTAAGTTTTTGGACCTGCGGAAGGCTATGCCCCCCGGCTTCCACAAGCGACCTTCGACCTGGTAAATTGACCTCCAGCTTTATACCTTTAAGCCTTGTATTATTGTTGTTATATTGTACTCTGACTGTAACTCTTGATATATTGTGATTGTATATTTCTTGTAATTATCTAGTGCGCCCTTAAGGCAATTAAATCATAAATTAATTTTGGGCTGATCCTTTTACTCTGATTGCGAATCTTAGAATACCCAGGGTGGGTAACAGGGCAGTCTCCCCGGCGGCCATTTGCTCTAGGTGCAGTCCCTTTACTGGCCTGAGAGACAAAGGGGGCGCCGGAGAGCTGTGCCTGTGTAGTGACGTCACGGATTGGTGACGTGGTAGGAAGGGGTAATCCTTCACAGTATTTATTTCCATTTTCCCATTAGGGCTAGGGTTAGGGCAAGGGTTAGGGCTAGGGTTGGGGTTAGGGTTAGGGTTAGGGCTAGGGTTAGGGCTAGGGTTAGGGTTAGGGTTGGGGCTACAGTTAGGGTTGGGGCTAAAGTTAGGGTTAGTGTTGGGGCTAAAGTTACGGTTAGGGCTTAGATTACATTTACAGTTGGGAATAGGGTTGGGATTAGGGTTAGGGGTGTGTCAGGGCTAGAAGTGTGGTTAGGGTTACTGTTGGGATTAGGGTTAAGGGTGTGTTAGGGGTGTGTTTGGATTAGGGTTTCAGGTATAATTGGGGGGTTTCCACTGTTTAGGCACATCAGGGGCTCTCCAAACGCGACATGGCGTCCGATCTCAATTCCAGCCAATTCTGCATTGAAAAAGTAAAACAGTGCTCCTTCCCTTCCGAGCTCTCCCGTGTGCCCAAACAGGGGTTTACCCCAACATATGGGGTATCAGCGTACTCAGGACAAATAGAACAACAACTTTTGCGGTCCAATTTCTCCTGTTACCGTTGGGAAAATACAAAACTGGGGGCTAAAAAATAATTTTTGTGGGAAAAAAAAAGATGTTTTATTTTCACGGCTCTGCGTTATAAACTGTAGTGAAACACTTGGGGGTTCAAAGCTCTCACAACACATCTAGATGAGTTCCTTAGGGGGTCTAGTTTCCAAAATGGTGTCACTTGTGGGGGGTTTCTACTGTTTAGGTACATTAGGGGCTCTGCAAACGCAATGTGACACCTGCAGACCATTCCATCTAAGTCTGTATTCCAAATGGAGCTCCTTCCCTTCCGAGCCCTCCCATGCGCCCAAACAGTGGTTCCCCCCCCACATATGGGGTATCGGCGCACTCAGGACAAATTGGACAACACATTTTGGGGTCCAATTTATCATGTTACCCTAGGGAAAATACAAAACTGGGGGCTAAAAAATAATTTTTGTGGGAAACAATTTTTGTTTTATTTTTACGGCTCTGCATTATAAACTTCTGTGAAGCCCTTGGTGGGTCAAAGTGCTCACCACACCTCTAGATAAGTTACTTAGGGGGTCTACTTTTTAAAATGGTGTCACTTGTGGGGGGTTTCAATGTTTAGGCACATTAGTGGCTCTCCAAACGCAACATGGCGTCCCATCTCAATCCTGTAAATTTTGTATTGAAAAGTCAAACGGCGCTCCTTCCCTTCCGAGCTCTCCCATGCGCCCAAACAGTGGTTTACCCCCACATACGGGGTATCAGCGTACTCAGGACAAATTGTACAACAACTTTTGCGGTCCAATTTCTTCTCTTACTCTTGGGAAAATAAAAAATTGGGGGCGAAAAGAATTTTTGTGAAAAAATATGATTTTTTATTTTTACGGTTCTGCATTATAAACTTCTGTGAAGCACTTGGTGGGTCAAAGTAACATAGTAACATAGTTAGTAAGGCCGAAAAAAGACATTTGTCCATCCAGTTCAGCCTATATTCCATCATAATAAATACCCAGATCTACGTCCTTCTACAGAACCTAATAATTGTATGATACAATATTGTTCTGCTCCAGGAAGACATCCAGGCCTCTCTTGAACCCCTCGACTGAGTTCGCCATCACCACCTCCTCAGGCAAGCAATTCCAGATTCTCACTGCCCTAACAGTAAAGAATCCTCTTCTATGTTGGTGGAAAAACCTTCTCTCCTCCAGACGCAAAGAATGCCCCCTTGTGCCCGTCACCTTCCTTGGTATAAACAGATCCTCAGCGAGATATTTGTATTGTCCCCTTATATACTTATACATGGTTATTAGATCGCCCCTCAGTCGTCTTTTTTCTAGACTAAATAATCCTAATTTCGCTAATCTATCTGGGTATTGTAGTTCTCCCATCCCCTTTATTAATTTTGTTGCCCTCCTTTGTACTCTCTCTAGTTCCATTATATCCTTCCTGAGCACCGGTGCCCAAAACTGGACACAGTACTCCATGTGCGGTCTAACTAGGGATTTGTACAGAGGCAGTATAATGCTCTCATCATGTGTATCCAGACCTCTTTTAATGCACCCCATGATCCTGTTTGCCTTGGCAGCTGCTGCCTGGCACTGGCTGCTCCAGGTAAGTTTATCATTAACTAGGATCCCCAAGTCCTTCTCCCTGTCAGATTTACCCAGTGGTTTCCCGTTCAGTGTGTAATGGTGATATTGATTCCCTCTTCCCATGTGTATAACCTTACATTTATCATTGTTAAACCTCATCTGCCACCTTTCAGCCCAAGTTTCCAACTTATCCAGATCCATCTGTAGCAGAATACTATCTTCTCTTGTATTAACTGCTTTACATAGTTTTGTATCATCTGCAAATATCGATATTTTACTGTGTAAACCTTCTACCAGATCATTAATGAATATGTTGAAGAGAACAGGTCCCAATACTGACCCCTGCGGTACCCCACTGGTCACAGCGACCCAGTTAGAGACTATACCATTTATAACCACCCTCTGCTTTCTATCACTAAGCCAGTTACTAACCCATTTACACACATTTTCCCCCAGACCAAGCATTCTCATTTTGTGTACCAACCTCTTGTGCGGCACGGTATCAAACGCTTTTGAAAAATCGAGATATACCACGTCCAATGACTCACCGTGGTCCAGTCTATAGCTTACCTCTTCATAAAAACTGATTAGATTGGTTTGACAGGAGCGATTTCTCATAAACCCATGCTGATATGGAGTTAAACAGTTATTCTCATTGAGATAATCCAGAATAACATCCCTCAGAAACCCTTCAAATATTTTACCAACAATAGAGGTTAGACTTACTGGCCTATAATTTCCAGGTTCACTTTTAGAGCCCTTTTTGAATATTGGCACCACATTTGCTATGCGCCAGTCCTGCGGAACAGACCCTGTCGCTATAGAGTCACTAAAAATAAGAAATAATGGTTTATCTATTACATTACTTAGTTCTCTTAGTACTCGTGGGTGTATGCCATCCGGACCCGGAGATTTATCTATTTTAATCTTATTTAGCCGGTTTCGCACCTCTTCTTGGGTTAGATTGGTGACCCTTAATATAGGGTTTTCATTGTTTCTTGGGATTTCACCTAGCATTTCATTTTCCACCGTGAATACCGTGGAGAAGAAGGTGTTTAATATGTTAGCTTTTTCCTCGTCATCTACAACCATTCTTTCCTCACTATTTTTTAAGGGGCCTACATTTTCAGTTTTTATTCTTTTACTATTGATATAGTTGAAGAACAGTTTGGGATTAGTTTTACTCTCCTTAGCAATGTGCTTCTCTGTTTCCTTTTTGGCAGCTTTAATTAGTTTTTTAGATAAAGTATTTTTCTCCCTATAGTTTTTTAGAGCTTCAATGGTGCCATCCTGCTTTAGTAGTGCAAATGCTTTCTTTTTACTGTTAATTGCCTGTCTTACTTCTTTGTTTAGCCATATTGGGTTTTTCCTATTTCTAGTCCTTTTATTCCCACAAGGTATAAACCGCTTACACTGCCTATTTAGGATGTTCTTAAACATTTCCCATTTATTATCTGTATTCTCATTTCTGAGGATATTGTCCCAGTCTACCAGATTAAGGGCATCTCTAAGCTGGTCAAACTTTGCCTTCCTAAAGTTCAATGTTTTTGTGACTCCCTGACAAGTCCCCCTAGTGAAAGACAGGTGAAACTGCACAATATTGTGGTCGCTATTTCCTAAATGCCCAACCACCTGCAGATTTGTTATTCTGTCAGGTCTATTAGATAGTATTAGGTCTAAAAGTGCTGCTCCTCTGGTTGGATTCTGCACCAATTGTGAAAGATAATTTTTCTTGGTTATTAGCAGAAACCTGTTGCCTTTATGGGTTTCACAGGTTTCTGTTTCCCAGTTAATATCCGGGTAGTTAAAGTCCCCCATAACCAGGACCTCTTTATGGGTTGCAGCTTCATCTATCTGCTTTAGAAGTAGACTTTCCATGCTTTCTGTTATATTTGGGGGTTTGTAACAGACCCCAATGAGAATTTTGTTACCATTTTTCCCTCCATGAATTTCAACCCATATGGACTCGACATCCTCATTCCCTTCGCTAATATCCTCCCTTAAAGTGGACTTTAGACAAGACTTTACATAGAGACAAACCCCTCCTCCTCTCCGATTTTTACGATCCTTTCTAAACAGACTGTAACCCTGTAAGTTAACTGCCCAGTCATAGCTTTCATCTAACCATGTCTCGGTTATTCCCACTATGTCAAAGTTACCTGTAGATATTTCTGCTTCTAGTTCTTCCATCTTGTTTGTCAGGCTTCTGGCGTTTGCGAGCATGCAGTTTAGAGGATTTTGTTTTGTTCCAATCTCCTCACTGTGGATTGTTTTAGAAATGTTCTTACCTCCCTTCTGAGTATGTTTTCCTGGGTCGTCTTTGTTCGAGCCTAATGTTTTTCTTCCCGTCCCCTCTTCTTCTAGTTTAACGCCCTCCTGATGAGTGTAGCGAGTCTTCTGGCGAATGTGTGTTTCCCAGGTTTGTTGAGGTGTAGTCCGTCTCTGGCGAGGAGTCCATCATACCAGTAATTCACACCGTGGTCCAGGAATCCAAATCCTTGTTGTCTGCACCATCGTCTTAGCCAGTTGTTTGCATCAAGGATCCTGTTCCATCTCCTGGTGCCATGCCCGTCTACTGGAAGGATAGAAGAAAAAACTACCTGTGCATCCAGTTCCTTTACTTTCTTCCCCAACTCTTCAAAGTCCTTGCAGATTGTCGGTAGGTCCTTCCTTGCCGTGTCATTGGTGCCAACATGTATCAGAAGAAATGGGTGGACGTCCTTGGAGCTGAAGAGCTTTGGTATCCTATCGGTCACATCCTTGATCATCGCACCTGGAAGGCAGCATACTTCTCTTGCAGTTATGTCCGGTCTGCAGATGGCTGCTTCGGTGCCTCTCAGTAGTGAGTCTCCCACCACCACCACTCTTCGTTGCTTCTTGGCTGTACTTTTTGCTGTCACTTGTTGCTGTGTGCCCTTTTCTTTTTTGCTTGCTGGTATTGCTTCATTCTTAGGTGTGCCATCTTCATCCTCTACAAAGATTTGATATCGGTTCTTCAGTTGTGTGGTTGGTGATTTCTCCATGGTCTTCTTGCTTCTTTTGGTCACATGCTTCCACTCATCTGCTTTTGGAGGTTCTCTGACACTTTTTGCACCTTCTGTGACCAGTAGAGATGCTTCTGTTCTGTCTAGAAAGTCTTCATTCTCTTTGATGAGTTTCAAAGTTGCTATTCTTTCTTCCAGACCCCGCACCTTTTCTTCTAAAAGGGCCACTAGTCTACACTTCTGACAGGTGAAATTGGATTCTTCTTCTGGTCGATCTGTGAACATGTAGCACATGCTGCAGCTCACCATGTAGGTTGTCACATCTGCCATGTTGCTCCTAGATCCTGCTGACTTGCTGTGTGTTTTCCTTCTTGTGTAATCTACTCAGCCAAGCTCTCTTGCAATAATGTCCTACAGGCAAAAATTCGGTTTGGTGATTCTTTCCAAGCAGCTGGTCCCGGCTGTACCCAACGATCTTCTAGCTTAGGGAGACTTCACTTCTCCCAGAAGGCACCTGGAATATGCAAATTAGCCTCCTGAATCTTGAATCCCTGGTTTGGTGATGCTTTCGAAGCAGCTGGTCCCGGCTGTACCCAACGATCTTCTAGCTTAGGGAGACTTCGCTTCTCCTAGAAGGCACCTGGAATATGCAAATTAGCCTCCTGAAGCTTGAATCCCTGGTTTGGTGATGCTTTCGAAGCAGCTGGTCCCGGCTGTACCCAACGATCTTCTAGCTTAGGGAGACTTCGCTTCTCCCAGAAGGCACCTGGAATATGCAAATTAGCCTCCTGAAGCTTGAATCCCTGGTTTAGTGCTCACCATACCTCTAGATAAGTTACTTAGGGGGTCTACTTTCCAAAATGATGTCACTTGTGGGGGGTTTCAATGTTTAGGCACATCAGGGGCTCTCCAAATGCAACATGGTGTCCCATCTCGATCCCAGTCAATTTTGCATTGAAAAGTCAAATGGCGCTCCTTCGCTTCCGAGCTCTGTCATGCGGCCAAACAGTGGTTTACCCCCACATATCGGGTATCGGTGTACTCAGGACAAATTGTACAACAACTTTTGGGGTCCATTTTCTCCTGTTACCCTTGGTAAAATAAAAGAAATTGGAGCTGAAGTAAATTTTTTGTGAAAAAAAGTTAAATGTTCATTTTTATTTAACCATTCCAAAAATTCCTTTAAAGCACCAGAAGGGTTAATAAACTTCTTGAATATGGTTTTGAGCACCTTGAGGGGTGCAGTTTTTAGAATGGTGTCACACTTGGGTATTTTCTATCATATAGACCCCTCAAAATGACTTCAAATGAGATGTGGTCCATAAAAAAAAATGGTGTTGTAAAAATGAGAAATTGCTGGTCAACTTTTAACCCTTATAACGCCCTAACAAAAAAAATTTCGGTTCCAAAATTGTGCTGATGTAAAGTAGACATGTGAGAAATGTTACTTATTAAGTATTTTGTGTGACATATCTCTGTGATTTAATTGCATAAAAATTCAAAGTTGGAAAATTGCGAAATTTTCATAATTTTCGCCAAATTTCCGTTTTTTTTTTTCACAAATAAACGCAAGTACTATCAAAGAATTTTTACCACTATCATGAAGTACAATATGTCACGAGAAAACAATGTCAGAATCACTGGGATCCGTTGAAGCGTTCCAGAGTTATAACCTCATAAAGGGACAGTGGTCAGAATTGTAAAAATTGGCCTGGTCATTAACGTGCAAACCACCCTTGGGGGTGAAGGGGTTAAGCCGCTCTACCAAACGTCAAGGTATACCCATATCAGAGCAGTCCTAGCTAATGTATGTAATCCCTATCTGATGTATTTAAAACTTGGTCATATGTACAATACCTGTATGAGCAGGACTCAGAAAAGGAATGTCCATGTGAACACGCTGGACAGAACGGGTCCTGTGCGCACAGCTCAAAAAAAGAGGGGTGGAGGCCTACCCAGTCTTGTGGACACAAGAAAACAATTATGTAAAACCAGAACACATGAGCTGCGCGCACAGTGAACAAGCCCGTAGAGACATGTTCACACCACGAAGAGACTTGAAAACACAAAAAAGCACAGTAAAACCAAAAACACACTGTTGCAAAAAATTCACAGTGGACAGCAAGTACAGGTAAAAAGATGGAAAAAACAGGGTACCGTATATACTCGAGTATAAGCCGAGATTTTCAACCCATTTTTTTGGGCTGAAAGTCCCCCTCTCGGCTTATACTCAAGTCATACCTGGGGGCCGGCAGGGGAGGGGGAGCGGGGGGCTGTCTAGTTATACTTACCTACTCCTGGCGTGGTCCCTGCAGTCCCTGCTTCTCCCGGAGCTGCACCTTCTTCCTGTACTGAGTGGTCACATGGTACCGCTCATTACGGCAATGAATATGCGGCTCCACCTCCCATAGGGGTGGAGCCACATACTCATTGCTGTAAATGAGCGGTAACTGTGACTGCTCAATACAGGAAGAAGATGCAGCGCCGGGAGAAGCAGGGACCGCGCCGGGAGCAGGTAAGTATACGGGGAGGGGAGCGCTGCGCGATATTTACCTGCTCCTTGCTCTGGTGCGGCTCCGTCTGCAGCGTCCTCTAGCAGTGACGCTTAGGTTAGAGGGCGCGGTGACGTAGTCAGTGCGCGCCCTCTGCTGAGCGTCAGTGCTGGAGACGGAGCCGCACGAGGAGCAGGTAAATATTGAAAGCGCCGGCGTCCTGAGCGAAGAGAGGTATGTGATTTTTTTTTTTTATTGCAGCAGCAGCATTATATATGGAGCATCTATGGGGCCATAATCAACGGTGCAGGGCAATATACATGGGGCACAGCTTTCTATGGAGCATCTATAGGGCAATAATGAACGGTGCAGAGCATTCTATATGGCACAGATTTCTATGGAGCATCTATGGGGCCTTAATGAAGGGTGCAGAGCATTATATGTGGGGCACAGCTTTATGTGGAGCATCTATGGGGCCATAATGAACGGTGCAGAGATTTCTATATGGCACAGCTTTATGTGGAGCATCTATGGGGCTATAATGAACGATGCAGAGCATTCTATATGGCACAGCTTTCTATGGAGTATCTATGGGGCCATAATGAATGGTGCAGAGCATTATAGGTGGCACAGCTTTCTATGGAGTATCTATGGGGCCATAATGAACGGTGCAGAGCATTATATGTGTGGCACAGCTTTCTATGGAGCATCTATGGGGCCATAATGAACAGTGCAGAGCATTATATATGGGGCACAGCTTTATATGGAGCATCTATGGGGCCATAATGAACAGTGCAGAGCATTATATATGGGGCACAGCTTTATATGGAGCATCTATGGGGCCATAATGAACGGTATGGAGCATCTATTTTTATTTTTGAAATTCACCGGTAGCTGCTGCATTTCCCACCCTAGGCTTATACTCGAGTCAATAAGTTTTCCCAGTTTTTTGTGGCAAAATTAGGGGGGTCAGCTTATACTCGAGTATATACATACATAGTTACATAGTAACATAGTTAGTAGGGCCGAAAAAGACATTTGTCCATCCAGTTCAGCCTATATTCCATCATAATAAATCCCCAGATCTACGTCCTTCTACAGAACCTAATAATTGTATGTTACAATATTGTTCTGCTCCAGGAAGACATCCAGGCCTCTCTTGAACCCCTCGACTGAGTTCGCCATCACCACCTCCTCAGGCAAGCAATTCCAGATTCTCACTGCCCTAACAGTAAAGAATCCTCTTCTATGTTGGTGGAAAAACCTTCTCTCTTCCAGACGCAAAGAATGCCCCCTTGTGCCCGTCACCTTCCTTGGTATAAACAGATCCTCAGCGAGATATTTGTATTGTCCCCTTATATACTTATACATGGTTATTAGATCGCCCCTCAGTCGTCTTTTTTCTAGACTAAATAATCCTAATTTCGCTAATCTATCTGGGTATTGTAGTTCTCCCATCCCCTTTATTAATTTTGTTGCCCTCCTTTGTCCTCTCTCTAGTTCCATTATATCCTTCCTGAGCACCGGTGCCCAAAACTGGACACAGTACTCCATGTGCGGTCTAACTAGGGATTTGTACAGAGGCAGTATAATGCTCTCATCATGTGTATCCAGACCTCTTTTAATGCACCCCATGATCCTGTTTGCCTTGGCAGCTACTGCCTGGCACTGGCTGCTCCAGGTAAGTTTATCATTAACTAGGATCCCCAAGTCCTTCTCCCTGTCAGATTTACCCAGTGGTTTCCCGTTCAGTGTGTAATGGTGATATTGATTCCTTCTTCCCATGTGTATAACCTTACATTTATCATTGTTAAACCTCATCTGCCACCTTTCAGCCCAAGTTTCCAACTTATCCAGATCCATCTGTAGCAGAATACTATCTTCTCTTGTATTAACTGCTTTACATAGTTTTGTATCATCTGCAAATATCGATATTTTACTGTTTAAACCTTCTACCAGATCATTAATTAATATGTTGAAGAGAACAGGTCCCAATACCGACCCCTGCGGTACCCCACTGGTCACAGCGACCCAGTTAGAGACTATACCATTTATAACCACCCTCTGCTTTCTATCACTAAGCCAGTTACTAACCCATTTACACACATTTTCCCCCAGACCAAGCATTCTTATTTTGTGTACCAACCTCTTGTGCGGCACGGTATCAAACGCTTTGGAAAAATCGAGATATACCACGTCCAATGACTCACCGTGGTCCAGCCTATAAAAAGTAGTCACCTGTAGGAAGTGCGTTCTTTACACGTAAAGCCAGGCCATGGAGATGCCGGGGATTGAACCCGGGGCCTCACACATGCAAAGCGTCCGCTCTACCACTGAGCTACATCCCCGTTATCCACTGGTTTATACGTTTTTTGCAAAAAATGTATATTAAGCCGCTCTACCAAACGTCAAGGTATACCCATATCAGAGCACTCCTAGCTAATGTATGTAATCCCTATCTGATGTATTTAAAACCTGGTCATATGTACAATACCTGTATGAGCAGGATTCAGAAAAGTAATGTCCATGTGGACACACTGGACAGAATGGTTCCTGTGCGCACAGCTCAAAAAGGAGGGGTGGAGGCCTCCTCAGTCTTGTGGACACAAGAAAACAATTATGTAAAACCAGAACACATGAGCTGCGCGCACAGTGAACAAGCTCGTAGAGACATGTTCACACCACCAAGAGACTTGAAAACACAAAAAAGCACAGTAAAACCAAAAACACTCTGTTGCAAAAAAATCACAGTGGACAGCAAGTGCTGGTAAAAAGATGGAAAAACAGGGTATTTGGTTGTTACGTTTTTTGCAAAAAATGTATATTAAGCCGCTCTACCAAACGTCAAGGTATACCCATATCAGAGCAGTCCTAGCTAATGTATTTAATGCCTATCTGATGTATTTAAAACCTGGACATATGTACAATACCTGTATGAGCAGGATTCAGAAAAGGAATGTCCATGTGGACACGCTGGACAGAACGGCTCCTGTGCGCACAGCTCAAAAAAAGAGGGGTGGAGGCCTCCCCAGTCTTGTGGACACGATCGCCATTCCATCCACGGCTGTTGCAGGCACATGTCAGATGTATAAATCAGCTGCCATATGCCCGGAAAGAGGGATTCCAACATGTGCGTACTATTACGCCACATGTCAGAAAGGGGTTAAGGGCATGAAAATTTAAAGTTTAAAAATTTTTTTTAGTTTTTTTTAGTGTAAGATATAGTAAATCTATCAGTCTGTGGGAGGCAGAGCCCCCAACCTGACCAATCTTTTTAGCTAAGGGAAGCGCAAATCAGCAAAAGTTCTAGACATCTGTGCAAATTTGATGTGCCATAATTTGCAACTTTTTTGCACTTTGAACGTGAGCCCACAATTAGTATTTATCCAGCACATCATTATCTTTTTATGAAAAATTTTGATATTTTATATCTACTGTGCCTTTCCATTGTAGCCAAAAAATATTCTAATTTGGAGCCACCTTGTTTTCCTCCAGCCTATTAACATAAATGTACCTCAAGAATGTGTCTGTGGGAGTGTAAGGGTACGTGTCCATGTTCAGGATGGCCGGCGGTTTTGATGGAGCGGCAAACTCGCTCCACTCCCTTCTGGAGACGTGATAATGCCGGATGTGTTCATTGCACACATCCGGAATCATCGCACCCCACACATAGGGTCCTGTGTTTTACCTTGCGGCGGCGCAGCATCGCCGCAAGGTAAACGGACATGCTGCGATCTAAAAAGACGCGCCGCATGTCCGGAATCGCAGGGCCGCCGGATGCGTGTTACCACGCATAGTGGAGATGGGATTTCATTAAATCCCCTCCACTATGCTGTAACATCTGGACCCTGCGTGTGTGACGCTGTGTCTCTATGCAGCGTCAAACATGCAGCTTTTCCTGAATGTGGAAACATACCCTAAGGATTACTGAGTCCTGACTTTCCTTTTGCCTGTTGGCCCTGATCCAAGATGGAGTCTTGGATCTTGCCCTGTCATGGAACTTTCCTGTCTGTCCTGATTATTTAAGTCTGGGTCATCTGTTCTCCTGTGCTTGAGTATTTTGTGCTGCTGGCTCCTGTTGTGCTGCCTGTTTGCTGGTGAACTCCCTGCTTCTGCTGGTCTGTACTTGGTGGTCTGCCTCACCCCATTCAGCTGCCTCTCGCCCCTGGAACTACTGCGACAGGCAGCACACCAGTGGAAGGATCTCCCTTGTTGGCAAAACTTTTCCCAGTGTTGTGCCTCTTTGCGCAACCACACCAGGTGAGCAACATTCAAGTTGTACTTTTATCTCCAAGAAAGAGTTACTCATCTACAATGCTTAGATAGCGCTCTCCCTCTTTTTCCTCTTGTCCTCTCTTTCCCAGGACTTCATTCACACAACTCACCATCTGCGAATTATTGGACTCCCACTAACAAGTACTGTGCGCACGAGTAATCAAGTTTTGTTGGAATTTCTCATTGAAGTCCTGTGTGCATTCGCACTAATAACCTTATTGGACTTTCTCATTGAAGTCCTGTGTGCATTCGCAGTAATAACCTTATTGGACTTCCTCGTTTAAGTGTCTTGTTCGCTTCCATGTCATTTCCTTGCTGGACTGGTTCATATTAGGGGTCACACCCCGCTATTCAGTTTGCTGTGATTTACTATATTGTGCTGAGCACCTCGTTACTATTGGAGGAATATCTGTATTATGTTCTGTTCGCAATCCTGTTTGCTATTATTTACTATATAGAGCTGAGGACCTCCTTACAAGTGAAGAAATATCTGTGTTAGTTCTGTTTACATTTCTGTTTTGATTAAATACATCTTTTGCCACAACTTTGTTTCCAGACTGACTTTATCCCACACTATCAGATTCCGTAGTACCCATATAATTATTACAGGGGGAGAGGGAAAAGGTGAAGCTTGACACGCTGAGACATATCATAAACCGTTGCAAATGAATATACAGTAGCTGGTGGGTGCCATATCTGTTGGTGATTTCAGCCGAACTGAGGAAGAAGGAGGGGTATTTCCAGCACGTCCATCCAGTTTAAATAAAATTTATTTTTATTGGAACATTGTAAAAACCAATCGTAAAATTGAGAGAGAGACTCTCTGCCTGACGCGTTTCTAGCGCACCTACTCACCCTTAGTCATAGGAGATAGGGGAGACACGAAAGGTGGATGGTAACAATTGCTTTCATTGTTCTGACCAGCCATAATGTAAGAAATTGGGTGTGCATGTAATGCTGCATGAACCGGTTATCAGCCAGAATACGAAAAAGTACAGACACAGAGGGCTATTAAATGGATAAAGTGTGTGAGAACATGATACGAGGAACCTGGTTATGGTGAAAATGTTGAATGGGCAACACAGGAATAGTTAAATAAATGTATTGAGGTGGTAGGCCAGTCTGAAAAAATGTGTTTTTAGGGCACGCTTAAAACTGTGGGTATTGGGGATGAATCTAATTATCCTGGGTAGTGCATTCCAAAGATTTGGCGCAGCACATGAGAAGTATTAGAGACGGGAGTGGGAGGTTCTGAATATTGAGGATGTTAACCTCAGGTCATTTCAGAACGAAGGGCACGGGTAGGGTGATAGACTGAGACGAGGGAGGAGATGTAGGGTGGTGCTGAACCGTGGAATGCCTTGTGGGTGAGAATGATAAGTTTATATTGAATACTGGAGTGGACGGGTAACCAGAGTAATGACTGGCACAAGGTAGAGACATCGGTGTAAGTGTTGGTGAGGAATATGATCCTAGCTGCAGCATTCAAGACAGATTTGAAAGGAGAGAGTTTGGTAAGAGGGAGACCGATTAATAGAGAGTTACAATAGTCCAGACAACAATAAGAGCAACAGTAAGAGTTTCTGCAGAGTCGCAAGTAAGAAAAGGTTGAATTCTAGAGATATTTTATAGGTGCAGACAACAAGAGCGAGCCAGTGATTGGATGTAGGGGGTAAATGAACGCTCTGAATCAAGTATGACCCCAAGACAGCGGGCATGTTGCTGGGGAGTAATGGCAGAACCACACATGGAAATGGCAATGTCTGGCATAGGAAGGTTAGTAGAGGGAGGAAACACAAGGAGTTCAGTTTTTGACATGTTCAATTTCAGATAGAGGTAGGACATGATGTTGGGGAAAGCGGTAAGACAATCACTGGTGTTTTGTAATAATGCAAGCGTGATGTCTAGCTTAGAGGTGCATAATTGGGTGTCATCAGCATAGAGATGGTACTGGAAACCAAATCTACTGATTGTATATCCAATAGCGGCAGTATACAAGGATAAGAGGAGGGGGCCTAGGACTGATCCTTGAGGAATCCCATCAGTAAGGGGAAGGTGAGAGGAGGAGGAGCCAGCAAAAGATACTGTGAAGGAGCAGTCAGAGAGGTAGGAGGAGATACAGGAGAGAACGGTGTTCTTGAGGCCCATGGAGCGTAGCATAGTGAGGAGCTGATGATCCACAGTGTTGAATACTGCTGAGAGATCCAGGAGAATTAGCAGGGAGCAATGACCATTAGACTTAGCTTTTGGCACATCATTAGAGACTTTAGTGGGGGCAGTTTCAGTAGCGTGTAAAGAGTGGAAACTGGATTGAAGAGGGTCGATGTCACTGAGTGACCCGACCCAACGGGTGATCGGTCAACAGACGGTACAACTCACAAACAACGGGATGGAAAAGGTGAGAGGAAGGCCCTACCCATAGGGAATGGGTGATGATCACCACATGAGCTCAAACCTGAGCCTGTCCATGCATTCCCCTAACACCCTATGTGGGTCTTTCCCCCCGCCGCCGTCAGGATACCTCATCCTTAGTAGTCACCTATTACTGCCCTGGCTAGTGCCCTGGCCAGCAAGGAGCACTAGCCTCACCTCTGCAGATAATACACACAAGGGAAAGTGACAAACACCAAAAGGGACAAGGTAACCAAAACACACTTAGCTTATGAACACCGCTGCTAAGCTCCACACCGCAGATAACAACAGCAACTGGACTCCAATCACCAGATGTGGCTGACACCACATAGCTGCTCCTACTTGGCTGGTCTGCAGAAAGAAACTATCACCAACAGTCAGCTGATGCATCAGGTGACCTTTTAAAGGAAGGTGGGAGTGGTCACCACCTGCATCATCTGACCCAGCAGCACTGCAGTAACAACAGATTACCAGCAGGAAAAAACTGACATTAACCCTCTATAGTCAAAAAGGAAAAAAATTTAAACTGAGTGGAACCAGAGCTGCCACAAATCCAAAAATGGATCGTTACAGTCGAGAAGAGCGTTATCTGAGAGATAGCGGATTAGTGGGGAGTGGACTAAGCATTCCAGGAGTTTGGAGATGAAAGGAAGAATAGAGACATCGGGTGCTCAGGCCTCCCGAGCAATACATCCATTACTTGCCAGAATTCCATAGAAACAAAAAGGAAGGCAGCACACCATTAGTATTCCAAGTGATAATGGATTTATTCAGATCCTCATGGCGTGGCGATGTATTGTCTCAACTGAGCCTTTCTGAAGCCAGAGGAAAGATTAAAACATCTCTTCTGTTTTCTGTCTTAATAGCACTTGAGAAAGCTAGACAGACAGAAAGATAGATTATATGAGATAGACAGACAGATTATATGGGATAGATAGATAGATAGATAGATAGATAGATAGATAGATAGATAGATAGATAGATAGATAGATAGATAGATAGATAGATAGATAGATACCGTATATACTCGAGTATAAGCCTAGGGTGGGAAATGCAGCAGCTACTGGTAAATTTCAAAAATAAAAATAGATACCAATAAAAGTAAAATTAATTGAGACATCAGTAAGTTAAGTGTTTTTGAATATCCATATTTAATCAGGAGCCCAATATAATGCTCCATACAGTTTATGATGGGCTCCATATTAAAATATGCCCCATATAATGCTGCACAAATGTTGATTATGACCCCATAAGATGCTCCATACAGACATTTGCCCCATATAATGCTCAACAAATGTGGATTATGGCCCCATAAGATGCTCCATACAGATATTTGCCCCATATAATGCTGCACATGGCCCCATAAGATGCTCCATACAGATATTTGCCCCATATAATGCTGTACATGGCCCCATAAGATGCACCATACAGATAACTGCCCCATATAATGCTGCACATGGCCACATAAGATGCTCCATACAGATATTTGCCCCATATAATGCTGCACAAATGTTGATTATGACTCCATAAAATGCTCCATGTAGATATTTGCCCCATATAATGCTGCACATGGCCCCATACAGATGCCCCATACAGATATTTGCCCCATATCATGCTGCACATGGCCACATAAGATGCCCCATACAGATATTTGCCCCCATATCATGCTGCACATGGCCCCATACAGATGCCCGATACAGATATTTGCCCCCATATCATGCTGCACATGGCCACATAAGATGCCCCATACAGATATTTGCCCCATATAATGCTGCACATGGCCACATAAGATGCCCCATACAGATATTTGCCCCATATAATGCTGCACATGGCCACATAAGATGCCACATACAGATATTTGCCCCAATATCATGCTGCACATGGCCACATAAGATGCCCCATACAGATATTTGCCCCCATATAATGCTGCACATGGCCACATAAGATGCCCCATACAGATATTTGCCCCATATAATGCTGCACATGGCCACATAAGATGCCACATACAGATATTTGCCCCAATATCATGCTGCACATGGCCACATAAGATGCCCCATACAGATATTTGCCCCCATATCATGCTGCACATGGCCACATAAGATGCCCCATACAGATATTTGCCCCATATAATGCTGCACATGGCCACATAAGATGCTTCATACAGATATTTGCCCCCATATAATGCTGCACATGGCCACATAAGATGCCCCATACAGATATTTGCCCCCATGTAATGCTGCTCATGGCCCTATATCATGCTGCACATGGCCACATAAGATGCCCCATACAGATATTTGCCCCCATATCATGCTGCACATGGCCACATAAGATGCCCCATACAGATATTTGCCCCCATATAATGCTGCACATGCCCACATAAGATGCTCCATACAGATATTTGCCCCATATGCTGTTGCTGCGATTAAAAAAATAAAAAAAATTACGGGTCAGGAACCCCGGAGTTCTGCTGCCCTATTGCCCGCACTGATCAGAAACAAAACCTCAGATACAGATACCATTGCCATAAAAGACAGCCCCGTCTGGATCACACAGGACTAGTGGGGTAACTACCCTGAGATACTTCCTCAGATATGAAAAACCAAAGAACATGAAGTATAGTAACTCAAAGAATTTTTTACGTATTAAAATTTTATGTTTATTAGTGCAAATAAGCAACACTAAAATTTGTTTGGGGCGCGTGTTGTGAACCATGGAAAAGGAAAAGGGTAAGATGAGGAGATGGGACTAGTTCTCATATATTGTGACTACTCTGGGGTTGGTGAACGATAGGGTATTTACCCTTCACTTGATATTACGTTCTCACGTAGCTGCTTGGGGATTTATTTAGCTTTGAGCATTTTACCTTACCCTAGTGGCAGCTATTATTGTTACCTCTTATTACTAGGTCCTTACACTACCTTCCTTCTATACCCATGGTGCAACACTGTTTTTATTGCACCCATTTCTCTATATTCAAATGTCTGTTATATGTATATGTTTTGACTATATATCTGGATTTTTGTCTCTAAACAAATTTTAGTGTTGCTTATTTGCACTAATAAACATAAAATTTTAATACGTAAAAAATTATTTGACTTACTATACTTCATGTTCTTTGGTTTTCCTATTGCCCGCACTGCCCGGTGAACGTTCCTGAGGGGTCCCGGCTCCGGCGGACGCTGCAGCGCTCCCACACAGATACGCTATTGCTACCCACCGGCTGGAGCGAGGAGCCAGAGAGGGATTGCCGCTCTGACCGCGCAGCAGAAGAGGAGGAGACAGAAGCACCGACGCCGTGGTCGGCGCTACAGACCCGAGTGCACCCCAGGAAGGTCCAGGTGAGTGAGAGAGTGATGGCGGAGCGGGAGGGAGGCTGCCTGTAACTGCAGCAGTGGCCATCTTGATCCCAGAGAGCCAGGAAGACGGGCAGCTCGCAGCCCTGGGCGCCGGTATAGCTCCCCCGCTCCCCTCCTCCTGTGTCCCCGCACATTTCATTTACCTGCTGCGGCCCTACCCATCTGCTGAGGAGGACCTGGACTTATCTCCGGCGGAGCAGTGGGACCTCTGGCGTGCTCTCCTTCTCTGGGGACTCTTTTTGGCGCCAAACGCCACCATCTTGCCGCCCAGCAGACCCTGAGGCAGTAACCTACCCCCTGCTAGGACTTAACAGCACCGGTACTGCGCGGCACTTGGGAGGCATCAGGCCACATCTCTGCACCGGGTGGAGGTCGGATTGGGGGAGGGAGACCTGACGATGGGGGTCAAGATAGGTTGATGTAGCTGCTCCTGCCTCACATGCCCCCCTCCGCGACCACTTATAACCTTATAAGGTCCACTTGTATATATGGGCAAGCCCAAAAAGCGTACCGGACAGTCTCTGGATAATAAAGCGCTCACAGAAGATATGGATTGCTTCCTTACTACAAAAAATCCACAACGCAATACCAGATCCATGTCTTCCAAAATCCCTGGGGAATGCTCCTCTTCTCAGGACTCCTTAGCCTCACACGGCTCGCCTGACAGAGCAACGGATGATGGGGACGATACTCCTGAGTTCTCAGATGACTTAATTATCCACAACATTGGTAAATTTATCAGAACTCTCCCCACTAAAAATGATCTGGAGACATTCGCTCGCAGAATTGAAAACTCTTATAAGAAGGAACTGCAGGTTCTAAAATTAGAATTAACCTCTAGGGTGGAGGATGTGGAGAAATCCCAGGAACTCATCTTGCAGGAACTACAAACCCATAGAGAGGTGATTACAAGCCAAGCTATGAGATTGGACATGATAACTGGGCTGGAAGATCTGGAGAACCATAACAGACGAAACAACATCAGAATCCGTGGCCTCCCGGAATCCGTGAGCCCTTCCGAGCTGGACATGACGGTTCAAAAACTATTCCTTGAGATCTTAAATGACAAGAGGGAGGGCTCTATAGAATTTGATCGGATCAACAGAGCACTTGGGCCTAAACCATCATCAGAACTAAGGCCTAGAGATGTCATCTGCAGAATACACTATTATAAAGTTAAAGAATCCATTATGATCGCAGCCAGACAAAGGGGTACCATTACTTTTCGCGGAACCCAGATCCTAATACTCTCGGACCTGTCTAGACGGACTTTGCAGCTGAGAAGGGCCCTGAGACCCCTTTTATCTCTTCTAAAGGAAAAAGACATCCCTTACAAGTGGGGATTCCCATTCCAGCTAATAGTTTTCAAGGGAGGGAAAACAGCAACTTTTCGCAATCTGCGTGACTTGGCCACCTTCTTGGGAACCTTTGAACTACCTTTAACGGATCTCCCGGATTGGCCGAGATCCCCCCAGCTCCCAGACATCCCACCGAGATGGTTGAAGGCTCAGCATGCCAAACAGCACAAGAAAAATGGCTCCACTTCTTCCCAGACCTGGGGGGTTCTCTTAGTCTCCCTTCTGTTCCTAGAGTACAACAACCTGCATATATACTCCCCGATGGGTTTCCTTAACCCTTGATCCGGTATACGTCGGGTTTGCCCGTGTTTAACAATATGGGCAATTTACAACCAAGTGGACTGCATGACTTGTGTTTTGTTAAAGATTAGGAGGTCTAATTACCCCCGCTACAGTTTGCATGTTTAGTTAGATCTTAAAGTTAATTTTAGTGGGGTAAGACGTTGGATAATTTTGACAGACCTTAACCAATGTTTTCTTTGTTGGTCATTACTTGCTTAGGCCGCGGGGGTGGCGGACCTCACCTTCGGCTGTTTTTTACCCCAAATGATGTGTCTGGTGGATTCTCGTTACACCATCGCATCACGATTTCCGCTTAAAGATGTACATATACTATGCACAACATTTTTCATTTTTTTTCTTCTAAATCTGTTTGTTTTCTGTCCTTTTCCCGTCTCTTTCCTGTCCCTTTCCCAATCCCTCTATCTATTCCCAACTCTGGAATTGCATATGACAATCCAAGGAATCCGGTGTCCGTTCTCAAATAATCAATCACTCAAACAACGCCTTGATTATGGCTGGAGTTAAATTTTGTTCCCTTAATGCCAAGGGGTTAAACATTCCAGAAAAAAGAAAGCAGATCTTTTACTCCAATCATAAGCAACGTGTCCAGGTCCTGCTACTTCAGGAGACGCACTTTAAATCTGGTGTGACCCCTGAGTGCACATCTTTTTATTACACGAAGTGGTACCATAGCACAAACCCTCACGCCAAGTCCAGGGGTGTCTCGGTGGGTTTTCATAAGTCCTTCCTCCCAGAGGTCCTTGACTCGGTGATTGATATAGAGGGGAGATTTATCTTCTTGAAGTTGGCTTGAAGATCTCGTGAACTAATTTTGGCGAATGTCTATTTCCCTAACCAGGACCAGCAGAAATTTGGCTATTCGTGCAAAAAGCTTCTGGAGAAGTTTGCGGGTGATTCGCCGATCATTCTTGGAGGTGACTTTAACCTTCCGATGAATCCTCTGGTCGACGTGGGAGGCCCTAAAGAGTGTCCTGAGGGGTGTCCTCATCTCACAGGGTGCCCGCCTTAAGAGGATTCGCATTGCAGAGATAGCTGACCTCTCCTCCCAGATTTCTATACTCGAGACACAGCATAAACAGGATCTCTCCCCGCTCACCCTGTCCAATCTATCTACAGCTAGGCAAAAGCTACTCACAATACTAGATCAGAAATCCCGCTGCCTCAGGGAGAAAACTAGTGGCTGTTTCTACCATCTAAGTAACAAAAGTGGCAAATTTCTGGCGAGGGCTCTACACCCACGGGGTCTGCAAACATTTATACCTTCCATAAGAAATGCCAAGGGCAAACTTGCCCATTGTACACGGGATATACTATCCAGCTTCTACGACTATTATAATTCCCTATATAACATAAAGAGTCACTACAAGGATCTCCCGGCCCACTCACTTCATAACAAAATCAAAACCTATATATAACTAACCAAGTTGCCCGCTGTTTCAGAGGAGATATTGGCGAGTCTGGAGGAGGACTTCTCTTTGGAGGAGGTTACCTCTGTTGGACCTGAAGTTGGGTAAGAGTCCTGGCCCCGATGGTTACACGGCGGGATTCTACAAACAGTTCACGGATCTGTTGGGCGCTCCATTCCTAGCAGCGTGTAATTTTGTGGCATCGGGGGGATCCTTCCCTCCACAAGCCCTAGCAGCCCACATAACGGTTATCCCGAAGCCAGAGAAAGATCCCTCGCTCTGTAGCAGTTATCACCCTATCTCGCTCATCAATATTGATGTTAAAATATATGCCAAAATGATCGCTAAAAGAATGGGAGGTCTCTTGCCCCACCTGATTAATCAGGACCAGATGGGTTTTGTTCCAGGGAGGGAGGCAAGGGACAACACCATAAGGGCTATCTCCCTGATAGACAGAGCTATCAGGACGGGGGATCCCATGTGTATATTTTCAGTCGACGCCGAAAAGGCTTTTGACAGGGTGGGGTGCGGGTTCCTGCACCAAACCTTGGAGGGTATCGGATTAGGAACGAGAGCTCTGAGGAGCATTATGGCCCTCTATGAATCGCCCTCTGCACAGATTAAAGTCAATGGCTCTTTGTCAGATCCCTTACTTATTCGAAACGGCACGATACAGGGGTGCCCTCTCTCCCCCTTTCTTTATGTACTGACTATGGAACACTTGGCTAACACGATCCGTAACAACCCATCTATAAAAGGGGTGAAGATCCTCTCAGAAGAGCACAAGCTGGCACTTTTTGCTGACGACGTGCTCATGTTTATTACCTCCCCCATAACCACTTTGCCCAATATCCTATCGGAACGGAATCGCCTTGGTCAACGGAGTAATTTCAAAATTAACTCTCATAAATACGAAATATTAAATATATCTTTACCACCGTCTCTTGCCTCCCAGTTACACTCTTTCCCATTTAAATGGCGTGCGGATTCACTTAGATACCTAGGCATAAACCTAACTTCGAAAACGTCACAGCTATACGAGGCCAATTATAAAATAGCCCTTCGTAGAGCAGAGCTTGACCTGGAGAGATGGAATAAATTGCATTTATTCTGGCTTGGGAGGATTAACACTATAAAGGAGCACCGGATGTCTACATCTGATCCTGCGGCTTCCTTCTTGAGGTGGGAAAACGATTTGCATAAACCACTAACAATAGAGGACAGGGATAAGAGTCTGCTCTTCACGTTCCGATCTTCATTATGTGCAGACTTTCAAGAGAGGAGTTATAAACTGTTGAATCGCTGGTATATATGTCCAGACAGTGTTCACGTTATGTTTCCCTCTACCCCAGACACATGTTGGAGATGTTAGCAGGAGAAGGGTTCGTATGCTCATATCTGGTAGTTCTGCCCACCCATTAGGGGTTCTTGGAGGCTGTTTTTGCTCTGTTCAACAGACTGCCCATTCATAGGGTCCGTCCTGCGATGGAGGTGGCTTTGCTGTCTATTTGTGATCTCTCTATAGCCAAATACAAGAAAAGCCTTCTTAGACATTTTTTGACAACTGCACGCAATCTAATACCTCGTTATTGGAAACAATCAAACTCCCCGTCAAAATCTGAATTTGTGGCGGAGCTGAACCACCTCTTTCGTATGGAGCAGTTGGTTGGTCAGGATACCGGAACCTCGGATAAAGTTTTGAGAGTCTGGACCCCCTGGTTGTTGTTCAGGGAAACTGAGGAGCTTAACCCCTTCATGGCCCAGCCTATTTTGACCTTAATGACCTGGCCGTTTTTTGCAATTCTGACCAGTGTCCCTTTATGAGGTAATAGCTCAAGTACGCTTCAACGGATCCTAGCGGTTCTGAGATTGTTTTTTCGTGACATATTGGGCTTCATGTTAGTGGTAAATTTAGGTCAATAAATTCTGCGTTTATTTGTGATAAAAACGGAAATTTTCACATTTTGAATTTTTATTCTGTTAAACCAGAGAGTTATGTGACACAAAATAGTTAATAAATAACATTACCCACATGTCTACTTTACATCAGCACAATTTTGGAAACAAAATTTTTTTTTGCTAGGAAGTTATAAGGGTTAAAATTTGACCAGCGATTTCTCATTTTTACAACGAAATTTACAAAACCATTTTTTTAGGGAGCACCTCACATTTGAAGTCAGTTTGAGGGGTCTATATGGCTGAAAATGCCCAAAAGTGACACCATTCTAAAAACTGCACCCCTCAAGGTGCACAAAACCACATTCAAGAAGTTTATTAACCCTTCAGGTGCTTCACAGTAGCAGAAGCAACATGGAAGGAAAAAATGAACATTTAACTATTAAGTCACAAAAATGATCTTTTAGCAACAATTTTTTTATTTTCCCAATGGTAAAAGGAGAAACTGAACCATGAAAGTTGTTGTCCAATTTGTCCTGAGTACGCTGATACCTCATATGTGGGGGTAAACCACTGTTTGGGTGCACGGCAGGGCTTGGAAGGGAAGGAGCGCCATTTGACTTTTTGAATGAAGAATTGACTCCACTCTTTAGCGGACACCATGTCGCGTTTGAAGAGCCCCCGTGTGCCTAAAAATTAGAGCTCCCCCAAAAGTGACCCCATTTTGGAAACTGGACCCCCCAAGGAACTTATCTAGATGCCTAGTGAGCACTTTAAACCCTCAGGTGCTTCACAAATTGATCCGTAAAAATGAAAAAGTACTTCTTTTTGCCTCAATTTTTTCATTTTCACATGAGCAATAGGATAAAATGGATCATAAAATTTGTTGGGCAATTTCTCCCGAGTACGCCAATACCTCACATGTGGGGTTAAACCACTGTTTGGGCACACAGCAGGGCTCGGAAGGGAAGGCGCGCCATTTGACTTTTTGAATGGAAAATTAGCTCCAATTGTTAGCGGACACCATGTCGCGTTTGGAGAGCCCCTGTGTGCCTAAACATTGGAGCTCCCCCACAAGTGACCCCATTTTGGAAACTAGACCCCCCAAGGAACTTATCTAGATGCATATTGAGCATTTTAAACCCCCAGGTGCTTCACAGAAGTTTATAACGCAGAGCCATGAAAATAAAAAATAATTTTTCTTTCCTCAAAAATTATTTTTTAGCCTGGAATTTCCTATTTTACCAAGGGTATTAGGAGAAATTGGACCCCAAATGTTGTTGTCCAGTTTGTCCTGAGTACGCTAATACCCCATATGTGGGGGTAAACCACTGTTTGGGCGCACGGGAGGGCTCGGAAGGGAAGGCATGCCATTTGGCTTTTTAAATGGAAAATTAGCTCCAATCATTAGCGGACACCATGTCGCGTTTGGAGAGCCCCTGTGTGTCTAAACATTGCAGATCCCCCACAAATGACCCCATTTTGGAAACTAGACCCCCAAAGGAACTAACCTAGATGTATGGTGAGCACTTTGAACCCCCAAGTGCTTCACAGAAGTTTATAACGCAGAACCATGAAAAAAAAAAAAATTCTTTTCTCAAAAATGATTTTTTAGCCCGCAATTTTTTATTTTTCCAAGGGTAACAGGAGAAATTTGACCCCAAAAGTTGTTGTCCAGTTTCTCCTGAGTACGCGGATACCCCATATGTGGGGGTAAACCACTGTTTGGGCACACGTCGGGGTTTGGAAGGGAAGTAGTGATGTTTTGAAATGCAGACTTTGATGGAATGCTCTGCGGGCGTCACATTGCGTTTGCAGAGCCCCTGATGTGCCTAAACAGTAGAAACTCCTCACAAGTGACCCCATTTTGGAAACTAGACCCCCCAAGGAACTTATCTAGATGTGTGGTGAGCACTTTGAACCCCCAGTGTTTGGGCACACGTCGGGGCTCGGAAGTGAGGGAGCACCATTTCACTTTTTGAATACAAGATTGGCTGGAATCAATGGTGGCGCCATGTTGCGTTTGGAGACCCCTGATGTGCCTAAACAGTGGAAACCCCTCAATTCTACCTCCAACACTAACCCCAACACACCCCTAACCCTAATCCCAACTGTAGCCATAACCCTAATCACAACCCTAACCACAACCCTAATTCCAACCCTAACCCTAAGGCTATGTGCCCACGTTGCGGATTCGTGTGAGATTTTTCTGCACCATTTTTGAAAAATCCGTGGGTAAAAGGCACTGCGTTTTACCTGCGGATTTACCGCGGATCTCCAGTGTTTTTTGTGCTGATTTCACCTGCGGATTCCTATTGAGGAAGAGGTGTAAAACACTGCGGAATCCGCACAAAGAATTGACATGCTGCGGAAAATACAACGCAGCGTTTCCGCGCTGTATTTTCCGCACTATGGGCACAGCGGATTTGGTTTTCCATAGGTTTACTTGGTACTGTAAACCTGATGGATCTCTGCTGCGAATCCGGAGCGGCCAATCCGCTGCGGATCCGCAGCCAAATCCGCACCGTGTGCACATAGCCTAATTCTAAAGGTATGTGTACACACTAAGTTTACAGTTCAATGTAAACCTATGGGAAACAAAAATCGCTGTACACATGCTGCGGAAAAACTGCAAGGAAACGCAGGGGTTTACATTCCGCAGCATGTCACTTCTTTCTGCAGATTCCGCAGCGGTTTTACAACTGCTCCAATAGTAAACCGCAGTTGTAAAACCGCAGTGAAATGCGCAGAAAAACCGTGGTTAATCCGCGATAAATCGGTGGTTTAGCACTGCGAATTTATCAAATCCACTGCAGAAAAATCCGCAGAGGACCAGAATACGTGTGCACATACCGAAACCCTAACCCTAATCCCAACCTTAGTGGAAGAAAAAAAAAATTTCTTTATTTTATTATTGTCCCTACCTATGGGGGTGACAAAGGTAGGGGGGGGTCATTTAGTATTTTTTTTATTTTGATCACTATGAGGTTTTATCACAGTGATGAAAATGCACATTGGAACGAATCTGCCGGCCGACAGATTCGGCGCCATTTTGGAAGATGGTGGCGCCCAGGAAAGAAGACGGACGGACCCCGTGAGGCTCGGTAAGTATGATTGGGTGGGGGGGAGCACGGGGAGGTGGATCGGAGCATGGGGGGTGGATCGGAAAACGGGGGGTGGATTGGAGCATGGGGGAGTGGATTGGAGCACAGGGGGGTGGATCGCAGTGCGGGGGGTGGATCGGAGTGCGGGGGGGTTGATCAAAGTGCAGGGGGGTGGATCGGAGTGCAGGGGGGGTGGATCGGAGCACGGGGGTGGGATTGGAGCACGGGGGGAGCGGACAGGAGGATGGGGGAGCGGACCACAGATCGGAGGGCTGGGGGGGGCGATCGGTGGGGTGGGGCACATCAGTGTTTCCAGCCATGGCTGATGATATTGCAGCATCGGCCATGGCTGGATTGTAATATTTCACCAGTTTTTTAGGTGAAATATTACAAATCGCTCTGATTGGCAGTTTCACTTTCAACAGCCAATCAGAGCGATCATAGCCACGGGGGGATGAAGCCACCCCCCCTGGGCTGTACTACCACTCCCCCTGTCCCTGCAGATCGGGTGAAATTGGAGTTAACCCTTTCCCCCGATCTGCAGGGACGCGATCTTTCTGTGACACAGCATATGGGTTAATGTCTGGCTTGGCTGACCTATTAGGGTGCTATCGGGTTTTTGTATATATGTTCATTTTAGGTAGTGGAACACACTTAAATTCTAACTAGCAACTGAGTTGGACGAGACACCGGAGACCTTGTCCTCTTTCCCCACCCCATCTTCTCTTTCCTTCCCTCTCTTTCCTCTAACTTTCTACTTCTTCTATTAATTATGTTGGTTTAATTCATACCAAAGTAAAAAAAAAAAAAAAAAATATATATATATATATATTGTAAGGATTTCACTCACTCAGCTGCGACGGCTGACACTCAGGAGACGTGTTCCTTTAAAGTTCACTGGGTTTATTGCTTCATAAACCATGTGGCAAATAACAGAAAGCAAAATGGGCCTTTGGTTCAGGCAAAGAAAAGCAAGTGTCCAGTTCATCTGGCTCAGTCCTGAAGCCGTAACACACACTCAGGAGGGTTTCACCTCCCCACATATCTGCTGTGTAAAGGATTAGCCAGTCTTATAAAGAGCTAACCCCACCCAGTAACCCATCACATGATTAGCCATGTGGTCTGACATTACCACAGGTCCTGAAACACATATACAAGATTATGTGCAAGACAGGAATACTCCGGGCTACATTACAGCGACCAGGCACTTATGTGGCACATACCTCCAACCAACTACTACAAACCCTTTAGCCATGCTACATACCTCCCCCCTCTGCCTAAAGCCGTGGGGCTTGGCACTTTCCCCCACTAAACAAGGGATTCTCGATAGGGCATCCGCATTACCGTGCAGCTTTCCGGCCCTATGTTCCACATGGAAACTGAAGTCCTGCAGGGCTAAGAACCAACGGGTGACTCTAGCATTTCTTCCTTTCGTTTCTCTCATCCACCTAAGCGGGGCATGGTCAGATACCAGTCTAAATTTACGTCCCAGCAGATAGTACCGCAATGTGTCCACTGCCCATTTTATGGCCAAGCACTCCTTCTAGTAGTTCTTTTCAGATGAGGACAGCTTCCTACTCAGATAGAGAACAGGATGCTCCTCCCCATGTAGTTCTTGGGAAAGGACTGCTCCCACCCCAACATCTGAGGCATCTGTCTGAAGAATAAACTCTTTCTTGAAGTTTGGGGCCATCAGAACGGGTTGCTTACACAAAGCGTTTTTCATTTCTTGGAAGGCTGACTCTGTTTCTTCGGACCACTTAACCATTACTGATTTTGTCCCTTTTAGCAGGTCAGTCAGAGGCGCAGCCATCGTGGCGAAGTTTGGGATGAACCTCCTGTAATATCCCACGATTCCCAGGAAGGCTTTAACTTGTTTCTTGGAAACTGGTTTTGGCCATGTTTGGATTGCCTCCACTTTATTGATTTGGGGTTTTATTTCTCCATGACCCACTATGTATCCCAGGTACTTAGCTTCTTCTTTACCCAAGGCGCACTTCTTCGGGTTTATAGTAAATCCGGCCTCTCTTATAGCATCCAACACCGCTTGGACTTTCTCCAGATGACTCTCCCAGTCCGGGCTAAAGATGACGATATCATCTAGGTACGCAGCAGCGTAGGCCTTATGGGGTGCAAGGACTCTATCCATAGCCCTCTGGAAGGTCGCCGGAGCTCCCTGTTGGCCAAACGGCATCCGGGCATATTGGAAGCATCCATCAGGTGTCGAAAAGGCCGTCTTCTCCTTGGCTTCCTGTGCCATGGGGATCTGCCAATACCCCTTTGTCAAATCCAAGGTGGATATATATCTGGCGTGCCCAAGCCTTTCGATGAGCTCATCAATACGGGGCATGGGATAAGCGTCGAACTTGGAGACTTCATTCAACTTCCGATAGTCGTTGCAAAACCTCCACTCTCCATCAGGTTTTGGGACCAGGACAATTGGGCTCGACCAACCGCTCTTGGATTCCTCAATGACCCCAAGCCTCAACATACGCTCCACTTCCTTGGAGATAACTTCTCGACGAGCCTCAGGAATACGATAAGGTTTCACATTCACCCGCACATGTGGCTCTGTTAGGACCTCGTGCTCTATGACCTTCGTGTATCCTGGCAATTCTGAAAACAGGTCCCTGTTTTTCTGGAGTAACTCCCGGCACTGCTGTTTCTGGGTCTTTGATAGCGTCTCTGCTATAGTAACCGCTCCAACCTCACCTTCTGGGTTGCTTAACAATGATGGAGTTGCTGTCGGCTCTCTATCTTGCCATGGCTTGATGAGGTTGACATGGTAAACTTGGAATGGTTTCCGTCTTCCTGGTTGGTGAATTTTATAATTTACCTCACCAAGTTTCTCGACAACCTCATATGGCCCTTGCCATTTGGCCAAGAACTTGCTTTCCACCGTTGGAACTAACACAAGAACTCGGTCTCCCGGATTGAACTGCCTCACTCTTGCAGACCGGTTGTAGACCCTGGCTTGAGCTTCTTGTGCTTGGAGAAGGTGTTCTTTCACGATAGGCATCACCTTTGCAATCCTCTGCTGCATCAGGGCCACATGCTCAATGACGCTTCTGTGGGGTGTGACTTCGGCCTCCCAGGTTTCCTTGGCTATATCCAGGAGTCCTCGTGGATGTCGGCCATATAGAAGCTCAAACGGTGAGAACCCTGTGGAGGCCTGTGGAACTTCACGAATGGAAAACATCAGATAGGATAAGAGACAATCCCAGTCTCTACCGTCTTTCTCTATAGCTTTTCTCAGCATGCTCTTTAGTGTCTTGTTAAACCTCTCAACAAGGCCATCTGACTGGGGATGGTACACCGAGGTCCTCAACTGGGAGATCTTCAGGGCTTTGCATAACTCCCTCATCACCTTGCTCATGAAAGGTGTACCCTGGTCAGTCAGGATCTCCTTTGGCAGACCTGTCCGGGAAAAGACATGGACCAACTCGCGGGCTATGCTTTTTGAGGAAGAATTTCTCAAGGGAATTGCCTCAGGATAGCGTGTGGCATAGTCCAGGATGACTAATATATACTGATGGCCCCGAGCTGATTTAACTAAGGGACCGACCAAGTCCATGGCAATTCTCTCGAACGGTACCTCAATAATGGGCAGTGGCACAAGGGGGTTCCGGAAATGAGGAGTAGGAGCAGTTAGCTGACATGTAGGGCAGGACCTGCAATAGTTCACTATTTCCCGGTGACACCCAGGCCAATAGAACCTCTGCACAACCCGTTCCTGCGTTTTTTCCACCCCCAGGTGTCCACCCAAGATGTGTGAATGGGCCATGTCCAACACTTTCCGTCTATACGGACCCGGCACTATCAACTTCTCTACCAACTCCTCCCGTATTTTCGTGACACGGTACAACAACTCCCCCCTCAACAGAAAATGGGGAAATCTTGTGTCTGCCCCCGGCTCCTGTACCACCCCGTCAATAACTGTGACATTATTAAAGGCTTCCCTCAGAGTGGGGTCCCTATGTTGGGCAGTCCCAAAATTTTCACCGGTAACTTCTAACTCCAGAATGTCAGATGTAGGGGATACTTCCTCCTCATCCCCAACCAGAACACAAAAAGGAAAACTGTCTGCCTCTGGGTGTGGCGATACCCTTCCAGGGTTCACTGGTTCCCTGCCAGGGAGCTCAGAACCATTTCCCCACAAATCCCAAAACAAACAGAAATCCCGGCCAATAATTATAGGGTGCAACAAGTCCTGAACCACGCCGACTATGTTGGACTCAGTGCCACATGCCGTTTCAATGTCCACCCTGGCCATAGGGTAGTCCTTTGCATCACCATGTATGCACCGCACTCCGACCTTCTTTCCTGGGAGCAGGTGGAGAGGAAAAGTGGCCCTCACCAGGGTCACTAGGCTCCCCGAGTCTAACAGTGCCGTTACTGCTCGACCGTTCACCTTTACGGGACACGCTTGAGGTCCCTCGTTAGATGGAGAGTTCACGCTACAGGCTGGATACGCATAGTATGAACAACGGTGTCCCATGCTGCAGTCCATCTGCTCAGTGGTTTGGGAACAACGGGCAGCTATATGTCCTGGCTTGTGGCACCTCCAACAAATAATATCACCCGTGGGGACCTTGGGCACCACCTCCCCCGCCCTTTGTGACCTTGGACGCACCACCCCTTTTTGGGACTCAGCTGCCTTCTGGGACCCCCAGTACGGCATGGGCTGCCTCCCGAAGGAGCCTTCCAACCCTTGGTATCTCTCAACCAGTCCGATCAGCTCGTCGGCATTCTGGGGATCACCCTGGGCAACCCAAGACTGTATAGGCCTCGGGAGGGAATGGACAAACCGATCCATCATCACCCGTTCTACCATCTGTGCAGGCGCAGAGGATTCTGGCTGCAGCCATTTCTGGACCAGGTGCAACAGATCAAACATTTGGGAACGAGGTGGTTTGTCCCGGTGATAGCCCCAGGAGTGAACTCGCTGTGCCCTGACAGTCAGTGTCACCCCCAAACGTGCGAGAATCTCGGCTTTCAATTTGTGATACTCTTTGGCATCCTGCAAGGTCAAATCATACAGAGAGGATGTGGAAACCACAAAAGAAACGACCAACAAGGGTAGCTATAATAAAAATAAAAACAAACTCTTTATTAAATACATATCTGTACAACATATTTAGGACATAAATAGAACAGAGATACAGAAACGGAAGATGTAACAATACAGGTACACTACTATAGGAAACAAAAACGTGCGGGCTAGGCCCTGACTCCCTAATAAAAAAGATCTTTGTAGTGGGAGATGACACCAAAAGAACGGATTGGCTATAGATAGTAGGAAGCTCTCTACATATACTTTAGTACTATGCCCCAGAAGTAGTGGTCATAAGATGTACCTAAATCTCTAGAGTGCCAATATAATAACAGTTACCAACTATATAAAGTAGGGCACAGAGAACTAAAAGATCACCAAGACATCCCCAGTGTCCACTAAAACCGGGCATGTAGAGTGTAGGTATAACCAAGTAACTCATCAACCAATGCCATATCCGAACGCACTAAACCCAGCCCCAGGAACAGTACCAGGGAGGTGCCAATGCACCCATATGGAGCAAAATCCAAAGCGTGAACCAAACACTATTACCTGGTCCTGGGCGGTAAGCAGGTGTGCAGCAGGAGAGAAGCCGGCACGTCTACCCGACGCGCGTTTCGGAGCTGATGCTCCTTCGTCAGGGGTGCGTGTCAAAATGCCACAGTGTCGGGGTTTAAATGTGTGCCCGCCAGCCTCTGCAGCGGCGTCAACCGGAAATGACGCAGGCGTTGCCGGGACAACACCACTCGCCGCGGCGGCGACGTCATGCGAGGGCGCCGCCACAACCATGACAACCGCCCAAGCATAGAGACGCCGCAAGCCGCGGGGAGCAGCGACACCCGGCACGCATGCGTACAGGAGACGCCACCGCAGATACAAGATGCTGACCTGGCTGAAGGGGGCCGATGTGCAGAATGGGTAAATGGATAATCATAATCCGCAAACGAGTTGAAACAACCAATCTACATATACTAAATGCCCAGACAGCCCTCCTAATGAAAAAATAAATAAATTGGAGTGCTATAACTTAGCCTCCAAACACCATATACCCACCGGCACTAGATCTAACCATATAGTGGCCTTAGTATGAAATCAATACCCATAGGTGGAACAACGAAACATGAAATAAACACAGTAGCACACAAAGAATGCAACATGTATACATAGTATATGAAAAAAACTTAAGACATAGAGAAGATATATAGATATATATAAATACAACAGTCTATATGGAACTAAATCCGTGTCCACCAACAAGCTGTAAATACTGGTGATTGAATAAGATGCTGTTTCTTGCGAATGCAATACTTCAGGGGCATCACCTGATGTACAACTGGTAACTTGAGTCCATACGACAACGCTGACAAATCCACAGATCAATGAACATAAATCTAAAATATAAAAACAAAGTTAAAAACAACATATAGATGCACCTGATCGTATACACCCCCATGTCCTCTAAATGCCGGTCGCGGTCACAGAAATGACGCAAAGCTCAGGTTTTCATTGAGCCCGTGGGGATGGACGCTATTAAGCGTCCATATCCACCGCGTCTCGAGTTGTGCCAGGCGTTGTGCGATGTTCCCACCCCTAATATTTGTTTCAATTAAATCAATACCTTTCACCAGTAAACCACTACTGTCACAATTGTGATGTTGTTGAAAATGACGTGCTATTGTTTTTAGTTGCTGAATGTCTGTTTCAAAGGCAGCTGCCTCAATCCCCCGAACGTGCTCTCTTACCCTGATTTTTAATTGACGTGTAGTTAACCCCACGTAAATCAAGGGGCATGGGCAGGATGCATAATATATGACGTTCTTGGACGTGCATGTTATACGTTTCTTAATGTCGAACGTCTTGAATCCTGTCGAATCAGTAAATGAGTCTGCCCTTAGAATATTTTTGCAGGCCACACACTTGCCGCAAGTACGACAGCCACCTCTCGATCTATTAGTTGGATCATTTAAAAAGGTCCTGGGAGGTTCACTTATATAGTGGCTGCGTACCAAGTGGTCTCGTAGGTTCTTAGCTCTACGATATGCAATAGAGGGTCGGTTGGGCACCAATTTGGCTAACGTAGGGTCAGTCATAAGGATAGGCCATGCACGTTCAAGAACCGTGCGTATCGCACCTGCCCGTGAATTAAAGTTTGTAACAAACCTAATGGTACCAGATGTATCACCTCTTTCTTGCCTCTTATATAGAAGTGTGTCTCTATTGCTGTGTTTGGCACGTAAATAGGCCCTCTTTATCGCACGATTACTGTACCCTCTTTCCCTAAAGCGGGATTTAAGGATCTCCGCCTGGGCTTCAAATTCAGTATTTGTGGAACAAATACGGCGTATCCGCAAAAATTGTCCGATAGGGACTGCTCTAACCATATGTTCCGGGTGAGAGGAGGAGGCATGAAGAAGCATGTTAGTGGCCATAGGTTTTCTGTACACTGTTGTTTGGACCGTATCTGTCCTGTCCTTCGTCAGCCTAACATCAAGGAATTCGACACTAGAGTCACTGGCTGTAAATGTTAGTTTGATATTCCTATCATTAATATTCAAGGCACCCACAAACTCGGAGAAAGTCTCCTGGTCACCCTGCCAGACTACAAGGATGTCATCTATGTAGCGCGTCCAAAGAAGGACGCGCTCCATAGATAGCAGGCTGTCTGACCGTAGGAGGTCCCTCTCCCACAACCCCAGGAACAGGTTAGCATAGGAGGGCGCGAAGGCCGCTCCCATGGCTGTTCCCTGGAGTTGCAGGAAGAAGGACCCCCTAAACGTAAAGAAATTGTGGGTGAGTGTAAATCTCAGGATGTCCAGGAGAAAACCCCGGAAATCCGGGGAACAATTTGACGTGGACAGGAAGAAATCTGTCGCTGCCAATCCATCATTGTGCCTAATGCTCGTGTACAGTGCCTCCACGTCCATTGTACCCATTATTGTGTCCACACCCAGCTTAAGATCATCAACCCTTCTCAAGAGCTCAATGCCTCAGTACCGCCCGGTCGTCCGATAGTATCAGGGCGAGGTAATTACCTTGAGTCAATTAATAAATGGATAGACTCGGTTCTACAACCATTGGTAGAGGAGCTTCCATCTCATCTTAAAGATACTAATCAGCTCTTGAGAAGGGTTGATGATCTTAAGCTGGGTGTGGACACAATAATGGGTACAATGGACGTGGAGGCACTGTACACGAGCATTAGGCACAATGATGGATTGGCAGCGACAGATTTCTTCCTGTCCACGTCAAATTGTTCCCCGGATTTCCGGGGTTTTCTCCTGGACATCCTGAGATTTACACTCACCCACAATTTCTTTACGTTTAGGGGGTCCTTCTTCCTGCAACTCCAGGGAACAGCCATGGGAGCGGCCTTCGCGCCCTCCTATGCTAACCTGTTCCTGGGGTTGTGGGAGAGGGACCTCCTACGGTCAGACAGCCTGCTATCTATGGAGCGCGTCCTTCTTTGGACGCGCTACATAGATGACATCCTTGTAGTCTGGCAGGGTGACCAGGAGACTTTCTCCGAGTTTGTGGGTGCCTTGAATATTAATGATAGGAATATCAAACTAACATTAACAGCCAGTGACTCTAGTGTCGAATTCCTTGATGTTAGGCTGACGAAGGACAGGACAGATACGGTCCAAACAACAGTGTACAGAAAACCTATGGCCACTAACATGCTTCTTCATGCCTCCTCCTCTCACCCGGAACATATGGTTAGAGCAGTCCCTATCGGACAATTTTTGCGGATACGCCGTATTTGTTCCACGAATACTGAATTTGAAGCCCAGGCGGAGATCCTTAAATCCCGCTTTAGGGAAAGAGGGTACAGTAATCGTGCGATAAAGAAGGCCTATTTACGTGCCAAACACAGCAATAGAGACACACTTCTATATAAGAGGCAAGAAAGAGGTGATACATCTGGTACCATTAGGTTTGTTACAAACTTTAATTCACGGGCAGGTGCGATACGCACGGTTCTTGAACGTGCATGGCCTATCCTTATGACTGACCCTACGTTAGCCAAATTGGTGCCCAACCGACCCTCTATTGCATATCGTAGAGCTAAGAACCTACGAGACCACTTGGTACGCAGCCACTATATAAGTGAACCTCCCAGGACCTTTTTAAATGATCCAACTAATAGATCGAGAGGTGGCTGTCGTACTTGCGGCAAGTGTGTGGCCTGCAAAAATATTCTAAGGGCAGACTCATTTACTGATTCGACAGGATTCAAGACGTTCGACATTAAGAAACGTATAACATGCACGTCCAAGAACGTCATATATTATGCATCCTGCCCATGCCCCTTGATTTACGTGGGGTTAACTACACGTCAATTAAAAATCAGGGTAAGAGAGCACGTTCGGGGGATTGAGGCAGCTGCCTTTGAAACAGACATTCAGCAACTAAAAACAATACCACGTCATTTTCAACAACATCACAATTGTGACAGTAGTGGTTTACTGGTGAAAGGTATTGATTTAATTGAAACAAATATTAGGGGTGGGAACATCGCACAACGCCTGGCACAACTCGAGACGCGGTGGATATGGACGCTTAATAGCGTCCATCCCCACGGGCTCAATGAAAACCTGAGCTTTGCGTCATTTCTGTGACCGCGACCGGCATTTAGAGGACATGGGGGTGTATACGATCAGGTGCATCTATATGTTGTTTTTAACTTTGTTTTTATATTTTAGATTTATGTTCATTGATCTGTGGATTTGTCAGCGTTGTCGTATGGACTCAAGTTACCAGTTGTACATCAGGTGATGCCCCTGAAGTATTGCATTCGCAAGAAACAGCATCTTATTCAATCACCAGTATTTACAGCTTGTTGGTGGACACGGATTTAGTTCCATATAGACTGTTGTATTTATATATATCTATATATCTTCTCTATGTCTTAAGTTTTTTTCATATACTATGTATACATGTTGCATTCTTTGTGTGCTACTGTGTTTATTTCATGTTTCGTTGTTCCACCTATGGGTATTGATTTCATACTAAGGCCACTATATGGTTAGATCTAGTGCCGGTGGGTATATGGTGTTTGGAGGCTAAGTTATAGCACTCCAATTTATTTATTTTTTCATTAGGAGGGCTGTCTGGGCATTTAGTATAAGTAGATTGGTTGTTTCAACTCGTTTGCGGATTATGATTATCCATTTACCCATTCTGCACATCGGCCCCCTTCAGCCAGGTCAGCATCTTGTATCTGCGGTGGCGTCTCCTGTACGCATGCGTGCCGGGTGTCGCTGCTCCCCGCGGCTTGCGGCGTCTCTATGCTCGGGCGGTTGTCATGGTTGTGGCGGCGCCCTCGCATGACGTCGCCGCCGCGGCGAGTGGTGTTGTCCCGGCAACGCCTGCGTCATTTCCGGTTGACGCCGCTGCAGAGGCTGGCGGGCACACATTTAAACCCCGACACTGTGGCATTTTGACACGCACCCCTGACGAAGGAGCATCGGCTCCGAAACGCGCGTCGGGTAGACGTGCCGGCTTCTCTCCTGCTGCACACCTGCTTACCGCCCAGGACCAGGTAATAGTGTTTGGTTCACGCTTTGGATTTTGCTCCATATGGGTGCATTGGCACCTCCCTGGTACTGTTCCTGGGGCTGGGTTTAGTGCGTTCGGATATGGCATTGGTTGATGAGTTACTTGGTTATACCTACACTCTACATGCCCGGTTTTAGTGGACACTGGGGATGTCTTGGTGATCTTTTAGTTCTCTGTGCCCTACTTTATATAGTTGGTAACTGTTATTATATTGGCACTCTAGAGATTTAGGTACATCTTATGACCACTACTTCTGGGGCATAGTACTAAAGTATATGTAGAGAGCTTCCTACTATCTATAGCCAATCCGTTCTTTTGGTGTCATCTCCCACTACAAAGATCTTTTTTATTAGGGAGTCAGGGCCTAGCCCGCACGTTTTTGTTTCCTATAGTAGTGTACCTGTATTGTTACATCTTCCGTTTCTGTATCTCTGTTCTATTTATGTCCTAAATATGTTGTACAGATATGTATTTAATAAAGAGTTTGTTTTTATTTTTATTATAGCTACCCTTGTTGGTCGTTTCTTTTGTGGTTTCCACATCCTCTCTGTATTATACAGTTACGACTGGTACGGTTATTAGTCCGAAAAGTGAGCAACAGTGAGTGTTTACAGTAGTTTACTCACGCGATGTTGCTCCCTAGTACCACCATTTGGATATTATAAGGTCAAATCATAGTACGCCTTCTGGGGTTCTCCCGTCAGGTATGGCGCAAGTACCTCTGCCCACTGCTCTGGCGGAAGTTTTTCCCTCTCAGCGACTCTCTCAAATACCGTCAGGAAGGCCTCAACATCATCCCCGGGAGTCATTTTCTGCAATGCGCATCTTACCGTCTTCCGGACGTGGGTGTCATCAGCCAAACCTGGGGTTGGGGCGCTCGCCTTGCCCTGGATGGCGGTTGCCAGAAGCTGCATCTGCTGCTGATGCTCCTGCTGGCTCTGCTGCATCTGCTGCCGTTGCTCCTGCTGACTCTGCCGTTGCTCCTGCTGGCTCTGTTGTATCTGCTGCATCAACAGCCTGTTGGTCTCTTGCTGCCTTTTCTCCTGCTGTGACTGCATCTGGACCAAGTGTTTCAGCAGGTCCTCCATTTTCTCCGGCAATGCTTGCTGGCTTGCAACAGCCTTGACCCAGGACATTCAAAAATAAACTCACGTCTCCGCTGGGAACGCTGCTCGCACGTCTACCACCAATTGTAAGGATTTCACTCACTCAGCTGCGACGGCTGACACTCAGGAGACGTGTTCCTTTAAAGTTCACTGGGTTTATTGCTTCATAAACCATGTGGCAAATAACAGAAAGCAAAATGGGCCTTTGGTTCAGGCAAAGAAAAGCAAGTGTCCAGTTCATCCGGCTCAGTCCTGAAGCCGTAACACACTCAGGAGGGTTTCACCTCCCCACATATCTGCTGTGTAAAGGATTAGCCAGTCTTATAAAGAGCTAACCCCACCCAGTAACCCATCACATGATTAGCCATGTGGTCTGACATTACCACAGGTCCTGAAACACATATACAAGATTATGTGCAAGACAGGAATACTCCGGGCTACATTACAGCAACCAGGCACTTATGTGGCACATACCTCCCATCGACTACAAACCCTTTAGCCATGCTACAATATATATATATAAAATAAATAAATAAAAAAATTACATATTCACCTCTGAGGCCCCCTGCACTTGCTATACTCACCTTTCCCGTTCCACCGCTGACCACCGCTGTGTCTTCCCATCCTCTGCGCCGACGCTCAGGAAGAGGGCGTCGCACACTAATCGCGTCACTGCACCCTCTGACCTGAGCGTCACTGCGGAAGACACAGCGGCGCCGACGGTGGAACGAGGAGCAGGTGAGTATCGCGCACTGCCCCCGTAATACTTACCTGCTCCTGGCACCGTCGCTGCACGTCTGTTCCCCGGCGCCACATTTTCTTCCTGTAGTGAGCGGTCACCGTTACCGCTCATTACAGTAATGAATATGCGGCTCCAGCTCTATGGGAGGTGAAGCCGCATATTCATTACTGTAATGAGTGGTACCATGTGACCGCTCACTACAGGAAGAAGCTGCAGTGCTGGAAGAAGCAGGGATGTGCAGGGGCCGCGCCAGGAGTAGGTGAGTATAATTAGACAGCCCCCGCTCCCCCTCCCCTGCTGACCCCTGGGTATGACTCGAGTATAAGCCGAGAGGGGGACTTTCAGCCCAAAAAAGTGGGCTGAAAATCTCGGCTTATACTCGAGTATATACGGTAGATAGATTATTGTCAGGTTGTCAAAGATGTGACTTGTAGCTTCAGTGCACTAGGGGCTTCCAATTACCAATTTACAGTAAATGCGTCTTACTGCGTGGCACTAGGCCAGGAGGTGTCACTGCAGGCGCTTTAAACACAAAATATGATTGCTGTGATAATTTTATCTGATATGGTTTTGTTTTTTGTTTTCTTTAAAACTCCTCCAGGAAATAAAAGAACACGGAATAGCCTATTTTAACCTTGTCTCAGAGTGCTTTAGAACTTTGCTGAATTTTTAGCAGAAAACAAAGGTATTTGTCACTGATAGTAATAATACAAACAATCAATCTACTTCCGTGCCATACTTTATCACGGATACCATTGTGTGTATAGCATTGCCTACTAAGAAGCACTGTTGTTTCCAGTCTCATAAACCCAATGCATTAAACTTTTGTTTTTGCTAGCAAGGTAACATCTAACCATACAGTTAAGCAACAGTCATTGCATGAGGAATGTAGCATTACCTGCCAATAAAATTAATATGAATGAACATCCCATCAGAATTTGCAGTTGTTATACATTGATGGACTACTTCTGTTAGTATCTCACTACTATCTCACTACTTTGACTTGTAGAAGTGGATTGTGAGCTGTGGGATCCTCCTCAGTGAAACCTATGATACCCAATATGGCAAATTGAAAGTGATATTATTCATTAGGGTAGTGCTGGGTGCCCATTCATTCCTAAGCTTGTGAGGTGTCAGAAGACTGTCCACTTTCACTACAATTTATCATTCCCTGTACACCAGAAAATAGTTCTAAAAAAAAGTCACAAGTTTTTGTGTAAGCCAAAATTTCTCCAAAGTTCATAACTTTTTTTTAAATTTTGTGTTGTCCTTGCCCCTTTTCTTAAAAGTGAGTGGGACTTAGTATGAAGGGGGCAGGACCAAACACATTGAGACAGATTTACTACAACTAGACTGGTGTGAATTATATTAGAAATCTGTGTCGACTACTGCTACCTCCTACTCTCTGGCCTCCCCTCTGGCACCTCTCCAATCCATCCTACACTCTGCTGCCCGACTAATCCACCTGTCTCCCCGCTATTCCCCAGCCTCTCCTCTCTGCCAAGCCCTTCACTGGCTTCCTATTGTCCAGAGGCTCCAGTTCAAAACCCTAACTATGACATACAAAGCCATACACAACCTGTCTCCTCCATACATCTGTGTCTCCCGATACTTACCTACATGCAACCTTCGATCCTCTGAAGATCTCCTTCTCTACTCCCCTCTTATCTCTTCTTCCTACAACCACATTCAAGACTTCTCCGGTGCCTTCCCCATACTCTGGAACTCTCTACACCAACACATCAGACTCTCGCCTACCACGGAAACCTTCAAAAAGAATCTGAAGACCCACCTCTTCCGACAAGCCTACAGCCTGCAGTGATTCTTAGTCTGCTGAACCACCGCACCACCAGCTCTACCCTCTCTTAGTCTATCTTCACCAATCCCCTGTAGACTGTGAGCCCTCACCGGCAGGGTCCTCTCTCCTTCTGTACTTGTGTATTCCTTGTTTTGCTCATGTCTATTGTACTGGTCTATATTTGCCCCTTTTACGTGTAAAGCGCCATGGAATAAATGGCGCTATAAAAATGTATAATAATAATAATAATAATAATAACTCATTGCTAGTGAGGATATAATTTTTTGGCGAAAAAGAAAGCACAGCAAAATTATGAAGACACTCCATGTTTTGTTCAATACAGGGGTATGAACCACCAGTTTTGATGACTTTCAGCCTACTAGTAATGTATTCATTACAAGCAAAAGAGAATGGAGGGCACTATCAACCAGTATCAGTAGAAACAAGGGGGATCTACCTGGAGCATGTATAACATTAAACACTGACGGAAACAAAAAGAAACATGCTATACGACAGGGACCACCACTGATATATAACAAAGGTAAATTTTATTTATAGAAGTCAACCAAACACTACACCGCAAATATAAAAACATTTGAAACCAAAACACATTTCATACTGTAGATCCCAAGATGGGATCTGCCCCATGGACATGGCAGCACCAAAAATACATCAATAAAGTGCACATTGTGCTAGATAATAAATAAATAGTTTGCAAATAATCTAAACAGTGGCATGAATTTCCTGATAAACGTATACGTGCACTTTATAAATATGAGCACTTTATTGATGTATTTTTGGTGCTGCCATGTCCAGGGGGCAGATCCCATCTTGGAAACTATGAAATGTATTTTGGTTTTAAATATTTTTATATTTACGGTGTAGTGTTTGGTTGACTTCTATAAATAAAATTTACCTTTGTTATATATCAGTGGTGGTCCCTGTCGTATAGCATCTTAATGTATTCATTACGTTACACTGCATTATGGAAAGAGGTCCAAAACATTTGTATTATAAGAACTATTGTTTGTTATGATTTATGATAAGTCCTATCTGTGACATACGGGATGTTACTGTGATGGAATAAGGGTAGCCACAGGGCTGTGGAGTCCGTAAGCCAAACCTCTGGCTCCTCAATTTCCCCAACTCCAACTCCACAGCACTGGTCACTACTGAGCATGGACATAAAATGCAGCACAGATTCATCACAACTAAAAGACGAGATCCTTAGATCAGGAACAGAACAGACATTTATAGGACACTTCATAACTTTACCAAATTATTATGAAAACATTTACAGCACATCCTGCATTGTACTACTGTACCCAATTTATTATATATTTTAGAAGTCGTCCATTTTATACCGACACCAACACCAACAAATTGAACACAGACTCCACAACTCCGGTTATTCATTGTCTTCCAGTTAATATAATACAAAAATGTTTTTGTTGTTTTTTTTTAATAAACATTAGTTTGTGGAGGTTTACCCTATAGGCTGACAAGTTTGTACATCTTACAACCATTTCAAAGTCTAAAACGCGGTGTTAGTTTTAACTTTAAGCTTCTTTGTCTTCTGTATCAGTTCTAACACAGCTATTAATCTATAGTAATTATTAGTTTACATAAAATCACGGCATCGGTTTTTATTATGAAGCCAAAAATAACTTTTTAGTTCTTTTAAATTTGATCAGATATACCATATATCATTAAAATACAGCAAAAAATTCTAAAAAATTCTGCTTTCCCTTTTTAGCCTCTCTGCTTGGCCTGTCTCGGAGGTCATAGTTGGTTAAGGGGGGTAATATAGATGGAGTTGGCCCATCTAATTTGGACCCCCCACAACCCCCCTGGCTTCCTGAAAGCTATCCAGAGGCTGAGAGCCTAACAGAAAGCAGGTGTCCTAAATTAGCTGGGGGATGGGAGAGAGGGGGCTTTGTGGAGGTAGGAAATTTGAGGAAAGCTATGGTTAACTCTTGTTTAACTTGGTACGGTCTTGTAAATACATTTGCATCTAGGTTAATAAATAATAATGCGGCAAAGGATGCACAAGGACTAGGTGTATGACTGTCTGGTGCATAGTAAGACTATGAATAGCAAAAGACTTACACTAGAAATATGAAGATACCAGGTGTGTCAGTGCAGAGGACATCTGTTTGTTAGAAGTGCAGCACAAGATTAATCATTGGATTATTATGTATCTGCATTAAAAATGTAAAACCTACATTGATAAACACATAAATTGTAGCTAATGCCACACATTAGGGGCCATTTATAGTAGATGAAGATAGGGAAAACAATTGCTTATTTCTCGATTATTGTCTGGTCTAAGCAGGCCAGCAGTCACCCCCAAAAAAATATTTGTTGGGTGAAATGATTTTTAAGATTGCTGCAAAGAACAACAATATTTTGTATGAGCAGATTGATCGTTCTGAATGCACGGTGATGTCGGCCTGTCAAAATGTAGCTGGTCAGCTGCCGTTTAACCTCAATGCGCAGCTTTCTAGTATTGTCAGAGAAACATGATGATTTAGTCTGGACAGACAACAGTATAATGTGTATAGAGACCTCTGGACTCTCAACTCGCATATGATGTCAGGGAAAGAAGGATTGGGCTTGTGGGATTTCAATCCTTTTGTTTCTGTGAGACATAAGCCAGAGATCCCTGCACTTAGGATATGTGGACATGGAGTATTTTTCAGATAGTGAAAAACAACAAATTTTCCAGTAGAAACAACTTCAAGAAACAATCCTAAACAATTTTTAAGATCTTTTTTTAAGCTTTTGGAAGAACTTTTTACATGATGCAGTTTTTTTTTTCTTTCTAGCTTTTTGATTTTTCAGCGCCTAGAAGTGACGTGGAGTTTTTTTTTCCCACTAAGCGTTGAAAACCTAAAAATCTCAATATGCTGAACATATGAACTAAAAAAATGGTTTTACGATACAAATAAGTAAAAAATAGGTAGAGTCTTTTGATTGATTTTTTTTCAGACAGTTTTGGAGCTGACCCGATTAAAAAAAAAAAAACTCCTCAAAAGACTCTGTGTGCAGAGATACAATTATAACACAAATTGAAAACATCCATTCTTAGCTGAGCCAAGTATGGGGGAGTCAGGAGCAGGGACGGTTTTAGAAAAAGAGGGGCCCTGGGCAAAAGTTTAAAATAGGGCCCCTAATGCTAACATATTGCTCCATCAGACGGAAACATTTTGGTTGTATTTACATGTGCTGAGTTCAGACCGCTAAACGAGCATGATCAATATTGAAGTAGGGCAACACTGTGGCTCAGTGGTTAGCACTACAGCCTTACAGCACTGGGTTCCTTGGTTCAAATCCAACCAAGGACAACATCTGCAAGGAGTTTGTGTTTTCTACCCGTGCTTACATGGGTTTGCTCCCACACTCCAAAGACATACTGATAGGGAATTTAGATTATGAGCCCCAATGGTAACAGTGTCAATAATGTCTGTAAAGAGCTGTGAAATGGCACTATATACAGTGGGTACGGAAAGTATTCATACCCCTTTAAATTTTTCACTTTTTGTGTCATTGCAGCCATTTGATAAATTTAAAAAAAATCATTTTTTCTCATTAGTGTACACTCTGCACCCCAGCCTGCACCTTGCCTGAAAAAAACAGAAATGTAGTAATTTTTTGCAAATGTATTAAAAAAGAAAAACTGAAATATCACATGGTCATTAAGTATTCAGACCCTGTGCTCAGTATTGAGTAGAAGCACCCTTTTGAGCTAGTAAATTCATAAGTCTTCTTGGAAATGATGCAAGTTTTTCACACCTGGATTTGGGGATCCTCTGCCATTCATCCTTGCAGATCCTCCCTAGTTCCGTTAGGTTGGATGGTGAATGTTGGTGGACAGCCATGTTCAGGTCTCTCCAGATATGCTCAATTGGGTTTAGGTCAGGGCCCTGGCGGAGCCAGTCAAGAATGGTCACAGAGTTGACCTGAAGCCGCTCGTTTGTTATTTTAGCTGTGTGCTTAGGGTCATTGTCTTGTTGGAAGGTGAACATTCGGCCAAGTCTGAGGTCCAGAGCACTCTGTAAGAGTTTTTCATCCAGGATATCTCTGTATGTGGCCGCCTTCATATTTCCTTCAATAACAACCAGTCATTCTGTCCCTTCAGCTGAAAAACACCCCCATAGCAAGATGCTGCCACCACCATGTTTCACTATTGGGATTGTATTGGGCAGGTGAGGAGCAGTGCCTGGTGTTCTCCACACATACCGCTTAGAATTATCACCAAAAAGGTGTATCTTCGTCTCATCAGACCAGAGAATCTTATTTCTCATAGTCTGTTAGTCCATCATGTGTTTTTTTGCAAACTCTATGCGGGCTTTCATATGTCTTGCACTAAGAATACATTTTAAAAAAAAGACCGTCACATCCAAACATAGACTAAGTGTGAACAGGTGCTGAACCTAGAGTCGCCAACTCGTATAAAGTCAAGTAAATAAGGCAGCACACTGCAGCGCCAAAACATGCAAACATGAGACACGAAAATTGAACTGCATTACTGCCATTTTTATGCGTTAAACGCTCTCATTTTTCAGATTTCTAGTGCAGTAATGCAGTTCAATTTTCGTGTCTCATGTTTGCATGTTTTGCCGCTGCAGTGTAGAAGTTTACATATATTATTTAAAAAGACACATACAGTATGCATGTTTTTCTCAATATCTAACATAAAATCAGAATACACCTTTCCCCTTTTAGGTCAGTTAGGATTACCATAATTATTAATATTTGCCAAATGCCAGAATAATGAATGAGAATGTTTTAAGGCATTTGTATTATTGCAAATTCTAATTACAAACATTTCATTAGTATTTGGTATTATTGCCCTTAAATTGATTGACTTGGGTCAAACGTTTGGGATATCCTTCCACAAGCTTCTCACAATAGTTGGTCAGAATTTGGGCCCATTCCTCCTGACAAAACTGGTGTAGCTAATCCAGGTTTTTAGGTCACCTTGCTCGCACCTGCCTTATCAGTTTTGCCCATAAATTTTCAATTGGATTGAAATCAGGGCTTTGTGATGGCAACTCCAAAACATTGACTTTGTTATCCTAAAGCCACTTTGTTACCATTTTGGCAGTATGCTTCGGGTCATTGTCCATTTGGAAGACCTATTTCCGCCCAAGCTTTAATTTTCTAGCTGATGTCTTGAGATGTTACTTTAGCATTGCCACATAATCTTCTTTTCTCATGATGCCATCTATTTTATGAAGTGTACCAGGCACTCCTGCAGCAAAACAACCCCACAACATGATGCTGCCACCCCCTGTGTTTCACAGTTGGGATGGTGTTCTTGCGCCTCCAAGCGTCTCACTTTTTCCTCTAAACGTAACAATGGTCCTTATGTCCAAAAAGTTAAATTTTAGTTTCATCAGACCACAGGACATGTCTCTAAAAATTAAAGGGAATCTGTCACCCCATTTTTCGCCTATAAGCTAAGGCCACCGCCATCAGGCGTACTTTATCTGCCCTGTTGAGGGCAGTGCTAAGTACTGCAGTCCGCAGGCTCCTAGAAAGGTCAGAGAGGCACTGCAGTACTATGCCCTGCCCTCAATAGAGCAGATAAAGTACGCCAGCACAGGAGCCGCGACAGGAAGCAAAGAAGAGGACGTCATCGTATGAAGATGGTAGGCGCTGGACCCGGGCCGCGACCCCCATCGGACCGGACCACATCGGGACCACCCCTGGGTGAATATAATCTATCTTCTTTTTCTTATCTTTCAGGTTACATCGGGGGCTTATCTACAGCATTATAGAATTCTGTAAAAAAGCCCCTGATGGCGGTGGCCTTAGCTTATAGGCGAAAAATGGGGTGACAGATTCCCTTTAACCCCTTCATGACCCAGCCTATTTTGCCCTTAATGACCTGGCCATTTTTTGCATTTCTGACCAGTGTTCCTTTATGAGGTAATAACTCAGGAATGCTTCAACGGATCCTAGCGATTCTGAGATTTTTTTTTCGTGACATACTGGACTTCATGTTAGTGGTAAATTTAGGTCGATAATTTTTGCGTTTATTTGTGAAAAAAATGGAAAATTGTAAAAATGTCGCAATTTTCACATTTTGATTTTTTATTCTGTTAAACCAGAGAGTTATGTGACACAAAATAGTTAATAAATAACATTACCCACATGTCTACTTTACATCAGCACAATTTTGGAAACAACATTTTTTTTGCTAAGAAGTTATAAGGGTTAAAATTTGACCGGCAATTTCTCATTTTTACAAGAAAATGTACAAAACCCGTTTTTTTGGGGACCACCTCACATTTGAAGTGAGTTTGAGGAGTCTATATGGCTGATAATACCCAAAAGTGACACCATTCTAAAAACTGCACCCCTCAAGGTGCTCAAAACCACATTCAAGAAGTTTATTAACCCTTCAGGTGCTTCACAGCAGCAGAAGCAACATGGAAGGAAAAAATGAACATTTAACATTTTAGTCACAAAAATGATCTTTTGGCAACATTTTTTTATTTTCCCAAGGGTAAAAAGAGAAATTGGACCCCAAAAGTTATTGTACAATTTGTTCTGAGTACGCCGATACCCCATATGTGGTGGAGAACCACTGTTTGGGCGCACGACAGGGCTCGGAAGGGAAGGAGCGCCATTTGACTTCTTGAATGAAAAATTGGCTCCAATCTTTAGCGGACACATGTTGCGTTTGGAGAGCCCCTCTGTGCCTAAAGATTGGAGCTCCCCCACAAGTGACCCCATTTTGGAAACTAGACCCCCCAAGGAACTTATCTAGATGCATAGTATGCACTTTGAAACCCCAGGTGCTTCACAAATTGATCTGCAAAAATTAAAAAGTACTTTTTTTTCACAAAAATTTCTTTTAGCCTCAATTTTTTCAATTTCTCATGGACAACAGGATAAAATGGATCCTAAAATTTGTTGGGCAATTTATCCTGAGTACAGCAATACCTCACATGTGGGGGTAAACCACTGTTTGGGCACACAGAGAGGCTCTGAAGGGAACTTAACGCCATTTAACTTAACGCCATTTACGGACACAGGGCCGTATTTGCCACTAGGCACTTGAGGGCAGGTGCCTAGGGCGGCAGGATGAGGGGGCGCATTTGAGCAAGGTTTTTTTTTTTCCTTTTTTTTATAAAGTCCGGGGTCAAGCGCCCGCCCTCCCTCCCGCCCCATCCCTGAAGACTTCATACTCACCCTCCTCCAGCGGTGCCTGCTGCAACTCCATCTCAGCGCCGGAGATGGACGCATATTCATCACCTTAATGAGCGGTACCATGTGACCGCTCATACAGGAAGGAAGACGCTGCAGAGATGCAGTTCTGTGCCACGCAGTGAGAGAAAGGTGAGTATGACAGGTGAGGAGGATGGGGAACCTTGCACACAGGGTGGGAGGATGGCGGGAGCCGTGCACACAGGGTGGGAGGATGGGAGAGCCATGCACACAGGGTGGGAGGATGGGGGAGCCATGCACACAAGGTGGGAGGGTGGGGGAGCCATGCCTACAGGGTGGGAGGGTGGGGGAGCCATGCACACAGGGTGGGAGGGTGGGGGAGCCATGCACACAGGGTGGGAGGGTGGGGAAGCCATGCACACAGGGTGGGAGGGTGGGGAAGCCATGCACACAGGGTGGGAGGGTGGGGAAGCCATGCACACAGGGTGGGAGGGTGGGGAAGCCATGCACACAGAGTGGGAGGGTGGGGGAGCCGAGCCATGCATACAGGGTGGGGGAGCCATGCATGCAGGATGGGAGAATGGGGGAGCCATGCATACAGGGTGGGAGGATGGGGGAGCGGAGCCATGCATACCGGGTGGGGGAGCCATGCATACAGGATGGGAGGATGGGGGAGCCATGCATATAGGATGGGAGGATGGGGGAGCCATGCATACAGGGTGGGAGGATGGGGGAGCCATGCATACAGGATGGGAGGATGGGAGAGCCATGCATACAGGATGGGAGAATGGGGGAGCCGTGCACACAGGATGGGAGGATGGGGGAGCCGTGCACACAGGGTGCGAGGGTGGGGGAGCCATGCATACAGGGTGGGAGGATGGGGGAGCCATGCATACAGGGTGGGGGAGCCATGCATGCAGGATGGGAGAATGGGGGAGCCATGCACACAGGGTGGGAGGATGGGGGAGCCATGCATACAGGATGGAGGAACCATGAATACAAGATGGTAGGATGGGGGAGCCATGCATACAGGGTGGGAGGATGGGGGAGCCATGCATACAGGGTGGGAGGATGGGGAGCCATGCATACAGGATGGAGGAACCATGCATACAAGATGGCAGGATAGGGGGAGCCATGCATACAGGGTGGGAGGATGGAGAGCCATGCATACAGGGTGGGAGTATGGGGGAGCCATGCATACAGGATGGGGGAACCATGCATACAGGGTGGTAGGATGGGGGAGCCGAGCCATGCATACAAGATGGGAGGATGGGGGAGCCGAGCCATGCATACAAGATGGGAGGATGGGGGAGCCGAGCCATGCATACAAGATGGGAGGATGGGGGAGCCGAGACATGCATACAAGATGGGAGGATGGGGGAGCCGAGCCATGCATACAAGATGGGAGGATGGGGGAGCCGAGCCATGCATACAAGATGGGAGGATGAGGGAGCCTAGCCATGCATACAAGATGGGGGAACCGAGCTATGCATACAGGATGGGAGGATGGGGGACATGTATGTGGAAACAGTATTGGGGAATGGGGGGCATGTATGAGAAAACAGTATGGGGGAATGGGGGGCATATATGAGGAAACAATATGGGGGGATGGGTGCAGACAGTATGGAGAGTGAACAAGGAAATGTGTGTGGACACAGTATGAGTAGCGATGTGAAAAATGGATGTGGACAGAGTACGGGGAGTGAGGGTGATGGGATGTGTGCAGACAAAGTATGGGGAGTCAGGTGAGCAGGCAGTATAGAAAGTGAGGGGGTAAATATATGAGGAGACAAGATGGTGAACAGGGGGATGTGAGAGGAGACAGTATGAGGAGAGAGGGGAATAGTGTGAGGAGACAGTATGGGGGCAGAAAAGTGAGTGGGCACAGAATAGAAACTGAGTAGTGGGGGTGTAGCATGGAGGGACAGTGTAAGGGCACAGCCAGGAGGGGACAGTATACCAAGGAGGGGGAGTGTGATGAGAGAGTGCAGTATAAATACTGAGCCCTATAGGGGGACACAGTGTGAGAGGACAATGTGAAGAGGGGGGCCGGTATGGAAAGGAGAGGTCAGTGTGAAGAGTATGTACCATAAGAGGGACAGTCTGGGGGTCATATTTTGTGCAGACAATATAGTGAGGGGCAATTTTTTTTATTCAGGAGCATTGTAATGACACTTGTATCTTTAAGGGCGTCATGTGGAGATTTTCTGCAAAAGAGCGGAGAAGATGTAAGTCTGCAGAGACGGCTGTGGATGAGAAAACTCATCATGGGATCTGGACAATATGAAGAAAAGAAGAACGGCTCCAGAGGCAACGTCATCTATAAGGTACCTTGATATACATGTTATTTGTGATACTGACTAATTCTCATGTTTTTATTTATGTTAGGAGCATTAAAGGGGATGTCCAGGTTTGTGATGAGTCTGCAGTAATTCCTTGTGACTGCACACTTCTTAATTCTCACAGTGCTCACTGCACGCTGTCAGGATTCTCTCGTGCTGGGGATTTACATTAATGCGGTCACATGCTGACTAGACATATGTGGCCTCCGTCAATGAAAATGAACTGAGCGAGGCCAGGCACGTCTAGTCAGAATGAGGTCAGAAGTATACAAATCACATACTTGTGCTGACATGACTGTCCACCGGCAAGGGAGAATCCTAAAAGTATGCAGTGCATTCGTTGTGAGAATTCAGAAGCCTGCGATGTCAGGATTCAGCTCTGCAGGTTCCAGTAGTCGTCACATGGACACTTCACTCATATGCGACTTTCATACTTATGGTCCTGGAACAACAAGCTTCTCTTCTGCTTCTCTGTTTTTCACTGAACATTGACAGCATTAGGGAGAGGAGCTCGTGGGTACATGACTAAGTGTGGAAATCGCATATGTCCTGTGGGGTTAGGGCACCAAAATGAATTCTTGCCCCTGGTGCCAGAAACCCTAGATACACTTCTGCCGGTATGCCACTGCGAGCGGTGATTACCGGGTACGGTGGAGGCATGTCTGTGCACAGGCAGTGAGGCAGGGACTGAGGGTGTGCACAGAGAGAATGGAGATCCGGAGACTGCTCGTCCCAGTCTACGCTGTAGCCTGGAGCCTTATTATCATAGGAATATGTCACTTAATAAATTGTTTTCCTAAAGCTTTATAGTGCAGTTTTAGGTCAGAGAGGGATGGTTAGGGATGAGCTAGGAAGGTGCAGGGACAAGTAATGATGGCTACTTGCGGACATGTGCGGCACTTGCGGTTTTGCACTTGTGGTGATACAAAGAACACTGCTAGCAGTGTTTTTTTCCATTGCTGCAAGTACCGCATTTGCCAGATCGCGGCAAAACCGCTAGTGCCGCACATGTCCGCAAGTCCCATAGGGAATGATTGAGGCCGAACGCAGTGTTGCCATAAGTGATCCTTTACGTGGCAGATGCGGAAAAACTGCCGATCTGCTGCAAAAGGCTACTTTCACATCAGAGATTTATGGCAAAGTCACTGCCGATGGTGTCATATTCACCAAAGGGGGAGAGAGCACTAAATGTGCCTAGGGCAGCAAAAACTCTAAATACGGCCCTGAGCGGACACCATGTCGCGTTACACCATGTCGCGTTTGGAGAGCCCTTGTTTGCCTAAACATTGGAGCTCCCCCACAAGTGACACCATTTTGGAAACTAGATCCCCCAAACAACCTATCTAGATGCATAGTGAGCACTTTGAATCCCCAGGTGCTTCACAAATTGATCCGTAAAAATGAAAAAGTACTTTTGTTTTCACAAAAAAATTATTTTAGCCTCAGTTTTTTAATTTTCACATGGGTAACAGGATAAAATGGATCCTAAAATTTGTTGGGCAATTTCTCCTGAGTACACCGATACATCACATGTGGGGGTAAACCACTGTTTGGGCACACGGCAGGGCTTGGAAGGGAAGGAGTGCCATTTGACTTTTTGAATGAAAAATTAGCTCCAATCGTTAGTGGACACCATGTCTCGTTTGGAGAGCCCCGTGTGCCTAAACATTGGAGCTCCCCCACATGTGACCCCATTTTGGAAACCAGACCCCCCAAGGAGCTAATCTAGATGTGTGGAGAGCACTTTGAACCCCCAAGTGCTTCACAGAGCCGTGAAAATAAATCATTTTTCTTTCCTCAAAAATTATTTTTTAGCCTACAATTTTTTTATTTTCACAAGGGTAACAGGAGAAATTGGACCCCAAAAGTTGTCCAGTTTGTCCTGAATACGCTGATACCCCATATGTGGGGGGGGGGGGGGAACCACTGTTTGAGCACACGTCGGGCCTCGGAAGGGACGTAGTGACGTTTTGGAATGCAGACTTTGGTGGAATGGTCTGCGGGCGTCATGTTACGTTTGCAGAGCCCCTGATGTGCCTAAACAGTAGAAACCCCCCACAAGTGACCCCATTTTGGAAACTAGAACCCCCAAGGAACTTATCTAGATGTGTGGTGAGCACTTTGAACCCCCAAGTACTTCACAGAAGTTTATAACGCAGAGCCATGAAAATAAAAAATCATTTTTTTCCCACAAAAATAATTTTTTAGCCCCCATTTTTTTTATTTTCTCAAGGGTAATAGGAGAAATTAGACCCCAAAGTTGTTGTGCAATTTTTCCTGAGTACGCTTATGCCCCATATGTTTGGGTAAACCACTGTTTGGGCGCACGTCGGGGCTCGGAAGGGAGGGAGCACCATTTGACTTTTTGAACGCAAGATTGGCTGGAATCAATGGTGGCGCCATGTTGCGTTTGGAGACCCCTGATGTGCCTAAACAGTGGAAACCCCTCAATTCTAACTCCAACACACACCCCTAATCCCAACTCTAGCCATAACCCTAATCACAACCGTAATCCCAATGCCCCCCTAACCACAACCCTAGCCCCAACACACGCCTAACCCTAATCCCAACCCTAAACATAACCCTAACCACAAGCCTAACCCTAACACCAACACACCCCTAACCCTAATCTTAACCCTATTTCCAACGCTAACCCTAATTCCAACCCTAACTCTAATTCCAACCCTAACGCTATGTGCCCCCGTTGCGGATTCGTGTGACGATTTTTCCGCACCGTTTTTTAAAAATCTGCAGGTAAAAGGCACTGTGTTTTACCTGCGGACTTACCGTGGATTTCCAGTGTTTTTTGTGCGGATTTCACCTGCGGGTTCCTATTGAGGAACAGGTGTAAAATGCTGTGGAATCCACACAAAGAATTGACATGCTGCGGAAAATACAACTCAGTGTTTCCGTGCGGTATTTTCCGCACCATGGGCACAGCGGATTTGGTTTTCCATAGGTTTACATGGTACTGTAAAACTGTGGAAAACTGCTACGAATCCGTAGCGGCCAATCCGCTGCGGATCCATAGCCAAATCCGCACCGTGTGCATATAGCCTAATTCTAACCCTAATTCTAACCCTAACCCTAATTGCAACCCTAATTCTAACCGTAACCCTCCACACCCTGGGAACCATAAAATTGTTAAAAAAAAAAGAATTAAAATAAAAAATAATGATATTCTCACCTTTCGGCATCCTCGGCAGTCTTCCCGCTCCTCGCGATGCTCCCGTTCCCAGTAATGCATTGCGAGAATGACCTGTGAAGACGTAGCGGTCTCGCAAGATCGCTACGTCATCTGGGGTCATTGCCGCTAGGCATTATTGGGAACGGATTCATCGCGAGGAGCGGGAAGACTGCCGGGGACACCGGAAGGTGAGAATATCACGATTTTTTATTTTTTTAGTTATTTTTAACATTAGATCTTTTTACTATTGATGCTGCATAGGCAGCATCAATAGTAAAAAGTTGGTCACACTTGTCAAACACAATGTTTGACAATTGTGACCAACCTGTCAATCAGTTTTCCAAGTGATGCTACAGATCGCTTGGAAAACGCTAGCATTCTGCAAGCGAATTACGCTTGTAAAACGCTAGTGTTTAGCGGGAAAAGTTTTTCCCGTGGCAGGGAGTTCCGGAATTGCCGCAAAAATTTCCGCAGCAATTCCGGACTTGTGCACATAGCCTTAATCTGTTTAGACGTTTTTCTGGGCTCTTTTGTTACCATTCGTATTATCCGTCTCTTTGATTTGTCATCAATTTTCCTCTTGCGGCCACATCCAGGGAGGTTGGCTACAATCCAATGGATCTTAAATTTCTGTGCAACAGTAGTCACAGGAACATCAAGCTGCTTGGAGATGGTCTTATAATTTTTACCTTTTAACATGTTTGTCTATATTTTTCTTTCTAATATCCTGAGACAACTCTTTCCTTCGCTTCCTCTGGTCCATGTTGAGTGTGATACACACCATGTCACCAAACAGCACAGTGAGTATCTGTAGCCGTATATACAGGCCCACTCACTGATCCCAAGATTGTAGACACCTCTGATGCTAGTTAGTGGACACACCTTGATTTAACATGTCCCTTTTGTCACATTATTTTCAGGGGTACCATAATTTCTGTCCAGGCCTGTTTCATGACTTTTATTTAAAAAAAATTAAGTGGAAGTATGGTTGAAAAGCAATGTCTGACTTTCATTAGTTCATTTTCATAGATCTTTTAGTTATTATTGCTTTTGTCAGATTCAAGTTATTACTGTTACCATTGTGGGTTTTTCTGTCATTAATCGAGGAGTACCAACAATTTTGACCATGTGTGTAACATATCGGAGAAGAGAGAAATAGGGTTGCCCGAACCCACCTGATTCCTCTGCTATCCCCGGGCCCTTCTGATCTGTCCCCCGGCCTTCCGTGTCGTCTTCCTGGAATAAAATGGCAGGCACAGGTGCACAGTGCCCACCGGGATCTGCCGGCAGGTACCCGGCGACAATAGGGAATTTTTCCTATTTCTTCCCTTTAATCACTGTGATAGACCCTATCACAGTGATCAAAGTAAAAAAAAAAAAAAAAACTGTAAATCAAATCTGGGGCTCAAGTCCTTTTTGGAAGTGCATTGAACAGCAAGGTGGATTGCAGCTGAGGGGAAAAAGAAAAAAAATAAATCTTTAAATCTTCAGCTTAACGAGTGTGAACGAGCTGAGTGTGACCTGAGCGTAAGTGTGAACGGCTGTAAGTGTGACTTGTGATTCAGTGACTTTGGATTCAGGGAGTTTCCAAGGGAGGAATTACTGAATTGCTGTCTGTATTTTATTAATACTTTGCATTTGTTTTTTTTGTTTCTTTTTATTTAACGGTTCTGTCTGGTGCAATCCCCATTAGGAAATGTGCTGAACTATTGTTAATGCCATCCAGTGCACATCTTGCCACATGTATGCAGTCCTTGATCAGCCGGTTGAGGGTGCATACTGCTGTGCGAGATGTGAGCACGTTGTGCATTTGGAAGCCCAGATTCTAGATCTAAATGTGCAGCTGGCAACACTGAGATCCATTGATAACATGGAAAGGAGTCTTCTGCTCACTGAGCAGACGCTCAATGGGATAGATGAGGCGGGGGATGGTAGGATGGAGCTGCAGGACAGTGAAGTAGCAAGCTGGGTGACAGGTAGAAGGCCGGGTAGAGGGAAGAGTGCCAGGGAGGCTAGTCCTGATTTGGCACAGCCCAATAAGTTTGCTAAGTTGGCAGATGAGGGGGCTGCCAGTACAGGGGTAGCACTGCTGCAGCAAGGCATGTCCTCTGAAAGCCGGAGGAGTGACTGCTCCAGTAAAGAGGGAAATAGGAGAGCAGGGCAGGCCAGACAGGTGCTGGTAGTGGGGGACTCAATTATTAGGGGAACAGATAAGGCAATCTGTCACAAAGACAGGGATCGTCGAACGGTGTGCTGCCTACCTGGCGCTTGAGTCCGACACATCGCTGATCGGGTGGACAGATTACTGGGAGGGGCTGGTGAGGACCCAGCGGTCATGGTGCACATTGGCACAAATGACAAAGTTAGAGGTAGGTGGAAGGTCCTTAAAGATGATTTCAGGGAATTAGGCTGCAAGCTGAAAGCAAGGACCTCCAACGTAGTATTTTCCGAAATACTACCTGAACCACGTGCCACGCCAGGGAGGCAACGGGAGATTAGGGAGGTTAATAAGTGGCTTCAGAATTGGTGTAGGAAGGAGGGGTTTTGGTTCCTGCAGAACTGGGCCGACTTCTCAGTTGGCTACAGGCTCTACGCTAGGGACGGGCTGCACCTCAACGGGGAGGGTGCAGCTGTGTTGGGGGAGAAAATGGCTAGAAGGTTGGAGGAGTGTTTAACCCCTTCCTGACCTTTGACGCCACGTAGGCATGATGAAAGTCGGTGCCAATCCAACCTGTGACGTCTGTGTGGCGTCATGGAGGGATCGCGTCCCTGCAGATCGGGTGAAAGGGTTAACTCCAATTTCACCCGATCTGCAGGGACAGGGGGAGTGGTACTTCAGCCCAGGGAGGGTGGCTTCACCCCCCCATGGCTACGATCGCTCTGATTGGCTGTTGAAAGTGCAACAGCCAATCAGAGCAATTTGTAATATTTCACCTGTGAAAAGTGGTGAAATATTACAATCCAGCCATGGCCGATGCTGTAATATCATCGGCCATGGCTGGAAACACTGATCTGCCCCACCGCCACCGATCTCCTCCCCAGTCCTCCGTTCTGTGGTCCGCTCCCCTCCATCCTCCTGTCCGCTCCCCCATCCTCCTGTCCGCTTCCTCGTACTCCGATCCCACCCGCCTGTGCTCCAATCCAACCCCCCTGTACTCCGATCCACCCCCCTGTGCTCCGATCCCCCCGTGCTCCGATCCACCCCCCGTGCTCCGATCCCACCCCCCGTGCTCCAATCTAACCCCCGTGCTCCGATCCACTCCCCATGCTCCGATCCACCCCCCTGTGCTCCGATCCACCCTCCGTGCTCCGATCCACCCTCCGTGCTCCGATCCAACCCCCCTGTGCTCCGATCCACCCCGTGCTCCGATACACTTCCCCCCGTGCTCTGATCCACCCCGCCGTGCTCCGATCCACCCCCCGCTCTCCCCCCACCTCATCATACTTACCGAGCCTCATAGTGTCTGTCCGTCTTCTCCATGGGCGCCACCATCTTCCAAAATGGTGGGCGCATGCGCAGTGCGCCCGCCGAATCTGTCAGGGGGCAGATTCGTTCCAGGTACATTTTGATCACTGTGATAAAACCTATCACAGTGATCAAAATAAAAAAAAATAGTAAATTAACCCCCCCCCTTTATCACCCCCATAGGTAGGGACAATAATAAAATAAAGAAAAAATATATATATTTTTCCACTAGGGTTAAGGTTAGAACTAGGGCTAGGGTTAGGGCTAGGGTTAGGGCTAGGGTAAGGCTATGTGCACACGTATTTTGGTCCTCTGCGGATTTTCCCACAGCGGATTTGATAAATCCGCAGTGCAAAACCGCTGCGGATTTATCGCAGTTTTTCTGCGGATTTCACTGCGGTTTTACAATTGCGGTTTTCTATTGGAGCAGTTGTAAAACCGCGGCAGAATCTGCAGACAGAAGTGACATGCTGCGGAATATAAACCGCTGCGTTTCCACACAGTTTTTTCCGCAGCATGTGCGCAGCATTTTTTGTTTCCCATAGGTTTACATTGAACTGTAAACTCATGGGAAACTGCTGCGGACCCGCAGCTGCGGAAACGCTGTGGATCCGCAGCGTTTTCCGCAGCGTGTGCACATACCCTTAGAATTAGGCTATGTGCACATGGTGCGGATTTGGCTGCAAATCCGCAGCGGATTGGCCGCTGCGGATTCGTAGAAGTTTTTCATCAGGTTTACAGTTCCATGTAAAGCTATGGAAAACCAAATCCGCTGTGCCCATGGTGCGGAAAATACCACGCGGAAACGCTACGTTGTATTTTCCGCAGCATGTTAATTCTTTGTGCGGATTCCGCAGCGTTTTACACCTGTTCCTCAATAGAAATCCACAGGTGAAATCCGCACAAAAAACACTGGAAATTCGCGGTAAATCCGCAGGTAAAACGCAGTGCCTTTTACCTGCGGATTTTTCAAAAATGGTGTAGAAAAAATCTCACACAAATCCGCAACATGGGCACATAGCCTTAGGGTTAGGGTTGGAATTAGAGTTAGGGTTGGAATTAGGGCTAGGGTTGGAATTAGGGCTAGGGTTGGAAATAGGGTTAAGGTTAGGCTTGTGGTTAGGGTTATGGTTAGGGGTGTGTTGGGGTTAGGGTTGTGGTTAGGGTTGTGATTAGGGTTGGGATTAGGGTTAGGGGTGTGTTGGGGTTAGGTGTGTGTTGGGGTTAGGGTTGTGATTAGGGTTATGGCTGGAGTTGGGATTAAGGTTAGGGGTGTGTTGGGGTTATGGTTGGAGTTAGAATTGAGGGGTTTCCACTGTTTAGGCACATACATCAGGCGTCACCAAACGCAACATGGCGCCACCATTGATTCCAGCCAATCTTGCGTTCAAAAAGTCAAATGGTGCTCCCTCCCTTCCGAGCCCCGACGTGCACCCAAACGGTGGTTTACCCCCACATATGAGGTACCAGCATACTCAGCACAAACTGGGCAACAACTATTGGGGTCCAATTTCTCCTGCTACCTTTGTAAAAATAAAAAACTGCTTGCTAAAACATCATTTTTGAGGAAAGAAAAATGATTTATTTTCACGGCTCTGCGTTGTAAACTTCTGTGAAGCACTTGGGGGTTCAAAGTGCTCACCACATATCTAGATAAGTTCCTTTGGGGGTTAAGTTTCCAAAATAGGGTCACTTGTGGGGGGTTTCTACTGTTTAGGCACATCAGGGACTCTGCAAATGCAACGTGACGCCTGCAGAACATTCCACAAAGTCTGCATTTCAAAACGTCACTACTTCCCTTCCGAACCCCGACCTGTGCCCAAACAGTGGTTTACCCCCACATATGGGGTAGCAGCATACTCAGGACAAACTGGACAACAACTTTTGGGGTCTAATTTCTCCTGTTACTCTTGTGAAAATAAAAAATTGCGGGCTAAAAAATAATTTTTGAGGAAAGAAAAATTATTTTTTATTTTCACGGCTCCGCGTTATAAACTTCTGTGAAGCACTTGGGGGTTTAAAGTGGTCACCGCACATCTAGATTAGTTTCATGGAAGGTCTAGTTTCCAAAATGGGGTCACCTGTGGTGGAGCTCAAATGTTTAGGCACACAGTGGCTCTCCAAATGCGACATGGTGTCCGCTAACGATTGGAGCAAATTTTTCATTCAAAAAGTCAAATGGCGCTCCTTCCCTTCCAAGCCTTGCCGTGTGCCCAAACAGTGGTTTAACCCCACATGTGAGGTATCGGTGTACTTAGGAGAAATTGCCCAATAAATTTTAGGATCCATTTTATACTGTTGCCCATGTGGAAATGAACAAATTGAGGCTAAAATAAATTTTTTGTGAAAAAAAAGTACTTTTTCATTTTTACGGATCAATTTGTGAAGCACCTGGGGGTTCAAAGTGCTCACTATGCATCTAGATAAGTTCTTTGGGGGTCTAGTTTCCAAAATGGGGTCACATGTTGGGGAACTCTAATGTTTAGGCACACAGGGGCTCTCTAAATGCGACATGGTGTCCGCTAACGATTGGAGGTAATTTTTCATTCAAAAAGTCAAATGGCGCTCTTTCCCTTCCGAGCCCTGCCGTGTGCCCAAACAGTGGTTTACCTCCACATGTGAGGTATCAATGTACTCAGGAGAAATTGCCCAATAAATTTTAGGATCCATCTTATCGTGTTGCCCATGTGGAAATTAACAAATTGAGGCTAAAAGAATTTTTTTGTGAAAAAAAAGTACTTTTTCATTTTTACGGATCAATTTGTGAAGCACCTGGGGGTTCAAAGTGTTCACTATGCATCTAGATAAGTTCCTTGGGGGGGTCTAGTTTCCAAACTATGGTCACATGTGGGGGAGCTCCAATGTTTAGGCACACAGGGGCTCTTCAAATGCGACATGGTGTTTTTTAACGATTGGAGCAAATTTTTCATTCAAAAGTCAAATGGCGCTCCTTCCCTTCCGAGCCTTGCCGTGTGCACAAACAGTGGTTTGTGACCACATATGAGGTATCGGTGTACTCAGGAGAACTTGCCCAACACATTTTAGGATCCATTTTATACTGTTGCCCATGTGGAAATGAATAAATTAAGGCTAAAATAAATTTTATGTGAATGTGGTTTTGAGCAACTTGAGGGGTGCAGTTTTTAGAATGGTGTCACTTTTAGGTATTTTCAGCCATATAGACCCCTCAAACTGATTTCAAATGTGAGGTAGTGCCTAAAAAAATTGGTTTTGTAAATTTTGTTGTAAAAATGAGAAATCACTGGTCAAATTTTAACCCTTATAACTTCCTAGCAAAAAAATATTTATTTCGAAAATTGTGCTGATGTAAAGTAGACATGTGGGTAATGTTATTTATTAACTATTTTGTGTCACATAACTCTCTGGTTTAACAGAATAAAAATTCAAAATTTGAAAATTACGAAATTTTTAAAATTTTCGCCAAATTTCCATTTTTTCCACAAATAAAAGCAAAAATTATCGACCTAAATTTACCACTAACATGAAGCCCAATATGTCACAAAAAAACAATTTCAGAACCACCAGGATCCGTTGAAGCGTTCCCGAGTTATTACCTCATAAAGGGACACTGGTCAGAATTGCAAAAAACGGCCAGGGCATTAAGGTCAAAATATGCTGGGTCATAAAGGGGTTAAACTAGGGATTGGGGGGGAGGGTATTCATTTTATAGGAGGGGAAGATAGTGCAGATAGAGACCTGGGCACAAATAAGGAAGATGGGGGTGGCGGTGGCATGGGGGGTGGGGTTAGAACAGTTAATAATTTAAGAAAGAATAGAGGTACAGAGAGGAACATCAAGTGCATGTATACTAATGTCAGAAGCCTTGCCAACAAAATGGACGAATTAGAATTAATGTTGTTGGAGCATAATTATGACATGGTGGGGATATCTGAAACGTGGCTGGATGAGAGCCATGACTGGGCTGTTAACTTGCAGGGTTATAGTCTGTTCAGAAATGACCGAATGGATAGGCGAGGGGGAGGGGTGTGTCTATATGTAAAATCGTCCTTAAAACCCATCCGGCGTGATAATATAGGTGAATCTAATGAAAATGTAGAGTCCCTGTGGGTGGAGATAAGGGAAGGGGGAAAAAATAATAAATTACTGATAGGGGTTTGTTATAAATCTCCAAAAATAATGGAAGCAATGGAGAATATCCTCGTAAAGCAAATAGATGAAGCTACGACTCAAGGGGAAGTCATTATTATGGGGGACTTCAACTACCCTGAAATAGATTGGGGAACGGAAATCTGCAGTTCCAGCAAAGGTAATCGGTTTTTGACAACTATGAGAGACAATTACCTTTCACAACTGGTTCAGGACCCAACAAGAAGGGGGGCACTGCTAGACCTAATATTAACCAACAGGCCAGACCGCATATCAAATATAAGGGTTGGGGGTCACTTGGGGAATAGTGATCACAAAATAATAAGTTTTCATGTATCCTTTAATAAGATGTGTAGTAGAGGGGTTACAAGGACACTAAACTTCAAGAGGGCAAATTTCCAACGTATGAGAGAGGATCTTGGTGCAATTAACTGGGACGATATCCTGAGACATAAAAATACCCAAAGAAAATAGGAGACATTTATTAGCATCCTGGATAGGACCTGTGCACAGTATATACTGTACGAGAATAAACATACTAGGTATAGGAGGAAACCAATATGGCTAAATAGAGCTGTAAGGGGTGCAATAAGTGACAAAAAAAAAGCATTTAGAGAATTAAAGGAAGTAGGTAGTGATGAGGCATTAAATAAATACAAAACATTAAATAAATTCTGTAAAAAGCAAATCAAGGCAGCAAAGATTGAGACAGAGAGACTCATTGCCAGAGAGAGTAAAAATAATCCCAAAATATTCTTTAACTGCGTAAATAGTAAGAAACTAAAAAATGATAGTGTTGGCCCCCTTAAAAATAGTCTGGGTGAAATGGTGGATGAGGATGAGGAAAAAGCCAGTATGCTAAATGACTTTTTTTCATCAGTATTTACACCAGAAAATCCCATGGCAGACAAAATGACTAGTGATAAAAATTCCTCATTAAATGTCACCTTAAACCAGCAGGAAGTACGTCGGCGTCTAAAAATCACTAAAATTGACAAATCTCCGGGCCTGGATGGGATACACCCCCGAGTACTGCAGGAACTAAGTACAGTCATTGATAGACCATTATTTTTAATCTTTAAAGACTCCATAATAACAGGGTCTGTACCACAGGACTAGCGTATAGCAAATGTGGTGCCAATATTCAAAAAGGGGACAAAAACTGAACTCGGTAATTATAGGCCAGTAAGCTTAACCTCTACTGTGGGTAAAATCCTGGAGGGCATTCTAAGGGATGCTATACTGGAGTATCTGAAGAGGAATAACCTCATGACCCAGTATCAGCATGGGTTTACTAGGGACCGTTCATGTCAGACTAATCTGATCAGCTTCTATGAAGAGGTAAGTTCCGGACTGGACCAAGGGAACCCAGTGGACGTATTGTATATGGACTTTTCAAAAGCTTTTGATACGGTGCCACACAAAAGGTTGATACATAAAATGAGAACAATGGGGATAGGGGAAAATATGTGTAAGTGGGTTAAGAGCTAGCTCAGGGATAGGAAACAAAGGGTGATTATTAATGGAGCACACTTGGACTGGGTCGCGGTTAGCAGTGGGATACCACAGGGGTCAGTTTTGGGCCCTCTTCTTTTTAACATATTTACTAATGACCTTGTAGGGGGCATTCAGAGCAGAATTTCAATATTTGCAGATGACACTAAACTCTGCAGGGTAATCAATACAGAGGAGGACATTTTATATTACAGGATGATTTATGTAAACTAGAAGCTTGGGCTTATAAATGGCAAATGAGCTTTAATGGGGATAAATGTAAGGTCATGCACTTGGGTAGAAGTAATAAGATGTATAACTATGCGCTTAATTCTAAAACTCTGGGCAAAACCGTCAATGAAAAAGACCTGGGTGTATGGGTGGATGACAAACTCATGTTCAGTGACCAGTGTCAGGCAGCTGCTACAAAGGCAAATAAAATAATGGGATGCATTAAAAGAGGCATAGATGCACATGAGGAGAACATAATTTTACCTCTATACAAGTCAGTAGTTCGACCACACTTAGAATACTGTGCACAGTTCTGGTCTCCGGTGTATAAGAAAGACATAGCTGAACTACAGCGGGTGCAGAGAAGAGCGACCAAGCTTATTAGAGGACTGGGGGGTCTGCAGTATCAAGATAGGTTATTACACTTGGGGCTATTTAGTTTGGAAAAACGAAGACTAAGGGGTGATCTTATTTTAATGTATAAATATGAGGGGACAGTACAAATACCTTTCTGATGATCTTTTTCATCATAGACCTGAGACAGGAACAAAGGGGCATCCTCTACGTCTGGAGGAAAGAAGGTTTAAGCATAATAACAGATGCGGGTTCTTTACTGTAAGAGGAGTGAGACTATGGAACTCTCTGCCGTATGATGTTGTAATGAGTGGAGTGATTCATTACTTAAATTTAAGAGGGGACTGGATGCCTTTCTTGAAAAGTATAATGTTGCAGGGTAAATATACTAGATTCCTTGATAGGGCGTTGATAATGTTTGACAAGTGTGGCCAACTTTTTACTATTGATGCTGCCTATGCAGCATCAATACAAAAAAGATCTAATGTTAAAAATAATAAAAATTAAAAAATCATGATATTCTCACCTTCCGGCATCCCTCGCAGCCTTCCCGCTCCTCGTGATGCTCCCGTTCACAATAATGCCTAGCAGCAATGACCACAGATGACGTAGCAGTCTTGCGAGACCGCTACGTCATCATAGGTCATTGCTTCAAAGCATTATTGGGAACGCGAGCATCACGAGGAGCGGGAAGACTGCCAAGGACGCCGGAAGGTGAGAATATCACGATTTTTTATTTTAATTCTATTTTTTTTAACAATTATATGGTTCTCAGGGCCTGGAGGAGAGTCTCCTCTCCTCCACCCAGGCTACCAACCGCACATGATCCTCTTTCTTCCCGCATGGTGGGCATAGCCACATGCAGAAAGTAAGCGGATCAATGCATTCCTATGTGTGCGGAATCCCCGCGATTCCTCACAAAGAATGAACATGCTGCGTTTTTTTCCGGAATGCGATTCGGCTGCGGAAAAAAAATGCAAAATGTGCACAAAAATTGCGGATTGCATTCTAATAATAGGATGCTTAATGTATGCGGGTTTTTTCACGGTTTTATCGCGTTTTTATAACGAAAAACTGCGAAAAATCATGAACGTGTGCACACAGCCTTCTAATGGTGTCAATTTTGGGTACTTTCTGTCATATAGACCACTCAACGTCATTTCAAATGTGATGTGGTCCCTAAAAAAAATGGTTTTGTAAGTTTTGTTAGAAAAATGAGAAATTGCAGCTCAACGTTTAACCCTTATAACTTCCTAACAAAAAAATATGTTTCAAAAATTGTGCTGATGTAAAGTAGACATGTGGGAAATGTTATTCATGAACTGTTTTGTTTGACATAACTCTGATTTAAGGGCACAAAAATTAAAATTTCAAAATTTTCAAAATTTTTCCCATATTTCCATTTTTTTCCCATAAATAAACCAAGTCATATCAAATAAATTTTACCACTATCATGAAGTACAATATGTCACAAAAAAAAACAATCTCAGAATCAGTGGAAGCATTCCATAGTTATTACTATACTAGATGGTGGCCCGATTCTAACGTATCGGGTATTCTAGAATATGTAAGTAGTATATAGCACAGGCTACGTACTATATTGCACATCAACATAGTATATAACAGAGCTACGTAGTATGTAACACAGCGTACGTAGTATATAGCAGAGCTAGGTAGTATATAACATAGCCACGTAGTGTATTGCACAGCTACGTAGTGTATTGCACAGGCACGTAGTATATTGGTCAGCCACGTAGCATATAGCAGAGCCATGTAGTATATAACACGTCGTATATCGTAGTATATTGCACTGCCATGTAGAATATATCAGAGCCACGTAGTATATTGCACAGTCGACGTAGTATATAACAGAACCGACACAGCCACATAGTATATTGCACAGCTACGTAGTATATAGCACAGAGCACGTAGTATATTGCACAGCCAGGTAGTATATTGGACAGTCACGTTGTATATTGCCCAGCTACATCGTATATAGCATAGAGATGTAGTATGTAACAGAGCCCACGCAGTATGTAAGCAATGTGTGCACTATATGCGTGGTTAAAAAATAAACATATACTCACCTTCCGAAGACCCCTTGAAGTCCTTGCGCCTGTGTGCGGTGCACGCGGCAGCTTACGGTCCCAGGGTTGGTATGAGCGCAGGACCTGTGATGACGTCGCAGTCACATAACCGTGACGTCATGGCAGGTCCTTCTCGCATAGCATCCTTGGCACCAGAACCTGCCGCTTGCACTGCCGAGGACAGCAGGCGACATCGGATGGTGAAAATCACTTTTTTTTTAAATTATTATTATTATTTGTAACATTAGATCGTTTTACTATTGATGCTGCATACGCAGCATCAATAGTAAAAAGTTGGTCGCACAGGGTTAATAGCAGCGTTAACGGAGTGCATTACACCGCGGTCCGTTAACTCTGGCATGAACCCTGTGTGAGCGCTGACTGCAGGGCAGTAAAGCAGCGGCCATTTCGCTGCCAGACTATGGCCGTCGCTGATTGGTCATAGACATTTTGCCACAACCAATCAGCAACTTGGATTTCCATGACAGAGGCCGCGACCAATGAATATCCGTGACAGACAGAAAGACAGACAGAAAGAAAGACAGACAGAAAGGCAGACAGACAGACTCAAGTGATCCTTAGACAATTATATAGTAGATAAAGTGATACTGGTCAGAATTGTAAAATTTCGCTTGATCAAGGTCAAAAGGTCAAAATTGGCTTGGTCACTAAGGGGTTAAATTAAAAAAAATCTCTGTAAGTATTTTACAGAGGTTTGCACTTTATGTAATTTACTTATTTTCTATCTACAATATCTGACATTCCGATGTCCTAATGTATTGACTGACTGTTGACTATTATGGTATAACTGGAAAACTGCCTCTCAGTGTTATCCTGTTTTATCTTACTGTCTTTTTTGTTATGTCTGAAAATAAAAGCTGTTGTGAACATTGGTACAGTATGAATCTTTGATTACTGATACTAATGCAAATTAAGCCACACATACATATGTGCACACGTTGAGGATTTCCTGCGGATCCGCAGCGTTTTTTTTACCGTGCAGAAACGCTGCAGATCCGCAAGTGATTTACAGTACAATGTAAATTAGTGAAAAAAAAAATGCTGTGCGGAAACGCTGCGGATTAAAAGAAGTCACTTTTGTGCAGATCTGCAGCGTTTTTGTACCCATTCCATTGTAGAAATCTGCAGGGGTAAAAACGCAAGAAATTCGCACAAAATCCGCAATAAATCTGCACAAAATCCGCATAAAAAAACCATCAAATCCGCACCTGCGTTTTCTGCCAAGAGATGCAGAATCTGCACAAAAAATTCCAGAGGCTAATCCGCAATGTGTGCACATAGCCTAAATTTCTACAGAAAATGCACTACCAACAGGCTTGGGATGGCTCACCAAGGAGCCGGTGCATTCCTCAGTAGGCATCCAAATAGACAGGTAGGTCTCTTCTCATCAACCCATCTGTGCCCTTCATAGGCCTAGCTCCTCATTAACCCCTTTACCCCCAAGGGTGGTTTGCACGTTATGGACCGGGTCAATTTTTACAATTCTGACCACTGTCCCTTTATGAGGTTATAACTCTGGAACGCTTCAACGGATCCCGGTGATTCTGACATTGTTTTCTCGTGACATATTGTACTTCATGATAGTGGTAAAATTTCTTTGATATTACCTGCGTTTATTTGTGAAAAAAACGGAAATTTGGCGAAAATTTTGAAAATTTCGCAATTTTCCAACTTTGAATTTTTATGCAATTAAATCACAGAGATATGTCACACAAAATACTTAATAAGTAACATTTCCCACATGTCTACTTTACATCAGCACAATTTTGGAACCAAAAATTTTTTTTTGTTAGGGAGTTATAAGGGTTAAAAGTTGACCAGCAATTTCTCATTTTTACAACACCATTTTATTTTAGGGACCACATCTCATTTGAAGTCATTTTGAGGGGTCTATATGATAGAAAATACCCAAGTGTGACACCATTCTAAAAACTGCACCCCTCAAGGTTCTCAAAACCACATTCAAGAAGTTTATTAACCCTTCAGGTGCTTCACAGGAATTTTTGGAATGTTTAAATAAAAATTAACATTTAACTTTTTTTCACAAAAAATTTACTTCAGCTCCAATTTGTTTTATTTTGCCAAGGGTAACAGGAGAAAATAGACCCCAAAAGTTGTACAATTTGTCCTGAGTACGCTGATACCCCATATGTGGGGGTTAACCACAGTTTGTGCGCATGGCAGAGCTCGGAAGGGAAGGAGCGCCATTTGACTTTTCAATGCAAAGTTGACTGGAATTGAGATGGGACGCCATGTTGCGTTTGGAGAGCCACTGATGTGCCTAAACATTGAAACCCCCCACAAGTGACACCATTTTGGAAAGTAGACCCCCTAAGGAACTTATCTAGAGGTGTGGTGAGCACTTTGACCCACCAAGTGCTTCACAGAAGTTTATAATGCAGAACCGTAAAAATAAAAAATCATTTTTTTTTCACAAAAATTATCTTTTCGCCCCCAATTTTTTATTTTCCCAATGGTAAGAGAAGAAATTGGACCACAAAAGTTGTGGCACAATTTGTCCTGAGTACTCTGATACCCCATATGTGGGGGTAAACCATTGTTTGGGCGCATGGGAGAGCTCGGAAGGGAAGGAGCGCCGTTTGACCTTTCAATGCAAAATTGACAGGAATTGAGATTGGACACCATGTTGCGTTTGGAGAGCCACTGATGTACCTAAACATTGAAACCCCCCACAAGTGACACCATTTTGAAAAGTAGACCCCCTAAGGAACTTATCTAGATGTGTGGTGAGCACTTTGACCCAATAAGAGCTTCACAGAAGTTTATAATGCAGAGCCGTAAAAATAAAACAAAATTTTTTTCCCACAAAAATAATTTTTTAGCCCCCAGTTTTGTATTTTCCTGAGGGTAACAGGAGAAATTGGACCCCAAAAGTTGTTGTGCAATTTGTCCTGAGTGCGCTGATACCCTATATGTGGGGGAGAACCAGCGTTTGGGCGCATGGGAGGGCTCGGAAGGGAAGGAGAGCCATTTGGAATACAGACTTAGATGGAATGGTCTGCAGGCGTCACATTGTGTTTGCAGAGCCCCTAATGTACCTAAACAGTAGAAACCCCCCACAAGTGACCCCATATTGGAAACTAGACCCCCCAAGGAACTTATTTAGATGTGTTGTGAGAACTTTGAGCCCCCAAGTATTTCACTACAGTTTATAACGCAGAGCCGTGAAAATAAAATAAAAAATTTCCCCTCAAAATTATTTTTTAGCCCCCAGTTTTGTATTTTCTCGAGGGTAAAAGGAGAAATTGGACCCCAAAAGTTGTTGTCCAATTTGTCCTGAGTGCGTTGATACCCCATATGTGGGGTGAACCAGCGTTTGGGCGCATGGGAGGGCTCGGAAGGGAAGGAGCGCCATTTGGAATGCAGACTTAAATGGAATGGTCTGCAGGCGTCACATTGCGTTTGCAGAGCCCCTAATATACCTAAACAGTAGAAACCCCCACAAGTGACCCCATGTTGGAAACTAGACCCCCCCACGAACTTATCTAGATGTGTTGTGAGAACTTTGAGCCCCCAAGTGTTTCACTACAGTTTATAACGCAGAGCCGTGAAAATAAAAAATCTCTTTTTTTCCCACAAAAATTATTTTTTAGCCCCCAGTTTTGTATTTTCCCAAGGGTAACAGGAGAAATTGGACCCCAAAAGTTGTTGTCCAATTTGTCCTGAGTACGCTGATACCCCATATGTTGGGGTAAACTCCTGTTTGGGCACACGGGAGAGCTCGGAAGGGAAGGAGCACTGTTTTACTTTTTCAATGCAGAATTGGATGGAATTGAGATCGGTCGCCATGTCGCGTTTGGAGATCCCCCTGATGTGCCTAAATAGTGGAAACCCCCCAATTATAACTGAAACCCTAATCCAAACACACCCCTAACCCTAATCCCAACGGTAACCCTAACCACACCTCTAACCCAGACACACCCCTAATCCTAATCCCAATCGCAAATGTAATCCAAACCCTAACCCTAACTTTAGCCCCAACCCTAACTGTAGCCTTAACCCTAACCCTAGCCCTTACCCTAGCCCTAACCCTAGCCCCAACCCTAACCCTAACCCTAGCCCTAGCCCTAACCCTAACCCTAACCCTAGTCCCAACCCTAACCCTAGCCCTAACCCTAACCCTAGCCCTAACCCTAGCCCTAACCCTAGCCCTAGCCCTAACCCTAACCCTAGCCCTAACCCTAGCCCTAACCCTAGCCCTAATCCTAGCCCTAACCCTAGCCCTAGCCCTAACCCTAGCCCTAGCCCTAGCCCTAACCCTAGCCCTAACCCTAGCCCTAACCCTAGCCCTAACCCTAGCCCTAGCCCTAACCCTAACCCTAGCCCTAGCCCTAACCCTAACCCTAGCCCTAACCCTAATGGGAAAATGGAAATAAATACATTTTTTTCATTTACTTTTATAGCGGGTTTTTTAGCGGATTTTTATGATTGGCAGCCGTCACACACTGAAAGACGCTTTTTATTGCAAAAAATATTTTTTGCCTTACCACATTTTGAGAGCTATAATTTTTCCATATTTGAGTCCACAGAGTCATGTGAGGTCTTGTTTTTTGCGGGACGAGTTGACGTTTTTATTGGTAACATTTTCGGGCACGTGACATTTTTTGATCGCTTTTTATTCCGATTTTTGTGAGGCAGAATGACCAAAAACCAGCTATTCATGAATTTCTTTTGGGGGAGGCGTTTATACCGTTCCGCGTTTGGTAAAATTGATAAAGCAGTTTTAATCTTCGGTTCAGTACGATTACAGCGACACCTCATTTATATCATTTTTTTATGTTTTGGCGCTTTTATACGATAAAAACTATTTTATAGAAAAAAATAATTATTTTTGCATCGCTTTATTCTGAGGACTATAACTTTTTTATTTTTTTGCTGTTGTCGCTGTATGGTGGCTCGTTTTTTGCGGGACAAGATGACGCTTTCAGCGGTACCATGGTTATTTATATCCGTCTTTTTGATCGCGTGTTATTCCACTTTATGTTTGGCGGTATGATAATAAAGCGTTGTTTTTTGCCTCGTTTTTTTTTTTTTTTTCTTACGGTGTTTACTGAAGGGGTTAACTAGTGGGCCAGTTTTATAGGTCGGGTTGTTACGGACGCGGAGATACTAAATATGTGTACTTTTATTGTTTTGTTTTTTTTATTTAGATAAAGAAATGTATTTATGGGAATAATATATATATTTTTTTTTCATTATTTAGGATTTTTTTTTTTTTTTTTTTTTTACACACTTGGAAATTTTTTTTTTTACTTTTTTACTTTGCCCCAGGGGGGGACAATACAGATCGGTGATCTGCCAGTTTGCACAGCACTCTGACAGATCACCGATCTGTCTGAGAGCAGTGCAGCGTTACCAAGTGCCTGCTCTGAGCAGGCACTTGGTAAGCCACCTCCCTCCCTGCAGGACCCGGATCCGCGGCCATTTTGGATCCGGGACTTACTGCAGGGAGGGAGGTAGGAGACCCCCGGAGCAACGCGATCACATCGCGTTGCTGCGGGGGTCTCAGGGAAGCCCGCAGGGAGCCCCCTCCCTGCTCGGTACTTCCCTGCACCGCCGGCACATCGCGATCATCTTTGATCGCGGTGTGCCGGGGGTTAATGTGCCGGGGGCGGTCCGTGACCGCTCCTGGCACATAGTGCCGGATGTCAGCTGCGATAAGCAGCTGACACCCGGCCGCGATCGGCGGCGCTCCCCCCGTGAGCGCGGCCGATCGCGCTGGACGTAATATTCCGTCCTTGGGAATTAAGGCCCACCCCACATGGACGGAATATTACGTCCAATGGCAGAAAGGGGTTAAAGGTAAGCTATCACCAAAAAATGACCTTTTGTTTAATGTGAAAATTTGTGTCATATGAAAAAAAAAAATCATTGCCAAAGTTTAAATAAAAATATATATACAGTACAGAGCAAAGTTTGGACACACCTTCTCATTTAAAGATTTTTCTGTATTTTGACTATGAAAATTGTAAATTCACACTGAAGGCATCAAAACTATGAATTAACACATGTGGAATTATATACCGTATATACTCGAGTATAAGCCGATCCGAGTATAAGCTGACCCCCCTAATTTTGCCACAAAAAACTGGGAAAACTTATTGACTCGAGTATAAGCCTAGGGTAGGAAATGCAGCAGCTACCGGTGAATTTAAAAAATAAAAATAGATACCAATAAAAGTAAAATTATATATATAATGCTCTGCACCGTTCATTATTGCCCCATAGATGTGCCATAGAAATCTGTGCTCCATATAGAATGCTCTGCACCGTTCATTATTGCCCCATAGATGTGCAATAGATAGCTGTGCCCCATATACAATGCTCTGCACCGTTCATTATTGCCCCATAGATGTGCCATAGAAAGCTGTGCCCCATGTAGAATGCTCTGCACCGTTCATTATTGCCCCATAGATGTGCCATAGAAAGCTGTGCCCCATATTGTTATGATCCGGTGACCTTGGAGCAGCATGAAAACTTTCACTGGAGTAGGTGGTAACTATACTGACCGCAAATCCTGATCTTAACACCGCAACTAGAAGTAGCCGTGGGGTGTACCTAACAAGCCCTAGACACCTCGTCACAGCCGGAGGACTAAATACCCCTAAAGATGGAAATAGGAATTCTACCTTGCCTCAGAGCAGAACCCCAAAGGATAGGCAGCCCCCCACAAATATTGGCTGTGAGTAGGAGAGGAAAGACACACACAGTCAGAAAACAGGGTTTAGCACAAGAGGCCACTCTAGCTAAAATAGGAAAGGATAGGACAGAGTTCTGTGCGGTCAGTATTAAAACCCTTCCAAAAATATCCACAGCAGATTATACAAAAAATTCCTCCATCTAACTAAAGACGTGGAACGTATATCTGCAACTCCAGAGACTCCTACACACAGAGCAGGAATACAATCAAAAAAACAAGCACACGGCTTGTGTGCCATAGAAAAAGAAACAGACACTTATCTTTGCTGAATTGGCAGCTAAGCAGGAGAAGCCAGACAGAGGTCCAACACTTCCCAAGAAACATTGACAACTGGAAAGGACTAATGAGTCCTGCAAACCTAAATACCCCAGTCAGAATTGCAATCAGCAGATACACCTGTCCAAGACTGCAGCCCAGGGACAACTGCATTACCACCTACAACCACCGGAGGGAGCCCAAAAGCAGAATTCACAACAGTACCCCCCCCCCTTGAGGAGGGGTCACCGAACCCTCACCAGAGCCCCCAGGCCGATCAGGATGAGCCAGATGAAAGGCACGAACCAAATCAGCGGCATGGACATCAGAGGCAAAAACCCAAGAATTATCCTCCTGGCCATAACCCTTCCATTTGACAAGGTACTGAAGCTTCCGCCTCGAAAAACGGGAATCCAAAATCTTCTCAACAACATATTCCAATTCCCCATCAACCAACACAGGGGCCGGAGGATCAACAGAGGGAACAACGGGCTCCACATATTTCCGCAATAAAGATCTATGGAAGACATTATGGATCGCAAAAGAGGCCGGAAGCGCCAGTCGAAAAGACACCGGATTAATTATCTCAGAAATCCTATAAGGACCAATAAACCGAGGCTTAAACTTAGGAGAAGAAACCTTCATAGGAACATGACGGGAAGACAACCAGACCAGATCCCCAACCCGAAGCCGGGAACCAACACACCGACGACGGTTAGCAAAACGTTGAGCCTCCTCCTGAGACAACACCAAATTGTCCACCACATGAGCCCAAATCTGCTGCAACCTGTCAACCACAGAATCCACACCAGGACAGTCAGAAGGCTCAACCTGCCCAGAAGAAAAACGAGGATGAAAACCAAAATTACAAAAGAAAGGCGAAACCAAAGTAGCCGAACTAGCCCGATTATTAAAGGGAACCTGTCACCTGAATTTGGCGGGACTGGTTTTGGGTCATATGGGCGGAGTTTTCGGGTGTTTGATTCACCCTTTCCTTACCCTCTGGCTGCATGCTGGCTGCAATATTGGATTGAAGTTCATTCTCTGTCCTCCATAGTACACGCCTGTACAAGGCAAGATTGCTTTGCGCAGGCGTGTACTATGGAGGACAGAGAATGAACTTCAATCCAATATTGCAGCCAGCATGCAGCCAGCGGGTAAGGAAAGGGTGAATCAAACACCCAAAAACTCCGCCCATATGACCCAAAACCAGTCCCGCCAAATTCAGGTGACAGAGTCCCTTTAAGGGCAAACTCGGCCAATGGCAAGAAAGCCATGCAATCATCCTGATCAGCAGACACAAAGCATTTCAAATAAGTCTCCAAAGTCTGATTAGTTCGCTCGGTCTGACCATTTGTCTGAGGATGAAACGCAGAAGAAAAAGACAAATCAATGCCCAGCCTAGCACAAAAGGCCCGCCAAAACCTAGAAACAAACTGGGAACCTCTGTCGGACACAATATTCTCCGGAATACCATGCAAACGGACCACATGCTGAAAAAACAACGGAACCAAATCCGAAGAGGAAGGCAATTTAGGCAAAGGCACCAAATGAACCATCTTAGAGAACCGATCACAAACAACCCAGATAACCGACATCCTCTGGGAAACCGGAAGATCAGAAATAAAATCCATATAAATATGCGTCCAGGGCCTCTCAGGGACCGGCAATGGCAAAAGCAACCCACTAGCACGGGAACAACAAGGCTTGGCCCGCGCACAAGTCCCACAGGACTGCACAAAAGAACGCACATCACGCGACAAAGAAGGCCACCAAAAGGACCTACCAACCAAGTCTCTGGTACCAAAAATGCCAGGATGACCAGCCAACACGGAACAGTGAACCCCCTGACAACCCCATCTAGTCACAGACATGGACTTCCAATCCAACACAGGATTATGTACCTGCAACCACGGAAAACCCAGCACGATAGCATCATGCAAATTATGCAACACCAGAAATCGACAATCTTCCTGATGGGCTGGCGCCATGCGCATGGTCACCTGTGTCCAAAACTGGGGTTTATTTTTAGCCAAGGGTGTAGCATCAATGCCCCTTAAAGGAATAGGGTTCTGCAAAGGCTGCAAGGGAAAACCACAACGCCTGGCAAATTCTAAGTCCATTAAGTTCAAGGCGGCGCCTGAATCCACAAACGCCATGACAGAAAATGATGACAATGAGCAGATCAAGGACACAGATAACATAAATTTAGGTTGTACAGTACTGATGGTAAATGAACTAGCGTTCCTCTTTGTCCGCTTAGGACAGACTGAAATGACATGAGAAGCATCGTCACAATAATAACACAACCCATTCTGACGTCTGAATCCTTGTCGTTCCGTTCTAGACAGAATCCTATCACACTGCATTGGCTCAGGAATCTGATCTGAGGACAACGCCACAGCGCGCACAGTTCTGCGCTTCCGCAAGCGCCGGTCAATCTGAATGGCCAGAGACATAGAATCACTCAAACCGGAAGGCGTGGGAAACCCCACCATAACATCTTTAACAGATACAGAAAGACCCTTTCTGAAAATTGCCGCCAAAGCATCATTATTCCATTTAGTCAACACAGACCATTTTCTGAATTTCTGACAATACAATTCTGCCGCCTCTTGACCCTGAGACAGGGCCAACAAGGTCTTCTCAGCTTGATCCACAGAATTAGGTTCATCATATAATAATCCTAAAGCCTGAAAAAAAGAGTCTACATTAAGCAAAGCCGGATTCCCAGGTTCCAGGGAAAATGCCCAATCCTGCGGGTCGCCACGCAGCAGGGAGATGACGATTTTAACCTGCTGAATGGAATCACCAGAGGATCGAGGTCTCAGAGCAAAAAATAGTTTACAGTTGTTTTTAAAACTCAAAAATTTGGACCAGTCACCAAAAAAACAAATCATGAGTAGGAATCTTCAGCTCTAAAACAGGAGTTTGAACAATATAATCAGAAATACCCTGTACCCTAGCAGCAAGCTGGTCTACACGAGAAACTAATTCCTGAACATCCATGCTTGCACAAGGCTCCTCAGCCACCCAGAGATAAAGAGGGAAGAGAAGATAAAGCAGACTGAAGAAAAAAAATGGCTCAATACCTTTCTTCCCTTCTTCTGAGATGCATTTAACTCATTATGGGCCAGTTGTACTGTTATGATCCGGTGACCTTGGAGCAGCATGAAAACTTTTACTGGAGTAGGTGGTAACTATACTGACCGCAAATCCTGATCTTAACACCGTAACTAGAAGTAACCGTGGGGTGTACCTAACAAGCCCTAGACACCTCGTCACAGCCGGAGGACTAAATACCCCTAAAGATGGAAATAGGAATTCTACCTTGCCTCAGAGCAGAACCCCAAAGGATAGGCAGCCCCCCACAAATATTGGCTGGGAGTAGGAGAGGAAAGACACACAGTCAGAAAACAGGGTTTAGCACAAGAGGCCACTCTAGCTAAAATAGGAAAGGATAGGACAGAGTTCTGTGCGGTCAGTATTAAAACCCTTCCAAAAATATCCACAGCAGATTATACAAAAAAATTCCTCCATCTAACTAAAGACGTGGAACGTATATCTGAAACTCCAGAGACTCCTACACACAGAGCAGGAATACAATAAAAAAAACAAGCACACAGCTTGTGTGCCATAGGAAAGGAAACAGACACTTATCTTTGCTGAATTGGCAGCTAAGCAGGAGAAGCCAGACAGAGGTCCAACACTTCCCAAGAAACATTGACAACTGGCAAGGACTAATGAGTCCTGCAAACCTAAATACCCCAGTCAGAATTGCAATCAGCAGATACACCTGTCCAAGACTGCAGCCCAGGAACAACTGCATTACCACCTACAACCACCGGAGGGAGCCCAAAAGCAGAATTCACAACACATATAGATTGCTCTGCACCATTCATTATTGCCCCATAGATGTGGCATAGAAAGCTGTGCCCCATATAGATTGCTCTGCACCGTTCATTATTGCCCCATAGATGTGCCATAGAAAGCTGTGCCCCATATAGATTGTTCTGCACCGTTCATTATTGCCCCATAGATGTGCCATAGAAAGCTGTGTCATTGCTGCTGCTGCAATAAAAAAAAATGACATACTCACCTCTTGCTGCCTGCAGCTCCTCAGCGTCCCGTCTCGGCGTCTCTCCGCACTGACTGATCAGGGAGAGGGCGGAACGCACACTAGTATGTCATCACGCCCTCTGACCTGAACAGTCAGAGCCAGAGGTAGGGAAGACTGAGCGGCGCCCGGCGTGTGGAACGCGGACAGGTGAATATGTAATACTTACCTGCTCCCGGCATCCCTGGCTCCTTCTCCTGGACAGCTGGTCTCCGGGTGCCGCACCCTCTTCCTCTATCAGCGGTTACCATTACCACTCATTAGAGAAATGAATATGCGGCTCCATCCCTATGGGAGTGGAGTCCATATTCATTACTTTAATGAGCGGTCCCACGTGACCGCTGAACAGGGGAAGAGCTGCGGCACCCGAACACCGTGGGACTGCAAGGACAGCGCCAGGAGCCCCGGAAGCAGGTAAGTATGTCTCAGACTTCTCTCCCCCTCACCCGCCGACCCTGCTGCCGACCGTGACTCGAGTATAAGCCGAGAGGGGCACTTTCAGCCCAAAAATTTGGGCTGAAAATCTCGGCTTATACCCGAGTATATACAGTTCTTAACAAAAAAATGTGCAACAACTGAAAATATGTCTTATATTCTAGGTTCTTCAAAGTAGCCACCTTTTGCTTTGATGACTGCTTTGCACACTCTTGGCATTCTCTTGATGAGCTTCAAGAGGTAGTCACTGGAAATGGTTTTCACTTCACAGGCGTGCCCTGTCAGGTTTAATAAGTGGGATTTCTTGCCTTATAAATGGGGTTGGGACCATCAGTTGTGTTGTGCAGAAGTCTGGTGGATACACAGCTGATAGTCCTACTGAATAGACTGTTAGAATTTGTATTATGGCAAGACAAAAGCAGCTAAGTAAAGAAAAACGAGTGGCCATCATTACTATAAGAAATGAAGGTCAGTCAGTCTGAAAAATTGGGAAAACTTTGAAAGTGTCCCCAACTGCAGTTGCAAAAACCATCAAGCACTACAAAGAAACTGGCTCACATGAGGACCGCCCCAGGAAAGGAAGACCAAGAGTCACCTCTGCTTCTGAGGATAAGTTTATCCGAGTCACCAGCCTCAGAAATCGCAGGTTAACAGCAGCTCAGATTAGAGACCAGGTCAATGCCACACAGAGTTCTAGCAGAAGACACATCTCTACAACAACTGTTAAGAGGAGACTTTGTGCAGCAGGCCTTCATGGTAAAATAGCTGCTAGGAAACCACTGCTAAGGACAGGCAACAAGCAGAAGAGACTTGTTTAGGCTAAAGAACACAAGGAATGGACATTAGACCTGTGGAAATCTGTGCTTTGGTCTGATGAGTCCAAATTTGAGATCTTTGGTTCCAACCACCATGTCTTTGTGCGATGCAGAATAGGTGAACGGATGGACTCTACATGCCTGGTTCCCACCGTGAAGCATGGAGGAGAAGGTGTGATGGTGTGGGGGTGCTATGCTGGTGACAAAGGGGATTTATTCAAAATTGAAGGCATACTGAACCAGCATGGCTACCACAGCATCTTGTAGCAGCATGCTATTCCATCCGATTTGCGTTTAGTTGGACCATCATTTATTTTTCAACAGGACAATGACCCCAAATACACCTCGAGGCTGTGTAAGGGCTATTTGACCAAGAAGGAGAGTGATGGGGTGCTACGCCAGATGACCTGGCCTCCACTGTCACCAGACCTGAACCCAATCGAGATGGTTTGGGGTGAGCTGGACCGCAGAGTGAAGGCAAAAGGGCCAACAAGTGCCAAGCATCTCTGGAAACTCCTTCAAGATTGTTGGAAGACCATATTCGGTCACTACCTCGTGAAGCTCATCAAGAGAATGCCAAGAGTGTGCAAAGCAGTCATCAAAGCAAAAGGTGGCTACTTTGAAGAACCTAGACTATAAGACATATTTTCAGTTGTTTCACACTTTTTTGTTAAGTCATATGTGTTAATTCATATTTTTGATGCCTTCAGTGTGAATGTACAATTTTCATAGTCATTAAACTACAGAAAAATCTTTAAATGAGAAGGTGTGTCCAAACTTTTGATCTGTACTGTATTAAAAAACAAAATTAATCTTACAATTTTCACACATTTTTAGAAGTGTGTGTATACATGTATGAATATGTTTTACGCCTCTTTCACACATCAGTGTCTCCGGTACGTGTGGTGACAGTTTTCACACGAACCGGTGACAATGACACATGTAGACCCATTGAAATGAATGGGTCTGTGCACATATCTTTGTTTTCTCATGGACCATGTGTCCGTGTGCTCCACACGTCGACATGTCCATTTTTGTGCATCTGCACGGATCACACGGACCCATACAAGTCAATAGGTCCGTTTAAACACGTACTGCACAAGGATGGCATCCATGTGCTATCCGTGTGCGTTTTTAAATTCATAGGGTTAAAATTAAAACAAATTGTTTCAATATATGGACACACCGACAGTACACGGATGATACACACGGATAGCACACGGATGTTTCAAATGGACACATGGACTCTGATATCTCCGATACCGTTTTTTATCAGGACGTGTGAAACCGTATTATGTGCGTAAAAGTGTACATGAGTGTGTAGAAGCAAACCTACGTGTGGAGAAGTACTTTTGTTAGAATGTATAGATGTTTAGAAGAATGTGTGTAATAAAATACCATGTAAAAGTATGTGTGTAGGGGTTCACTCACATTTGCTTATAAATAAGACAAGTGCAATCCCAACCAATGTTATTCAGTGAGGCAGTGCAGATCTGCACATATTTTCTCAGCTGTATTCGGCATGAGAAAAAAAATCACAGCATGCTGCAATTTCACTCCAAAATTGGATGGGTGTGAGGGAAAAAAATAGGTATTAGTCATACCGGTAATTATGTTTCCAGGAGTCCATACTGACAGCACCCTGGAAGGCGTCCTTCTCCTCCTTGCAGGGACAGGAAACACACCAGAGTTCAAATATCGGGCTCCACCCACCTATCCTCAGTGTTGTAACAAGAACCAAAACAATGAATAATGCAAATAAAACATTTTAATGACATAATCATATTACAAACAGTATATAGGCACCAATCTGAATATACCTGAGTTTATTTCATACATGGGGGGGAACTACCGGTGCTGTCAGTATGGACTCCTGGAAACATAATTACCGGTATGACTAATACCTATTTTCCAGGACGTCCCTCCTGACAGCACCCTGGAGAATACCAAAGGACCTCCTCAGGGTGGGATTACCGCTTGGAGGACCTTCCTCCCAAAAGCCGTTTGCTGACCAGATGTTACATCTAGCTTATAATGTTTACAAAAAGTGTCAGCCTTGGCCCATGTTGCGGCCTTACAGATCTGTTCTACAGAAGCTCCTGCACGCTCCGCCCAAGAGGCAGAAACCCCACGGGTAGAATGGGCTTTAAAGCCTACAGGAGGAGACATACCTTCTGACTGATAAGCATCTGAGATCACATTTGTGATCCAACGATCAATTGAGGCCTTAGAGGCCTTCTTACCCTAAGGGTACCGTCACACAGTGGCACTTTGATCGCTAGGACGGCACGATGCGTGACGTTCCAGCGATATCGTTACGATCTTGCAGTGTCTGACATGCTACTGCGATCAGGGACCCCGCTGAGAATCGTACGTCGTAGCAGATAGTCTGAAACTTTATTTCGTCGCTGGATCGTCTGCTGACATCGCTGGATCGGCGTGTGTGATGCCGATTCAGCGATGTCTTCACTGGTAACCAGGGTAAACATCGGGTTACTAAGCGCAGGGCCGCGCATAGTAACCCGATGTTTACCCTGGTTACCAGCGTAAACGTAAAAGAAACAAACATTACATACTTACCTTCAGCTGTCTGTCCCAGGCGCTGTGCTTCTCTGCACTCCTCCTGCATCCTGTGTCAGCGCCGGCCAGCCGGAAAGCACAGCGGTGACGCCACCGCTCTGCTTTCCGGCTGACCGGCGCTGACAGTGCAGAGGAAAGCAGAGCGCCGGAGGACAGACATGGAATGTAAGTATGTAATGTTTGTTTTTTTTACGTTTACGCTGGTAACCAGGGTAAACATCTCCAGCGACCAAACAGCGACGCTGCAGCGATCGACATCGTTGTCGTATCGCTGCAGCATCGTTTCAGTGTGACGGTACCCTTATTCTTTCCTCCGAACAAAATAAAAAGGTTCGGATCTGTACGCCAAGAGTCTGTAGCTTTTAGATAATCCAAAACCCCCTGTCTAACATCCAGAGAATGTAGGGCCCTTTCCTTCTCGTTAGCAGGGTTGTTACAAAATGAAGGGAGTATAATTTCCTGATTTCTATTTTTAATAGAGGCTACCTTCGGAATAAAGGCTGGATCCAATTTCAGAATTATGCAGTCTTCCCTAATCTGTAGATAAGGATCTCTGATACATAGAGCCTGAATCTCTCCAACCCTCTTGGCCGTAGTGATCGCCACTAAGAAAGCCGTCTTACGAGTGAGAATAGAAATAGGCATGTTATCCCTTAAAGCATATACACCCTTACAAAGTGCCCTAAGAACCAAATTAAGGTCCCAAGAAGGGGAAAGCTGTCTAATGGAGGGATGCATTCTCTGAGTGGCCCCAATAAACCTTATTATCCATGGGTGAGATGCCAAAGGATAGTCCAGGAATGAGCTTAGCGCGGACACCTGGACTTTTAATGTGCTGGGACGAAGACCCAAATCAAACCCTTTCTGTAGAAAGTCTAAGATACCAGGGATGTCCGGAGAGCCTGACATGACTTCAGACCTGCCACCTTCAAGACAAAAACGTTTCCAGATTTTTTGGTAAATGGCTGAGGTAACAGGTTTCCTACTACCTTGGATAGTAGATATGACCTGGTCTGATAGGCCTTTTGACCTCAGGATGTCCCTTTCAGGATCCAGGCTGAAAGATGGAGTTTGCTTGGGTCTGGATGATATACTGGACCCTGGTGAATGACTCTTCCCCTGATGGGCAATTCGACTGGATTGTCGATTGCTAACGTCCCCAGCACTGGGAACCAGCTCCTTCTTGGCCAAAGCGGTACTATTAGGATGACGGTTGCCTGGTCTTCCTTGATCTTTCGAAGCACAGCTGGAATTAATGACAGAGGAGGAAAGGCATATGACAGAGGTTGATCCCATTGTTGACTCAGAGCATCTACCCCTTCTGGTAGATCCAAGGGGTTCAGTGAGAAGAATCTTGGGGTCTTCGCATTCCTCCTGTTTGCAAATAGGTCGATGTTGGGAGTTCCCCATCTGTGACATAACCCTCAGAAGATGCTCTTCTCCAATTCCCACTCTGACGGACACAAGTTCTGTCTGCTTAAGTAATCCGCTATCACGTTCTGGGATCCTTCTAGATGGATAGCCGTTATGGATAGTACAGTTTCTTCTGCCCATCTGAAGATCATCTCTGCTAGATCCTGCAGTCGTTGATATCTTGGTCCCCTTTGATGGTTCAGGAATGAGACTGTTGTTACGTTGTCGGAGAAGATTCTTACGTGGCGATCTGAGAGCATGAGCTGACTGTGTCTCAATGCTTGCCATACGGCGTAGAGTTCTCTGAAGTTGGATGATCTGTTTCTTATGCTTTCTGGCCACTTGCCTTGCAAGATTCTGCCTTGTAGATGAGCTCCCCAGCCCCATGCACTGGCGTCCGTAGTAATAACTACGTAAGGGGAGGTGATCCACAGAACTCCCACCTTTAGGTTCTCCGACCGTGTCCACCAGAAGAGAGATCTTCGTGTTAAACCCGACAGCCTCAGTGGAGGCTCATGGTATACAGGCCGTCATTAGGCCTAAAACCTTCATGGCCATCCTTATGGTAACTCGATGATCCAATAGATACTGGATTTGAGTCTGAATTATCCTTCTCTTGACTTCGGGAAGTGAAGATATTCTGCATCTGGAGTCCAGGCGCACACCCAGGAAGGTTTTCCTTTGTTTTGGTAGAAGACCGGATTTCTGCCAGTTTAGTATCCATCCAAGATGCTCCATCAGCACGATAGTCCGCTCTCTGTGATCTTCCAGGAGTTCTACAGAGTCTGCCACGAGAAGGAAATTGTCCAGGTACGGAATTATTATGATGCCCTGCTTCCTTAGGAAGGCCACCATCTCTGATACAAGTTTGGTAAAAATACGAGGAGCAGAAGCCAGACCGAAGGGAAGGCCCTGAAATTGATGGTGGCAGGTCCGGGATGGCAGGACTACTGCAAACCTCAGTAGGTTCTGAGATAGAGGATGTATTGGGACCTGGTAGTAGGCCCTCTTTAGGTCGATAGTACACATGACCGCGTTTTGAATTATCAGCGGAATTGCTGAACGAATGGATTCCATGCGGAACCTTTTGTATTTCACCCAGTGATTCAAAGGCTTTAAGTTTATTATTGTGCGGGAGTCGCCCGAAGCCGTGTGATAGTGAATAGGGAAGAGTAGTGACCTTTCCCCAACTCTGACTGAGGGACAGGAATTATTACCTCTGTCCTGAGCATGTCTTGTAAGTCCTTTAGTATAGCCGAATCTGCCAAGACTATTGTAGGCGTAATGTACCTTTCTGGGGGAGGAGAGTAAAGTTCTATGCTGTAACCTTCGGAAACAGTACTGAGAACCCACTGATTTTGAGTAATCTGAGCCCAATTTCCTGCGAACCTCCGAAGCCTCCCCCTGAGGCTCCCCCCCTCTGTTCCTATTACCCTGTCCACGGGAGCCTCTGTAGGATTCTCTGCTGGACCAACCCTGACTTTTAGGATCGAACTGCTTTCTGGAGAAGAAACCTCTCCGAAAGGGCTGGGAACGTTTAGGTCCCTCCGGAAATCCTTTCTTTTTATCAGAGGCTGACTCAAGGATAGAATCCAAAGCAGGTCCAAACACCCTCTGTCCCGAAAATGGAATAGAGCAGAGTTTGGATTTAGATGCATTGTCACCTGACCATGACCTTAGCCACACTGTCCTCCTAGCCGCGTTAGATAGAGAACTTTTACGGGCTGAAAATCTAACAGATTCGGCTCTCATATCTGATAAGTAAGCCATTGCGGATTTTATTATAGGAAGAGACTGCAAAATATCTGATCTGGGGGTCTTATTGGATAACTGCTCTTCCAACTGCCCCATCCATAGATCTGGCCACCGAAGTGGCCGCTATGTTAGTTCCAATCAGGGCTGCGGAAGCTTCCCAAGCCCTTTTAAGAAGGATGTCAGCCTTCCTATCCATAGGATCACGAAGACTAGAGGAGTCTTCGAAGGGTATAGCAGTCTTTTTTGTGACTTTCGCAATGGGAACATCAATCTTAGGGGTCTCTTCCCATAGTTTAACTTCCTCGGGATCGAATGGCAGGCGACTTTTAAAGTCACGAGATAACACTAGTCTGCGTTCAGCTTCCTTCCATTCCTCAAGGATCATAGCCTTGATGTGATCACTAATGGGAAATACAGTCGGGTTTCGTGCCACCAGTCGCCCGAACATCAAGTCCTGTCTGGACTGTGGCTTAGCAGTATCTTCAATCTGCATCGTGTTCCAAACCGCCTGGACAAGTTCATCTGTCTCTTCAGAATGGAAGAGATACTTCCTGGCACGGTCCTGGTTTTCTACGGGAATGTCTCCCTCCTCCTCTGATGGCGAGTCCCTGCCGGACTGCTCATCAGAAGAATACTCTGGCTCCCCATAAGCTTCCTCCTTCCTGGCACGCTTGCGGCCAGCTATGGGACTGGCAGACCGAGAATGCGAAAAGCTGGAGATAGAAGCCTGCACCTCTTCCCGTATAAGGGATCTCATCTCGGAAAACAGCGACGACTGCTCGTCCTTCATGACTTTAGACGTGCAGGTGGCACAGAGGGTCTTGCCATGGGAGTCTGGTAGTTTAGTATGGCATACAGGACATCTGTTGCTCTTCACCGTGACCTTCCCCGACTTTTTAGCAGTGACCGGGGGAGCAGCGGGGTTTCCCTTATCCTAAACAACATAAGATAGGGAGTAATAGGCTAGAGGGAGCAAGGGATCTCATGGGAAAAGGAGTGTACTGCCCTGGGCAGACTTACCCCCTCCTCGTCGTTTCTTTCTTCCATAGCCGGACTTGGAGCAGACGATATGACCCCCTTTGCAGGTGCTGGACGCTAGTACCGTAGCGACCGCTCTGTCGGCGTTCTCCTGGTGGAGCGTCTGCTCTCCACGCTCATAGAACGCCACCGGAAGTGCCGTTTCGCCGGCTCTCACGCGACTGGAAGTGACGCGGCTCCCCAGACCCGGAAGTACCAGCCGCTGCAGCGTCTCCCTGACTGCACGCTCTGCCGGATCGATGTCGGCCTGGATCGCCGCCGCGTCCTGAACCGAGAGCCCCCCTCCGGGAGGAGCGGTTCAATCCCGGAGCCTCGTCCCCAGGGTAGAGGGACTCCCCACTGGGGAGTTTCGACCCTGAGCTACTTGACAGGGGGAAGGATTGGATGCCCGCCCGATCCCCCTGAGCTCGGTAAGCTTGCTGCTTCTCTACGTGTGTCCCTCCATGCAGGGACAGGAAAAACACTGAGGATAGGTGCGTGGAACCGGATATTTGAACTCTCGTGTGTTTCCTGTCCCTGCAAGGAGGAGAAGGACGTCCTCCAGGGTGCTGTCAGGAGGGACGTCCTGGAAAAATTGCATGCTATACCATCGGTATAACATTTGATATTTACGGATGCATTACAATTCTGTAGTATAGGAAGCTTTAAATGGCCCAGTAAAAGATTAGCTAGTAAGTAAAAAAATAGATTGCATACTGACAGCACACGGATGACAAGTGAGAAAAGATCGTCCCACTCTCCTGAATGAGAATGGGACCTATTTTTTTTATACCCTAGTGTGAGCGTACCCTAAAAATGTGTATGCTTCTGTAAAGAAACTTTTCTGTGTGTAAGCATTGCCTGCATGTTTGCCTGAGTTTGTTTATGTCTGTGTGTAAAAATAAGCATGTTGTGGCAGTTCACTCACATGGCTGCACAGAGAGGTAGAAAAAAATGGGAACACCGCCTCTTTAAGTGCTTGTTGGTTTATTGTCAAGCATCATAAACCAACCCATGTGAACAAAAACTCAGCCTTTCTGGCTAACACAGGAACAAAACAATAAAAGGAAAACAATAATGCTGCAACACAGTCCGTATTGTGCTGGCGGCACTCCGCTCTGGAGCCAGTGACTCTGTCACATATTTCCCCCCTCTGCCCAAAGCTGGGGGTTTTGGCACCTTCACTCGCTAGGCAGGGGAGTCTCGACAGGGCATCTGCATTCCTGTGCAACATTCCTGGCCTATGTTTGACGTGAAAGGTGAACTCTTGGAGGCACAAGAACCATCTTGTCACCTGAGCATTCTTTCCCCTTCTTTTCCCTCAACCACCTCAGGGGGGCATGGTCAGACACCAGCTTAAACCTACGGCCCAGCAGGTAGTACCTCAGGGTATCCACGACCCATTTTATAGCCAAGCACTCTTTTTCGACGATGGCATAGTTTCTTTCACACGAAGAGAGCTTCCTGCTCAGATACATGATGGGATGCTCCTCTCCATTCACCTCCTGAGACATCGTAGCTCCCAAGCCGACGTCTGACGCGTCTGTCTGGACAATGAACTCCTTGATGAAGTTAGAACTGGATTCCTACATAGAGCCTGCTTCAGCTCCTGGAATGCCAACTCAGTCTCTTCAGACAACTTCACTAACGTCGACCTCGTGGCTTGAAGGAGGTCCGTCAATGGCGCAGCAATCATGGCGAACTTTGGGATAAACCGCCGGTAGTAACCCAAAATTCCAAGAAATGCTCTCACTTGCTTTTTGGATATTGGTTGCGGTCATTTCTGGATTGTCTCAATCTTGTTTATCTGGGGCTTGATCTCTCCCCTCCCAACGACATAGCCTAGTTATTAGGCTTCTTCTTTTCCTACGTCACATTTCTTTGGATTGATGGTGAAACCCACAATTCTCAACGCATCTAGAACAGCCTGTACCTTTGGTAGATGACTACCCCAGTCCGGGCTGAAGACCACAATGTCATCCAGGTAGGCGGCATACTTCTTATGCGGAGCCAGCACTCGATCCATAGCCCTCTGGAAGGTTGCTGGGGCCCCTTGTAGACCAAAAGGCATCCTGGTGTACTGGAAACACCTATCCGGCATTGAGATAGCTGTCTTCTTCTTAGCACTCTGGGACATGGGGATCTACCAATAGCCCTTCGTCAGGTCGAGGATGGTAATGTACCTCGCGGTCCCCAGTCTCTCAATGAGTTCATCCACCCAGGGCATCGTATAGTCTTCTGATCTGGAGACCCCGTTCAGTTTGCGGTAACCGTTGCAGAACCGCCACTCTCAGTCGGGCTTTGGCATGAGAACTATTGGACTCGACCATCCGCTTTTCAACTCCTCAATCACCCCAAGGTCCAACATCCTCTTCACATCATTGGTTATTACCTCCTGACGCGCTTCGGGAATTCGATATGGCCTGAGGTTCACCCTTACATGAGGCTCCTTCAACACATCATGCTCTGCCACCTGCGTACGCCCAGGCAACTCGGAAAAACGGTCAGGGTTCTGCTGCAACAGTTCCCGACACTGTTGTCTCTGGGCTGGTGTAAGAGTTTCTGCAACCGTGACGTCCACTGTAGCTTTTCGACTGGCACTTAGGCAAGGGGTTTCCAGCGATTCCCGTTCTCGCCATTGCTTGATCAAGTTCACTGGCAAATGTAAGGACCCTGGACGTGGGTTGCCAGCTTATGTATTGTGGCCCCAATATTAACCAATACCTTACATACATTGATATGGGTTTTTTTGCACTTCATCTTGCAGGATGCAGTTGGACCAAGATGGCTCTGTAAACTGTGGCCTCTGTTCACACAGCATGCATTTTGCAGCACTGGGCAGCCCGCCTGCATGTGTATTACTAATTGGTTGTTAGCCAGATGCTCTGCATTGCCTGTGTGAATAACGCCACATACAGGCTTTTATCTTTTTGTGCACTAAAATACCAAGCAGCCAACACTGGACTGAAAGTGGTTGTTTCATCGGCATTGTTGCACCTCTGTTTCTGCCATCATTAATCAGGTCCGCTGCACCCTGCCAGTGCATTTATTTTGGAGGCCTGAGCAGGTGGTCATCTCTGCTTTTTTTCTCTGTGACTTTGATCAAGTTCATGTGGTATATTTGGTGCGGCTTCCTTCGGTCTGGCTGGTGTACCTTGTAATTCACTTCACTCAGCTTCTCCACTACCTCATATAGGCCTTGCCTCTTGACTAGGAACTTGCTCTCTACAGTGGGGATAAGCATGAGCACACGGTCACCGGGCTGGAACTGCCTCACTCTTGCTGACCGGTTGTACAACCTTGCCTGGGCTTCCTGCACCTGCAGAAGATGCTCCTTCACGATTGGCATCCTCTCCTGTAATTGGGCAACATGCTCTATGACACTCCGGTATGGTGTGACCTCAGCTTCCCTGGTTTCTTTGACAAAGTCCAAGGAGCCCTCTCGGATGCCGACCATACAGGAGCTCGAACAGTGAGAAGCCAGTAGAGGCTTGTGGCATTTCCCTGATTGAGAATACCAGGAACGGAAGCAAATAGTTCCAATCTCAGCCATCCTTTTCAATTACCTTCTTGAGCATTGCCTTCAAGTTCTTATTGAAGCACTTTACTAGGCCGTCTGTCCACGGATGGTATACTGAGGTTCGCAGTTGGCCAATCTGAAGGACCTTACACAATTCCCTCATCACCTTGCTCATGAACGGGGTCCCTTGGTCAGTCAAGATCTCCTTCGGCAGATCCATCCATGCAAAAATATTAACAAGTTCTCTGGCTATACATTTAGCCGCGAGGCGTTTCTGAGGGGCATGGCTTCGGGGTACCGGGTCGCATAGTCCATGACCAGTAAAATATAGTTACATAGTTATTAAGGTTGAAGAAAGACTATAAGTCCATCTAGTTCAACCCATAGCCTAACCTAACATGCCCTAATATTGGTGAGCTTGTGCAGATTTAACTAGAGACCACACTAGATCCATGGCATTCCTCTCAAATGGGACATCTATCACCAGCAACGGAACTAGGGGACTTCGGAAATGAGTAAAGGGAGCGGTTATCTGGCAGGTTGGGCAGGATCTACAATAGTTTAAGATCTCTCTGTAACAACCCGGCCAATAAAACCTCTGCGTTATTCGCTCCTGTGTTTTCTCAACCCCCCATATGTCCCCCAAAACATGTGACTGGGCCATGTCTAACACCCTCCGCAGGTAGGGACCTGGAACCAAAAGCTGCTCCACTATTTGGCCTCCCCTCAGTGTGGTTACCCGATATAGTAACTCGTCATTCATGGCGAAATGTGGGAACCTGGTGTTAGCCCCCAGCTCTTGAGCAACCCCATCCATTACAGATACATTTTCAAATGCATTTTTTAAGGTAACATCCCGCATCAAAATTTTCCCCCAAAAAACCCAGATCAGGAACCTCAGTCTCACTGATCTCATCCACATCCCCCACCATGACACATAAGGGGAACTCCTCCACCTCAAGCTGGGACTGGCCTCTGTCTGAGTCATTTATCATCGCAGCCTTCCCCCACAAATCCTAACACAGCCTGAAGTCCTGGCCGATTATCACAGGGTGTAGCAAGTTTTTCACAACCCCGACTTCATGGGATTCAGTTCCACAGTGAGTTTTATACAGACACTGGCAACGGGGTAATCCTTGGCATCGCCGTGGATACAGCAAATGCCCACATGCTTCCCTGGAATCAGCTGGTGGGGAAGTGTAGACCTTATAAGGGTCACCAAACTCCCCGAGTCCAATAGTTCTGATACCAGCGCCCCGTTTACGGTCACAGGACATGACTGAGGCCCATCTCCAGGCTGATGGGCCACACTGCTAGCGGGGTAAGCGAAATATGATCAGCGCTGGCCTAGACAGCAGTCCATCTGGACAAAGGACAGCGACATGTCCAGGACCATGGCACCGCTAACAGATCAATTCCTTACCAGCAGTCTTTTGCACTCCGTCAACAGGACCTTGGGACCTTGAACATCCCTCAGTGGTGGCTCTACCCCTCTTTTGGGACACAGGCTCCCGCTGGGTACCCCAGTATGGGGATGCACCACTCCCCAGCTTCTTTAAGGACCTCTTGACCACCTGGTATCTTTCTACTATGCCGACCAGGTCATCCACATTCCAAGGATCCCCCTTAGCCACCCGTGTCTGTACCGACCTAGGAAGGGAATGGATAAACCTGTCCATTACAACTCACTCCACCATCTGGGCTGGGGTGGAGGACTCCGGCTATTACCATTTCCGCACCAGGTGGAATAAGTCGAACATCTGGGAACGAGGTGGCTTATCACTGCAATACGCCCAATGATGAACCCTTTGGGCCCGGACAGACATCATCACCCCTGAGCGAGCGAGTATCTCAGTTTTCAGTTTCACATATTCCCGGGCATCTTGCAAGGCCAGGTCGTATTAAGCCTTCTGGGGCTTGCCGGGTGGATAGGGGGCCAGCACCTCCGCCAACTGGTCTGGTGGCCGTCTCTCTCACTCTGCCAACCGCTCAAAACCACCCGGGGTAATTTTATGCATAGCTCATCTTACCGACTTGCGCGTCTTCACCTAGACTTCGGGGAAGGCCGGAAACCCAGGCCAGAACAGCCTTTGCAAGCAACTTGATCTGCTCCTGCTGCTGTCTGAATTGGTCCTGATGCTGCTGCTGCTGCAGTTGCGGGATAAGCAACTTACTCATCTCCTGGTGGGCTAGCTGTTGTTGCTTCTGCACGCTCCACCAGATGCTTGATGAGGTTCTCCATTTTGACAGACGCCATCCGCTGGCTTGTGGCCTCCTTTACCCAGGACATGCGGTTTTGACCACGACCGCTACTGCTGTTCCTGGAACGATGCCTGCATTAGAAACGCCACTTGTGGCAGTTCACTCACATGGCAGCACAGAGAGGTAGAAAAAATGGTAACACCGTCTCTTTAAGTCCTTGTTGGTTTATTGTCAAGCAGTATAAACCAACCCATGGGTACAAAAACTCAGCCTTTCTCGCTAACACAGGAACAAAACAATAAAAGGAAAACAATAATGCTTCAACACAGTCCATATTGCTCTGGAGCAGCACAGGTTCAGTGTTGGCTTGATGAGCCACCATGCTTCTGGAGACTCTTCTCTCCAGGCTAGCCAAACGCAGACTGCCTGTATAGCTCGGTTATTTAAACTTAAGCCTATGTTTTCCCATCATGTGATTAATCACGTGATCATGACCTCAAGCAAGTCATGGCAGGTTTGCCAGGGAAGATAAAGTGGGCCTTCTCCCATCCACTCTATGAAGGTCCACATAAAACCAGCCCTTTTATGCAACTTAACCCTCACAACACGTAGTGTACTTGAGAAAAATGCTCAGGTTTCATATCACTGACTCGGTTAAGCGCAGTGACACATATCTCCCTTCTATTACCCTGCCAGTGACTGTGTCACAATGTCAATTTGTGAGCAGTTGTCTATATGCCTGGACAAGGGGGATCCTGAAACTTTATATTTAACACCAAAGTCTCGTGGATACTTTGCCACAGGATGAATACCCATTAGATTTTTTACTGCAGATTTTCTTACGGAAAATCCACACCGTATAAAAGTACCAATGTAGTGGAAGTGATTTCACAAAATCTCATGCACATGCTGCAGAAAAAAATGTATAGTGTAAGTGACAGATGCTGCAGATTACAAATAAGGCAGGAGTCACACAAGCAAAATTCCTCTGATGTTCATCCTGAAAAGTTGGACGAGTGTCATGCCACTCTGTATGCCATGCGAGTGTGCGATTTTCCATATGACATGCGTATGCAATCTGTATGCAATGCGTTTTGTAACTTAAAGCTAGCTTACAAAACTAATAAAGCAATCTTATATAAAGATATAGATATATACTGTAGGTTATAGAAAGATATTTGATAGATAGATGGATAGATAGATAGATGTCCTATGGATATATAATTTCACAAGCCCCTACATATAATAAACTTGCACCCTTTAGTGCCTTTTATTTGGCAATAAAGGGTTTCAGTCTGGTTTAAACTATTACATAAATAAATAATAAAAAAAACAACGTGTGTTCACCCCTATTTTTATAACCAGCAAAGGTAAAACAAACAGCTATGAGCTGATATTGTCAGGCTCTGAAGGTCTATGGTTATTGTGCTCTTCACAGCTATAAATATCAGCCCACAGCCGTCCAAACAGAGGCGCATCACATTAGATGTGCTAATTCTGTGGCTTTGCCCGGCTCTTCCCGATTGTCCTGGTGCTGTTTTAAGGGGCACAGGGCAGGAGTCATGGGCGAGGAGCTGCTTTTCTCCCACGCCTAGACCCCTACTAACAAATAGTGTCCTGTCTGTCATGTAGTTTGAATGTAGTGTATAACACTCACTTTTTCGCTTGAAGTCTCCGCTGGTTCCGTGATCCCGGATCCGTATGCCGCTACACATTAACAACAGACTGTATTTATTTTTAACAGTCCAACTTTACTTAACATCAGATGTCTCATGGTAGTTACAGTACAGCACATTTCTGCTCTGTCAGTTTTCCCAACCTGAGATCTCCCTTTCATTCCAGGCTCTGAGAAGCTCTTCCCAGCTCCTCAATTCCCATGCTTTCTGACCCACTTCTCTAAATCTGTTTCCCATCCAATTCCCCTTTCTGGGAGGTAAAAGGACAGTCTCATCCATACCTATTTTGGGTCGTTGGTCTTGAATATCCTGTGACAGCCACTGAAATTAGTGGCGGCCATCCGCATGCTGTTCCTCAAAAAGTCCTGTGCTTTTCCGTACTATTGGGCCCACTGACCTAATCTGCCTTTCTTCTGATCTGTCACTATCTTATCTTCAACTCTATCTAATCTATATCTCTTGCAACACCAGGAACTATCTTAAGGTACCGTTACACTAAACGACTTACCAACGATCACGACCAGCGATACGATCTGGCCGTGATCGTTGGTAAGTCGTTGTTTGGTCGCTGGGGAGCTGTCACACAGACAGCGCTCTCCAGCGACCAATGATCAGGGGAACGACTTCGGCATCGTTGAAACTGTCTTCAACGATGCCGAAGTCCCCGGGTAACCAGGGTAAACATCGGGTTACTAAGTGCAGGGCCGCGCTTAGTAACCCGATACTTACCCTGGTTACCATTGTAAAAGTAAAAAAAAAAAACAGTACATACTCACATTCCGATGTCTGTCACGTCCCCCGCCGTCAGCTTCCCGCACTGACTGTGACAGCGACTACCGTAAAGCAGAGCACAGCGGTGACGTTACCGCTGTGCTCTGCTTTACGGCCCGCGCTGACAGTCAGTGCAGGGAAGCTGATGGCGGGGGACGTGACAGACATCGGAATGTGAGTATGTACTGTTTTTTTTTTAACTTTTACTATGGTAACCAGGGTAAATATCGGGTTACTAAGCGCAGCCCTGCGCTTAGTAACCCGATATGTACCCTGGTTACAAGTGAACACATCGCTGGATCGGCGTCACACACGCCGATCCAGCGATGACAGCGGGTGATCAGCGACCAAAAAAGGTTGCTGTAACACATAACGAGATTGTTAGCGGGATCGTTGCTACGTCACAAAAAGCGTGACGTTGCAACGATATCGTTAACGAAATCGTGATGTGTGAAGGTACCTTTACTCTTTTACTGTGCTTAACTACTTCCTGAACTACAGTGCCCTACACTGTACTTCCCAATTACCAACAATCCTTATTACTCTATTTTACCATTATATCTATGCCCGAATTCCTTAACCTAATACTTTCCCTATGCTTAACACATTAATACACTACTATAAAGATACATTTAAGTAATAAACATGAATCATCGACATTAAACTATCTAAGCATTCCATAACATTATTCACATTGCTATAAAAGCATGCCCATTTTATTAGGAGGGGACAAAGAACATATTTGTCCCTGACATACTCTTACACTTTGGCAAGTGGAATAATTGTAGTTGGGGTTGATGTCAGCTGTGATTTGTCAAAAATCTCAACTGGCATCAAGCCCTGGTGTTAGTAATGGAGAGGTGTCTATCAAACACTTCCTCTACGAGCCCAGTAATGAAAAATAAAAACACACACAAAATATGTCATTGGAAAATACACTCCCCCACACTTTCCCTGGTTCTTCAATTTATTAAAATTAAAAAGCCATGTAGGTCCGACGTAGTCCACCGAATCCGTCGTACTACACTAATGGATACCTGAAAAACATAAAAAGAGAAAATATGGTCCCGGTGACTGTAAATAGCAGTAAGTAATGTTACTGCGATTCACTGACGTCACTGCTCATCTGAGTTGCCAGCCCACACTGCGCTCCACAAGACCCAGTGGCTGTGAACAGCGGTGAAGTCAGCAACTACACCGCTCATCAGTGTCAATGAGTCACACTGCCTTCTGTGAAACCCGGCGACTCTGATGAGCTGTGTGTTTCCTGATGTTACAGCTGTTCAGAGCCCCACAGGTGTCAGAAAACGCAGCTGGACACGGAGTGGCTGCTGCTACAACCTATGGAGCTTTGTGAACGAGGGACAGTATCTCTCTTTATTTTTTTCATGTTTCCATTTATCGACTACGGTAGTTTTGGTGGACTATGTCGTATTCCCTGGACTATGGCAGACATGCATAGCTATTTTTTTTTTAACCCCTTTCTGCCATTGGACGTAATATTCCGTCCATGTGGGGTGGGCCTTAATTCCCAAGGACGGAATATTACGTCCAGCGCGATCGGCCGCGCTCCCCCCGTGATCGCGGCCGGGTGTCAGCTGCCTATCGCAGCTGACATCCGGCACTATGTGCCAGGAGCGGTCACGGACCGCCCCCGGCACATTAACCCCCGGCACACCGCGATCAAAGATGATTGCGATGTGCCGGCGGTGCAGGGAAGCATCGCGCAGGGAGGGGCCTTCCTGCGGGCTTCCCTGAGACCCCCGCAGCAATGCGATGTGATCGCGTTGCTCCGGGGGTCTCTTACCTTCCTCCCTGCAGCAAATCCCGGATCCAAGATGGCCACGGATCCGGGTCCTGCAGGGAGGGAGGTGGCTTCACAGAGCCTGCTCAGAGCAGGCACTTGGTAACGCTGCAGCGCTGTTTGACAGATCGGTGATCTGTCAGAGTGCTGTGCAAACTGGCAGATCACCGATCTGTATTGTCCCCCCCTGGGACAAAATAAAAAAGTTAAAAAAAATTTTTCCAAGTGTTTAAAAAAAAAAAAAAAAAAATCCTAAATAATGAAAAAAAAAAAAATTATTCCCATAAATACATTTCTTTATCTAAATTTAAAAAAAAAACAATAAAAGTACACATATTTAGTACTGCTGAGTCGTAACAACCCGACCTATAAAGCTGTCCCACTAGTTAACCCCTTCAGTAAACACCGTAAGAAAAAAAAAAAAAAAACGAGGCAAAAAACAACGCTTTATTATCGTACCGCCGAACAAAAAGTGGAATAACACGCGATCAAAAAGATGGATATAAATAACCATGGTACCGCTGAAAGCATCATCTTGTCCCGCAAAAAACGAGCCGCCATACAGCAACATCAGCAAAAAAATAACAAAGTTATAGTCCTCAGAATAAAGCGATGCAAAAATAATTATTTTTTCTATAAAATAGTTTTTATCGTATAAAAGCGCCAAAACATAAAAAAATGATATAAATGAGGTGTCGCTGTAATCGTACTGACCTGAAGAATAAAACTGCTTTATCCATTTTACCAAACGCGGAACGGTATAAACGCCTCCCCCAAAAGAAATTGATGAATAGCTGATTTTTGGTCATTCTGCCTCACAAAAATCGGAATAAAAAGCAATCAAAAAATGTCACGTGCCCGAAAATGTTACCAATAAAAACGTCAACTCGTCCCGCAAAACACAAGACCTCACATGACTCTGTGGACTCAAATATGGAAAAATTATAGCTCTCAAAATGTGGTAACGCAAAAAATATTTTTTGCAATAAAAAGCGTCTTTCAGTGTGTGACGGCTGCCAATCATAAAAATCCGATAAAAAACCCACTATAAAAGTAAATCAAACCCCCCTTCATCACCCCCTTAGTTAGGGAAAAATTAAAAAATTAAAAAAATGTATTTATTTCCATATTCCTATTAGGGTTAGGGTTAGGGCTAGGGTTAGGGCTAGGGCTAGGGCTAGGATTAGGGCTAGGGTTAGGGCTAGGGTTAGGGCTAGGGTTAGGGTTAGGGCTAGGGTTAGGGCTAGGGTTAGGGCTAGGGTTAGGGCTAGGGCTAGGGTTAGGGCTAGGGTTAGGGCTAGGGTTAGAGTTAGGGTTGAGGCTAGGGCTAGGGTTAGGGCTAGGGTTGGGGCTAGGGTTAGGGTTAAGGCTACAGTTAGGGTTGGGGCTAAAGTTAGGGTTTGGATTACATTTGCGGTTGGGATTAGGATTAGGGGTGTGTCTGGGTTAGAGGTGTGGTTAGGGTTACTGTTGGGATTAGGGTTAGGGGTGTGTTTGGATTAGGGTTTCAGTTATAATTGGGGGGTTTCCACTGTTTAGACACATCAGGGGCTCTCCAAACGCGACATGGCGACCGATCTCAATTCCATCCAATTCTGCATTGAAAAAGTAAAACAGTGCTCCTTCCCTTCCGAGCTCTCCCGTGTGCCCAAACAGGAGTTTACCCCAACATATGGGGTATCAGCGTACTCAGGACAAATTGAACAACAACTTTTGGGGTCCAATTTCTCCTGTTACCCTTGGGAAAATACAAAACTGGGGGCTAAAAAATAATTTTTGTGGGAAAAAAAGAGATTTTTTATTTTCACGGCTCTGCGTTATAAACTGTAGTGAAACACTTGGGGGCTCAAAGTTCTCACAACACATCTAGATAAGTTCGTGGGGGGTCTAGTTTCCAATATGGGGTCACTTGTGGGGGGTTTCTACTGTTTAGGTATATTAGGGGCTCTGCAAACGCAATGTGACGCCTGCAGACCATTCCATCTAAGTCTGCATTCCAAATGGCGCTCCTTCCCTTCCGAGCCCTCCCATGCGCCCAAACGCTGGTTCCCCCCCACATATGGGGTATCAACGCACTCAGGACAAATTTGACAACAACTTTTGCGGTCCAATTTCTCCTTTTACCCTCGAGAAAATACAAAACTGGGGGCTAAAAAATAATTTTGAGGGGAAATTTTTTTTTTTTATTTTCACGGCTCTGCGTTATAAACAGTAGTGAAATACTTGGGGGCTCAAACTTCTCACAACACATCTAGATAAGTTCCTTGGGGGGTCTAGTTTCCAATATGGGAGTCACTTGTGGGGGGTTTCTACTGTTTAGGTACATTAGGGGCTCTGCAAACACAATGTGACGCCTGCAGACCATTCCATCTAAGTCTGTATTCCAAATGGCGCTCCTTCCCTTCCGAGCCCTCCCATGCGCCCAAACGCTGGTTCTCCCCCACATATAGGGTATCAGCGCACTCAGGACAAATTGTACAACAACTTCTGGGGTCCAATTTCTCCTGTTACCTTCGGGAAAATACAAAACTATGGGCTAAAAAATAATTTTTGTGGGAAAAAATTTTTGTTTTATTTTTATGGCTCTGCATTATAAACTTCTGTGAAGCACTTGGAGGGTCATAGTGCTCACCACACATCTAGATAAGTTCCTTAGGGGGTCTACTTTCCAAAATGGTGTCACTTGTGGGGGGTTTCAATGTTGAGGCACATCAGTGGCTCTCCAAACGCAACATGGCGTCCCATCTCAATTCCTGTCAATTTTGCATTGAAAGGTGAAACGGCGCTCCTTCCCTTCTGAGCTCTCCCATGCGCTCAGTGGTTTACCCCCACATATGGGGTATCAGTACTCAGGACAAATTGTGCAACAACTTTTGTGGTCCAATTTCTTCTCTTACCATTGGGAAAATAAAAAATTGGGGGCGAAAAGATAATTTTTGTGAAAAAAAATGATTTTGTATTTTTACGGTTCTGCATTATAAACTTCTGTGAAGCACTTGGAGGGTCAAAGTGCTCACCACACCTCTAGATAAGTTCCTTAGGGGGTCTACTTTCCAAAATGGTGTCACTTGTGGGGGGTTTCAATGTTTAGGCACATCAGTGGCTCTCCAAACGCAACATGGCGTCCCATCTCAATTCCAGTCAATTTTGCATTGAAAAGTCAAATGGCGCTCCTTCCCTTCCGAGCTCTGCCATGCGCCCAAACTGTGGTTAACCCCCACATATGGGGTATCAGCATACTCAGGACAAATTGTGCAACAACGTTTGGGGTCCAATTTCTCCTGTTACCCTTGGTAAAATAAAACAAATTGGAGCTGAATAAATTTTTTGTGAAAAAAAGTTAAATGTTCATTTTTATTTAAACATTCCAAAAATTCCTGTGAAGCACCTGAAGGGTTAATAAACTTCTTGAATGTGGTTTTGAGAACCTTGAGGGGTGCAGTTTTTAGAATGATGTCACACTTGGTTATTTTCTATCATATAGACCCCTCAAAATGACTTCAAATGAGATGTGGTCCCTAAAATAAAATGGTGTTGTAAAAATGAGAAATTGCTGGTCAACTTTTAACCCTTATAACTCCTTAACAAAAAAAAATTTGGGTTCGAAAATTGTGCTGATGTAAAGTAGATATGTGGGAAATGTTACTTTTTAAGTGTTTTGTGTGACATATCTCTGTGATTTAATTGCATAAAAATTCAAAGTTGGAAAATTGCGAAATTTTCAAAATTTTCGCCAAATTTCCATTTTTTTCACAAATAAACGCAGGTAATATCAAAGAAATTTTACCACTATCATGAAGTACAATATGTCACGAGAAAACAATGTCAGAATCACCGGGATCCGTTGAAGCGTTCCAGAGTTATAACCTCATAAAGGGACAGTGGTCAGAATTGTAAAAATTGGCCCGGTCCATAACGTGCAAACCACCCTTGGGGGTAAAGGGGTTAATAAGTTGGTGAAACAGGGAAAGTTTTGAGGAGTGTTTTTTCAAATAAAATATTCTTTTGTCTGTGTTTGTATTTAATTGATTAGGGGGTTAGGCTAGGTTCCCATTGCATTAATGGGAGCGCGCTAACGGACAGCGTTGCACGGCGCAATTAACGCTGTGCTCCGCGTCCATTAGTGCGCCCATTAACAGCAATGGGGACGCGCATCACTAGCGCGTGCCATTTTCGGCACGCGCTAGCGATGTGCCGGTGTTTTGTGGGGCGCCGCGGACGCTGCTTGCAGCGTCCGAGGCGGGCCCGCAGTCCGTTCCCCGCTCTCGCAGATCGGAGATCTGCGACAGCGGGGACGTTTAACGCGACCCCTTTATATCACATTGCATTAGCGCAATCCGCTAGCGCTGGGCGCTAAACGGATTGCACTAACGCAATCTGAACCTAGCCTTAGTAATGGGGGTGTTCTGATAAGACACCTCTCTTGATGCCAGCTATGATTTTTGACAAATCACAGCTGGCATCAACCCCAGCTACCAGGTCTCTTTGGAATCAAGACATTAATTCTCACTTTCATCTTTTTAGATTAAAAAGAGTATAAGTGCAACACAAGGGGGTAATGAAATATTATTTAACTCCTTAGTGACCGGGCCAAATTTTTTAAATCTGGTAAGTGTCCCTTTATGTGTTAGCAACTCTGGAATGCTTGAACAGATCCCAATGATTTTGAGATTGTTTTTTAAACAATTTTTCTGACATGTTGCACTTTACGTTAATGGTAAATTTACGTCTATATGTGTTTAAATATCAGAAATTTGACAAAAATGTAAAAAAAAATGCAATTTTCAAACTTTGAATGATTATCCCTTTAATCCAGCAAGTCATACCACACAAAAACATTAATAAATAACATTTCCCACATGTCGGCTTCACATCAACACCATTTATCAAATGTTATTTTATTTTGTTAGGTTTTTAGGAGGTTTAAAAATGTAGCAGTAAATTTTAATTTTTGCAAGGAAATTTGCAAAATTTAATTTTTTTAAGGACCTATCCAGGTTTGAAGTGACGTTTGGGGTCTTATATATTAGAAACCCCCAAAAGTTATACCATTTTAAAAACAGCACCCCCTGATATATTGAAAACTGCTGTAATAATAGAAAAACACGGCACTCGTAGTATTGTATAGAGTAGGTGCTTAAGTAGGGTATCCAGCCCAACAAATCCAAATCCGAAAAAACTTGGCACTCTAGATAAATAATTATAATAGGCAAAAGGTTTATTGATGTGCATCCATAAAGGCAAGTCGAACGTTTTCGGTCCACATCCGGACCTTCATCAGAACAAATATAAGAGATATGGTGCAGGGAGAAACGTTAATCCTGTCTCTATAAATTCCAATATTGGTAGGGTAGCCTGGATGCAGCAAGAAGTCCTGTCAACGTAGGCGCACGTGTGATGCGTCCGGAGTCGCTGGGTAATTTACCCAGCGACTCCGGTTGCATCACACGTGCGCCTACGTTGACAGGACTTCTTGCTGCATCCAGGCTACCCTACCAATATTGGAATTTATAGAAACAGGATTAACGTTTCTCCCTGCACCATATCTACTATATAATTGTCTAAGGGTCACTTCCGTCTGTCCTTCTGTCTGTCACGGATATTCATTGGTCGCAGCCGCTGTCTGTCATGGAATCCAAGTCGCTGATTGGTCGTGGCAAAACGCCCACGACCATTTCCACGACCAGTCAGCGACGGGCGCAGTCCGGCAGCAACATGGCCGCTCCTTCCTCCCCGCAGTCAGTGCCAGCTCCATACTCCCCGCAGTCACCGCTCACACAGGGTTAATGCCAGCGGTAACGGACCGCGTTATGCCGCGGGTAACTCACTCCGTTACCACCGCTAATAACCCTGTGTGTCCAAGTTTTTACTATTGATGCTGCCTATGCAGCGTCAATAGTAAAAGGATCTAATGTTAAAAATAATAAAAAAAATATAAAATCATTATATACTCACCTTCCGCCGCCTTTCCCGCTCCTCGCGACGCTCCGGTAACCGCTCCATGCAAGCGGCAGGTTCCGGTGGCAAGGATGGTATGCGGCAAGGACCTGCCATGACGTCACGGTCATGTGACCGCGACCTCATCACAGGTCCAGCGCGCCTGCGCGAGAAGTACTTGCCATGATGTCAGGGTCATGTGACTGCGACGTCATCACGGGTCCTGCGCTACCAACCCTGAGACCGGAAGCTGCCGAGTGCACCGCACAAAGGCGACATGACTACAAGGGCTCCCTCGGAAGGTGAGTATATGTTTGCCCTTGGAAGGTGAGTATATGTTTATTTTTTATTTTTTAACCTGTGACATACGTGGCTGGGCAATATACTACGTGACTGGGCAATATACTACGTGACTGGCCAATATACTACGTGGCTGGGCAATATACTACGTGGCTCTGTGCTGTATACTATGTCGCTGTGCAATATACTATGTAGCTCTGTGCTGTATACTACATCACTGGGCAATATACTACATAATTGGGCAATATACTACATGGCTGGGCAATATACTACGTGGCTGGGCAATATACTACATGGATGAGGCCATATACTACGTGGCTGGGCAATATACTACGTGACTGGCCAATATACTACGTGGCTGGGCAATATATTACGTGGCTCTGTGCTGTATACTATGTCGCTGTGCAATATACTATGTAGCTCTGTGCTGTATACTACATCACTGGGCAATATACTACATAATTGGGCAATATACTACGTGGCTGGGCAATATACTACGTGGCTGGGCAATATACTACGTGGATGAGGCAATATACTACGTGGCTGGGCAATATACTACGTGGGCTGTGCAATATACTATGTGGACATGCATATTCTAGAATACCCGATGCGTTAGAATCGGGCCACCATCTAGTCTCTTATATTTGTTCTGCTGAAGGTCCAGATGTGGACCGAAAACGTTCGACTTGCCTTTATAGATGCACATCAATAAACCTTTTGCATATGATAATTACTCATCTAGAGTGCCAAGTTTTTTCGGATATTGAAAATTGCTGTCAGGTAGATTATTAACCCTTCAGGTGATGTTAAGGAATTAATACAAATTGGCATGACAGAAATGAAAAAATGTATTTTTACCACTTAAATGTTGCTAACTTCTGAACAGGTCGCTAAAGCCAGCAAGCTCTAAGGCCCTTATTTGGCTGTGAATTGCCATGGCAAACATCAGGACTACAGAATCATTATCTCAGGGTGCCGATGAGGTTAAAGAGGAAGCCCCTGCACTCTGTTAACCATTTATATGATGATGTTACTATTGACAGCAGCATCTAAGACAGTGGTTCTTAAGGGATAATATTTTCATATGAAATAATTTCTTTCTCCCTCAAGCTGCACTGCTAAAAAAGGCAAAAATCCAATTTCATTTTTACTGTTTTTCCTGTTCCTCAGATTCCTGCTCCTCAAAAAATTTAAATAGGTCGTTCACCTCTTTTTATCATGTTGAACAGTGGCTAAACATGGTGTTACATAAATAATACAGCATACTCTCCTATTGATCCCCTGCCAGTCTGTTTGCTTCCTATCCTGGTAGGGAATGGCATTTGACCCCTATGGCCATGGTGTGGATGCAGCAGTCAGATGTCCATTAATGATGACCGATGATGCTCGTATAAGGAGTTATCCGAGCATGCTCGTATGCCAATAGCATGCTCAAAAAATATATTCTGTGTCCCAACATCTGAATGCTGTTAGACAGCTGCAACACATGAAGGAATTACCTGTTTTTTTGGTGAGACATGCAGTCGCAGGGACTCAAACATATTTTCTGAACACGCCAAAGACACTCGGTTAACACACGAGCACTTTATCCAAGCGCGTTCACTCATCACTAATGTCCATACAACCGTAATGGGATACTTTGCAATCGTGGCAACAACCACTGCCTTGAGTAGTCACATGTCATCAAAGCTGGTGGAAGAAGTATGGAGAGCAGTAGGTGACCCACTAGGAGAGAAAAGGATTACAGGATTATTATGCTGTACTTTTTATGTTTACACCATGTCTGGCAACCTCTTAGAATGAAAATATGGTGGATGACCCCTGTAATAATGAGCAACCAAACAGTTTGATGTGTCTAAAAATGGTATAATTTAAAAAACTATCCCTCATATATCACTATGGGAAAAGTTATGGCTCTTGGAATGCTGCGTCCTGAAGGCTGAAGATGAACTGGCAACATTTGCAGGTAATTTTGGGCTCTAGCACCCAACAGCAAGACTGATTGCCAATGCCTAGGTCTAATAGAAATATTGTTCCATTATTTTGCTTGTATAAATAATCTGAGGTTAAAAATAATGTGCACATCGTGTTAAACATACATTTACATCTTCCCATCAGTGAGCACATCTCTGACTCAGTCCATCTCAGACAGCATTTCAAAGCCCAGACCTTGAGTCAAATCCAAAGCGAAATTTCTACTGTGCTTTTCCGGAAAACCTTCACACAAGGTCACTCACCATATCCAAGCAAAACCAACAGCAAACATTCAGATGTGTTTCGAAATCCAGATTTTTTTTCTAAAGCTAGAGGCCAGTTGAAAATGTATTACATTACTGGAAATTATTTTTAGGGAATGTGCACACTTGCAGAAAAATCTCCTGCAAATACTGCAGTGTTGGCAGGAAAAACGATGCTTAAAACATGCATGTTTTTCCCGTATTTGACTAATTTTTTATGTGGGTTTTTTTTTTTGCTCTTTTTTTACCTTTCTGTTTGGGTGAAAAATGCTGCAAAAATGCTGAAAGAACTGACATGCTACATAATTAACCTTCGTCCGGCTGAGTAGGTACAATTGTAACTATTCCGTTTTAAAATTGCAATAACTTTTTTTTTTCGAAGAACCGTAGAGGGCTGAAATTTCGTGACATCTCTGCAGTTTTGGACCAGAATATATTGGCCAAATTTCAATAAAATATATATGAAGGTACAATTGTACCTCTGCAGCCTGTTAACGTTGTAAAATTATGCAGCCTGACTAAGGTTAAAAATCCTGCAAACCTGCATAAAAAATAAGCTATATGTGCAAGAGATGTTAGAAATCTAATTCAGTTTGCTGGTACTGTGAAACCCTGCACTTTTTTTCACGAAAGAAGAAACACGTCAAAAACGCAACCTGTGCATATGCCTTTAGTGTGGAAGTACTGAAAATATTTTATTAATTGGCAAACATTATTCATTTTCGGTACTCATCATAAAAAGGTCATATAAAATATATTTCATGTTACACACAGAGGCATTGGGTCATACTTACTTTTATAAATGGCTTGTCGAGAATTGGAAAACTAAGTTTCTCCACTGAAACACTGTTCATATCCTTTTGCTCTCTCTGGTATTGTAGCTAAGCTTTCTTCAGCTGCAGTACCAGTTACAGCACATATTCATTATAAGCACAGTTTTAGTAAAATAAAATACACAAACTTTTTTTCTTAGTGAAAACTATTATTATTACTAATATGACATAACTACTATTATTATCATAAATATAAGGGTGTATGTGAAACATCGCACTGCACACGAATTTCACCTGAGTGAAGTGCGATTCCCACGGACGCGGACAACAGAGGAGATTATTATTATTATTTATTTATATAGCACCATTAAATCCATGGTGCTGTACATTAGACGGGTTGAGGAAAGGACGTATTCTGGGAATATTTTTGAGCTGGAGATGACAGGAGGTGGCGTGAGCTTGGATGTGCGGTTTAAAGGACAGGACAGAGTCAAGGGTTACTCCGAGGCAATGGATTACCGGGACAGGGGAAAGTGTGATTTCATTTATTGTGATAGATAGATCAGGTAGGGAAGGTGGGTGAGATGAAGGAAAGATAATTAGTTCAGATTTGTCCACATTGAGATTGAGAAATTACTTTCTCTGCACCTGTGCTCCGATTCTCAGATGCGAGAGGATCAGACCACAGAGCACCTTCACTCGGTTCACGCACGCAGCAGAGCTGGAGCCTAGTGTCATTAGCATATCGCCTCGGATGCCATACACTAATGTGACTCTGACCTAACTCAGTCACAGATTTTCAGATGAATAAAACTTGGCACTCAATGTGAGAAAAAGCTTCTTAATTTATTGATGCATCCAGACAAACAAAACTGCTAAACGTTTTCGGTCCACACCGGACCTTCGTCAGAGCGTTTCTTTGACATTGACTATAAATATATAAATAAATATAGTGTCACATGATGCAGAGATACATGTCATATAATGCAAAAACAGAGAGAGATATATACTGGTGAGTTTTACAAAAATATATACGTGATGCTCCATCAAGTGCCGGAGAGATTAATCTATCCAGAAAACAGGTGCTCCGTGCGTGGTGGAGATATAGTCCGTGCTGAGTCACTGGATAAGGGAGATAACAATGGTGCTAGAGATGGACGAGCACTGATGATAGTGCAACCAGAGGCAGACAAGTGCCTAGCTCGGTGAGGGAAACAAAAAGGATACATAGCATATATACACTACTCAAATGAATGGGATAGAAAACGGCAGCACTCACCAATCTTCTTAACAGGTACCTTTATTAGTAAAAAATCTTCACGGCTCGGGGGTGAATGAACAAAGAATGTGGGAGCAGAACGACGTCCGTTTCGCGCCGCTCTGGTGCTTCAACGGGTTCAGTGGAGGGTCGGACGTGACGTCTCGGTGATCGGTGAGTGCTGTCGTTTTCTATCCCATTCATCTATGATATCTGTTTTCTTGGCCGAAGCACCCGAGATCTGGGAGCCAGCTGGGGCTAATCAGCCTAGAGCGAAGGCAGTCAGCTGCAGCGGTGGTGCGGTCAGCTGTGTCTTACACTACTCAAATGGTTGAAGACCAAAAATCAGAGACAAAAATAGGCGCCTCCGGTGAAGATCTATATAGTCGCTTAGTGGTGGATCTAACGTGAAGACCTAAAAAGATAAGGAGTAAGTGAAAACGTGCACATGTACGTGGCTGGGCACACAAGGAGTACACTAGTAATGGTGAAAAGAACATGGGAAGTATGGGTCTTAGGAGGATGAGAGATGAGGAGAGAGTCACATATATAGAACCTAGAGGTTAAATCAGGGAGCAGAGAGAGGTAGGTAGGTACACACAACAGGAAGGCAAGATGTGCCAAAAGAGACTACCTGGATATGGAAGCAAATTACATAGATGAGCGTCAGAGAGGAGGAGAGATACTGTGGCAGGTGTCTACTACAAAAGACCAAACAAGGTGGAGAGGGTTAAAAATGGACACAGGTACTAGGTTGTAATAAAATGTAACCGAAAAAATAGCAGGGTATAAATGTACCTGGAGGATCGGAGCACACTAATATATGGAGGGAGCGCCGCGGTAAGGAGCAGAGCCTAGTGGGGAAAACGGCGCTGTGGAGAGAAATGTGTCTGGGTAAGCGAGAACTATGTAAGCAGGTCAGGAAACAGAGTAGGGGGCAGAGCCGCGGATAACACCGGCGTACCTGGAGGTCCGGATCCTAGGAGAGCGATGTGCCGAGCAGCAAGGAGAGACGCTGAGAGAGGGGAGACACTTCCGGGTTTAAATCCCGGTGAGTGCTGAAGCAATCATGGTCATGTGACCACAGGGGGGTGGCGCATGCGCAGAGAGTGCTAGAGGAGAAGGGAGGATAAAACCTGGAACAGAATCCCTGCTGACAAGGACGCAGAAGCGGTCATGTGACCGCAAGCAAGACGCATGAAAGCGCTGGATGTGTACCATGTAAAAAGCTGTGTAGGCTAGGGGAGAAAAAGAGGAAGCACAGACCAAAAGTACTGGAAATAAACGGAGGATGATATAAGAAAGGAAGAGGAAAAAGGATCCATACTCCAGGGAGGAGGGTAGTGATATCATACCATACAGACTATAAACGGTGCCCAGTGTGGTGAACATGGTGAATTCTAGCGGTTCTAAAGGGAGAAGAAAAAACAAATTAGTATACAAGAACCAAACATATAAGGACATAAAAAGACATAATGCATAGTATAACGGCAATAGCCCACTAATTTATAATAGTCTACAATAGGGCCGATACATCATATTCCCTATTGAGTCCTTTCGGCTCTAGAGTCTGCAGGGTGAAAATCCAGAAAGCCTCCCTTTTCTTAAGGATTTTAATCCTATTGAGACCTCTACTGTTGGGTTCAATTTGTTCCAGAACCTGGAACCTCAGTTGCAAAATATTGTGGTTCTTTTCATGGAAGTGGTATGGAAGGGGCAGATGATCACCACACTGGGCACCGTTTATAGTCTGTATGGTATGGTATGAAATTCATCTGTATTCTCCGGGGTGGACACCCTACTTGAGCACCTCCAACCCCCACATCTATCGAGTGCCGTGTTCTCTAATAGTATCAGTCACAGATTTTGCCATAGAATATGTGCGCACGTTATTTGGAGCTCTGCGGATTTTTCCCTAAGCGGATTTGAGAAATCCACAGGTAAAAGGCACTGCGTTTTACCTGCAGATTTACCACAGAATTACCACGATTTTGTGCGGATTCCACTTGCGGTTTTACACCTGTGGATTCCTATTGTGGAGCAGGTGTAAACCGTTTTTTTCCACAGCATGGGCACTGCGGATTGCGGTTTCCATAGGTTTACATTGTACTGTACTGGATGAGCCCCACACAGCCTCCCTATATATACTGCATGAGCCCCACACAGCCTCCCTATATATACTGCATGAGCCCCACATAGCCTCCCTATACATACTGCATGAGCCCCACACAGCCTCCCTATATATACTGCATGAGCCCCACACAGCCTCCCTATATATACTGCATGAGCCCCACACAGCCTCCCTATACATACTGCATGAGCCCCACACAGCCTCCCTATATATACTGCATGAGCCCCACACAGCCTCCCTATATATACTGCATGAGCCCCACATAACCTCCCTATATATACTGCATGAGCCCCACACAGCCTCCCTATACATACTGCATGAGCCCCACACAGCCTCCCTATATATACTGCATGAGCCCCACACAGCCTCCCTATATATACTGCATGAGCCCCACACAGCCTCCCTATACATACTGCATGAGCCCCACACAGCCTCCCTATACATACTGCATGAGCCCCACACAGCCTCCCTATATATACTGCATGAGCCCCACACAGCCTCCCTATATATACTGCATGAGCCCCACACAGCCTCCCTATATACACTGCATGAGCTCCACACAGCCTCCCTATATATACTGTATGAGCCCCACACAGCCTCCCTATATATACTGCATGAGCCCCACACAGCCTCCCTATATACACTGCATGAGCCCCACACAGCCTACCTATATATACTGCATGAGCCCCACACAGCCTCCCTATATACACTGCATGAGCCCCACACAGCATCCCTATATATACTGCATGAGCCCCACACAGCCTCCCTATATATACTGCATGAGCCCCACACAGCCTCCCAATATATACTGCATGAGCCCTACACAGCCTCCCCATACATACAGCATGAGCCCCACACATCCTCCCTATATACAGCTCTGGAAAAAATTAAGAGACCACTGCAAAATTTTCAGTTTGTCTGATTTTTCTCTTTACAGTTATACTTTTGAGTAAAATGTAAATTGTTCTTTTATTCTATAAACTACTGACAACATGTCTCCGAAGTTCCAAGCAATACATTTTGTATTTATTTTCTGAAAATGAGAAATGGTCAAAATAACAAAAAAATGCATTGCTTGCAGACCTCAAATAATGCAAAAAAAAAAACAAGTTCATAATTATTAGAAACAACAATACTAATGTTTTAACTCAGGAGTTCAGAAATCAATATTTTGTGGAATAACTGAGAGAGGGCCAGGGCCGTAGTCGTGGCTGAGACTATCTCCTTACACGCGCACTGGCCTACCGCCACATGCAAACAATGTCCCCTTTTTTGTGTACCTTCAGCCACATCATCTGCACAGTCAGTGTCACGGAGTTACCGCGACAGAGCAGTACGAGAAGACAGCAGCGTCTGATGGCTCTTGCTTCTCCACTGAGAAGAAGCACTTCACTCCAGTATAGTGAATGTGTTTGTTTTCTTTCAGCAAGACAGGGGTTTATCGGCCATGTGGTAATTCCTGCATTCAGCTGTGCTCGGTTAGCCACTCCTCTCTCCTATAAGAGCTAGGCCTTCAGGCTTGATCCTTGTCTGAGATAGCACTTGCTAGATAGACCTGCAGTAGTGAGGATCTGGAGCGCTGGAGGAGTTTATTGTGGGACAGTTGTTTGGTTTGTACGCTTGGAAATTCCTCATCCTTACCTTCCTTATTTTCTTCCCCTTCCTTCACACCCTGGTGAATACATCTGTTATTTGTGAGAGTATATTTTGTGTGAGTGGAGTTTTCTTTTACCCTTGTCTTGGTTCCCGTTTGTCGGGTTGGTGCACTGTGGTACACGGTAGCGCCTCTCTTCCCCGAGTGGGTAAGGGGACAGACGCAGGGCTGCAGTTAGAAGACAGGGCAAGGGTGGAGGCCCCGGCATCCTCGCCATCTGAGGTATCCCAGGGAACAGGGCGAGTTAGGGTGCCCTCTAGTGCTAGGGCCAGGAAAGTTGTCCATGGTCCAAGTTTACTCGCCAGTCCAATAGTGACAGTCAAGGTCCCATCTGAGTGGCTGGGGCTTTGCTGCTGGTGTTAATGCACAAAATTAAATAGAGTTCACGTTCAACTTTAACCCCTTCACCCCAAAGCCTGTTTTCACCTAAGTGACAGGGCCAATTTTTACAATTCTGACCACTGTCACTTTATGAGGTCATAACTCTGAAACGCTTCAACGGATCCTGGTGATTCTGACACTGTTTTCTCGTGACACATTGTACTTCATGATAGTGGTAAAACTTCTTCGATATGACTTGCATTTATTTGTGAAAAAAACAAAAATTTGTCGGAAATTATGAAAATTTAGCAATTTTCAAACTCTTAGTTTTTATGCCCTTAAATTAGAGAGTTATATCACATAATATAGTTAATAAACAACATTTCACACATGTCTGCTTTACATCAGCACAATTTTGGAAACATATTTTTTTTTTGTTAGGACGTTATAAGGGTTAAAAGTTGACCAGCGATTTCTCATTTTTGCAACAAAATTTGCAAAACCATTTTTTTACGGACCACCTCACACTTGAAGTGACTTTGAGGGGTCTATATGACAGAAAATGCCCAAAAGTGACACCATTATAAAAACTGCACCCCTCAAGGTACTCAAAACCACATTCAAAAAGTTTATTAACCCTTCAGGTGCTTCACAGGAATTTTTTGAATGTTTAAAAAAATTGAACATTTAACTTTTTTTCACAAAATTTTTACTTCAGGTCCAATTTGTTTCATTTTACCAAGGGTAACAGGAGAAATTGGACCACAAAAGTCGTTGTACAATTTGTCCTGAGTACGCCGATACCCCATATGTGGGGGTAAACCACTGTTTGGGCGCATGGCAGAGCTCGGAAGGGAAGGAGCGCCATTTGACTTTTCAATGCAAGATTTGCTGGAATTGAGATCGGAGCCCATGTCACGATTAGAGAGCCCCTGATGTGCCTAAACAGTGGAAACCCCCACAAGTGACACCATTTTGGAAAGTAGACCCCCTAAGGAACTAATCTAGATGTGTGGTGAGCACTTTGAACCTCCAAGTGCTTCACAGACGTTTATAATGTAGAGCCGTAAAAAAAAATTTTTTATTAATTTTCACAAAAAATGATCTTTTTGCCCCAAATTTTTTATTTTCCCAAGGGTAAAAGGATAAATTGGACCCCAAAAGTTGTTGTGAAATTTGTCCTGAGTACGTCGATACTTCATATATGGGGATAAACCACTGTTTGAGCGCATGGCAGAGCTCGGAAGGGAAGGAGTGCCATTTGACTTTTCAATGCAAAATTGGCTGGAATTGAGTTCGGACGCCATGTCGCATTTGGATAGCCCCTGACGTGCCTTAACAGTGGAAACCCCCCACAAGTGACCCCATTTTGGAAAGAAGACCCCCTAAGGAACTTATCTAGATGTGTGGTGAGCACTTTAAACCCCCAATTGTTTCACTAAAGTTTAGAATGTAGCATTGTGAAAATTAAAAAATCATTTTTTCTTTCCAAAAAATGATGTTTTAGCCCGCAATTTTTTTTTCCCAAGGGTAACAGGAGAAATTGGACCCCAAAAGTTGTTGTCCAACTTGTCCTGAGAACGCTGATACCCCATATGTTGGGGGGAACCACTGTTTGGGTGCACGGCAGAGCTCGAAAGGGAAGGAGCGCCATTTGAAATGCAGACTTAGATGGATTGGTCTGCAGGCGTCATGTTGCATTTGCAGAGCCCCTGATGTACCTAAACAGTAGAAACCCCCCACAAGTGACCCCATATTGGAAACTAGACCCCCCAAGGAACTTATCTAGATGTGTTGTGAGAGCTTTGAACCAACAAGTGTTTCACTACAGTTTATAACGCAGAGCCGTGAAAATGAAAAATATTTTTTTTTCCACGAAAATGATATTTTATCCCCTATGTTTTTATTTTCCCAAGGGTAACAGGACAAATTGGACCCCAAAAGTTGTTGTCCAACTTGTCCTGAGAACGCTGATACCCCATATGTTGGGGGGAACCACTGTTTGGGCACACAGGAGAACTCGGAAGGGAAGGAGCCCTGTTTTACTTTTTCAAAGCAGAATTGGCTGGAATTGAGATCGGACGCCATGTCGCGTTTGGAGAGCCCCTGATGTGCCTAAACAGTGGAAACCCCCAATTATAACTGAAACCCTAACCCCAACCCTAACCCTAGCCCTAACCCCAGCCCTAACCCTAGCCCTAACCCTAGCCCTAACCCTAGCCCTAACCCTAGCCCTAACCCTAGCACTAATGGGAAAATGGAAATAAATACATTTTTTTACATTTTATTATTTTTCCCTAACTAAGGGGGTGATGAAGGGGGGTTTGATTTACTTTTATAGCTTTTTTTGGCGGATTTTTATGATTGGCAGCTGTCACACACTAAAAGACGCTTTTTATTGCAAAAAATAGTTTTTGCATCACCACATTTTGAGAGCTATAATTTATCCATATTTTGGCCCACAGAGTCATATGAGGTCTTGTTTTTTGCGGGACGAGTTGACGTTTGTATTGGTAACGTTTTCGGGCAGATGACATTTTTTGATCGCTTTTTATTCCGATTTTTGGGAGGCGGAATGAACAAAAACAAGCAATTCCTGAATTTCTTTTAGGGGGGGCGTTTATACCGTTCCACGTGTGGTAAAATGGATAAAGCAGTTTTATTCTTCGTGTCAGTACGATTACAGCGATACCTCATTTATGTAATTTTTTTTATGTTTTGGCGCTTTTACACAATAAAAACTATTTTATATAAAAAAATTATTGTTTTTGCATCGCATTATTCTGAGAGCTATAACTTTTTTATTTTTCTGCTGATGATGCTGTATGGCGGCTTTTTTTTTGCGGGACAAGATGACGTTTTCAGCGGTACCATGGTTATTTATATCCGTCGTTTTGATCGCGTGTTATTCCACTTTTTGTTCGCCTGTATGATAATAAAGCGTTGTTTTTTGCCTTGTTTTTTTTTTTTTTTTTTTTTCGGTGTTCACTGAAGGGGTTAACTAGTGGGATAGTTTTATAGAGCGGGACGTTACGGACGCGGCGATACCAAATATGTGTACATTTATTGTTTTTTTTTTTTACATAAATAAATGGATTTATTGGGAAATGTTTTTTTTTTTTTATTTGGGGATTTTTTTAAATTTTTTTTTACACATTCTATTTTTTTTTTTTTTTTTACTTTCTAACATTGTCCCGGGGTGGGACATCTCTGTATTAGATCAGATCGTTGATCTGACACTGTGCATAGCACACTGTCAGATCAACGATCTGACAGGCAGCTTAGCTGGCTCTCCAGCGCCTGCTCTCAGCAGGCGCCGGCTGGCCAGGTCATTTCATGACCCGGAAGGAGTCCGGCGGCCATCTTGGATCCGGGGACTCCTTCCGGGTCACCGGAGCAACGCGATCTCATTGCGTTGCTCCGGTGGGAGAGCGCAGGGAGCCCCCGTCCCTGCGCGATCCCCCTTTATGCCGCTGTCACTACTGACAGCGGCATCAGAGGGGTTAAATGCCCGCGATCGGCGATAGCGCCGATCGTGGGCATTGCTGCGGGGTGTCAGCTGTCATATACAGCTGACACCCGCACCCGATCACCGCGGTGCTCAGCGCGAGACCGCGGTGATCGGTGCGCCGTACTAGTACTGCTGCTGGCACTAATGCAGTGCCGGCAGCGCAGTACTAGTACGGCACATGTCGCGAAGGGGTTAAACAAAACTTTACTTTCTTCTCTTTGCAGCACATCCTTATTACATACAACGTTAGCATAGGGTTCCAAACAGTTCTCATTCTCCACTTTCCCTGCACTTAATCATACGGCCTTCAGTACGTGCCTGGGTCCTACCGCCTCTTGCGGTAATGCCGCATCCTCCCTGTTCAGACTCACTGCACCTAGGAGTTCCCTTGTCCGTTTTGCCCAAGATCTGAGGGCATCAGCCCATGCAGTGAGCTGCCACATGATGAGCCACTTTTGTCTCTGTACTGCCTGGACCTTCACTGTAGCCGCCACTCCACCACTGCTGTCACACTGCTGTTTGGCTGTACTTCTGCCCCACTGGGCCCTAGATGGCTGGGTTACTTAACCCCTTTACCCCCAAGGGTGGTTTGCACGTTAATGACCGGGCCAAGTTTTACAATTCTGACCACTGTCCCTTTATGAGGTTATAACTCTGGAACGCTTCAACGGATCCCAGTGATTCCGACATTGCTTTCTCGTGACATATTGTACTTCATGATAGTGGTAAAAATTATTTGATAGTACCTGCGTTTATTTGTGAAAAAAACAGAAATTTGGCGAAAGTTATGAAAATTTCGCAATTTTCCAACTTTGAATTTTTATGCAATTAAATCACAGAGATATGTCACGCAAAATACTCAATAAGTAACATTTCCCACATGTCTACTTTACATCAGCACAATTTTGGAACCAAAATTTGTTTTTGTTAGGAAGTTGTAAGGGTTAAAAGTTGACCAGCAATTTCTCGTTTTTACAACACCATTTTTTTTTTAAGGACCACATCTCATTTGAAGTCATTTTGAGGGGTCTATATGATAGAAAATACCCAAGTGTGACACCATTCTAAAAACTGCACCCCTCAAGGTGCTCAAAACCATATTCAAGAAGTTTATTAAGCCTTCTGGTGCTTCACAGGAATTTTTGGAATGTTTAAATAAAAATGAACATTTAACTTTTTTTCACAAAAAATTTACTTCAGCTCCAATTTGTTTTATTTTACCAAGGGTAACAGGAGAAAATAGACCCCAAAAGTTGTTGGATAATTTGTCCTAAGTACACCGATACCCCATATGTGGGGGTAAACCACTGTTTGGGCGCACGACAGAGCTCGGAAGCGAAGGAGCGCCATTTGATTTTTCAATGCAAAATTGACTGGAATTGAGATGGGACGCCATGTTGCGTTTGGAGAGCCACTGATGTGCCTAAACATTGAAACCCCCCACAAGTGACATCATTTTGGAAAGTAGACCCCCTAAGGAACTTATCTAGAGGTGTGGTGAGCACTGTGACCCACCAAGTGCTTCACAGAAGTTTATAATGCAGAACCGTAAAAATAAAAAATCATATTTTTTCACAAAAATTATCTTTTTGCCCCCAATTTTTTATTTTCCCAAGGGTAAGAGAAGAAATTGGACCCACAAGTTGTTTTACAATTTGTCCTGAGTATGCTGATACCTCATATGTGGGGGTAAACCACTGTTTGGGCGCATTGGAGAGCTCGGAAGGGAAGGAGCGCCATTTGACTTTTCAATGCAAAATTGACAGGAATTGAGATGGGACGCCATGTTGCATTTAGAGAGCCACTGATGTGCCTAAACATTGAAACCCCCCACAAGTGACACCATTTTGGAAAGTAGACCCCCCTAAGGAACTTATCTAGAGGTGTGGTGAGCGCTTTGACCCACCAAGAGCTTCACAGAAATTTATAATGCAGAGCCGTAAAAATAAAACAAAAATTTTTTCCCACAAAAATTATTTTTTTAGCCCCCATTTTTGTATTTTCCCAAGGGTAACAGGAGAAATTGGACCCCAAAATTTGTTGCCCAATTTGTCCTGAGTGCGATTATACACAATATGTGGGGGGAACCACTGTTTGGGCGCATGGGAGGGCTCGGAAGGGAAGGAGCGCCATTTGGAATGCAGACTTAGATGGAATGGTCTGCAGGTGTCACATTGCGTTTGCAGAGCCCCTAATGTACCTAAACAGTAGAAACCCCCCACAAATTACACCATTTTGGAAAGTAGACCCCCTAAGGAACGTATCTAGATGTGTGGTGAGCGCTTTGACCCACCAAGAGCTTCACAGAAATTTATAATGCAGAGCCGTAAAAATAAAACAAAAATTTTTTCCCACAAAAATTATTTTTTAGCCCCCAGTTTTGTATTTTCCCGAGGGTAACAGGAGAAATTGGACCCCCCCCAAAATTTGTTGTCCAATTTGTCCTGAGTGCGTTGATACCCCATAAGTGGGGGGGGGGGGGGAACCACTGTTTGGGCGCATGGGAGGGCTCGGAAGGGAAGGAGCTCCATTTGGAATGCAGACTTAGATGGAATGGTCTGCAGGTGTCACATTGCGTTTGCAGAGCCCCTAATGTACCTAAACAGTAGAAACCCCCCACAAGTGACATCATTTTGGAAAGTAGAGCCCCTAAGGAACTTATCTAGAGGTGTGGTGAGCACTGTGACCCACCAAGTGCTTCACAGAAGTTTATAATGCAGAACCGTAAAAATAAAAAATCATATTTTTTCACAAAAATTATCTTTTTGCCCCCAATTTTTTATTTTCCCAAGGGTAAGAGAAGAAATTGGACCCCACAAGTTGTTTTACAATTTGTCCTGAGTACGCTGATACCTCATATGTGGGGGCAAACCACTGTTTGGGCGCATTGGAGAGCTCGGAAGGGAAGGAGCGCCATTTGACTTTTCAATGCAAAATTGACAGGAATTGAGATGGGACGCCATGTTGCATTTAGAGAGCCACTGATGTGCCTAAACATTGAAACCCCCCACAAGTGACACCATTTTGGAAAGTAGACCCCCTAAGGAACTTATCTAGAGGTGTGGTGAGCGCTTTGACCCACCAAGAGCTTCACAGAAATTTATAATGCAGAGCCGTAAAAATAGAACAAAAATTTTTTCCCACAAAAATTATTATTTTAGCCCCCATTTTTGTATTTTCCCGAGGGTAACAGGAGAAATTGGACCCCAAAATTTGTTGCCCAATTTGTCCTGAGTGCGATTATACACAATATGTGGGGGGAACCACTGTTTGGGCGCATGGGAGGGCTCGGAAGGGAAGGAGCACCATTTGGAATGCAGACTTAGATGGAATGGTCTGCAGGTGTCACATTGCGTTTGCAGAGCCCCTAATGTACCTAAACAGTAGAAACCCCCCACAAATTACACCATTTTGGAAAGTAGACCCCCTAAGGAACGTATCTAGATGTGTGGTCAGCGCTTTGACCCACCAAGAGCTTCACAGAAATTTATAATGCAGAGCCGTAAAAATAAAACAAAAATTTTTTCCCACAAAAATTATTTTTTAGCCCCCAGTTTTGTATTTTCCCGAGGGTAACAGGAGAAATTGGACCCCCCCAAAATTTGTTGTCCAATTTGTCCTGAGTGCGTTGATACCCCATAAGTGGGGGGGGGGGGAACCACTGTTTGGGCGCATGGGAGGGCTCGGAAGGGAAGGAGCTCCATTTGGAATGCAGACTTAGATGGAATGGTCTGCAGGTGTCACATTGCGTTTGCAGAGCCCCTAATGTACCTAAACAGTAGAAACCCCCCACAAGTGACACCATTTTGGAAACTAGACACCCTAAGGAACTCATCTAGATGTGTTGTTAGAGCTTTGAACCCCCAAGTGTTTCACTACAGTTTGTAACGCAGAGCCGTGAAAAAAAAAAAAACTTTCCCCAAAAAATTATTTTTTAGCCCCCAGTTTTGTATTTTCCCGAGGGTAAGAGGAGAAATTCGACCCCAAAAGTTGTTGTCCAATTTGTCCTGAGTACGCTGATACCCCATATATGGGGGGAACCACCGTTTGGGCGCATGGGAGAGCTCGGAAGGGAAGGAGTGCCATTTGGAATGCAGACTTACAGTCATGGCCAAAAGTATTGACACCCCTGCAATTCTGTCAGATAATACTCATTTTCTTCCTGAAAAGGATTGCAATCACAATTTCTTTGGTATTATTATCTTCATTTCATTTGTCTTAAATGAAAAAACACAAAAGAGAATGAAGCAAAAAGCAAAACATTGATCATTTCACACAAAACTCCAAAAATGGGCCAGACAAAAGTATTGGCACCCTCAGCCTAATACTTGGTTGTACAACCTTTAGCCAAAATAACTGCGACCAGCCGCTTCCGGTAACCATCAATGAGTTTCTTACAATGCTCTGCTGGAATTTTAGACCATTCTTCTTTGGCAAACTGCTCCAGGTCCCTGATATTTGAAGGGTGCCTTCTCCAAACTGCCATTTTTAGATCTCTCCACAGGTGTTCTATGTGATTCAGGTCTGGACTCATTGCTGGCCACCTTAGAAGTCTCCAGTGCTTTCTCTCAAACCATTTTTTAGTGCTTTTTGAAGTGTGTTTTGGGTCATTGTCCTGCTGGAAGACCCATGACCTCTGAGGGAGACCCAGCTTTCACACACTGAACCCTACATTATGCTGCAAAATTTGTTGGTAGTCTTCAGACTTCATAATGCCATGCACACGGTCAAGCAGTCCAGTGCCAGAGGCTGCAAAGCAACCCCAAAACATCAGGGAACCTCCGCCACGTTTGACTGTAGGGACCGTGTTCTTTTCTTTGAATGCCTCTTTTTTTTTCCTGTTAACTCTATGTTGATGCCTTTGCCCAAAAAGCTCTACTTTTGTCTCATCTGACCAGAGAACATTCTTCCAAAACATTTTAGGCTTTTTAGGTAAGTTTTGGCAAACTCCAGCCTGGCTTTTTTATGTCTTGGGGTAAGAAGTGGGGTCTTCCTGGGTCTCCTACCATACAGTCCCATTTCATTCAGACGCCAACGGATAGTACGGGTTGACACTGTTGTACCCTTGGACTGCAGGGCAGCTTGAACTTGTTTAGATGTTAGTCGAGGTTCTTTATCCAACATCCGCACAATCTTGCATTGAAATCTCTTGTCAATTTTTCTTTTCCGTCCACATCTAGGGAGGTTAGCCACAGTGCCATGGGCTTTAAACTTCTTGATGACACTGCACACGGTAGACACAGTAACATTCAGGTCTTTGGAGATGGACTTGTAGCCTTGCGATTGCTCATGCTTCCTCACAATTTGGTTTCTCAAGTCCTCAGAGAGTTCTTTGGCCTTCTTTCTTTTCTCCATGCTCAATGTGGTACACACAAGGACACAGGACAGAGGATGAGTCAACTTTAATCCATGTCAACTGGCTGCAAGTGTGATTTAGTTATTGCCAACACCTGCTGGGAGCCACAGGTAAGTTACAGGTGCTGATAATTACACAAATTAGAGAAGCATCACATGATTTTTCGAATAGTGCCAATACTTTTGTCCACCCCCTTTTTTATGTTTGGTGTGGAATTATATCCAATTTGGCTTTAGGACAATTATTTTTCTGTTTTTTCATTTAAGACAAATTAAATGAAGATAATAATACCAAACAATTTGTGTTTGCAATCATTTTCAGGAAGAAAATGAGTATTATCTGACAGAATTGCAGGGGTGTCAATACTTTTGGCCATGACTGTAGATGGAATAGTCTGCAGGCGTCACATTGCGTTTGCAGAGCCCCTAATGTACCTAAACAGTAGAAACCCCCCACAAGTGACCCCATATTGGAAACTAGACCCCCCAGGGAACTCATCTAGATGTGTTGTGAGAACTTTGAACCCCCAAGTTTATAACGCAGAGCTGTGAAAATAAAAAATCTTTTTTTTCCCACAAAAATTATTTTTTAGCCCCCATTTTTGTATTTTTCCAAGGGTAACAGGAGAAATTGGACAACAAAAGTTGTTGTCCTATTTGTCCTGAGTATGCTGATACCCCATATGTTGGGGTAAACCCCTGTTTGGACACACAGGAGAGCTCGGAAGGGAAGGAGCACTGTTTTACTTTTTCAACGCAGAATTGGCTGGAATTGAGATCGGATGCCATGTCGTCTTTGGAGAGCCCCTGATGTGCCTAAACAGTGGAAACCCCCCAATTATAACTGAAACCCTAATCCAAACACACCCCTAACCCTAATTCCAACGGTAACCCGAACCACACCTCTAACCCTGACACACCCCTAACCCTAATCCCAACCCTATTCCCAACTGTAAATGTAATCTAAACCCTAACCCTAACTTTAGCCCCAACCCTAACTGTAGCCCCAACCCTAACCCTAGCCCTAACCCTAGCCCTAACCCTAACCCTAGCCCTACCCCTAGCCCTAACCCTAGCCCTAGCCCTAATGGGAAAATGGAAATAAATACATTTTTTTAACTTTTCCCTAACTAAGGGGGTGATGAAGGGGGGTTTGATTTATTTTTATAGTGGGTTTTTTAGCTGATTTTTATGATTGGCAGCCGTCACACACTGAAAGACGCTTTTTATTGCAAAAAATATTTTTTGCATTACCACATTTGGAGAGCTATAATTTTTCCATATTTTGGTCCACAGAGTCATGTGAGGTCTTGTTTTTTGCGGGACGAGTTGACGTTTTTATTGGTAACATTTTCAGGCACGTGACATTTTTTGATCGTTTTTTATTCCGATTTTTGTGAGGAAGAATGACCAAAAACCAGCTATTCATGAATTTCTTTTGGGGGAGGCGTTTATACCGTTCCGCGTTTGGTAAAATGGATAAAGCAGTTTTATTCTTCGGGTCAGTACGATTACAGCGACACCTCATTTATATCATTTTTTTATGTTTTGGCGCTTTTATACGATAAAAACTATTTTACAGAAAAAATAATTATTTTTGCATCATTTTATTCTCAGGACTATAACTTTTTTATTTTTTTGCTGATGATGCTATATGGTGGCTCGTTTTTTGCGGGACAAGATGACGTTTTCAGCGGTACCATGGTTATTTATATCTGTCTTTTTGATCGCGTGTTATTCCACTTTTTGTTCGGCGGTATGATAATAAAGCGTTGTTTTTTGCCTCGTTTTTTTTTTTTTCTTCTTACGGTGTTTACTGGAGAGGTTAAATAGTGGGCCAGGTTTATAGGTCGGGTCGTTACGGACGCGGCGATACTAAATATGTGTACTTTTATTGTTTTGTTTTTTTTATTTAGATGAAGAAATGTATTTATGGGAATAATAATTTTTTTTTTTCATTATTTAGGATTTTTTTTTTTTTTTTACACATTTGGAAAAAATTTTTTTTTACTTTTTTCTTTTGTCCCGGGGGGGACATCACAGATCGATGATCTGACAGTTTGCACCGATGTCTGCATGTCAGATCACCGATCTGACATGCAGCACTGCAGGCTTCACAGTGCCTGCTCTGAGCAGGCTCTGTGAGGCCACCTCCCTCCCTGCAGGACCCGGATCCGCGGCCTTCTTGGATCCGGGGCTGGAGCAGGCAGGGAGGTGAGGAGACCCTCGCAGCAACGCGATCACATCGCATTGCTGCGAGGGGCTCAGGGAAGCCCGCAGGGAGCCCTCTCCCTGCGCGATGCTTCCCTGTACCGCCTGTTATGATGCGGTGGTCTAGGAGCAACATGGAACAAGCTCTGAAGGAAGTGGTAACTGTACTGACCGCAGTCCCTAAGCTCAACACAACGCTAGAAGTCGCCGTGGAATGCTCCTAACTCTCCCTAGGCATCTCGTCACAGCCTAAGAGCTAACTACCCCTAAAGACAGAAGCAGGAAAACTATCTTGCCTCAGAGAAAATCCCCAAAGGATAGATTAGCCCCCCACAAATAATGACTGTGAGTGGAGAGGAAAAAGACATACACAGAATGAAACCAGGATGAGCACAGGAGGCCAGTCTAGCTTGATAGATAGGACAGGATGGAATACTGTGCGGTCAGTATAAAACACTACAAAAATCCACACAGAGTTTACAAAAAAAATCTCCACACCTGACTAAAGGTGTGGAGGGTAAATCTGCTTCCCAGAGCTTCCAGCAAGACAGAATTAATTCATAATGATAACGCTGGACAAACATAGAAAGCACTGAACGGATAAGTCCACAATCTGTGAACAGAAAAGCGCAAGCAAAAACTTAGCTTTGCAGAACTGGTCAGGATAACAGGGAAATCCAAAGAGATGTGAATCCAACCAGGAACCATTTACAAGTGGCACTGGCTGAAGGAACAGCCAGGCCTAAATAGCCGAGCAGAAGAGACGATAAGTGGAGGCAGCTGAAGACTGCTAACTCCAAGGAGCAGCCATACCACTTGAAACCACAAGAGGGAGCCCAAGAGCAGAACTCACAAAAGTGCCACTTACAACCACCGGAGGGAGCCCAAGAGTGGAATTCACAACAGTACCCCCCCCTTGAGGAGGGGTCACCGAACCCTCACCAGAACCCCCAGGCCGATCAAGACGAGCCAAATGAAAAGCACGAACCAAATCGGTGACATGGACATCGGAGGCAACAACCCAAGAATTATCCTCCTGGCCATAACCCTTCCACTTGACAAGATACTGAAGCCTCCGCCTCGAAAAACGAGAATCCAAAATCTTCTCAACCTCATATTCCAACTCTCCCTCAACCAACACTGGGGCAAGAGGGTCAACCGAGGGAACAATGGGCACCACATATCTCCGCAACAAAGATCTATGGAAAACATTATGAATGGCAAAAGAGGCTGGAAGAGCCAAACGAAAAGACACCGGATTAATAATTTCAGAAATTTTATAAGGACCAATAAACCGAGGCTTAAACTTAGGGGAAGAAACCTTCATAGGAACTGTTGTGAATTCTGTTGTCGGGCTCCCTCCTGTGGTCATGAATGGTAATTCGGCTGGTTCTGTCCATGGACTTCCTCTGGTGGGTGTTGCTGAGTTTCACAGGTGACGAGGTTAATTCGTTAGCTGCTGCTCTATTTAACTCCACTTAGATCTTTGCTCCATGCCACCTGTCAATGTTCCAGTATTGGTCTGTTCACTCCTGGATCGTTCTTGTGACCTGTCTTCCCATCAGAAGCTAAGTTCCAGCTTGTATTTCTTTGGTTTGCTATTTTTCTGTCCAGCTTGCTATTTAATTTGTTGTCTTGCTTGCTGGAAGCTCTGGGACGCAGAGGGAGCGCCTCCGCACCGTGAGTCGGTGCGGAGGGTCTTTTTGCGCCCTCTGCGTGGTCTTTTTGTAGGTTTTTGTGCTGACCGCAAAGTAACCTTTCCTATCCTCGGTCTGTTCAGTAAGTCGGGCCTCACTTTGCTAAATCTATTTCATCTCTGTGTTTGTATTTTCATCTTTACTCACAGTCATTATATGTGGGGGGCTGCCTTTTCCTTTGGGGAATTTCTCTGAGGCAAGGTAGGCTTTATTTTTCTATCTTCAGGGCTAGCTAGTTTCTTAGGCTGTGCCGAGTTGCATAGGGAGCGTTAGGCGCAATCCACGGCTATTTCTAGTGTGTTTGATAGGTTTAGGGATTGCGGTCAGCAGAGTTCCCACGTCCCAGAGCTCGTCCTTATTATCAGTAACTATCAGGTCATTCCGTGTGCTCTTAACCACCAGGTCCATTATTGTCCTGACCACCAGGTCATAACAGTACAGGTGGCCGAAAGTACTAATGCATCTCAATAGAGGAATTGATGCTACGCCTTTGGCCAAGAATAAGCCTCAGTATTGGACCCAATTGACCATGTGCATGGCTCCTGCACATCAGGATGATATCCGCTTTCTGGTGTTGCATAATCTGCATGATGTGGTCGTTTTGGGGTTGCCATGGCTACAGGTTCATAATCCAGTATTGGACTGGAAATCTATGTCTGTGTCCAGCTGGGGTTGCCAGGGGGTACATGGTGATGTTCCATTTTTGTCTATTTCGTCTTCCACTCCTTCTGAAGTTCCAGAGTTTTTGTCGGATTATCGGGATGTATTTTATGAGCCCAAAGCCAGTGCCCTACCTCCTCATAGGGATTGCGATTGTGCAATTAATTTGATTCCTGGTAGTAAGTTTCCTAAGGGCCGATTGTTCAATTTATCTGTGCCAGAACACGCCGCTATGCGGATTTATATAAAGGAATCCTTGGAGAAAGGCCATATTCGCCCGTCGTCATCACCGTTAGGAGCAGGGTTCTTTTTTGTGGCCAAAAAGGATGGTTCTTTGAGACCTTGTATTGATTACCGCCTTCTTAATAAAATTACAGTCAAATTTCAGTATCCTTTGCCGTTGCTGTCTGATTTGTTTGCTCGTATTAAAGGGGCTAGTTGGTTCACCAAGATAGATCTTCGAGGGGCGTATAATCTTGTGCGTATTAAACAAGGCGATGAATGGAAAACAGCATTTAATACGCCCGAGGGCCATTTTGAGTACCTGGTTATGCCATTCGGGCTTTCCAATGCCCCATCAATATTTCAGTCTTTTATGCATGACATCTTCCGAGAGTACCTGGATAAATTCCTGATTGTGTATTTGGATGATATTTTGGTCTTTTCGGATGATTGGGAGTCTCATGTGAAGCAGGTCAGAATGGTGTTCCAGGTCCTTCGTGCGAATTCCTTGTTTGTGAAGGGGTCAAAGTGTCTCTTTGGAGTTCAGAAGGTTTCATTTTTGGGCTTCATTTTTTCCCCTTCTACTATCGAGATGGACCCTGTTAAAGTCCAGGCCATTTACGATTGGACTCAGCCGACATCTGTGAAGAGCCTGCAAAAGTTCCTGGACTTTGCTAACTTTTATCGGCGCTTCATCGCTAATTTTTCTACTGTTGCTAAACCGTTGACTGATTTGACCAAGAAGGGTGCTGATGTGGTCAATTGGTCTTCTGCGGCTGTAGAGGCTTTTCAGGAGTTGAAGCGTCGTTTTTCTTCTGCCCCTGTGTTGTGCCAGCCAGATGTTTCACTTCCATTTCAGGTTGAGGTTGATGCTTCTGAGATTGGAGCAGGGGCTGTTTTGTTGCAAAGAAGTTCTGAGGGCTCGGTGATGAAGCCATGTGCTTTCTTTTCTAGAAAGTTTTCGCCTGCTGAGCGTAACTATGATGTTGGTAATCGTGAATTGTTGGCCATGAAGTGGGCATTCGAGGAGTGGCGTCATTGGCTGGAAGGAGCCAAGCATCGCGTGGTGGTCTTGACAGATCACAAGAATTTGACTTATCTTGAGTCTGCCAAATGGTTGAATCCGAGACAGGCTCGATGGTCATTATTTTTCTTCCGTTTTGATTTTGTGGTTTCGTACCTTCCGGGCTCCAAGAATGTGAAGGCTGATGCCCTGTCAAGGAGTTTTGTGCCTGACTCTCCGAGTATTCCTGAGCCGGCGGGTATTCTCAAAGAGGGGGTAATTTTGTCTGCCATCTCCCCTGATTTGCGGCGGGTGCTGCAAAAATTTCAGGCTGATAGACCTGACCGTTGCCCAGTGGAGAAACTGTTTGTCCTTGATAGATGGACTAGTAGAGTTATCTCTGAGATTCATTGTTCAGTGTTGGCTGGGCATCCTGGAATCTTTGGTACCAGAGATTTGGTGGCTAGATCCTTCTGGTGGCCGTCTTTGTCACGGGATGTGCGTTCTTTTGTGCAGTCCTGTGGGACTTGTGCTCGGGCTAAGCCCTGCTGTTCTCGTGCCAGTGGGTTGCTTTTGCCCTTGCCGGTCCCGAAGAGGCCCTGGACGCATATTTCTATGGATTTTATTTCGGATCTCCCCGTCTCTCAAAAGATGTCGGTCATTTGGGTGGTTTGTGATCGCTTTTCTAAGATAGTCCATTTGGTACCTTTGTCTAAATTGCCTTCCTCCTCTGATTTGGTGCCATTATTTTTCCAGCATGTGGTTCGTTTACATGGTATCCCGGAGAACATCGTTTCTGACAGAGGTTCCCAGTTTGTTTCAAGGTTTTGGTGATCCTTTTGTGCTAGGATGGGCATTGATTTGTCTTTTTCCTCAGCTTTCCATCCTCAGACAAATGGCCAAACCGAACGAACTAATCAAACTTTGGAAACATATCTGAGATGCTTTGTTTCTGCTGATCAGGATGATTGGGTGTCCTTTTTGCCGTTGGCTGAGTTCGCCCTTAATAATCGGGCCAGCTCGGCTACTTTGGTTTCGCCGTTTTTCTGCAATTCTGGTTTCCATCCTCGTTTCTCTTCAGGGCAGGTTGAGTCTTCAGACTGTCCTGGTGTAGATACTGTGGTGGATAGGTTGCAGCAGATTTGGACTCATGTGGTGGACAATTTGACATTGTCCCAGGAGAAGGCTCAACGTTTCGCTAACCGCCGGCGCTGTGTGGGTCCCCGACTTCGTGTTGGGGATTTGGTTTGGTTGTCGTCTCGTTATGTTCCTATGAAGGTTTCCTCTCCTAAGTTTAAGCCTCGTTTCATTGGTCCGTATAAGATTTCTGAGGTTATCAATCCTGTGTCATTTCGTTTGGCCCTTCCTGCTTCTTTTGCCATCCATAATCTGTTCCATAGGTCGTTATTGCGGAGATACGTGGCGCCTGTGGTTCCATCCGTTGATCCTCCTGCCCCGGTGTTAGTTGAGGGGGAGTTGGAGTATGTGGTGGAGAAGATTTTGGATTCTCGTGTTTCGAGACGGAAACTCCAGTACCTGGTCAAGTGGAAGGGTTATGGTCAGGAAGATAATTCCTGGGTTTTTGCCTCTGATGTTCATGCTGCCGATCTGGTTCGTGCCTTTCATTTGGCTCATCCCCGTCGGTCTGGGGGCTCTGGTGAGGGTTCGGTGACCCCTCCTCAAGCGGGGGGAACTGTTGTGAATTCTGTTGTCGGGCTCCCTCCTGTGGTCATGAATGGTACTTCGGCTGGTTCTGTCCATGGACTTCCTCTGGTGGGTGTTTCTGAGTTTCACAGGTTACGAGGTTAATTCGTTAGCTGCTGCTCTATTTAACTCCACTTAGATCTTTGCTCCATGCCACCTGTCAATGTTCCAGTATTGGTCTGTTCACTCCTGGATCGTTCTTGTGACCTGTCTTCCCATCAGAAGCTAAGTTCCAGCTTGTATTTCTTTGGTTTGCTATTTTTCTGTCCAGCTTGCTATTTAATTTGTTGTCTTGCTTGCTGGAAGCTCTGGGACGCAGAGGGAGCACCTGCGCACCGTAAGTCGGTGCGGAGGGTCTTTTTGCGCCCTCTGCGTGGTCTTTTTGTAGGTTTTTGTGCTGACCGCAAAGTAACCTTTCCTATCCTCGGTCTGTTCAGTAAGTCGGGCCTCACTTTGCTAAATCTATTTCATCTCTGTGTTTGTATTTTCATCTTTACTCACAGTCATTATATGTGGGGGGCTGCCTTTTCCTTTGAGGAATTTCTCTGAGGCAAGGTAGGCTTTATTTTTCTATCTTCAGGGCTAGCTAGTTTCTTAGGCTGTGCCGAGTTGCATAGGGAGCGTTAGGTGCAATCCACGGCTATTTCTAGTGTGTTTGATAGGTTTAGGGATTGCGGTCAGCAGAGTTCCCACGTCCCAGAGCTCGTCCTTATTATCAGTAACTATCAGGTCATTCTGTGTGCTCTTAACCACCAGGTCCATTATTGTCCTGACCACCAGGTCATAACAAGGAACATGACGAGTAGACAACCAAACCAAATCCCCCACACGAAGCCGGGGACCAACACACCGACGGCGGTTAGCAAAACGTTGAGCCCTTTCCTGAGACAACATCAAATTGTCCACCACATGAGTCCAAATCTGCTGCAGACTGTCCACCACAGAATCAACACCAGGACAATCAGAAGGCTCAACCTGCCTAGAAGAAAAGCGAGGATGAAAACCAAAATTACAAAAGAAAGGTGAAACCAAAGTAGCCGAACTAGCCCGATTATTAAGGGCAAACTCGGCCAACGGCAAGAAAGACACCCAATCATCCTGATCAGCAGACACAAAGCATCTCAAATAGGTCTCCAAGGTCTGATTAGTTCGCTCAGTTTGGCCATTAGTCTGAGGATGAAACGCCGAAGAAAAAGACAAATCAATGCCCATCCTAGCACAAAAGGCCCGCCAAAATCTAGAGACAAACTGAGAACCTCTGTCAGAGACAATATTCTCTGGAATGCCATGCAAACGAACCACATGCTGAAAAAATAATGGAACCAGATCTGAGGAGGAAGGCAACTTAGGCAAAGGTACCAGATGGACCATTTTAGAGAACCGGTCACAAACAACCCAGATAACAGACATCTTCTTGGAAACAGGAAGATCCGAAATAAAATCCATGGAAATATGCGTCCAGGGCCTCTCAGGGACCGGCAAAGGCAAAAGCAACCCACTAGCGCGGGAACAGCAAGGCTTGGCCCGGGCGCAAGTCCCACAGGACTGCACAAAAGCATGCACATCGCGCGACAAGGAAGGCCACCAAAAGGACCTAGCAACCAAATCTCTGGTACCAAAAATCCCAGGATGACCAGCCAACCCTGAACAATGAACCTCAGAAGTAACCTTACTTGTCCATCTATCAGGAACAAACAGCTTCCCCACTGGACAGCGGTCAGGCCTATCAGCCTGAAATTCCTGAAGCACCCACCGCAAATCAGGGGAGATAGCAGAAAGAATCACCCCCTCCTTAAGAATGCCAACCGGCTCAAGGACTCCAGGAGAATCAGGCGAAAAACTCCTAGAGAGGGCATCAGCCTTAACATTCTTAGATCCCGGAAGATACGAGACCACAAAATCAAGACGGGAGAAAAACAGGGACCATCGAGCCTGTCTAGGATTCAGCCGCTTGGCCGACTCGAGGTAAATCAGATTCTTATGATCGGTCAGGACCACAACGCGGTGTTTAGCTCCCTCAAGCCAATGTCGCCACTCCTCAAACGCCCACTTCATAGCCAACAACTCCCGATTGCCGACATCATAATTGCGTTCCGCAGGCGAAAACTTTCTGGAAAAAAAAAGCACACGGTTTCATCAAAGAACCATCAGACTCCCTCTGAGACAAAACGGCCCCTGCCCCAATCTCAGAAGCGTTGACCTCAACCTGAAAAGGAAGAGAAACATCCGGCTGACGCAACACAGGGGCAGAAGTAAATCGGCGTTTAAGCTCCTGAAAGGCCTCAACAGCCTCAGAGGACCAATTCGTCACATCAGCGCCTTTCTTTGTCAAATCAGTAAGGGGCTTAACCACACTGGAAATGTTGGCAATGAAACGGCGATAGAAATTAGCAAAGCCCAAAAATTTTTGAAGGCCCTTCACAGATGTGGGTTGGATCCAGTCATGAATAGCTTGGACCTTAACAGGATCCATTTCTATAGACGAGGGAGAAAAAATAAAACCCAAAAAAGAGACCTTCTGAACTCCGAATAGGCACTTAGACCCCTTCACAAACAAAGCATTATCACGAAGGATCTGGAACACCATCCTGACCTGCTTCACATGAGACTCCCAATCATCGGAAAAAATCAAAATATCATCCAAATATACGACCATGAATTTATCAAGATAATTGCAGAAAATATCATGCATGAAAGACTGGAACACAGATGGAGCATTAGAGAGCCCAAATGGCATCACAAGATATTCAAAATGGCCTTCGGGCGTATTAAATGCAGTTTTCCATTCGCCACCCTGTTTAATACGAACAAGATTATATGCCCCTCGGAGGTCAATCTTAGTAAACCAACTAGCCCCCTTAATCTGAGCAAACAAATCAGTAAGCATTGGCAAGGGGTATTGGAATTTGACCGTGATCTTATTAAGAAGACGATAATCAATACAGGGTCTCAAGGAGCCATCCTTCTTAGCAACAAAAAAGAAACCCGCTCCCAATGGTGACGAAGAGGGCCGAATATGCCCCTTCTCCAAAGACTCCTTAACATAACTCCGCATGGCGGCATGCTCTGGCACAGACAGATTGAAAAGTCGGCCCTTAGGGAACTTGCAACCAGGAATCAAGTTAATAGCACAATCACAGTCCCTGTGCGGAGGAAGGGAACTGGACTTGGGCTCATCAAATACATCCTGGAAATCCAACAAAAACTCAGGGACCTCAGAAGAGGGGGAAGAGGAAATTGACGTCAAAGGAACGTCACTATGTACCCCTTGACAACCCCAACTAGTCACCGACATAGTTTTCCAATCCAGCACCGGATTATGTTCCTGTAACCATGGAAAACCCAGTACAACAACATCATGCAGGTTATGCAACACCAGAAAACGGCAATCTTCCTGATGTGCTGGAGCCATGTACATAGTCATCTGTGTCCAGTACTGAGGTTTATCCTTGGCCAAGGGTGTAGCATCAATACCCCTCAAAGGAATAGGGCTCTGCAAAGGCTGCAAGGAAAAACCACAGCGCCTGGCGAATTCTAAAGGTACCTTCACACATAACGATATTGTTAACGATATCGTTGCTATTTGTGACGTAGCAACGATATCGTTAATGAAATCGTTATGTGTGACAGCGACCAACGATCAGGCCCCTGCTGGGAGATCGTTGGTCGCTGAATAAAGTCCAGAACTTTATTTCGTCGCTGGACTCCCTGGAGATATCGCTGGATCGGCGTGTGTGACACCGATCCAGCGATGTCTTCACTGGTAACCAGGGTAAACATCGGGTAACTAAGCGCAGGGCCGCGCTTAGTAACCCGATGTTTACCCTGGTTACCATGCTAAAAGTAAAAAAAAACAAACACTAGATACTTACCTACCGCTGTCTGTCCTCCAGCGCTGCGCTCTGCACTCCTCCTGTACTGGCTGTGAGCCGGAAAGCAGAGCGGTGACATCACCGCTCTGCTTTCCGGCTCCCAGACAGTACAGGAGGAGAGCAGAGAAGCAGAGCGCAGCGCTGGAGGACAGACTGCTGTAGGTAAGTATCTAGTGTTTGTTTTTTTTTACTTTTAGCATGGTAACCAGGGTAAACATCGGGTTACTAAGCGCGGCCCTGCGCTTAGTTACCCGATGTTTACCCTGGTTACCGGCATCGTTGGTCGCTGGAGAGCGGTCTGTGTGACAGCTCTCCAGCGACCAAACAGCGACGCTGCAGCGATTCGGATCGTTGTCGGTATCGCTGCAGCGTCGCTAAATGTGAAGGGGCCTTAAGTCCATTAAGTTCAGGGCAGCGCCTGAATCCACAAATGCCATGACAGAAAAGGACGAGAATGAGCAAATCAGGGTCACAGATAAGAGAAATTTAGTACTAATGGTAACAGACCTAGCGACTCTCTTAGTACGCTTAGGGCAATCAGAGATAACATGAGCAGAATCACCACAGTAAAAACACAGCCTATTCTGACGTCTGAATTCCTGCCGTTCTGTTCTAGTCAAAATCCTATCACATTGCATAGGTTCTGGACTCTGCTCAGAGGATACTGCCATATGGTGCACAGCTTTGCGCTCGCGCAGACGCCGATCGATCTGAATGGCTAGAGACATAGATTCGCTCAAACCGGCAGGCGTAGGAAAGCCCACCATAACATCTTTAAGGGCTTCAGACAGACCTTTTCTGAAAATAGCAGCCAGAGCCTCTTCATTCCATTTAGTGAGCACAGACCATTTTCTAAATTTCTGGCAGTATAATTCTGCCGCTTCCTGACCTTGACACAAGGCCAACAGGGTTTTTTCTGCATGATCCACAGAATTAGGTTCGTCATACAATAATCCGAGCGCTTGAAAAAATGCATCAACATTCAATAATGCCGGATCCCCTGTTTCAAGAGAAAAAGCCCAGTCTTGAGGGTCACCACGCAGCAAGGATATGATGATTTTTACTTGCTGAATGGGATCACCAGAAGAACGGGGTTTCAAAGTAAAAAACAATCTGCAGTTATTTTTAAAGTTCAAAAACTTGGATCTGTCCCCAAAAAACAAATCAGGAGTAGGAATTCTAGGCTCTAAAACCGGAGTCTGGACAACATAGTCCTGGATACTCTGTACTCTTGCAGCAAGTTGATTCACACGAGAAAACAAACCCTGAACATCCATGCCAAAGCATATATCCTGAACCACCCAGATATCAAGAGGAAAAAAAAGACAAACCAGAGCACAGAAAAAAAAATGGTTCAGAACTTTCTTTTCCTTCTTTTGAGATGCATTTAATTCATTTTTGGCCACTTGTACTGTTATGATGCGGTGGTCTAGGAGCAACATGGAACGAGCTCTGAAGGAAGTGGTAACTGTACTGACCGCAGTCCCTAAGCTCAACACAACACTAGAAGTAGCCGTGGAATGCTCCTAACTCTCCCTAGGCATCTCGTTACAGCCTAAGAGCTAACTACCCCTAAAGACAGAAGCAGGAAAACTATCTTGCCTCAGAGAAAATCCCCAAAGGATAGATTAGCCCCCCACAAATAATGACTGCCAGTGGAGAGGAAAAAGACATACACAGAATGAAACCAGGATGAGCACAGGAGGCCAGTCTAGCTTGATAGGACAGGATGAAATACTGTGCGGTCAGTATAAAACACTACAAAAATCCACGCAGAGTTTACAAAAAAAATCTCCACATCTGACTAAAGGTGTGGAGGGTAAATCTGCTTCCCAGAGCTTCCAGCAAGACAGAACTAATTCATGCTGATAACGCTGGACAAACATAGAAAGCACTGAACGGATAAGTCCACAATCTGTGAACAGAAAAGCGCAAGCAAAAACTTAGCTTTGCAGAACTGGTCAGGATAACAGGGAAATCCAAAGAGATGTGAATCCAACCAGGAACCATTTACAAGTGGCACTGGCTGAAGGAACAGCCAGGCCTAAATAGCCGAGCAGAAGAGACGATAAGTGGAGGCAGCTGAAGACAGCTAACTCCAAGGAGCAGCCATACCACTTGAAACCACAAGAGGGAGCCCAAGAGCAGAACTCACAAAAGTGCCACTTACAACCACCGGAGGGAGCCCAAGAGCGGAATTCACAACAACCGCCGGCACATCGCGATCATCTTTGATCGCGGTGTGTCGGGGGTTAATGTGTCGGGGGCAGTTCGTGACTGCTCCTGGCACATAGTGCCGGATGTCAGCTGCGATAGGCAGCTGACACCCGGCCGTGATCGGCCGCGCTCCCCCCGTGAGCACTGCCGATCGCATATGACGTACTATCCCGTCGGTGGTCATAGGGGCCCACCCCACCTCGACGGGATAGTACGTCTAATGTCAGAAAAAGGTTTAGAGGTATCAACCACTAAAGACTCTCAATTCTAAATATTTCACAGAAGTTTATAATGCAGAGCCGTATAAATAAAAAATCATATTTTTTCACAAAAATGATCTTTTTGCCCCCAATTTTTTATTTTCCCAAGTATAAGAGAAGAACTTGGACCCCAAAAGTTGTGCAATTTGTCCTGAGTACGCTGATACCCCATATGTGGGGTAAACCACTGTTTGGGCGCATGGCAGAGCTCGGAAGGGAAGGAGCGCCGTTTGACTTTTCAATGCGAAATTGACTGGAATTGAGATGCGACACCATGTTGCGTTTGGAGAGCCCTGAAGTGCCTAAACAGTGGAAACCCCCAATTCTAACTGAAACCCTAATCCAAACACACCCCTAACCCCAACCACACTCCTAACCCCAACACACCCCTAATCCCAACCCTAACTCCAACACACCCCTAACCCTAATCCCAACCATAACGCTAACCACACCCCTAACCCTGACACACCCCTAACCTTAATGGGAAAATGGAAATAAATGCATTTTTTTATTTTTTTTATTTTTCCCTAAATAAGGGGGTGATGAAGGGGGGTTTGATTTACTTTTATAGCGGGTTTTTTAGCTGATTTTTATGATTGGCAGCCGTCACACACTAAAAGATGCTTTTTATTGCAAAAAATAATTTTTATGTGTTACCACATTTTGAGAGCTATAATTTTTCCATATTTTGGTCCACAGAGTCATGTGAGGTCTTGTTTTTTGTGGGACAAGTTGACGTTTTTAATGGTAGCATTTTTGGGCACGTGACATTTTTTGATCGCTTTTTATTCCGATTTTTGTGAGGTAGAATGACCAAAAACCAGCTATTCATGAATTTCTTTTGGGGGGGCGTTTATACCGTTCCGCGTTTGGTAAAATGGATAAAGCAGTTTTATTCTTCGGGTCAGTACAATTACAGCGATGCCTCATTTATATCTTTTTTTATTTTTTTGCGTTTTTATACGATAAAAACTTTTATAGAAAAAAATTATTATTTTTGTATCGTTTTATTCTGAGGACTATAACTTTTTTATTTTTTCGCTGATGATGCTGTATTGTGGCTCGTTTTTTGCGGGACAAGATGACGTTTCCAGCGGTATCATGGTTATTTATATCTGTCTTTTTAATCGCGTGTTATTCCACTTTTGGTTCGGCGGTATGATAATAAAGCGTTGTTTTTTGCCTTTTTTTACGGTGTTCACTGAAGGGGTTAACTAGTGGGACAGTTTTATAGGTCAGGTCGATACTAAATTTGTGTACTTTTATTGTTTTTTTAATTTAGATAAAGAAATGTATTTATGGGAACTATATATATACTAGATGGTGGCCCGATTCTAACGCATCAGTATTCTAGAATATGCATGTCCACGTAGTATATTGCCCAGCCATGTAGTATATTTCCCAGCGACGTAGTATATTGCCCAGCGACGTAGTATACAGCACAGGGCCACGTAGTATATTGCCTAGTCACGTACTATATTGCCCAGCTACGTAGTATATTGCCCAGCCATGTAGTATATTGCCCAGTCACGTACTATATTGCCCAGCGACGTAGTATACAGCACAGAGCATATTGCCCTGCCACATAGTATATTGCCCAGTTACGTAGGAGTCTTTCACTCCGAAACGCGCGTCGGGAGACGTGCCGACCTTACCTGGCCACAGCGGAGGGTCCCCCTGCTTAGGTACGTGATGTCTGGCGTTACAGTGTGTGCTGTTTTACATTCTCAACGCCCCCCTGACGAAGGAGTCTTTCACTTCGAAACGCGCGTCGGGAGACGTGCCGACCTTACCTGGCCACAGCGGAGGGTCCCCCTGCTTAGGTACGTGATGTCTGGCGTTACAGTGTGTGCTGTTTTACATTCTCATTGGTGTACCATATACTATGGGTCTTTCCCGGTCTATAGGGGTCATAGTGCATGAGTGGTGTACACTACCATCGGTGCAACCGTAGTATAGGTGATAGGGAGGTTATCCAGGATATTAGAGCTTGTTGCTAGACAATTGGTTATTAGTCTAACCCAGTGTGGTATATATGTACGTTGACAGTGCACAATTGTCGTTTATTTTTCCTGGGGATATCTCCATGCCTGTGTTGCATATCTCACCCTTTTACATATAAGCACTCCCTCTCTGCTGTGGCTATCCCCTGCTACGGACATCTTATATTTGGGGATCCAGGTTACCTTTGGTCGGCAGGTTTGCTTGTTTACACGGTAGCATTTTGGTGCGGTGACACGCACCAACTGTCCATTTTGTCTCATCATGTTCATATGTTGTCATGTTTTTTAGATATTGGTGTATTATAATAAAGATTGTTTATGTAAATTATCCAGTTATAGTCGTTCTTTTTGTGGTTCCCACAGCCCCGCTGCCCAGTTATGTAGTATATTGCCCAGTGACGTACAGCACAGAGCCACGTAGTATATTAAAAAAAGGAGAACACAAAAACCGAACTAATGTCCCAACAATAAATTCAAATAATTTTATTTATAAATGAATACACCAAATGGTAGGGGGGAAAAAAAAAAACAAAAGAAGGCACAATACCAAGAAGACGGAGCAAAAAACAATCCTGTTAATGAAGTAATACACATTACAGTACAGAATGGATGAATAAATAATTATATAACCCCACAGGACTGAATATATATATACACACAAAAAGATAATAAATAAATAAATACACAAAAGAAAAAAGTAAAAAAAAAGTACAATGTGTATCAAATGGCGGTACACAAATAAAAATTGTCTAAGGTGCTTGATAGGCTAAGGTGCACAAAATGATTGCAAATGCCATGAAAAATGTGTGTATATAAAGGTATACCAGCGTAAGGTGCTACTAGTGCTGAAAAAAGTGCAGCCAGAGTACAAATAAGGCTACGTTCAGATTAGCGTTGCGCGCCGCTGCGTCGGCGACGCAACGCACGACGCACGAAAAAACGCGTGCAAACGCACGCAAAAACGCTGCGTTTTGCGACGCGTGCGTCGTTTTTTTGACGAAATCGGACGCAAGAAAAATGCAACTTGTTGCATTTTCTTGCGTCCGACGCTAGCGTCAAAAACGACGCACGTGTCGGAAAACGCAACAAGAAAAACGCATGCGTCCCCCATGTAAAACATAGGGGCGCATGACGCGTGCGTCGCCGCTGCGTTTCCCGACGCAGCGTCGGGAAACGCTAATCTGAACGTAGCCTAAAGTGCAAATGTGCGGCCAACAAAAATTACGCTGGAAAAGAAATTGTGGGGCACATCCAGGAGATGGCAGCAATACAGGTGACACCTGCTCCAGGCTTATTATTGTGTTAAGACACTGTTTTTTGAATTTATGATTGACTCTCTGTGATATTGCGATAATGCCTGAACCCATGTAGCATTTACATTTACAATTTCTTTGCAATCATTTTGTGCACCTTAGCCTATCAAGCACCTTAGGCCATTTTTTATTTGTGTACCGCCATTTGATACACATTGTACTTTTTTTTACTTTTTTCTTTTGTGTATTTATTTATTATTATCTTTTTGTGTGTATATATATATTCAGTCCTGTGGGGTTATATAATTATTTATTTATTCATCCATGCTGTACCACTCCATTACTTCATTAACAGGATTGTTTTTTGCTCCGTCTTCTTGGTATTGTGCCTTCTTTTGTTTTTTTCCCCCCTACCATTTGGTGTATTCATTTATAAATAAAATTATTTGAATTTATTGTTGGGACATTAGTTCGGTTTTTGTGTTCTCCTTTTTTCATATATTTTCTCCGATTTGTCCTTTTATCACGTCCATTGCGGTATACATAAACCATATATGCAAATTTTGATTGTGTACTGTACACTCCATCTTTATTGATTATCGCATTAAGTGTATTTGGTATTTATGTATCCCTTGCCTTGAGTTTTTACCATGTAGTATATTGCCCAGTGACGTAGTATACAGCACAGAGCCACGTAGTATATTGCCCAGCCACGTAGTATATTGCCCAGCGACGTAGTATACAGCACAGAGCATATTGCCCAGTCACGTAGTATATTGCCCAGTTACGTAGTATATTGCCCAGTTACGTAGTATATTGCCCAGTGACGTAGTATATTGCCCAGCCACGTAGTATATTGCTAGTGACGTAGTATACAGCACACAGCCACATAGTATATTGCACAGCGACGTAGTATACAGCACAGAGCCACGTAGTATATTGCCCAGCCACGTATGTCACAGGTTAAAAAATAAAAAATAATCATACTCACCTTCCGATCCGAGGGCCCCTTGTAGTTCTGTCGCCTGTTCGCCAGCTTCCGGTTGCAGGGTGTGATGACGTCGCGGTCATATGACCGTGACGTCATGGAAGGTCCTTGTCGTATACCATCTTTAGCACCGGAGGAGCGGGAAAGGCGCCGGAGGGTAAGTATATGATGATTTTTAATTTTTTTAATTATTTTTAACATTAGATCTTTTTACTGTTGACACTGCATAGGCAGCATCAATAGTCAAAACTTGGTCACACAGGGTTAATAGCGGCGGTAACGGAGTGAGTTACCCGCGGGATAACGCGGTCCGTTACCGCTGGCATTAACCCTGTGTGAGCGGTGACTGCGGGGAGTATGGAGTGGGCGCTGAGTGCGGGGGAGTAGGGAGGGACTAATCGGACTGTGGCCGTCGCTGTTGGTCGCGGCAGCCATGAAAGGAAGCTGGCGAGATCAATCAGCGACTTGGATTCCATGATAGACAGAGGCCGCGACCAATGAATATCCGTGACAGACAGAAGGACAGAGAGAAAGACGGAAGTGACCCTTAGACAATTGTATAGTAGATTATATATATAATTTTTTTTTTTTTTATTTAGGATTTTTTTTTTACACATCTGAATATTTTTTTTTTACAGTATAACATTGCCCCGGGGGAGAGGGCATCATGTTACAGTGTAAGATCGCTGATCTGACACTTTGCACAGCACTGTGTCAGATCAGCGATCTGACATGCAGTGCTGCAGGCTTACCAGTGCCTGCTCCGAGCAGGCGCTTGGTAAGCTACCTTCCTGCAGGACCCGGATACAGCCCCGTGGCCATTTTGGATCCAGGGCCTGCAGGGAGGAGACGCTCGGTACAACACGAGCACATCGCGTGGTATCGAGGGTCTCAGGAAAGCCCGCAGGGATCCCCCTCCTTGCGCGATGCTTCCCTATTCCCCCGGAACACTGAGATCATGTTTGATTGCAGTGTGCCAGGTGTTAATGTGCCAGGGGCGGTCCGTGACCACTCCTGGCACATAGTGCCGGATGTCAGCTGTGATAGTCAGCTGGAACCCGGCCGCGATCGGCCGCGCTCCCCCCGAGAGCGCGGCCAATCACTATGATGTACTATCCCATCGGTGGGCATACGGGCCCACCTCACCTCAACGGGATAGTACGTCTAATGTCAGAAAGGGGTTAGAGGGGTTTTCAATGGGGTTCAGGTCTGGAGATTGGGCTGGCCATGACAGGGATTTGATGTGGTGGTCCTTCATCCACACCTTGATTGACCAAGCTGTGTGGCATGGCGCATTGTCATGCTGGAAAAACCAGTCCTCAGAGTTGGGGAACATTGCCTGAGCAGAAGGAACCAACTGTTTTTCCAGGATAACCTTGTATGCAGCTTGATTCATACGTCCTTCACAAAGATTAACCTGCCCAATTCCAGCCGTGCTGAAGCATCCCCAGTTCATCACCGATCCTCCACAAAATTTCACAGTGGGTGCAATACATTGTGGCTTGTACGCTTCTCCAGGTCTCCGTCTAACCATTAGACAACCAGGTGTTGGGCAAAGCTGAAAATTAGACATCAGAGAAGATTACCTTACTCCAGTCCTTTATGGTCCAATCCTTATGGTCTTTGGCAAACTTCAGCCTGGCTCTCCTTTTGCTTCTCATTGATGGAAGGCTTTTTTCTAGGTTTACATGACTTGAGTCCTGCCTCTAGGAGCCTGTTATGAACTATTCTTGCCGTGCACTTCACCCCAGCTGCCATTTGCCATTCCTTTTGTCGGTCACTTGATGGCATCCTGCAGTTGCTGAGTGACATTCGAATAATATGACGGTCATCCCGGTCAGTGGAGAGTCGTTTTCACCCTCTGCTAGTCTGTAGCTTTGTTGTCCCCAATGTCTGCTGCTTGTCCTTGTTGTAATGGACCGCCGTCTTAGAAATTTTAAGGATGGAGGCCACGTGACTCTCACTGTGTTCCTCTGCTAGCAAAGCCAGAATTGAGCCCTTCTTTTCCTCATTCAAGACTTTTCTTTTCAACTCCTTTGGCATGGTTAAAAGTTATTTTTTCATTCCTATTACTTTTGGGATATTACTAGCACATGTTTTGCCATCCAGCTTGTCCTATTGGAAGAGGATTGTGAACACCACAGCAGTGTATTTTTACACTTTCCTTCTTTAAATAAGATTTGGTTCAGGTGATCACTAGTGATGAGCGAATATACTCATTACTCGAGATTTCCCGAGCACGCTCGGGTGTCCGAGTATTTTTTAGTGCTCGGTAATTTAGCTGGATGATTTACAGCTACTAGCCTGCTTGATTACATGTGGGGATTCCCTAGCAACCAGGCAACCCCGATATGTACTTAGCCTGGCTAATAGCTGTAAATTATTCAGCTGAGGTGATGAAAACTAAATCATCAAGCACTAAAAAATACTCCGAGGACACACGAGCGTGCTCGGGAAATCTCGAGTAACGAGTATATTCACTTATCACTAGTGTTGAGCGATACCTTCCAATATCCAGAAGTATCGGATTGGATCGGCCGATATCCAAAAAATATCGGATATCGCCGATACCGATACCCGATACCAATGCAAGTCAATAAAACACAAATATCGGAATGTAAATAAGCCCTTTCTGTCCTTCTGCATCCTGTTCCGGAGGGGGGGAAGAGTGTGGGCGGTGCGTGGGCGGACACTGTGCGTGTCTGTGTGCGGGTGGGGTCTGTGTGAGCTTGGCGGGGATCTGTACGGGCCTCTCGGGGGTCTGTGCATGTGTGCCGGGGGTCTGTGCGTGTGTGCCGGGGGTCTGTGCGTGTGTGTCGGGGCTCTGTGCGTGTGTGTCGGGGCTCTGTGCGTGTGTGCCGGGGCTCTGTGCGTGTGTGCCGGGGCTCTGTGCGGCGTGCCGGGGCTCTGTGCCTGTGTGTAGGCATTGTCCGATGAGACTACAAGTCCCTTCGGACGATGCCTACTACAGTGACAGTGATTGACACATTAGCCAATGATGGGACAGTAGTAGTCCCATCATCCGGCTAATGTGTTGAATGAAAACAAACAAACATACATACTACATACATATTACATACATGCTACATACATACATACTACATACATTCTACATACTACATGCATACATACTAGATACATACTGCATACAATACATTCATACAGTACAGACATACAGTACAGACATACAGTACATTAAACATAGAGTTCATACTCACCATTACTTGTCACTTTGTTCCCCGAAGCCAGTGTGATCTGTAAAAAAATATGAAAATAACAAACAACCAATATACTCCCTGTCCGCAGAAATCTACGCGTGTCCCACGACGATCTCCCGTGGAGAACGGCAGCACAGCTGATGCGACCGCTTTCTAGGGGCTCCAGGAACATAATGACGGGAGGAAGGTATCTTTCTGCACTTTAGTCCTCCGCCGTAAAAAAAATAGTCCCTAGTCTCACTTTTGGCATTGCTGTGTGAGAAGTTTTCCCACGCAGCAATTGCCATAAAGTGAGACTTTGTTCTCAGGTAACCTCTCAGTGATGCACTGCAGGAGCCTTTGTCTCCTGTCAGTGTGTCACTGAGGGTCCTATAGAGCAGTGACATCACCCTATGTCACTGTTCTATAAGGGAGATTGTCGTGGGACACTCGTTATTAATTGGACTACGGCGGACAGGTAGTATACGGTTTATTATTTTACGTTTTTTGCAGGTGCTGAAGTATGGTAAGTATGGTTAAATGAAGAATAGTAAAATACTTTTTTCCTAATGTGTGTGTGTTTTATTAACCCTTTATTACTATTGGATTAATAATGGATAGGCGTCTTATTGACGCCTCTCCGTTATTAACCCGGCTCAATGTCACCTTACAATAGCAAGGTGACATTAACCCCTTATTACCCCATATCCCTCCGCTATCGTATCTGGCGGAAAAAAACTAATCCGGAAGAAAAAAACGGATCCAGCAGAAAAAAACGAATCTGGCGGAAAAAAACGGATCCGCAAGAAAAAACTGGATGTGGCGGAAAAAAACTGATCCGGCGGAAAAAAACTGATCCGGAAGAAAAAACGAATCCGGCGAAAAAAAATGGATCCGGCGGAAAAAAACGGATCCTGCGGAAAAAACAGATCGGTGGAAAAAACGGATCCGGCTGCAAAAAAAGCGGATCTGGTGGAAAAAATTGATCCGTTTTTTTTCAAAACTCGCTAGATTGTGCCTAACGGCAAAAACCTGATGTGTGAAGGCAGCCAGATATATGGATAGATACATCTATGTATCTATAGATATATATATCTATAAATACATCTATAGATAGATATATGCATAGATATATAATAGAAAGGCCGATGTTTCTAAGGGTATGTGCACACGTAGTAAGATCCTCTGCAGATATTTCCGCAGCAGATTTGATAAATCTGCAGTGCAAAACCGCTGCGGTTTTTCCTGTGGATTTATCGCGGTTTCTATTGCGGATTCCGCTGCGGTTTTACATCTGCAGTTTTCTATTGGAGCAGGTGTAAAACCGCTGCGGATTCCGCACAAAGAATTGACATGCTGCGGAAAATAAAACACTGCATTTCCGCGCGTTTTTTTCCGCAGCATGTGCACTGCGGATTTTGTTTCCCATAGGTTTACATTGTACTGTAAACTCATGGGAAATTGCTGCGGATCCGCAGCTGAGGAAACGCTGCGGATCTGCAGTAAAATCCGCAGCGTGTGCACATACCCTAAGGCTACTTTCACACTTGCGTTTTTAGCACTCCCTCGCAATCCGTCGTTTTGGGAAAAAAACGGATTCTGCAAATGTGCTCGCAGGATGCGTTTTTTACCCATAGACTTGTATTAGCAAAGGATGGTCACACGTCACGTCCGTAGTGCAACGGAGCCGTCGTGTTTTGGCGAACCGTCGGCACGAAAAAACGTTCAAGTGAAGGTTTTTTGTCTGTCGCGTCCGCCATTTTCTACCGCGCATGCGTGGCCGAAACTCCGCCCCCTCCTCCCTGGACTTCAGAATGGGCAGCAGATGCGTTGAAAAACAGCCCACGTCGTGCACAAATTTCACAACGTGCGTCGGTACGTTGGCCCGACTCATAGTGACGGACCCGTACCGACACAAGTGTGAAAGAGGCCTTAATGAGTGTTGAATTAAAAAAAAAAAAAAAAAAAAAACAGAAAAAAATGGCATGGGCTCCCGTGCAATTTTCTGCGCCAGAGGGGGAAAGCCGATGGCCGGGGGCCAATATTTGTAGCCTGCTATGAATGTCAGCCCGCAGCTGTCTGCGTAGCCTTTACTGGCTATTAAAATAGGGGGACGCCCCAAAAAATGACGTGAGGTCCCTTTATATTTTATAGCCAGAAAGGCTACGCAGACAGCTGCGGGCTGATATTTATAGCCTAGAGGGGAGCCATGGATATTGCCCCCAACCCCCCAGCTACAAATACCAGTCCGCATCTGCCCCAGAAATGGCGCATCTGTAAGATGCGCCAATTCCGGCACTTAGCCTCTCTCTTCCTACTCCCATGTAGCGGTGGGATATGGGGTAATAAGGGGTTAATGTCACCTTGCTATTGTAAGGTGACATTAAGCCGGGTTAATAACGGAGAGGCGCCTGCAAAAAACATAAGATAATAAACCGTATACTACCTGTCCGCCGTAGTCCAAGTAATAACGAGTGTCCCACGACGATCTCCCCTATAGAACAGTGACATCGGGTTATGTCACTGCTCTATAGGACCCTCAGTGACACACTGACAGGAGGCAATGGCTCCTGCAGTGCATCACTGAGAGGTTACCTTAGGACAAAGTCTCACTTAATGGCAATTGCTGCGTGGGAAAATTTCTCATACAGCAATGCCAAAAGTGAGACTAGGGACTACTTTTTTTTTTACAGCGGCAGAGGAATATACTGCGGAAGGATACCTTCCTCCCGTCATTATGTTTCCGGAGCCCCTAGAGAGCGGTCGCATCAGCTGATGCTGCCGTTCTTTTCGGGAGATCGTCGTGGGACACTCATGGATTTCTGCGGACAGGGAGTATATTGGTTGTTTGTTATTTTCATATTTTTTTTACAGATGACACTGACTTTGGGGAACAAAGTGACAAAGTAATGGTGAGTATGAACTCTATGTTTAATTTACTGTGTTACGGAACCATTCAGCACCCAGAATATGTTGTGCAGTTATATGTATGTATAATAGCTTCCATGTGAGATGCATGTCCCTAATGCATCAGCCCACAGGCTGCGCCCTGGGCAGAGGGGACATGATATTCCCCTTTTGTCCGCCCCCCCACCTTTGTAATTCCCACAGTAAATATCGGCAGGCTCCGGTCATCTGCGGCTATTGTAATGTATGTCTGGCTTTTCTATTGGTCTGCCCTCTGTATCTGTGTGATATATTCTGTGTCCTGTGAGTAAAGTGTTGTCAGACTGGAAATTCTGTGGTCAAGCTCCCTCCTGTGGTCATGAGTGGTACTTCGGCTGGTTCTGTCTATGAGCTTCCTCTGGTGGATGTGAGTGGGACTGCGGCTTCTGAGTTTCCTTCCTCAGGTGACGAGGTTAGGTTGTTAGGTGCTGCTCTATTTAACTCCACCTAGTTCTTTGTTCCTGGCCTCCAGTCAATGTTCCAGTATTGGCCTTGCTCTCTCCTGGATCGTTCTTGTGGCCTGTCTACCCTGCATAAGCTAAGTTTTGCTTGTGTTACTTTTGTTTGCAATATTTTCTGTCCAGCTTGCTATATTGGTTTTTCTTGCTTGCTGGAAGCTCTGAGACGCAGAGGGAGCACCTCCGTACCGTTAGTCGGTGCGGAGGGTCTTTTTGCGCCCTCTGCGTGGTTGTTTGTAGGTTTTTGTGTTGACCGCAAAGCTATCTTTCCTATCCTCGATCTATTCAGTAAGTCGGGCCTCACTTTGCTAAAATCTATTTCATCTCTGTGTTTGTGTTTTCATCTTACTCACAGTCATTATATGTGGGGGGCTGCCTTTTCCTTTGGGGAATTTCTCTGAGGCAAGGTAGGCTTATTTTCCTATCTTCAGGGCTAGCTAGTTTCTCAGGCTGTGCCCGAGGCACCTAGGTCTGGTCAGGAGCGCTCCACGGCTACCTCTAGTGTGGTATGATAGGATTAGGGATTGCGGTCAGCAGAGTTCCCACGTCTCAGAGCTCGTCCTATGTTAATAGTAACTATCAGGTCACTTTGTGTGCTCTTAACCACTAGGTCCATTGTGGTTCTGAATCACCAGTTCATAACACATACCGACAAAAGTTCCGCGGACTTATAAAACTCGTAACCGATACCCACGCTGAATGGGCCTGTAAATTATGGTGGTCACTGCTACAGTGGGTACAAGGGAGCCAAGCAACCACTAAGGAGGAATTCCTCCAGCTCTTCTTGTTGGAACGATTCTTTAATGGACTAACCTCCGAGACACAGGAATGGCTTCGGGACAAGCGGCCAACGACTCTTGAGGAAGCCACTCATCTGGCCGATGAACATCATGATGTCAGGAGGCCTCAGTTTTCCGGATCAAAGATGGTCACTAGGGGTCCGCCCATGGACCTGGAGGGCCCCAAACCACCGAAGATTGTAGGGGGACCAGCTAGAAACCCGGCCTACCACAGTCCCCCTGGGGCGCGATGCCACACCTGCCGTCAGCTGGGCCACCTGCAAAAACAATGTCCCAACCGGACTCAGCGTACCCAGTGGCCAAAGGCAGGAACAGCTATCTTCAGCCGGGCTGCTGCACACTGCTACCAAGGCGAAGCTGACCCGGCATTGGGGACTCCGACTAACCAAGGGGTGGAAGAGATGGAGGAAGTGCTGCATGAAGTAGACCCCGTGCAGGCAGCCCGGGCAGATAATTGACAACAGCATCGACAGGTGGTGTGGGTTAATGGGAAACGTATGCAGGGACTAAGAGATTCCGAGGCAATTTTAACCCTTGTGAAGCCTCATCTCGTCCGGGACCAAGAGAAGACGGACCAGACAGTGGCAGTCCGTGGAGCCCCCTGCTCCACGGACTGCCACTGTTCGGCCCGTCTTCTCTATACATCGACTGCCCACTGCCAGGATTCACCTGAACTGGGGAGTCGGAGATGGCCTTGTTGAGGTCGGCTTGATGGAGGATTTGCCTGCAGATGTCTTGCTGGGAAATGACTTGGGGCCCATGTTGTCTGCCTTCTCGGTTGCCCCTCTCGCTGAGACATATCCTGTGACCACCCGGAGACAAGCTCGAGCTGCGGAGGCGGAATCACACTCAGAGGAGGCCCAGGTAAGACATCCCAGCCCTACACGTATTCCCATAGCCAGACACATTTCTTGGGCCACCCCAGATGAATTTAAGAGGGAGTTACTTGAAGATCCTTCATTGGAGGGATATCGTGGGAAGGCCCAGGAGGGGAGAGGGGTACTGGAAGGGGAACAGTTTGTATGGAAGCAGGGACTCCTCTACCAGATCACAGAGCAGCACCACACAGGGATGAGCCCCACTATAAAACGACAGCTGGTAGTTCCCAATAAGTATAGGCAGGAGTTACTGCGAACCTCTCATGACATACCCTTGGCCGGGCACTTCGGCGTCAGTCGCACCAGGCATCGTCTGACACAAAACTTCTTTTGGCCGGGGGTAACCTATGATGTTCGTCAGTACTGCCAGACCTGTGACAGTTGCCAGCGCATTGGCAAGAGGGGAGATCGATGCAAGGCCAAATTACGCCCCCTCCCCATTGTGGAGGAACCATTTAGCCAAGTAGCGGTCGATCTGATAGGGCCGTTAGCCAAACCCATTCTATCAGGGAAAAGGTATACATGGTAGTGGTAGATTATGCCACACGGTATCCAGAGGCGGTTGCATTACCTAACATACTGGCAGAGACGGTGGCGGCCGCCCTGCTCCAGGTTTTCTCATGGGTTGGATTTCCCCGGGAGATTATCTCGGACCAGGGTACCCAGTTTACAGCAGAGGTGACCAACCGTGGAAGCTGTGCGGCGTAAAGTCCATTAGAAGCGCCCCGTACCACCCGCAAACCAATGGGTTGTGTGAATGCTTTAACAGGACGTTAAAACAACTCATTGGGACTTTTACCAGGACCTACAGGGACTGGGAGAAATTCTTGCCACACCTCCTGTTTGCCTATCGGGAGGTGCCCCAAGAATCCAAACGGGGTTCTCCCCGTTCGAGCTGGTATACGGGAGACGGGCAAGGGGACCCCTAGACTTAGTGCTAGAACACTGGAAAGGGGAGGGCCTCATAGAAGGGGTACCTATTGTACCCTATGTGCTGTAATTCCAGGACCGCCTACAGGAGCTGACCCAGGCTGTATGTGAGAACATGCAGGCGACCCAGCGGCGCCAGCGCGTATGGTACAATCGGAGGGCCAGAGAGCGCACCTTGGAAATAGGACAGAAGGTCCTGGTGTTAGAGCTCACTAGGCAGAACAAGTTCCAAGCTGCATGGCAGGGGCCCTACCAGGTAGTGGGGAAAATAGCCGACACAACCTATAATGTCGCCGATTGTGACGACCCCAGGGTTATCCGCATGTTCCACGTGAATATGCTGAAGCCCTACCGGGAGCGCCCTGAAGAGGTAGTGGCCATCTGTGCACCTGAAGCAGAGGATTTAGCCAGACTTCTCTTGCCGGATGTCTTAGGGGAAAGGACTCAGTCTAAAATATGGGACCAGGTACACTTGGGTGAAGACCTAGGCCCCCGGGAGAGACAGGCGGAGGAGTTGTTGAGGCAGGGACAGAGGATGTTTTCGGGGAGACCAGGGTGCACTCGCCTGGCACAACACAAGGATGAGACCCAGGATCAGACCCCCCTGCGACAAAACCCCTTCCGCGTTCCTGAGTCTGTACAAGGGGGATGCGACAAGAGATACAAGAGATGTTGCATTTAGGGGTCATTGAAGAGTCAGTCCCTTGGCATCCCCCGTAATGTTAGTGCCCAAGAAGGATGGGACTACACAGTTTTGTATAGACTATCGTAAGCTCAATGAGAAAACAGTGACGGATGCATATCCCATGCCACGTGTGGATGAGTTGTTAGACCGGCTGGCGGGGGCAAAGTATTTGACCACCATCGATCTATGCAAAGGCTACGAGCAGATTCCCCTTAGTCCTGACGCTATTCCCAAGTTGGCATTTGTCACCCCGTTCGACTTATTCCGGTTTCGAGTTATGCCATTCGGGATGAAGAATGCCCCGGCGACCTTTCAGAGGCTGGCTGACCGGCTTCTGGATGGTCTGCAGGACTATGCTTGTGCCTACCTGGATGACATCGCCATCTACAGTGCGACATGGGAAGAGCATCTAAATCACCTAGAGACAGTATTGGGCAGGATCCACAAGGCCGGAATCACCCTGAACCCAAACAAGTGTCACGTGGGCAAAGCAGAGGTTCAGTATTTAGGGCATTGGGTGGGAAGTGGGAAACAGCGACCAGAACCAGCCAAGATTGAGGCCATAGCCAAATGGCCCACCCCACGCACTAAAACCAAGGTCATGGCGTTTCTAGGGACAGCGGGGTATTACAGGAAATTCGTTCCCAATTATAGCAGCATAGCCAAGCCCCTCACTGATCTGACCTGTAAGAACCAACCCCGCCAGGTAATCTGGACCCCAGAGTGTGAGGAAGCCTTCCGCCAACTAAAGGACGCCCTCACCAATACCCCTGTATTGGCCGCACCCGATCCAACTAAACGTTTCCTTGTTCACACAGACGCTTCTATGTTTCGATTGGGGGCAGTACTGAGCCAAGTCGGGCCGGACGGCCAAGAACACCCGGTAGCTTACCTGAGTCGGAAACTACTGCCCCGTGAAGTAAGCTATGCGGCCATCGAGAAGGAGTGCCTGGCAATAGTATGAGCACTCAAAAGTTACAACCATATTTGTATGGACGACAGTTTTCCCTCCTACCGGACCATAATCCCCTAGTCTGGCTTAATCGGGTCTCCGGAGACAATGCCAGATTGCTGCGGTGGAGTTTAGCCCTAAACCTCTGTACTGCAGCATCTACTACAGACCCGGCAAACAAAATGGTAATGCCGATGGACTAAGTCGACAAACGGAACTTGTACCAACCCCATAAACTTCAGTCATCCCCAAACCGATCCGTTAAGGATCAGACTGTGTAGGCCAATCGCGTCGCTGAAAAGGGGAGCCGTGTTACGGAACCACTTAGCACCCAGAATATGTTGTGAAGTTATATGTATGTATAATAGGTTCCATGTGAGATGCATGTCCCTAATGCATCAGCCCACAGGTTGCGCCCCTGGGCAGAGGGAACACGATATTCCCCTTTTGTCCGCCCCCCACCTTTGTAATTCCCACAGTAAATATCGGCAGGCTCCGGCCACCTGCGGCTATTGTAATGTATGTCTGGCCTGCCGCTTTTCTATTGGCCTGCCCTCTGTATCTGTGTGATATATTCTGTGTCCTGTGAGTAAAGTGTTGTCAGACTGGAAATACGTGGAGAAGCAGTGATCTTTTATATGCACCCATGTAACCAAGTAATTCCAGCCAGCGTCCTTCATTCAGACTCCAGCCAAAGCAGAGTGGACCTCCTGAAACACGGGGTGGTACTGAAAGAGGTACCCCAGCTTGGTAGACCCTGTTACATACTGTATGTCTGTATGTATTGTATGTAATGTATGAATGTACTGTATGTAGTATGTATGTTGTATGCATGTATGTAGTATGTAGTATGTATGTATGTAGCATGTATGTATGTAGCATGTATGTATGTAGCATGTATGTATGTAGCATGTACAGTTAGGGCCAGAAATATTTGGACAGTGACACAAGTTTTGTTATTTTAGCTGTTTACAAAAACATGTTCAGAAATACAATTATATATATAATATGGGCTGAAAGTGCACACTCCCAGCTGCAATATGATAGTTTCCACATCCAAATCGGAGAAAGGGTTTAGGAATCATAGCTCTGTAATGCATAGCGTCCTCTTTTTCAAGGGACCAAAAGTAATTGGACAATGGACTCTAAGGGCTGCAATTAACTCTGAAGGCGTCTCCCTCGTTAACCTGTAATCAATGAAGTAGTTAAAAGGTCAGGGGTGGATTCCAAGTGTGTGGTTTTGCATTTGGAAGCTGTTGCTGTGAGCAGACAACATGCGGTCAAAGGAACTCTCAATTGAGGTGAAGCAGAACATCCTGAGGCTGAAAAAAAAAGAAAAAATCCATCAGAGAGATAGCAGACATGCTTGGAGTAGCAAAATCAACAGTTGGGTACATTCTGAGAAAAAAGGAATTGACTGGTGAGCTTGGGAACTCAAAAAGGCCTGGGCGTCCACGGATGACAACAGTGGTGGATGATCGCCGCATACTTAATTTGGTGAAGAAGAACCCGTTCACAACATCAACTGAAGTCCAGAACACTCTCAGTGAAGTAGGTGTATCTGTCTCTAAGTGAACAGTAAAGAGAAGACTCCATGACAGTAAATACAAAGGGTTCACATCTAGATGCAAACCATTCATCAATACCAAAAATAGACAGGCCAGAGTTAAATTTGCAGAAAAACACCTCAAGAAGCCAGCTCAGTTCTGGAAAAGTATTCTATGGACAGATGAGACAAAAATCAACCTGTACCAGAATGATGGGAAGAAAAAAGTTTGGAGAAGAAAGGGAACGGCACATGATCCAAGGCACACCACATCCTCTGTAAAACATGGTGGAGGCAACGTGATGGCATGGGCATGCATGGCTTTCAATAGCACTGGGTCACTTGTGTTTATTGATGACATAAGAGCAGACAAGAGTAGCCGGATGAATTCTGAAGTGTACCGGGATATACTTTCAGCCCAGATTCAGCCAAATGCTGCAAAGTTGATTGGACGGCGCTTCATAGTACAGATGGACAATGACCCCAAGCATACAGCCAAAGCTACCCAGGAGTTCATGAGTGCCAAAAAGTGGAACATTCTGCAATGGCCAAGTCAATCTCCAGATCTAAACCCAATTGAGCATGCATTTCACTTGCTCAAATCCAGACTTAAGACGGAAAGACCCACAAACAAGCAAGACCTGAAGGCTGCGGCTGTAAAGGCCTGGCAAAGCATTAAGAAGGAGGAAACCCAGCGTTTGGTGATGTCCATGGGTTCCAGACTTAAGGCAGTGATTGCCTCCAAAGGATTTGCAACAAAATATTGAAAATAAAAATATTTTGTTTGGGTTATGTTTATTTGTCCAATTACTTTTGACCTCCTAAAATGTGGAGTGTTTGTAAAGAAATGTGTACAATTCCTACATTTTCTATCAGATATTTTTGTTCAACCCTTCAAATTAAACGTTACAATCTGCACTTGAATTCTGTTGTAGAGGTTTCATTTCAAATCCAATGTGGTGGCATGCAGAGCCCAACTCGCGAAAATTGTGTCACTGTCCAAATATTTCTGGCCCTAACTGTATGTATGTAGCATGTATGTGGTATGTAGCATGTATGTTTTGTTTTGTTTTTTTCATTCAACACATTAGCCGGATGATGGGACTACTACTGTCCCATCTTTGGCTAATGTGTCAATCACTGTCACTGTAGTAGGCATCTTCCGATGGGACTTGTAGTCCCATTGGACGATGTCTGCACACAGGCACAGAGCCCCGGCAGCCCGCACAGAGCCCCGCACGCCGCACAGAGCCCCGGCACGCCGCACAGAGCCCGACACGCCGCACAGAGCCCCGACACGCCGCACAGAGCCCCGGCACCCCGCACAGAGCCCCGGCACCCACGCACAGAGCCCCAACATGCCGCACAGAGCCCCGGCACCCCGCACAGATCCCCGGCACCCACGCACAGAGCCCCGGCACGCCTCACAGAGCCCCGGCACATACGTACAGAGCCCCGCACGCCGCACAGAGCCCCGGCACACATGCACAGAGCCCCGCACGCAGCACAGAGCCCCAGCACGCCACACAGAGCCCCGGCAGGCCGCACAGAGCCCCGACAGGCCGCACAGAGCCCCGGCAGGCCGCACAGAGCCCCGGCACACACGCACAGAGAGCCCCGGCATGCCACACAGAGCCCCGACACACACGCACAGAGCCCCGGCACGCCGCACAGAGCCCGGCACACACGCAAAGAGCCTCGGCAGGCCCGCACAGAGCCCCAGCAGGCCCGCACAGAGCCCCGGCAAGCCGCACAGACCCCCGGCAGGCACGCACAGAACCCCCCACGGTCACGCACAGACCCCGCCCGCCCACGCACCGCCCACACTCCATTATAGTGCATCATTGCACTATAGGAACTTCCGATTCCGGTATCCGATATCGCAAAAGTATCGGAACTCGGTATCGGAATTCCGATACAGCGAATATCGGCCGATACCCGATATTTGCAGTATCGGAATGCTCAACACTACTCATCACTAGTGATCACCTAATCAGACGCACATTAAGTAGAATGAGGTGTTGTCTGGTTGGAATTCAACTGACACTGGAATGGAATGGCTGTCAGACATGTAGAGAAGCTGATTTTTATAAAACTGTGCAGTGGTCATATAGGGAGGCTGTGTGGGGCTCATGCAGTATATAAGGGAGGCTGTATGCGGCTCATGCAGTACAGTCATGGCCAAAATTTTTGAGAATGACACCAAAATTATATTTTCACATGATCTGCTGCCCTCTGGTTTTTATTACTGTTTGTCTGATGTTTATATCTTTTTCAAGGGACCAAAAGTAATTGGACAATGGACTCTAAGGGCTGCAATTAACTCTGAAGGCGTCTCCCTCGTTAACCTGTAATCAATGAAGTAGTTAAAAGGTCAGGGGTGGATTCCAGGTGTGTGGTTTTGCATTTGGAAGCTGTTGCTGTGAGCAGACAACATGCGGTCAAAGGAACTCTCAATTGAGGTGAAGCAGAACATCCTGAGGCTGAAAAAAAAGAAAAAATCCATCAGAGAGATAGCAGACATGCTTGGAGTAGCAAAATCAACAGTTGGGTACATTCTGAGAAAAAAGGAATTGACTGGTGAGCTTGGGAACTCAAAAAGGCCTGGGTGTCCACGGATGACAACAGTGGTGGATGATCGCCGCATACTTAATTTGGTGAAGAAGAACCCGTTCACAACATCAACTGAAGTCCAGAACACTCTCAGTGAAGTAGGTGTATCTGTCTCTAAGTCAACAGTAAAGAGAAAACTCCATGACAGTAAATACAAAGGGTTCACATCTAGATGCAAACCATTCATCAATACCAAAAATAGACAGGCCAGAGTTAAATTTGCAGAAAAACACCTCAAGAAGCCAGCTCAGTTCTGGAAAAGTATTCTATGGACAGATGAGACACTTGAATTCTGTTGTAGAGGTTTCATTTCAAATCCAATGTGGTGGCATGCAGAGCCCAACTCGCGAAAATTGTGTCACTGTCCAATTATTTCTGGCCCTAACTGTATAGGGAGGCTGTGTGGGGCTCATGCAGTATATCTAAGGAAGCTGTGTGGGGCTCATATTGAATATATGGGGAAGCTGTGTGGGGCTCATGCTGTATATATGGGGAGGCTGTGGGGATCATGCAGTATATATAGAGAGGCTGTGGGGCTCATGCAGTATATATAGGGAGGCTATGTAGGACTCATGCAGTTTATATATAGGGAGGCTGTGTGGGGCTCATGCAGTGTATATATGGGGAGGCTGTATGGGGCTCATGCAGTGTATATATGGGGAGGCTGTTGGGCTCATGCAGGAAATATAGGGAGGCTATTTAGGACTTATGCAGTATATATAGGAAGTCTGTATGGGGCTTATGATCTATATGGGGAGACTGTGGAGCGCATGCTGTATATGAGGAGGCTGTGTGGGCCTCATGCAGTATATGAGGAGGCTGTGTGGGGCTCATGTTGTATATAGGTAGGCTGTATGGGGCTCATGCAGTATATGGGGAGGCTGTGTTGGGCTCATGCTGTATATGGGTAGGCTGTGTGGGACTCATGCAGTATATGAATAGACTCGGGTTCATGCAGTATATGGGGAGGCTGTGTGGGGCTCATGCAGTATATGAATAGACTCGGGTTCATGCAGTATATGGGGAGGCTGTGTGGGGGCTCTTACAGTATTTAAGGGGCTGTGGGGGGCTCATACGATATACAGAAGGGTCTGTACTTGGGTTGAAACGATATATGGGCAGGGGCGGACTGGGCCAGGTAGCAGAAATGCATTTGCCCCCCCGGACGGTGCCTGAGCCACTGCACAGGGCCGCTGGATGACCTGTGATGAGCAGGAACAGCAGGGTGGGACACACAGCATGCACCTGTGGCTGGAGCCATGGCCGGCTTATGTGCAGGCTGCAGTGAGAGGGGGCAGCTCCTGGCACACAACGGAGAAGATGAGGAGGAGTAGCGGTATTTACACAGTGATTGCACGCAGCCTCCTCCTCTTGTGTGCAGACCTGCTCCGATGTCTGCTCAGCCAGGCCTGGAGGGGGAGGAGCTACAGCGTGCAGACTAGAGCAGCAGCACAGGACAGCCGGAGATTAAAACTTGAAGATAAGAGGTAGGCAGCCCTGTGTGCTCATTGCCCAGCACACACCAGGTGACCTTTCCAGCAGCTCATCTCAACGCTTGCTGTTCTAAGTGGCAGGGGCATTTAACAAATTAAACATGGCAGGTCAGAGTATGTGTGTTTTCCTCTGTGTGAGTTTTCCTGAGTGTGTGTGCACGTGTGCCTGCACGGCAACAGTTAAAGCTGCAAGTCCATCAGAGGCTGGCAGCTGACATCAGCGCGCACTTCGCCGGTGTATGACGTCATTGTTATTCGCCGGTGAGTCCGCGCTGAAATGCAAGGGATGGACGTCAGCGCTGGACCATGGCCAGGTAAGGAGAAAGGTGTTTTTTTATTTTTATTGAATGCGGCAACTCCGGGGCAGAATGTAGACACTGGGCAGGAATGGAAACAACACTGGGGGCAGGAATGGAAACAACACTGGGGGTAGGAATGGAAGCAACATGGGGCAGAAATGGAAACGACACTGGGGGCAGGAATGGAAACAACACTGGGGGCAGGAATGGAAACAACACTGGGGCAGGAATGGAAACAACACAGGAGGCAGGAATGGAAACAACACAGGAGGCAGTAATGGAAACGACACTGGGGGCAGGAATGGAAACAACACTGGGGGCAGGAATGGAAACAACACTGGGGGCAGGAATGGAAACGACACTGGGGGCAGGAATGCAAACGACACGGGGCAGGATGGAGACACGGGCCAGGATGAAGACACAGGGGGCAGAATGTGAGACACGGGGGCATGGGAGATATGGGGCAGGATGGAGACAAATAGGGCAGGAATATGGAGACAGATGGGGCAGGATGGAGGCAGATAGGGCAGGATCATGGTGCAGGATGGAGACGTCATTGTTATTCGCCAGCGAGTCCGAAATGCAGGGGATGGATGTCGGTGCTGGACCGTGGCCAGGTAAGGAGAAAGGTGTTTTTTTATTTAATGCGGCAAGTCCGGGGCAGAATGGAGACACGGGGCAGGAATGGAAACAACACAGGGGGCAGGAATGGAGACATGGGGCAGGAATGGAAACAACACGGGGCAGGAATGGAAACAACACGGGGCAAGAATAGAAACAACACTGGGGGCAGGAATGGAAACAACACTGGGGGCAGGAATGGAAACAACACTGGGGGCAGGAATGGAAACAACACTGGGGGCAGGAATGGAAACGACACTGGGGGCAGGAATGCAAACAACACAGGGCAGGATGGAGACACAGGGGCCAGGATGAAGACACAGGGGGCAGAATGTGAGACACGGGGGCATGGGAGATATGGGGGCAGGATGGAGACAAATAGGGCAGGAATATGGAGACAGATGGCCAGGTAAGAAGAAAGGTGTTTTTTTATTTAATGCGGCAAATCCTGGGCAGAATGGAGACACGGGGCAGGAATGGAAACCACACAGGGGGCAGGAATGGAGACATGGGGCAGGAATGGAAACAACACGGGGCAGGAATGGAAACAACACGGGGCAAGAATGGAAACAACACTGGGGCAGGAATGGAAACAACACTGGGGGGCAGGAATGGAAACAACACAGGGGGCATGAATGGAGACATGGGGCAAGAATGGAAACAACACGGGGCTGGAATGGAAACAACACGGGGCAGGATGAATACAATACAGGGGGCAGGAATGGAAACAACAGGGGGCAGGAATGGAAACAACACGGGCCAGGCATGGAAACAACACAGGGTGCAGGAATGGAAACAACACTGGGGGCAGGAATGGAAACAACACTGGGGGCAGGAATGGAAACAACACGAGGCAGGAATGCAAATGACACAGGGGGCAGGATGGAGACACGGGCCAGGATGAAGACACGGGGCAGAATGTGAGACATGGGGGCGTGGGAGATATGGGGGCAGGATGGAGACAAATAGGGCAGGAATATGGAGACAGATTGGGCAGGATGGAAGCAGATGGGGCAGGATCATGGTGCAGGATGGAGACACATGGTGCAGGATCATGGGGCAGGATGGATACGATGGAGACAGATGGGGTGGTAGGATGGGACAGATGGGGCAGGATCATGGGACAGATGGGGTAGGATGCGGAGATCACATGGGGCAGAATGGTTCCTAATGAGGGCAGAATGGGAGAACATAAGGCTGGAGCTAGGAATGAGATACACGGGGCCAGGATGGGGGATATTATTACCATAGGGACTAATTAAGGGATATTATTACTGCAGTGATGTATTTATTTTATTTTTTGAGGATACTGTTTTAAATGAGGGGGCGGTCCTGTTACTGTGCAGAGCGACATTATGTCGCCCTTTTTTCTTCATCTGGTGCAGTGTAGAAGTTGGGAAAGAATTAAGTAATGTGTTCTGCAAGCGGAGCTCTAGATAACTGTGTTATTTCCTACAGAGACCCATCCTGGCTGGAAGATGTGATGGCAGTCTGAGCTGGTTGAGGATGAAAAGCGAAGCTGAAGAACTTCACCTAGAGACGTCATTGGTGAGTCAGTGTTACCTGTACACTGACACTATACACTATATACAGAGTTCCTGTGTACAATGTCACCAGTGATCACTGTATAGTACATTGGCACTATATACAGAGGTGCTGTGTATATTGTCACTAGAGATCACTGAATTACCTGTACTCTGACACTGCATACTAAGTACAGATCTCCTGTGCATAGTGGCACTTTTGGTGATAGTATTGTGTTTTGTTTTTTTTTAATTAATGATCAGTATTGTAGTATTCAGTCACTATGTTGTGGTAATATGTGGTCCGGTCATGGCGTTGCAGTATTTGTCTCTTGTATGTGCTATTATTCGGTAACTGTGGTGGTAATATGTGGACTGGTCATGGTGTGGCGGTATTTGTTCACTGTATGTGGTATTATTGGTCACATGTGGTGGTAATGTGTGATCTTGATATGGTGCGATGGTGTTTGTCCATTGTATGTGATATTAGTCGGTCACTGTGGTGATCTGGACATGGTGTGGCAGTATTTGTTCCTTGTATGTGGTATTATAGGTCACTATGTGGTGGTAATGTGTGATCTGGTCATGTTGTGTTGGTATTTGTTCCTTGTGTGTGGTATTATTGGTCACCATGTGGTGGTAATATGTGGTCTGGACATGGTGTGGTTGTATTTGTCCCTTGGATGTGATATTGTTGGGTCACTGTGGTGGAAATATGGTGTCTGGTTATGGTACAATGGCATTTGTACCTTTGGATGTGACATTATTGGTCATTTAAGAAATTGAAAAATAAATAAAAATATACCTTAATTGTATTTTAACAAATTTTTAAAAGGTTAGCGTAGAGTAGGGCCCAGCCAAATGAGTCTACCTTGTCGTGGTGGCAGATTAGAAAAATCCTTTAGCCAAAACAAAAGCTGCTGGCTATATGTGTGATCTGGTGATGGGAACGGTTAATGTGTGATTGGTGAGAAGTGGAGTTTTTCCAAAAGAGAGCAGTGGGACTGTGGACAGTTTGAGGGGTGGAGGCAAGGCTGGGGTTGGAGCCTGGGCAGAGTCTCAATGGGCCCAGAAAATTTGGCCAGTATGGGGCCCTAAAATTCCTAGTGGTAACCCTGTTTGAAGGTTCTGTATGGTGATATTAAGGAGGTACTCTATGGTGGTGTTATGGAGGTACTGTATGGGCGGCGAATAGCGGGAATGGTGAGCAGTGATCCACATATGAGCTGAAGATTACATGGCCTGACAAGAGGAGAGGAGGGAAGGGAGTATTGGGCAAAGTGTTTTACTGCTAGCGCATTTCAAGGACTGTGGTGTGTGTGTGTCATTATACAGTGGGGCTGTGCGTGTGTCATTGGTGCATTCACTCTGTGTCATTCTATGTGACTGCAGATTTGTGAATCCTCACATTGTTCGCAGTGCTGTGCTTATTCAGCTGGTGTGTGACTGCAAGTTTGTGATTTGCATACATGCGGTCACATGCCGACTAGACTTGCATGACCTAATGCAACTGTATTGAACAAGCCAGAAACAGTCTTGTCGGAATGTGGCTGGGATTATATATATCGCATGCTTGCGGTCACAAGACCATCTGTTCCCGGCGCCGGCACCAGAGAATCTTCACAGCGCACAGTGTGCACGATATGAGGGTTGTTATTATTATTATTATTCACACATAGTGACTGTAGACATGTAGCATAAGATCCGACAACCCCTTCAAGGATGGGCCGCTACTCATGGGCCACTGCGGTGTTCTTGCCCCCCAGGCTAAAATTTGCCAGTCAGCCGCTGTATATGGGGGGATGTCAGCATACTTAATTCTGCTCAATATTAAGTGATAAAATTAATATTAATATAATTATCAATAATGTAATAATTATAATATATTGCTATTAATATTGAGCAGAATTAAATTCAACCTATTAGTTCGGTCCTCCACAACAGTCAAGGTCTCTCATGTAGCTCCTCAGGAAAATTAATTGCCCACCCACCCATGAACTATAGGATTACTGTGTAAGATTTGAAAAGTAATTAATTAGCTAAAGGTTAATATACAATATTTCAGTTAGTTTTTATATTCTGGTCCCAGTTTTAATTTTATAACATCCTATGTTTTTATGTGTGTTAAAGTTCTCTTTTTCTTTTTTTTTTTTAATGCAAGGGGTTTCCACAAAAAGTATACATACACAGAACTGACACTTTTATTATTTACAACTAGATTTAGTAGCTAACATTTTGAGTTACCCATAAGTAACATTTCTTAATGTGAACACTGCTCATTTGTATAGAAAGGAAATAAATTGTACAACTGTATGCCTCTGTCAAGTAGGTCATTGGTCAAACTGTCCCTACTTAAAGGCCTGGTCCATACTCTTACTAAACAATACATCTGTTCGGCGCTAAACAAGAAACTGGACAAGGTGAAATACAGACTAATATTATCAATTGTGGCTGAGTGACTGACAAAGTAGACAAGAAAAAGTCTGGTGTACACAGGAACATAAGAGATTAGTTAAAATGCAAATAAATTAAAGATAGCTGTTGAAATGAAAACTTCCTAGAACTTGCAGAGAATTTTAAATTTTTGCTGTCCAACTATTTTCTCCATAACTGAGCAAACATGGTCTCGTTTTTCTGATCAGAGTGGCATCAGTTTTTCTCGTATGTAGAACGAGAGAGAGAAACACTAAAAGGGTTCGCCATTTTCTCCATTCTATCAGCCCATGAAAATCTGACTTCTTTTCACAGAAGCATAGACTTGCATTGCAGATTTTGATCCGACACTTGGATCAAAATTGGAAAATGTCTCAGTTTTTTTTTCCACGTACCGCTTCATTTTAAGTTGTATTTATCCACATATGAAATGAGATACTTGTACAATGTAAACATTATTAGCCATACGTGATTTATGTCAGGGTTACATTGGGCTTTGTATACTTGAAGTAGCTTTGCTTGTGTGACACATAGCATCTCCGGCAGCTGTGAAAAGCTCTTAGTTATGGAGTTGTTACACTTCCTAGAGGTGATGTCAAGAGGGATTCCCAGGAAGAAAACCTCACCCTCAGGGGGTTCCACTGCAGGAAGCACAAAACCAGATTTATCTTCAGCTCAGGCAACTGAGAAGAGGGGGACACGCAGGAATGTGTACAAATCTGTGTTACCGGGACATGACCTAGAAATGTGTTTGTGGTTAAAAGTACAGTATGAAGCCTTCTTTTATTTATTATCCAATATTTATAAACCACTTACCTGTTTGCAGATTGTTTTGAAAAAGTATTCATGCACATGTAGCTTTTACAGATTAGCTATTTAAGTTTTAATGTTAATAGACGTTGGACTTTAGTTGATCAATATGAACATCATTAAATCAAACGAGTCTTTGTTGTGTAAAAGGTAAGAACAAATTAATTTCATAGTCCTAGAAATAAACCCGGTCATATTTGATTTTTCTTCAGACCAGAGATTGTCATTCAGCAATCTTTTTTTTCAATGTTCCCAGAAATGTCTTTCCTCCTTTGCTTTGGCTTCTTTCACATGTCCGTGTCTTTAGCATGTGTGGTGACAGTTTTCACACGTGTCGGAGACACTTACACACGTAGACCCATTCAAGTGAATGGGTCTGTGCACATGTCAGTGTGTCAGTGTGTTTCCACGGCTGTTTAACAGCAGCACAGGCCGCAAAACGTTCAGTACGCGTGCACACGGATGACACACAGGGATATAATCAGGGATATAATCAGTGTGACATGTACCGGTGCCTGAGAAACAGCAGAACAGTTAGCGCTGTTCCCAGGTGCTGAAGATGGCTCTCATCATTTTCCCTTCCTCTGCTGGCAAACAGCGCGAACAGGGGAAAATCATGAGTTATATTCAACTGATAATAGCAACAGCAGGCGTCATCTGATGGGACTATTACTCCAATCATCCTACACCTTCTGCCACTAATAACAGTGAGAGCAGGAGCGGCTGATGGGAGTATTCATCAACTGCCGCCTGCACTATAGATAAATAAATACATTTTTTAAAAACTGCATGGGTTCCCCTGTATTTTTGATAACCAACCAAGCAAAATTAACAGCTGTGGGCTGCAACCCTCAGCTGTCAGCATTAGCAAGGCTAGTTATCAAGAATAGAGGGATCCCTATGTTTTTTTTCTTATTTAAATAATTTTAAAAAACGTGTGGCGTTCCCTTCATTTTTTACAACCAGCCTTGCTAAAGCATACAGTTGGGGGCTGGTATTCTCAGGCTGATAAAGGGATATGGATATTGACCACCCCCAGCCCAGAAAAGGCACATCTATTAGAAGCACAAATTCTTTGGCGACATCAAGTCCACAGGTTAGTAATGGAGAGGTGTCTATAAGACGCCTATCTATTACTAATCCGATAGTTGTATTGTAAGTAAAGCCACAGAAAGTATAAAATCTTTTACTTGAAATCAAAACAAAACCTACTGTTCCATTTTTATTTAAAAATAACAAACACAGTTAGGCTGCCGTCACACTATCAGTATTTGGTCAGTATTTTACATCAGTATTTGTAAGCCAAAACCAGGAGTGGGTGATAAATGCAGAAGAGGTGCATATATTTCTGTTATACTTTTCCTCTATTTGTCCCACTCCTGGTTTTGGCTTACAAATACTGATGTATAATACTGACCAAATACTGCTAGTGTGACAGCAGCCTCATACTCACCTAACGTCCATTCCATTGAAGCACTTGTCTCCTGTAATAAAACAAAAATAAAAAAACAACAATATCCCTCACCTGTCCGTTCTGTCCCATATCGTAATCCTTGTCGGGGGATAAATGGCTTTCAACCAGGATGGTACCAAGCTGTGAATGTCCAGACTGAGAACAACTGATCAATGAGCTGCTGCTCTTGTAGGTTACCGTGCGTCATTGAGGCTGCGTTCCCAGAGGGGTTGTACTGCGGTGACCTCAGCATCATGAGAAAAAGTCACTGAGTCCAATGCCGTTCATTGCATATCTTTGATCTGTGGTGAACTCACTGAGTTGAACTGCAGATAAACTCATCTGGCCACCAACTGAGCTAACTGTGTTTATTATTTTAAAATAAAAATGGAAAAGTTTGTTTTGTTCTAATAGATGTGCCTTTTCTGGGGGACTGTGGGCTGTTATTAAGCTGAGGGGGTCAATATCCATGGCCCCTTAACAGCCCGAGAATACCAGCCCCCAGCTGTCTGCATTAGCAAGGCTGGCTGTCAAAAATAAAGGGGGACCCCATGATGTTTTTTTCTATTATTATTATTTATTTATGTAACTAAAAAAATAAAACAGCATGGGGACCCCTCTATTCTTGATAACCAGCCTTGCTGAAGCGGACAGCTGACGGTTGCAGTCCCCAGCTGTCAATTTTGCCTGGCTGTTTATCAAAATTGAAGGGGAACTTAAGCAGTTTTTTTTTTTATTTATTAAAAGTGCAGGCTGCTGAATACTCCCATTAGCCACTGCCTGCTCTGACTGTTATTAGCGGCAGCAGGTGTAGGCTGATGGGAGTAATAGTCCCATCATCTGACACCTGCTATGTTATCAGTTCTATATAACTCTCAACATTCGCCCCGGCTCGTGCTGATCACCAGCAGAGCAAGGGAGAATTATGAGAGCCACCTGTCGCTGGAGAACAGTGCTAACTATTCGACTGCTTTTCAGCTGCCGGTATGTATGGTAATGATGTGGCACACATGTGCCGCGTGTATTACACACGGACACTGGTATCTCCAGTACTGTTTTTTCCAGTATGTGTGAAACCGGCCTTAGTGTGATTGAACTTGTACAGCTAGATTGAACAAGTGAATTGGCCAGTAAAGGCTAAAATGTCCATGGTTGACCCTGCGCATTAGTTGTAAAACCACACAATTGTTCATTTAATGGTTCTTCAACCATTAAAGGAAACCTGTTATGTCAAAATACGCTATTAACCTGCAGATATATTGTTCATCTCAAGGTTAATCGTCATAGAGGCTGGGCTTTAGTTACCACTCAATATATAGTGAGCAACAGCTGTAACTACGTAACAGCTGTAACTACGCCCCTGCACTGACTGACAGTCGACTCTGCACTGATGCACTGCTAAGCCGAATGTCGGTCAGTGTCGGGGTGTGGTTACAGCCACCTCTCACCATGTACTGAGCGGTGACTGAAACCACATCTCTATGACTGAGAGCCGGAGGCTGCTGGGAGGAATACATTTAATTTCCTCCTGGTAGCTCAGCCTTCAGTGTAGCGGCCACAAAGCTTTAAAACACTATTTACCTGCAGATTAACCCCATATCTGCAGGTGAATAGCGTTTGGGGACATGGCAGGTTCCCTTTAAATTAGTTTTCTTCAATATGTATGGCCATCTCAAGAGTATACAGTATTTAGCAAATGGCATTGCTTATTGTACTTTACACAACACAAGGTTTTAGTAAGGGGTGAAATGGTTTGAAAAGACTCAGAACTTTTCATTAGGCCGGGGTAACATTGCCGTAGAATACGGACGAGTACTATGCGAGAAAACATTGCATAGCACTCGGACAAGTGTTAATCTATGGGGCAGCTCACATCACCGTTTATTTTCGCTAGCGTATTCAGCGTGCGTGTAAAATCACAGCATGCTGCGATTGTATGCATATATTGTCCGAGACTCGCCAATGCAAGTCTATAGGTGCAAGAAAAACTTGGACACCACACTAACTATCTATGTAGCTTGCGACAAATACGCACACATTTTCCTCATTTCAGCCCATTGAGACATTTAATTCAATGGGGAAATCAGTGAGAAATTTAAAGCCATACACAAGTCGTTCGAATGTCATACTGATACACAGGTGTGAGAAAATCGCATCATCGCTTTGCAAGCGCATTACACACGGATGACCATACGGTGAACACTAGTGCGACTCTGGGCAGGGAGACTCGCACCGATTTTTCATACATTAAGTGTGACCCCAGCCATAGGGTGCATTTACACTGGCCGAATATTAGGAATGAGTGTTCCTAGGAATGTTCATTTCCTGATAAACTTCCACTGTAGACTGTAAAACGTTTAATGAGTAACCAACATTTTAATTTCTATTGCATAACTCAATAGTACACAAGAAAATAACCCACTTTGTAATATATCTTAACAGAGAAACCTGTTTTTTTTTCCTCCTGGATTGATATTTCTCTCTGATTTTATGGGTAAAATCTGTGTTTAGTGAAGACACTAAGATAAGAGGTCACAGTTGGTGGTTTTAAGATTCTCTGGAGGTAGAGACAGTCACATTCTGCTGCAAGTTCTCTTGAAACAACAGTTACAGTTCTCCATAGAACTTTTTATGAGCACCAACTGTCATCTCCTATCTCAGTAATGGGAGAGTCTGTATTCACCGAAGACAGTTTTACATGTGAATTGAGAATTATGAAAATAACTGATCAGTCCTGGAGGAGAAAGAAGCAGATTTCTCTAATAATATGTATTACAAGGTTTCCTATTTTCACGTGTACTATTGATTTATGAAAAAAAATAAAAAATGATGGTTACTCTGGAAATATGACATATTTCCAAGGACAATGATTGTGTGCACAGAACAAACATGTAACGCTGGCTGCAGGATTATTATTATTATTTGTTATTATTATAGCACCATTTATTCCATGGCGCTTTACATGTGAGGAGGGGTATACATAATAAAAACAGGTACAATAATCTTGAACAATACAAGTCACAACTGGTACAGGAGGAGAGAGGACCCTGCCCATGAGGGCTCACAATCTACAAGGGATGGGTGAGGATACAGTAGGTGAGGATAGAGCTGGTCGTGCAGTGGTTTGGTTGATCGGTGGTTACTGCAGGTTGTAGGCTTGCTGGAAGAGGTAGGTCTTCAAATTCTTTTTGAAGATTTCGATGGTAGGTGAGAGTCTGATATGTTGTGGTAGAGAGCTCCAGAATAGGGGTGATGCGCGAGAGAAATCTTTTATGCGATTGTGGGAAGAGGAGATAAGAGGGGAGTAGAGAAGGAGATCTTGTGAGGATCGGAGGTTGTATGTCATGGTTAGGCTTTTGTACTGGAGTCTCTGGGTAATGGGGAGCCAGTGAAGGGATTGACAGAGGGGAGAGGCCGGGGAATAGCGGGGGGACAGGTGGATTAGTCGGGCAGCAGAGTTTAGAATAGATTGGAGGGGTGCGAGAGTGTTTGAGGGGAGGCCACAGAGCAGGAGGCTACAGTAGTCGAGGCGGGAGATGATGAGAGCATGGACTAGGGTTTTTGCAGATTCTTGGTTTAGGAATGTACGGATCCATGAAATATTTTTGAGTTGAAGGCAGCAGGAAGTGGAAAGGGCTTGGATATGCGGTTTGAAGGAGAGATCAGTGTCAAGGATCACCCCGGGACAGCGAGCTTCTGGGACTGGGGAGAGTGGGCAGCCGTTTACTGTAATGGATAGGTTCGTTGGGGGGGTCGCGTGAGATGGGGGAAAGACAATAAATTCTGTTTTGTCCATGTTAAGTTTTAGAAATCTAGCGGAGAAGAAGGATGAAATAGCGGATAGACATTGAGGGATTCTGGTTAGTAGGCTGGTGATATCTGGTCCAGAGATGTAGATCTGTGTGTCATCAGCATAGGGATGATACTGAAAACCGTGAGATTCTATGAGCTGTCCCAGGCCAAAAGTGTAAATGGAGAAGAGCAGGGGCCCTAGAACTGAACCTTGCGGGACTCCGACAGATAGGGGGCTAGGTGAGGAGGTGGTGTGTGAGTGGGAGACGCTGAATGTTCGGTCAGTTAGGTATGATGAGATCCAGGATAGGGCCAAGTCTGTGATGCCAAGGGATGAGAGGGTCTGTAGTAATAGGGAATGGTCCACTGTGTTAAAGGCAGTGGAGAGGTCCAGGAGGAGGAGGATAGAGAAGTGTTGCTTGCTCTTGGCAGTTAATAGGTCATTGGTGACCTTAGTTAGGGCAATTGCAGTGGAGTGGTGTGACCGGAAGCCTGATTGTAAGCGGTCAAAAAGGTAGCTGGAAGATAGATGGGAGGACTGTTCAAGATGGACGTGTTGTTCCAGTAGTTTTGAGGCATAGGGGAGAAGTGATATAGGGCGATAGCTAGATACAGAGAAAGGGTCAAGAGAGGGCTTTTTGAGGATAGGTGTGATTGAGGCATGTTTAAAGCTTGAGGGGAAAACAGTTGTTAGTGATAGGTTGAAGAGATGGGTTAGAGTTGGGATGAAGACTGTGGCGAGGTTTGGGATGAAGTGGGAAGGGATCGGGTCAAGTGCACAGGTGGTGAGATGCGATCTTGAGAGTAGAGTGGAGAGTAAATCTTCTGTAATGGTGGAGAAGTTGGTTTTCGAGGTGGAGGGCTGGGTAGTTGGGAGGAAGGGCTCTGGGGATTGTCGACTAAAACTGTCTCTGATGTTCTCAATCTTCTGCTTGAAAAATGAGGCAAAGTCTTCAGCTGAGATGAGTGGGGAAGGAGGAGGTGCTGGGGGACGGAGGAGAGAGTTGTAGGTGTTGAATAACTGTTTAGGGTTGTGAGACAGGGAGGATATGAGAGACGAGAAGTAGGTTTGTTTAGCTGTGGCGAGTGTGGTCTTGAAAGTAGTGAGGGACTGTTTGAATGCAATAAAGTGCTCGTTGGAGTGGGATCTTTTCCATCTCCGCTCTGCAGCCCTGGAAGCTCGCCTCAGTTCTTTGGTCAGGCTGGTGTGCCAGGGCTGTCTGTTGATTTTGCGAGCTTTGGTATGTTTGAGAGGGGCAGGAGATTCCAAAGCTGCAGCTATTGTGGTGTTATATAGAGCGGCAGCGTAATCCGCATTGTGTAGGGAACTTATGTCTGTGAGAGGGAGGAGGGATTCAGAGAGTGAATGTAGATCAATGTGTTTAAGATTTCTGCGAGGGTGTGCAAGTTAGTGGGGTGGGGATTGTAGGCAAGGAGTGGAGAGGGAAGAGAATGTGAGTAGATTGTGGTCAGAAAGAGGAAGAGGTGAGTTAGAGAGGTTAGGGAGCAGAGGCGGGTGAAGATGAGGTCCAATGTGTGACCATCTTTGTGAATGGCTGCAGAAGACCATTGAGTGAGGACGAAGGAGGAAGTGAGAGATAGAAGTTTAGTGGCAGCTGAGAGGGAAGTGTCAATGGGGATGTTGAAGTCACCCATGATGATAGTGGGGATGTCCGCAGAAAGGAAATGAAGTAGCCAGGTGGTGAAGTGGTCAAAGAAGGTGGTGGCTGGCCCTGGGGGGCGGTAAATGACAGCCAGTTGGAGGTTGGTGGGGGCATAGATGCGCACAGAGTGCACCTCAAAGGAAGGGAGGGTAACAGAGGGTGGCAGTGGGATTGGGGTGAAGGAGCAGTTATCTGACAGGAGAAAACCAACTCCTCCGCCATGCTTGCTGCTGGGGCGGGGTGTGTGAGAAAGGTAAAAGCCACCATAGGAAAGTGCAGTAGGAGAGGCTGTGTCAGAAGGGGTGAGCCAGGTTTCAGTGATGGCGAGGAAGGAAAGTTTGGTAGTAACAAAAAGATTGTGGATTTAGGAAAGCTTGTTGCAGACAGAGCGAGCGTTTCACAGAGCTCCTGTTAGTGGGACTGGGGAAGTGGGGGCTGGGCGAATGGGTATAAGGTTAGAGAGGCTACGGAAATTTGTGATAGAGCGTGTATGGGGTGTAGAACTGACTGCGGGGATGTGGTGAGGAGGACCAGGATTTGGAGAGATATCACCAGCAGTGAGAAGGAGCAGAGAAAGTGTTAGCAGGTGGGAGCAGGAGAGGGCATGAGGTGGCTGTCTGTGCTTGGAGACAAAGGATTGTATGTTAAGGAACAGTTCTGATGAGGAGGTAAGATGGATGGTGAGGATTGAAGAAGAGATGAACAGTTCCTTACTAGGTGTAGGGATTAGGGGAGTTAGCACAAAGTGAAGGATTATAGGGGTGAGAGTGAAAACAAACAGAAACATTGTTTACAGTGACTGCGTCCAGTTACCTTCAGTTCCCTTCTGGTTTTAATTCTAAAATTATTCTTCACACTTCTAGGACACACTTATAGGAATCACACAGCAGACTAAAGTCATTTTAGACTTGTGCTATGCAATATATGTACAACTAAGTGCATTCAGGTGTGAAGCAGAGAGGAGTGGTCTCTGCCCATCTTGGTCAGAGAATTAAGGGTGGACCAGATGCATACAATCAAGCATTGAGTAAACAAGGTCATAAATAACACTGGAGTAAGCTGGGGTTAGCTGAAAGGCATACCATGTGAATGCTAGGAGCAGAGGAAAGTCTGTGTGGAAAGTTGGGTGATGTACTATGTGCACTTCATAGACAGACAAGGCAGGAGAGCAGGCTGGAGAGCTGGGTGCATGAACATACCTGTAGGAAGAATAGACATGCTGGTTAGAGTGCGATGGTGGCAGATAGCAGGGCACAGTCTGTATACATCCTTCTGGTTTTAACTCTAAAATTAATCTTCACACTTCTAGGACACACTTATAGGAATCACACAGCCGACACTAAAGCAGGGTTAAAGCTACAGTGAGGAAAATAAAAACAAATATTCAAAAAGCATGCACGGTGGCTCAGTGGTTAGCACAGCAGCATTGCAGCGCTAGAATCCTGGGTTCATATCCCACCAAGGACAACATCTGCAAGGAGTTTGTATGTTTTCCCTGTGTTTGCATGGGTTTCCTCCCACATTCCAAAGACATACTGGTAGGGAATCTAGATTGTGAGCCCCATCAAGGACAGTGATGATAATGTGTGCAAACTGTAAAGCGCTGGGGAATTTGTTAGCACTATATAAAAATAAAGATTATTATTATTGCATAGAAGAATAGCAAGGCCGGCTAGAGACATATCTGTACTTGTCTCTCCATTAACACATATAGGTACTTATAGTGAATTGAGTTGTATATAACTTAAAGATGAATACAAAGTATCCATAAACCACTAATACCCAAGAATAAAATCAATAAAGTTTACTGAACATATATTTAAAAATCAAAAACATATATCACAAAAGGAAAGGGACATATGCATGAGGTTTTTTTTTTTTTTAACAAAGAGGATTTGCCAAGTAGATCATCCAATCATCATGTGGTTACACAAACATTTTAAAGATTTATCTCTAGTGTAATGTATGGATAGATCACCCAGGCCACACATTCGGCGCTAATACAAGTTCCATGCTTACCCATGATGTGAAATGACAAGTCACAAACACCACCACCACAAACGCCCCGCGCATGTTCCCCTTGAGAAATCACGTTGGCAAAATGCGCGTCGGGACATCTGCGGTGGTGTTTGTGATTTGGCATTTCACATCATGGGTAAGCATGGAACTTGTATTAGCGCCGAATGTGTGGCCTGGGTGATCTATCCATACATTACACTAGAGATAAATCTTTAAAATGTTTGTGTGTAACCACATGATGATTGGATGATCTATACTGGGTTCCAATGTGGCATCATTGCTCTATATGACTTTTTTGACTTATCGCCACTGTTTTTCTTCTACTTGGCAAATCCTCTATGTTAAAAAAAAAAAACCCATGCATATGTCCCTTTCCTTTAGTGAGGAAAATAAGTATTTGACACACTGCCGATTTTGCAAGATTTCCCACCTACTAAGAATGGAGAGGTCTGTAATTTTTTATCATAGGTACACTTCAAAAATCCAGAAAATCACATTGTATGATTTTTACATACCGTATATACTCGAGTATAAGCCGACCCGAGTATAAGCCGACCCCCCTAATTTTGCCACAAAAAACTGGGAAAACTTATTGACTCGAGTATAAGCCTAGGGTAGAAAATGCAGCAGCTACCGGTGAATTTCAAAAATAAAAATAGATGCTCCATACCGTTCATTATTGCCCCATAGATGCTCCATATACAACTGTGCTATATAGAATGCTCTGCACCATTGATTATGGCCCCATAGATGCTCCTTATAATGCTGTGCCATATATAATGCTCTGCACCTTTGATTATGGCCCCATAAATGCTCCTTATAATGTTGTGCCATATATGCTCTGCACCTTTGATTATGGCCCCATAGATGCTCCTTATAATGTTGTGCCATATATGCTCTGCACCTTTGATTATGGCCCCATAAATGCTCCTTAGAATGCTGTGCCCCATATATGCTCTGCACCTTTGATTATGGCCCCATAGGTGCTCCTTAGAATGCTGTGCCATATATGCTCTGCACCTTTGATTATGGCCCCATAGGTGCTCCTTAGAATGCTGTGCCATATATGCTCTGCACCTTTGATTATGGCCCCATAGGTGCTCCTTAGAATGCTGTGCCATATATGCTCTGCACCTTTGATTATGGCCCCATAGGTGCTCCTTATAATGCTGTGCCATATATGCTCTGCACCTTTGATTATGGCCCCATAGGTGCCCCTTATAATGCTGTGCCATATATGCTCTGCACCTTTGATTATGGCCCCATAGGTGCCCCTTAGAATGCTGTGCCATATATGCTCTGCACCTTTGATTATGGCCCCATAGGTGCTCCTTAGAATGCTGCCCCATATATGCTCTGCACCTTTCATTATGGCCCCATAGGTGCTCCTTAGAATGCTGCTGGTGCTGCCATAAAGAAAAAAAAAAAATCACATACTCACCTCTCTTCTCAGGATGCCGTCGCTTTCAATAATTACCTGCTCCTCGTGCGGCTCCGTCTCCAGCACTGACGCTCAGCAGAGGGCGCGCACTGACTACGTCACAGCGCCCTCTAACCTGAGCGTCACTGCTAGAGGACGCTGCAGACGGAGCCGTACCGGAGCGAGGAGCAGGTAATTATAGCGCTGCGCTCCCCTTACCTGCTGCGGCGCGGTCCCTGCAGTCCCTGGCTTCTCCGGCGCTGCAGCTTCTTCCTGTAATTGAGCGGTCACATGGCACCGATCATTTACAGCAATGAATATGCGGCTCCTCCCCTATGGGGGTGGAGCCGCCTATTCATTTCTGTAATGAGCGGTGCCATGTGACCGGTCAGTACAGGAAGAATCTGCAGCGCCGGAGAAGCCAGGGACTGCAGGGACCGCGCCGCAGCAGGTAAGTATGATTACACGGCCCCCGCTCTCCCTCCCCTGCTGACACCCGGGTATATGACTCGAGTATAAGCCGAGAGGGGGACTTTCAGCCCAAAAAAATGGGCTGAAAATCTCGGCTTATACTCGAGTATATACGGTAATTTTCATTTTGTTTAATGAAATGAGTATTTGACACAGTAGAAAAACAGAACTTAATGTTTTGGTACAGAAATCTGTTTGCAATTACAGAGGTCAGACCTTTCCTGTAGTTCTTTATCAAGTTTGCACACATGGCAGCAGAGATTTTGGCCTAGTCCTCCATACAGATCTTCTCCAGATCTTTCAGATTCGGGGCCGTCACTGGGCACCATTGAGTTTCAGCTTCCTCCAAAGATTTTCTATTGGGTTCAGGTCTGGAGACTGGCTAGACCACTCCAGGACCTTGAAATGCTTCTTATGGAGCCACTCCTTAGTTGCCCTGGCTGTGTGTTTTACATCATTGTCATGCTGGAAACCCAGCCATGACCCATCTTCAATGCTATTACTGAGGCAAGGAGATTGTAGCCAAAATGATGCAATACATGATCCCATCCATCCTTCCTTCAATACATTGCAGTCATCCTGTCCCCTTTGCAGAAATGCACCCCCAAAGTATATTTCCACCACAATGCTTCACAGTTGGGATGATGTTCTTGGGGTTGTGCTCATCCTTCTTCCTCCAAACACGGCGAATGGAGTTGATACCAAAAAGTTCTATTTTGGAATCATCACACCACATGACCTTCTCCTGTGGCTCCTCTAGATCATCCAGATGGTCATTCATTGGCAAACTTAAAACGGGCCTGAGAAGTGCTGGCATGAGCAGGGGACCTTGAGTGCCCTGCAGGATTTTAATCCATGACGGCTTAGTGTGTTACCAACGGTAATGTTTGAGACAGCGGTCCCAGCTCTCTTCAGGTCATTGACCAGGTCCCAGGTAGTTCTGGGCTGATTCTTGACCTTTCTCAGAATCATCCTTTCCCCACGAGGCGAGACCTTGCATGGAGCCGCAGACCAAGCAAGATTGATAATCATATTGTATTTCTTCCATTTTCTAATAATTGTGCCAACAGCTGTTGCCTTGCGCTGCGGAATATGTTGGCGCTATATAAATAAAGATTATTATTATTTATTATTATTGCCTTTTCTCCAAGCTTCTTGCCTATTGTCCTGTAGCCCATCCCAGCCTTGTATGGATCTACAACTACAACTTTGCCAGTGGTGTCCTTAGACAGCTCTTTGGTCTTGGTCATAGTGGAGACATTGGTTTGATTGAGGGTGTGGACTGGTGTCTTTTATACAGGTAACTGGTTCAAACAGGTGCAATTAATACAGGTGATGAATGAGTGGGAGGTCTTGTTAAAGAAAAACTAACCGGTCCGTGAGAGCCAGAATTCTTGTTGGTTGGTAGGTGATCAAATACTTATTTCATGCAATAAAATGTAATTTAATTATGCAAAAATCATACAATGTGATTTTCTGGTTTTTATTTTTAGATTTTGTCTCTTACAGTTGAAGTGTACCTATGATAAAAATTACAGACCTCTCTATTCTTTGTAGGTGGGAAACATTGCAAAACGGCAGTGTATAAGATACTCCTTTTCCCCACTGTATATATGCTTATCACCTTCATGGCGTGGCCAATTTCAGTTTTTTTTTTTCACATCTTCTCACTTTCCTCACCTTTTTCTTGCTGACATTTTTTGTATCAAATTCATCAAAATAATAATAATAATTTTATTTCTATAGCGCAAACGTATTCCGCAGCACTTTACATTTTAGAGGGGACTTGTACAGACAATGGACATTACAGCATAACAATAAACACATAGATCAACTGCCAAAAGGAATGAAAGCCCTGCTCGCAAGCTTACAATCTATGAGGAAATAGGGGAGACACGAAAGGTTGATGGTAACAATTGCTTTCATTGTTCGAACCAGCCATAATGTAATAAATCGGGTGTTCATTTAATGCTTCATGAACCGGTTATCAGCCTAAGTATGTAACAGTACAGACACACAGGGCTATTAAATGCATAAAGCATATGAGAACGTGATGCGAGGAACCTGGTTATGGTAAAAATTTGGAATGGGTAACACAGGACAGTTAAATAAATGTGTTGCGGGAAGTCCATTAATTTTGCGCCAAAAGAGAAATGCTGTTAAGTTTTTTCTTTAAACTGAGTTGCAATTTTTTAGTGCAAAAAAAAAATGTTTTGTTCTGCTAAAATGATGAAAAATATGCTCCAAAGTTTTAGGTGTAGATTAAATGACTCTGACAGGTAAATGGTAAAGTTTTCTAGGGAATTTATCTTTTGCCTTGTTCTTGGCAGGTGATATGGAGAAAAGCGCGTAAGCACTCTACATGCTTTGCCAATAGGGAGAACCATTTTAAGTTACTTATGTTTTGGTACCATACCCCTTAACTACTGCATAAGTTTATCCCTAAGATTCCCAATTGTTGTTGGAGGTAGAAATGAATAAACAAGAAAGAGAGAGCGAACAGCACTATCGTTCAGGTCCCCATTTACTTCTATGGGGTTCGGATTCAATTTCTGGTACCCGAACTGAACTTTGGACTAAAGTTCGGTCAAACCCGAACATCCACGGGTCTGCTCATACCTAGTTGGAGGTGTGGTAATACTAAGGGAGACCAACCGCATTTGTTTTGGTTGTGTGCAGGTCTTCATCGTTTTTGGGAAGCTGTTAAGGCTCTTATTTTTAAGGTCACTGGACTTCAGAGACTCCTAAAACTTAAATTTTATCTTCCCACTATTTCACCGTTTCAGATCAGTCGTAAATCCCGACAGGCGTTATTACACATGACCAAGGCTGCTAGATGAATTATAGCGTGTGAATGGTGATTGGTTTAACCCCATCAAATAATGAGCTACACTCGTGTATACGAGATATACACAGCATGGAATATGTTACAGCTTTAATAAATAATACGGATGAGCGCTTTCAAGGAGTCTGGAATCATTAGGACACGTATTGGAAAGATGCAGATTGTTAATGAATAGTGATGAGCGAGTATACTGGTTGCTCCGGTTTTCCGAGTATGCTCGGGTGTCCTACGGGTATTTCGGGGTACTTGGAGATTTAGTTTTTGTTGACCCAGCTGCATGATTTGCGGCTGCCAGCTTGCATACATATGGGGATTCCCTAACACAGGCAATCCCCACATGTATTTAGGCTGTCCAGCAGCCACAAATCATGCAGCTGTGTCGACAAAAACAAAATCTCCGAGCACGCCGAAATACTCGGAGGACACCCGCGCATGCTCGGGAAAGCCCGATCAACGAGTATACTCGCTCATGCTCGTCACTATTAATGGACACAGCTATGACAAATAATTCAAGAAGCTGAGTTAGAAATGTTCTGAAATTCCCTTCCTCCCTCACTTTTGTGTCAGTTTTCTCCTGTAAGGCCAGGGTCACACTTGCGAGTTCAATGCGAGAAACTCGCACATCAATACCCGACACTGCTCAGGGTTCAGCTGCTGCATGTATTTCTATGCAGCTGAACACTCTGTTCCCGATTTCCGGCGGCAGTGCCGGGACTTGATGCAAGAGACTCGCGCATTGAACTCGCAAGTGTGATCCCGGCCTTATTGTCCTTGTCCAGATATAAGAATTAGTGTGAACATGGCCTATCAGAATTTGGTCAGTATTTAACATCAGTATGTATAAGCTAAAACCAGGAGTGGAACAATCAGAGGAAAAGTAGAATGAAAACACGTTGCCACTTCTGTAATTATCACCCACTCCTGGTCTTGGCTTACAATTAGTGATGAGCGAGTATACTCGTTGCTCGGGTTTTTGCAAGCATGCTCGGGTTTTTGCGAGCATGCTCGAGTGGTCTCCGAGTATTTCAGTGTGCTCGGGGATTTAGTTTATGTTGACGCAGCTGCATGATTTACTAGATAGCTTGAATACATGTGGGGATTTCCTGTTTGCTCATCACTACTTACAATACATGTGGCCTTCGATATTGACTATTTGGTGTTGAGTCCATTCATTGTTGATCACAGTTTTCTATGTTGAATTGATATGTGTCGAATGCTACTACTTTGAGTTTTATGTTTTTTTATTCTGTAACTCCATTTTAAAAATTCAATAAAAAGTCAATTATAAAATAAAAAAAATCACTCCGACAGGGACCAGAGCACAAATTTTTACAGCTTTTTGAAAAGTAAAAAATGATGAATTAGCCAAAACTTATAGAAAACATAAACTCCGCACATAGTGGCGAATTAAAAGAAAAAAACAGACACATATGAAAAAGTGACTTTCAGGGTTCGCTCACAGTGACGTATAAATCGGGCGAGTGCAATGCAAGAAGAAAAAGGGATTGCACTCAGATCAACGTTATTCAATAAGACTGTAAGTCTGTGTATTTTTTCTCAGCTGTATTGGGCATGAGAAAAAAATCACAGCATGCTATGATTTCACTCTGATGTTTGATGGGTGTGAGAGAGTGGCATCCGATTTTTTACGGACACGTAAGAATTCTATAGCATAGGAAACTGTAAATAGTTCTGTTAATGATTAATAACTGCTGAGTGAAAAAAAAAAAAGATTGTATGCGGACAGCACATGGATGACAAGTGAGAGTAAATCGTCCCACTCACCTGGATGAGAATGGGACAGATTTTTTTTTTTATTCGCTAGTGTTGGGGAACCCTAAAAAATGTGCAAATGGAAAGATGAATATGGGATAAACAAAAAAGGTGGAAAACACTAAAGACGCAACAACAAAAATGCGCAAATGCTACAATGAATAGGGATCTTAGACTTTTTGTTGAATCTGTGTGCTCATTCAGGCTGGAGTTGTGTGCTCCTTCCTAAATTGCTTTGTCCTCTGGCGTCTTTTGGGAGAACAGGCAATTAAAGCACACTTAAAAAAGAAAGATAAAAGTTTAGTTACTCTATAAAATGGAAGCGTACACCATTTGACGCCAAGTTATTATCTGTAACCTATTTAGGTCCAAAATCGACAATAACTTTCATGCCAACCACTTGGGACTGAAATGTTTGCATGGTAAAATGAGCATGCCGCAGAAATGCATCAGTTTTCCTCACTTATTTCAACCTTCTGTCTAGAGGGGGTGAAATCCGCACCAATCTGCAATCTTAATTGTAGAAATTATGCAAATTTACAACTACATTCATACTGGAAGTATGTCACTACGGCCGGTATCACACTTGTGAGTGTGATGCGAGAAACTCGCACGAGTCTCTCGCATCAATACCCGGCACTGCTACTGGCACTCGGACCGGAGTGTGTGGCTGCACAGAAATACAAGCCGGGTATTGATGCGAGAGACTCGTGCGAGTTTCTCGCATCACACTCGCAAGTGTGACACCGGCCTATGTCTGAACTTGGCCTGAGTTCTCGCTCACAGCAACGTATACATTGGACAAGTGCTATCTGATTTATTTTTTTTATCGGACAGCACTCGGACCAAATGTTATTTAATGGAGCGGTGCTGATGCACTTTTTTTCACTGTCAGAATCTGTATTTATATTGCATAGAGACATAGAAGAAAAGCCGGTAATACATCTGTCGGGTTCTGTAAAATCACTTCCGGAGCCGACAGAATAGAAGAGATGGATTACATACCGCAAATACATATAGAATAGGGAACAGGAACACATGTAGAATAGGTAGATATATAGATGTCAGTGACAAATACAATTAGTACATTGTGTGTGCAAATTACTGACCATGTATTTAATTATTAAAAGATTAAACCAGCAGAGGCAAAGCCAGCGACTGGGGGCATATGTTTATAGCCTGGGAAGGGGGTAATACCATGGAGCTTCCCAGGCTATTAATGTAACATAGTAACATAGTAACATAGTTAGTAAGGCCGAAAAAAGACATTTGTCCATCCAGTTCAGCCTATATTCCGTCATAATAAATCCCCAGATCTACGTCCTTTTACAGAACCTAATAATTGTATGATACAATATTGTTCTGCTCCAGGAAGACATCCAGGCCTCTCTTGAACCCCTCGACTGAGTTCGCCATCACCACCTCCTCAGGCAAGCAATTCCAGATTCTCACTGCCCTAACAGTAAAGAATCCTCTTCTATGTTGGTGGAAAAACCTTCTCTCCTCCAGACGCAAAGAATGCCCCCTTGTCCCCGTCACCTTCCTTGGTATAAACAGATCCTCAGCGAGATATTTGTATTGTCCCCTTACATACTTATACATGGTTATTAGATCGCCCCTCAGTCGTCTTTTTTCTAGACTAAATAATCCTAATTTCGCTAATCTATCTGGGTATTGTAGTTCTCCCATCCCCTTTATTAATTTTGTTGCCCTCCTTTGTACTCTCTCTAGTTCCATTATATCCTTCCTGAGCACCGGTGCCCAAAACTGGACACAGTACTCCATGTGCGGTCTAACTAGGGATTTGTACAGAGGCAGTATAATGCTCTCATCATGTGTATCCAGACCTCTTTTAATGCACCCCATGATCCTGTTTGCCTTGGCAGCTGCTGCCTGGCACTGGCTGCTCCAGGTAAGTTTATCATTAACTAGGATCCCCAAGTCCTTCTCCCTGTCAGATTTACCCAGTGGTTTCCCGTTCAGTGTGTAATGGTGATATTGATTCCCTCTTCCCATGTGTATAACCTTACATTTATCATTGTTAAACCTCATCTGCCACCTTTCAGCCCAAGTTTCCAACTTATCCAGATCCATCTGTAGCAGAATACTATCTTCTCTTGTATTAACTGCTTTACATAGTTTTGTATCATCTGCAAATATCGATATTTTACTGTGTAAACCTTCTACCAGATCATTAATGAATATGTTGAAGAGAACAGGTCCCAATACTGACCCCTGCGGTACCCCACTGGTCACAGCGACCCAGTTAGAGACTATACCATTTATAACCACCCTCTGCTTTCTATCACTAAGCCAGTTACTAACCCATTTACACACATTTTCCCCCAGACCAAGCATTCTCATTTTGTGTACCAACCTCTTGTGCGGCACGGTATCAAACGCTTTGGAAAAATCGAGATATACCACGTCCAATGACTCATCGTGGTCCAGTCTATAGCTTACCTCTTCATAAAAACTGATTAGATTGGTTTGACAGGAGCGATTTCTCATAAACCCATGCTGATATGGAGTTAAACAGTTATTCTCATTGAGATAATCCAGAATAACATCCCTCAGAAACCCTTCAAATATTTTACCAACAATAGAGGTTAGACTTACTGGCCTATAATTTCCAGGTTCACTTTTAGAGCCCTTTTTGAATATTGGCACCACATTTGCTATGCGCCAGTCCTGCGGAACAGACCCTGTCGCTATAGAGTCACTAAAAATAAGAAATAATGGTTTATCTATTACATTACTTAGTTCTCTTAGTACTCGTGGGTGTATGCCATCCGGACCCGGAGATTTATCTATTTTAATCTTATTTAGCCGGTTTCGCACCTCTTCTTGGGTTAGATTGGTGACCCTTAATATAGGGTTTTCATTGTTTCTTGGGATTTCACCTAGCATTTCATTTTCCACCGTGAATACCGTGGAGAAGAAGGTGTTTAATATGTTAGCTTTTTCCTCGTCATCTACAACCATTCTTTCCTCACTATTTTTTAAGGGGCCTACATTTTCAGTTTTTATTCTTTTACTATTGATATAGTTGAAGAACAGTTTGGGATTAGTTTTACTCTCCTTAGCAATGTGCTTCTCTGTTTCCTTTTTGGCAGCTTTAATTAGTTTTTTAGATAAAGTATTTTTCTCCCTATAGTTTTTTAGAGCTTCAATGGTGCCATCCTGCTTTAGTAGTGCAAATGCTTTCTTTTTACTGTTAATTGCCTGTCTTACTTCTTTGTTTAGCCACATTGGGTTTTTCCTATTTCTAGTCCTTTTATTCCCACAAGGTATAAACCGCTTACACTGCCTATTTAGGATGTTCTTAAACATTTCCCATTTATTATCTGTATTCTCATTTCTGAGGATATTGTCCCAGTCTACCAGATTAAGGGCATCTCTAAGCTGTTCAAACTTTGCCTTCCTAAAGTTCAATGTTTTTGTGACTCCCTGACAAGTCCCCCTAGTGAAAGACAGGTGAAACTGCACAATATTGTGGTCGCTATTTCCTAAATGCCCGACCACCTGCAGATTTGTTATTCTGTCAGGTCTATTAGATAGTATTAGGTCTAAAAGTGCTGCTCCTCTGGTTGGATTCTGCACCAATTGTGAAAGATAATTTTTCTTGGTTATTAGCAGAAACCTGTTGCCTTTATGGGTTTCACAGGTTTCTGTTTCCCAGTTAATATCCGGGTAGTTAAAGTCCCCCATAACCAGGACCTCATTATGGGTTGCAGCTTCATCTATCTGCTTTAGAAGTAGACTTTCCATGCTTTCTGTTATATTTGGGGGTTTGTAACAGACCCCAATGAGAATTTTGTTACCATTTTTCCCTCCATGAATTTCAACCCATATGGACTCGACATCCTCATTTCCTTCGCTAATATCCTCCCTTAAAGTGGACTTTAGACAAGACTTTACATAGAGACAAACCCCTCCTCCTCTCCGATTTTTACGATCCTTTCTAAACAGACTGTAACCCTGTAAGTTAACTGCCCAGTCATAGCTTTCATCTAACCATGTCTCGGTTATTCCCACTATGTCAAAGTTACCTGTAGATATTTCTGCTTCTAGTTCTTCCATCTTGTTTGTCAGGCTTCTGGCGTTCGCGAGCATGCAGTTTAGAGGATTTTGTTTTGTTCCAATCTCCTCACTGTGGATTGTTTTAGAAATGTTCTTACCTCCCTTCTGAGTATGTTTTCCTGGGTCGTCTTTGTACGAGTCTAATGTTTTTCTTCCCGTCCCCTCTTCTTCTAGTTTAACGCCCTCCTGATGAGTGTAGCGAGTCTTCTGGCGAATGTGTGTTTCCCAGGTTTGTTGAGGTGTAGTCCGTCTCTGGCGAGGAGTCCATCGTACAAGTAATTCACACCGTGGTCCAGGAATCCAAATCCTTGTTGTCTGCACCATCGTCTTAGCCAGTTGTTTGCATCAAGGATCCTGTTCCATCTCCTGGTGCCATGCCCATCTACTGGAAGGATAGAAGAAAAAACTACCTGTGCATCCAGTTCCTTTACTTTCTTCCCCAACTCTTCAAAGTCCTTGCAGATTGTCGGTAGGTCCTTCCTTGCCGTGTCATTGGTGCCAACATGTATCAGAAGAAATGGGTGGACGTCCTTGGAGCTGAAGAGCTTTGGTATCCTATCGGTCACATCCTTGATCATCGCACCTGGAAGGCAGCATACTTCTCTTGCAGTTATGTCCGGTCTGCAGATGGCTGCTTCTGTGCCTCTCAGTAGTGAGTCTCCCACCACCACCACTCTTCGTTGCTTCTTGGCTATACTTTTTGCTGTCACTTGTTGCTGTGTGCCCTTTTCTTTTTTGCTTGCTGGTATTGCTTCATTCTTAGGTGTGCCATCTTCATCCTCTACAAAGATTTGATATCGGTTCTTCAGTTGTGTGGTTGGTGATTTCTCCATGGTCTTCTTGCTTCTTTTGGTCACATGCTTCCACTCATCTGCTTTTGGAGGTTCTCTGACACTTTTTGCACCTTCTGTGACCAGTAGAGATGCTTCTGTTCTGTCTAGAAAGTCTTCATTCTCTTTGATGAGTTTCAAAGTTGCTATTCTTTCTTCCAGACCCCGCACCTTTTCTTCTAAAAGGGCCACTAGTCTACACTTCTGACAGGTGAAATTGGATTCTTCTTCTGGTCGATCTGTGAACATGTAGCACATGCTGCAGCTCACCATGTAGGTTGTCACATCTGCCATGTTGCTCCTAGATCCTGCTGACTTGCTGTGTGTTTTCCTTCTTGTGTAATCTACTCAGCCAAGCTCTCTTGCAATAATGTCCTACAGGCAAAAATTCGGTTTGGTGATTCTTTCCAAGCAGCTGGTCCCGGCTGTACCCAACGATCTTCTAGCTTAGGGAGACTTCGCTTCTCCCAGAAGGCACCTGGAATATGCAAATTAGCCTCCTGAAGCTTGAATCCCTGGTTTGGTGATGCTTTCGAAGCAGCTGGTCCCGGCTGTACCCAACGATCTTCTAGCTTAGGGAGACTTCGCTTCTCCCAGAAGGCACCTGGAATATGCAAATTAGCCTCCTGAAGCTTGAATCCCTGGTTTGGTGATGCTTTCGAAGCAGCTGGTCCCGGCTGTACCCAACGATCTTCTAGCTTAGGGAGACTTCGCTTCTCCCAGAAGGCACCTGGAATATGCAAATTAGCCTCCTGAAGCTTGAATCCCTGGTTTGGTGATGCTTTCGAAGCAGCTGGTCCCGGCTGTACCCAACGATCTTCTAGCTTAGGGAGACTTCGCTTCTCCCAGAAGGCACCTGGAATATGCAAATTAGCCTCCTGAAGCTTGAATCCCTGGTTTGGTGATGCTTTCGAAGCAGCTGGTCCCGGCTGTACCCAACGATCTTCTAGCTTAGGGAGACTTCGCTTCTCCCAGAAGGCACCTGGAATATGCAAATTAGCCTCCTGAAGCTTGAATCCCTGGTTTGGTGATGCTTTCGAAGCAGCTGGTCCCGGCTGTACCCAACGATCTTCTAGCTTAGGGAGACTTCGCTTCTCCCAGAAGGCACCTGGAATATGCAAATTAGCCTCCTGAAGCTTGAATCCCTGGTTTGGTGATGCTTTCGAAGCAGCTGGTCCCGGCTGTACCCAACGATCTTCTAGCTTAGGGAGACTTCGCTTCTCCCAGAAGGCACCTGGAATATGCAAATTAGCCTCCTGAAGCTTGAATCCCTGGTTTGGTGATGCTTTCGAAGCAGCTGGTCCCGGCTGTACCCAACGATCTTCTAGCTTAGGGAGACTTCGCTTCTCCCAGAAGGCACCTGGAATATGCAAATTAGCCTCCTGAAGCTTGAATCCCTGGTTTGGTGATGCTTTCGAAGCAGCTGGTCCCGGCTGTACCCAACGATCTTCTAGCTTAGGGAGACTTCGCTTCTCCCAGAAGGCACCTGGAATATGCAAATTAGCCTCCTGAAGCTTGAATCCCTGGTTTGGTGATGCTTTCGAAGCAGCTGGTCCCGGCTGTACCCAACGATCTTCTAGCTTAGGGAGACTTCGCTTCTCCCAGAAGGCACCTGGAATATGCAAATTAGCCTCCTGAAGCTTGAATCCCTGGTTTGGTGATGCTTTCGAAGCAGCTGGTCCCGGCTGTACCCAACGATCTTCTAGCTTAGGGAGACTTCGCTTCTCCCAGAAGGCACCTGGAATATGCAAATTAGCCTCCTGAAGCTTGAATCCCTGGTTTGGTGATGCTTTCGAAGCAGCTGGTCCCGGCTGTACCCAACGATCTTCTAGCTTAGGGAGACTTCGCTTCTCCCAGAAGGCACCTGGAATATGCAAATTAGCCTCCTGAAGCTTGAATCCCTGGTTTGGTGATGCTTTCGAAGCAGCTGGTCCCGGCTGTACCCAACGATCTTCTAGCTTAGGGAGACTTCGCTTCTCCCAGAAGGCACCTGGAATATGCAAATTAGCCTCCTGAAGCTTGAATCCCTGGTTTGGTGATGCTTTCGAAGCAGCTGGTCCCGGCTGTACCCAACGATCTTCTAGCTTAGGGAGACTTCGCTTCTCCCAGAAGGCACCTGGAATATGCAAATTAGCCTCCTGAAGCTTGAATCCCTGGTTTGGTGATGCTTTCGAAGCAGCTGGTCCCGGCTGTACCCAACGATCTTCTAGCTTAGGGAGACTTCGCTTCTCCCAGAAGGCACCTGGAATATGCAAATTAGCCTCCTGAAGCTTGAATCCCTGGTTTGGTGATGCTTTCGAAGCAGCTGGTCCCGGCTGTACCCAACGATCTTCTAGCTTAGGGAGACTTCGCTTCTCCCAGAAGGCACCTGGAATATGCAAATTAGCCTCCTGAAGCTTGAATCCCTGGTTTGGTGATGCTTTCGAAGCAGCTGGTCCCGGCTGTACCCAACGATCTTCTAGCTTAGGGAGACTTCGCTTCTCCCAGAAGGCACCTGGAATATGCAAATTAGCCTCCTGAAGCTTGAATCCCTGGTTTGGTGATGCTTTCGAAGCAGCTGGTCCCGGCTGTACCCAACGATCTTCTAGCTTAGGGAGACTTCGCTTCTCCCAGAAGGCACCTGGAATATGCAAATTAGCCTCCTGAAGCTTGAATCCCTGGTTTGGTGATGCTTTCGAAGCAGCTGGTCCCGGCTGTACCCAACGATCTTCTAGCTTAGGGAGACTTCGCTTCTCCCAGAAGGCACCTGGAATATGCAAATTAGCCTCCTGAAGCTTGAATCCCTGGTTTGGTGATGCTTTCGAAGCAGCTGGTCCCGGCTGTACCCAACGATCTTCTAGCTTAGGGAGACTTCGCTTCTCCCAGAAGGCACCTGGAATATGCAAATTAGCCTCCTGAAGCTTGAATCCCTGGTTTGGTGATGCTTTCGAAGCAGCTGGTCCCGGCTGTACCCAACGATCTTCTAGCTTAGGGAGACTTCGCTTCTCCCAGAAGGCACCTGGAATATGCAAATTAGCCTCCTGAAGCTTGAATCCCTGGTTTGGTGATGCTTTCGAAGCAGCTGGTCCCGGCTGTACCCAACGATCTTCTAGCTTAGGGAGACTTCGCTTCTCCCAGAAGGCACCTGGAATATGCAAATTAGCCTCCTGAAGCTTGAATCCCTGGTTTGGTGATGCTTTCGAAGCAGCTGGTCCCGGCTGTACCCAACGATCTTCTAGCTTAGGGAGACTTCGCTTCTCCCAGAAGGCACCTGGAATATGCAAATTAGCCTCCTGAAGCTTGAATCCCTGGTTTGGTGATGCTTTCGAAGCAGCTGGTCCCGGCTGTACCCAACGATCTTCTAGCTTAGGGAGACTTCGCTTCTCCCAGAAGGCACCTGGAATATGCAAATTAGCCTCCTGAAGCTTGAATCCCTGGTTTGGTGATGCTTTCGAAGCAGCTGGTCCCGGCTGTACCCAACGATCTTCTAGCTTAGGGAGACTTCGCTTCTCCCAGAAGGCACCTGGAATATGCAAATTAGCCTCCTGAAGCTTGAATCCCTGGTTTGGTGATGCTTTCGAAGCAGCTGGTCCCGGCTGTACCCAACGATCTTCTAGCTTAGGGAGACTTCGCTTCTCCCAGAAGGCACCTGGAATATGCAAATTAGCCTCCTGAAGCTTGAATCCCTGGTTTGGTGATGCTTTCGAAGCAGCTGGTCCCGGCTGTACCCAACGATCTTCTAGCTTAGGGAGACTTCGCTTCTCCCAGAAGGCACCTGGAATATGCAAATTAGCCTCCTGAAGCTTGAATCCCTGGTTTGGTGATGCTTTCGAAGCAGCTGGTCCCGGCTGTACCCAACGATCTTCTAGCTTAGGGAGACTTCGCTTCTCCCAGAAGGCACCTGGAATATGCAAATTAGCCTCCTGAAGCTTGAATCCCTGGTTTGGTGATGCTTTCGAAGCAGCTGGTCCCGGCTGTACCCAACGATCTTCTAGCTTAGGGAGACTTCGCTTCTCCCAGAAGGCACCTGGAATATGCAAATTAGCCTCCTGAAGCTTGAATCCCTGGTTTGGTGATGCTTTCGAAGCAGCTGGTCCCGGCTGTACCCAACGATCTTCTAGCTTAGGGAGACTTCGCTTCTCCCAGAAGGCACCTGGAATATGCAAATTAGCCTCCTGAAGCTTGAATCCCTGGTTTGGTGATGCTTTCGAAGCAGCTGGTCCCGGCTGTACCCAACGATCTTCTAGCTTAGGGAGACTTCGCTTCTCCCAGAAGGCACCTGGAATATGCAAATTAGCCTCCTGAAGCTTGAATCCCTGGTTTGGTGATGCTTTCGAAGCAGCTGGTCCCGGCTGTACCCAACGATCTTCTAGCTTAGGGAGACTTCGCTTCTCCCAGAAGGCACCTGGAATATGCAAATTAGCCTCCTGAAGCTTGAATCCCTGGTTTGGTGATGCTTTCGAAGCAGCTGGTCCCGGCTGTACCCAACGATCTTCTAGCTTAGGGAGACTTCGCTTCTCCCAGAAGGCACCTGGAATATGCAAATTAGCCTCCTGAAGCTTGAATCCCTGGTTTGGTGATGCTTTCGAAGCAGCTGGTCCCGGCTGTACCCAACGATCTTCTAGCTTAGGGAGACTTCGCTTCTCCCAGAAGGCACCTGGAATATGCAAATTAGCCTCCTGAAGCTTGAATCCCTGGTTTGGTGATGCTTTCGAAGCAGCTGGTCCCGGCTGTACCCAACGATCTTCTAGCTTAGGGAGACTTCGCTTCTCCCAGAAGGCACCTGGAATATGCAAATTAGCCTCCTGAAGCTTGAATCCCTGGTTTGGTGATGCTTTCGAAGCAGCTGGTCCCGGCTGTACCCAACGATCTTCTAGCTTAGGGAGACTTCGCTTCTCCCAGAAGGCACCTGGAATATGCAAATTAGCCTCCTGAAGCTTGAATCCCTGGTTTCAGCTTACAGCTGTATACTTAGCCTTTACTGGCTATTAAAATGGGGACCCCCAAAAAATGATGTGGGGTCCCCCCATAATTAATAACCAGCAAAGGCTATGAAGACAGCTGCTAACACCTTCATGGTGGCATTTGAAGATGATTGGTTGTCTATACCAATCTCCTCTTCAAATCATACAGTCTTATGTGGAAGAGGAATATAGATTTTTTTGTATCTGGACGGGAACACCAGAAACCCTCAATACCTTTTTCCACAACCTGAATACAGCATGGCCTTGCCTCTCTTTCATTATTGTCAGCAGTACACAGCAAGTCAGTTTTTTGGACACTGTGGTCCTGAAGGATCCCTTTGGAACACTTAGTACGGATTTACAGTGGGGCAAAAAAGTATTTAGTCAGTCAGCAATAGTGCAAGTTCCACCACTTAAAAAGATGAGAGGCGTCTGTAATTTACATCATAGGTAGACCTCAACTATGGGAGACAAACTGAGAAAAAAAAATCCAGAAAATCACATTGTCTGTTTTTTTAACATTTTATTTGCATATTATGGTGGAAAATAAGTATTTGGTCAGAAACAAACAATCAAGATTTCTGGCTCTCACAGACCTGTAACTTCTTCTTTAAGAGTCTCCTCTTTCCTCCACTCATTACCTGTAGTAATGGCACCTGTTTAAACTTGTTATCAGTATAAAAAGACACCTGTGCACACCCTCAAACAGTCTGACTCCAAACTCCACTATGGTGAAGACCAAAGAGCTGTCAAAGGACACCAGAAACAAAATTGTAGCCCTGCACCAGGCTGGGAAGACTAAATCTGTAATAGCCAACCAGCTTGGAGTGAAGAAATCAACAGTGGGAGCAATAATTAGAAAATGGAAGACATACAAGACCACTGATAATCTCCCTCGATCTGGGGCTCCACGCAAAATCCCACCCCGTGGGGTCAGAATGATCACAAGAACGGTGAGCAAAAATCCCAGAACCACGCGGGGGGACCTAGTGAATGAACTGCAGAGAGCTGGGACCAATGTAACAAGGCCTACCATAAGTAACACACTACGCCACCATGGACTCAGATCCTGCAGTGCCAGACGTGTCCCACTGCTTAAGCCAGTACATGTCCGGGCCCGTCTGAAGTTTGCTAGAGAGTATTTGGATGATCCAGAGGAGTTTTGGGAGAATGTCCTATGGTCTGATGAAACCAAACTGGAACTGTTTGGTAGAAACACAACTTGTCGTGTTTGGAGGAAAAAGAATACTGAGTTGCATCCATCAAACACCATACCTACTGTAAAGCATGGTGGTGGAAACATCATGCTTTGGGGCTGTTTCTCTGCAAAGGGGCCAGGACGACTGATCCGGGTACATGAAAGAATGAATGGGGCCATGTATCGTGAGATTTTGAGTGCAAACCTCCTTCCATCAGCAAGGGCATTGAAGATGAAACGTGGCTGGGTCTTTCAACATGACAATGATCCAAAGCACATCGCCAGGGCAACGAAGGAGTGGCTTCGTAAGAAGCATTTCAAGGTCCTGGAGTGGCCTAGCCAGTCTCCAGATCTCAACCCTATAAAAAACCTTTGGAGGGAGTTGAAAGTCCGTGTTGCCAAGCGAAAAGCCAAAAACATCACTGCTCTAGAGGAGATCTGCATGGAGGAATGGGCCAACATACCAACAACAGTGTGTGGCAACCTTGTGAAGACTTACAGAAAACGTTTGACCTCTGTCATTGGCAACAAAGGATATATTACAAAGTATTGAGATGAAATTTTGTTTCTGACCAAATACTTATTTTCCCTCATAATATGCAAATAAAATGTTAAAAAAACAGACAATGTGATTTTCTGGATTTTTTTTTCTCAGTTTGTCTCCCATAGTTGAGGTCTACCTATGATGTAAATTACAGACACCTCTCATCTTTTTAAGTGGTGGAACTTGCACTATTGCTGACTGACTAAATACTTTTTTGCCCCACTGTATATACGAAACCAACTGACCGCAATAGTCTTCTCCATTTTAATAGTCTTCACCCCCCCAGCAGTCAAGAAGTCCATTCCAAAATCCCAATTCAAGCGGGTAAATATAATAGTCACAGACCCTACACATCGGAAATTACGACTTGATGAGATGCACTCAAAATTTACAGGACGTAGGTACTATATTAACTGATGCCTTAAATTAACAAGAGAGACCACGCTTGCCAGTGGACAAACTGATACCATTTGTCCACACATACCATCCCTATGTGAATATCCTACACAAAACGAATCGCAAACATTGGAACCTGTTAAACACTGCTTACCTTGATATCATTGAGTTTAGGAACCCTTTCTTGCCCTGCTATAAACGCCTCAATTACATACGAGATTCACTTAAGAGCTGATGTGAGCACCATTCAGAGGGTTTCTACACAAAGATTTTTACAAAAAAACGAAAACAGGAACAAATCCGTGTCTCCAGTGCCATCAGTGTAGCAACATACTGAAAGGAAACACCTTCTATCACCCTCACTCTGGCAAAAAGTATTTAATCAAGGACTATGCCACCTGTGATACCAATTTCGTAATTTATCTTATCAAATGTCCATGTGGACTTCTGTACATAGGCGAAACATTACAAGCCATTAAGGATCGAATTAGTAAACACAAATCCACCATTAGATGCAAAAACAAGTTGCTTCAGTTACCGTACCACTTCCACACAGCTGGACACAATATTTCTCAGTTAAAATTCCAGGCTATTGAATATATTCCAGTTCCAAGACGTGGGGGGTGACCGTATTAGAACTCTCAAGAGGCGTGAATCTTATTGGATCCACGAACTACAAACTCTATCCCCAAAAGGGTTAAATAGGGAATATGACCTTTTAGCCATCATTTAGGTTATATAACATGTCATTTTTCTATACTACCTTATTGTTGATTTACCTATATATGGTTGTAATTAATTTAGGAGTTGCCTCCCCGTGATAGTACCTCCTACCTCTGTTTCTTATTACTGCATTAGGGTTGAGCGACCTTGACCTTTTTAGAGTCGAGTCGGGTTTTGCGAAACCCGACTATCTCAAAAGTCGAGTCGAGTGGAATCGGCCGATTATCGCGAAAAGTCGGGGATCGACCGAAACACGAAACCCAATGCAAGTCAATGGGGGAGCATAGTCGGCAGTGAGTAGAGGCCAGGAAAACATGTACAGAGCCCATGTTAATGGCAAAAACATCCATTCTTGTTACTGAAGCTTGTCAATCTTAATTTAGCTTATAATAATTGTAAGGCATTTGAAATTGGGGGTCATTTGGCTAAAGTTGTGGGGGGTAGGGCTGGTTCAAGTAATTAGTGTGCCCAGTAAATCTGGACCACGTCACGGCAGTGGAGCAGGGAGAGGTAAGCATTTCAACTTTGCAAGTGCTGTGATCCTGAGCAAGCAGGGGGGGCCCACTCGGCATTGGCACTGGCACAGGGCCCCTCAAAGTACAGCGGTGTGTTTGCATGGCGGGGGTGCCTCCCACCGGCAGCAACACTTTTGCGTACTATGAGGGGCCCTGTGCCAGTGACGTCGCCAACGAGTATTCCTCCCCCCACCTGATGAAGGAACCTGCACCTTCATCTGCACCTTCCTCTTTCTCCCCGTGTAAGGTGGTATGGTATGCGGGAAGGGGGACCTGACTTTCAGCAGGGTCACAATCTTGCAGTGTAGCGTGCACGGGGAATGTTGCATTATGGGTCAATGTACCAGCAGACTCATCTATCACTGGCTGGGCAATGGGCAGGATGAGGGGGAAACAGATATGGGCCCAAAGAATAAAGTGGGCTAAATGCAGTTCAAAATTGGTAACAGGACTAACCAGGCGGCATTGCAGTGGAGGACAACTGGAATGAGAGGCTGACACAGAGAGTAGGCCCAAATCAGTAAGTATTCTAAATGCAGTTCAAAATTGGCAACAGTAGTAAACCGGCGGCACAGCTTTGTTCACTGTAGGAGAACAGCAAGGAGCGGCAGACACAGATAGAAGGCCCCAACCCAACTATTGGCCTAATGCAGTGTTGTTTTCAACAACTACTAAACGAGAGCCAGAAGATCGAAGCAATGGAGAGGAAACCTGGGGAACACCTTGGAGTGGAAGACACCGTCTCTACACCCCAGACCCAACTTGTAGGCCGAATGCAGTGTTGTTTTCAACAACTACTTAAGAAGAGCCAGAAGATCGAAGCAATGGAGAGGCAACCTGGGGAATACCTTGGAGTGGAACACACCGTCTCTACACCCCAGACCCAACTTGTAGGCCGAATGCAGTGTTGTTTTCAACAACTACTAAACAAGAGCTTTAAGATTGAAGCAATGGAGAGGCAACCTGGGGAACACCTTGGAGTGGAACACACCGTCTCTACACCCCAGACCCAACTTGTAGGCCGAATGCAGTGTTGTTTTCAACAACTACTTAAGAAGAGCTTTAAGATTGAAGCAATGGAGAGGAAACCTGCAGAACACCTTGGAGCGGAAGACACCGTCTCTACAACCTAGACCCAATTTGTAGGCCGAATGCAGTGTTGTTTTCAACAACTACTAAACAAGAGCTTTAAGATTGAAGCAATGGAGAGGCAACCTGGGGAACACCTTGGAGTGGAACACACCGTCTCTACACCCCAGACCCAACTTGTAGGCCGAATGCAGTGTTGTTTTCAACAACTACTAAACGAGAGCCAGAAGATCGAAGCAATGGAGAGGCAACCTGGGGAACACCTTGGAGTGGAACACACCGTCTCTACACCCCAGACCCATCTTGTAGGCCGAATGCAGTGTTGTTTTCAACAACTACTAAACAAGAGCTTTAAGATTGAAGCAATGGAGAGGCAACCTGGGGAACACCTTGGAGTGGAACACACCGTCTCTACACCCCAGACCCAACTTGTAGGCCGAATGCAGTGTTGTTTTCAACAACTACTTAAGAAGAGCTTTAAGATTGAAGCAATGGAGAGGAAACCTGGAGAACACCTTGGAGCGGAAGACACCGTCTCTACAACCCAGACCCAACTTGTAGGCCGAATGCAGTGTTGTTTTCAACAACTACTAAACAAGAGCTTTAAGATTGAAGCAATGGAGAGGCAACCTGGGGAACACCTTGGAGTGGAACACACCGTCTCTACACCCCAGACCCAACTTGTAGGCCGAATGCAGTGTTGTTTTCATCAACTACTAAACGAGAGCCAGAAGATTGAAGCAATGGAGAGGCAACCTGGGGAACACCTTGGAGTGGAACACACCGTCTCTACACCCCAGACCCAACTTGTAGGCCGAATGCAGTGTTGTTTTCAACAACTACTAAACAAGAGCTTTAAGATTGAAGCAATGGAGAGGCAACCTGGGGAATACCTTGGAGTGGAACACACCGTCTCTACACCCCAGACCCAACTTGTAGGCCAAATGCAGTGTTGTTTTCAACAACTACTAAACAAGAGCTTTAAGATTGAAGCAATGGAGAGGCAACCTGGGGAACACCTTGGAGTGGAACACACCGTCTCTACACCCCAGACCCAACTTGTAGGCCGAATGCAGTGTTGTTTTCAACAACTACTAAACGAGAGCCAGAAGATTGAAGCAATGGAGAGGCAACCTGGGGAACACCTTGGAGTGGAACACACCGTCTCTACACCCCAGACCCAACTTGTAGGCCGAATGCAGTGTTGTTTTCAACAACTACTAAACAAGAGCTTTAAGATTGAAGCAATGGAGAGGCAACCTGGGGAACACCTTGGAGCGGAACACACCGTCTCTACACCCCAGACCCAACTTGTAGGCCGAATCCAGTGTTGTTTTCAACAACTACTAAACAAGAGCTTTAAGATTGAAGCAATGGAGAGGCAACCTGGGGAACACCTTGGAGTGGAACACACCGTCTCTACACCCCAGACCCAACTTGTAGGCCGAATTCAGTGTTGTTTTCAACAACTACTAAACGAGAGCTAGAAGCTCTAAGCTATGGAGAAGAAACCTGGGGAACACCTTGGAGCGGCAGACACCGTTAGTAGGCCCTACCGAAGTAGTAGTAGTAGCCCCAATGCAGTTTTCAAATTCCTATAGGCTGAAAACCAGACTATTGACGCTCAGCTTTTTTAAAAGGAGGACAGCTGTATTGAGTGGCGCAGACAGACACAGGTAGTAGGCCTTAAACACAACATTTGGCTCAATGCAGTTTAAAAAATGTTACAGGGGTACATAGGCAGCATTGGTCTGTTCAGTGGAGGACAATTTCATTTATGGGCCACAGACAGAGTTTGTATGCCTACTATTAAAAAAAGGATGCTCTATGCAATTTAAAATAGGTTCCAGGGGTACACGGGCAGCAGTGGTCTGGTCAGTAGAGGACTAGTGGAAGGAGGGACCGCAGACAGGCGTAGTAGGCCTAACATAACAAAATTTGGCTGTAGGCACTTTTAAATTGGTTCCAGGGGTACACGGGCAGCAGTATACAGGTCACTGGAGGACTAGTGGAAGGAGGGACCGCAGACAGGCGTAGTAGGCCTAACATAACAAAATTTGGCTGTAGGCACTTTTACATTGGTTCCAGGGGTACACGGGCAGCAGTAGACAGGACACTGGAGGACTAGTGGAAGGAGGGACCGCAGACAGGCGTAGTAGGCCTAACATAACAAAATTTGGCTGTAGGCACTTTTAAATTGGTTCCAGGGGTACACGGGCAGCAGTAGACAGGTCACTGGAGGACTAGTGGCAGGAGGGACCGCAGACAGGCGTAGTAGGCCTAGCATAACAAAATTTGGCTGTAGGCACTTTTAAATTGGTTCCAGGGGTACACGGGCAGCAGTAGACAGGTCACTGGAGGACTAGTGGAAGGAGGGACCGCAGACAGGCGTAGTAGGCCTAACATAACAAAATTTGGCTGTAGGCACTTTTAAATTGGTTCCAGGGGTACACGGGCAGCAGTGGACAGGTCACTTGAGGACTAGTTTCAGGAGGGACCGCAGACAGGCGTAGTAGGCCTAACATAACAAAATTTGGCTGTAGGCACTTTTAAATTGGTTCCAGGGGTACACGGGCAGCAGTAGACAGGTCACTGGAGGACTAGTGGAAGGAGGGACCGCAGACAGGCGTAGTAGGCCTAACATAACAAAATTTGGCTGTAGGCACTTTTAAATTGGTTCCATGGGTACACGGGCAGCAGTAGACAGGTCACTGGAGGACTAGTGGAAGGAGGGACCGCAGACAGGCGTAGTAGGCCTAACATAACAAAATTTGGCTGTAGGCACTTTTAAATTGGTTCCATCGGTACACGGGCAGCAGTAGACAGGTCACTTGAGGACTAGTGGCAGGAGGGACCGCAGACAGGCGTAGTAGGCCTAACATAACAAAATTTGGCTGTAGGCACTTTTAAATTGGTTCCAGGGGTACACGGGCAGCAGTAGACAGGTCACTTGAGGACTAGTGGCAGGAGGGACCGCAGACAGGCGTAGTAGGCCTAACATAACAAAATTTGGCTGTAGGCACTTTTAAATTGGTTCCAGGGGTACACGGGCAGCAGTAGACAGGTCACTGGAGGACTAGTGGAAGGAGGGACCGCAGACAGGCGTAGTAGGCCTAACATAACAAAATTTGGCTGTAGGCACTTTTAAATTGGTTCCAGGGGTACACGGGCAGCAGTAGACAGGTCACTTGAGGACTAGTGGCAAGAGGGACCGCAGACAGGCGTAGTAGGCCTAACATAACAAAATTTGGCTGTAGGCACTTGCAATTCTCTTGCAGGGGTACGCAGGCAGCATTGGTGTTGTCAGCGGAGGCCGATTGTAATGAGTGTCTGCCAGTTAGTACTCCAAAAAAATAAATAGATGTTAATGTCTCGCATTACAACAAAACTGTTGTGAATTCTGTGGCTGAGTTCACTTCTGTGGTCACAAGTGGTATTGCAGTCTCTGGGCTTCCTCCCTCAGGTGTTTTGGTGAGCTCGTTGGCTGCCTTGCTATTTAGCTCCACCTGAGTCTGTCTTCCTTGCTCCTTGTCAATGTTCCAGTGTTGGATCTGAGCTACTGCATCTTTCCTTGGGCCTGCTGCTCTGCTAGATAAGTGCTTCTAGCTTGTTTTCTGTTTTTTTCTGTCCAGCTTGCTATTGTCTTTTGCTGGAAGCTCTGAGAAGCAGAGGGGTGCACCGCCGTGCTGTTAGTTCGGCACGGTGGGTCTTTTTGCCCCTTTGCGTGGTTTTCGTTTTAGGGTTTTTTGTAGACTGCATAGTTCTCTTTGCTATCCTCGCTCTGTCTAGAATATCGGGCCTCACTTTGCTGAATCTATTTCATTCCTACGTTTGTCTTTTCATCTTGCTAACAGTCATTATATGTGGGGGGCTGCCTATTCCTTTGGGGTATTTCTCTGAGGTAAGTCAGGCTTGTATTTCTATCTTCAGGCTAGTCAGCTCCTCAGGCAGTGCCGAGTTGCATAGGTAGTTGTTAGGCGCAATCCACTGCTGCTTATAGTTGTGTGAGGATAGATCAGGTACTGCAGTCTACAGAGATTCCACGTCTCAGAGCTCGTCCTATTGTTTTTGGTTATTGCCAGATCTCTGTATGTGCGCTGATTACTGCACGCTGTGTTGCCTGATTGCCAGCCATAACAGTACAAGGAGCCTCACCAATGATTCCCAATAGAGGGAAAAAAGAAATCCTGACATCATTTTTTTTTCTTAGCTCTGTCTTCAGTCTTTTTTTTCCCCTAGACATTAGAGTGCTTCAGGACACAGCTGTGGACATGGATATTCAGGCTCTGTGCTCCTCAATGGATAATCTCGTTGTAAATGTACAAAAGATTCAAGATACTATTGATCAGAAATCGATGCTAGAACCAAGAATTCCGATTCCTGATTTGTTTTTTGGTGACAGAACTAAGTTCCTGAGCTTCAGAAATAATTGTAAGCTATTTTTGGCCTTGAAACCTCATTCTTCTGGTAATCCTATTCAACAGGTTTTGATTATTATTTCTTTTTTGCGCGGCGACCCACAGGACTGGGCGTTTTCTCTTGCACCAGGAGATTCTGCATTGAGTAATGTTGATGCATTTTTCCTGGCGCTCGGATTGCTTTACGATGAGCCTAATTCAGTGGATCAGGCTGAGAAAAATCTGCTGGCTTTATGCCAGGGTCAGGATGATGTAGAAGTATATTGTCAGAAATTTAGGAAATGGTCAGTACTCACTCTGTGGAATGAATCTGCACTAGCGGCTTTGTTCAGAAAGGGTCTCTCTGAAGCTCTTAAGGATGTAATGGTGGGATTTCCTATGCCTGCTGGTTTGAATGAGTCTATGTCCTTGGCCATTCAGATCGGTCGTCGCTTGCGCGAGCGTAAATCTGTGCACCATCTGGCGGTACTGCCTGAGAGTAAACCTGAGCCTATGCAGTGCGACAGGACTATGACTAAAGTAGAACGGCAAGAACACAGACGTCTGAACAGACTGTGTTTCTATTGTGGTGATTCTACTCATGCTATTTCTAATTGTCCTAAACGCACTAGGCGGTTCGATAGCTCTACCGTTATTGGTACTGTACAGTCCAAATTCCTTTTGTCCATTACCTTAATGTGCTCTTTGTCATCGTATTCTGTCATGGCGTTTGTGGATTCAGGCGCTGCCCTGAATCTGATGGATTTGGATTATGCTAAACGTTGTGGATTTTTCTTGGAGCCTTTGCGGTGTCCTATTCCGTTGAGAGGAATTGATGCTACACCTTTGGCCAAGAACAAGCCTCAGTACTGGGCCCAGCTGACCATGTGCATGGCTCCTGCACATCAGGAAGTTATTCACTTTCTGGTACTGCATAATTTGCATGATGTGGTCGTGTTGGGGTTGCCATGGCTACAAACCCATAATCCAGTATTGGATTGGAACTCTATGTCGGTAACCAGCTGGGGTTGTCAGGGAGTACATGGTGATGTTCCATTTTTGTCTATTTCGTCATCCATTCCTTCTGACATCCCAGAGTTCTTGTCGGACTTTCAGGATGTATTTGAAGAGTCCAAGTCTGATGCCCTACCTCCGCATAGGAATTGTGATTGTGCTATCGATTTGATTCCTGGTAGTAAATTCCCTAAGGGTCGTTTATTTAATTTGTCCGTACCTGAACACACCGCTATGTGCAGTTATGTGAAGGAGTCCCTGGAGAAGGGACATATTCGCCCATCGTCGTCACCATTGGGAGCAGGGTTCTTTTTTGTAGCCAAGAAGGATGGTTCGCTAAGACCGTGTATTGATTACCGCCTTCTTAATAAGATCACTGTTAAGTTTCAGTATCCCTTGCCATTGATTTCTGACTTGTTTGCTCGGATTAAAGGGGCTAGTTGGTTTACTAAGATTGATCTTCGTGGTGCGTATAATCTGGTGAGAATCAGGCAGGGAGATGAATGGAAAACGGCATTTAATACGCCCGAGGGTCATTTTGAGTATCTGGTGATGCCGTTCGGACTTGCCAATGCTCCATCTGTTTTTCAGTCTTTTATGCATGACATTTTCCGTGAGTATCTGGATAAATTCTTGATTGTTTACTTGGATGACATTTTGATCTTCTCAGATGATTGGGAGTCTCATGTGAAGCAAGTCAGAATGGTTTTCCAGGTACTGCGTGCTAATTCCTTGTTTGTGAAGGGATCAAAGTGTCTCTTCGGTGTGCAGAAAGTTTCATTTTTGGGGTTCATCTTTTCCCCTTCTACTATCGAGATGGATCCGGTTAAGGTTCAGGCCATCCAGGATTGGACTCAGCCGACATCTCTAAAAAGTCTGCAGAAATTCCTGGGCTTTGCTAATTTTTATCGTCGCTTCATCTGTAATTTTTCTAGCATTGCCAGACCATTGACCGATTTGACCAAGAAGGGTGCTGATTTGGTTAATTGGTCTTCTGCTGCCGTGGAAGCTTTTCAGGAGTTGAAGCGTCGTTTTTGCTGTGCCCCTGTGTTGTGTCAACCTGATGTTTCTCTTCCGTTCCAGGTCGAGGTTGATGCTTCTGAGATTGGTGCAGGGGCGGTTTTGTCACAGAGAGGTTCTGGTTGCTCAGTGTTCAAACCATGTGCTTTCTTTTCCAGGAAATTTTCTGCTGCTGAGCGTAATTATGATGTGGGCAACCGAGAGTTGCTGGCCATGAAGTGGGCATTCGAGGAGTGGCGTCATTGGCTTGAGGGTGCTAAGCATCGCGTGGTGGTATTGACTGATCATAAGAACTTGACTTATCTCGAGTCTGCCAAGCGCTTGAATCCTAGACAGGCCCGTTGGTCGTTATTTTTTGCTCGTTTTGATTTTGTGATTTCATACCTTCCGGGCTCTAAAAATGTGAAGGCGGATGCTCTGTCTAGGAGTTTTGTGCCCGACTCTCCGGGGTTATCTGAGCCGGCGAGTATCCTCAAGGAAGGAGTCATTGTGTCTGCCATCTCCCCTGATTTGCGGAGAGTGTTGCAGAAATTTCAGGCTAATAAACCTGATCGTTGTCCGGCCGAGAAACTGTTCGTCCCTGATAGGTGGACTAGTAAAGTTATCTCTGAACTTCATTGTTCGGTGCTGGCCGGTCATCCAGGAATCTTTGGTACCAGGGAGTTGGTTGCTAGATCCTTCTGGTGGCCATCTCTGTCACGGGATGTGCGTGCTTTTGTGCAGTCCTGTGGAATTTGTGCTAGGGCTAAGCCCTGCTGTTCACGTGCCAGTGGGTTGCTTTTGCCCTTGCCGGTCCCGAAGAGGCCTTGGACACATATTTCGATGGATTTCATTTCTGACCTTCCCGTTTCTCAAAAAATGTCGGTCATTTGGGTGGTCTGTGATCGCTTTTCTAAAATGGTCCATCTGGTGCCCTTGGTTAAATTGCCTTCCTCCTCTGATTTGGTGCCTTTGTTCTTCCAGCATGTGGTTCGTTTACATGGCATTCCTGAGAATATTGTTTCTGACAGAGGTTCCCAGTTTGTCTCGAGGTTTTGGCGAGCCTTTTGTGGTAGGATGGGCATTGACCTATCTTTCTCCTCGGCCTTCCATCCTCAGACTAATGGCCAGACCGAACGAACCAATCAGACCTTGGAAACATATCTGAGATGTTTTGTTTCCGCTGACCAGGATGATTGGGTGTCATTTTTGCCGTTGGCTGAGTTCGCCCTTAATAATCGGGCCAGCTCGGCTACCTTGGTCTCTCCATTTTTCTGCAATTCTGGGTTCCATCCTCGTTTCTCTTCAGGACAGGTTGAGTCTTCGGACTGTCCTGGTGTGGATTCTGTGGTGGACAGGTTGCAGCAGATCTGGACTCAGGTAGTGGACAATTTGACCTTGTCCCAGGAGAAGGCTCAGCTTTTCGCTAATCGCAGACGCCGTGTGGGACCCCGACTTCGTGTTGGGGATTTGGTTTGGTTATCTTCTCGTCATATTCCTATGAAGGTTTCCTCTCCTAAATTTAAACCTCGTTTTATTGGTCCGTATAGGATTTCTGAGATTCTCAATCCGGTGTCTTTTCGTCTGACCCTCCCAGACTCCTTTTCCATACATAATGTATTCCATAGGTCGTTGTTGAGGAGATACGTGGCACCTATGGTTCCATCTGTGGAGCCTCCTGCCCCTGTTTTGGTGGAGGGGGAATTGGAGTATATTGTGGAGAAGATTTTGGATTCTCGTGTCTCTAGACGGAAACTCCAGTATCTGGTCAAATGGAAGGGTTATGCTCAGGAAGATAATTCCTGGGTTTTTGCCTCTGATGTCCATGCCCCAGATCTTGTTCGTGCCTTTCATGTGGCTCATCCTGGTCGGCCTGGGGGTTCTGGTGAGGGTTCGGTGACCCCTCCTCAAGGGGGGGGTACTGTTGTGAATTCTGTGGCTGAGTTCACTTCTGTGGTCACAAGTGGTATTGCAGTCTCTGGGCTTCCTCCCTCAGGTGTTTTGGTGAGCTCGTTGGCTGCCTTGCTATTTAGCTCCACCTGAGTCTGTCTTCCTTGCTCCTTGTCAATGTTCCAGTGTTGGATCTGAGCTACTGCATCTTTCCTTGGGCCTGCTGCTCTGCTAGATAAGTGCTTCTAGTTTGTTTTCTGTTTTTTTCTGTCCAGCTTGCTATTGTCTTTTGCTGGAAGCTCTGAGAAGCAGAGGGGTGCACCGCCGTGCTGTTAGTTCGGCACGGTGGGTCTTTTTGCCCCTTTGCGTGGTTTTCGTTTTAGGGTTTTTTGTAGACTGCATAGTTCTCTTTGCTATCCTCGCTCTGTCTAGAATATCGGGCCTCACTTTGCTGAATCTATTTCATTCCTACGTTTGTCTTTTCATCTTGCTAACAGTCATTATATGTGGGGGGCTGCCTATTCCTTTGGGGTATTTCTCTGAGGTAAGTCAGGCTTGTATTTCTATCTTCAGGCTAGTCAGCTCCTCAGGCAGTGCCGAGTTGCATAGGTAGTTGTTAGGCGCAATCCACTGCTGCTTATAGTTGTGTGAGGATAGATCAGGTACTGCAGTCTACAGAGATTCCACGTCTCAGAGCTCGTCCTATTGTTTTTGGTTATTGCCAGATCTCTGTATGTGCGCTGATTACTGCATGCTGTGTTGCCTGATTGCCAGCCATAACACAAAACCAAAACACAAAAGGGTGGAATACTTAGGTACAGGGGTGGGCTCCTCTACTGAGTTTTAGACCTAGTAATTTGGCGCTAATTATTTACTGGTGTAAATATAGGACACTGCCCCTGACTATGTTAAGTACCATCATACATGTCAACACATTGGTATTGTCAGTGCCAGGCATTGAATGATGTCAGCGCATAGACTAAACATCGGTGGAACTGTGAGAGATAATTGTGCAAGTGGTAGAGCAATGTTTGAGCTGGGGGGGGGAACTCTCTTGTGGCCGGCGGTACAGGCCCAGGGCCCCTCATGTTACAACAGTGTGTCTGACGTTGGGTGCGCACCACCATCGCCAGAGACACTTTATTGTACTATGAGGGACCCAGTGGCAGTACCATCGACCAAAAGCGGGCACACCCACCTCTTCAGACTAACTGCACTCTCACGGGTGCTTGCGCCAAGTGGCGAGACCACGGCCCCGTGGGGGGGATTTTGGCCATTTAGGGAGGTGTAAACATGTCGTATGCTGGACAATCAGCTGCTGCAAATTACGCGATTGGAAAAGTCAGTCAGAGTAGTCCACAAGCAAGACCTTTTCATAGGAAAGCTAGGTGTCAGCCGGGCAAGGTGGGGCAAAAGAATTCGAAATCCAGTTGTGGTTCATTTTAATGAATGTTAGATCATCAACATTTTGGGAAGCCAGACGAGTCCTTTTTTCGGTTAATATTGAACCTGCAGCACTTAATACTCTTTCTGATAGGACACTAGCTGCCGGGCAAGCAAGCTCCTGCAATGCATATTCTGCCAATTCTGGCCAGGTGTCTAATTTGGATGCCCAGTAATCAAATGGGAATGACGGTTGAGGGAGAACGTCGATAAGGGATGAAAAATAGTTAGTAACCATACTGGACAAATGTTGTCTCCTGTCACTTTGAATTGATGCTGCAGTACCTGTCCTGTCTGCGCTCATAGCAAAATCACTCCACAACCTGGTCAGAAAACCCCTCTGTCCAACGCCACTTCTGATTTCTGCACCTCTAACACCTCTGGTCTGCTGGCCCCTGCAGCTCATGTGAGAACGATCACGGGCGCTGTGTGCTGGGAATGCCTGAAGCAAACGGTCAACAAGAGTTGATTGTTTGGTTGCTAATATTAGTTCCAAGTTCTCATGTGGCATAATATTTTGCAATTTGCCTTTATAGCGAGGATCAAGGAGGCAGGCCAACCAGTAATCGTCATCGTTCATCATTTTAGTAATGCGTGTGTCCCTTTTGAGGATACGTAAGGCATAATCCGCCATGTGGGCCAAAGTTCCAGTTGTCAAATCTGCGGTTGTGCTGGGTTGAGGGGCTGTTTCAGGCAAATCTACGTCACTTGTGTCCCTCAAAAAACCAGAACCCGGCCTTGCCACGCCACCAATTTCCCGTGGCCCCGGAAAAGCTTCCTCATTGAAAAAAATACTCATCCCCATCATCCTCCTCGTCCTCCTCCTCCTGTTCGCCCGCTACCTCGTCCTGTACACTGCCCTGACCAGACAATGGCTGACTGTCATCAAGGCTTTCCTCTTCCTCTGCTGCAGACGCCTGCTCCTTTATGTGCGTCAAACTTTGCATCAGCAGACATATTAGGGGGATGCTCATGCTTATTATGGCGTTGTCTGCACTAACCAGCCGTGTGCATTCCTCAAAACACTGAAGGACTTGACACATGTCTTGTATCTTCGACCACTGCACACCTGACAACTCCATGTCTGCCATCCTACTGCCTGCCCGTGTATGTGTATCCTCCCACAAATACAAAATAGCACGCCTCTGTTCGCACAGTCTCTGAAGCATGTGCAGTGTTGAGTTCCACCTTGTTGCAACGTCTATGATTAGGCGATGCTGGGGAAGGTTCAAAGACCGCTGATAGGTTTGCATACGGCTGGAGTGTACGGGCGAACGGCGGATATGCGAGCAAAGTCCGCGCACTTTGAGGAGCAGGTCGGATAACCCCGGATAACTTTTCAGGAAGCACTGCACCACCAGGTTTAAGGTGTGAGCCAGGCAAGTAATGTGTTTCAGTTGGGAAAGGGAGATGGCAGCCATGAAATTTCTTCCGTTATCACTCACTACCTTGCCTGCCTCAAGATCTACAGTGCCCAGCCACGACTGCGTTTCTTTCTGCAAGAACTCGGACAGAACTTCCGCGGTGTGTCTGTTGTCGCCCAAACACTTCATAGCCAATACAGCCTGCTGACGCTTGCCAGTAGCTGCCCCATAATGGGACAACTGGTGTGCAACTGTGGCAGCTGCGGATGGAGTGGTTGGGCGACTGCGGTCTGTGGACGAGCTCTCGCTTCTGCAGGAGGAGGAGGAGGAGGGGGTGCGAACGGCTACAGCCAACTGTTTCCTAGACCGTGGGCTAGGCAGAACTGTCCCAAAATTGCTGTCCCCTGTGGACCCTGCATCCACCACATTCACCCAGTGTGCCGTGATGGACACGTAACGTCCCTGGCCATGCCTACTGGTCCATGCATCTGTTGTCAGGTGCACCTTTGTACTCACAGATTGCCTGAGTGCATGGACGATGCGCTCTTTAACATGCTGGTGGAGGGCTGGGATGGCTTTTCTGGAAAAAAAGTGTCGACTGGGTAGCTCGTAGCGTGGTACAGCGTAGTCCATCAGGGCTTTGAAAGCTTCGCTTTCAACTAACCGGTAGGGCATCATCTCTAACGAGATTAGTCTAGCTATGTGGGCGTTCAAACCCTGTGTACGCGGATGCGAGGCTAAGTACTTCCTTTTTCTAACCAGAGTCTCATGTAGGGTGAGCTGGACTGGAGAGCTGGAGATCGTGGAACTAGCGGGGGTGCCGGTGGACATGGCAGACTGAGAGACGGTTGGAGACGGTATTGTTGCCGCCGGTGCCCTAGATGCAGTGTTTCCTACTACGAAACTGGTGATTCCCTGACCCTGACTGCTTTGGCCTGGCAAAGAAACCTGCACAGATACTGCAGGTGGTGCGGAAAATGGTGGCCTTACACTGACGGAAGGGATGTAGCGTTGCTGACTAGCTTCATTGGCCGAGGGTGCTACAACCTTAAGGGACGTTTGGTAGTTAGCCCAGGCTTGCAAATGCATGGTGGTTAAATGTCTATGCATGCAACTTGTATTTAGACTTTTCAGATTCTGACCTCTGCTTAAGATAGTTGAACATTTTTGACAGATGACTTTGCACTGATCAATTGGATGTTGTTTAAAAAAATGCCAGACTGCACTCTTTCTAGCATCGGATCCCTTTTCAGGCATTGCAGACTGAGCTTTAACCGGATGGCCACGCTGTCCTCCAACAGGTTTTGGCTTTGCCACGCGTTTTGGGCCATCTACGGGCCCGGCAGATGGAACCTGTTGCGATGTTGATACCTGCTGCGTCCCTTCCTCCTCCGCTTCAGAACTACTGCCGCCTGCACCCTGTTCCCCCAATGGCTGCCAATCGGGGTCAACTACTGGGTCATCTATAACCTCCTCTTCTAGCTCGTGTGCAACTTCGTCTGTGTCACCGTGTAAGTCGGTGGTATAGCGTTCGTGACGGGGCAACATAGTCTCATCAGGGTCTGATTCTGGATCAGTACCCTGCGAGGGCAATGTTGTGGTCTGAGTCAAAGGACCAGCATAGTAGTCTGGCTGTGGCTGTGCATCAGTGCACTCCATGTCAGATTCAACTTGTAATGGGCATGGCCTGTTAACTGTTTCACTTTCTAAGCCAGGGACGGTATGTGTAAAGAGCTCCATGGAGTAACCCGTTGTGTCGCCTGCTGCATCCTTCTCTGTTGCTGTTTTTGCTGAAGAGGACAAGGAAGCGACTTGTCCCTGACCGTGAACATCCACTAACGACGCGCTGCTTTTACATTTACCAGTTTCAGAAGAGGAGGCAAAAGAGCTAGAGGCTGAGTCAGCAAGGTAAGCCAAAACTTGCTCTTGCTGCTCCGGCTTTAAAAGCGGTTTTCCTACTCCCAGAAAAGGGAGTGTTCGAGGCCTTGTGTAGCCAGACGACGAACCTGGCTCCACAGCTCGAGACTTAGGTGCTATATTGTTTTTCCCACGACCACCCGATGCTCCACTACCACTACCATCATTACCAGCTGGCAATGAACGCCCACGGCCACAACCTCTTCCACCAGACTTCCTCATTGTTTTAAAAACGTCACCAAACTAACGGTATTTGTTACTGTCAAACAACTTACAAGGTGAACTCTAACTTCTGTATGATTTAGATATCCCTTTATAGGTGGGTGAGACCGCAAGGAAAATCAGGCACGATGTTACACACTGTTTTCTGTGGCACCAAATGAGAGAGATGCCACACACGCAGGATTGTCACTCAAGCACAAAGGCCAATATTAACCCCTTACCGGCATCGGACGTACTATACCGTCCGATGCCGGCTCCCCTGCTTTGATGCAGGGCTCCGCGGTGAGCCCGCACCAAAGCCGGGACATGTCAGCTGTTTTGAACAGCTGACATGTGCCCGTAATAGGCGCGGGCAGAATCGCGATCTGCCCGCACCTATTAACTAGTTAAATGCCGCTGTCAAACGCAGACAGCGGCATTTAACTACCGCTTCCGGCCGGGCGGCCGGAAATGACGTCATCGCCGACCCCCGTCACATGTCCGGGGGTTGGCGATGCGTCTCCATTGTAACCATAGAGGTCCTTGAGACCTCTATGGTTACTGATTGCCCGTCGCTGTGAGCGCCACCCTGTGGTCGGCGCTCACAGCACACGTGCAATTCTGCTACATAGCAGCGATCAGCAGATCGCTGCTATGTAGCAGAGCCGATCGGCTTGTGCCTGCTTCTAGCCTCTCATGGAGGCTATTGAAGCATGGCAAAAGTTAAAAAAAAAAGTTAAAAAAAATGTGAAAAAAATAAAAAAAACATAAAAGTTTAAATCACCCCCCTTTCGCCCCAATCAAAATAAATCAATAAAAAAAATATCAAATCTACGCATATTTGGTATCGCCGCGCTCAGAATTGCCCGATCTATCAAATAAAAAAAAGTATTAACCTGATCGCTAAACAGCGTAGCGGGAAAAAAACTCGAAACGCCAGAATTACGTTTTTTTGGTCGCCGCGACATTGCATTAAAATGCAATAACGGGCGATCAAAAGAACGTATCTGCACCGAAATGCTATCATTAAAAACGTCATCTCGGCACGCAAAAAATAAGCCCTCAACCGACCCCAGATCACGAAAAATGGAGACGCTACGAGTATCGGAAAATGGCGCAATTTTTTTTTTTTTTTTTTTTAGCAAAGTTTGGAATTTTTTTTCACCACTTAGATAAAAAATAACCTAGTCATGTTTGGTGTCTATGAACTCGTAATGACCTGGAGAATCATAATGGCAGGTCATTTTTAGCATTTAGTGAACCTAGCAAAAAAGCCAAACAAAAAACCAATGTGGGATTGCACTTTTTTTGCAATTTCACCGCACTTGGAATTTTTTTCCCGTTTTCTAGTACATGACATGCTAAAACCAATGATGTCGTTCAAAAATACAACTCGTTCCGCAAAAAATAAGCCCTCACATGGCCAAATTGACGGAAAAATAAAAAAGTTATGGCTCTGGGAAGGAGGGGAGCGAAAAACGAACACGGAAAAACGAAAAATCCCCTGGTCATGAAGGGGTTAATCTCCCACTGTTTTTTTTTTTTTAGGGAGAATTTAGATACCAAATTTTTTTAACAAAAAAACTAGGCTTTCTATGGCCTACTATTTAAGAGAGATGGCACACTCAGGACTGGCAGACAAGCAGAAAGTTAAATATTAATCTCCCACAGTTTTTTCTTTTTTTCAGGGAGAATTTAGATACCAAAAAAAAAAAAAAAACTAGGCTTTATATGGCCCACTATTTAAGAAAGATGGCACACTCAGGACTGGCAGACAAGCAGAAAGGCCAATATTAATCTCCCACAGTTTTTTTTTTTTCAGGGAGAATTTAGATACCAAAATTAAAAAACAACAACTAGGCTTTCTATGGCCCACTATTTAAGAGAGATGGCACACTCAGGACTGGCAGACAAGGAGAAAGGCCAATATTAATCTCCCACAGGTTTTTTTTTTTTCAGGGAGAATTTAGATACCAAATTTAAAAAAAAAAAAACACTAGGCTTTCTATGGCCCACTATTTAAGAGAGATGGCACAATCAGGACTGGCAGACAAGCAGAAAGGCCAATATTAATCTCCCATGTTTTTTTTATTTTTTCAGGGAGAATTTAGATACCAAATTTAAAAAAAAAAACCCTAGGCTTTCTATGGCCCACTATTTAAGAGAGATGGCACAATCAGGACTGGCAGACAAGCAGAAAGGCCAATATTAATCTCCCACGTTTTTTTTTATTTTTTCAGGGAGAATTTAGATACCAAATTTAAAAAAAAAAAACTAGGTGTTAGGAGTCGAGTTTCCTCTGCTGCACAGGAGGAATCTCGATCCGTGTCTGCTGCGGTCTCCCATTCTGCATCGGCCGCAGTGGGGTCTGCTCAGCGGAGGCGTCGCTCCCAGCGTCTTGCTGGGACTGATTCTGTGCAGAGGGTTACTACTGCCTTTTCTGGCTCTCCTGTTGTACCCTGCACTGATCTGCGGCGAGCAGGCTTCTCTGGGAGTAAGTCCTTATTTTCACACACTGAGCATGCCCAGGGCAAGATCTCCCGTTGGAGATCAAGGGTCACATGCTCAGGTACTGCAGCACATTCCATTGGTCCTCCAGGAAGGTCCTGAAAGGGCAAAACTTCGGTAGCAGCTTCCTGTACTGCAACTATATAAACTGCGCATGACCGCACGGCCATGCGCTAGTATTGTCTTGATAATGTGTGTGTGTTGTGAGTGAAAGTCGCTCTTTAAAATACCCTCCCTATTGGATGACTGTTCGCGGAAGGTGTATGTTTGCTATCTAGCGCCCGACTTATCCAACAGCACGTTACACACATAACAGCGTCTAGTTGCTGTGACCGCCTGTACGGCGCCGTGCGCTTCCTCTGCGCTTTCCTTACCCAAGCCTGGGTGGTTAGTGGCGTCCATCAGTGCGGCACTGCATGCACTCTCGTGCCTTTATATACTATTTTAATAGTTTCCTTACACACCCAGTTGCGGTGTTGTGCCAGCAAGTGGTCTAATCGGACTTCAATCCTGTGTTGGGGTTGTGTTCGCTGACTTCTTGCTCGTGCTCTATGTGCGGTACCGAGTCCTGTGACTCAACAGGATCGCTTCCTTCACGCAGGGTGAAGTTAACCCGTGCGTGTATACTTATAGTACCGCCATATAGTCCGTCTTACTAGCAGCAGGGTTTTTACCTGCGCGGTGGACCTCGGACTGCGAACGCACCTAGTTTCATATCATCTATACTTGGTGCGGTCCGCCAGTCCTTAACATAATACTAGCGCCAAGGTCTGGCTAGTAAATGGCGGACATTCAGCAATCTTTGCGGTATATCCAGCAGCTGGAGGGTAGGTTGACGGCTCTCGAGAGCTCAACCTCAGCTGTGGATGTTACCGCAGTTGCTGTACAGGCTGCTAGCGTGGCTGCAGCAACCTTGTCCACTGCCACCCCAGTTCCGACATTATCCCGCCTCCCGTTGCCAGAAAAATTTTCTGGAGATTGCAAAACTTGTAGGGAATTCGTGAGTTAGTGCTCTATCCATCTCGAGCTCCTGGCTGCACGTTTTCCTACAGAGCGGGCTAAGGTGGAATTTATTGTCTCTCTCTTGTCGGACAGGGCGTTGGAGTGGGCTACGCCGCTGTGGGAGCGTGGTGATCATGTGGTGCAGAGTGCTCCGTTGTTCCTGAGCACTCTGAAAAAGGTCTTTTTAGGACCTCAAGTCACCCATGACACAGCGCTCCAACTACTGGCTTTAACTCAGGGTGAGTCCTTGGTCAGCCATTTTTCCGTCCGCTTCCGTACTTTAGCTTCCGAGCTGGAGTGGTCGGATAAGGCCCTTATCCCCATATTTTGGAGGGGCCTGGCTGATCACGTTAAGGACGCTCTGGCCACTAGGGAGATTCCTGCCACACTGGAGGAATTAATAACTGTCTCTACTCGTATTGACCTCCGTTTTAACGAGCGGAGGTTAGAGCGAGCCCAGTGTAGGCAGAGGTTTCGGCTGGCTCCCACCTTCGCCAAACCTTTGGAATCTCTAACCCAGGCATCCAAATCACATGAGGCCTTAGAGGTGACACGAGCGGGATCCAAATCTCTGTCCGCCCGTGCACATAAGGTCCGTCATGTTTGCCAGCAGTCAGGACATTTTGCCTCCAAGGATCCTCAGCGGTCGGTGAAACGTCAGCGTCTAGTGGCAGTTGGAGGAGGTACACTAGACACGGCGACGTTTGCCTCAAAGTTGTCCTTCAAGGGGACAATTACCATAGGCCCATCCACTCTTATGGTCGAGCTATGCGTGGATTCTGGGGCAGAGGGTAACTTTATGTCTTCCACTTTTGCCCAGCGTCACGCAATACCCTTGGTGATGCTCGCCAAGCCAGTAACCGTTCGAGTGGTAAATGGGTCAACACTACCCTCACAGATTACCCACCAAACCATTCCTTTCACGCTTTCTGTGTCTCCATCACATCAGGAGATAATCTCCCTATTAGTCATTCCTGAGGGAATTGATGAGGTCCTGTTGGGGATACCATGGCTTCGCTACCATTCTCCTCATATTGAGTGGTCCTCTGGGAGAATTTTGGGATGGAGTAAATCCTGCGAGGATAGATGTCAGAGGGAGTGCGTTCAGGTTGCTACTACACAGGTACCCGCAGATCTTTCCTCTCTCCCCAAGCACTATTGGCCCTATGCAGACGTGTTCTCCAAAAGAGCTTCGGAGACCCTTCCGCCTCACCGCCCCTATGACTGTCCTATTGATCTCTTGCCTGGTACTGAGCCTCCCCGGGGTCGAGTCTATCCGTTATCTCTCCCGGAGACGGAGGCAATGTCTCAGTATATCCAAGAGAATCTGGCAAGAGGATTCATTAGGAAGTCAGTGTCACCGGCAGGAGCTGGGTTCTTCTTCGTACAGAAGAAGACTGGAGACTTACGTCCATGCATAGACTACAGGGGTCTTAACGCCATCACCGTTAAGAACAAATACCCATTACCCCTGATATCTGAGCTGTTTGATAGGCTACGGGGAGCGAGGGTATTTACAAAGTTAGATCTGCGGGGTGCTTACAACCTGATTCGCATCCGTGAGGGGGATGAATGGAAGACGGCTTTTAACACCAGGGATGGGCACTATGAATATCTGGTGATGCCCTTCGGGCTCTGTAATGCCCCAGCCGTTTTCCAAGACTTTGTGAACGACATCTTCCGAGATATGCTCACCACCTCGGTCGTAGTCTATCTGGATGATATTCTCATCTTCTCTCCAGATATTGACTCCCATCGGAGAGATGTTCGCAAAGTCTTCGACCTCTTACGGGCAAACTCCCTCTACGCCAAGTTGGAGAAGTGTGTGTTTGAGCAGGAGTCCTTGCCATTCCTTGGTTATATCATCTCTGCCCAGGGTTTGGCTATGGATCCTGCCAAGCTACAGGCTGTAATGGACTGGCAGGAACCCCATTCTCTTAAAGCGGTGCAGCGCTTTATGGGGTTCATTAATTACTATCGCCAGTTCATTCCACACTTTTCAACTTTGGTAGCTCCCTTGGTTGCCCTCACCAAAAAGGGAGCAAATCCCAAGTTGTGGTCAGAGGAGGTCTCCAAAGCCTTTCTCTCGATCAAGTCTCATTTCGCTAGCGCTCCCATCCTACATCGCCCCGATGTTGATAAACCTTTTATCTTGGAGGTGGATGCCTCATCTGTTGGTGCTGGAGCAGTCCTTTTCCAAAAGGATGCTCAAGGTTGGAAGCATCCTTGCTTCTTCTTCTCCAAGACCTTCACACCAGCGGAGAGGAATTATTCCATCGGGGACAGGGAGTTGCTAGCCATGAAGTTGGCTTTTTCAGAGTGGAGACATCTCTTGGAGGGAGCTCGCTTTCCCTTCCAAGTCTTCACTGACCACAAAAACTTGGTATATCTACAAACGGCCCAGCGGCTGAATTCTCGCCAGGCTAGATGGTCCCTGTTCTTCTCCCGGTTCCATTTTCTCTCCGGGGAGAAGAACGTTAGTGCCGACGCTCTCTCCCGCTCCGTAGTGTCATCTGAGGAGGAGGAGGAGGAGGAGCCTCGGCTTATTGTCCCTTCTGAGAGCCTGAGAACTGTAGCTCCGGTTTCGCTAGAGTCTGTGCCCCCGGGCAAGACTTTCGTGCCAGCTAACTTGCGACCGGAGGTTCTCTCTTGGGCTCACTCCTCCAGAGTGGGTGGGCATTTTGGGACCAAGAGGACATCTGAGCTTTTGGCGAGAACATACTGGTGGCCGCATATGGCCCGAGATGTCAGGGACTATATTCAGGCATGTGTTTCCTGCGCCCAGAATCGGTCTCCTCGGCAACGGCCTGCTGGGTTGCTTTACCCTCTACCGGTGGCAGACAGGCCCTGGGAGATGGTCGGGATGGACTTTGTGGTGGGCTTACCCAAGTCGCGTGGCTGCTCCATTATTTGGGTTGTCACCGACCATTTCTCTAAGATGGTGCATTTGGTGCCGCTTCCTCGGTTACCTTCAGCACGGGCCTTGGCGGTGTTGTTCATTAAGCACGTTTTCCGATTGCATGGTATGCCTGATAAGATTGTCAGTGATCGGGGTCCCCAGTTCGCGTCTCGGTTTTGGAGAGAGCTCTGCCGTTTACTCAGCATAGAGTTAAACCTCTCCTCTGCATACCATCCCGAGACGAATGGGTTGGTGGAGAGAACCAACCAGACTCTGGTGACATATTTGCATCATTTCGTCTCTGCTAGGCAGGACGACTGGGCATCTTTGCTACCTTGGGCGGAATTTGCCTTGAACAACGCCGTAGCCGATTCCACTGGTCAGACTCCTTTTCTCCTTAATTACGGCCAGCATCCGCGTGTCCCTGTGCCCATGCCCGTGTCATCCACCGATTCTAGGGTGGCAGACTGGGCGGTGGAGGCACGTGACATCTGGGACCGCACACAGGATGCCATCCGGGCCTCCAAGGAGAGAATGAGGGTTTCGGCTGATACACACCGGCGCCCCGCTCCGGTATTTGCTCCTGACGACTTAGTGTGCCTCTCCGCCCGTAACATCAGGCTGCGAGTTGAGTCCACAAAGTTTGCTCCTCGCTACATTGGCCCGTTTAAGGTTCTGGAACAGGTCAACCCTGTGGTCTACCGTTTGGCTATTCCTCCACGCCTTGGTATCACCGATACTTTTCACGTTTCCCTCTTAAAGCCCGTTCGTTTGTCCCAGTTTTCTGAGTCATCTGCTGGGACATCGGGTTCATCCACGGATGAGTTTGAGGTGAATGCTATTGTGGGGTGCAAGGTGGTACGTGGCAAGAAATTATATCTGGTGGACTGGAAGGGTCACGGCCCAGAGGATAGAACCTGGGAGCCTGTAGAGCACATTCGGGCTCCGCTGCTTATTGCAGCTTTTGAGCGTAGTGAGGCTCAAGGAGGGGGGGGGGCCCTAGGAGGGGGGGTAATGTTAGGAGTCGAGTTTCCTCTGCTGCACAGGAGGAATCTCGATCCGTGTCTGCTGCGGTCTCCCATTCTGCATCGGCCGCAGTGGGGTCTGCTCAGCGGAGGCATCGCTCCCAGCGTCTTGCTGGGACTGATTCTGTGCAGAGGGTTACTACTGCCTTTTCTGGCTCTCCTGTTGTACCCTGCACTGATCTGCGGCGAGCAGGCTTCTCTGGGACTAAGTCCTTATTTTCACACACTGAGCATGCCCAGGGCAAGATCTCCCGTTGGAGATCAAGGGTCACATGCTCAGGTACTGCAGCACATTCCATTGGTCCTCCAGGAAGGTCCTGAAAGGGCAAAACTTCGGTAGCAGCTTCCTGTGCTGCAACTATATAAACTGCGCATGACCGCACGGCCATGCGCTAGTATTGTCTTGATAATATGTGTGTGTGTTGTGAGTGAAAGTCGCTCTTTAAAATACCCTTCCTATTGGATGACTGTTCGCGGAAGGTGTGTGTTTGCTATCTAGCGTCCGACTTATCCAACAGCACGTTACACACATAACAGCGTCTAGTTGCTGTGACCGCCTGTACGGCGCCGTGCGCTTCCTCTGCGCTTTCCTTACCCAAGACTGGGTGGTTAGTGGCATCCGTCAGTGCGGCACTGCATGCACTCTCGTGCCTTTATATACTATTTTAATACTTTCCTTACACACCCAGTTGCAGTGTTGTGCCAGCAAGTGGTCTAATCGGACTTCAATCCTGTGTTGGGGTTGTGTTCGCTGACTTCTTGCTCGCGCTCTATGTGCAGTACCGCGGTCCTGCGACTCAACAGGATCGCTTCCTTCACGCAGGGTGAAGTTAACCCGTGCGTGTATACTTATAGTATCGCCATATAGTCCGTCTTACTAGCAGCAGGGTTTTTACCTGCACGGTGGACCTCGGACTGCGAACGCACCTAGTTTCATATCATCTATACTTGGTGCGTTCCGCCAGTCCTTAACACTAGGCTTTCTATGGCCCACTATTTAAGAGAGATGGCACAATCAGGATTGGCAGACAAGCAGAAAGGCCAATATTAATCTCCCATGTTTTTTTTATTTTTTCAGGGAGAATTTAGATACCAAATTAAAAAAAAAAAAACTAGGCTTTCTATGGCCCACTATTTAAGAGAGATGGCACACTCAGGACTGGCACACAAGCAGAAAGGCCAATATTAATCTCCCACTTTTTTTTTATTTTTTCAGGGAGAATTTAGATACCAAATTAAAAAAAAACAAAAAAAACTAGGCTTTCTATGGCCCACTATTTAAGAGAGATGGCACAATCAGGACTGGCAGACAAGCAGAAAGGCCAATATTAATCTCCCACTGGTTTTTTTTTTTCAGGGAGAATTTAGATACCAATTTTTTTTTTTTTAAAACTAGGCTTTCTATGGCCCACTATTTAAGAGAGATGGCACACTCAGGACTGGCAGACAAGCAAAAAGGCCACTATTAATCTCCCACTGTTTTTGTTTTTTTCAGGGAGAATTTAGATACCAAATTTAAAAAAAAAACTGGGCTTTCTATGGCCCACTATTTAAGAGAGATGGCACAATCAGGACTGGCAGACAAGCAGAAAGGCCAATATTAATCTCCCACTGTTTTCTTTTTTTTCAGGGAGAATTTAGATACCAAATTTTTTTTTTTTTAAACTAGGCTTTCTATGGCCCACTATTTAAGAGAGATAGCACACTCAGGTCTGGCAGACAAGCAAAAAGGCCAATATTAATCTCCCACTGTTTTTTTTTTTCAGGGAGAATTTAGATACCAAATTAAAAAAAAAAAAAAAACTAGGCTTTCTATGGCCCACTATTTAAGAGAGATGGCACACTCAGGACTGGCAGACAAGCAGAAAGGCAAATATTAATCTCCCACGTTTTTTTTATTTTTTTCAGGGAGAATTTAGATACCAAATTAAAAAAAAAACCACTAGGCTTTCTATGGCCCACTATTTAAGAGAGATGGCACACTCAGGACTGGCACACAAGCAGAAAGGCCAATATTAATCTCCCACTGTTTTTTTTTTTCAGGGAGAATTTAGATACCAATTTTTTTTTTTTTAAACTAGGCTTTCTATGGCCCACTATTTAAGAGAGATGGCACAATCAGGACTGGCAGACAAGCAAAAAGGCCACTATTAATCTCCCACTGTTTTTTTTTTTTTCAGGGAGAATTTAGATACCAAATTTAAAAAAAAACAAAAAAAACTAGGCTTTCTATGGCCCACTATTTAAGAGAGATGGCACAATCAGGACTGGCAGACAAGCAGAAAGGCCAATATTAATCTCCCATGTTTTTTTTTATTTTTTCAGGGAGAATTTAGATACCAAATTAAAAAAAAACAAAAAAAACTAGGCTTTCTATGGCCCACTATTTAAGAGAGATGGCACAATCAGGACTGGCAGACAAGCAGAAAGGCCAATATTAATCTCCCACTGTTTTTTTTTTTTTCAGGGAGAATTTAGATACCAATTTTTTTTTTTAAACTAGGCTTTCTATGGCCCACTATTTAAGAGAGATGGCACACTCAGGACTGGCAGACAAGCAAAAAGGCCACTATTAATCTCCCACTGTTTTTTTTTTTCAGGGAGAATTTAGATACCAAATTTAAAAAAAAAAAAAACTAGGCTTTCTATGGCCCACTATTTAAGAGAGATGGCACAATCAGGACTGGCAGACAAGCAGAAAGGCCAATATTAATCTCCCATGTTTTTTTTTATTTTTTTCAGGGAGAATTTAGATACCAAATAAAAAAGAAAAAACTGGGCTTTCTATGGCCCACTATTTAAGAGAGATGGCACAATCAGGACTGGCAGACAAGCAGAAAGGCCAATATTAATCTCCCACTGTTTTCTTTTTTTTCAGGGAGAATTTAGATACCAAATTTTTTTTTTTTTTAAACTAGGCTTTCTATGGCCCACTATTTAAGAGAGATAGCACACTCAGGACTGGCAGACAAGCAAAAAGGCCAATATTAATCTCCCACTGTTTTTTTTTTTCAGGGAGAATTTAGATACCAAATTTAAAAAAAAAAAAAACTAGGCTTTCTATGGCCCACTATTTAAGAGAGATGGCACACTCAGGACTGGCAAACAAGCAGAAAGGCAAATATTAATCTCCCACGTTTTTTTTTATTTTTTTCAGGGAGAATTTAGATACCAAATTAAAAAAAAAAACACTAGGCTTTCTATGGCCCACTATTTAAGAGAGATGGCACACTCAGGACTGGCACACAAGCAGAAAGGCCAATATTAATCTCCCACTGTTTTTTTTTTTCAGGGAGAATTTAGATACCAATTTTTTTTTTTTTAAACTAGGCTTTCTATGGCCCACTATTTAAGAGAGATGGCACAATCAGGACTGGCAGACAAGCAAAAAGGCCACTATTAATCTCCCACTGTTTTTTTTTTTTTTTCAGGGAGAATTTAGATACCAAATTTAAAAAAAAAAAAAAAAACTAGGCTTTCTATGGCCCACTATTTAAGAGAGATGGCACAATCAGGACTGGCAGACAAGCAGAAAGGCCAATATTAATCTCCCATGTTTTTTTTTATTTTTTCAGGGAGAATTTAGATACCAAATTAAAAAAAAACAAAAAAAACTAGGCTTTCTATGGCCCACTATTTAAGAGAGATGGCACAATCAGGACTGGCAGACAAGCAGAAAGGCCAATATTAATCTCCCACTGGTTTTTTTTTTTTCAGGGAGAATTTAGATACCAATTTTTTTTTTTTTAAACTAGGCTTTCTATGGCCCACTATTTAAGAGAGATGGCACACTCAGGACTGGCAGACAAGCAAAAAGGCCACTATTAATCTCCCACTGTTTTTTTTTTCAGGGAGAATTTAGATACCAAATTTAAAAAAAAAAAAAAACTAGGCTTTCTATGGCCCACTATTTAAGAGAGATGGCACAATCAGGACTGGCAGACAAGCAGAAAGGCCAATATTAATCTCCCATGTTTTTTTTTATTTTTTTCAGGGAGAATTTAGATACCAAATAAAAAAAAAAAAACTGGGCTTTCTATGGCCCACTATTTAAGAGAGATGGCACAATCAGGACTGGCAGACAAGCAGAAAGGCCAATATTAATCTCCCACTGTTTTCTTTTTTTTCAGGGAGAATTTAGATACCAAATTTTTTTTTTTTTTAAACTAGGCTTTCTATGGCCCACTATTTAAGAGAGATAGCACACTCAGGACTGGCAGACAAGCAAAAAGGCCAATATTAATCTACCACTGTTTTTTTTTTTCAGGGAGAATTTAGATACCAAATTTAAAAAAAAACAAAAACTAGGCTTTCTATGGCCCACTATTTAAGAGAGATGGCACACTCAGGACTGGCAGACAAGCAGAAAGGCAAATATTAATCTCCCACGTTTTTTTTTTTTTTTTCAGGGAGAATTTAGATACCAAATTTAAAAAAAAAACACTAGGCTTTCTATGGCCCACTATTTAAGAGAGATGGCACACTCAGGACTGGCACACAAGCAGAAAGGCCAATATTAATCTCCCACGTTTTTTTTTTATTTTTTCAGGGAGAATTTAGATACCAAATAAAAAAAAAAAACTAGGCTTTCTATGGCCCACTATTTAAGAGATGGCACAATCAGGACTAGCAGACAAGCAGAAAGGCCAATATTAATCTCCCATGTTTTTTTTTATTTTTTCAGGGAGAATTTAGATACCAAATTAAAAAAAAAAAAAACTAGGCTTTCTATGGCCCACTATTTAAGAGAGATGGCACAATCAGGACTGGCAGACAAGCAGAAAGGCCAATATTAATCTCCCACTGTTTTTTTTTTTCAGGGAGAATTTAGATACCAAATTTTTTTTTTTTAAACTAGGCTTTCTATGGCCCACTATTTAAGAGAGATGGCACACTCAGGACTGGCAGACAAGCAAAAAGGCCAATATTAATCTCCCACAGTTTTTTTTTTTTCAGGGAGAATTTAGATACCAAGTTTAAAAAAAAACAAAAACTAGGCTTTCTATGGCCCACTATTTAAGAGAGATGGCACACTCAGGACTGGCAGACAAGCAGAAAGGCAAATATTAATCTCCCACATTTTTTTTAATTTTTTCAGGGAGAATTTAGATACCAAATTAAAAAATAAATAAATAAAAGGCTTTCTATGGCCCACTATTTAAGAGAGATGGCACACACAGGACTGGCACTCTAGCAGAAATGCCAATCTTAATCTCCCACAACTTATTTTTTTAGGGAGAATTAAAAAAAAAAAAAAAAAAAGGGACTGTCCTACAATTACTATCTCTCTGCAGTAATCTCAGCCAGGTATGGCAGGCAGCAATAAGAAGGAGTGGACTGCTGCACAAATTACATCAAAAGTGTGGACAAACAAAAAAGACAGCTGTGCAGAAAGGAAGGAACAACAGGATTTGTGCTTTGAAAAAAGCAGTTGGTTTGCACAGCGGCGTACACACAGCAATGCAGCTATCAGGGAGCCTTGTAGGGCAGCCCAATGAGCTACAGCGCTGAGGAAAAAAAAATGTAGCTTCCACTGTCCCTGCAAACAAAAGGTGGTGTTGGACAGTGGAAATCGCTACAGCACAAGCGGTTTGGTGGTTAATGGACCCTGCCTAACGCTATCCCTGCTTCTGACGAAGCGGCAGCAACCTCTCCCTATGCTCAGATCAGCAGCAGTAAGATGGTGGTCGGCGGGAACGCCTCTTTATAGCCCCTGTGACGTCGCAGACAGCAAGCCAATCACTGCAATGCCCTTCTCTAAGATGGTGGGGACCAGGACCTATGTCATCACGCTGCCCACACTCTGCGTCCACCTTCATTATCTGAGAAATGGCGCTTTTAGCGTCATTGAAACGCGACTTTGGCGCGAAAGTCGCCTACCGCATGGCCGACCCCACACAGGGATCGGGTCGGGTTTCGTGAAACCCGACTGTGCCAAAAGTCGGCGACTTTTGAAAATGAACGATCCGTTTAGCTCAACCCTATACTGCATCTTTTTTAGAAACAATAATTGTATTTACAATATGTATCTCTCGTCTACATCATATAATGATATGTACTAGTTTATTAATACGATTTGTTCTCCTTTCAGAGTCGTTTATATTGACCACTACTGACTCCCTTCAACATGATCCTCCTCTTGGACCCATCCATAACCTGCCTACTCGACTGCAAATATCTTATCTTCCTCTACCCTATGTAATAGACATTTACTTTTGCATATACAGTATATCCCCTTCATACCAACAGATACTATGCAATATTCACCATCTGTACTCACATATCATACATTTTACTTTCTATATATTCACCTGTCTATATTTCTTCTATTATTCTGTTCACCATTACTCATTGCTATAATCACAAATTACATACATACATCATAACACATATACGTCCGGCCAGTGGAACGCAAAACAACACCACTTCTGGTCGGTGGAACGCAGATACATGCAACTTCCGGTACGTCACTTCCGGTATGCGGCAGCAATTGGTCCCGCCTTTCATACATATAAACCCCATACATGACGCTATAGGTGAGAGAGACAAGCGGTGGATACCGCGTCCTACACCCCTGGCATACCTACACCAATGGTAAACTTTAACTCTTTATGGGACCTTCTCCCCTTTTGCCCCCTTTCCTTTATGTAATCTTATATATCTCCCCAACAGCTCTACTTGAGACGTTACTTCCTGTATATCACTATGCAGGGAGGAGATTTTCACTATTCCTCCCCTTATACTATGAACTTCAGTTATTAACCTGTAACTGTAACTGTAAAAGACGACCCCCGAATTTTGAGAAGTTTTTCAGGGGTTAAAAAGTCATCTTATACGCCGGAAAATACGGTATTTATTTTTCCACAAATGAATTCATATTTTACAAGCCAATCACACTGCCCTATTTGTATCTATGTAAATTATGGGTACCATACTCCATATAGTACTTCTATATAGCTCTATGAAGGTGGACTATGTTTAGCTCATTCTTTCGATTTACTCTGCTACAAGCTGTCTTAAGCCCCAAGGGTGGTTTGCACGTTAATGACCGGGCCAATTTTTACAATTCTGACCACTGTCCCTTTATGAGGCTATAACTCTGGAACGCTTCAACGGATCCTGATGATTCTGACACTGTTTTCTCGTGACATATTGTACTTCATGATAGTGGTAAAATTTCTTCGATAAGACTTGCGTTTATTTGTGAAAAAAACGGAAATTTGGTGAAAATTGTGTAAATTTCGCAATTTTTCAACTTTGAATTTTTATGCCCTTAAATCACAGAGATATGTCACACAAAATACTTAGTAAGTAATATTTCCCACATGTCTACGTCAGCACAATTTTGGAACCAAAATTATTTTTTGTTAGGGAGTTAGAAGAGTTAAAAGTTGACCAGCAATTTCTCATTTTTACAACACTATTTTTTTCTAGGGACCACATCTCATTTGAAGTTATTTTGAGGGGTCTATATGATAGAAAATAACCAAGTGTGACACCATTCTAACAACTACACCCCTCAAGGTGCTCAAAACCACATTCAAGAAGTTTATCAACCCTTCAGGTGTTTCTCAGGAATTTTTGGAATGTTTAAATAAAAATGAACATTTAACTTTTTTTCGCACAAAATTTAATTCAGCTCCAATTTGTTTTATTTTACCAAGGGTAACAGGAAAAAATGGCCCCCAAAAGTGGTTGTAAAATTTGTCCTGAGTATGCAGATACCCCATATGTTGGGGTAAACCACTGTTTGGGCGCATGGCAGAGCTCGGAAGGGAAGGAGCACCATTTGAAATGCAGACTTAGATGGATTGGTCTGCAGGCGTCACATTGCCTTTGCAGAGCCCCCAATGTACATAAACAGTAGAAACCCCCCACAAGTGACCCCATAGTAGAAACTAGACCCCCCAAGGAACTTATCTAGATGTGTTGTGAGAACTTTGAACCCCCAAGTGTTTCACTACAGTTTATAACGGAGAGCCGTGAAAATAAAAAAATCATTTTTTTTCCACAAAAATTATATTTTAGTCCCCAGTTTTGTATTTTCCCAAGGTAACAGGAGAAGTTGGACCACAAAAGTTGTTGTCCTATTTGTCCTGAGTATGCTGATACCCCATATGTTGGGGTAAACCCCTGTTTGGGCGCACAGGAGAGCTCGGAAGGGAAGGAGCACTGTTTTACTTTTTCAACACAGAATTGGCTGGAATTGAGATCAGACGCCATGTCGCATTTGGAGAGCCCCTGATGTGCCTAAACAGTGGAAACCCCCAATTGTAACTAACCCTAGCCCCAACCCTAACCCTAATCCCAACCACACCCCTAACCCCAACCCTAACCATAGCCTTAATCCTACCCCTACCCTTAACCCTAGCACTAACCCTAATGGAAAAATGGAAATAAATAAAAAAAATTTATTTTATTATATTTCCCTAACTAAGGGATGATGAAGGGGGGTTTGATTTACTATTTATAGCGTTTTTTTTGCGGATTTTTGTGATTGACAGCTGTCACAGACTAAAAGACGCTTTTTATTGCAAAAAATAGTTTTTGCATCTCCACATTTTGAGAGCTATAATTTTTCTATATTTTGGTCCACAGAGTCATGTGAGGTCTTGTTTTTTGCGGGACGAGTTGACGTTTTTATTGGTAACATTTTCGGGGCACGTGACATTTTTTAATCGCTTTTTATTCCGATTTTTGTGAGGCAGAATGACCAAAAAACAGGTATTCATGAATTTCTTTTTGGGGGGGCGTTTATACCGTTCCACATTTGGTAAAATTGATAAAGCAGTTTTATTCTTCAGGTCGGTACGATTACAGCGATACCGCACTTATATAATTTTTTTATGTTTTGGCGCTTGTATACTATAAAAACTATTCTATAGAAAAAATAATTATTTCTGCATCGCTTTATTCTGAGGACTATAACTTTTTTATTTTTTTGCTGATGCTGTATGGTGGCTCGTTTTTTGCGGGACAAGATGACGTTTTGAGCGGTGCCATGATTATTTATATCCGTTTTTTTGATCGTGTGTTATTCCACTTTTTGCTCGGCGGTATGATAATAAAGCGTTGTTTTTTGCCTCGTTTTTTTTTTTTTACCGCGTTCTCTGAAGGGGTTAACTAGCCAGACAGTTTTATAGGTGAGGTCGTGACGGACACGGCGATACTAAATACGTGTACTTTTATTGTTTTTTTTTTATTATTAAGATAAAGAAATGTATTTATGGGAACAATATTTTTTTTCTTCTTTATTTAGGATTTATTTATTTATTTTTACACATGTGAAATTTTTTTTTCTTACTTTATAACATTGGGGGGGGGGGGGGGGTTATCATGTTATAGGGTCAGATCGCTGATCTGACACTTTGCAGAGCACTGTGTCAGATCAGCAATCTGACATGCAGGGCTGCAGGCTTACCAGCGCTTGCTCTAAGCAGGCACTGGTAAGCCACCTCCCTGCAGGACCCGGAAGTAGCCCCATGGCCATTTTGGATCCGGGGCCTGCAGGGAGGAGACACTCGGTACAAGGTGAGCACATTGCCTTGTGCTGAAGGTCTCAGGGAAGCACGCAGGGAGCCCCCTCCCTGCGCGATGCTTCCCTGTACCACCGGAATGCTGCAATCATGTTTGATTGCAGTGTTCCGGGGGTTAATGTGCCAGGGGCGGTCCGTGACCGCTCCTGACACACAGTGCCGGATGTCAGCTGCGATAGTCAGCTGACACCCGGCCGCGCTCCCCCGTGAGCGCGGCCAATCGCATATGACGTACTATCCCGTCACTAGGAATTAAGTCCCAGGTCTCCTCGACAGGATAGTACGTCATATAGGATGAAGGGGTTAATATTTATATAATAATTTCATTATTCTTCAATTAATTCTTACAAAAAAACTTTTTATCTTTTGGGTCTGTTTATTTCATCGCATATTATCACAGGAATTAAAAATTTGGTTACATTAAACCATTTCCTCTTCTTCTGCAGCAGTCGGGTAGGTACCATTATCCCTGAACCTCCCTGTCTCTCACTCTCGATTATTTGGAATAATTGAATTGTCTATTGTACTTCTATGGTGTTGTATATATTTTTTATTACACATTGGTGATTATGTTATTCGTTTTTCATTTAGTTTCACTGTATGCTGTGTTATACATGGACCCAGAATGACGAAGGTCCATGACAGACCGAAAAGTTTATACAGACTGCAAAATAAAATTTTCTGAACAAAGATCTATTAAGTTGAGTGACAAGTTTTATTATAACTATTTGTGGTTTGGGTAACCTACTTGAGCACCTTCACAGTAGTGCCTTGGAATCTATAATATAACGCTGGGAGCGTCACTCTGTCCGAAGCCTTTATAGACTGCGCAAGCGCCGGCGCAGTCTGGACCCCACAGAGTGACGCTCCCAGGAGATCGCGGTATGCGTAAGCTGTTGTGAATTCTGTGGCCATGCTCCCTCCTGTGGTCGTGAGTGGTACTGCGGCTGGTTCTGTCTATAAGCTTCCTTTGGTGGATGAGAGTGGTACTGTGGCTTCTGAGTTTCCTTCCTCAGGTGATGAGGTTAAGTCGTTAGGTGCTGCTCTATTTAACTCCACCTGGTGCTTTGATCCTGGCCTCCAGTCAATGTTCTAGTATTGGTCTTGCTTCCTCCTGGATCGTTCCTGTGGCCTCTCTATCCTGCATAAGCTAAGTTCTGCTTGTGTTATTTTTGTTTGCTATATTTTCTGTCCAGCTTGCTATATTGGTTTTTTCTTGCTTGCTGGATGCTCTGAGACGCAGAGGGAGCACCTCCGTACCGTTAGTCGGTGCGGAGGGTCTTTTTGCCCCTCTGCGTGGATGTTTGTAGGTTTTTGTGTTGACCGCAAAGCTATCTTTCCTATCCTCGGTCTATTCAGTAAGTCAGGCCTCACTTTGCTAAATCTATTTAATCTCTGTGTTTGTATTTCATCTTTACTCACAGTCATTATATGTGGGGGGCTGCCTTTTCCTTTGGGGAATTTCTCTGAGGCAAGGTAGGCTTATTTTTTCTATCTTCAGGGCTAGTTAGTTTCTCAGGCTGTGCCGAGTTGCATAGGGAGCGTTAGGCGCAATCCACGGCTACCTCTAGTGTGGTGTGTTAGGATTAGGGATTGCGGTCAGCAGAGTTTCCACGTCTCAGAGCTTGTCCTATGTTTTTGGTAAATGTCAGGTCACCTTGTGTGCTCTGAACTTCAAGGTCCATTGTGGTTCTGAATTACCTGTTCATAACAGTACTGGAGGCCAAAATTACTAATGCTTCTCAATAGAGGGAAAAGAGAAGTTCTGAGACCATTTTTTTTTCTTTGCACTGTGATCTGTCTTTCTTTTCCCCTTTACATCAGGGTGGTTCAGAACACAGGTGTGGACATGGATATTCAGGGTCTGTCCTCTTTGATGGATAATCTCACTATAAGAGTACAGAACATTCAAGATTTAGTGGTTCAGAATCCTATGTTAGAACCTAAAATTCCTATTCCTGAGTTATTTTCTGGAGATAGAGCCAAGTTTTTGAATTTTAAAAATAATTGTAAACTGTTTCTGGCTTTGAAACCCCGCTCCTCTGGTGACCCAGTTCAACAAGTTAAAATCATTATTTCTTTATTACGTGGCGACCCTCAAGACTGGGCATTTTCCCTTGCGCCAGGAGATCCTGCATTATGTAATATTGATGTGTTTTTTCTGGCACTCGGATTGCTGTACGACGAACCTAATTCAGTGGATCAGGCAGAGAAAAATTTGCTGGCTCTGTGTCAGGGTCAGGATGAGATAGAGATTTATTGTCAGAAGTTTAGAAAGTGGTCCGTGCTCACTCAATGGAATGAATGTGCGCTGGCCGCTATTTTCAGAAAGGGTCTCTCTGAAGCCCTTAAGGATGTCATGGTGGGATTTCCTATGCCTGCTGGTCTGAATTAGTCTATGTCTTTGGCCATTCAGATCGGTCGACGCTTGCGCGAGCGTAAATCTGTGCACCATTTGGCGGTATTATCTGAGCATAAACCTGAGCCTATGCAGTGCGATAGGACTTTGACCAGAGCTGAAAGGCAAGAACACAGACGTCAGAATGGGCTGTGTTTCTACTGTGGTGATTCCACTCATGCTATCTCCGATTGTCCTAAGCGCACTAAGCGGTTCGCTAGGTCTGCCACCATTGGTACGGTACAGTCGAAATTTCTTTTGTCCGTTACTTTGATCTGCTCTTTGTCTTCCTATTCTGTCATGGCATTTGTGGATTCAGGCGCTGCCCTGAATTTGATGGACTTGGAGTATGTTAGGCGCTGTGGGTTTGTCTTGGAGCCCTTGCAGTGTTCTATTCCATTGAGAGGAATTGATGCTACGCCTTTGGCCAAGAATAAGCCTCAGTATTGGACCCAGCTGACCATGTGCATGGCTCCTGCGCACCAGGAGGATATTCGCTTTCTGGTGTTGCATAATCTGCATGATGTGGTCGTGTTGGGGTTGCCATGGCTACAAGTCCATAACCCAGTATTAGATTGGAAATCAATGTCTGTGTCCAGCTGGGGTTGTCAGGGGGTACATGGTGATGTTCCATTTCTGTCTATCTCATCATCCACCCCTTCTGAGGTCCCAGAGTTCTTGTCGGATTACCGGGATGTATTCGATGAGCCCAAGTCCAATGCCCTACCTCCGCATAGGGATTGTGATTGTGCTATCGATTTGATTCCTGGTAGTAAGTTTCCTAAGGGTCGACTGTTTAATTTATCTGTACCTAAGCACGCCGCTATGCGGAGTTACGTGAAGGAGTCTTTGGAGAAGGGTCATATTCGCCCGTCATCGTCGCCATTGGGAGCGGGTTTCTTTTTTGTGGCCAAGAAGGATGGTTCGCTGAGACCTTGTATTGATTACCGCCTTCTAAATAAAATTACGGTCAAATTTCAGTACCCCTTGCCGCTGCTGTCTGATTTGTTTGCTCGGATTAAGGGGGCTAGTTGGTTCACCAAGATAGATCTTCGTGGTGCGTATAATCTTGTGTGTATCAAACGGGGCGATGAATGGAAAACAGCATTTATTACGCCCGAAGGCCATTTTGAGTACCTGGTTATGCCATTCGGACTTTCTAATGCTCCATCAGTGTTTCAGTCCTTTATGCATGACATCTTCCGAGAGTACCTGGATAAATTCCTGATTGTATACTTGGATGATATTTTGGTCTTCTCGGATGATTGGGAGTCTCATGTGAAGCAGGTCAGAATGGTGTTCCAGGTCCTGCATGCTAATTCTTTGTTTGTGAAGGGGTCAAAGTGTCTTTTTGGTGTTCAGAAGATTTCATTTTTGGGGTTCATTTTTTCTCCTTCTACTATCGAGATGGACCCTGTTAAAGTTCAGGCCATTTATGATTGGACTCAGCCAACATCTCTGAAGAGTCTGCAGAAGTTCCTGGGCTTTGCTAATTTTTATCGTCGCTTCATCGCTAATTTTTCTAGCATTGCTAAACTGTTGACTGATTTGACCAAGAAGGGTGCTGATGTGGTCAATTGGTCTTCTGCTGCTGTGGAAGCTTTTCAGGAGTTGAAGCGTCGTTTTTCTTCTGCCCCTGTGTTGTGCCAACCAGATGTTTCGCTTCTGTTCCAGGTCGAGGTTGATGCTTCCGAAATTGGAGCAGGGGCTGTTTTGTCGCAGAGAAGTTCTGATTGCTCGGTGATTAAACCATGCGCCTTCTTTTCCAGGAAATTTTCTCCTGCTGAGCGAAATTATGATGTTGGCAATCGAGAGTTGCTAGCCATGAAGTGGGCATTCGAGGAGTGGCGTCATTGGCTTAAAGGAGCTAAGCATCGCGTGGTGGTCTTGACTGATCACAAAAACTTGACTTATCTCGAGTCTGCCAAACGGTTGAATCCTAGACAGGCTCGTTGGTCGCTGTTTTTCTCCCGTTTTGACTTTGTGGTTTCGTACCTTCCGGGCTCTAAAAATGTGAAGGCGGATGCCCTATCTAGGAGTTTTGTGCCCGATTCTCCGGGTTTGTCTGAGCCGGCGGGTATTCTCAAAGAGGGGGTAATTTTGTCTGCCATCTCCCCTGATTTGCGGCGGGTGCTGCAAAAATTTCAGGCAAATAGACCTGACCGTTGCCCAGCGGAGAAACTGTTTGTCCCTGATAAATGGACGAGTAGAGTTATCTCTGAGGTTCATTGTTCGGTGTTGGCTGGTCATCCTGAAATCTTTGGTACCAGAGATTTGGTGGCTAGATCCTTCTGGTGGCCGTCTCTGTCGCGGGATGTGCGTTCTTTTGTGCAGTCCTGTGGGATTTGTGCTCGGGCTAAGCCCTGCTGTTCTCGTGCCAGTGGGTTGCTTTTGCCCTTGCCGGTCCCGAAGAGGCCTTGGACACATATCTCTATGGATTTTATTTCGGATATCCCCGTCTCTCAAAGAATGTCGGTCATTTGGGTGGTTTGTGATCGCTTCTCTAAGATGGTCCATTTGGTGCCCTTGTCTAAATTGCCTTCTTCCTCTGATTTGGTGCCATTGTTTTTTCAGCATGTGGTTTGTTTACATGGCATTCCAGAGAACATCGTTTCTGACAGAGGTTCCCAGTGTGCCCATCCTAGCACAAAAGGCTCGCCAAAACCCAATTAAAAGTTAGGGTCCGAGAACATGTGCTGGGGATTATAGCTGCAAAGGATGTCGATGATATATCCCTTTTAAAAACCATTCCCAAGCACTTTAAAATTAAACACAACTGTGACGCCTCACTTCTGCGAGTAAAAGGTATAGACGGAATTAGACCAAATGAGAGAGGAGGAAAAATAAATATTACACTGGCACAAATGGAGACCAAGTGGATCTGGGCACTAAATACTGTGTCGCCTGACGGGCTGAATGAAAATCTGAGCTTTGCCCCGTTTTTATAACACCACCGTTTTTTAGCTATGTTTTTAGTAATTTGTAATATCTGTGGCTTTTTATTAATTTTTTATTCTTTTTTAGCATATCATACTTACAATTAATTGGCCGGATTGTGTGGAGGTGTTCCATAGGCCTCATGGAGTGGACAGCTGCGTATCCTGGTTTGGACGAAGTGTGATTGGTCGTGATGTCTTCAAATTTCCGGACTTGCTGCATTCCTACAAAGAAAATTGATGATTGTGTGGACATTCTCATTTAATTATATAACTTTATATATATTTTTTCTTATATAATTTACTTTTTTATTTATTTTTCAATATTATATCATTTTTTTCTTTTTTATTTATATTTCTTTATTATTTTTTTTTTTTTGTTTTTTCTTTTTTCTTTTTTCATTGGATATAATTTTTGGACATCACTGATATTATCATCGTTATATCAATTTATGCACTTGTATTTTAAAATTAATTTTCATTTTATATGGTGCGAGTGATAGGTGTTCTATATATGTTTTTAACATATTAATATTGTTTGATATTTTTGATTATATGTTTCTTATCGGGGTATTACCTTATTTATACACATATATATATGATGAGGTGTAATGTATTATAATATTTGTCGTTATGGTTTATCCTCATCCTTCTTTCTCCTCCTCTCCGTCCCATGGTTTCTCCATGTGATGGTATACCACCATGCCTCTATATATATTATTTGTCCACTTTTGATTGTTTTCCTTTCCCCTTTCCCCCCCATTTTTTCCGCCACATATTGATTCCTTTTTTCTATATTTTTCTATATTATACTTTGCCTTCTCCGCTCCCTTGCGACACCTCGTGCAGTGCGCCTGCGCGGTCTGATGCCTGGAGCCCCGGCGTCCGCGTCATGGTGACTTAGCAACGCCGGGTACTCCGTTCCTGTGCGTGCTGTCACATGACAACGGCACTTGGACTTCCGGGCCGCTCGGATGACGCATGCGCCGTATGTGCCGGGGTCACCGCAATGGAGGCTGGACGGATATATATAGCCCCAGTTAAACACATATCGTCACCCCCTGACGAAGGACAAGTTTCCGAAACGCGCGTCGGGGTGCGCGATAACGGGACTCAGTGACCCCTGATATAAGGTATATTGTGGAGCTATATTGCCTTTTATGTACTTTTTGTTTGCGTTTTTTGCACATTGCACATTATGGAGCTACATTGTCTCATGTGAGCGTGCCGATTGCGTTATTTGCACATTGCACATTGCACTTCAGTGGTGCCGCTCATTCACCTGATTGTGGTACATTCTGTGCCTTGTAGGTACTCCTACATCGGATTTATTTAGCACTTTGGTTGCACTTTGTTGCTATTAATTTCTTGTAGCAACATAATTTTATTTTGCGTTTTTTCACTACATTTATAATGAATTGATATATTTTTTACATATGTGTTTTTTTACTGCAGTGCACTTTATATATATTTTTTTATATATATTGTTTTTTATATAGCTATCTTTATCCGATTTTGTTCATATCTATTAATGCTTTGGCTGTCACCACAAGAAACATATATATATCCATAAATATTTTTCCAGAGGTCACCTATTTATATCCCATTTTTTAATATTTTTAATATTTTTTATTGTCCTGTAATTATTCGCGTACTATTAATTATTTTATTGTGCCAAATTGCCACTATTAATAGAGGCTTATGTTTAAGTAATTCTCTGCGTTGGTACACATTTTTGGCTGTCCGGGTTATAGTTGTGGTTGGTTCTCTACTGTTAGTGTTTAGTCACTATTTTCTGCACAAAGCACCATTAGGGTTCTATTAATATTTATTTGTATATACATCTATATAGTTTATTGGATATTCTTGGTGCATTGTGTTGTATAAACATTATTATTGCTGTGTTTTGCACAGGCGTCTGTTTCCACAACTCAACATGGATTTTAAGTCCAGAGAGGTGTCCTGGCAAGGACAAATTAACGCCGTATTCTCTAATGGTGATGTGGCAACTACTATTAACGGTGGTGTTCAATGTGAAGATATGTATAAAACCATAAAGAACCTTACTTACAAAAGAACCCGTTCCTGGTGGAACAGAGCCTTCCTGGAGAATTATGTTCAGCGACAATTGATTCCCAGGGGTCTAAGAATCCAATTGGCTCCGTCATTTCCCATTAATGATGATGAATTCATTAGGGACTGGGAAAAAGTTTGTAATATAGCTTCGGGACAACTTATGGAACTCTTGGTTAAACATAACTCCAAAACACTAATAGAAATTGATAAGTCTCTAGATGAACTATTCGTGAAGGCTAAAGCTTGTTTAACCCCTGAACAACTTGGATCTATTGATAGCCAGTTGGAGAAACAAATTGAACAATGGATTAAGGACATTAGGGCTAACCAAACAAAGAAGCTATTAAGAGACCAGAGGGATTTTTCAAGTGGTAGGGTATACAGATGGCGCAAATATAACCCTACTGAAGATATAAGGGATAGAACTGATTCTACCTCATCCCATATTGGTATGGGGGATATTTCTGGTGCCTCCTCCTCCGCCTCTACTTCAACGTCTATCGTATCTACACCCAAGCGAAAACGCGAACCACGTTATGCACCTGCTAAACGCAACTTTGGGAATTTTTCTGGAGAGTCCGGTAATAATTTAAAGGTGATTAATTTAAGTACACATGTTTTATCAAATACTGAGATTGACGTTTTAAGAAGGGGTTTTATGTTTTGTCCGACGGCCCAATTTGATAAATTTGAGGCTATAAAGGACTTACACCTTTTTGCAAGGAAATTACTATTTAAACGTCACTTTCATAATGAAACTGTGTTACAATTGTTTCCCACAGAGGCGGAGCAGGAGGCACTAGGTATATTGGATGAATTGGCCCAGGAACATAATGAACCGGAGGGAGGTAAGATCCCTACCTGTATTCGACCGAAATCTCGTCAATTTCCCCCTTTGTCAGGCTGTGCGACTATTGACGTCTTTGTGAAAACTGTTACTAAGGAATTTGATAATATCCCCCGTTTCCCTGATAATGAAAATTTAAATGCACAGGAGAAAATGGCTCTAAAGGGACTAAAAAATATGACTGATGTGGTATTCATTTCAAAAACCTGACCGGCACATCCAAACATAGACTCAGTGTGAACAGGTGCTGAACCTAGAGTCGCCAACTCGTATATAGTTAAGTAAATAAGGCAGCACACTGCAGCGCTAGAACATGCAAACTTGAAAAACGAAATTTGAACTGCATTACTGCACTAGAAATATGAAAAATGAGAGCGTTTAGCGCATAAAAATGGCCAATTTTATGTGTACCTGGTAGCCCCTTTACAGCATCTCTCTTATACCAGGTGCTACACTTGCCTTACCTCGCTGAGAATAAACGTCTCCATCTGAATGGGTACATGTGAAACCTCTTCCTAGACCAAAATTCTCTCTCTCTGTGGAGGGGTATCGGACCTGCTGTAATTAAAACACCTGTGGCTAGGAGGCGGAGTGCACGATCAGAAGGCTAGAGAATACATTTCAAAAACCTGACTGGCACATCCAAACATAGACTCAGTGTGAACAGGTGCTGAACCTAGAGTCGCCAACTCGTATATAGTTAAGTAAATAAGGCAGCACACTGCAGCGCTAGAACATGCAAACTTGAAAAATGAAATTTGAACTGCATTACTGCACTAGAAATATGAAAAATGAGAGCGTTTAGCGCATAAAAATGGCCAATTTTATGTGTACCTGGTAGCCCCTTTACGGCATCTCTCTTATACCAGGTCCTACACTTGCCTTACCTCGCTGAGAATAAACGTCTCCATCTGAATGGGGCTACCAGGTACACATAAAATTGGCCATTTTTATGCGCTAAACGCTCTCATTTTTCATATTTCTAGTGCAGTAATGCAGTTCAAATTTCGTTTTTCAAGTTTGCATGTTCTAGCGCTGCAGTGTGCTGCCTTATTTACTTAACTATATACGAGTTGGCGACTCTAGGTTCAGCACCTGTTCACACTGAGTCTATGTTTGGATGTGCCGGTCAGGTTTTTGAAATGTATTCTCTAGCCTTCTGATCGTGCACTCCGCCTCCTAGCCACAGGTGTTTTAATTACAGCAGGTCCGATACCCCTCCACAGAGAGAGAGAATTTTGGTCTAGGAAGAGGTTTCACATGTACCCATTCAGATGGAGACGTTTATTCTCAGCGAGGTAAGGCAAGTGTAGGACCTGGTATAAGAGAGATGCCGTAAAGGGGCTACCAGGTACACATAAAATTGGCCATTTTTATGCGCTAAACGCTCTCCTTTTTCATATTTCTAGTGCAGTAATGCAGTTCAAATTTCGTTTTTCAAGTTTGCATGTTCTAGCGCTGCAGTGTGCTGCCTTATTTACTTAACTATATACGAGTTGGCGACTCTAGGTTCAGCACCTGTTCACACTGAGTCTATGTTTGGATGTGCCAGTCAGGTTTTTGAAATGTATTCTCTAGCCTTCTGATCGTGCACTCCGCCTCCTAGCCACAGGTGTTTTAATTACAGCAGGTCCGATACCCCTCCACAGAGAGAGAGAATTTTGGTCTAGGAAGAGGTTTCACATGTACCCATTCAGATGGAGACGTTTATTCTCAGCGAGGTAAGGCAAGTGTAGGACCTGGTATAAGAGAGATGCCGTAAAGGGGCTACCAGGTACACATAAAATTGGCCATTTTTATGCGCTAAACGCTCTCATTTTTAATATTTCTAGTGCAGTAATGCAGTTCAAATTTCGTTTTTCAAGTTTGCATGTTCTAGCGCTGCAGTGTGCTGCCTTATTTACTTAACTATATACGAGTTGGCGACTCTAGGTTCAGCACCTGTTCACACTGAGTCTATGTTTGGATGTGCCAGTCAGGTTTTTGAAATGTATTCTCTACCTTCTGATCGTGCACTCCGCCTCCTAGCCACAGGTGTTTTAATTACAGCAGGTCCGATACCCCTCCACAGAGAGAGAGAATTTTGGTCTAGGAAGAGGTTTCACATGTACCCATTCAGATGGAGACGTTTATTCTCAGCGAGGTAAGGCAAGTGTAGGACCTGGTATAAGAGAGGTGCAGTAAAGAGGCTACCAGGTACACATAAAATTGGCCATTTTTATGCGCTAAACGCTCTCATTTTTCATATTTCTAGTGCAGTAATGCAGTTCAAATTTCGTTTTTCAAGTTTGCATGTTCTAGCGCTGCAGTGTGCTGCCTTATTTACTTAACTATATACGAGTTGGCGACTCTAGGTTCAGCACCTGTTCACACTGAGTCTATGTTTGGATGTGCCAGTCAGGTTTTTGAAATGTATTCTCTACCTTCTGATCGTGCACTCCGCCTCCTAGCCACAGGTGTTTTAATTACAGCAGGTCCGATACCCCTCCACAGAGAGAGAGAATTTTGGTCTAGGAAGAGGTTTCACATGTACCCATTCAGATGGAGACGTTTATTCTCAGCGAGGTAAGGCAAGTGTAGGACCTGGTATAAGAGAGGTGCAGTAAAGAGGCTACCAGGTACACATAAAATTGGCCATTTTTATGCGCTAAACGCTCTCATTTTTCATATTTCTAGTGCAGTAATGCAGTTCAAATTTCGTTTTTCAAGTTTGCATGTTCTAGCGCTGCAGTGTGCTGCCTTATTTACTTAACTATATACGAGTTGGCGACTCTAGGTTCAGCACCTGTTCACACTGAGTCTATGTTTGGATGTGCCGGTCAGGTTTTTGAAATGAATACCACATCAGTCATATTTTTTAGTCCCTTTAGAGCCATTTTCTCCTGTGCATTTAAATTTTCATTATCAGGGAAACGGGGGATATTATCAAATTCCTTAGTAACAGTTTTCACAAAGACGTCAATAGTCGCACAGCCTGACAAAGGGGGAAATTGACGAGATTTCGGTTGAATACAGGTAGGGATCTTATCTCCCTCCGGTTCATTATGTTCCTGGGCCAATTCATCCAATATACCTAGTGCCTCCTGCTCCGCCTCTGTGGGAAACAATTGTAACACAGTTTCATTATGAAAGTGACGTTTAAATAGTAATTTCCTTGCAAAAAGGTGTAAGTCCTTTATAGCCTCAAATTTATCAAATTGGGCCGTCGGACAAAACATAAAACCCCTTCTTAAAACGTCAATCTCAGTATTTGATAAAACATGTGTACTTAAATTAATCACCTTTAAATTATTACTGGACTCTCCAGAAAAATTCCCAAAGTTGCGTTTAGCAGGTGCATAACGTGGTTCGCGTTTTCGCTTGGGTGTAGATACGATAGACGTTGAAGTAGAGGCGGAGGAGGAGGCACCAGAAATATCCCCCATACCAATATGGGATGGGGTAGAATCAGTTCTATCCCTTATATCTTCAGTAGGGTTATATTTGCGCCATCTGTATACCCTACCACTTGAAAAATCCCTCTGGTCTCTTAATAGCTTCTTTGTTTGGTTAGCCCTAATGTCCTTAATCCATTGTTCAATTTGTTTCTCCAACTGGCTATCAATAGATCCAAGTTGTTCAGGGGTTAAACAAGCTTTAGCCTTCACGAATAGTTCATCTAGAGACTTATCAATTTCTATTAGTGTTTTGGAGTTATGTTTAACCAAGAGTTCCATAAGTTGTCCCGAAGCTATATTTCAAACTTTTTCCCAGTCCCTAATGAATTCATCATCATTAATGGGAAATCACGGAGCCAATTGGATTCTTAGACCCCTGGGAATCAATTGTCGCTGAACATAATTCTCCAGGAAGGCTCTGTTCCACCAGGAACGGGTTCTTTTGTAAGTAAGGTTCTTTATGGTTTTATACATATCTTCACATTGAACACCACCGTTAATAGTAGTTGCCACATCACCATTAGAGAATACGGCGTTAATTTGTCCTTGCCAGGACACCTCTCTGGACTTAAAATCCATGTTGAGTTGTGGAAACAGACGCCTGTGCAAAACACAGCAATAATAATGTTTATACAACACAATGCACCAAGAATATCCAATAAACTATATAGATGTATATACAAATAAATATTAATAGAACCCTAATGGTGCTTTGTGCAGAAAATAGTGACTAAACACTAAAAGTAGAGAACCAACCACAACTATAACCCGGACAGCCAAAAAAGTGTACCAACGCAGAGAATTACTTAAACATAAGCCTCTATTAATAGTGGCAATTTGGCACAATAAAATAATTCATAGTACGCGAATAATTACAGGACAATAAAAAATATTAAAAATATTAAAAAATGGGATATAAATAGGTGACCTCTGGAAAAATATTTATGGATATATATGTTTCTTGTGGTGACAGCCAAAGCATTAATAGATATGAACAAAATCGGATAAAGATAGCTATATAAAAAACAATATATATAAAAAAATATATATAAAGTGCACTGCAGTAAAAAAACACATATGTAAAAAATATATCAATTCATTATAAATGTAGTGAAAAAATGCAAAATAAAATTATGTTGCTACAAGAAATTAATAGCAACAAAGTGCAACCAAAGTGCTAAATAAATCCGATGTAGGAGTACCTACAAGGCACAGAATGTACCACAATCAGGTGAATGAGCGGCACCACTGAAGTGCAATGTGCAATGTGCAAATAACGCAATCGGCACGCTCACATGAGACAATGTAGCTCCATAATGTGCAATGTGCAAAAAACGCAAACAAAAAGTACATAAAAGGCAATATACAGTGGGGCAAAAAAGTATTTAGTCAGTCAGCAATAGTGCAAGTTCCACCACTTAAAAAAGTGAGAGGCGTCTGTAATTTACATCATAGGTAGACCTCAACTATGGAAGACAAACTGAGAAAAAAAATCCAGAAAATCACATTGTCTGTTTTTTTTAACATTTTATTTGCATATTATGGTGGAAAATAAGTATTTGGTCAGAAACAAACAATCAAGATTTCTGGCTCTCACAGACCTGTAACTTCTTCTTTAAGAGTCTCCTCTTTCCTCCACTCATTACCTGTAGTAATGGCACCTGTTTAAACTTGTTATCAGTATAAAAAGACACCTGTGCACACCCTCAAACAGTTTGACTCCAAACTCCACTATGGTGAAGACCAAAGAGCTGTCAAAGGACACCAGAAACAAAATTGTAGCCCTGCACAAGGCTGGGAAGACTGAATCTGCAATAGCCAACCAGCTTGGAGTGAAGAAATCAACAGTGGGAGCAATAATTAGAAAATGGAAGACATACAAGACCACTGATAATCTCCCTCGATCTGGGGCTCCACGCAAAATCCCACCCCGTGGGGTCAGAATGATCACAAGAACGGTGAGCAAAAATCCCAGAACCACGCGGGGGGACCTAGTGAATGAACTGCAGAGAGCTGGGACCAATGTAACAAGGCCTACCATAAGTAACACACTACGCCACCATGGACTCAGATCCTGCAGTGCCAGACGTGTCCCACTGCTTAAGCCAGTACATGTCCGGGCCCGTCTGAAGTTTGCTAGAGAGCATTTGGATGATCCAGAGGAGTTTTGGGAGAATGTCCTATGGTCTGATGAAACCAAACTGGAACTGTTTGGTAGAAACACAACTTGTCGTGTTTGGAGGAAAAAGAATACTGAGTTGCATCCATCAAACACCATACCTACTGTAAAGCATGGTGGTGGAAACATCATGCTTTGGGGCTGTTTCTCTGCAAAGAGGCCAGGACGACTGATCTGGATACATGAAAGAATGAATGGGGCCATGTATCGTGAGATTTTGAGTGCAAACCTCCTTCCATCAGCAAGGGCATTGAAAATGAAACGTGGCTGGGTCTTTCAACAAGACAATGATCCAAAGCACACCGCCAGGTCAACGAAGGAGTGGCTACGTAAGAAGCATTTCAAGGTTCTGGAGTGGCCTAGCCAGTCTCCAGATATCAACCCTATAGAAAACCTTTGGAGGGAGTTAAAAGTCCGTGTTGCCAAGCGAAAAGCCAAAAACATCACTGCTCTAGAGGAGATCTGCATGGAGGAATGGGCCAACATACCAACAACAGTGTGTGGCAACCTTGTGAAGACTTACAGAAAACGTTTGACCTCTGTCATTGCCAACAAAGGATATATTACAAAGTATTGAGATGAAATTTTGTTTCTGACCAAATACTTATTTTCCACCATAATATGCAAATAAAATGTTAAAAAAACAGACAATGTGATTTTCTGGATTTTTTTTTCTCAGTTTGTCTCCCATAGTTGAGGTCTACCTATGATGTAAATTACAGACGCCTCTCATCTTTTTAAGTGGTGGAACTTGCACTATTGCTGACTGACTAAATACTTTTTTGCCCCACTGTAGCTCCACAATATACCTTATATCAGGGGTCACTGAGTCCCGTTATCGCGCACCCCGACGCGCGTTTCGGAAACTTGTCCTTCGTCAGGGGGTGACGATATGTGTTTAACTGGGGCTATATATATCCGTCCAGCCTCCATTGCGGTGACCCCGGCACATACGGCGCATGCGTCATCCGAGCGGCCCGGAAGTCCAAGTGCCGTTGTCATGTGACAGCACGCACAGGAACGGAGTACCCGGCGTTGCTAAGTCACCATGACGTGGACGCCGGGGCTCCAGGCATCAGACCGCGCAGGCGCACTGCACGAGGTGTCGCAAGGGAGCGGAGAAGGCAAAGTATAATATAGAAAAATATAGAAAAAAGGAATCAATATGTGGCGGAAAAAATGGGGGGGAAAGGGGAAAGGAAAACAATCAAAAGTGGACAAATAATATATATAGAGGCATGGTGGTATACCATCACATGGAGAAACCATGGGACGGAGAGGAGGAGAAAGAAGGATGAGGATAAACCATAACGACAAATATTATAATACATTACACCTCATCATATATATATGTGTATAAATAAGGTAATACCCCGATAAGAAACATATAATCAAAAATATCAAACAATATTAATATGTTAAAAACATATATAGAACACCTATCACTCGCACCATATAAAATGAAAATTAATTTTAAAATACAAGTGCATAAATTGATATAACGATGATAATATCAGTGATGTCCAAAAATTATATCCAATGAAAAAAGAAAAAAGAAAAAACAAAAAAGAAAAAATAATAAAGAAATATAAATAAAAAAGAAAAAAATGATATAATATTGAAAAATAAATAAAAAAGTAAATTATATAAGAAAAAATATATATAAAGTTATATAATTAAATGAGAATGTCCACACAATCATCAATTTTCTTTGTAGGAATGCAGCAAGTCCGGAAATTTGAAGACATCACGACCAATCACACTTCGTCCAAACCAGGATACGCAGCTGTCCACTCCATGAGGCCTATGGAACACCTCCACACAATCCGGCCAATTAATTGTAAGTATGATATGCTAAAAAAGAATAAAAAATTAATAAAAAGCCACAGATATTACAAATTACTAAAAACATAGCTAAAAAACGGTGGTGTTATAAAAACGGGGCAAAGCTCAGATTTTCCCCGTTTCCCTGATAATGAAAATTTAAATGCACAGGAGAAAATGGCTCTAAAGGGACTAAAAAATATGACTGACGTGGTATTCAAGCCGGCCGACAAAGGGGGAAATGTGGTCGTCTGGCCCAAGCATCTCTATGAGAACGAGGCGTTCCGCCAACTTAAGAATGAGGTCTATTATAAAAAATTGACGTTCAATCCCTTGGATAAATATAAATCCGAACTACTGAGTATCCTCAGGGAAACTTTAGATGTGGGTACTATCAATAAAGAATTGTTTACAGCTCTTCAGGTGTCTGAACCGATAGTCTCTACACTATATTTATTGCCTAAAGTCCACAAAAACCAATCTATCCCACCAGGCAGACCAATCATTTCTGGATGTGGTAACTTTTTAGAAAATGTCAACAAGTTTGTAGACTCCAGATTAAAACCTCTGGTTGAAGAACTTCCTTCGTATATTAAAGATACTAATGAGTTCCTCAAAAAAATTGATGGACTATATATTGGTAAGGGCAACTATCTAGTTACATGTGATGTAGAGTGTCTATACACTAACATCCGACATAGCGATGGGGTTCAGGCAGCGACACATTTTTTGGGTTCTTCAATTATGCCCAGCCAGATGAGACAGTTTGTTATACGTCTCCTTGATTTTTCATTGTCACATAATTTTTTTCTGTTTAAGGGGTCCCTCTACCTACAGCTCCAGGGCACCGTAATGGGTGCTTCTTTTGCGCCGGCTTACGCAAATTTATTCCTGGGGCTGTGGGAGAGGGACCTTTTGATGTCTGATACATGGGTGGATTGTATCCCTATATGGGTACGATTCATAGACGACATATTTTTCATCTGGCAGGGATCAGAGGAATCTTTACTATCTTTTATGACGTCCCTTAACTGTAGTTCCCTGAATATACATCTGACGTATAGATATGATTCCAACTCTCTTGATTTTTTGGATGTGAATGTTTATAGAGGAGAGGATAATTGTCTATGTACTAATATCTTTAGGAAATCTACAGCGGTAAATTCCCTCCTACATGCTACCTCAGCACATCCCCCTGCTATGGTACAGTCGATTCCTATCGGACAATTTTTACGTCTCAGACGGATCTGTTCTGCTGACATCGACTTTGAGACACAAGCTAAAGATCTCAAAGAAAGATTTCTTGAACGTGGATACAGTAAACGTTCGATTAAAAGGGGATACAACCGTGCCAAAAATATCACTAGACATCAAGCGTTGTATGGTCAGCAAATTCCAAAATCCAACCAGGTAGTCAGATATATTACGAGGTATTACGGACTAAATGAACTCATGAGATCATGTCTGGCTAAATCCTGGGGAATTCTTAAAGCAGACCCAGTTTTGGCACGGTATATTAGTGACAAACCAACCATTACATACAGAAGATCCCAAAATTTAAAAGACCATTTGGTAAAAAGCCATTATGCCCACAATCCTGTCATGCCTTCTTTTTTAATGAATACTAAACAAGCAGTAGGCTGTAGGCCCTGTGGCAAATGTGTGGCCTGTCCTAACATAGATAGAGCGCAGGTCTTTTGCAACTCCAAAGGGACAATGACGTATGATATTAAGCAAGCCATAACCTGCACAACTAAGACCGTTATTTATTATGCAACATGCCCATGTTCGCTTATTTACGTGGGCATGACGACCCGCCAATTAAAAGTTAGGGTCCGAGAACATGTGCTGGGGATTATAGCTGCAAAGGATGTCGATGATATATCCCTTTTAAAAACCATTCCCAAGCACTTTAAAATTAAACACAACTGTGACGCCTCACTTCTGCGAGTAAAAGGTATAGATGGAATTAGACCAAATGAGAGAGGAGGAAAAATAAATATTACACTGGCACAAATGGAGACCAAGTGGATCTGGGCACTAAATACTGTGTCGCCTGACGGGCTGAATGAAAATCTGAGCTTTGCCCCGTTTTTATAACACCACCGTTTTTTAGCTATGTTTTTAGTAATTTGTAATATCTGTGGCTTTTTATTAATTTTTTATTCTTTTTTAGCATATCATACTTACAATTAATTGGCCGGATTGTGTGGAGGTGTTCCAGAGGCCTCATGGAGTGGACAGCTGCGTATCCTGGTTTGGACGAAGTGTGATTGGTCGTGATGTCTTCAAATTTCCGGACTTGCTGCATTCCTACAAAGAAAATTGATGATTGTGTGGACATTCTCATTTAATTATATAACTTTATATATATTTTTTCTTATATAATTTACTTTTTTATTTATTTTTCAATATTATATCATTTTTTTCTTTTTTATTTATATTTCTTTATTATTTTTTCTTTTTTGTTTTTTCTTTTTTCTTTTTTCATTGGATATAATTTTTGGACATCACTGATATTATCATCGTTATATCAATTTATGCACTTGTATTTTAAAATTAATTTTCATTTTATATGGTGCGAGTGATAGGTGTTCTATATATGTTTTTAACATATTAATATTGTTTGATATTTTTGATTATATGTTTCTTATCGGGGTATTACCTTATTTATACACATATATATATGATGAGGTGTAATGTATTATAATATTTGTCGTTATGGTTTATCCTCATCCTTCTTTCTCCTCCTCTCCGTCCCATGGTTTCTCCATGTGATGGTATACCACCATGCCTCTATATATATTATTTGTCCACTTTTGATTGGTTTCCTTTCCCCTTTCCCCCCCATTTTTTCCGCCACACATTGATTCCTTTTTTCTATATTTTTCTATATTATACTTTGCCTTCTCCGCTCCCTTGCGACACCTCGTGCAGTGCGCCTGCGCGGTCTGATGCCTGGAGCCCCGGCGTCCGCGTCATGGTGACTTAGCAATGCCGGGTACTCCGTTCCTGTGCGTGCTGTCACATGACAACGGCGCTTGGACTTCCGGGCTGCTCGGATGACGCATGCGCCGTATGTGCCGGGGTCACCGCAATGGAGGCTGGACGGATATATATAGCCCCAGTTAAACACATATCGTCACCCCTGACGAAGGACAAGTTTCCGAAACGCGCGTCGGGGTGCGCGATAACGGGACTCAGTGACCCCTGGTATAAGGTATATTGTGGAGCTATATTGCCTTTTATGTACTTTTTGTTTGTGTTTTTTGCACATTGCACATTATGGAGCTACATTGTCTCATGTGAGCGTGCCGATTGCGTTATTTGCACATTGCACATTGCACTTCAGTGGTGCCGCTCATTCACCTGATTGTGGTACATTCTGTGCCTTGTAGGTACTCCTACATCGGATTTATTTAGCACTTTGGTTGCACTTTGTTGCTATTAATTTCTTGTAGCAACATAATTTTATTTTGCGTTTTTTCACTACATTTATAATGAATTGATATATTTTTTACATATGTGTTTTTTTACTGCAGTGCACTTTATATATATTTTTTTATATATATTGTTTTTTATATAGCTATCTTTATCCGATTTTGTTCATATCTATTAATGCTTTGGCTGTCACCACAAGAAACATATATATATCCATAAATATTTTTCCAGAGGTCACCTATTTATATCCCATTTTATAATATTTTTAATATTTTTTATTGTCCTGTAATTATTCGCGTACTATGAATTATTTTATTGTGCCAAATTGCCACTATTAATAAAGGCTTATGTTTAAGTAATTCTCTGCGTTGGTACACTTTTTTGGCTGTCCGGGTTATAGTTGTGGTTGGTTCCCCATGATTATGGAGCCTACTGAAACAGACTAAAGGAACCTTTTAAAAATGCATAGGAAGCTTTTGCAGGTGTTTTTATTAATTATTCTAATTTATTGCGATAATGACTTTTGGGTTTTCATTGGCTGTAAGCCATAATCTTCAACATTAACAGAAATAAACACTTGAAATAGATCACTCTGTTTGTAATGACTCTATATAAGTTTCACGTTGTGTATTGAAGAACTGAAATAAATTAACTTTTTGATGATATTCTAATGTGAGAAGCACCTGTAGGAAAATGCACTCCCCATAGTCCTCACTATGGTGTAATGCATCCCATAGTTCTCAATATAGTATAACGCATCCCATAGCCCTCCATATGGTATAAGGCACCCCATAGTCCTCAATATAGTGTAATGCACTCCCCATGGTCATCAATATACCATAATGCACTCTCCATATTCCTCAATACAGTAGTTCTCCATACAGTATAATGCACCCCCATAGTCATTCATATTGAATACAATGCACCCCCATAGTCCTCAATATAGTATAATGCATCCTAGTCTTGTATACAGTATAATGCACTCCCCATAGTCCTCCATATAGTATAGTGCACTCTTCCATATACTAAAATGCACTCCCCATAGTCCTCAATATAGTAAAATGCAATTCCCATAGTCCTCAGTATATTATCATGCACTCCCCATAGTCCTTAATATACTAGAATAGATCCCATAGTCCTCCATATAGTATAATACACTCCCCATAGTCCTCAATATAGTATAATGCAACCCATAGTTCTCAATATGGTATAATGCACCCCACAGTCCTCAATATAGTATAAAGCACTCCCTATAGTCCTCAATATAGTATAAAACACTCCCTATAGTCCTCAATATAGTATAATGCATCCTACAGTCCTCTATATAGTATAATGCACCCCATAGTCCTCAATATAGTATAATGCCCTCTCTATAGCCCACAGTATAGTATAATGAACTTCCCATAGTCCTTAATACAGTATAACACACCCCACATATTCCTCCATACAGTATAATGCACTCCCCATAGTCCTTCATATGGAATAAAATGCAACCCCCATAATCCTCTCTATAGTTTAATGCATCCCATAGTCCTCAATATAGTATAATACATCCCATAATCCTCCATATAGGATATTGCACTCCCCATAGTCCTCAATTCCTCAATATAGTATAATGAATCCCAGAGTCTTCAATATAGTATAATGCATCAAATAGTCCTCCATATAGTGCTTTTTGTTCGTTCAATAAAAACGGCAGAAAAACTATGTGCAGTTATCCAGATGCAGATTTTGATGCATTTTTAACTGCACAAAAATAAGTGCATAGACTTTTTGGTTCTTCTTGAAGCAGATGCAACTGGTAATATGTTGTGCAAAGCATCTGAGTTTTTAGTTACCATCTCAACCGGCCCTATTCTAAGAGGATGTCCAGCCATAAGTGTGACTTGTTCTATTTTTGCTCTGTCAACAATTTGAAAAACTGCCAATATGTGTCTACTGTAAGGAACAGCTGTTCATGCCGCGTTCACCATGAATTAGTTATGCCACTAGTCACAGAGAAAAGAAAACAGACTAGGTCAGTAATCAGGATATATACATTTCCCTAATTTTCACCAGTAAGACTAGGTTCCCACGATGAGCTTTTGTTCAGTTTTTGATGTTGCAGAATTTCTGCACCTATTATTTAAATTAGGTTACTTGCGTTTTTTCATTGCGTTTTTAACGTGTTTTTGACGCTTTTTTTCTGTTTTGTGTGTCATTCTTTAAATAAAGCTGCCTTGTTTTTGAAACTTCCAGGTATTTCTATTTCACTGAACTTTATTGATATACTAAGGTGCAGATTACATGTGGGTGTTAATGCGTTTCCGCCACAGAAACACAATTAAAAGCGTATATTCATTTCTTACCTAAAGATTTTCCGCATCTCATGTACCGTCTATACTCGAGTATAAGCCGAGAGGGGGACTTTAAGCCCAAAAAAGTGGGCTGAAAGTCCCCCTCTCGGCTTATACTCGAGTCATACCCAGGGGTCGGCAGGTGAGGGGGAGCGGGGGCTGTCTAATTATACTTACCTGCTCCTGGCGCGGTCCCTGGCTGCCCGGCGCTGCAGCTTCCTCCTGTACTGAGCGGTCACATGGTACCGCTCATTACAGTAATGAATATGCGGCTCCACCTGCCATAGAGGTGGAGCCGCATATTCATTACTGTAATGAGCGGTAACGGTGACCGCTCAGTACAGGATGAAGCTGCGGCGCCAGGAAACAGGGACTGCACAGCATCAGGACCAGGTAAGTATAATGGGGAGGGGAGCGCTGCGCTGCGCGATAGTCACCTGCTCCTCGGTCCGATGCCGCTCCATCTTCAGCATTGGCGCTCAGGTCAGAGGGCGCGGTGACGTGGTTAGTGCGCGCCCTCAGCCTGAACGCCAGTGCTGAAGATGGAGTGGCGCCGAAGTGAGGAGCAGGTGACTATTGAAAGCGCCGGGGGCCTGAGCAATGGAGAGGTGAGTATGTGATTTATTTTTTTTTATTACAGCAAATGGGGCAAGTGTCTGTATGGAGCATCTATGGGGCCATAATGTTTGTGCTGCACTATAAGGAGCCATAACGTTTGTGCAGCACTATATGGGGCCATAACGTTTGTGCAGCACTATATGGGGCCATAATGTTTGGGCAGCACTATATGGGGCCATAATGTTTGTGCAGCACTATAAGGGGCCATAACGTTTGTGCAGTATTATAAGGGGCCATAACGTTTGTGCAGCACTATATGGGGCCATAACGTTTGTGCAGTACTATAAGGGGCCATAACATTTGTGCAGCACTATATGGGGCCATAACGTTTGTGCAGCATTATAAGGGGCCATAACGTTTGTGCAGCACTATAAAGGTACCGTTACACTAAACGACTTGCCAACGATCACGACCAGCGATACGACCTGGCCGTGATCGTTGGTAAGTCGTTGTGTGGTCGCTGGGGAGCTGTCACACAGACAGCTCTCTCCAGCGACCAACGATCAGGGGAACGACTTCGGCATCGTTGAAACTGTCTTCAACGATGCCGAAGTCCCGGGGTAACCAGGGTAAACATCGGGTTACTAAGTGCAGGGCCGCGCTTAGTAACCCGATATTTACCCTGGTTACCATTGTAAAAGTTAAAAAAAAAAAAAAACAGTACATACTCACATTTCGATGTCTGTCATATCCCCAGCCGTCAGCTTCCCGCACTGACTGTGTCAGCGCCGGCCGTAAAGCAGAGCACAGCGGTGACGTCACCGCTGTGCTCTGCTTTACCGCCGGCGCTGACAGTCAGTGCAGGGAAGCTGACGGCGGGGGACGTGACAGACATCGGAATGTGAGTATGTACTGTATTTTTTTTTTTTTAACTTTTACAATGGTAACCAGGGTAAATATCGGGTTAGTAAGCGCGGCCCTGCGCTTAGTAACCCGATATGTACCCTGGTTACAAGTGAACACATCGCTGGATCGGCGTCACACACGCCGATCCAGTGATGACAGCGGGTGATCAGCGACCAAAAAAAGGTCCTGATCATTCCCCAACGACCAACGATCTCCCAGCAGGGGCCTGATCATTGGTCGCTGTCACACATAACGAGATCGTTAGCGGGATCGTTGCTACGTCACAAAAAGCGTGCCGTTGCAACAATATCGTTAACAAAATTGTTATGTGTGAAGGTACCTTAAGGGGCCATAACGTTTGTGCAGCACTATATGGGGCCATAACGTTTGTGCAGCATTATATGGGGCCATAATGTTTGTGCAGCACTATAAGGGGCCATAACGTTTGTGCAGCACTATATGGGGCAAGTGTCTGTATGGGGCCATAATCAATGTTTGTGCAGCATTATATGGGGCAAATATCTTTATGGAGCATCTTATGGGGCCATAATCAGGATTTGCGCAGCATTATATTGGGCAAATATGTCTATGGAGCATCTTATGGGGCCATTATTAACCTTTATGCGGGATTATATGGGGCATATTTTAATATGGAGCATCTTATGGGGCCATCATGAACTTTATGGAGCATTATATGGGGCTCCTGATTCAATATGGATATTCAAAAACACTTAACCTACTGATGTCTCAATTAATTTTACTTTTATTGGAATCTATTTTTACTTTTGACATTTACCGGTAGCAGCTGCATTTCCCACCCTACGCTTATACTCGAGTCATTAAGTTTTCCCAGTTTATTGTGGCAAAATTGGGGGGGGGTCGGCTTATACTCGAGTATATACGGGTAAGTCTATGGGGAAAATCTACACAGAAAACTCAGCGTACCCACAAAAGAAATTGAGATCTTGCGGATTATATAAATGCTCTGCAGGTTAGTTTATGCAGTATAATTAAGAAGCATAATGGGCATGAGATTTCTGTAAATCCCATCCACTTTGCTGGAACTGTAAGATGCTGCGTTTTTGACGCAGTGAAGACACGCAGCGTCAAAAATGCAATGAAAGCTCATCGATTTCTAGAAATCTCATGCTCACTGTGCATAGTTCAGATCCGCAGCAATTAAATGTCTCTTGCAGGTAGAAAAATATTTAGAATTGAGAGTCCTCAGTGGTTGATACCTTTTAATGGCTAACTGAAAAGATGGTAACAAATTGCAATCTTTGGAGACTACTCCGGTCCCTTCATCAGGCTTAGACTAAGGCCGGGGTCACACTAGCGTATTGCATCCGATGCGAGAGCATCGTATGCAATATGCTAATGACACTCGGCTCCTGTTCGCAGCAGAGCAGGAGCCGAGTGTCATGCGTCTGTGCTCCGATTCTCTCGCACAGGGAGGATCGGAGCACAGCTGCGGAGGAGGCGGAGAAATGAATTTCTCCATCTCCTCCATTGCTGGGGTCCGCTTATAGCGCACATCACTCGGATGATATCCGAGTGGTCTGCGCTGTCTCACTCGCACCCATAGGCTTATATGGGTGCGAGTGAGCCGAGAATTTTCCTTGGTCCGAGACAATCGCAGCATGCTGCAATTGTCTCGGACCGAGGAAAACGGCCGACAAAAAGTCGGCTGGTGGGAGCTGCCCCATAGCTTAACATTGGTCCGAGTGTAATGCGATTTTTTATCGCATTGCACTCGGCCATTTAAAATGCCAGTGTGACCCCGGCCTAATAGAAATTCTGAAGAGTCACATATTTATGCACAACACAGCACAGAAAAATGCCATAGATAAGACAGGTGACGATGCAGAATTACCATTATGTCAGTGATAAACAGTTATGTCCATAAATATTGGAACAGTTCATAAATAAGGAGTGTGAATGTTTTATTGTCCTCTAATTGGGGTCTGGTTCTATGTTATGATGCCCCCACAGGATCTGAGGAGCAAATTATTTAATTGATGTAAAAAGACATAAATCCATGCAACATACTCATTCCTGCACTGAGTGTGTCAAAGGTCACCATCAGCTTATATTCCCAGACTCTTTTGTCACTCTGAGATTTGAAGTTACCTTTTAATACAAGTAATTTCATGTCCATAATGCTATGATCAGAGACACAAAAATGTATTGCCACAGGTAGATCCATTCTTTTTTCTCTTATTGTATGACGATGAGAGTTCATCCTTGTTCTCAGTTTCTGCCCTGTCTCCCCTACATACAGACCCCCCAGTTGGATAATTAGTACAAATAATTAGGTTCACCACATTAGATGTGATGCAGCTGAAAGTTCCTGGGATCTTGTAGTCCTGATGTGAGTTGGGGATCTTTATCTTGTCCATGGTCATTATAAATGGACAGGTTTTACATTTTTTCTCGTTGCAAGGAAGGGTTCCTGCAGCTATTTGAGAGGACATGGAGCTGCTGACAATGATACTTCTTAGATTGGGGGACTGCCTAAAACACAGTAGTGGGGGGTCTGGAAAAATGGATTGTAAGCGGGCATCTTTTTGTAGTAAAGGTTGTAATTTCCGTGCAGCTCTCCTTAGCACCTCCAGATTTGGATTGTAGGTGACTATTAGAGGCACCCAATTATTTTCTTCTTTAGCTTTGTAATGTATCAGGTGATTCCTTGCTATTCTAGTTGCTCTTGTATTTTGGTTTTGAATTGTTCTTGGATGGTAGCGCTGATTCAAAAAGGTCTTTCTGAGGTGACTAAGGTGTTCATCCCTATCCATGGGGTTGGAACATATACTATTGTATCTGATGGCTTGGCTGTAGACAATAGAGTTTTTTATGTGTTTTGGATGGAAACTGTTCCATTTAAGGTATGTTGGGCGGTCAATTGGCTTCTGATAAAGGGTTGTTTCTATTTCATTGTTCTGCAGCTTAATGAAGGTGTCCAAAAAGTTAATTTCAGTGCAGGAGTAGTTAGTTGAGTGTTAAGTTGAGGTTGGATGAAATTGATTAAACTGTTCATGGAACAAATTTACCTGTGGCTCTGACTCCGTCCAGATCATTAAAATATCATCTATGTAGCGGTAGTAGGCTAGAGGCCTGATGGGACATGAGGACAACAAGTCGCTTTCAAGCTTGGCCAAGAAAAGATTTGCATACCGTGGGGCCATTCCCATTGCTGTACCAGTCTCCTTTAGATACAGTATATCTTGTTGTCAAATTCAATAACTATGGGTGAGGATGAATTTTCATCACAAAATCAGCATCATTCCCTGGTTTTCCAGGAAGAATCTGCATGCATTTAATCCATCCCGGTGTGGGATATTAGTACAAAGATTCCACATCGATGGTGGCCAGGATGGTTCCTTCTGGTACAGGATCTATTGCTGATAGTTTATTCAATAGGTCACCCGCAATTACTGAAATTAACTTTTTGGATCATTAAGTTGCAGAACAATGAAATAGAAACATCCCTGTATCAGAAGCCAATCGACCGCCCAACATACCTTAAATGGGACAGTTTCCATCCAAAACACATATAAAACTCTATTGTCTACAGCCAAGCCATCACCAGATACAATCGTATATGTTCCAACCCCATGGATAGGGACAGGGCTGCCACTAGAAATTTCAGGGCCCCATACTGGCAAAATTTTCGGGGCCCCCTTGAAACTCCGCCCAGGCTCCACCCCAGCCCCACCTCCAGGCTCCACCCCAGCCCCGCCTCCAGGCTCCACCCCACGAACTGTCCACAGTCCCACCACTCTCTCTTGGAAAATCTCCACTTCTCACCTATCACACATTGACAGTTCCCATCACCAGATCACACATATAGCCGGCAGCTTTTGTTTTGGCCAAAAGATTTTTTAAGCCGCCACCACAACAAGGTAGACACTTTTGGCCGGGCCCTACTCTACTGTAACCTACTAAATATTTGTTAAAATATGCAATACAATTTAGGTATATTTTTATTTATTTTTCAATTTTTAAAATGACCTATAATACTACATACAAGGAACAAATACCACAACACTATGACCAGATGACATATTACCACCACAGTGATCGAATAATATAAAATACAAGGAACAAATACCGCTACACCATGACCAGACCACATATTACCTCCACATCATGACCAGACCACATATTACCAACAATGACTGAATACTACAATACTGATCAGTAATACAAAAAAACCCCACAATACTATCACCATCAGTGCCATTATGCACAGGAGATCTGTAATTAGTAAGCAGTGTCTGTGTACAGGTAATACAGTGATCACTGGTGACATTACACACAGGAGCTCTGTATATAATGTATAGATAATACAGTGATCACTGGTGACATTGTACACAGGACCTCTGTATATAGTATACAGTGTATAGTGTAAGTGTATAGGTAACACTGACTCACCAGTGACGTCTCTAGGTGAAGTCCTTCATCTTTCATCCAGCACAGACCGCCATCACTTTATCCAGCCAGGACTCGTCTCTGCAGGAAATATAACAGTTATCTCGAGTTCCGCTTGTAGAACACATTACTTAATTTTCCCAACTTCTACATTACACCACATGAAGAAGGCAACATAGTATCACTCTACACAGTAACAGGACCGCCAGCCCATTTAAAACAGTATACTCAAAAAATAAAATAAATACATCACTGCAATAATAATATCCCTTAATTAGCCCCTATGGTAATATTCGCCATCCTGGCCACCGTGTGTCTCATTTCAGGCTCCAGCCATATGTTCTCCCATCCTGCCCTCATGAGTATCCATTCTACCCCATATGATCTCCCCATCCTGCCCCATCTGTCTCCATCGTATCCATCCTGCCCCATCTGTTTCCAATCCTGCACCATCTCTGTCCAGCACTCTGCCCCATCTCTGTCCAGCACTCTGCCCCATCTCTGTCCAGCACTCTGCCCCATCTCTGTCCAGCACTCTGCCCCATCTCTGTCCAGCACTCTGCCCAGCACTCTGCCCCATCTCTGTCCAGCACTCTGCCCCATCTCTGTCCAGCACTCTGCCCCATCTCTGTCCAGCACTCTGCCCAGCACTCTGCCCCATCTCTGTCCAGCACTCTGCCCCATCTCTGTCCAGCACTCTGCCCCATCTCTGTCCAGCACTCTGCCCCATCTCTGTCCAGCACTCTGCCCCATCTCTGTCCAGCACTCTGCCCCGTGTCCAGCTTTCCGCCCCCCATGTGTCCAGCTCTCTGCCCCCCATGTGTCCAGCTTTACTGCCCCCTCTGTGTCCAGCTTTACTGCCCCCCCGTGTCCAGCTTTACTGCCCCCTCTGTGTCCAGCTTTACTGCCCCCTCTGTGTCCAGATTTACTGCCCCCTCTGTGTCCAGATTTACTGCCCCCTCTGTGTCCAGATTTACTGCCCCGTGTCCAGCTTTACTGCCCCCTGTGTCCAGCTTTACTGCCCCCTCTGTGTCCAGCCTTCTGCCCCCCCTGTGTCCAGCTTTACTGCCCCCGTGTCCAGCCTTCTGCCCCCCGTGTCCAGCTTTACTGCCCTTCTGTGTCCAGCGGCCTTCTGCCCCCCCCCGTGTCCATCTTTACTGCCCCCCTGTGTCCAGCGGCCTTCTGCCCCCTCTGTGTCCAGCTGCCTTCTGCCCCCGTGTCCAGCTGCCTTCTGCCCCCTCTGTGTCCAGCTGCCTTCTGCCCCCTCTGTGTCCAGCTGCCTTCTGCCCCCCTGTGTCCAGCTGCCTTCTGCCCCCTCTGTGTCCAGCTGCCTTCTGCCCCCCTGTGTCCAGCAGGTAAGAGGGGGCCCGATGCGGGCCCCCTCTGCTCACCGGGCCCCTTACGCCAGTCACGGCTGTAATGCCCTGATGGCGGCCCTGGATAGGGATGAACACCTTGGTCGCCTCAGAAAGACAGCAAGAGCACAAGAAGAGGATTCAGAGATCCTCCAAAAAATAGAAAAAACTCAAAACGAGGCAGAGCTTCTTACCTGCCTAGGCCTCTAAACAAATGCAGGATGCAGTGGACCCATGTGGTTAAGATGGAGACTACACAGGTGCAGCATAACCGATGAGGCAGCCACTCTCAACCTACCAAACTAATGGAGGGGGTGGCTGCTTGGCACAATGCTACACATAAAAGACTTGTATGTGGCGCTGTTCACACAATGGAGATGCACAGCATCCAGGCAAGCCTAGTAGTGACACCCTTCTATTAGATCAGGCGGGCCTGCCCAGCACTATCCAAATGCACCCCATGTGAACAGACACCACAGTTTACAAGACAAAAATGGCCCAACTGCACCCCGAAAAAATGCAAAAAACACAAAAAAATATAAAAACTTTTTGTGAGGTATTAGTTTATACTTTGGCCAAAAGACGCAAGCTCGTAACCCGCGTCAAGGGTCCCCACGCTTACGAGTCCTAATTCTAAACAGCAAGAGCACAAGAAGAGGATTCAGAGATCCTCCAAAAAATAGAAAAAACAGCAAAACGAGGCAGAGCTTCTTACCTGCCTAGGTGTCGCCTCAGAAAGACCATTTTGAATCAGGGCTACCATCCAAGAACAATTCAAAACCAAATTACAAGAGCAACTAGAATAGCAAGAAATGACCTGCTACATTACAAAGCTAAAGAAGAAAATAATCGGATGCCTCTAGTAGTCCAAATTCAATCCAAATCTGGAGGTGCCAAGGGGAGCTGCATGGAAATTGCAACGTTTACTACAAAAAGATGCCCGCTTACAATCCATTTTTCCAGACCCCCCACTACTGTGTTTTAGGCAGTCCCCCAATCTAAGAAGTATCATTGTCAGCAGCTCCATGTCCTCTCAAATAGCTGCAGGAACCCTTCCTTGCAACCAGAAAAAAATTAAAACCTGTCCATTTATAATGACCACAGACAAGATAAAGATCCCCAATTCACATCAGGACTACAAGATCCCAGGAATTTTCAGCTGCATCACACCTAATGTGGTGTACCTAATTATTTGTACTAAATATCCAACTGGGGGTCTGTATGTAGGGGAGACAGGGCAGAAACTGAGAACAAGGATGAACTCTCATCGCCATACCACAAGAGAAAAAAGAATGGATCTACCTGTGGCAATACATTTTTGTCTCTCTGATCATAGCATTATGGACATTAAAAAGGTAACTTCAAATCTCAGAGAGACAGAATAGTCTGGGAAATATAAGCTGATGATGACCCTTGACACACTCAGTGCAGGAATGAATGTGTTGCATGGATTTATGTCTTTTTACATCAATTATGTAATTTGCTCCTCAGACCATGTGGGGGCATCATAACATAGAACGAGACCCCAATCAGAGGACAATAAAACATTCACACTCCTTATCTATGAACTGTTCCAATATGTATGGCCATAACTGTTTATCACTCACATATTGGTAGTTCTGCTTGACGTCACCTGTCTTATCTATGGCATTTTTCTGTGCTGTGTTGTGCATAAATACGTGATTCTTCAGAACTTCTATTTGTCTATGTCTGATGAAGGGACCAGAGTAGTCTAGAAAGCTTGCAATTTGTTACCATCTTTTCAGTTAGCCATTAAAAGGTATCAACCACTGAGGACTCTAAATTCTAAATATTTTTCTATCGACTGGCTAATACGGTACCAAGATATATATCTTTCTTGCAGGTAGGCTGAGTTTTCTTTGCAGATTTTTCCCATAGACATAGATCAGATTCAGAAAATCCGCAAGTAAAAAAATGCACATGCTCGGGTATGTGGAAGATCTACAGACAACTGAGCAGGGTAAAATAGCTATAGCACGAATGCTGTATTTAGCAAGGAAACTAATAGCGCAACACTGGATGGATACTAAGAGCCCAACAAAAGGAATATATCAACAAAATATACTGGTTTATAAGTTTGGAAAAAGGTGTGTACAAAAAAAGAGGCAATATTAATTAACTAGATGGTGGCCTGATTCTAACGCATCGGGTATTCTAGAATATGCATGTCAACGTAGTATATTGCCCAGCCACGTAGTATATTGCCCAGTCACATAGTATATTGCCCAGCCACGTAGTATATTGCCCAGCCACGTAGTATATTGCCCAGCCACGTAGTATATTGCACAGCAACGGAGTATACAGCACAGAGCCACGTAGTATACAGACTTAAAATAAACATATACTCACCATCCGAAAGCCCGTTGAATTCCTGGCCCTGTGTGCGTACACGCGGCAGCTTCCGGTCCCAGGGTTTGGTATGGGCGCAGGACCTGTGATGATGTCACGGTCACATGACCATGATGTCATGGCAGGTCCTTCTCGCAGGACCTGTGATGATGTCACGGTCACATGACCATGACGTCATGGCAGGTCCTTCTCGCATACCATCCTTGCCACCGGAACCTGCCGCTTGCATGGAGCGGTCACCGGAGCGTCGCGAGGAGCGGGAAAGGCGGCGGAAGGTGAGTATATACTGATTTTTTTTTTAATTATTATTTTTAACATTAGATCTTTTTACTATTGAGGCTGCACAGGCAACATCAATAGTAAAAATTTGGTCACACAGGGTTAATAGCAGCGTTAATGGAGTGCGTTACACCGCGGCATAACGCGGTCCGTTAGCGCTGCCATTAACCCTGTGTGAGCGCTGACTGGAGGGGAGTACAGAGCGGGCGCTGACTGCAGGGAGGAAGGAGCAGCCATTTTGGCGCCAGACTGTGGCCATCGCTGATTGGTCGTGGCTGTTTTGCCGCGACCAGTCAGCGAGCTGGATTTCCGTGACAGACAGAGGCCGCGACCAATGAATATCCGAGACAGACAGACAGACGGAAGTACCTCTTAGACAATTATATAGTAGATTTGAACAGCTTTCGGCTTCCTGGATGGGTGAACCAGGGCTCCCGTTCAGGGAAATATTGAGATATAGATTGGGCTTGATTTACGGTAATAAAGAAGATTGCGAGAGATATGATCCATGTTTATTCCTTGAGCAATAATAATGATTGCACGGCTAGAAGCTCCAAAAAGAGATGTTTTCTTTCTAAGCATTACAGTGGTGATGACTATATGGTTTGTCCTTTTTTTTTTGTAGAATGGAAACTTTTTTTTTTAATTTAATTTGGTCTTTCCCTTTCTATGTCCCATAGGGTCTATCACAATGATCAAAATTAACCAATAAAAAATATTCCCTATTGTTGCTGGGTACTGGCCGGCAGATCTTGATGGGCACACAGCGCATGCGCCCACCATTGTCTTCCTGGAAGATGACGTGGAGGAACAGAGCAGGAGGGTCTGGGGATCCCATTTCTCTCTTAAGCAAATTCCTTAATTGATGTAAAAAGACATTAATCCATGCTAGATCATATCAGAGGAGAGACAAATGAATTGAAAATCAGACTTTTTTTTGTGATCGTTGTTATTCAGTGAATAATGGCGATCACGTGACAGGGGACCATAAAACCTGTTAAAAAGTGGCGCTGAGTAATAAGTCCCCTTAACTGGCGCTGTTAAAAAGCGTATCAGTGTTCGTTAAGGGGTTAAAGACTAGATACATGGTCAAAAGTGGCCAGTATTTACTCTTATTTCATTAGTAAGCTGTAATTTTTGTTTGTTGGGTTTTCTTTCTCCATACAATTCCAGAGATATGGACCATTTTATTTAGCACTAATTTTATGTTTATTTACTTTACAAGGGGGCGTGGTTCACATGACTTTGTGGGCATGTCTTTAGGCTGCTCTGCATTTTTACCCTGAGATCACCCTCAACTTTCTAAAGACAGTAAAAATTTGCGCTAAATATAAAGGCCCATATCTCTTGATCCGTATGTCTGATTTAGAAAAAAAAAACAAAAATGTAATATTCTGGGGACCAATGGGAATAAAAAAATAGAACAGGTGTACTTTATTTTTGGGGGGCCATCTTAATACATTTTGTGCAATTTTCTGTAACATTTTCTCGCATAGCACTCGTCCATATTCTATGGTAGTGTGACGCCGGCCTTACTGGCAACATTCAGCTGAGGTAGGACAATAGAAAACAATCATGAAAGGGAGTTTAAAAAGTCACACCCTCTCACTGATGGGCTATTTAGCTGCCTGTCATACCTACAACTCTACCCACATAGGTGCTTATGCCATACTAGATGATGGTCCGATTCTAACGCATCGGGTATTCTAGAATATGCATGTCCATGTAGTATATGGCCCAGCTACATACTGTAGTATATTGCCCAGCCACGTAGTATATTGCACAGCCACGTAGTATATTGCCCAGCCACGTAGTATTTTGTCCAGCCACATAGTATATTGCGCAGTTAAGTAGCATATTGCCCAGTGACGTAGTATATTGGCCAGCCACCTAGTATATTGCCCAGTCACGTAGTATATTGCCCAGTAACGTAGTATATTGCACAGCGACGTAGTATACAGCACAGAGCCACGTATTATATTGTCCAGCCACGTAGTATATTGCCCAGTCACATAGTATATTGCCCAGTCACGTAGTATATTGCCCAGCCACGTATTATATTGCCCAGCCATGTAGTATATTGCCCAGTCACGTAGTATATTGCCCAGTCACGTAGTATATTGCCCAGCTACGTCGTATATTGCCCAGTGACGTAGTATATTGCACAGTGACGTAGTATACAGCACAGAGCCCGTATGTCACAGGTTAAAAAAAAAAACATACTCACCTTCGGATCCGAGGGCCCATTGTAGTTGTAACATACTCACCTTCGGATCTGGCGCAGGCGATGAGCACGCGGCTGCCGCCATCTTCCGTTCCCAGGATGCATTGCGAAATTACCCAGAAGACTTAGCGGTCTTGCGAGGCTGCTAAGTCTTCTGGGTAATTTCGCAATGCATCGCCGGGAAAGGAAGATGGCGGCTGGCGCGAGCGGCTCAGAGGACAACGGAGGGTGAGTATAGCAGTTTTTTTTTATTATTATTATTTTTAACATTAGATTTTTTACTATTGATGCCGCATAGGCAGCATCAATAGTAAAAAGTTGAGGACACACAGGGTTAATAGTGTCAGTAACGGAGTGCGTTACCCGCGGCATAACGCGGTCCGTTACCGCCAGCATTAACCCTGTTTTAGCGGTGGCTGGACGGGAGTATGCGGACGCCGGACAGTGACTGCGGGGAGTAAGGAGTGGCCATTTTCTTCCGGACTGTGCCCGTCACTGATTGGTCGTGGTTTTTTTTCCGCGACCAATCTGCGACTTGGATTTCCTTGACAGACAGAGGCTGCGACCAATGAATATCCGTGACAGACAGAAGGACAGACGGAAGTGACCCTTAGACAATTATATACTAGACAGGCCTTCATGTGGTGACAAGTCAGAATTAAATGCAATCATTTAGACCTAAGCAGAGCTGCTGGTTGCCATGCTGGCCTAATGCATGCGGCTGTCAAAAGTGATAGCAGACAGGACTTTTCAAAATTAGACTTTTTAGTTGACAAATAGTTTCTCCATGAATTGATTGTCAAGGGGCTGCATCTACTATTCATATACTTTGTAATCTACGTTTAAGATTATAAAGTTAAGAAGGTTGCTTCACTTCATATTACCTTTTCAGAATCGTAAGACAGTCTGCAGGGTACCCTTTGGGCATATGTTTGGCTAGTGATAGGCTATGGATGTATTGGATTGCCTTGCATATGGGGCAGATGTTAGCCCCCAACCTGGTATAAATCCTGCCTTAGTCTCGTTGACTTTGACCTTGTATTTCGTACATTCAGTGTTCTACATTTTCCTAATTTGTTTCATAGTGCAAGAGAAGTGTTTTATGTAAGCTGAAGTTGGTGATTTGCTCTATGTTTGATATACAATCAGAAAACTTATTTTGGTTTTCAAGTTACTGTTGTTTTCTTTCTTCTACATATGAGCCTGTGTGGATCAGTAAGTGGCTGGAGAGAAAGGCGATGCTTTTCTGCTTCAGGTAACATGACTCGTGGCAGCAGCCTGGCCCCAGTGTTTAGTGTCTCGGGAATCCTAATTCCATTTTTTAGTCACATGTCTGCTGAATGCTGAGCACAATGAACAAAGATACAGAGGCTTGAAATCCTGCTCAGGGTTTGATTTATTGTACAAGATTGTTTTGAGGCGGTAGCAGGGCCGGACTGGTCATCTGGCAATTCTGGCAAATGCCAGAAGGGCCTGCCTGGTCATGGGCTTCCTTGTCTGCTATGTTAACAGTATGGGTATCTTGAGAACACCAATTTTGTTAAGAGTTGTGATGGAGCACAAAGTTGCTGACTCCGTCACTTACCCCAGCAGGCCATGGGTAACATTTGAAATATTGGTCTTGTAGAAAATCTTCCTTTCCTCCATCCAGGGTAATATCTAATATATAAAGCTGAATGTGTGTGTGTATGTATGTATGTGTGTATGTCCGGGATTGGTATCTACACCGTCGCAGCTACAGCCACAAAATTTTCCACAGTCACACGTCTGGACCCTGAGAGCGCCATAGGCATTTGCTAAATGTCTCATTTTGAAAATACAGTTAGAAATTAATATGTGCATTTGCACTTTATGTATTGCGTCTTAACCTTAGGCTGCGCTGGCTTCTCCCCTCTTTTGCTCTGATATTGGTAAGTGGCTGACCACCACTGTTGCCGTGCGCCTCGCCGGGTTACGTGCGCCATTCTTTCTGTGTTTCGGTGATTGATAGGCTGCTGTACACACACACAGCAGCCCTGCCCTGCCTTAAGCTTTCTTTAATTATGCACCTGTGTCTCAGCCTGTCTCACTCTTTATCTGTGGTTCTGGATGGGCAGTGTGGAGGTTGGATCTGAAATGTCTGTCTGGACCTGGTCAACCTTTATCCTCGCTTGCCTTCTCTGGCGCCATGGGGGTGACTCAGTAATGCTCCAGGTACAGCTTGCATTTAATGTGGTCTCGCTTTTAGTTCATTTAGGAGGCCTTTATGGCATAGCGAATATAAAAAACGTAGTGTAGGACTGCCCCAATATGAGAATGCCGTGAAGAGGCGGGGTGGCTCAAAGAATTGATCAATTGTTTGCTAAATGTCTCATTTTGAAAATACAGTTAGAAATTAATATGTGCATTTGCACTTTATGTATTGTGTCTTAACCTTAGGCTGTGCTGGCTTCTCCCCTCTTTTTGCTCCGCCATAGGCTATGTTGTGAGGCGAAATTTTAACCCCGTGCGTTCCATTTCACCAAACAATTTTGCCCCTATCTACATAATGGGAAAAAAGTGAAAGGAAAAGTGTTGGAGGCAAATTGACAGCTGCCAGATGTGAACAAGGGGGACTTAAAGAGTGAGAGCGATGGCGCCAAAGAGTATATACCGTAAAGTTGCTAAGGTGGGGCCCCAACATGGGATACTCACCACATAAGGGGATATGAACACACACACAAAATGCGCCACACACTACCACGTGCTTGAACACATATCACCCTCAGCACACATTTCACCACACATACACCAACCTCGCCACATAAAAGTCGAAACACAAAAGTCATCGCTCAAAACTCTCCACGCGCAAAACTCGCCACACGTGCAAAACTCACCTCATGGAAAACTCGCCACACGCAAAACTTGCACACGCGGAAAAATTGCCACATGCACAAAAGTTGAACACATGCACAAAAGTTGCCTCACACAAAACTTGCACATACTCAAAACGCACCACACATAAAACTTGCCACGCGCAAAACTCGCCATGCGCAAAACTTGCTGCACACAACTTGCTACACTAACCTGTCACATGCAACTCGACACAAAAAGTTGCTACACACATGTTGCCACACAAAACTCATCTCACAAAAGTCGCTGCATGCATGTCACCACACGCAACTCAATACACATAACTTGACACATGAAACTCGCCCTAAAACACACACAAGTCTGGTAAGACCTGTCTATTATGTGTATGTGTGAGCTAATATATACTGCCAGGGGGGAGGGCTTCCTGTTGGCTGGGGATTTATCAGGCTGCCAATTTAGCTCACAAATACTGAGGTAAAAATACTGAGCAAATAACGTGTGAATGAGGTCTAATACAGGAGGAGATGACACACAGGTATATACTATATACAGGAGGAGATGACACACAGGTATATACTATATACAGGGGAGATGACACACACACATATATACTATATACAGGGGAGATGACACACAAGTATATACTATATACAGGAGGAGATGACATACAGGTATATACTATATACAGGAGGAGATGACACACACATATATACTATATACAGGGGAGATGACACAGGTATATACTATATACAGGAGGAGCAAAAACAATAATCATTAAGCTTATACTATCATTAGTGGCCGAGAGCATGGTCATAATCCACCAAAAACGCTCTCCCTATTATCAAACCATAAAGTCATATATGCAGGAGTGTCGCTCCTAGATTCAAATATATAACACTAGCGAACAGAGGGCGTGTCGACACCAAAATATAATAAAAGGATATACAAATTTTATTAATAAATACATACAGAAAAAATGACATATACATACAAAAGCATGGAGGACTATAACAACTCCACCATGCAAAGAGGAGGAAAAGCCAACCGGTACACTAATGGTAAAGCACGCTAATGCACATACGACCTGGGCGAGCGGTTCAGAAGAAAAAGATGAACCAGGATTTGGAAGAATATACATAAAGAGGGATAATCCCTCCAGTGCCACATAGGCCTTGTATCAGGATAAATAAATCATACAATCCTAGATGCAATGTATTACCAAAGTTATCTGAACTTACCCATCATAAGTCCGCATCAGCGTGGCCTTCCCACGCTGATGCGGACTTATGATGGGTAAGTTCAGATAACTTTGGTGATTTTAATGCACTTTAAGCCTGTGACTGTCACTGGTATGAATCACCCGTTTTTGTGTCTATGGATATGAAGATGGACTTTGGATTTATGTGCTTTTAACGAATATGGAATAAAAGGTATTTTTTATGGACATCACCCGCGCTGGACTTCTGCTTTTTCTTCAAACTACTTGCTGCACTGCATGATCCGTGCGCTGGGCCTGAGAGGAGGTGAGCTGATCTTCGTTGCTTTTTCTTTTCAGATGACATATAGGTACATACTATATACAGGAGGAGATGACATACAGGTACATAGTATATACAGGAGGAGATGACACACATGTATATACTATATACAGGAGCAGATGACACAGGTATATACTATATACAGGAGGAGATGACTTACAGGTATATACTATATACAGGAGGAGATGACACACGTATATACTATATACAGGAGGAGATGACATACAGGTATATACTATATAAAAGAGGAGATGACATACAGCAGGTATATACTATATACATGGGAGATGACATACAGGTATATACTATATACAGGAGATGACATACAGGTATATACTATATATAGGAGGAGACGACATACAGGTATATAGTATATACAGAAGAGATGACATACAGGTATATACAGGAGGAGATGTCACATAGGTATATACAATATACAGGAGGAGAATACATACAGCAGGTATATACTATTTACAGGGGAGATGACATACAGGTATATACTATATACAGGAGATGACATACAGGTGTATACTATATATAAGGGAGATGACAAACATGTATATACTGGGGAAAATGAGAGGTGTGAGGTGAAAATGAAAAGGTGTGAGTGCAAAATGAGAAAAGTGAGGGAAAATAGTGGAGTGATCAGAAAATGACAGATGTGAGGTCGAAATGACAAGTGTTAGGGGGAATGAGAGGAGTGAGGGGGAAAATAAGAGGAGTGAGGGGGAAAATGAGAGGTGTAAGGAAGAAAAGTAGAAATGTGAGGGGGAAAATGAGAGGCGTGATGGGAAAATAACAGAAGTGAGGTGCTATAACTAACCACAGATATTTACTATGCCCAGGCAACGCCGGGCTCTTCAGCTAGTTAGTAATATATCCCAACTGGTTCATGGGGACGGGGACAACATTGGCCTGTGTGATTTCAAATTCAGGACTGAATTTCAGCCCCAGTCCGTACCTGGGCGGTAGGCAAAGGTACACAACAAAATTATCTCGTACAGCTCAAGGATATGTACACACACACATGTAAGGAGGTGGCGGGGACCCTCAGTTGCTCCCTCTCTTCTTTATGCCTGGCATGTGTCCCCCATGCAGTGTCCTAATAGTTTGGCTATGTATTAACGTATTACTGTTATGAACTACTGTTTTATTAATGTGTCTGTATATTTGATATTGTGCTATTGTAAGTGTACTGTATTCTACAACCTGTATGTAATTATTTCAGGGTTAGAACAGGTTAAAGGGGCTGGGTTAGCAGCCTGGAAGAAGCAGCAATTTCCTGCTTCTGGAGCAGAGCTGGTCAGGCTTGCCTGTGGCAGGTCATGCTCCTCGGATGGAAGCATAATATACCCCCAGAGGGGAGAAAGTGCTGCTAAAGGACTGCTGGGCTTCTGGAACGGGCAATAGGACTGTGCGAGTGCCCACTAAAGTTCTGTTTGTCCCCCGAACCTTAACGGGAGCTGTTGAGACAGAATATCTGGATAGGGACAGCGCAAGAACCATTATCTCCTCTTTTTTCTTTCTTTTTCATCGTTACTAAAGTTCTGACACTGGAACCGAAGTGTGTCACGTGGTGCATCCAGAGGACGCCAGAACAACCATGTGCTGGAGGTAATTGACTGTGTTGCAGGGCTGGCACTTTGTCTGTCTTTTTTATGTGCAAGGGGCCGGGGTGCTCATGGACTGTTGCTTTAACCCCTTTCTGATATCAGACGTATTGCTCCGTCCATGTGACCCGGGCCAATTTGACCATGGACGGAATAGTACGTCTCAGCGATCGGCTGCGATCACGAGGAGAGCGCGGCCAATCGCCTCCGGGTGTCAGCTGATTCTTACAGCTGGCTCCCGACACTAGGTGACAGGAGCGGTCACAAACAGCTCCTGGCACTTTAACCCCCGAAATACTGCGATCGTGTTCAACAGCCCCTCTGCCTTTGCATCGGAGACCCCGTGGCATCACGCGGGGTCCCGATGTTGCCACGGTGACCCAATGTCGACATCCGGGTCACCAGAGCTAGGAAACTTGGTGATCATGCGCAGTGCATGATCACCAAGTCTGCCTGTCAGTGCAGTGCTGACAGCTTATATGGTATGCAGATGCTGCTTCATCTGCATGCCATAGAAGCGATCAGCCTGCAAAAAATGATTGTCCCATAGTGGGACAAAGTAAAAAAGTTGGAAAAAAGTTTTTAAAAAAATTTAAAATAATTGTAAAAATATGTAAAAAAATAAAAAGTAATAAAAAATCTATATTTATTCTATCAATAAATAAATATTTTAATGAAAAAAATCTAAACAATAAAAGTACATATATTTGGTACTGCTGCGTCTGCAACGACCCATCCTATAAAACTATACCACTAGTTAACCCCTATAGTGAACACTATAAAAAAATAAAATAAAAGGCAAAAAACAATTCTTTATCATCATACCGCCTAACATAAAGTTGAATAACACGCGATCAAAAAAAGTGATATAAATAAGCATGGTACAGCTGAAAACGTCATCTTGTCCAGCAAAAAACAAACCCCCATACAGCTCCATCAGCTGAAACTAACAAAAAAGTTATAGCTCTTAGAATAAAGGGATGCAAAAATAATTACGGTATTTTTTTATATAAAATAGTTTTTATTGTATAAAAGTGTCAAATCATAAAAATATGATATAAATGAGGCATTGCTGTAATCATAGGAACCCGAAGAATAAAACTGCCTTATCAATTTTACCACACCTGCAATGGTATAAATGACCCCCCCCCCCAAAGAAATTCATGAATTGCTACTTTTTGCTCATTCTGCCCCCAAAAAATCAGAATAGAAAGCGATCAAAAAATGTTATGTCCCCAAAAATGGTACCAATAAAAACGTCAACTCGTCCCGCAAAAATCGAGACCTCACATGACTCTGTCTGCTGAAATATGAAAAAATTATAGCTCTCAAAATATGGTGATGCAAAAACTATTTTTTGCAATAAAAAAAAGTATTTTAGTGTGTGACAGCAGAAGAAGCGTCACAGTAAGCGCTGATCTCCGGCGCAGGGTGCTGAACACAGCTCTCATCATTCTCGCCTGCTCTGCCGGCGATAGGCGTGTGCAGGGTAGAATGATGGGAGTTACATTTAAATAACAAAAAAGATAGCAGGGGGCAGGTGATGGGACTATAAGGCTATGTTCCCACGTTGCGTTTTTTAAGCGTTTGTGATGCAATTTTCCACTGCAGAAACACTTAATAAAATGCTTACAAACAGTATCCCATTATTTTCTAACTAGATGGTGGCCCGATTCTAACGCATCGGGTATTTTAGAATATGTATTTTTGTATGTATATAGCAGCCACATAGTATATAGCACAGCCCACGTAACACAAACAGCCACGTAGTATATAGGAGCCACGTAGTATATAGGAGCCACGTAGTATATAGCAGCCACGTAGTATATAACACAGCCACGTAGTATATAACACAGCCACGTAGTATATAACACGGCCCACGTAATATATAGCAGCCACGTAGTATATTACACAGCCATGTAGTATATAGGAGTCACGTAGTATATAGCAAAGCCACGTAGTATATAACACAGCCCACGCAGTATATAGTACAGCCACGTAGTATATAACACAGCCCACGTAGTATATAGCACAGCCACGAAGTATATAACACAGCCACATGGTATATAACACAGCCCACATAATATATAGCAGCCACGTAGTATATAACACAGCCATGTAGTATATAGGAGCCACAAAGTATATAGCACAGCCACGTAGTATATAACACAGCCCATGCAGTATATAGCACAGCCCACGCAGTATATAACACAGCCCACGTAACACAGACAGCCACGTAGTATATATCATAGCCATGTAGTATATAGCAGCCACTTAGTATATAGCAGCCACTTAGTATATAGCAGCCACTTAGTATGTAACACTGCCCACGTAGTAGATAGCACAGCCGCGTAGTATATAACAGCCCACGTAATATATAGCACAGCCCACGTAATATATAACACAGCCCACGTAGTATATAACACAGCCCACATAGTATATAACACAGGCACGTAGTATATAACACAGCCCACGTAGTATATAACACTGCCCACGTAGTATATAACACTGCCCACGTAGTATATAACACTGCCCACCAGTATATAACACATGCCACGTACTATATAACACTGCCCATGTAGTATATAACACTGCCCACGCAGTATATAACACTGCCCACGCAGTATACCCCGGATCCAGGTGAGGCGTTTAGCGATGCTCCTCGCGACGCTCCGGTCCCAAGAATGCATTGCGGTCTCGCGAGATGATGATGTAGCAGTCTTGCGAGATCGCTACGTCATCATCTTGCGAGACTGCAATGCATGGCCCGGAGCATCGCGAGGAACGGGAAAGGCGCCGGAAGGTGAGAATAACACGATTTTTTATTATTTTTAACATTAGATCTTTTTACTATTGATGCTGCATGGGCAGCATCAATAGTAAAAAGTTTGACACATAGGGTTAATGGCAGCATTAACAAACTGCGTTACACCGCATTATGCCGCGGTGTAACGCAGTTGGTTTAACGGACTGCTATAACGCTATGTGGGTGGCGGGCGCTGACGGGGGGGAGTATGGAGGGGGCACTGAGTACAGGGGAGTAGGGAGTGGCCATTTCGAGCCGAACTTGGGATTTCCGTGACAGACAGACAGAAAGACAGAAGTGACCCTTAGACAATTATATAGTAGATGCATTCCACAATTAATGTGCCCATGCTGCGTTTTTTTCCATCGTGGAAATGCATCGCGAAAAAAAAAACGCAGCATGTTCATGATTGTTGCGGAATCGCAGCAATTCCGCACCCATAGACATGCATTAGAAAAACGCTGAAAAATCGCTTGAAAAACACATGCAAAACGCGTCAATTAAGAGTCAAAAATGTGTATAAAGCGCGTCTAAATTCACATGCGTTTTTCCTGCCAAGGGTATTAAGAACTGAGGCAGAAAGTTCTGCTTATATTCTGCAATGTGGGCACATACACTTACTCCCATCAGCCTACCCCTGCTGCTGCTAATAACATTGACAGCAGAAGCGGCGGATGGGAGTATTCATCTGCGGTTCCTGCGCTTTAAATAAATACGATAAAAAAAAAACGGTGTAGGTTCCTCCCTATTTTTGATAACCAACCAGACAAAACTCACAGCTGGGGGCTGCAACCCTCAGCTGTCAGCTTCAGCAAGATTGGATATCAAGAATAGAGGGGTCCCCATGGCATATTTTTTTATTATTTAAATAATTATTATTATTTATTATTATTATTTATTTATGTAGCACCATTAATTCCATGGTGCTGTACATGAGAAAGGGGTTACGTACAGAGTGATAGATATCATTTACAGTAAACAAATTTACAATGAAAGACTGGTACAGAGGGGAGAGGAACCTGTCCTTGCGGACTTACATTCTACGGGATAATGGGGAAGAGACAGAAGGTCGGGGGTGCGGCAGCTCTGGTGGTGGTGAGGCGGCAGCTCTGGTGGTGGTGAGGCGGCAGCTCTGGTGGTGGTGAGGCAGCAGCTCTGGTGGGGGTGAGGCAGCAGCTAGGGTGGTGGTGAGGCAGCAGTTCAGGTGGTGGTGAGGCGGCAGAATGGTTATTGCAGGCTGTAGACTTTCCTGAAGAGATGGGTTTTCAGGTTCCGTCTGAAGGATCCGACGGTGGTGGATAATCGGACGTGTTGAGGCATGGAATTCCAGAGGATGGGGGATATTCGGGAGAAATCTTGGAGGCGGTTGTGTGAGGAACGAATAAGTGTGGAAGAGAGTAGGAGGTCTTGGGAGGATCGAAGATTACGTGAGGAAAGATGTTGGGAGATTAGTTCAGAGATATAGGGAGGGGACAGGTTGTGGATGGCTTTGTAGATCAGTGTTAGTAGTTTGAACTGGATTCGTTGGGGAATTGGGAGCCAGTGGAGGGATTTGCAGAGGGTAGAAGCAGGGGAGTAGTGAGGAGAAAGGTGGATTAGCTGGGCAGCAGAGTTGAAGACAGATTGGAGAGGTGCAAGAGAATTAGCGGGGAGGCCACAGAGGAGGGTGTTGCGGTAATCGAGGCGGGAGATGATGATGGCATGCATAAAAGTTTTAGTAGATTGTGGGCTGAGGAAGGGACGGATTCTGTCAATATTTTTGAGTTTGGACGTGCGGCAGGGCAGAGTCGAAAGCCTCTGGATTTCAGGTGCAGGAGAGAGCGTGATGCCGTTTACCATAATACATCAGGTAGGGGGAATATGCGAGATGGGGGAAAGTTGAGTTTGGTTTTGTCTATATTGAGATTTAGGAAGCGAGAAGTGAAGAATGAGGATATGGCTGATAGACACTCCGGGATTCTGGACAGAGGTGACATCTGAGCCAGAGAGGTAGTTCTGAGTCTCATCCGCATACAGGTGGTAGTGGAAGCCATGGGACTTTATGAGTTGTCATAAGCCAAGGGTATAGATGGAAAAAAGTAGGGACCCTAGGACAGAGCTTTGAGGGACTCCAACAGAGATAGGGTGGTATGAGGAGGAGTGTGGGAGTGAGAAACGCTAAATGTGCGGTTGGAAAGGTACGAAGCAATCCAGGACAGGGCAAGGTCTTTGATGCCAAGGGAAGAAAAATCTGTAGCAGAAGGCAGTGGTCAACTGTGTCGAAGGCAGAGGACAGGTCGAGAAGGAGGAGGATGGAGAACAGTCTGTTAGCTTTGGCTGCAAGTCATTAGTAATTTTAGTCAGGGCAGTTTCGGTGGAGTGGTGGGGGCGGAAGCCAGATTGGAGGTTGTCAAGGAGAGAGTTAGATGAGAGGTGGGAGGAAAGTTGAGTATGGACATGCTGCTCAAGGAGTTTTAAAGCAAACGGGAGCAGTGATATAGGGCCATAGCTGAGTAAAATAAACGGCATGGGGTCCCCCCATTTTTGACAACCAGCTTTGCTAAAGCTCACAGCTGGGGGCTGGTATTCTCAGGCTGGTAAGAGGCCATAGATATTGACCCCCCCCCAATCCTAAAAATAGCAGCCTGCAGCTGCTCCATTCCCAGCCGGGCTGAGCTGCAATGAGATCCTGTGAGATCCCCGCTAGCACAGTGAGCGCTCAGGGCTCACAGTACTAGCGGGAATCTCACAGAAGTCACCACAGCTCAACCCGGCTGGGAATGGAGCTCAGTGACCAGAGGTAACCTCTATAACGTCATCCCTGGTCACTGACGCTGCATTCCCTAGAAGCTCATTCACCAGTGTTTTTCAGCCGGGACGGTCGCCTCTTGGCACCATCCAGGTTGAAAACTATATCCCTCAGACATGGATTACAGCATGGGGCAGAATGACAGACAGGTATGGTATATTGTTGTTTTATTTTACTTTTATTACAGGAGATCGAGGGTTTCACTGGAATTAGGTGTAATCAGTAGCGTAGCTACCAGGGGGGCAGGGGGTGCGGCCGCCCCGGGCCCACAGCTCACAGGGGCCCACCTGGAGCTACACTTAATTAGCTTGGTGATAGAGCAGGGAGATATGATCTCCCTGCTCTACCTCAGGCAGGGGCTTGACCGCGTATGCCGAGTGCGGTCCTTTCCTACATATATAACCTAACCGCAACACCTGCCCACCGACCCAACCCTAACCCCTGAATAAAAACAAGACTAATTATTCTTTTTGGATATTTTGGCCACAGCGGCCAACTTTTATTAACAAAAAATAACATAAACATAAATACAACAGTATAAACTTTTGAGGGGAGGGTTCTTGGAGCTAAAAGATCTGGCAAACCCCCAAAAGAAGATCGACCACCATATTACCCTCAGCCGTGAAAACCAGCTCGAGGGCACCGTACATCCCGTTCCGGGAAGAGAAAAACCACCAACAGCTCCCAGGGTAAAAACCCCGTCCAGAGCCCATACCAAAATGCCAGATCCAACCCCACCACATTTTTAAATTGCCAATAATTATGCTCCAATTCCTTCCCCCAACCAATCAGTGTCAACTCCAAGAACCAACACACGACCAGCCCTGACCACCTCAGGCTCGTGAGTGCCCCAACGCCACCAACGCCCGCTCAACTCCTTCTTGCAATGACAAAGTCCACAAATCAATCCCAATCGCGTTTAAATGAACTCCGTCCTCCATCCAGTAGTTACCAAGCCCTGACTCCAATTCAAAATGTCTAACGCTAATCCCCCCATTTCTGGAAACAAAACCCGCAACAGCCCTATTCAACTTGACTCTAGCCTTATTAATACCTTTTAAAGATCTAGCCCCCCTCCACCGTTTTCTAGGCACAATATTTGACCACACAATCAACACCCCAGGGAATGATACTTGCAACCTCAACAAATCAAACCGTATGTCCCTAATCAACTCCCTGACAGGCCGGACACCCAAGTCATTCCCCCCCCAAATGCACAATTAAAATGTCAGGTTGTCTGTCTAAACGAACCGCCTTGGAAAATTCAGGAAGGGCCCTGCTCCACACCATCCCCCTATATCCCAACCACCGAATGACAACCTGACGCCTACTAAACCCCAGTTGCCTACCGTCCGGCCTGACCTCGGCCCGCAGCGCCCCCCAGTGAACGAACGAATGTCCGAAGATCCAGGCTAAGTAAGGGGACACACCTGCAACAAGATGCATGAAGAAAAAACACTGGGGTCAAATACAAAATCATAACCACACTACTAAATTAATGACGGACGTAACTTAGGTAACGATTCGAAGTCCACCTGCCAATTCTACAAATGTCCTCCGCGCCCAGACCCAAACTATCAGCTTCTGATGCCGCCCCGATACGAAATGAATGCGACCCAAACAACTGCGGAGAAAGGCCCAACTCCCGCAAGCCCCTTCTTAACACCGCAATGAACTGAAAGCGTGACAAAAAGGACCCCTCTGCGTGACACAACAAAGGGCCGGATCTGCCTGACCATAACTGCCAGTATGCTTCCAGACAACCACCAGGGCACATCAGAGACCCGCTAACCCTCCCCAGCACCACACGTTTTCCTCTCCCAATTTGATCAGTCTTTGAACGCCGATTCCAAAAAACGATACCCCCCGTCCAAAATTCCACATCCTCCGCCAACAAACCCCCAGCTCTAACTTTGGACGCAGACACCAGTTCCCCAACGCGCATGGCCCCAAAAAATGCTAATGAAAAAGCAAGGCGGAACAACGCCAACTCAAAACTCGAACCACAAATAATCTCCAAGACTCCACCCAACCGTTCTAAAAGGCTAAACGAAATGGGGCGGCGACGGTCAATCGTCTGATTACCTCTCCTAAAACCCCTAAGTGCCTGTCTGGCCAAAAAATGTTTTGTCGCGTCCACCAACCCCTGCAACTTAAAAGCAAAAGCTACTCCAGCAACAAATTTATTAACCTTCGAAACCGACCAACCTTCTTCAGTCGCCTTCCCGATCAAGAATAACACTGCCAACATCCTATCTTCTTCAGACACCAACTGGCCCCACACCGACACCCAACTTTGCCATACCCGCCAAGATGCTTCATATGATGCCCATGTTTGGCTCGTAACAGACTCCTGAATCAACCGGCCCGCTCGTCCATAATCACGCTCCAAAGATGCAAAGGGCATTCCTCTCCCGAGATCTCCGCGTCCGGCGCCAATTCCCGAAAACGGTCCCACTGGAAACGAGACAATGCATCTGCTATTGAGTTCTGCACACCTGGCACATGCACCGCCGAAATACAAGCGTTCAGTTCCAAGCAACGAAAAACCAACTCCCTCACCAACTTAATCACCGGGGGAGATGAGGCCGACAAACTGTTCATTACTGACACAACGCTCATGTTATCGCAATGAAAACGAATCCTTCTGTTAGCAAACATTTCCCCCCAAATGGAAACCGCTACCACGATAGGGAACAATTCCAACAAGACCAGGTTTTTTGTAAGGCCAAACTCTCTCCACTGGCTTGGCCACCGTCCGGCACACCAACGACCACCGCAATAGGCCCCGTAACCAGCCGAACCGGCTGCATCCGTGAATATCTCGCAATCAAAGTTTGTCAAAACCTCCTGCTGAATCAACGACCGCCCGTTGTAATTGCACAGGAAACGTTGCCACACTAGCAAGTCATCTTTGTGTTCTTTGCTCAGGCGAATAAAATGGTGCGGCTCCTTCACGCCTGCCGTCGCGACCGACAACCTGCGACAAAATATCCTGCCCATGGGTATGATCCGACATGCAAAATTCAATCTACCCAAAAGAGACTGCAACTCTTTCAAAGTCAGCTTCCGCTTCCTTCTAGCTCTTTCAACCTCCTGCTGCAGCAGGGCCAACTTGTCCTCCGGCAACCGACACTCCATTTTTTCAGAGTCAATTAAAATTCCCAAAAAACTCAACGCCGTGCTGGGACCTTCTGTCTTATCCGCCGCTAATGGAACTCCAAAAAGCTCTGCGACCCAAAACATAGCCGTTAACGTATTACGGCAAACTGCGGAATCAGGCGGCCCGATAAACAAAAAATCATCCAAATAATGGATAACCGACTGAACTCCCGAAACGTCCCTCACCACCCACTCCAGGAAAGTACTAAACGTCTCAAACAACGAACAAGAAATGGCGCAGCCCATTGGCAAACATCTATCCAAATAGTAACCACCATTCCAAAAACAACCTAACAGCGGAACGCTGTCCGGATGCACCGGAAGCAAACGGAAGGCCGATTCAATATCCGTTTTTGCCAACAACGCCCCCGGGCCATGCCTCCTCACCCACTGCACCGCTGCATCGAATGATGTATACTCAACCGAGCACAGCTCTTGGGCGATGCCGTCATTTACCGACCGACCCTTTGGATACGATAAATGTTGAATCAACCGAAATTTATTCGGCTCTTTTTTAGGCACCACCCCCAAAGGAGAAACCACCATACCTTCCGTCGGCGGATTCAAAAACGGCCCCGACATCCTTCCCAACTCTACTTCTTTCTTGAGTTTAACATCAACCACCTCGGCATGCAACATTGCCGACCGCAAATTCTTAACCGAAAAAGGAACCTCGTGACTCGGGGGAGGAATCCTAAAACCATCCGCAAAACCATTAAGAATAATACCTGCCTTCACCTGATCGGGGTACCTATTTAGAAAGGGGGCCATCTCGTGAAGCCTCACCGGGCTCTCCCCCTTGACCGGCACCCAAAGCTGGTTTTCCTTTTCCTTTCCTGAAACACATTGAAGCCCCGTGTGAACTTCCATTACAGTGGGAACACACATGCTTAAATTTACAGGTGCTACCGTATTTACAGTAAAGTATATCGTGGCACTACTGTGTCGGTGCTCAAGAGAGGTTTCCCACACCAGTATATATAGTAGATAAATAACTTGGCACTCAACTTAGTGGGTAGTGATAATAAACAAAAATATTTTTTATTACTTGAATTGCAGCCCAGCATAAACGTTTCGGTTTTTACATTTAAACCTTCTTCAGTAAACTGCATAAAAGTATAACAGAACATGACAATTACAATGTCGAAAACAACAAAAGTAAAATAAAATGATATAATAAGGTGAATCTCAAATGCATAAATGTGATGGATGGGAAGGAAGGAAAGAGAGGTAGGGACAAGGTAACATTTTTTACATACCCGACTGCTGGCGTAATGGTGAATGTGGGGCACTGATGTATGTAGAGAGGGTCCTATGATGTAGTAATTTGTTGGACCTCAATAGTATAGGCAAGTATCCTATGATAGCAGAAAGGTGTATAAAGGAATGTGCCATGTAGTTCACCAGAACACAACAGACATAACTATACTAACCAGTTAAATGAGATACGTATGTATATATTCGTCCAGAATTGGCTGGTAGAGTAACTAGCTGAAAGTAGATAAAATCCTAAGTATAAGGTAGTAGGAGAGAGAATATCAGACAAAATAAAAGAAAAGAAAAATAAAAGAAAAAGATTCTCACCTAGTACGACTAACTGGTGCTGGAATAATGCCAAAACTCAAGATAAAGAGTGGTATCCAGATAGATAGCTATAAAAGGAATAATGAAAACGCTAAGCCATAGCCAAAAGAATAAACAACTATAAGAGATGCAATTATTCTAACCTTGGAATAATGTATTCTGGCCGAAGTGGAAATATATTGCACCGGAGGAACGGATAATAATCTAGACATAGAGATATAGTATGAATAAAATAATCTAGGTGACTACTGAACTCGAAGGTGGACTAGAGAGAACAAGTTAGGCTCACCTAATGCACAGAATTTAATGGAGACGAATCCATAGTGGAGGTGTAAGGCAGGTATACTCCTAAGCAATGGCAAGAGGTATAGGGGTAATTAATGCCGACTCTGGTACCATTAGAACAGACAGAATAGGAGACTACTGTGAGGCTTACCGGTGTATAGTGGGCAGGAGGTGTGCATCAACGCGGTGTCCGCCGCTAGTTGAATACACTAGGCTTATAGTGACCGGTATTAGTAGCGGAGGGGCGGGACAGTCAGAGCTGTCAGAACCGGAAGTGCGTCATCCCATAAGGAGATACGCGCAGATTAAGTGTGGAGGAGCCGAGAGTCATGGGTAATGTAGTCCGGGGAACGGCCGGAACCGGAAGTGCGTAATCAGGAGTGACGCGAACTACCTGTGTGCGGAGATATGCATATAAAGAGTATGCAGAAGCCGGTAGTTGTGGGTAATGTAGTCCGGGAGGCGGCCGAGACCGGAAGTATGTCATCAGAAGAGACGCGTACTTCCTATAGTACGATGTATGTGTTCCCTAGAGAAAAGAGCAATCACCTGATTGCTAATATGTAAACAGTGTGCATAGGGCATATGTGGGCGGATATACAGGAGGATATACAATAGAGAAATAGAAAATAGATCTAAATACATGACAAATATATGCAGTCGGGTAAGGAACAAGGGATGGGAAAAATCCAGGGAGGGGTAGGGAGCAGGCAGTGACTTGCATGATGAGTGTCAATAAAGGCGACTCTGTAGACAAAGACAGGTATATTAGTATATAGCATATAATACATATGACTTAATATATGATATCATACAACAATAACCACAGTGTCCAGGTGATCTTATATAAAAGCTAAGGGGTCATAATCTCTATTTAGACCTTTTGGAGCCAGGGTTTGCAACTCATGAATCCAGTATGCCTCTTTCTTTTTTAGGAGGTGGATTCTGTTGCCACCCCGTCTGGGTACCGGAATGTGTTCCAACACTTGGAACCTCAGTTGTGATACACTGTGGCCCTTGGAGACAAAATGGGCTGGTAGTGGCAATAACAAATTCTGGCAACGGATGGTTGATTTGTGTTTAGAAATGCGTGATCTAATAGGCTGAGTTGTCTCTCCAATGTATAGGAGACCACACGGACATTTGATAGCATAAACCACAAATGATGAGTCACAGGTAAAATAACTTTTGATCTTATATCTCTTACCAGAGTGGGGATGATGAAAGGAATCCCCTTTAATTATGCTGTTGCATTGGTTGCAATGTAGGCATGGAAAGGTGCCATATTTCGGTTGATTAAGAAAGCGTTGTGTCTTATCCCTATTGGTCCCCAAGTCAGCTCTGACTAGGGAGTCACGGATGTTAGAGGGGCGCTTATAACATGGCAGAAAATGTTCCTGAAATTCTGGAATGTGGGGATGGGCTGTACGTAATATGTTCCAGTATCGTCTAATATTGTGATGTAAAATGTGTACATACGGGTGGTATGTATGTACAAAGGGGACTCTTTTTTTATTAGGAGGACGTGCTGTAGTTGAGGGATTGATGGCCTCGGTTAAAAGATCAGGGGGATAGCCCCTTTCTCTAAATTTGGAGTACATTTCATCTGTCCTGGTTTTGAGGAGGTCAGGTTCAGTGACTATCCTCTGTACCCGTTTGAATTGGGTACAAGGGATAGATCTTTTTGTGGCGGTAGGGTGTAGACTTTGATAGTGCAACAAGCTATTTCTGTCAGTTGGCTTGGTATAGAGGTCAGTCTTAAGGGTACCCAGATCATCCCTGAAAATCAAGGTGTCTAAGAAGCTGACTTTTTCTATACTGCTCGTCATAGTGAAAGTAAGACCTGGCCAAGACGTGTTGAGAGTGTGGAAAAACAAATCCAAGGTCTGTGACGTGCCAGTCCATAGACAAAAGACGTCGTCTATGTATCGTCTCCAAAAGGGGCAGTGGGCTTGGAACAGAGGGTCAGGGTATACGATTTCCTCTTCGAATAGGGCCATGTAGCTGTTTGCATAGGGCGGAGCCACATTCGACCCCATGGCGGTACCTTTGGTTTGTAGAAAGAATTGGTCCTCAAACATAAAAAAAATTTTTGTGAGAACTATAGTCAGTAGGTCAATGCAGAGGTTTATGACGTCAGGGTTAAGTGACGAGTTTGTAAGTAGATGTCTCACGCTAAGAATTCCTTGTGTGTGGGGGATGGACGTATATAGGTCTTTAACGTCAAGGGAGACTAGTAAGAGGTCAGTTGGAAGAGAGTCTAGGTTCCGTAGTTGGCGTAAGAAGTCACCTGTGTCAAGGAGAAATGAGGGTAGCGTACGTATGAGTGGGGTCAGATTTTTTTCTAAAAAGATAGCAAGTGGGGAGAGTATGGACTCTGTCGAAGCCACTATCGGGCGGCCCGGTGGATGCTCAAGATTTTTATGTATCTTGGGCAGTATGTAGAACACCGGAATGATAGGAAAATCCTTGGTCAAATAGTCCCGTGTTTTGTGGTCAATGACACCCTTTTCTATATAGGGGCCAAGGGTATCCCTGATGAGGTCTCTAATCATGGTAGTGGGATCAGTTGGTAGTAATCGATAGACCGTGTCATCATGTAGTTGTCGGTAGATCTCTTTAGTGTAATCTAGTCTATTCATAACGACTATAGCCCCGCCTTTATCGGCTGGCTTAATGATGATATTTCTGTCATTACGTAATGACTGTAAGGCCTGGAAGTCGGGGGCACTGAGGTTAGGGGAAGTGTGTAATTTACGTGCCTCAATGTCCTGACGAAGTTTGGAGAAGGACTGCTCAATGAAGTCAATAAAGGTTTCAACAGCGTGGGAGGCCTTGGGGGGTCTATATGTACTCTTGTTGCGTAGCCCCAGGACATTGAGGCACGAATATATACATACGTATCTCATTTAACTGGTTAGTATAGTTATGTCTGTTGTGTTCTGGTGAACTACATGGCACATTCCTTTATACACCTTTCTGCTATCATAGGATACTTGCCTATACTATTGAGGTCCAACAAATTACTACATCATAGGACCCTCTCTACATACATCAGTGCCCCACATTCACCATTACGCCAGCAGTCGGGTATGTAAAAAATGTTACCTTGTCCCTACCTCTCTTTCCTTCCTTCCCATCCATCACATTTATGCATTTGAGATTCACCTTATTATATCATTTTATTTTACTTTTGTTGTTTTCGACATTGTAATTGTCATGTTCTGTTATACTTTTATGCAGTTTACTGAAGAAGGTTTAAATGTAAAAACCGAAACGTTTATGCTGGGCTGCAATTCAAGTAATAAAAAATATTTTTGTTTATTATCACTACCCACTAAGTTGAGTGCCAAGTTATTTATCTACTACCGTATTTACACTGACCGTCATTAAACTGCCAGCAGGTTCCAGACTTCTCCTTCGCTCCCTGTGCACCTACTGCTTCCGTGTCCCGCCTGCTGGCTGCCCCCGCCCCCGGACCCATGAAAGGACTGCCCGTGTCTAGCTGGGGCCATAGCCTTCAGCCAAAGACCTATATCCTTCTGGTCCCACCTAATTTCCGGCCTTACCGCCTTTCGCTGCCTGAACTGCTCATCATACCGCAGCCACGTCTGACCGCCATAAGTACGATGCGCCTCCCCAATTGAATCTAAATAGCAAAATAAACCCGAGCAATTCTCGGGCGCCTTCTCCCCCACTACACTTGCCAATATCGCAAATGCCTACAACCAATTCACAAATGTCTGCGGAATTAGCCGCCACCTCCGCTTTTCTTCCTCCTCCTTTTTGCTATCGTCTTTTTTCCCTTTATCCAAGTTAAACTTCTCCAACGGGAGCAGGGAAAAAATTTCCACGTACTCGTCTCTCCAAATCTTTTCCTTCACCTCCTTTTTTAAATGCGCTCCCAACGGCCCTTCAAAGCACACATAAACTTCCCCTTTCGCTCTGTCATCTAATTTGACCGTGTTGCCTTTTTCCTTCTCTGAACCGAAACCGATACGCCCGACGATGCAACCTCCAATACCCGACCAGGGCTTACCAATCCACTCCCCGGTGGGGGTTCCACCCCCCGCCCTGACAACCACGCCTCCACCGGCGATGCGGCAACCCCAGTTGCCGACCCTCCCTCCAATCTACGCAAAATTTGCGACATACCCTGCAATAAATCCTGCATACCTGGCACCTCTGCCACAATCGGCCCACTCCTCTGCCGTTCCTCACACACCACCACCCGACCCCTCCTAGCTTCCTGCAACTCGGCCCCTGCGGGCGACAAACCAGACATAGACTCATACTCACAACGCTGCACGGGTGCTGTGTCCCCGCCAGCCGGACCTCCGGATCCCTGTCGCTCCGACCTCCCTTGATGATCACCGCTGGACTCCGACACCTCCTCTCCGCGTCGATGCCCTAGGCCCACGCCCCTGGCCTCCTCGTCACCAGGGGGGACCCGAGCATGTTGAGACTGCTGTGCCGCTAACCCTCTCTGCCCCAGGCCCGCGCCCCTGGCCTCCTCGTCACCAGGGGGGACCCGAGCGTGTTGTAGCTGCTGTACCGATCCACTCCTCCGTCTGCGGTCAGTATCCCCCGCCACCTCACCGTCCGATGGGTAACGGGTAAACGCTGCTCTGTGTTCCGGAGACCTCCTGGGCGACCGATCCCCGCGTTCCGACCCGGGCGAGCCTGCCCGGTCGTGTAACAATCTTCTCTCCCGATCAGGCATCTCGACACTGCTGCCCGCATCCCTCCCTCCGCTGCGTCGTTCCGTACAGGCGGGACGTAGAAGATCTCCTGACCGCTGACCGTCCGCCACCTGTGTACTCCTTGTGGTCATCCCAGCAGGCACCCTGGGAGGTGATGGGCTGTGGGTGCCTGCCGCAAGTAAAGGGGCCGGATTCCTGGCTGTTGCTGCCGCTGCTCGTCCTGGCCGTGCTGCTCCTCTTGCTGCTCCTCCTGGCTGTGTCCCTCTGCCTGGCTGGGCTGCTCTTCTTGGCAGCGTTGCTCTCCCTCTCCCTGCCGCTGCGCGCCCCCTGGGCGCTGTGGATCTGATGGAGGCAGGAGAAGCAGGGGCAGGGGAAGCGGCGGCCGCTCTGCCCCTGGACACCGGTACACCGGAAGGAGCTGGTGGAGCGGCGGCCGCACGCCTGCTGTGAGCTGGGGACCTGCCAGGAGCGGGGGAAGCTGCGGCTGCGCTCTGCCTGGATCGCGCAGGCCGCACTTCCGGTCCGGCGCTCCCGGCAGCAGCGGCGGTGTCCTGGGTCTGACGCCCGGCGCGTGCAGGCCGGGTGCTTGGATTCCTGCCGGGGCGGGGGCGGCCGGGGGAGGCAGCGCCGCTGGGCTCACCGCCCGCAGGGTCCCGGAAGGGGCTCCGGAGCCTGCGCCTGCCACGCGCCGGGAGATCCGGAGATAGTCTCTCTGGGGGCCTGGTCCTCCTGCCCCGTGAGCTCTGCCCGGATCCTCCTGCAGCACCAATGATAGAGGCCAGCTGGGCCTCGAGCCAGCCCCCTCTTCTGGATCTGGCCATCTCTCGGAGCTGAGACAGCATGGACTTTGCCGACGCCATCCTGCGCGTCTTCCTCGTCCTGGAATAAGGTAGTGAATGGCGGTTTTCCCGCACTTTCCTTCCTACCTCCCCCTTTCCTAACTCCTCCCCCCCTTGCCATCCTCCTATCCCTAGCCACAGCATTATTCAAAAGACCGCCCGGCTCAAAGCAGTCATGGGGGGCCTTCACCCAGCTACGCTTAGTTCCAGCCCCCATCTGGAGACAGGCAGTGAAGCTTTGCCCCCTCCCCCCAGTGCTGACACTGTACTGGTATCCAGCAGACATGCCCACATTGCACGCTCAGTGAAGTGAACGTGTCTGTGGCAGAGAAGTCAGGACCATGACGCTGGGTCTTCCCTCCAGAGAGGAGCAGGACAGGGGACACAGTGCTGTAAGTAACAGCTCTCTAATCTAATGGTTCCTCAGACAAGACTGGTCAGTAATGTGCACTGATAGACGTGACCCCGGCTGCAGGACCCCACAGATGAGGATACACGTCTCCTTTTTATATATAGGAAAGAAACATATCCTCATCTGTGGGGTCCTGCAGTCGGGGTCACGTCTATCAGTGCACATCACTGACCAGTCTTGTCAGTATATATACCCTGGATTTACTGATATGAGATCATACAGACACTGGACTGATAGATCCTGACCCTGGCTATAGGATATATATATATATATATATATATATATATATATATATATATATATTGCAGTCCTATATCCGGGGTCAGGATCTATCAGTCCAGTGTCTGTATGATCTCATATCAGTAAATCCAAGGTTGTAAACACAAAACCACATTATAAAACCTTTTATTGAAATAAAAGTTTCAGTGAGTTTATACAGTGTGATAAATAGCCAGACAGAAGAAAAAAGCATCATAAGTAAGTGTGTATAGAAAATCACATATGGGTGCGGGCCCCTGAACATATACTCAGTCTAGACAACAAGACCCCAAAGGGGGAGAAGGGAAAAAGAGGGGAGTAGACGAGCCAGGGGGTGTACTTTCTTCTTTAGAAGTAATATTCTACCTCCCCCTCTTTCTTCTGGTTGGCTCCTTTCCTTTTCCCTCTTTGGGATCTTGTCCAGACAACAGTATTTTTTTAGGGTTAGGCTACTTTCACACTTGCGTTATCAGGCGTACATCGCAATGCGTCGTTTTGGAGAAAAAACACATCCTGCAAAGTTGCCCGCAGGATGCGTTTTTTCTCTATTGACTTGCATTGCGACGTATGGCCACACATCACATCCGTCGTGCAACGGATGCGTAGTGTTTTTGGCGGACGCGACGCACAAAAAAAGTTCAATGTAACTTTTTTTGTGCGTCGTGACCGCCATTTTCGACCGCGCATGCATGGCCGAAACTCTGCCCCCTCCTTCCCGCTAATCGCAATGGGCAGCGGATGCGTTGTAAAACTGCATCCGCTGCCCACGTTGTGCTACATTTAACACACTGTCCAGCGGTACATCGGGCTGACGCATGGCGATGGCCCCGTACCGATGCAAGTGTGAAAATAGCCTTACCTGGATAAATGCTGGAAGCTATACCAATACACTGGCCTCTATACGCACCCACTGGCTGTTTCTATTTAGCTCTTTGTTAAGTATATCAGGCCTGTAAAAGTAGCAGCCCACAGACAGAGACAGACAGTGACCAGATTCTAAAGAGTGGGAGCTATTGCAAGTTCCATCATACAGCATGGGAGCTACTGCGGGGGTCATTATACAGTGTGAGAGATAATGCAAGGGCCGTTATACAGTTTGGAAGCTGCTGTCGGGCCATCATACAGTGTAGGGGCGTATATACAGTGTTGGGACCACTGTGGGGGCTGTAAAGGGTTTGGGGCTACTGTGAAGGCACATAGACATTTTAGTTTGTAAGAGCACAATGGTGGCATTACTATGTGAAGCAGTATGAGGAACAATGCTTTTGTACCACACAGCAGGTGCAGTAATAGGGACCTATATGGAGCAGCCGCTCAGTATTGGGGCATCAGGTGCAGTAATAGGGACACATACGGCAGAGGCTCAGTATTGGGGCATCAGGTGCAGTAATAGGGACACATACGGCAGCAGCGGCTCAGTATTGGGATATCAGGTGCAGTAATAGGGACACATACGGCAGAGGCTCAGTATTGGGGTATCAGGTGGAGTAATAAGGACACATATGGCAGCAGAGGCTCAGTATTGGGGTATCAGGTGCAGTAATAGGGTCACATACAGCAGCAGTGGCTCAGTATTGGGGCATCAGGTGCAGTAACAGGGACACACACGGCAGAGGCTCAGTATTGGGGTATCAGGTGCAGTAATAGGGACACATACGGCAGCAGTGGCTCAGTATTGGGGCATCAGGTGCAGTAATAGGGACACATACGGCAGCAGCGGCTCAGTATTGGGGTATCAGGTGCAGTAATAGGGACACATGGCAGCAGCGGCTCAGTATTGGGGCATCAGGTGCAGTAATAGGGACACATACGGCAGCAGAGGCTCAGTATTGGGGCATCAGGTGAAGTAATAGGGACACATACGGCAGCAGTGGCTCGGTATTGGGGTATCAGGTGCAGTAATAGGGACACATATGGCAGCAGCGGCTCAGTATTGGGGTATCAGGTGCAGTAATAGGGACACATACGGCAGCAGTGGCTCAGTATTGGGGTATCAGGTGCAGTAATAGGGACACATACGGCAGCAGCGGCTCAGTATTGGGGTATCAGGTGCAGTAATAGGGACACATACGGCAGCAGCGGCTCAGTATTGGGGTATCAGGTGCAGTAATAGGGACACATACGGCAGCAGCGGCTCAGTATTGGGGTATCAGGTGCAGTAATAGGGACACATACGGCAGCAGCGGCTCAGTATTGGGGTATCAGGTGCAGTAATAGGGACACATACGGCAGCAGCGGCTCAGTATTGGGGTATCAGGTGCAGTAATAGGGACACATACGGCAGCAGTGGCTCAGTATTGGGGCATCAGGGGCAGTAATAGGGACACATACGGCAGCAGCGGCTCAGTAGATGGTGATGGGGCTGGAATATGAGAAGTGAAATGTGTCTTTGTTGTATTCTCTGTAGCCGAGTAGTTGCTGGAAGAAGTTGTCATGTCGGTCTGGGTCAGTTGGAAAAGACGGGAAAAGTGACGACTCCATTAGAAAGAACGTCAGTGGTAAGTCACCATCTGTAACTGTGCTGTGATCTATGTTCCGTAGGACTGGTAGTGATGGTCTTTGTGGAGTTTTTTTTAGTTACAGGGGGATCATCGGCTGAGGTTCTTATACACGCAATTACAGTGCCACACCGTAGTTGTAATCAGGGGTTAGGGGCCCACTCAGATATCTCGCCCCCCCTGAGCTGAACCCCTAGCTACGCCTCTGGGTGTAATGATAAAAATGTTAAACTGTGTTTTGTTTTTATTTCAAATAAAATACTTAATTCTTGCTGTTTCTTTATTTACCATATAACTATAGAATTAGTAATGGATAGGTGTCTTATAGACGCTTCTCCATTACTAAACCGTGGGCTTGATGTCACCGGTGACATCAACCCCACAACTATTACCCCACTTGCCACCGCTACAGAGCAAGTGGGAAGATCCGGGCAAAGTGCTAGAATAATAGATGTGCCTTTTCTGGGCAGCTGCGGCTGCTAATTTTTAGGTTGTCAACATGCATGGCCCCTTACCAGCCTAAGAATACCAGCCCCCCAGCTGTGAGCTTTAGCAAGGCTGGTTGTCAAAAATGAGGGGGACTGTCATGATTCCAATGGCAGGGAATCACAAAAGGACAAGCACCAACGAGCTCTAGGGTGATGGAACCTGAGCTGACCACGACCCTAAACCTGAACACACAAATAACAATAGCCGGGGAACGTGCCTACGTTGATCCTAGACGTCTCGCACCAGCCGAAGATCTAACTTCCCCTATTAGAAGAAACACAGACCTCTCTTGCCTCCAGAGAAATACCCCACAGAAATAGCAGCCCCCCACATATAATGACGGTGAAATGAGAGGAAGGCACATACACAGTATGAAAACAGATTCAGCAAAATGAGGCCCGCTAAAACTAGATAGCAGAGGATACAAAAGTAAACTGCGCGGTCAGCAAAAAAACCTTCAAAAAACCATCCTGCAATTACTTGAACTCATGTTCCAACTCATGGAACATGAGGAGCAATTACAGCCCACTAGAGCAACCAGCAGCAAAGAAACAATTATATGCAAGCTGGACAAGACAAAAATAAAGCAAAACGTGGAACAAGAAAATAAAAAACTTAGCTTGTCCTGAAGATTACTGAAGCCAGAAGCTGAGGTAACAAACACTCTGATAACCTTGATAGCCGGCGGGGAAATGACAAGAAAGCCCGGTTAAATAGGAAACTCCCAAATCCTAATAGAACAGGTGGACACCAGAGACAGCAGAACACAAATCACCCAGTACCATCAGTAACCACCAGAGGGAGCCCAAAAACAGAACTCACAACAGTACCCCCCCTTGAGGAGGGGTCACCGAACCCTCACGAGAACCACCAGGGCGACCAGGATGAGCCCTATGAAAAGCGCGGACCAAATCATCAGCATGAACATCAGAGGCAACCACCCAAGAATTATCCTCCTGACCATAACCCTTCCACTTGACCAAATATTGGAGTTTCCGTCTGGAAACACGAGAATCCAAGATCTTCTCTACAACATACTCCAATTCTCCCTCCACCAGCACCGGAGCAGGAGGCTCAAGCGAAGGAACAACAGGTACCTCATACCTCCGCAACAACGACCGATGGAACACATTATGAATAGCAAACGATGCCGGGAGATCCAAACGAAACGACACAGGGTTAAGAATTTCCAAGATCCTATAAGGACCGATGAACCGAGGCTTGAACTTAGGAGAAGAGACCTTCATAGGAACAAAACGAGAAGACAACCACAAAATTGAAACGAGAGAAAAACAGTGACCAACGAGCCTGTCTAGGATTCAGACGCCTGGCAGACTCAAGGTAAATCAGATTTTTGTGATCAGTCAAGACCACCACACGATGTCTAGCACCCTCCAGCCAATGACGCCACTCTTCAAATGCCCACTTCATGGCCAAAAGTTCCCGATTACCCACATCATAATTCCGCTCAGCGGGCGAAAATTTTCTAGAAAAGAACGCACATGGCTTCATCACCGAGCAATCGGAGCTTCTCTGTGACAAAACCGCCCCCGCTCCAATCTCGGAAGCATCAACCTCAACTTGGAAAGGAAGCGAAACATCAGGCTGACGCAACACAGGAGCAGAAGAAAACCGGCGTTTAAGTTCCTGAAAGGCCTCCACAGCCGCAGGAGACCAATCAGCAACATCAGCACCCTTCTTAGTCAAATCCGTCAAAGGCTTAACAACACTAGAAAAATTAGTTATAAAACGACGATAGAAATTAGCAAAGCCCAAGAACTTCTGCAGACTCTTAAGAGATGCAGGCTGCGTCCAGTCACAAATAGCCCGAACCTTGACGGGATCCATCTCAATAGTAGAAGGGGAAAAAATATACCCCAAGAAAGAAATCTTCTGGACTCCAAAGAGACACTTTGAGCCCTTTACAAACAAGGAATTAGCCCGCAGGACCTGAAACACCTTCCTGACCTGCTGAACATGAGACTCCCAGTCATCAGAAAAAAACAAAATATCATCCAAATACACAATCATAAATTTATCCAGATATTCACGGAAAATATCGTGCATAAAGGACTGGAAGACTGAAGGAGCATTAGAAAGTCCGAAAGGCATTACCAAATACTCAAAATGGCCCTCAGGCGTATTAAATGCGGTTTTCCACTCATCACCTTGCTTTATTCGTATAAGATTATACGCACCCCGAAGATCAATCTTAGTGAACCATTTAGCCCCCTTAATGCGAGCAAACAAATCAGTCAACAAAGGCAAAGGATACTGATATTTTACGGTAATCTTATTCAAAAGACGATAATCTATACAAGGCCTCAAGGACCCATCTTTTTTGGCCACAAAAAAAAAACCTGCTCCCAAAGGGGACGAAGATGGACGGATATGTCCCTTTTCCAAGGACTCCTTAACATAATCCCGCATAGCAGTATGCTCTGGCACTGACAGATTGAACAAACGACCTTTAGGAAATTTACTACCAGGAATTAAATCTATAGCACAATCGCAATCCCTGTGAGGAGGAAGCGAATTGAGCTTAGGCTCCTCAAAAACATCCCGATAATCAGACAAAAATACCAGAACCTCAGAAGGAGTAGATGAAGCGATAGAAATCGGAGGTGCATCATCATGAACCCCATGACATCCCCAGCTTAACACAGACATTGTTTTCCAGTCAAGGACTGGATTATGAGTTTGTAACCATGGCAGACCAAGTACTAGAACATCATGTAAATTATACAATACCAGGAAGCGAATCACCTCCTGATGAATGGGAGTCATACGCATGGTCACTTGTGTCCAGTACTGAGGTTTATTCATAGCTAAAGGTGTAGAGTCAATTCCCTTCAAAGGAATAGGGACTTCCAGAGGCTCAAGACTAAACCCACATCGCTTGGCAAATGACCAATCCATAAGACTCAGGGCAGCGCCTGAATCTACATAGGCATCGACGGAAATGGATGATAATGAGCAAATCAGAGTCACAGACAGAATGAACTTAGACTGTAACGTACTAATGGCAACAGACTTATCAACCTTTTTTGTGCATGCTGATATAACATGAGCTGAATCACCACAATAAAAGCACAACCCATTTTTCCGCCTATAGTTTTGCCGTTCACTTCTAGACTGAACTCTATCACATTGCATTGTCTCAAGTGCCTGTTCAGAAGACACCGCCAAATGGTGCACAGGTTTGCGCTCCCGTAAACGCCGATCAATCTGAATAGCCATAGTCATAGACTCATTCAGACCCGTAGGCGCAGGGAACCCCACCATAACATCTTTAATGGCCTCAGAAAGGCCATCTCTGAACTTTGCAGCCAGGGCACACTCATTCCACTGAGTAAGCACTGACCATTTCCGAAATTTTTGACAATATATTTCTGCTTCATCTTGCCCCTGAGAGAGAGCTAATAAAGCTTTTTCAGCCTGAATCTCCTGGTTAGGTTCCTCATAGAGCAAACCCAATGCCAGAAAAAACGCATCCACATTAAGCAACGCAGGATCTCCTGGTGCCAATGCAAATGCCCAATTTTGAGGGTCACCCCGCAGGAAAGATATAATAATCTTAACCTGCTGAGCAGGGTCTCCAGAAGAGCGAGATTTCAAAGAGAGGAACAGCTTGCAATTGTTCCTAAAATTCAGAAAACTAGATCTATCTCCAGCAAAGAACTCTGGAATAGGAATTCTAGGTTCAGACATAGGAGCATGTACAACAAAATCTTGTATATTTTGAACCTTAGCAGCAAGATTTTTCAAACTGGAAGCTAAACTCTGGACGTCCATGATAAACAGCTAAGGTCAGAGCCATTCAAGGATTAAGAGGAGGAAAAAAAAAAAAAATCAGCCAGGCTGCAATTAAGGCTAGGCAGCAACCTCAGAGGAGAGAGAAAAAAAAAAAAAACTTCCTCATACTACTTTTCCTCCTACTTCAGCCCAAACATTTTGGCCGGCTATACTGTCATGATTCCAATGGCAGGGAATCACAAAAGGACAAGCACCAACGAGCTCTAGGGTGATGGAACCTGAGCTGACCGCAACCCTAAACCTGAACACACAAATAACAATTGCCGGGGAACGTGCCTACGTTGATCCTAGACGTCTCGCACCAGCCGAAGATCTAACTTCCCCTATTAGAAGAAACACAGACCTCTCTTGCCTCCAGAGAAATACCCCACAGAAATAGCAGCCCCCCACATATAATGACGGTGAAATGAGAGGAAGGCACATACACAGTATGAAAACAGATTCAGCAAAATGAGGCCCGCTAAAACTAGATAGCAGAGGATACAAAAGTAAACTGCGCGGTCAGCAAAAAACCCTTCAAAAAACCATCCTGCAATTACTTGAACTCATGTTCCAACTCATGGAACATGAGGAGCAATTACAGCCCACTAGAGCAACCAGCAGCAAAGAAACAATTATATGCAAGCTGGACAAGACAAAAATAAAGCAAAACGTGGAACAAGAAAATAAAAAACTTAGCTTGTCCTGAAGATTACTGAAGCCAGAAGCTGAGGTAACAAACACTCTGATAACCTTGATAGCCGGCGGGGAAATGACAAGAAAGCCCGGTTAAATAGGAAACTCCCAAATCCTAATAGAACAGGTGGACACCAGAGACAGCAGAACACAAATCACCCAGTACCATCAGTAACCACCAGAGGGAGCCCAAAAACAGAACTCACAACAGGGGACCCCACGCCATTTTTTTTTTCATTTATTTAAATAATTAAAAAATATGGTGTGGGGACCCCTCTATTCTTGATATTCCCTTTGTTGAAGCTGACAGCTGATGGTTGCAGCCTCCAGCTGTGAGTTTTGTCTGGCTGGTTATCAAAAATAGGGGGAACCCACGCCTTTTTTTTAAAAAAATTACCGTATTTATTTACAGCGCAGGAGCGGCAGATAAATACTCCCATCCGCCGCTCCTGCTGTCACTATTATTAGCAACAGCAGGGGTAGGCTGATGGGAGTAATAGTCCCATCAACCACCACCTGTTGTCTCCTTTATTACTTAAATGTAACTCTCATCATTCTCCCCTGCTCGCGCCGATCGCATGCAGAGCAGAGAAGAATGAGGAGAGCTGTGTTCAGCACCCAGCACTGGGGAACAGCGCTTACTGTAACACTTCTTGTTCGACACCGATGCGTGTTGCATGGATGACATCCATGTGTGTTATGTGTACGCATGTGTGCAGGACGTTTTATGGCTTGTGCTGACATTAAAAAATGTAAGTGAAAACACCGTGTGCACAGTCACTATATGGTGCATAGACTAGGTTCCCAGACCATCAATACAGATAAAAAAGAAGTCTAGCACTCATCTTCAGCAAACGTGGAATAGATTTATTTGTAGCACTTGAAACGTTTCAGTCCAAAGGGACTTTCATCAGTCACGTGCTAATGATAGCCAGTAGGGCTGTGTTCATGGGAAAAGAAACAGTACCCAATCAATGTACAAAGACGCCGCCACTCTATAGGGCACAAAGGATAGGAGTAATATAACTTAGGCAGAGTGCTAATATGGTGGGGCGATGACCACCTATAAAGTAAAACACCTGCAGTCTGAGGATGATGGTAACAGGAGAAAAAGAGGCACGACCTTCAGACACGGAATCCACCGCAAAATCTATTCCATGTTTGCTGAAGATGAGTGCTAGACTTCTTTTTTATTGACATTAAAAAATGGACATGTCAGCGTGTTTTGCCTAAAGACACATGGTCCGTGGAAACACACTGACGTGCAGAGACCCATTCACTTGAATAGGCAAATAGCGCTCTGTTCCTCCCGAGTCTCTCCACATGGCTAAGTAGCACTGTACAGCCATATATGGGGTATTGCCATGTTCAGTAGAAATTGTAGGACAACTTTTGTTGCCAATTTTGTCTTGAGAAACAAATTTTGTTGCCATGTGAAAATGTAAAGTGTTTGGCTAAAACAAAATTTTGGTGGTAAAAAATGTAGTTCTTTTGTCTTCACTGCCCAATAGTATAAAATTCTGTTACACACCCATGGTTTCAATATGATCACTGCACCCCTAGCTGAATTCATTGAGTGGTGTAATTCGTAAAATGGGGTAACTTATTGAGGGTTCTGCTGTTTTGCACCTCATGGGTTCTCCCAGTGGGTCATGGCACCTGTAAACCATAACATTATAATCTAGCACTCCTTCCCTTTTGAGCTCTGCCATGCGCCCAAACAATGGTTTATCCCCACATATGGGGTATCAGCGTACTCAGAACAAATTGCGCAATAACTTTTGGGGTCTAATTTCTCATGTTACCCTTTGTAAAATAAAAAATTGGGGGTAAAAAGATCACTTTTGTGGAAAAACTATAATATTTTATTATTACGGCTCTACGTTATAAACTCCTGTGAAGCACTTGGGGGTTGAAAGTGCTCACCACACATCTAGATAAGTTCCTTGGGGGGTCTAGTTTCCAAAATGGTGTCACTTGTGGGGGATTTCCACTGTTTAGGCACATCAGGGGCTCTCCAAACGCGACATGGCGTCCGATCTCAATTCCAGCCAATTTTGCATTGAAAAGTAAAACAATGTCAATATACTCTCTGTAGGCTGCTCTTTAACACATAAGCCTTGAAAATAACATATATTATGTATTATACATATCATTGTATCGTATTGTGAGAGCTTGTAGTCAGGTATAGCAATCTCCATAGGGCTTGGTGCCTGAAGCCATTGATATATACCAGCACACATGCCTCATATCTCCAGAACACATACAGGATTTTTGGAGTTAGCTGATGAAGACATGACCTGAAGCAGCACATATGACTTTACAGATGGTATAGTGTCATTCCACAGAAGGGGAAATATAAGTGAAAGCTTGAGAGAAAGTGTTTGCCATTAGGACAGTGTGAATAAGCAGCATTCATCTAGGAGGTGGAGACGTTCTTCCCAACTTGTGAAAAAAGCCTGGGAAAATATAGAGCAAAAAAACAAGAAGACAACTGGAACCCCATCACCCATCCAGCCCATTTGTCTCTCAAGACAGCTGTTTATTTTCTCCCCTCTACTGCTAAAACATTGATGGCATTAAAAGACCTAGTCAGGATCAAGTTCTACATATCACAAATGTGTTGTAACCTCTAGCAACCAGTAAGACTTCTAACCTCTTAATGGCCAGACATATTTCATCTTAAAGAGGATATCCACAAAACCTTCAAATTACCATATTTTAGATAGTTAAATATTGAAGCAAAAGTATTTTTTCAATAATTTGTAATAATTGTAATTTTCATTGAAAGATTTCCATGTTCAACAAGTAATAGACCTGAAAGAAGAACTAAAGATTAGTAGATTACAATGAAAACAGAGTAAATTAGCTTTGTGGTATAGATACAACATATTATGGTGATATTCAAACTACTTAAATACAAAAAATGCATACAAAACAAACTAAATTCAAAAAACAAACTAAACAATAAAGGGGGATACATACGAGACATAGAATAGACATCAGTAAAGGGAAGAGTAAAGGTGTTAAGGGTTGGTGGGTGGAAGGAGATATATGACCTAGTGAATAAGGTTTCTAAATATTCAGCAGTGCCCAAAAGGTATCCCAAGGGGACCAAATGAGGTTGAAGTTCTCAAACGTTTCATCATTAAGAGCAGTGCGATGTTCAATGTTTCTGATATCTTCAATCTTAGGGACATACAGCCCCTGCGTACAAAGTGTTGCTAGTTCCGTGGGCACGTGGCCTAAAGGGTTATTCAACAAATACTGAAGGATAGGATCCAACCACTGTCCCCTCCCCCCAAGATTCTGAGAACAGGTGTCTGAATGGAGCAGAGTTGTGCATGCCCTGTCTCTTCTCTCTCCATTATCTATCCTCTTCATGACCGGAGCTTTTTGCATTTTCGTTTTTCGCTCCCCTTTCTTTTTTATTTTTCTGTCAATATGGCCATGTGAGGACTTGTTTTTTTGCGGGACGAGTTGTACTTTTGAACGATTCCATTGGTTTTACCATGTCGTGTAACAGAAAACGGGGAAAAAATCCAAGTGCGGTGAAATTGCGAAAAAAGGGAAATCTGTTGTGAATTCTGTGGTCAAGCTCCCTCCTGTGGTCATGAGTGGTACTTCGGCTGGTTCTGTCTATGAGCTTCCTCTGGTGGATGTGAGTGGGGCTGCGGCTTCTGAGTTTCCTTCCTCAGGTGACGAGGTTAAGTCGTTAGGTGCTGCTCTATTTAACTCCACCTAGTTCTTTGTTCCTTGCCTCCAGTCAATGTTCCAGTATTGGTCTTGCTCTCTCCTGGATCGTTCTTGTGGCCTGTCTGCCCTGCATAAGCTAAGTTTTGCTTGTGTTACTTTTGTTTGCTATTTTTTCTGTCCAGCTTGCTATATTGGTTTTTCTTGCTTGCTGGAAGCTCTGAGACGCAGAGGGAGCACCTCCGTACCGTTAGTCGGTGCGGAGGGTCTTTTTGCGCCCTCTGCGTGGTAGTTTGTAGGTTTTTGTGCTGACCGCAAAGCTATCTTTCCTATCCTCGGTCTATTCAGTAACTCGGGCCTCACTTTGCTAAAATCTATTTCATCTCTGTGTTTGTATTTTCATCTTTACTCACAGTCATTATATGTGGGGGGCTGCCATTTCCTTTGGGGAATTTCTCTGAGGCAAGGTAGGCTTATTTTCTATCTTCAGGGCTAGCTAGTTTCTCAGGCTGTGCCCGAGGCGCCTAGGTCTGGTCAGGAGCGCTCCACGGCTACCTCTAGTGTGGTATGATAGGATTAGGGATTGCGGTCAGCAGAGTTCCCACGTCTCAGAGCTCGTCCTATGTTAATAGTAACTATCAGGTCACTTTGTGTGCTCTTAACCACTAGGTCCATTGTGGTTCTGAATCACCAGTTCATAACAGAAATCCCACACTTGTTTTTTGTTTGGATTTTTGATAGGTTCAGTAAATGCTAAAACTGACCTGCCAGTATGATTCTCCAGGTCATTACGAGTTCATAGATATCACGACACGGTGGCGCAGTGGTTAGCACTGCAGCCTTGCAGCGCTGGAGTCCTGGGTTCAAACCCCGCAAAGGACAACATCTGCAAAGAGTTTGTATGTTCTCTCCGTGTTTGCGTGGGTTTCCTCCGGGGACTCCGGTTTCCGCCCACATTCCAAAGACATACTGATAGGGAAATTAGATTGTGAGCCCCATCGGGGACAGTGATGATAATGTGTGCAAAAATGTAAAGCGCTGCGGAATATGTTAGCGCTATATAAAAATAAAGATTATTATTATTATTATCAAACATGTCGCGGCGACCAAAAAAAGTAATTCTGGCGTTTTTATTTTTTTCTCGCTACGCAGTTTAGCGATCAGGTTAATCCTTTTTTTTTTAATTGACTGGGTGATTCTGAACACGGCAATACCGAATATGTCTATGTTTGATTTTATTTTTATTGTTTTATTTTGAATGGGGCGAAAAGGGGGTGATTTGAACTTTTATGTTTTGGTTTTTTTTCTTCATATTTTTAACCACATTTTTTTTTTACTTTTGTCATGCTTCAATAGCCTCCATGGGAGGCTAGAAGCTGCCACAACTTGATCGGCTCTACTACATAGAGGCAATACTCAGATCGCCTCTATGTAGCAGAATTACTGCATTGCTATGAGCGCCGACAGCAATCCGGCATCAACAACCATAGAGGTCTCAAGGAGACCTTTGGTTGTCATGCCGACGCATCGATGACCCCCGATCACGTGACAGGGGTCAGCGGTACAAGTATTTCCGACCCGATGGCCGGAAGAGCATGTTAAATGCCGCTGTCAGAGTTTGACAGCGGCATTTAACTAGTTAATAGGCACGGGAGGATCGCGATTTTGCCCGCACCTATTGCGAGCACATGTCAGCTGTTGAAAACAGCTGGCATGTCCCGGCTTTGAGGTGGGCTCACCGCCAGAGCCCACCTCAAAGCGGGGGATACTGACGTCGGATGCACTATCCCGTCTGATGTCAGAAAGGGGCTATAGAGCTGCTGAGCACTGTGCTCGGCTATTTCCATCAGTTCCATACACAATAAATAGAGCAGAAGTCAAGCATGCGCCCCTCCAATCCATTCATGGCTGAGCTGCGGAGTCCTGTTCTCAGGATTCCTGGGGGTCCCAGTGGTCAGTTCCCCAAAAGTCAGTAAGTTATCCCTTATCATTGGGATTGGGGATACCTTTATTTATTTTGGGAATAGCCCTTTATCAGATTCCAGATGGTATAGATACCAGACATATAATTTAATATAATATATACATGGTTGGGCTTAGAAGAACCAAATCCTAGCGGAGATAGATAAATATCTACATCCCAGTAAAATATAAATATACAGTGTGTCATGGTGTACTTTTCACCAGTCACAGGATTTATTAATAGTTTACATTTGGCACCCTTTCTCTAGCCCAATCATATCAGACCTGTTCATGAGGAGAGATAACACGAACCAATCAAACAACACACAAGCATTTAAACTGTTGCTGAGCCCCCAGTCAGATTAACCTTTGATACACTAAACTCTGGTTAATACACTGCCAGGTCAAATTGCGGCTCTTGCGTACTATCAAACCGGCGGATAGACCCAAACGATGCGCGTTTGCTACAAATATGCTTCATGAGATCAACAATGATGCTAGATTTTTGCAGAAGATTGTGTTTTACGATGAGGCGACCTTCAGCAGCCCATATTATGGCAATGAACATGTCCAAAGATATTGAACATCCTCATGCCTATGTTGAGTATGAACGTAACACCCCTAAAGTGAACGTGTGGTGTGGCCTGATGCATGATAAGGTGATAGGCCCATTTTTTTCACGGAGCGGTCTGTGAAGGCAAACACGTATCTTGACATGTTGGAATTGTATGCAATGCCACAATTTCCAGAAGGTGTCATCTTTCAACAGGACGCCGCTCCTCCACACTACGCCACCCTTGTTCGTGAGTTTCTGGATGGAACATTCCCCAGGTGGTGGATAGGCAGGGGTTCTGTCAAGCCATGGCCACCACGATCCCCGGATCTGACAACCTTAGACTTTTACTTTTGGGGTGATGTGAAGCAACATGTGTACGTTAAACGTATCAATCACATTAATCACTTAAAACAGAGAATCACAGACGTTATTCGCTCTGTTACACCAGACGTCCTTACCCGTGTGTGGCAAGAACTTCACTATCGTTTAGATGTGTGTAGGGCAACAAATGGAGCCCACGTTGAACTGCACTGAATAGGTATGAAACTGGGAGAGTTTTTCTTTTATTTGGAGCAGATTTCACATTTCTATCGTTTTTTGTTGGTTTCCAGTGACTGGTCAAATGTGCACCATGACTTTACGGACACAGTTTATACTTTTACAGAATTGGGGAGGCCCAAGTAGAACTATTGCTATGGTGCCCTGTGAACTCTATGTACACCCCTGCTTGCAGGGCGGTGATAATAAGGGCAATTTGGCCTGTTGCTTAGAGTCCAAGGCTCCTGGGGTCCCATGGCCAGATTGTCCTCATCATAAGGGGAATGCTGGGCAGAGAGGGAGTGTCAGACATATTTCTTGCACAGGGGCCCCAAGCTGTCAGTGTCCGGACTGGTGGTGGTGGGGGGTTGTTTCAATTCAGAAGTAATCAAACATCTTGCAGTCATCAATATGTGTAGAAGTCTGACAGTTACTTTAGATATGTTTGGCTGGAAAATATTGAGTAAAAAGTGTTGAGGATCTAATTGATCAGTCTAAATCAGACCTGTTTAATCAAAGTTTGTACATTTGTACAGAATGGTCTTATTAGGGAACAGTCCCAAAATAGATGGAATATAGATCCTGTGAGCAAGGCACATCTCCGACCTAAGTGGGAAATAGATGGATCAAATTGTAGAAGCTCAGGAGTGTGGTGCCAGAAGAGGAGGATCTTGTATTGGTTCTGTATATAAGTACCGAATATACTCGAGTATAAGCCTTTTCTCACCATGGAAACAACAAAAACCCTCACTGTCGCCCTGATCCACTCCCGCCTGGACTACTGTAATGCTCTATTAATTGGCCTCCCCCTTACTCGACTTTCCCTTCTCCAGTCTATCCTTAATGCAGCAGCCAGGGTCGTCCATCTGGCCAATCGTTACTCGGACTCGTCCGCTCTTCGCCAGTCGTTACACTGGCTGCCCATTCATTACAGGATACAATTCAAAGTACTTGTTCTCACCCACAAAGCTCTCCACAGTGCGGCACCCCCATACATCTCCTCCCTCATTTTGGTCTATCGGCCTAACCGTCCGCTGCGCTCTGCAAATGACTTTCTACTAACCTCTGCACTAATCCGTGCCTCCCACTCCCGACTCCAAGACTTCTCCCGTGCTGCGCCAATCCTCTGGAATGCTCTACCCCAAGATATTAGGACCAGCCACAATTTGCATAGTTTTAGGCGCTCGCTCAAAACACATTTGTTCAGAGCGGCCTATCACATTCAGTAATCAAAGTCATTTTATGTTTGTGTGTGTGCGTAGCCCATTCACTATCTCCCCCACCTCATTGTAGATTGTAAACTCTCACGAGCAGGGTCGTTTTATTTCGCTTTAATTATTGTATTGTTAATGTTGTTACTGTTTGTGTTTGAAACTGTTAAACTGTAAAGCGCTGCGGAATATGTTGGCGCTATATAAATATTAACTAAGCCGAGATTTTCAGCCCATTTTTTTGGGCTGAAAGTCCCCCTCTCGGCTTATACTCGAGTCATACCCAGGGGTCGACAAGGGGAGGGGGAGCAGGGGCTGTCTAATTATACTCACCTACTGCTGGCGTGGTCCCTGCACGTCCCTGCTTCTTCCAGCGCTGCAGATTCTTCCTGTACTGAGCGGTCACATGGTACCGCTCATTACAGTAATGAGCGGTAACTGTGACCGCTCAATACAGGAAGAAGATGCAGCAGTGGAAGAAGCAGGGACGTGCAGGGACCGCGCCAGCAGTAGGTGAGAATACGGGGAGGGGAGTGCTGCGCGATATTTACCGCTCCTTGTTCCGGTGCGGCTCCGTCTTCAGCGTCCTCTGGCTGTGACGCTCAAGTCAGAGGGCACGGTGACTTAGTCAGTGCGCGCCCTCTGCTGAACGCCAGTGCTGAAGAAGGAGCCGCGCCGGAACGAGAAGCAGGTAAATATTGAAAGTGCCGGGGGTCCTGAGTGAAGAGAGGTGAGTATGTGATTTTTTTTTTTTTTATCGCAGCAAAAGCATATGGGGCAAGTGACTGTACGGAGCATCTTATGGGGCCATAACGCTTGTGCAGCATTATAAGGGGCATGTGACTGTATGGAGCATCTTATGGGTCCATAACGCTTGTGCAGCACTATATGGGGCAAGTGACTGTACGGAGCATCTTATGGGGCCATAACGCTTGTGCAGGACTATAATGGGGCAAGTGACTGTATGGAGCATCTTATGGGGCCATAACGCTTGTGCAGCATTATATGGGGCAAGTGACTGTATGGAGCATCTTATGGGGCCATAACGCTTGTGCAGCATTATATTGGGCAAGTGACTGTATGGAGCATCTTATGGGGCCATAACGCTTGTGCAGCATTATATGGGGCAAGTGACTGTATGGAGCATCTTATGGGGCCATAACGTTTGTGCAGCACTATATGGGGCAAATATCTCTACGGAGCATCTTATGGGGCCCTTATTACCCTTTATGTAGGATTATATGGGGCATATTTTAATATGGAGCATCTAATGGGGCCCATCAAACTTTATGGAGCATTATATGAGGCTCCTGATTCAATATGGATATTCAAAAACACTTAACCTACTGATGTCTCAATTAATTTTACTTTTATTGGTATCTATTTTTACTGTTGAAATTTACCGGTAGCTGCTGCATTTTCCACCCTAGACTTATACTCGAGTCATTAAGTTTTCCCAGATTTTTGTGTCAAAATTAGGGGGGTCGGCTTATACTCGGGTCGGCTTATTCTCAAGTATATACGGTAAAACAAGATGCCGAAATGGCTGCTCTCGACCATACAAATCATCATCGCTTCTACCCAAATAACTTTCTCATTTAAGCATATATGGATGCCTAGTTGAGGAATTTCCATCTGGGTTTTAGATAATATTATCGCTATAGAAATAAAATTATTATCATTATTATTTATGTAAAGTGCTGCGGAATATGTTGGCGCTATAGAAATAAAATTATTATTATAGACATCAGAGATTTAGCCCTTTGCTGAGGGACCATTTCTACAAAGTCTTTCAAAGTATGTTGGCTTAGAAACCTGTAAACTGTGAAATATGGATGTGTCTCTTTGTGCATGCTAATAAAGTTGAGTGCCACCAGAGGAAAAAAAAAACTACTTCCTGTAGAACCATACCTCTAGATCCTTTGAATTCATGTGCCGCTACAGTAAAATCACACTGACAGGTTAGAATGGAATAGATAGAATAGATATATACACATACAATAGATAGATATATAAATGTCATTGACACACACAAAAATTAAGAGACCACCACATCGCATCCCTGTCATGTGCAGCCCAATCTCCAGACCTGAACCCCATTGAACACTTCTGGAATGTAGTTAAGAGGATGATGGATAGTTAGTCACAAGTCATCAAACAAAGAAGAACTGCTTACATTTTTGTTCCAGGAGCAGTGTGAAAGACTGGTGGAAAGCATGACAAGACACATGAAAGCTGTGACTAAAAATCATGGTTATTCCACAAAATATTGATTTCTGAACTCTTCCTGAGTTAAAACATTAGTATTATTGTTTCCAAATGATTATAAACTTGTTTTCTTTGCAGTATTTGTGGTCTGAAAGCACTGGTTTTTTTTCATGTTGACCATTTCTCCTTTTCAGAAAAAAAAATACAAAATGTACTGCTTGAAAATTCGGAGATATGTTGTCAGAAGTTTATAGAATAAATGAACAATTTACATTCTACTTATTTTTACCTATAAACATAAAAATCAGAGAAACTGAACATTTTGCAGTGGTCTCTTAATTTTTGCCAGAGCTGTATATATATATATATATATATATATATATATATATATATATATATATATATATATATATATATCTACTATATAATTGTCTAAGGGTCACTTCCGTCTGTCTGTCACGGTTATTCATTCGCTGATTGCAGTGGCGTAGGAAGGAGGGTGCGGGGGGCGGCCGGCGCTGCAGGAGGAGGAAAAAAAAAAAAAAGACGCGGGCACTTTAAATCTTCGGGCGGCGCCGTCCGCCGCCAAGACCAGGCGCCCCCGGCCCCCGCTCTAATACTCACCTCTCCTGGTTCCTGCGGCAGCTGCAGCGTCTTCAGCGCCCTCTGACTCTGCGACGTCTCAGGGCAGAGGGCGCGATGACGTCATCACTGTGCGCGCCGCTCAGCCTCTCTGTCCTGAGCGCTGCAGAGCCGGAGAGACGCTGACTGGCTGCACCGGACCTGCGCTAGGAACGGGAGAGGTGAGGATTTTTTTTTTTTCTTTATGTCTGACTCTGGGGGCAATGCTGGAGACACTGGGGCAATACTGGAGACCATGGGGCAGATTGCTGGACACACCGGGGCAATACTGGAGACCATGGGGCAGAATGCTGGACACACTGGGGCAATACTGGAGACCATGGGGCAGATTGCTGGACACACTGGGGCAATACTGGAGACCATGGGGCAGATTGCTGGAGACACTAGGGCAATACTGGAGACCATGGGGCAGATTGCTGGACACACTGGGGCAATACTGGAGACCATGGGGCAGATTGCTGAACACACTGGGGCAATACTGGAGACCCTGGGGCAGATTTCTGGACACATTGAGGCAATGCTGGAGACCCTGGGGCAGACTTCTGGACACACTGGGGCAGATTTCTGGACATACTGGGGCAATGCTGGAGACCCTGGGGCAGATTTCTGGACACTGGGGCAGATTGCTGGACACGCTGGGGCAATGCTGTGCACGCTGGGGCAGATTGCTGTGCACGCTGGGGCAGATTGCTGTGCACGCTGGGGCAGATTGCTGTGCACGCTGGGGCAGATTGCTGTGCACTCTGGGGCAGATTGCTGTGCACGCTGGGGCAGATTGCTGTGCACTCTGGGGCAGATTGCTGTGCACACTGGGGCAGATTGCTGTGCACACTGGGGGCAATGCTGGACACACTGGGGGCAATGCTGGAGACCCTGGGGCAGATTTCTGGACACACTGGGGCAATGCTGGACACTGGGGCAGATTGCTGGACACTGGGGCAGATTGCTGGACACACTGGGGGCAATGCTGGACACACTGGGGCAATGCTGGACACACTGGGGCAATACTGGAGACCCTGGGGCAGATTTCTGGACACATTGAGGCAATGCTGGAGACCCTGGGGCAGATTTCTGGACACACTGGGGCAGATTTCTGGATATACTGGGGCAATGCTGGAGACCCTGGGGCAGATTTCTGGACACTGAGGCAATACTGGACACTGGGGCAGATTGCTGGACACGCTGGGGCAATGCTGGACACTGTGGCAGATTGCTGTGCACACTGTGGCAGATTGCTGTGCACACTGTGGCAGATTGCTGTGCACACTGGGGCAGATTGCTGTGCACACTGGGGCAATGCTGGAGACCCTGGGGCAGATTTCTGGACACACTGGGGCAATGCTGGACACTGGGGCAGATTGCTGGACACACTGGGGGTAATATGCTGGACACACTGGGGCAATGCTGGACAACATGGGGGTAATATGCTGGACACACTGGGGGCAGGACTTGAGGCATGGGCAGAATGTAGATACGGGGCATGATTGGAGACATGGGGCAGGATTGGATCATGGGGCAGGATTGGATCATGGGGCAGGACGGATACGATGGAGGCTGGTGGGGCAGGATGGGGAGATCATATGGGGTAGAATGGATACTCATGAGGGCAGGATGCGAGAACATATGGCTGGAGCCAGGAATGAGATAAACGGGGCCAGGGTGGGGAATATTATTACCATAGGGGCTAATTAAGGGATATTATTACTGCAGTGATGTATTTATTTTATTTTTTGAGGACACTGTTTTAAATGAGGGGGCGGTCCTGTTACTGTGCAGAGTGACACTATGTCACCTTTTTTTCTTCATGTGGTGTAATGTAGAAGTTGTGAAAGATTAAGTAATGTGTTCTGCAAGCGGAGCTCGAGATAACTGTGTTATTTCCTGCAGAAACGAGTCCTGGCTGGAAGGAATGATGGCGGTCTGTGCTGGATGAAATATGAAGGACTTCACCTAGAGACGTCACTGGTGAGTCAGTGTTACCTATACACTGACACTATACACTGTATACTATATACAGCGGTCCTGTGTACAATGTCACCAGTGATCACTGTATTATCTATACATTATATACAGAGTTCCTGTGTATAATACCACCAGTGATCTCTGTATTACCTCTACACAGACACTGCATACTAAGTACAGATCTCCTGTGAATACTGGCACTTATGGTGATAGTATTGTGTTTTGTTTTTTTTTTTATTACTGATCAGTATTGTAGTATTCAGTCACTATGTGGTGGTAATATGTGGTCTGGAAATGGTGCGGTGGTATTTGTCCCTTGTATGTAGTATTATTCGGTCACTATGTGGTCTGGTCATGGTGTGGTGGTATTAAGTCACAGGTTTGGCATGTGGGGGTGACACCATTAGGCCCAGTTTAAGTTCTACAAAACAGGAAAACCATTTTTGGTAACCTTTGTGTGTATTGAGCCGGGGGAGGGGGGGGGGGGGCGCCAAACTCGGGAACAGCCCCGGGCGGCAAAAGCTCTAGCTACGCCTCTGGCTGATTGGTCTCGGCAGCTGCCTGTCATGGCTGCCGCGACCAATCAGCGACGGGCACCGTCTGGAAGAAAATGGCTGCTCCTTACTCCCCGCAGTCAGTGCCTGTCGCCCACATCCCCCTCCGGTCACCGCTAACACAGGGTTAATGCCGGCGGTAACGGACCGCGTTATGCCGCGGGTAACGCACTCTATTACCGCCGCTAATAACCCTGTGTGTCCCCAACTTTTTACTATTGATGCTGCATATGCAGCATCAATAGTAAAACGATCTAATGTTAAAAATAATAATAATTTTTAAAAAAAACCTTATTCTCACCTTCCGCCGTCACGTCGTCTCCTCGGCACTGCAAGCAGCAGGTTCCGCTTCCAAAGATGCTATGGGAGAAGGACCTTCCATGACATCACGGTCATGTGACCGCGACGTCATGGAAGGTCCTGCGCTCATACCAATCCTGGGACCGGACACCGCACACAAGCGACGGAATTACAACGGGCTCTTCGGATGGTGAGTATGTCTTTTTTATTTTTTAACCTGTTACATACGTGACTGGGCAATATACTACCTGGCTGGGCAATATACTACGTGTCTGTGCTGTATACTACACTACGTGACTGGACAATATACTACGTGGCTGGGCAATATACTATGTGTCTGTGCTGTATACTACGTGACTGGGCAATATACTATGTGGCGCTGTGCTGTATACTGCGTCGCTGTGCAATATACTACGTCGCTGTGCAATATACTATGTGGCTGGGCAATATACTATGTGGCTCTGTGCTGTATATTACGTGGCTGTGCAATATACTACGTGGCTGGGCAATATATTACGTGGCTGTGCAATATACTACGTGACTGGGCAATATACTACGTGGCTGGGTAATATACTACGTGGCTGGGCAATATACTACGTGACTGGGCAATATTCTACGTGGCTGGGCAATATACTACATGGCTAGGCAATATACTACGTGGCTGGGCAATATACAATGTGGCTGGGCAATATACTACGTGACTGGCCAATATTCTACGTGGCTGGGCAATATACCACGTGACTGGGCAATATACTACGTGACTGGGCAATATACTACGTGGCTGGGCAATATACTACGGGGCTCTGTGCTGTATACTACGTGACTGGGCAATATACTACGTCACTGTGCAATATACTACATCACTGGGCAATATACTACATGGCTGGCCAATATTCTATGTGGCTGGGCAATATACTACGTGGCTGGGCAATATACTACGTGACTGGCCAATATTCTACGTGGCTGGGCAATATACTACGTGACTGGGCAATATACTACGTGACTGGCCAATATTCTACGTGGCTGGGCAATATACTACGTGACTGGGCAATATACTACGTGGCTGGGCAATATACAACGTGGCTGGGCAATATACTACGTGGCTGGGCAATATACTACGTGACTGGCCAATATTCTACGTGGCTGGGCAATATACTACGTGACTGGGCAATATACTACGTGGCTGGGCAATATAGTACGTGGCTGGGCAATATACTACGTGACTGGGCAATATAGTACGTGGCTCGGCAATATTCTACGTGGCTGGCCAATATACTACGTGACTGGGCAATATAGTACGTGGCTGAGCAATATATTACGTGGACATGCATATTCTAGAATACCCGATGCGTTAGAATTGGGCCGCCATCTAGTATATATATATTTATATTACATCGATAGAAGAAAAGCCAGCAATTCATCTGCCGCCTACAATATAATCATACTGACAGGTCAGAATAAAATAGATAGCTGCATATAGAATACATAGGTATGTAGATGTCAGTGACACACACACACACGCAGCAAAGTGGCTCAGTGGTTAGCATTGCAGCCTTGTAGCGCTGGAGTCCCGGGTTCAAATCCCACCAAGGGCAACATCTGCAAGGAGTTTGTATGCTCTCCCGGGGTTTCCTCCAGATGCTCCAGTTTCCTCCCACATTCCAAAGACATTCTGATAAGGAATTTAGATTGTGAGCCCCATCGGGGACAGCATTGACAATGTGTGCAAATTGTAAAGCGCTGCGGAATATGTTAGGCCTATATAAAAATAAATATTATTATTATATTTGTATTTATATTACATACATAGATAGAAGAAACTCCGGCAATTCATCTGTCGTGTACTGTAAAATCACAGCAGGAACCGACAGGATAGAAGAGAGAGATGGATTACATACAGTAAATACAAATAGAATAGGTAGATATACAGATGTCTGTAGCAAATACATTTAGTACAGTCTGTGTGCAGCTTACTGTACACGTATTTAATAAAAGGTTATTTTTCAGGAAAAATGGCATGGGCTCCTGCACAATTTTCGTAACCAGAAGAGGGAAAGCCAACGGTTGGGAGCCGATGTGTATAGCGTAGGAAAGGGGTAATACCCATGGAGCTTCCCAGGCTATTAATATCAGCTCCCAGCTGTATAATTAGCCTTTACTGGCTATTAAAATGGGGGACCCTAAAGAAAATGACGTAGGGACCCCTATAATTAATAACCAGCAAAGGCTATGCAGACAGCTGTGGGCTGATATTAATAGCCTCGGAAGGGGACATGGATACAGGCTAAAAACATCAGCTCTCAGCCATCCCAGAAAAAGCGCATTTTTAAGATGTGCCAATTCTGGCACTTAGCCTGGCTCTTTCCACTTGCCCTATAGCGGTGGCAAGTGGGGTGATGGTTGGGGAGTTGATGCCCCCTTTTATTGTCCGGTGACATCAAGCCCCGAGGTTAGTAATGGAGAGGTGTCAATAAGACGCCCCCATTACTAATCCCATAGTCACATTGTAAGAAAACAGACATCCAGAAAAGTCCTTTAATTGAAAAAAATGACACAGTCTCCTTTAATAATCCCAATTAAATCATACTAATGGCTTCTTCTATTTCCACCAAAGCCCTCGTTCTCCTGTAATAAACCAAAAATAAAAAACAACAATATCCCTCACCTCTCCGTCGTTCTGTCCCACGCCGTAATCCATGTCTGGGGGAGAAATAGTTTTCAACCTGGACAGTGCCAAGATGCGACCATCCAGGCTGAGAACCACGGATGAATGAGCTGCTGTGAGCACAGCCTCAGACTAGCGGTGACGTCACTGAAGCTCTGTTCCCAGCCAGGATGAACTGCGGTGACCTCGGTTAGATCCCCACTAGCACCGTGAGAAAGTCGCGCAGTGCAGAGTTGAGTTCACCGCAGTGAAATTCTCCCGGTGAACTCGCCTCACACCCCATTGACTTCTATGTCTCAGTGTGATCCGCAAATATACATCAGAATAGGACCTGCTTTGAGTCTCATGGATGTCACACTCAGATCCGGGATTTTCACAGATGGGAATGTAGATTCATTAAACTATGGATCCAGGTGTTTTCCGAGAAAAAGAATCACACTGCACACAAATATTTCACACGGATGCGTTTATAAAACTTACGGTAATACAGCAAGCTCAGCTCCTCAGCCATTCCTTACTCCCCCACCCAACATGTGATGTACATGTATGTCACATGGAAAGGGGATGAGATTACTTGTACCAAGCAATCATCCCATCAGTCATTTCTCCACAGCATTGGAGATCTGCGACTGTTTGCGGTTATTTTCAGAGAAAATGTAGCCTCTGCAGTCAATGCTTAATTATTCTTTAGATCAACTTGCCATTTTTGTTGGTACCTTTAGATTTTAGATTACTCAGTGCGCAATTTTCCTTTAAGGCAAGACTGCCTACACTTGTGGAGAAAAAGTTTGCTGAAGCTGCACATAGCAATAAGCGAGCGAGCGTATGTAGCCTGGAAAACTGACTGTTGTAAGATAATGAGGAGATAGTCACTTTCACAAGATTTACTACTGAAAATGTGTACATCTCAATCAAGTTGTTTCACCAGGAAGCACAATAATTTATTTCTGCAAGCCCCATTAATATGCATAGGACAGTCACATATTCTTCTGCAACAAATTCTGCTGTAAATAAAAAATCTTCAGATCTGATATTCCCCGTTATTATGATATGATTACTGAGCTAGTTTCCTAATCATACCACTTTCTTTGGTTCACTCCTATTATATGCACGCAATGTTTATAATATATAATTGTACTATATTCGAGACCCCTTTTTCACAGGGTTGTCGAGCCAGAAGACCGCACAGTCTTGATTTCTCCTACTCCTGCACTGAATAGAAGCACTTCACCTTAAAGGGACACTGTCACCTGGATTTGGAGGGAACAATCTTCAGCCATGGAGGCGGGGTTTTTGATTCACCCTTTCCTTACCCGCTGGCTGCATGCTGGCTGCAATATTGGATTGAAGTTCAATCTCTGTCCTCCGTAGTACATACCTGCGCAAGGCGCAAGATTGCCTTGCGCAGGCGAGTACTATGGAGGACAGAGAATGAACTTCAATCCAATATTGCAGCCAGCATGCAGCCAGCGGGTAAGGAAAGGGTGAATCAAAAACCCCGCCTCCATGGCTGAAGATTGTTCCCTCCAAATCCAGGTGACAGTGTCCCTTTAATATTAAATGGTGCAGGCTTTTTCTAGCAGTGCAGGGGTTAATCTGCTCAGTTAAGAGTTTCTGGAAGCTTACCTGCATTAAGGCTCTCAGCTGTTCAATATTGACCACTCCCCTCTCCTATATACACTGGACTCTGGCAAGTAGCCATTGCCAGAGCTAGCTTCATTGCTGCATGGTTCAGGAGTTGGTGTAGAGTTGTTGTTTGAGAAGGCGTTTGGTGTATTTATCTGAGACTGTTGTTTGGTTTTGGTTGTGCGCACCGACTGAGGGCGGATTCAGTTGCTCAGCAAGGTACGTGGTCCCGTCGATTAGAAGTAATCTGGGGATCAGGGAAAGCTAGTGCACCCCTAGCATTAGAGACAGAGAAGGAGCCCGTGGCCCTGGGATAATTGACAACAGAGTGGTGACACCCTTTTTTTATTTCATCTTGACAGAGTGGTCCTATAAGTATTGGTGGATATAGAAATATGATTATTTAAGTGTATCGTATAGCTTATGGTTCACATACACGCAATCTGTTAAGGTACCTTCACACTAAACGACGCTGCAGTGATCCAGACAACGATCCGGATCGCTGCAGCGTCGCTGTTTGGTCGCTGGAGAGCTGTCACACAGACAGCTCTCCAGCGACCAACGATGCCGGTAACCAGGGTAAACATCGGGTTACTAAGCGCAGGGCCGCGCTTAGTAACCCAATGTGTACCCTGGTTACCATCCTAAAAGTAAAAAAAACAAACGCTTCATACTTACCTTCCGCTGTCTGTCCCCGGCGCTCTGCTTCTCTGTACTGGCTGTGAGCACAGCGGCCGGAAAGCAGAGCGGTGACGTCACCGCTCTGCTTTCCGGCCGCTGTGCTCACAGTGAGTGCAGGAAAGCAGAGCGCCGGGGACAGACAGCGGAAGGTAAGTATGAAGCGTTTGTTTTTTTTACTTTTAGGATGGTAACCATGGTAAACATCGGGTTACTAAGCGCGGCCCTGCGCTTAGTAACCCGATGTTTACCAGCGAAGACATCACTGAATCGGTGTCACACACGCCGATTCAGCGATGTCAGCGGGAGAGCCAGCGACCAAATAAAGTTCTGGCCTTCTAGCCCCGACCAACGACATCACAGCAGGATTCTGATCGCTGCTGCGTGTCAAACTGAACGATATCGCTAGCCAGGACGCTGCAACGTCACGGATCGCTAGCGATATAGTTTAGTGTGAAGGTACCTTTAATGAATGCTTTTTACTGTAGTGAGTTGACTTTTTATCCAATTGCATTGTCCTCACCCTGAACAGAACCTTATCACTAGTATCTATGAGTTGACCATTCAATTCTCACTGTCATTAATCAATGCAGTGAAATCAGTTGTGAGTTGATTATCTATCCAATTACCGTACATTGTACATTGTTCTCACCGTGATTAGCACTGTATTACTATTGCTTATGAGTTGACTATCTATCCACTTTCCATTGCCCTCATTAGTGAATACAATTAGGAACATTTATGCACCCATTTTATGTGATCTGCACTTCTATCACTTTACCTTATAGGGTGAATCCATATGTGTTTTATTTACTTTCATTTGTTTTAAAATTGTGTGCGCCTGTCTCCTATTTAGCCACAACATACCTTCTGTTGTGTGCTTAACAAAGTTTTGGTATTTTTCATTGGAGTTTTGTCTTCTTAACCTTTTATTCGCATTTGTTTGTTGTTGTTTTTTTGTTCATTCCCGATTAGGTCTATATAGCTAGGAGATATGTGTTTATCAATCACTATTAAGCTGTAGTACTGGACATATACATATAATTATTTAACGTTTTGATATGCATATACTATTTGTTCCTTTTTTGAAAAATTCTGGTGTCTATATACTCTTAGAAAGAGTGCAGAAGAAAAGAGGTTGTTCCAGCACTTGCCAAGATTTGCATGATTAAAACAATTATTTATTCAAAAAGCATGAAAATCCATTGATATATGGAGCTTTTCACTCGTTTCGAACCCCAGCTCCCGAGTTCTTTGTCATAAATAGTAAATAAAGTAGGGCCTTCTGGTCCATCTAAATAAAAGTCCTGTCATTTATGTGGTACATCCAAAATAATTCTCATCTATAAGCTGCTATAGGAGAAGGCGATAATCTTTGATATCGCTTTACGGGAATGGATGGAATAATCATCTAATTATATAGCTAATTTTTCAGCGAATGTACATAAATCAGACCTGGACCTGTCTTCTGCCTTTGACACTGTGGACCATTCCCTCCTGCTACAGATTCTATCATCTCTTGGCATCACAGACTTGGCCCCTTCCTTGATCTTGTCATATCTAACAGACCGAACTTTCAGTGTCTCCCTCTCCCAACCATTTCCTCACCTCACCCCTTGTCTGTCGGTGTTCTTCAAGGCTCAGTTCTTAGACCCCTACTCTTCTCCATCTACACCTTCGGCCTGGGACAGCTCATTGAATTCCAAGGTTTGCAGTATCACCTCTACACCAATGACAAGCAGATCTACCTATCCGGACCTGACCTCACCTCCTTACTCACCAAAATCCCACTGTCTGTCTGCTATCTTGGCCTTCTTTTCTGCTCGCTTTCTAAAACTGAACATGGACAAAACAGAATTCATTGTCTTTCCCCATCTCACTCTACCCTTCCACCAGACCTATCCATCAATGTCAATGGCTTCTCACTTTCCCCAGTCCCGCATGCTCGGTTCCTCGGGGTGATCCTCGACTCTGCCCTCTCTTTCAAGCCACATATCCAAGCCCTTGCCTCCTCCTCAGTGGCGTAACTACAAAGTTATGGGCCCGGTGCGAACTTTCAAATGGGGCCCCCCCACCATGCCAAAATATTTTCCACCCAAATTCACATTTTCCCTATTAATTTTGCACACTATAGCTTTATTGCAAAGTTGTATAGTGTGACCTCAGTTGCATAACTATCCAGTGCCCCATCCTGGCATATATTTGTCCCCCGTACTGCCATTGTTATGTAATGTATAAAAGAAAATAAACCATTATACTCATCAGGGGCTAACATAGAAGTCATGGGGATCCATATGAGAAGTATAATGCACCCCCATAGTACTCCTTATAGTATAATACACTCCCCATAGTCCCCCATATAGTATTGTACACTCCTCAGTCCTCCATATAGTATAATACACTCCTCCGTATATTAAAATACACTCCTTATAGTGCTCCATATAGCATAATACACTCTCCGTAGTGCTCCATATAGTATAATACACTGCTCAGTCCTCCATATAGTATAATACACCCCTCATAGTCCTCCATATAGTACAATACACTCCTCAGTCCTCCATTTAGTATTATACACTCCACATAGTCCTCCATATATTAAAATATACTGCTCAGTCCTCCATATAGTATAATACACTGCTCATAGTGCTCCATATAGTATAATGCACCCCTCATAGTCCTCCATATAGTATACTGCACTCCTCAGTCCTCCATTTAGTATTATACACTCCACATAGTCCTCCATATATTAAAATACACTGCTCAGTCCTCCATATAGTATAATACACTCCTCATAGTGCTCCATAAAGTATAATGCACCGCCATTGTCATCCATGTTGTACAATTCACTTCCCATAGTATGATGGACCATAGTTCTTCATATAGTATAATATATTCCCCATAGTCCTCGATTCAGTATAATGCAGCCCACATATAGTATAATACAGCCACCCCACAGAGTATACTGCAGCCCTGCCATACAATACAATGTAACCCCCATAGAATATAATGCAGCCCCCCTCATAGTGTAATGCAGCCCCTCCATACAGGGGCAGTGAGAAAGACATGAGGAAATGGTGACTAGGGGGCAGGGGACAAGGACACAAGGGGAGTAGGGGAGACAGGCACAATGGTAACATAGGGGGGCTAGGGAGCAAGGAAGACAGGCACAAGGGGACACATGGGGGCTAGGAGGCAGGGGAGAAGGTTACAAGGGGACTAGTGGGCAAGGGAGACTGACACAAGGGAGACTGGCACAAGGGGACAAACAGGGACTAGTTCGCCAGGGAGACTGACAAGGGGACACACAGGGACTAATGGGCAAAGGGAGACTGGCACACGGGGACAAGGGAAACAAGCATAAGGGGACAAGGGAGACAGGCGCAAGGGGACACACAGGGACTAGTGGGCAAGGGACACTGACACAAGGCTACACACGGGGAAAAGGGATAGAAGCACAAGGGGACTCATAGGGACTAAGAGGAAGGGGAGAAGGGCACAATGGGACACACGGGGACTAGGGTGCAAGGGAGACAGGCACAAGAGGACACAAGGGGACTCTGAGGGCAGAGTAGATAGGGACGCAAGGGCTGCAAGGGGACAGAGGAAGATGGGGGGAGACTTGGGAGGAGGGAAGAAGGGGGCACAGGGATTACAAAGACAGGGTAGATGGAGAACACACGGTGAGAAAGGGGACAGGGGAGACTTGAGAGCAGGGCAGACGAGTCACACGGGGACAAGGGGCAGGGAATGCATGGGGGGTGCAGGAGGACTCAGGGCATGGGAGATGAGGAGCATTGGGAGACCAGGGGAGGAGGAACAAGGTGTGTACGAGGGGCCCGGAAGAGCACAATGACCTGAACCTGGGGACCTACTAGGACATGGGGCATGGGACAGCAGGGAGGAAACGGGGCTGGTGTCACAGGGGGCCAGGGACGCTGGGGGCAGAGACGGCGACACACGGGCAGCAGACACACCTCACTTCCGCCGGTCCCGTACACCTCCATGTTCAGCCCTGGATCCTCCATATGGCTGAGCCGCTGCGGCATCCCCCTCCTGGGCGGCTTGGTTCACGTGCCCCCCACTAGCTCCGGAGCCGCCTGTTCCCGGTCGCAGCAGCCGCCACAGGCTTTGCCAATATGGCGGCCACCATCACCTGTGCAGATGCTGCACTGCCTGGGCCCCACACACAGCGGGTGCGCGATGAAGTGATGTCATCACGCACCCGCAGTGTCAGAGGCAGAGGGGAATGATGGGAGAGGGAGCATCAGCTGACGCTCTCTCCTCCATCATTGCTTTGAACTGTACCGGCATCATAAACGCTGGTATAGTTCACTGCGGCGGTTACGCCCCAGCCTCACACACACTACAGATATCACACACACACACACACACACACACACACACTACATATATAACACACGCACTACAGATGTCACACACACACACTACATATATAACACACTATAGATATCACACACAAACACACCAGCTCATATACACATCTCACACTCCTCTCTGGTAAAGGGGAGGCTGATATTAACCTGCAGCTCCTCAGCTTCTCCTGCTTGCACACCGCTGTCATGTCCCGCCCCTCCCCCGCTCTCCCCTTCAGTCCCGGGGCTCAGAGCAGGAGATGCTGTCACAGTGTCACAGTGCTGACTGGAGCTGCTTCCAAGTTCCTTAACTCTCCCATACCCCGGCTGCCCCCTCCCCCTAGATACGCCTCGGACTGTTGCCGTGCGGGAGGGATCTCCTCCTGCACTGCAACATGGTGTCGGCCGGTGCCTCTGACCTGCAGGGCGGAGGGCCCCTGACCTGCCGGGCCCCGTCACAATGGCGACCGCTGCGACCGCGGTAGTTACGCCACTGCTCCTCCTGCCGTCTGAAACTCAAAAAAATTTCCCAGATCCGCTCATTCCTCAACAATGAAACCACAAAAACACTAGTGGACGCCCTTATCATCTCCCGCCTTGACTACTGCAACCTCCTACTCTCTGGCCTCCCTTCTAGCACTCTGGCACCACTCCAATCCATCCTAAACTCTGCTGCCCGAATTATCTACCTGTCTCCCCGCTATTCCCCAGCCTCTCCCCTATGCCAAGCCCTTCACCAGCTTCCTATCGTCCAGAGGCTACAGTTCAAAACCCTAACTATGACATACAAAGCCATACACAACCTGTCTCCTCCATACATCTGCGACATGGTCTCCCGATACTTACCTACACGCAACCTTCGATCCTCACAAGATCTCCTTCTCTACTCCCCTCTTATCTCTTCTTCCCACAACCGCATCCAAGACTTCTCCTGTGCTTCCCCCATACTCTGAAACTCTCTACCCCAACACATCAGACTTGCCTACCATAGAAACCTTCAAAAAGACCCTGAAGACTCACCTCTTCCGACAAGCCTACAGCCTGCCGTGATCCGCAACCTACTGAACCGCCGCACGAGCAGCTGAACCCTCTCCTAGTGTATCCTGACCCATCCCCTGCAGACTGTGAGCGCTCGCGGGCAGGGTCCTCCCTCTTTCTGTACCTGTTAGTGCCTTGTTTTTTGCTCATGCTTATTGTATTTGTCTATATTTGCCCTCTTTTCACATGTAAAGTGCCATGGAATAAATGGCACTATAAAAATGTATAATAATAATAAAATAAAGATGTGGGGTAATGCATGAGAGTAGACAACATTTTGTTATTTTAAAAATGTTATATGCATGCTTTATTTTTTTCCTGTTTCTCTCTTTTTTCCTTTTGATGTTTTACATGTTTGAAAATTGCTGTAATAAAAACAAAATGAAAAAAAAAAAAAAAAGAATGGCCTTCTGGTTAAAAATGCAAGTCATTAAAGCTTTTAACCCTTACAACTTTTGAGATTATCAAATGAAATGCAATTTTGCAGTCAGATTGTGGTTAACCATTTCAACGCTAGTTGTGTTTACAAATTATTACTATTACAAAAAAATGCGTAATGTGAACCTTGATTAACAAAACTGAATGGAAAGCAGTGGCCTGAGGACCACTTTTGCAGTCTGCAATGATATACTGTTCATGCTGGCTCAGTGGTTAGCACTATTGCTTTGCAGCTCTGGGGTCCTGGGTTCAAATCCCACCAAAGACATCTGCAAGGAGTTTGCATGTTCTCCCCATGTTTGCGTGGGTTTCCTCCAGATACTCCGGTTTCCTCTCACACTCCAAAGACATCCTGATAGGGAATTCAGATTGTGTGCCCCAATGGGGAGAGCGATGTAAGTACCTGTAAAGCGCTGCGGAATATGATGGTGTTATATAAGTAAGATACTAAACACTGTTCAGCCAATCTGCTGGCAGGAGAATGCTTGTCTGTATGTGGCTGCTCACATCCAGTTTTCATGTCCGAAGAAAGAAGAGCCCTGTAGCAAGGGAGGAACTAGACAACTAGTACTTATTTTGCATTATGTAGTCATCTCTGGGTCTCCCATATATAAGGAGAATGTGGTTCAGCACTTGAGTAAATGAGTTCCAGGTGACCATCTAAGCTCTTATCATATCACCTATAATCTTTAATGCTACATGTATGCATGGTCTCCTCCTCTATGTAGTAATATTTGGGGAGAAAGGTACCCTAATTTCCTCGATAGATGCAGATTTAATTGCAGGACTCACAATTATTAGAATATTTAGGGCATATACTTTTGAAACACACTGCCTGGGGAGGTAATACCCTTTTAGTTTGTTTGAAGCCTCTGGGAGTAGTTCAATGTAACAATGTGGCCTTCAGTATAAATAACCAATATCCCACACTGGTGTATATTAACCTCAATAACAACATAAATTCAACAAATTCTCCATATGGGAAGGAGAAAAAACCGAGGCATCCATAAGATAATAAAATGTACAATATTTTATTAGAAAAAAAAATTTTACATTAAAATTTGATTAACCAGCGGATTAAATCAATACAGTGGGAATCCCAATTAAAACCAAGCAACAACGGGCAAAAATGAAAAATAAAGCCACTGCATAGCACCTAAACTATAGGAATATTATAATGTAATTATGACCTTCAATTCCCCACCTGATGAACAATATTAAGTAACCTATAATAATTGTAGTAAAATAAACACTACTGGTCTAAAGATAGCGTTATACCGTCTTGTGTGTGTGATGATGTGCTGACTCTCAACTATCAGATATCAGGGAAAAAGAGTGGACACGTAGGTTTTCAACATTCTCAATCCTTAGTTGATGCAGCAGAGAAGATATTGTTAAGGTGTCTCCCTGTAAAAAACACATGCATACTCAGCCGAGTATGCATATGTATAAAGAAGTAGCTGTTGGCCGACTGCTATTGAAAATATATAGGGGTCTTTGGAGAGACCTGGGGGAAATGTATTACGACTGGTGTTTCATGGCACTCTTAATTTAAAGAGAGGTGTAGCAGCATATATGCTGCAAAAAAATGAAAACCACAAGGAGAACAGCGCAGAAAAAATCCCCACTGCATCTTAGCATGTATTTTAGTATCTATGTGAAACCACCCTCGTGGGGCTCTGTGGCTGGCACTCCTATTGGGTACCTGAAAAATGTGGTGCTACGATGCAGCTGCAAAATTCAGTTTTGCATCTTCAAAAATTAAAAAGGATGGTATGTCTGATTACATCAAGCAGTGCAAAATACCATGGCACTCACTTTAATATGCAATTAAAAGTTTTATTAGTAAGTCAGCATATGGAAAGGAAGGCCAACTCTGTCCCAGGCTTTGATCACGGCCTGTGTCCTCTGGTTTATATTAGATACAGGCAGTGTCGGACTGGAGTGCTAAGGGCCCACCAGTAATATTGACTTTAGGGGCCCATTTTTCATATGCGTACAAATATGACACTACCCTCGTTCACAAATTTACCTATATCTCTATATAATAATAAACTGGGTAGTTTGGTTAATCAATGATTAGATACTGCTTTTTATGTACAGAGTGAATCAATTGAATTATGCCAAATAATGCCCATATAGTGGGGTTGGGGGCCCAGATCTACACTGGGGCCAACCGGGGGATTCCCCTGTTACCCTATGGGCCAGTCTGAGCCAGGATACAGGTTCTAAGAATGAATCATAGGAAATAGGCTGTGATCACGCTCTGAGACAGAGCGAAACGTTGGCTGTCCTTCAATTTCCATATGCTGACTTGCATATTAAAGTGAGCGCTGTGGTATTGTGGACTAATGTTCGGAGGGTAGTCCCCTACAACAGCACATCCCCGTCTTCAAGCTTTGAGTGCCACCCGGAAATTTGGTTACAAGTATCATGTCAGCCAAAAGAAATGTAGCATCTGTTTAGAGAAGCTCTGGTATTTGTGGTCTGAGGTCTCTCTGTTCAATAAATGAAGAAAAACCGCAAGTTGGGCTCCTACTGTGATGTTAATTTCAATGATAGGTTTAGCCTTAACACATGCTGATAGGCCCAATTCTGCTCAGCAACAATATGTGTGTGAGAATACAGTGAGAGTGTTAGGAATGAGCCCCTCCAGATAGATAGGATGGACCCCTGCAGAGTAAAGGAATGCCATTTGGCTCCTAAAGCTAAATGGATCTTGGCACTTGTGTAGGAGGCATGTCATTGAGACAAGATACCAGCTCCAAAAGGTGGGTGGGCAAGGATAGCCAAAAAGTATCTACAGAATTGGAGGATATCATACTTCTGCATGCCGTGCTTTTTCTTTCACTCTAAAAACAGACACATGACAGAACCAAGATGGATCTCTTAATAATTAGTGGGGATCTTCTATTTCTGTTTGCATTAGATATGGAACCAATACATTTGCCTACATTTGTTACCATATGTCTGTTCCTAAAAACAGAATAGACAAAAGGAATAAGAAAACACAGGTGTTAATGCAGCTCTAGTGACATGATCATCTCTAGTCAATAAACATCAGTGTAGGACATAATTGCAATGATTATAACAATTTTTTCCTGCTGGTAAATTGTGAAAAGGGACCAATTGACATGTGCGTGGCTTTAAAGTGAAGGACACAAGGGTGAACTCATTCACATTCTTAATTCCACCCATTGACTACTGATGTTTATTATGCAACTGGAGCAGAAGGTCTAAGCAGTTCATTCACATGCAATTCTGTCTAAGAATACAATGGGGTCAGGCAGGCTACATAACTATCCACAATAATGGGACTTTTTTTTCTCTAAGGACTCATTCAGACTTCAGTTTTTTTGTGTTTTGTTTTTCTAACATTGACACATAAAAATTCTATTGGTATATTCACATCTTTTTTTCTGACAGATGGCCTGCAAAAACTGTCATAAAGGAGACATTTGCTATTTTATTAATTTACTGATTAAATTCACTATTTTAAGTGAATGGGTCTGTGAAAAAAATCAAACACTAGGTCTGTTCTTCAATATCTGGGGGGATTAGGAAAACATGAAAAACCTTTTCCATCTTTTTCATCCTAGAGAAACGGATATACACAATTTGTAAACAGAGACACAAACCAAAAATGGACCCAGTACAATGAGAAAAAAGGTCATCTTTTCAGGGCAAGAAAGAAATAACATGTATATAACATGTTTACATGTCTATGAACATAAATTAAAGAACACCTTTCACCAGATGGCATGTCACAACTTTGTGGTTGGGTGTCCCAAGACCAGGGGCTTCTTCCTTGTCCCTAACGATAGGGGCACCCATGCTCGCCCTGTTCCCCGGATTATTTATGATGGTGAAGACGCTGGGGCCACCTGAATCTGCCATCTGTCTGTACCCTTACCCCACCTAGGGGAGTAGTAGTGTACCGTAATACACATACCAGGCTAACAAGGTAATATGAACAGGGATAAAGGAAAATAGCAATCATACAAATATATACACATAAACAACAGAGGTAAACACTGGGGAGTGGAGATGAGGTTAAACCAAAGTAGGAGAATCATCACACACTCAAATCCTAGTAACAGATAAATTTCTTACAGTGACCTTCTGTGAAGACACTGAGCTTGAACTGTGCGGATTCAGGTCTGGGGAACGGGCGGGCCAGTCGCTAGCTTCAATGCCTTCATCTTGCAGGAACGGCTGACACACTCCAACCACATGAGGTCTGGCATTATCCTGCATTAGGAGGAACCCAGGCCCAACCGCACCAGCATATGGTCTCACAAGGGGTTTGAGGATCTCATCTCGGTACCTAATGGCAGGCTATCTCTGGCGAGCACATGGAGGGCTGTGTAGCCCTCCAAAGAAATGCCACCCCACACCATTACTGACCCACTGCCAAATCGGTCATGCTGAAGGATGTTGCAGGCAGATCGCTCTCCATGTCGTCTCCAGACTCTGTCACGTCTGTCACATGTGCTCAGTGTGAACCTGCTTTCATCTGTGAAGAGCACAGGGCGCCAGTGGTGAATTTGCCAATCCTGGTGTTCTGTGGCAAATGCCAAGCGTCCTGCATGGTGTTGGGCTGTGAGCACAACCCCCATCTGTGGACGTCGCGCACTCAGACCATCCTCATGGAGTCAGTTTCTAACCGTTTGTGCAGACTCATGCACATTTGTGGCCTGCTAGGGGTCATTTTGCAGGGCTCTTGCAGTGCTCCTCCTGTTCCTCCTTGCACAAAGGCTGAGGTATCGGTCCTGCTGCCGGGTTATTGCCCTCTTACATCCCCCTCCACCTCTCCTGGTGTACTGGCCTGTCTCCTGGTAGCGCCTCCAGCCTCTGGACACTACGCTGACAGACACAGCAAACCTTCTTGCCACAGCACGCATTGATGTGCCATCCTGGATGAGCTGCACTACCTGAGCCACTTGTGTGGGTTGTAGAGTCCGTCTCATGCTACCACGAGTGAAAAAGCACATCAAACATTCAAAAGTGACCAAAACATCAGCCAGAAAGCATTGGTACCGAGATGTGGTCTGTGGTTCCCACCTGCTGAACCACTCCTTTATTGTGCCTTGATAATTGCCAATAATTTCCATCTGTTGTCTATTCCATTTGCACAACAGCATGTGAAATTGATTGTCAAACAGTGTTGCTTCCTAAGTTTGATTTCACAGAAGTTTGATTTATTTGGAGTTACAGTGGGGCAAAAAAGTATTTAGTCAGTCAGCAATAGTGCAAGTTCCACCACTTAAAAAGATGAGAGGCGTCTGTAATTTACATCATAGGTAGACCTCAACTATGGGAGACAAACTGAGAAAAAAAAATCCAGAAAATCACATTGTCTGTTTTTTTAACATTTTATTTGCATATTATGGTGGAAAATAAGTATTTGGTCAGAAACAAAATTTCATCTCAATACTTTGTAATATATCCTTTGTTGGCAATGACAGAGGTCAAACGTTTTCTGTAAGTCTTCACAAGGTTGCCACACACTGTTGTTGGTATGTTGGCCCATTCCTCCATGCAGATCTCCTCTAGAGCAGTGATGTTTTTGGCTTTTCGCTTGGCAACACGGACTTTCAACTCCCTCCAAAGGTTTTCTATAGGGTTGAGATCTGGAGACTGGCTAGGCCACTCCAGGACCTTGAAATGCTTCTTACAAAGCCACTCCTTCGTTGCCCTGGCGGCGTGCTTTGGATCATTGTCATGTTGAAAGACCCAGCCACATTTCATCTTCAATGCCCTTGCTGATGGAAGGAGGTTTGCACTCAAAATCTCACGATACATGGCCCCATTCATTCTTTCATGTACCCGGATCAGTCGTCCTGGCCCCTTTGCAGAGAAACAGCCCCAAAGCATGATGTTTCCACCACCATGCTTTACAGTAGGTATGGTGTTTGATGGATGCAACTCAGTATTCTTTTTCCTCCAAACACGACAAGTTGTGTTTCTACCAAACAGTTCCAGTTTGGTTTCATCAGACCATAGGACATTTTCCCAAAACTCCTCTGGATCATCCAAATGCTCTCTAGCAAACTTCAGACGGGCCCGGACATGTACTGGCTTAAGCTGTGGGACACGTCTGGCACTGCAGGATCTGAGTCCATGGTAGCGTAGTGTGTTACTTATGGTAGGCCTTGTTACATTGGTCCCAGCTCTCTGCAGTTCATTCACTAGGTCCCCCCGCGTGGTTCTGGGATTTTTGCTCACCGTTCTTGTGATCATTCTGACCCCACGGGGTGGGATTTTGCGTGGAGCCCCAGATCGAGGGAGATTATCAGTGGTCTTGTATGTCTTCCATTTTCTAATTATTGCTCCCACTGTTGATTTCTTCACTCCAAGCTGGTTGGCTATTGCAGATTCAGTCTTCCCAGCCTGGTGCAGGGCTACAATTTTGTTTCTGGTGTCCTTTGACAGCTCTTTGGTCTTCACCATAGTGGAGTTTGGAGTCAGACTGTTTGAGGGTGTGCACAGGTGTCTTTTTATACTGATAACAAGTTTAAACAGGTGCCATTACTACAGGTAATGAGTGGAGGAAAGAGGAGACTCTTAAAGAAGAAGTTACAGGTCTGTGAGAGCCAGAAATCTTGATTGTTTGTTTCTGACCAAATACTTATTTTCCACCATAATATGCAAAAAAATTGATAAAAAAACAGACAATGTGATTTTCTGGATTTTTTTTTCTCAGTTTGTCTCCCATAGTTGAGGTCTATCTATGATGTAAATTACAGACGCCTCTCATCTTTTTAAGTGGTGGAACTTGCACTATTGCTGACTGACTAAATACTTTTTTGCCCCACTGTATATTATGTTGTTTAAGTGTTCCCTTTATTTTTTTGAGCAGTGTACATTTGTGATTGAGGATAATGTCACATTTGCATGTAGTTGTAAAGTGGGGCCCTGTAGATGGTTACTGGTTGGCCCATGGCACCCTAGTCCGACACAGTTTGCACCACTTATTAGATGGATCGAGTCTCATTCAGATGTCAGCGACTTTTCTCAGAGGCAAAAAACAGTCCAAGTGTCGTCAGTGTTTTTTACATATACATATTATATATATATATATATATATATATATATATATATCAGTTTATTCAGTGATTTTCATATATGAAATTATAAATACCATATTTTTGGGATTATAAGACACAATTTCTTCAAAAAATTTGGTAGGACAATGTGGGTGCGTCATATTCCGAATGTAGCTTTCTGGGGAGGGGGGGGATGGCGTCTGCGGTGTAGCGGGGTCACAGGAGGCAGGGGCACTGCTGCAGTAGGCCAGCAGCGGTACGAGTGCGGTAATGCTGCGGGTCCTGGGCTGGGAGGAAGGAATGTTGCGAGGCTGCAGGCCTTGGGCTTTCAGAAAGTGTTGGTGTTGAGCAGAGTCCCTGCATTGATTCCCCTTAACTTTGAGAAAAAGGCAGCCGGAGGCGGCGCATGTGCAGAGTGAGATCTCAGCTCCCGTTAAGCTACTGTAAAATCGGACTATAAGACGCACCACCATTTTTTTAAAAACATTTTTTTTTTCCTATTTTTCGTGCATCTAATGATCCACAAAATGTGGAAAATAAATTGAAAAACTTCTATACATTGTTAATCATGGCCAGAAGATGTTGACCATTTTTACGGACCCATAGACTTGTATTGGTAATTTTGCTCCCTGATGCGGTCCAAAAACAGACATGTTTATATGATTTTGTTTTTGTAGAGACAAGGTCTGAAAAGAAACACGCACATGTGAATAGCACCAAAAAGTATAAAGGGTGCATGTTTTGTGAAAACAAGGATCCAAAACTTACATGAAAAATTTCACTTTGTACCAGACATGTAAGCCAAAATTTTAGTCAATTTCTTTGCGCACAATGTTGTTACGCTGCTTCGTGTAGCAAGACGAGTATAATTTCTGGTGCAAGTTATGAAAGAGATTTTTTTTAGCACAAATTATGTTGGAATTCTGATGGATTTAGTTTGATTACCATATATGCATCTACAAGTGTAATTACTACATCGATACCGTTAATAAAAGCCACGACCACAAAAGCCATTTTTACTTGGCAGATTTGTGGGGATCTGAGTCTCGCCACAACGAACGCAAAATAAGCACTTTGGGGTGAGTTGTATTTGTATACCTCTACACAGGCAAAGACGTGAAGCCATAGCCGCTCCACTCACACACTCTACACACTCTCGCACATGGAACTTGCGTTCTTAGCTCTTTTAATTGAGCACAGCTGCAAAAACATAGCTTAATTTCAAGGCTCAATGACTAGGGTGGGGGCAGGGCCAGGATGGTGCCAGAAGGTGGGTATTAGGTGATTCAGCCTCGTGAATTAAGTCTTTACAATCTGTACAAAAGAAAAGATTATAAATGTGCAGGACTGCAGTAATGTGAGATATCACTATGGAACACAAATACATCTAACATGTTAAAAAGACATGAAACAGAATGGACAAGGCAAGGACACAACTTTACAACTGGTTACAGACGTGTGTAGTGGTAATGAGTAGAACACAACTGCTGACATTTTTTGTCATTTCATTAAGTACAACTCCAGGACTCCACTTTTCAAGCTCATGTACTTTAGCATTTATATTTATTAAACTTTATTATATAGTATTTTTATTACGTATTGTTGTTTTACATGTACGTTCCCAAAGACAATATAGACTTTAGGTTTATTTTCTACTTATAATATATATACTCGTAGTTTCCAGGCTGTGCAAAGATACTCCATTATATCTGCACATGTAAGGAAGGGGCACCAATTACCCGTCAGGCGTGGCTCAGCTTCCCCTTTGTCTGTCGCCTTGTGTACCACAGTCATCTTTGAGCAGCTTGCTTTTCAGAATGTTAACAATTAGGGTATGTTTCCACGTTCAGGAAACGCTGCGTTGAGCCGCAGCGTCAAACACACAGCGTCCAGATGTTACAGCATAGGGGATTTCATGAAATCCCGTCTCCACTATGCATTACCCGCGAAAACGCACATGCGGCGCGTCTTTTCAGAACGCAGCATGTCCTTACATTGCAGAAAAAACGCAAGGACAGCGCAGGTGACCTGCCAGTGACCTCAAGTGCAGATTTGGTCAGGATTTTACCTGCATAAAATCCTGACCAAATCCTGAAGCAATCCTGAACGTGGACACATACCCTTAGAGTATGTGTCCACGTTCAGGATTGCATCAGGATTTGGTCAGGATTTTTCATCAGTATTTGTAAGCCAAAACCAGGAGTGGGTGATAAATCCAGAAGTGGTGCAGATGTTTCTATTATAGTTTTCCTCTAATTGTTCCACTCCTGGTTTTGGCTTACATATACTGATGAAAAATCCTGACCAAATCCTGATGCAATCCTGAACGTGGACACATACTCTAAGAGTTGGTGCGAATTCATTCGCAGGACCCGGTCCATCAGACATGTCGGTAATCTGTGGCCACAGAATTACCTCTTAGCTGATGGCATCTGTGGCTCTTTCCTTGATTTGCTGGCTTGATGCAAAATCACATGTGCATCATGCAGCAACGATGACGTCGTGCCAGGTTAGGTAATCAAAAGAAGAGCCGCAAATGCCACCAGCCACAGATCACTCATGTGGCCGATAGAATGGGGCCTGCAAATAATTTTATACAAACTGTAGTGATACCATATAGTGAGTCTCATTGTGGTCATTACAACTAATACTTTTGTGTGTGTTTACGTCTTTTAAAACATGGCTGCCTGCCTGGAAAACACAAGTAAAATTGAGCGTAGGGGCCACTTCCCTTGCTATTGTCCAATTTTTCTTAATCCACTTACGGTATTCAGGTGTTCTTTAAGCTAATATTTAGACAACAGATATGTGGCAATATAAAGTATACAAGGGATATCCACCAAATATGATTTTGTAAAGTTGTGGAGACGTTAGAGCCTCACATAGATGTCCATAGGTGTCACTTCCAGCACTGCTCATACATGCCCATCTCTGAAAAGCTTTCATAAAACATCCTAGACTAAGGCCGGGGTCACACTTGCGAGTGCAATGCGAGAAACGTGCCTCAATACCCGACACTGCCGCCGCCACTCGGGACCGGAGCGTTCAGCTACATAGAAATACATAGAGCCGCACGCTCCGGTCCTGAATGCCAGCGGCAGTGCCGGGTATTGAGGCAAGTTTCTCGCACTGCACTCGCAAGTGTGACCCCGGCCTACTATACCCATTAGATCCCTAATTAGTGCTAGAGGGGAACAAGCTGAAGCCAGAACAACTACTTTAGTGGAAGGAGGAGGGGTGTCTGATCTTTAAAGGACTGGACATACAGAAATTGTACATTTATCCTTACATGCCCCCCAATATTGGCCAGAGACTGACATCCACCCCCATACACAATAGATAACTGCCAACTTCATCAATATTGGACACAGACTATAATGTAATGTGAATAGCCGGACTAATGACCTTTGAAAGAGATTTATAGTGTCAAAACTGTGCAGTAGGCATTTAGGGTATTTTATTGTAGAAATTGTAGATCTGAGCTCAGATGTAAAGCTTGTCTAATTTTTTTTTTAATTTGTTCATAGAGCAGTGAATTATATAGGCTGACTGAATAAAACTAAGCATGGCATCACTTTTATGACACACCCAAAAATACAGGCCGGGTCAGCACACATCCACGGTACACAGGTTTAATGGTGGAGTAATCATTTTCAGTGTGCTTATTACAACAATTACTTTTGTGTGTGTGCCTGCTTGTAAAACATGGCTGCCTGTCACTAGGCAGTTTGCAATGTTTCCTGCCTGTAGATGAGGTTGTCACTTTGTTAATTAATAGGGCTGTTAACTACTTGGACAACCCCTCCCCAATCTGTATGTTTGCCCCCAGTAAAATAATAACACCTATACTCCCCTTCGGCGCTGGCAGCGTTCCAATGGTGCCAACTCGGGAGGCGATAAGTATAAGTGTTATTATTTTACTGGGGGCAAACATACAGATTTGGAAGGGGTTTTCCGAGTAGTGAACAATCCCTTTGAGGCTATGTTCACATGCTGCATTTTTCTCTGCCGGCAAAACCTACTCAAAGAAGCTGCTATAAGGCTATGTGCACACGTTGCGGATTCTCTGCGGATCCGCAGCGTTTTTTTGTGGTGCAGTTGATTTACAATGAGAAAAAAAAAAAGCTGTGCACACGTTGCGGAAAATCCGGTGCAGAAACGCTGCGGATTAAAAGAAGTAGCATGTCACTTCTTTTTTGCGGATCTGCAGCATTTTTGTACCCATTCCATTAAAGAAATCTGCAGGGGTAAAAACCGCAGTAAATCCGCAGCAAAACGCTGCGGATCCGCACAAAAAATGCAACAAATCCGCAGCTGCGTTTTCTGCCAGGAGAGGCAAAATCCGCACCAGAAGTTCCTAAGGCTAATCCACATAGCCTAAAAATAGGGTTTACCTGCGTTTTTTTTGCTACGTTTTTGTTGCATGCTGATAAGAGTTTAGTGCCCCCCAAAAAAAAGTCATGATGCAACTTTCCTTACCTTCCTGGTGGTTTTTTGCAGTTACTCCTTGCTTTGTATGGGTGAAAACAAAAAACTGCAAGAACGCTGAAAGAAGTGACATGCTGCAGTTTAAAAAAAAACAAACGCAGTTTTCCAAATCAGTCAGGAAAAAAAACAATGTGTGTGCATGTGATTTCTGAAATCTCATAGACTTTGTTGGTACTGTAAAAAGCAGCTGAAATTTTGCATTAAAAAACTCAGCAAAAAAATGTACTAAAAACGCAATATGTGAATCTAGCCTAACTATTGAAATATACAAAGAAGAAACAGGAGTAACCGGTAACTTTGTTATGTAGTCACTAAAGCTTTGCTTCAGGTTTCTGCCCTCTACACCAAAAAGGGAGAAAAATGTGGTGAAAATCTGCAACAGAAATTGAAGTGCTGGGGATTTAGGAATCTGCACCTGAGGTCTAGAAAAAAAAATCTGTAGTGTGGATGTGTACATATCTCATGCACATGAGTAGTATTGTAATATGAAGAAGATTTATGTAGCATTTCCATCCTGTGTAACCTATTTACCTGGCAGACACCTGAACTTGGTATTACTCGGATGCCACAGGTCACACATTGCGTGTCCTCCCAGCAGATAACATGATAGTAGCCCCCCGCAGATAACATGATAGTGGCCCCAGGCTGCGCATGTGCTGTGCTGCATTGGATTCATAGCTTAGCACAGAAGAGCAGACATGAGGCCAAACTGCACGGAAGTGAGTACATGACGAGTCCAGCGTGTCACACACACACACACAGAGGTGGGGGTCTAGTGACGGAAACTTATTTCGTCTACAGACATGAAGCTATGACACATCAGAAGATTTCTAATTTAGGCCCCAGAAGAAATCTTTCCTCATGTGCTTGCTGGTACAGCTATTTCCCACAACTAATAAGTGTGCTGGTGGCGTCTCACAGACTAAGGTTGCGTTCTTACGATGAGCTTTTGATGTAGCGGAATTTCTCCACCACTCCTGCACCTATTATGTAACTTAGGTTACTTGCGTTTTTTTAACATGCATTTTCATCACGTATTTGACTGTGTTTTTTTGGCTCGGTTTGGTGTGTCATTCTTTAACTAAACCTGGCTTGTTCTTGAAATTCTCTGGTATTTTGATTTCCCTGAACTTTATTGACATATCTAGGTGCGGACTGCATGCGTAAACGCACTACAAAAAGTGTGCGTTTTTTTACCTGCAGATTTTCCGCATCCAATGCAAGTCTATGAGGAAAATCTGTACAGAAAACTCAAGAGTACCAGCAAGAGAAATTGACATGCGTCACATTTTAAAAACGCACCGTGGGTCACTTTCCGCAGCATAAAAGAAAGCACGTTGGGTATGGAATTTTTAGAAATCCCATCCACTTTGTTGGAATTGTGCGCGGCGTTTTTGAAACAGGATAAACACGCAGCGTCAAAAACGCGCTAAAAGCTCATTGTGAGAATGTAGCCTTGACTAAATTAGGATACTTGCGTTTTTTCATTGCCTAAGGGTAAAAGAATCGGGTGACAATCACTGCAATGCTATTGACACTAAACTGATCTATCACATTACCATTAGAATAGGCTTCTGTACAGGCATAGAAATTGTTCTAGATAGTTTTAGAAGTTTTCACTAATGCAATAATTTTACCACTTGGACAATAGATTAATGGAAATCACTTGTAGGATCAGTGCGTGTGGCTGGAAATGCTAACTTTAAATTAAGTACATCAAGTATTTCTTATTTAGAAACTTAGGGACCAAGGACAAGTTGTATTTGCATCTAGTATATAAATGGTAAGATGTGATTTCTAGTACAGCTGTTAATAAATCTAGAATGATCTCCTTTCAATTACATTAATCGCAATATTTTAAAATGTTGGTAACAGATTTTGTCATTACGAAAATGGATATTTTACCCTTCCCCAAAATTATACAAGTTTCCATAGCCCTCTATGAACATTTGTACGAGTCTCCATTCAGCAGTGCTGTACCAACAAATTGACACTTTAAGGGTATGTTCATACTGGGCAAATGTTTCCATACAGAATCCACAGGCGGATTTAATTGGAAATAAATGGCAAATATCTGCATTGTATTGCATGTAAATGTTGTAGTCGCTGGATTTCACCATACATTCTGCAGAAGATGAAATCCATAGTATAGGGTGAAGGATAAATTCAGCAGTGAAAGTCGGCACCACTTAAATTTCGAGGATTCATTTCCAGAAGCTGTGAATGAGATTTCTTAATATCTTGTCTGCTGTGCTGCCACTAATATACTGATTTTTTTTTGTAACCTCCAGGCTGGAGAGAGAATCCACAGTGTATCCGTCCCGTGAACATACTCAGATGACTGGTAATGACTCTTGATGAGCGAACGTGTTATCGGAGCATGCTTGGGTGTTATCCAAGTATCTCGGGCGTGCTCGGATAATATACTCGAGTCCCCGCCACAGCATGTTTTGTGGCAGTAGACAGTCGCAACACATGCAGGGATTGCCTGTATATTTGGCAAGCCCATATGTATTGCGGCTGTCTTCCATCGCAAAACATGCTGTGGCGGGGACTTGAGTATATTATCCGAGCACGCCCGAGATACTTGGATAACACCCGAGCATGCTCCGATAACACATTCGCTCATCACTAGTAATGACTCCTAAAGGCTTTCTCAATGGATTTGGTGTAGGCTCAAATATTTAGTATTGTTTAATCAGAATGCAATGGTGTTTAATGTGGTAATGCACCAAAGCAATAGACAACAGACAGCTGATCTAAGCAATAAAAAAGCCTCAGATTATATCCGAGGACACAGGCATTTGCTGAAACACTGCTTCTCTGTTAGAGTACAAATACCCAGTTGTCAGTACGTCCCACATAGCCCCGACAACTCAATCATTATAATAAGACTAGGAAGTAGCAGTGTCCATTCGCTTCAGTTTATACAGTTTACACTCTCCCCCTCCACCACGGTTATGTAATACCCAACAGCTAGCTAGGTGGTCATTTTATCTTGAAATTTGAGCAGAAAGATTTGCAGGACCAGAAGCCACGATGGTACTTGATTACAGTTGAACCAGAGCCCAGCGAACCTCTTACCTGCCGGCATCACTGGGGCCTATACTACTAGATCCGTGCGCACAGCAATTATGATATTGCGTCAGGCCTAAAAATCAGAATAGGTGCTGAGGATGCCCGGAGTTAGGAAGAGATTCGGAGAGCTCTGGTTCAGGCGCCACAGAATACCAATCCATATTCTTCACACAGAATCATATGAAATTTGGGTATTGTTAATAGAGATTGAACAAAGTCTGACTGTAACGCTTATATACAAATGTAGCTAAGGCCTATCTCACTTATGCAGCTTTTTGGAGCCAAAGCCACAAGTGTATCCAAATATATCAAAGAAAGACTAAGGCGGTGGACCTCCAGCCATTTGGGGCACTCAGCTCTGAGCATTGGCTACTACTGTATTGGGATTTGAAGCCCCAGAGCCGATAACAATTTCCAGGTTTCATTCACACTTAGTGATGAGCGAATATACTCGTTACTCGAGATTTCCCGAGCACGCTCGGGTGTCCTCCGAGTATTTTTTAGTGCAAAAATTTTTAGGATTTCCTAGCAACCAGGCAACCCCCACATGTACTTATGTTAGCTAACAGATGTAAATCATTCAGCTGCGACAAGAAAAACAAAATCTCCGAGCACTAAAAAATACTCAGAGGACCCCCGAGCGTGCTCGAGAAATCTCGAGTAACGAGTATATTCGCTCATCACTATTCACACTGAGGAATGTCCATTTACCAAAATTATTTAAATTTAGCAATATACAGGATAAAACAGGAAACCACCAAAAGACTGTTTTGTTGTTTTTAACAAAAATATTTTTTGTCATTTTTAATTTCAAAATGAGTAAAAATCAACATATTTAATAACAAATCATTATGTATTCAGGTTGGAGGGAATGCTGTTTCGTCACTGAAACCCAAGATAGTGAGCAAGGTTTACCAATGATACGTCCCTCTCAATGATCGACACACGTAAAACTGATCGCTGTCGAATCTGTACCATAAAAAACCCTTGTATATCAGCTACCGTAATTATCTCCAGCCGACTGGTATCTAGAGGTGTGCTGGACTGTCTGTCCTCTCATATATTGTACGTTACAAACACAAAACCTAAAATTAAAAGGATAAAAAAATGTTGTAATTCAGACAAAGAGCCAGGAATTAAAGTATTAGAAAAATCAATCGCCCTTCAATAATCCAGTTGTGTCGTATCGACAAACTACAGCAGCAGCACAGTGATCTGTGTAAAGGTGTTGATGTACCAACAGACGAACACATATACTAAGATGATCTCTACGTTCTTTGGTTGGCTTATATGCAAACTAATACAAACTCCATGTTGGGCAGCATATAAAAAAATAATAAAAATACTGTATATAATATCCAGGAAGAGCCAAAAACAAACAAAATGCAGTCTAAATATCTCCATTTCTCACAAGGCACAGTCAAGTCAATGAAAATGTTTGAGAAACGAAGAACAAGGGTCTTTTATTCCATGGAATCCTTTCTCTGATTCTCCAATTTTAACCGTATGTTTTAAATAGAAATATATAATTTACAAAAAAAAATTCTATTTACAGTCGTAATTACAACTCCAGAGAGATGTGCCTGAAGGTAACGTATGGAGATCTACATACACAGCATGGAGTAACAAGAAATTGGAGAATAGTCTGGAGAACATATAGTCAAAGTTGGTTCCAGGCCCCATAACGAACAGCTCAGTCCTCACACAGTTGTCTCTCCGTGTTTGCTGTTGGTGAGCCTGGTGTAAAACTTTCTCCATGAATGCAGAGTTTTGCCTGACCAAATCCAGAACCCAGAAGTGATGCCAACAATGAGGGTCATGAGATACTTTATCATATAGACTGTGAAGTCTGGAGTCATGCGTGGTGTGTATTGCAGTGGGCAAGGGATGGCTAGGCTCTTGCAATTCTGGCTCACCCAGCTACGCTCCCAGTGCTCTCTAAAGGCCTGCTCATAGAAGTAGCATGCAATCACTATCGTGGCAGGTACTGTGTAAAGAACGCTGAAGACCCCAATCCGCACCATCAGTCGCTCTAGCTTCTCCGTCTTCGTGCCATCGTGTTTCATAATTGTCCGGATTCTGAAGAGAGATACAAAACCAGCAAGCAGAAATGAGGTTCCAATGAAGAGGTAGACAAACAGGGGAGCCAGCACAAATCCCCTCAGTGGGTCAATGCTGTTTAGTCCTACAAAGCAAACTCCACTGAGAAGGTCTCCATCGATTTGCCCCATGGCTAAAATGGTGATGGTCTTTACAGCTGGTACTGCCCATGCTGCCAAATGGAAGTACTGGGAATTGGCTTCTATTGCTTCATGTCCCCATTTCATGCCAGCAGCCAGGAACCATGTTAAAGAAAGAATGACCCACCAGATAGAGCTAGCCATGCTGAAAAAGTAAAGCATCATGAAGAGAATTGTGCACCCTTCCTTCTTGGTACCTTGTACAACAGTTTTATAGCCATCCTCGGAGAAGCCCTCATTACAGACCACTTTATCTCCAAGCACAAAGCCTGCAATGTAGGCCACAGACACCATGGTGTAGCATCCAGACAAGAATATAATAGGCCTTTCAGGATAGCGAAATCTTTGCATGTCGACCAGGTAAGTGGTCACAGTGAAGAACGTTGATGCACAGCAAAGTACTGACCAAATAAGAATCCATACTCTGGCAAAGCGGATTTCTTCTTGACTGAAAAACATGAAGCCATCATTCTTAGACGGTTCACATGGAGCAGCACAATCCTTCTCTCCTAAAAACCTGTAGTTGAGATAGGTTGGTACCTTCAGCACCCGGGGGCAATTGAAGGGATGATCAGGTGTGGCATAGATTGCTGGTCCAATGGTCCCATGAAGCGGTGGGCTAGTGGTCAACAATGCTGGAGCTCCATCTTCTGAGTGGTTCTGTCCAACACAGATCTGCTCAGCGCCATGGCGGGGAAAGTTTTCACACCGTAACCTCTCTGGCCATTGGAAGCCAAACTTGTTCATGAGGGCTTCACAACCTTGCCTTGCACGTTCACAAATAGAGCGGCAGGGAGGGATGGCCTGCTCCAACACGGTGCACACCGGGGCGTACATGGAGCACAGGAAGAAGCGCAGTTCTGAAGAACACTGGACCTTTACCAAGGGGTAGAACTGATGAACCTCCAGCCCAGCATCCTCTTGGTTAGTGTGTCCCAAAAGGTTTGGCATGATTGTCTGATTGTATGCGATGTCTGTGCACAGAGGAATGGAGATGGGCTGGCAGAAGCCATGCTCTGGCACCGAGATGCCCTTTTCACCATGGAGTTGTGCGCTGGCCAGTAAACCCAAGGCGAGCAATGGGCAGAGGGTTTGGAGAAGGGTGGCTTTAGGCACACCCTGCATGGCTAGTGATGAGTGGAGAACAGAACGTGTCACCTGTGCAGAGGTAGAATCAGAGGAACAGGGTCCTGGGCAGCAGAAGTCACACGTGTCTACTCCAGTCCTTGCTGGGACAGATCTGCCGCGAGGAGACAAAGTTGTGCTTGTGCTTCTCCAGCTCCCCCTCCTCGGAGCTCCGCTTCTCCCGCTTCACACTGGGCTGCGTCCTTATTCCTGAGCCCAGCGGCCAGTCCTGCAGGGCAGTGGTCTCCGGCCCTCCTCCGGTCGCAGCGACTCGGCGGTCTCCGCACTGGTCACCGGCAGCTCTGCGCTCTCCCTCCGGTTCTGATTCGGATCACTTTCCCTTTGTGCTCTGCTTCCCCAGTCACTTCTCAACAATCAGTTTCAAGGCGCCCTCTGTCCCGGGACCAGATCCTTCTTTCCAAGCCAAAACTTAGGGGCTGCCTTGAAACCGCCCCTGTCCCCCCTCCCCAGGTCCCAAAACCCTTCCCTAAAAATCCCACTTCACCAATCAGACTGCAGCGCTTAGTCTAGAGAGGGGGAGACAACGCACCCCTTTTAGATAATCAGGAGCATGTCTATATAGGATCAGGGAACTTCGTTTCCAACCCTGCCCCCATCCCATAAAGTGCGAGGCACCAAGGATCCGATTTCTCGTCCTGCCATGCACAATGAGCGGCCCTCCATCATAAAAGACGTGCAGTCAAACGCAGCGCCTTGCTCCTCAATCCCAATCCTGTACCCTGCTCCATAATCCCAATCCTGTACCCTGCTCCTCAGTCCTAATCCAGCACCCCATTCCTCAATCCCAATCCTGTACCCTGCTCCTCAGTCCTAATCAAGCGCACTGCTCCTCAATCCCAATCCTGTACCCTGCTCCTCAGTCCTAATCCAGCGCCCTGCTCCTCAATCCTAATCCTGCGCCCTGCTCCTCAGTCCTAATCCAGCGCCCTGCTTCTCAATCCTAATCCAGCGCCCTGCTCCTCAGTCCTAATCCAGCGCCCCGCTCCTCAGTCCTAACCCAGCGCCCCGCTCCTCAATCCTAACCCAGCGCCCCGCTCCTCAATCCTAACCCAGCGCCCCGCTCCTCAATCCTAATCCTGCGCCCCGCTCCTCAATCCCAATCCTGTACCCTGCTCCTCAGTCCTAATCCAGCGCCCTGCTCGTCAATCCTAATCCAGCGCCCTGCTCCTCAATCCTAATCCAGCGCCCTGCTCCTCAATCCTAATCCAGCGCCTTGCTTCTCAATCCAAATCCAGCACCCTGCTCCTCAATCCTAATCCAACACCCTGCTCCTCAATCCTAATCCAGCACGCTGCTCCTCAATCCTAATCCTGCTGCTCAATCCTAAACCTGATCAATCCTAATCCAGCACCCTGCTCTATAGTCCTAATCCTATTCCTCAATCCTAATCCTGTACCTGCTCCATAGTCCTAATCCTGCAGACTGCTCCAGTCCAAATCCTGCAGCCTGCTCCATAGCACAATTCCTGTAGCCTGCTCCATAGTGCTGATCCTGCAGCCTGCTCTATAGTCCTAATTCTGCTGACTCCCACAGTCCTAATCCTGCAGCCTGCCCATAGTTCTAATGCTGCTTCCTGCTCTATAGTCCTAATCCTGTAGCTTGCTCCATAGTCCTAATCCTGCTTCCTACTCCACAGTCCTAATCCTGCAGCCTGCCCCATAGTCCTAATTCTGCAGCCTGACCCATAGTCCTAATCCTGTAGCCTGCCCTATAGTCCTAATCTTACAGCCTGCCCCATAGTCCTAATCCTGTAGTCTGCTCCATAGTCTTAATCCTGCTGCCTTCTCCATAGTCCTAATCCTGTAGCCTGCCCCATAGTCCTAATCTGCCAGCCTGCCCCATAGTCCTAATCCTGTAACCTGCTCCAGTCCTAATCCTTCTGTCTGCTCTATAGTCCTAATCTTGCAACCTGCTCCATAGTCCTAAATCTGCAGCCTGCCCCATAGTCCTAATCCTGCAGCCTGCTCCATAGTACTAATTCTGCAGATTGCTCTATAGTCCTGTAATGACCAGAGGTCCGAATAAGATCCAGTGAGTCACAAACCAAGACCAAGGCAGAAATCTCCAACGGTATTTACTCAAAGGCAAAATAATCAAGGTAATATGGAGAATATTAAGGCAGATGCACCCCAAAGACACACTAGCTCAGCAGCAGCTGAAATCACTGTGCCACTCCAAGGTCTCCTGAGAACTGTGTACTACAACAGACTAGTAAGAAATTTACCTAACAGGCAACTAAAAACAGGAACAAGTGTAAATTGAATGTAGTGTTATTAAGGGAGCCCCTGGAATGGCACATTGAGTATAACTTACACAACTCTAATATAAGATACACCTCTAAAGTAATAATTTAACACTCTGAGCAGAGATACCCGGGTATCTATAACTATGGTACCGTATCCTGAGATGGATTTCCTCTCAGGCAGGAATCCGCACAGGCTGTAGCCAGTTCATATCTTCAGCGCCAATAAGTTACAGCAAGCTCCTCTTGTCTTGTCGGCCGATGCCGAGCCCACACGCCGGGGACTTAGTTAGTGGTCTCACAATGTTGTCTCTGCTTCTGTAGCTCCTAGGAATGCTTCCAGGACAATCCGTCCGTCTCTGTATCAGCAGTCTGTCCAGACTTGTTCCTCCACTCAATGCACAGGGAATCCACAGACTTCCAAATTCGTACTGGGTTCTTAGCAAAGTCTCCGTCTTTTCTTAGATAAAGGGTTAGCTCCTCTCCAGGAAACGTTAGCAACACAAGTCTCTCACAGAGTTAAACAAAAGGTTAGCTCTTCTCCAGGGGAACGTTAGCAACAAAAAGTCTCTCAAAAGCTTCTTTTCCTCCAAAAACACTTGCAGTAAATCCACACAGTCTCTTTTTAAGATCTCACAGCAGCTTCTCCTTTTCTTCCCGCCTTTTCTCTCCCAGCTCTCACTTCCTACTTTTACTTTACACTCGAGACACTAGACCCCACCCCGCAGCACACATTGTCTCTGGGAGGTCTGTCCTCTGCTGCAACAGGCAAAAACCACAGGGTCCTAGTGCCCTCTCAGTGGGACTACAGTTCACCCTCTTACATGCCACCCCACTAGAGGTTGGCGTCCTCGACATACCTTCCCACTCAAATTCATCTTGAGCATATCGCTGAGGCGGTATTCCTGCCGTAGATCGTGTAGTTCTCCTGAGTCCTACATCAACAGGTGCGACCTTAGCGGGAGCTAGAGTCTCTTCCGTGGTCGTGTTAGTGGGCGTAAGTGGAGTTGTCTCCTCCTGCGGCTCGATGTCCTGTGATACAGCGTCAGGACCAAGCAGTTGACCTGATGCACTCTCCTCAACAACATCCTCCATATCCCCAACATTCTCATCACCCGAGGCCAGATCGGTCACAGGGGGCAAATAAGCAGGCGCAGGAGTAAGCACACCATCAAACTCAAGATCATTCAGAGCTTCCGCCCCTTGGAACATGGCCTCTGGCTCTAGGGGGGTAGGCGCCGAATCTTCAAACCAGCACCGTTGTAACATGTTACGATGCAAATTACGGGTTGGCCCCCCTGTCCCCACCGGTTCGACCTCGTACACTGGAATCTCAGGGTTCACCTGTTTTTTTATCAGATACGGTATCGCCTCCCATCGGTCACTCAGCTTTCCTGACCGTCGTTTTGTCCTCACCAACACTCTGTCCCCCGGAGAGAACAGCTCTGTTTGTACAGGTCGCGTGTCCTTATGGACCACCTGTCGAAGGCGGTCACCCACCACCTGATGCACCATGTTATGGCCGGCAATCAGGCAACACAGCGTGCAGTAATCAGCGCACATACAGAGATCTGGCAATAACCAAAAACAATAGGACGAGCTCTGAGACGTGGAATCTCTGTAGACTGCAGTACCTGATCTATCCTCACACAACTATAAGCAGCAGTGGATTGCGCCTATCACTACCTATGCAACTCGGCACTGCCTGAGGAGCTGACTAGCCTGAAGATAGAAATACAAGCCTGACTTACCTCAGAGAAATACCCCAAAGGAATAGGCAGCCCCCCACATATAATGACTGTTAGCAAGATGAAAAGACAAACGTAGGAATGAAATAGATTCAGCAAAGTGAGGCCCGATATTCTAGACAGAGCGAGGATAGCAAAGAGAACTATGCAGTCTACAAAAAACCCTAAAACGAAAACCACGCAAAGGGGCAAAAAGACCCACCGTGCCGAACTAACAGCACGGCGGTGCACCCCTTTGCTTCTCAGAGCTTCCAGCAAAAGTTAATAGCAAGCTGGACAGAAAAAACAGAAAACAAACTAGAAGCACTTATCTAGCAGAGCAGCAGGCCCAAGGAAAGATGCAGTAGCTCAGATCCAACACTGGAACATTGACAAGGAGCAAGGAAGACAGACTCAGGTGGAGCTAAATAGCAAGGCAGCCAACGAGCTCACCAAAACACCTGAGGGAGGAAGCCCAGAGACTGCAATACCACTTGTGACCACAGAAGTAAACACAGCCACAGAATTCACAACAGTACCCCCCCCTTGAGGAGGGGTCACCGAACCCTCACCAGAACCCCCAGGCCGACCAGGATGAGCCACATGAAAGGCACGAACAAGATCTGGGGCATGGACATCAGAGGCAAAAACCCAGGAATTATCTTCCTGAGCATAACCCTTCCATTTGACCAGATACTGGAGTTTCCATCTAGAGACACGAGAATCCAAAATCTTCTCCACAATATACTCCAATTCCCCCTCCACCAAAACAGGGGCAGGAGGCTCCACAGATGGAACCATAGGTGCCACGTATCTCCTCAACAACGACCTATGGAATACATTATGTATGGAAAAGGAGTCTGGGAGGGTCAGACGAAAAGACACCGGATTGAGAATCTCAGAAATCCTATACGGACCAATAAAACGAGGTTTAAATTTAGGAGAGGAAACCTTCATAGGAATATGACGAGAAGATAACCAAACCAGATCCCCAACACGAAGTCGGGGTCCCACATGGCGTCTGCGATTAGCGAAAAGCTGAGCCTTCTCCTGGGACAAGGTCAAATTGTCCACTACCTGAGTCCAGATCTGCTGCAACCTGTCCACCACAGAATCCACACCAGGACAGTCCGAAGACTCAACCTGTCCTGAAGAGAAACGAGGATGGAACCCAGAATTGCAGAAAAATGGAGAGACCAAGGTAGCCGAGCTGGCCCGATTATTAAGGGCGAACTCAGCCAACGGCAAAAATGACACCCAATCATCCTGGTCAGCGGAAACAAAACATCTCAGATATGTTTCCAAGGTCTGATTGGTTCGTTCGGTCTGGCCATTAGTCTGAGGATGGAAGGCCGAGGAGAAAGATAGGTCAATGCCCATCCTACCACAAAAGGCTCGCCAGAACCTCGAGACAAACTGGGAACCTCTGTCAGAAACAATATTCTCAGGAATGCCATGTAAACGAACCACATGCTGGAAGAACAAAGGCACCAAATCAGAGGAGGAAGGCAATTTAACCAAGGGCACCAGATGGACCATTTTAGAAAAGCGATCACAGACCACCCAAATGACCGACATTTTTTGAGAAACGGGAAGGTCAGAAATGAAATCCATCGAAATATGTGTCCAAGGCCTCTTCGGGACCAGCAAGGGCAAAAGCAACCCACTGGCACGTGAACAGCAGGGCTTAGCCCTAGCACAAATTCCACAGGACTGCACAAAAGCACGCACATCCCGTGACAGAGATGGCCACCAGAAGGATCTAGCAACCAACTCCCTGGTACCAAAGATTCCTGGATGACCGGCCAGCACCGAACAATGAAGTTCAGAGATAACTTTACTAGTCCACCTATCAGGGACGAACAGTTTCTCGGCCGGACAACGATCAGGTTTATTAGCCTGAAATTTCTGCAACACTCTCCGCAAATCAGGGGAGATGGCAGACACAATGACTCCTTCCTTGAGGATACTCGCCGGCTCAGATAACCCCGGAGAGTCGGGCACAAAACTCCTAGACAGAGCATCCGCCTTCACATTTTTAGAGCCCGGAAGGTATGAAATCACAAAATCAAAACGAGCAAAAAATAACGACCAACGGGCCTGTCTAGGATTCAAGCGCTTGGCAGACTCAAGATAAGTAAGGTTCTTATGATCAGTCAATACCACCACGCGATGCTTAGCACCCTCAAGCCAATGACGCCACTCCTCGAATGCCCACTTCATGGCCAGCAACTCTCGGTTGCCCACATCATAATTACGCTCAGCAGCAGAAAATTTCCTGGAAAAGAAAGCACATGGTTTGAACACTGAGCAACCAGAACCTCTCTGTGACAAAACCGCCCCTGCACCAATCTCAGAAGCATCAACCTCGACCTGGAACGGAAGAGAAACATCAGGTTGACACAACACAGGGGCACAGCAAAAACGACGCTTCAACTCCTGAAAAGCTTCCACGGCAGCAGAAGACCAATTAACCAAATCAGCACCCTTCTTGGTCAAATCGGTCAATGGTCTGGCAATGCTAGAAAAATTACAGATGAAGCGACGATAAAAATTAGCAAAGCCCAGGAATTTCTGCAGACTTTTTAGAGATGTCGGCTGAGTCCAATCCTGGATGGCCTGAACCTTAACCGGATCCATCTCGATAGTAGAAGGGGAAAAGATGAACCCCAAAAATGAAACTTTCTGCACACCGAAGAGACACTTTGATCCCTTCACGAACAAGGAATTAGCACGCAGTACCTGGAAAACCATTCTGACTTGCTTCACATGAGACTCCCAATCATCTGAGAAGATCAAAATGTCATCCAAGTAAACAATCAAGAATTTATCCAGATACTCACGGAAAATGTCATGCATAAAAGACTGAAAAACAGATGGAGCATTGGCAAGTCCGAACGGCATCACCAGATACTCAAAATGACCCTCGGGCGTATTAAATGCCGTTTTCCATTCATCTCCCTGCCTGATTCTCACCAGATTATACGCACCACGAAGATCAATCTTAGTAAACCAACTAGCCCCCTTAATCCGAGCAAACAAGTCAGAAATCAATGGCAAGGGATACTGAAACTTAACAGTGATCTTATTAAGAAGGCGGTAATCAATACACGGTCTTAGCGAACCATCCTTCTTGGCTACAAAAAAGAACCCTGCTCCCAATGGTGACGACGATGGGCGAATATGTCCCTTCTCCAGGGACTCCTTCACATAACTGCGCATAGCGGTGTGTTCAGGTACGGACAAATTAAATAAACGACCCTTAGGGAATTTACTACCAGGAATCAAATCGATAGCACAATCACAATTCCTATGCGGAGGTAGGGCATCAGACTTGGACTCTTCAAATACATCCTGAAAGTCCGACAAGAACTCTGGGATGTCAGAAGGAATGGATGACGAAATAGACAAAAATGGAACATCACCATGTACTCCCTGACAACCCCAGCTGGTTACCGACATAGAGTTCCAATCCAATACTGGATTATGGGTTTGTAGCCATGGCAACCCCAACACGACCACATCATGCAAATTATGCAGTACCAGAAAGCGAATAACTTCCTGATGTGCAGGAGCCATGCACATGGTCAGCTGGGCCCAGTACTGAGGCTTATTCTTGGCCAAAGGTGTAGCATCAATTTCTCTCAACGGAATAGGACACCGCAAAGGCTCCAAGAAAAATCCACAACGTTTAGCATAATCCAAATCCATCAGATTCAGGGCAGCGCCTGAATCCACAAACGCCATGAGAGAATACGATGACAAAGAGCACATTAAGGTAATGGACAAAAGGAATTTGGACTGTACAGTACCAATAACGGCAGAGCTATCGAACCGCCTAATGCGTTTAGGACAATTAGAAATAGCATGAGTAGAATCACCACAATAGAAACACAGCCTGTTCAGACGTCTGTGTTCTTGCCGTTCTACTTTAGTCATAGTCCTGTCGCACTGCATAGGCTCAGGTTTACTCTCAGACAATACCGCCAGATGGTGCACAGATTTACGCTCGCGCAAGCGACGACCGATCTGAATGGCCAAGGACATAGACTCATTCAAACCAGCAGGCATAGGAAATCCCACCATTACATCCTTAAGAGCTTCAGAGAGACCCTTTCTGAACAAAGCTGCCAGCGCAGATTCATTCCACTGAGTGAGTACTGACCACTTTCTAAATTTCTGACAATATACTTCTACATCATCCTGACCCTGGCATAAAGCCAGCAGATTTTTCTCAGCCTGATCCACTGAATTAGGCTCATCGTAAAGCAATCCCAGCGCCTGGAAAAATGCATCAACATTACTCAATGCAGAATCTCCTGGTGCAAGAGAAAACGCCCAGTCCTGTGGGTCGCCGCGCAAAAAAGAAATAATAATCAAAACCTGTTGAATAGGATTACCAGAAGAATGAGGTTTCAAGGCCAAAAATAGCTTACAATTATTTCTGAAGCTCAGGAACTTAGTTCTGTCACCAAAAAACAAATCAGGAATCGGAATTCTTGGTTCTAGCATCGATTTCTGATCAATAGTATCATGAATCTTTTGTACATTTACAACGAGATTATCCATTGAGGAGCACAGAGCCTGAATATCCATGTCCACAGCTGTGTCCTGAAGCACTCTAATGTCTAGGGGAAAAAAAAGACTGAAGACAGAGCTAAGAAAAAAAAATGATGTCAGGATTTCTTTTTTCCCTCTATTGGGAATCATTGGTGTGGCTCCTTGTATTGTTATGGCCGGCAATCAGGCAACACAGCGTGCAGTAATCAGCGCACATACAGAGATCTGGCAATAACCAAAAACAATAGGATGAGCTCTGAGACGTGGAATCTCTGTAGACTGCAGTACCTGATCTATCCTCACACAACTATAAGCAGCAGTGGATTGCGCCTATCACTACCTATGCAACTCGGCACTGCCTGAGGAGCTGACTAGCCTGAAGATAGAAATACAAGCCTGACTTACCTCAGAGAAATACCCCAAAGGAATAGGCAGCCCCCCACATATAATGACTGTTAGCAAGATGAAAAGACAAACGTAGGAATGAAATAGATTCAGCAAAGTGAGGCCCGATATTCTAGACAGAGCGAGGATAGCAAAGAGAACTATGCAGTCTACAAAAAACCCTAAAACGAAAACCACGCAAAGGGGCAAAAAGACCCACCGTGCCGAACTAACAGCACGGAGGTGCACCCCTTTGCTTCTCAGAGCTTCCAGCAAAAGTTAATAGCAAGCTGGACAGAAAAAACAGAAAACAAACTAGAAGCACTTATCTAGCAGAGCAGCAGGCCCAAGGAAAGATGCAGTAGCTCAGATCCAACACTGGAACATTGACAAGGAGCAAGGAAGACAGACTCAGGTGGAGCTAAATAGCAAGGCAGCCAACGAGCTCACCAAAACACCTGAGGGAGGAAGCCCAGAGACTGCAATACCACTTGTGACCACAGAAGTAAACACAGCCACAGAATTCACAACAGCACCACCCTCAACCGCCGCCAATGCTCTCGTACCCACTCGGATGCAGTCCGAATGGGGGCGGAGGAGGGATCTGGCATGTTCAAATCCTCAATGTCTCGGCCAGGTCTACCAAACATCAACATGTGTGGTGAGTAACCAGTAGTACTGTGCACCCTGTTATTGTAAGCCCACATCAATTCGGGGAGATACTCAGGCCAGCATGTCTGTTGCTGACTCTCTAAGGACCTCAACATTTGCAACAGGGTCCGATTAAAACGCTCACACGCCCCGTTACCCTGAGGGTGGTAAGGCGTTGTTCTCGACTGCTCGATACCATAGAGCTGGTGCAACTCTTTCATCAGCGTCCCCTGAAAGCAGGCCCCTTGATCTGAATGTATTCTCTGCGGACACCCGAACACTTGGAAGAAATGTCGGCACACTGCCTCAGCCGCCGACTTGGCCGTCTGATCTCTTGTCGGCACCGCTACAGCATACTTGGTAAAGTGATCTGTCATCACCAGGCAATAGGAGTACCCTGACGTAGAGTACCCTATCAACACGTAGTCAATCATGAGTAGCTCCAGTGGAGCTGAAGTCTTAATAGACTGTGTGGGAGCCCGCTGCTCAGGGCTTTTGTTGAGCCCACAAATTCGGCACTGCCGACACGCGTCGGCCACCATCCCTCCCAACTCAGGGCAGTAGAGGACTCGCTGCAACCACTGAAGTGTCTTTTCACTTCCAAAATGGGCCCCCTTCTCATGCGCCTCACGAGCGACCACTGGCCCCATCCCCACAGGAATTATCAGTTGGTACCGATGCTGCAGCTCCGATGGCAGGTACACCTTACGATACAAAAGACCTTGCTCCACACACAATTTATCCCATTGTCGAAGGAGTTTCATTCCTTCTATGGACAACTGAGCCTTGTCCTCTGCACTGGGCCAGGCCTTGTTTTGTACCCAACGGCGCACAAGTGCAATGTCCGGACACTCATCCTGGACTCTTGTCCAATCTGAGGGTGTTTTACCCAGGACACAGGGCATCCCGGTGGCCACCCCACTTGAGTGTACCACACTTTGGAAGATAGGTATCTGCCCCAAAGCTGGAGTTTTAGTATCCTCAAGTTGTTCGTCAACATCTTCCCCGGATGACCCAAGGGGCACCCTTGACAATGCATCTGCATTGCCGTTCTCTCGACCAGAGCGAAATTTAATGCGGTAATTGAACTTGGCCAGTCTGGCGACCCACCGCTGCTCCAACGCCCCCAGTTTTGCATTCTCTAAGTGAGCTAGCGGGTTGTTATCTGTCATGACTAGCACCTCAGCCCCTGTTAGATACTCGGCGAAGCGTTCTGTCATTGCCCACACCAGGGCCAGCAATTCCAGCTGGAATGAGCTGTAGTTAGCCGGATTTCGCTCAGAGTCTCTTAAAGATCTGCTGCCATAAGAAATCACTCGTTCTCGGCCGTCCTGCACATGTGCTAGTACTGCCCCCAACCCATGAAGACTACCATCGGTATACAACAAAAAAGGGGTGTCAAACCGGGCGTAGGCCAGCAATGGGGCACTCGTTAGGGCGGTTTTCACTCCATCAAATGCCTTTTTCTGTAGGGGCCCCCATGGAATGGGGCGATTTCGAGGACCCAGCGCTGTCCCTCTCAAAAGTTCATTCAAGGGACTCACCACTTGTGAGAATTTGGGCACAAACCGCCGATAGTATCCTGCTAGGCCCAGGAAGGCCCGCACTTCTCGCAGGTCACAAGGAGGTGGCCACTCTTGTACCGCCTTAATCTTACTGGCTAAAGGTAGTACCCCGTCCGGGGTCACCAGATGCCCCAAATATTCAATCTGGTTTCGTAACAGTTGACATTTTTTTGGCTTTATTTTCAGGCCGTAGCTCTTGAGTCGCCGGAGAACTTGACGCAGCTTCTCCAGATGATCTTCAAATGAGGTTCCGAACACCACAATGTCGTCTAGATATATCAGGACTGATTCAAAATTTAGATCGCCCAAGCAATGTTCCATCAGGCGTTGGAAGGTTCCTGGGGCGGTAGCGAGGCCAAAGGGCATCCGGTTGAACTCAAAGAGCCCCATTGGCAAGACAAACGCCGTCTTGGCCCGATCTTTTTCAGCCATTGGGACCTGCCAGTACCCGCTTGCCAAATCCAACGTTGAGAAATACTTGGCCCGACCCAGGGCCGACAGGGATTCTTCAATACGGGGTAAAGGATATGCGTCCCGTACGGTGTGGGCATTCAATTTCCGATAGTCCACACAAAATCGGAGTGTCCCATCCTTCTTGCGGACCAAGACTACAGGGGCCGCCCAGGGACTCCGGCTCTCTCGGATCACTTGGTTGTCCAGCATACTGGCCACCATGCTCTTCACCTCTTGATAGAGCGCCGGAGGAATTTGACGATATCTTTCTCTAATGGGTGGAGTATCCCCCGTTGGAATCTCATGCTCAATCGTCTGGGTACACCCGAAGTCCTCTCCATGTCGGGAAAATGTCTCTTGATGTTCCCACAAAACTCTCTCCAACTGCTCCAACTTCACGGGGGTCAGCTTCTCCCGATCCACTCCCATCTGCTCCATGATCAGATGAACATTCCATTCCTCCGTAGGAGGTTCAGTCCGGCCTACCTCGACCGCGAATGTCCAGGATGACTGTTGGTCTGGTCGCAATTCGAACCCTGCATTTTCCGGCACCTTCTCTGCCGGCACGAACAGTTCAGCCAGTATGGTCCCAGCGGGAATTGCAACAGCTTCATCTAAAACATTGATGCATCGGACCGGCACTCGTCCATTCTTCACAATCGCCAAAGACCGGGCCACATGTACCTTGGCAAATGAGGAACCCTCTCGGGCGGGCTCAAGTAGCACTTCAAGCCCATTCAATCTCTGTGCAGCTCCCACAGGCAGCATTAAGAGTTCCTCTTGTCTGGGTCCCAGCAGGATCGGGGCCCTCGAAGTCACTCGGACCCGGCCCACCCGGCCACCTGGGACCGCACTTTTCAGCAAGTCGCAACTCAGCACTAGACGGTGTAGAATTCTCTGTGTGGGTCGGTGTCTTGTCGCACGGGCCCAGTATCGGGGTCCTTCACTGGCATACATCTGGTGATTCAAATCTCGCAGCACGTTCATTCCGAGCGTCACTTCCATCCCTCTTCTAGGGGGTGATCCACCAGTACTACCCTTTTCTGCCCCAGCTCTTGACCAAACATTTTTAGTTGCATCCACACGATCCCTTTGACTGACAATTGACCATTATTTGCGGCGGTCAGTCGTATCACTCGGCCATCCTCTGGAATCACTAGTCGACTGAAGTATCTCTCATATACTTCTAGAGGCATTATAGTACATTCGGATCCCGTGTCAACCAAGCACCTCATCTTCCACCCTTCAAACTCTGCTTCTATCACTGGACTACATGCAAACAAATCTTGTTCATTCCGTCGAGGGCTTTGTGTGGGTGGGGCCGCTGCTGCTTGCCCTCTCATGGCAGCGGCCGGAAGTTTAAAGCCGGCGACGGGGTTTCTGGGGCTGTACGCGTCCGGCAGTAACGCGAGATGTGTTCCTGGCGACCACACTTCCAGCAGGTGATTGTTCCTCGTGGGCGAGGGCTTGACTCATTCTGATAGGACGACCTGGCCATTTGCGGGGTCACCGTTCCAGGGGGTGGGGCAGGAGGTTCCCGTGAGGTGGTAGAGGCGGGATCAACTGTCAGTTGAGACAATTTCAGCTTCAACTCCTTCACCTCAGCACGCAAAGCTTGTACCACGCTTACAAGCCCCTCTCCCCCCGACCCTGATGACACACCTTCCTCCAGCTGGGCACTGTTCACTGATCCCTCGGGAACATAGGCTGATTTCTCTTCCCTTTCCACTGCAGCTCGGTAAATCTGCCAGAAAGATAACTCTGGTGCAACCCGGGCCATTTCCAACAGCTTGTCCCGGAGAAGTCTATGGGCTAAACCGGTGATGAATTGGTCCCGGAGCAAGCGGTCTACCTCCCGGAACGCCCCCATGGCCCCCGGGTCTAGTCGCTGCATCTCATTCAACATCTCTTGTAAAATATTAGAGTACTGCATCAGGGACTCACACTCTCTCTGGGGACGATTAAAGAATAGGGACCGAAGCTGGGCCACACGCGCTCGGCCCCCCAAACTCCCCTCTAACAGTTCCAAAATCTTTTCTAATGTATCCCTCTCTGATTCTGGGCGCACCATCACCATACGCCTAATATCACCCTCCAGTGCATTTAATGCCAGCTCAGCGCGTAACGCGGGGGTCAAATTACACATGCGCAGAATACTCCGGATTCTCTCAGCCCAATCTTGCAACGCCATATTGCGCCCATCGTATTTTGGCATGTGCTGAAGTAAAGCTCCTACAGGCACATACCCTCCCGGAGTCGCAGCGGCTGCCAGGGGAACCCCAACCCCCGAGGAGGATGCGGATACAGCGGGGTCATTTCCACCCTCGCCCTCGTCCATGACAAACACTGGATCCTGCCGACTACGCCAAAAATGTAATGACCAGAGGTCCGAATAAGATCCAGTGAGTCACAAACCAAGACCAAGGCAGAAATCTCCAACGGTATTTACTCAAAGGCAAATTAATCAAGGTAATATGGAGAATATTAAGGCAGATGCACCCCAAAGATACACTAATTCAGCAGCAGCTGAAATCACTGTGCCACTCCAAGGTCTCCTGAGAACTGTGTACTACAACAGACTAGTAAGAAATTTACCTAACAGGCAACTAAAAACAGGAACAAGTGTAAATTGAATGTAGTGTTATTAAGGGAGCCCCTGGAATGGCACATTGAGTATAACTTACACAACTCTAATATAAGATACACCTCTAAAGTAATAATTTAACACTCTGAGCAGAGATACCCGGGTATCTATAACTATGGTACCGTATCCTGAGATGGATTTCCTCTCAGGCAGGAATCCGCACAGGCTGTAGCCAGTTCATATCTTCAGCGCCAATAAGTTACAGCAAGCTCCTCTTGTCTTGTCGGCCGATGCCGAGCCCACACGCCGGGGACTTAGTTAGTGGTCTCACAATGTTGTCTCTGCTTCTGTAGCTCCTAGGAATGCTTCCAGGACAATCCGTCCGTCTCTGTATCAGCAGTCTGTCCAGACTTGTTCCTCCACTCAATGCACAGGGAATCCACAGACTTCCAAATTCGTACTGGGTTCTTAGCAAAGTCTCCGTCTTTTCTTAGATAAAGGGTTAGCTCCTCTCCAGGAAACGTTAGCAACACAAGTCTCTCACAGAGTTAAACAAAAGGTTAGCTCTTCTCCAGGGGAACGTTAGCAACAAAAAGTCTCTCAAAAGCTTCTTTTCCTCCAAAAACACTTGCAGTAAATCCACACAGTCTCTTTTTAAGATCTCACAGCAGCTTCTCCTTTTCTTCCCGCCTTTTCTCTCCCAGCTCTCACTTCCTACTTTTACTTTACACTTGAGACACTAGACCCCACCCCGCAGCACACATTGTCTCTGGGAGGTCTGTCCTCTGCTGCAACAGGCAAAAACCACAGGGTCCTAGTGCCCTCTCAGTGGGACTACAGTTCACCCTCTTACAGTCCTAATACTGCAGACTACCCCATAGTCCTAATCCTGCAGCCTGCCCATAGTTCTAATGCTGCTTCCTGCTCCATAGTGCTAATCCTGTAGCCTGATCCATAGTCCTAATCCTGCTTCCTGCTCCATAGTCCTAATCCTGCAGCCTGCCCCATAGTCCTAATTCTGTAGCCTGACCCATAGTCCTCATCCTGTAGCCTGGCCATAGTCCTAATCCCGCAGCCTGCCCCATAGTCATAATCCTGCATCTTGCTCCATAGTCCTAATCCTGCAGCCTGCCCATAGTCCTAATCCTGCAGCCTGCTCCATAGTCCTATTTCTGCAGCCTGCGCCATAGTTCTAATCCTGCAGCCTGCCCCATAGTCCTAATCCTGCAGCCTGCCCATAGTCCTAATCCCGCAGCCTGCCCCATAGTCCTAATCCTGCATCTTGCTCCATAGTCCCAATCCTGCAGCCTGCCCCATAGTCCTAATCCTGCAGCCTGCCCATAATCCTAATCCCGCAGCCTGCCCCATAGTCCTAATCCTGCATCTTGCTCCATAGTCCTAATCCTGCAGCCTGCCCCATGGTCCTAATCCTACAGCCTGCCCCATAGTCCTAATCCTGTAGTCTGCTCCATACTCTTAATCCTGCTGCCTTCTCCATAGTCCTAATCCTGTAGCCTGCCCCATAGTCCTAATCTGCCAGACTGCCCCATAGTCCTAATCCTATAGTTTGCTCCATAGTCTTAATCCTGCAGCCTTCTCCATAGTCCTAATTATGTAGCCTGCCCCATAGCCTTAATCCTGCAACCTTTTCCATAGTCCTAATCTTGCTCCATAGTCATAATCCTGTAGCTTGCTCCAGTCCTAATCCTACAGCCTGCTCCATAGTCCTAATCCTGCAGCCTGCTCCATAGTCCTAATTCTGCAGCCTGCCCCATAGTCCTAATCTTGCAGCCTGCTCCATAGTCCTATTTCTGCAGCCTGCCCCATAGTCCTAATCCTGCAGCCTGGCCCATAGTCCTAATCCTGCAGCCTGCCCCATAGTCCTAATCCTGCAGCCTGGCCCATAGTCCTAATCCTGCAGCCTGCCCCATAGTCCTAATCCCACAGCCTGCCCCATAGTCCTAATCCCGCAGCCTGTCCCATATTCCTAATTCTGCAGCCTGCCCATAGTCCTAATTCTGCAGACTGCCCCATAGTCCTAATCTTGCAGCCTGCCCATAGTCCTAATCCTGTAGTCTGCTCCATACTCTTAATCCTGCTGCCTTCTCCATAGTCCTAATCCTGTAGCCTGCCCCATAGTCCTAATCTGCCAGACTGCCCCATAGTCCTAATCCTATAGTTTGCTCCATAGTCTTAATCCTGCAGCCTTCTCCATAGTCCTAATTATGTAGCCTGCCCCATAGCCTTAATCCTGCAACCTTTTCCATAGTCCTAATCTTGCTCCATAGTCATAATCCTGTAGCTTGCTCCAGTCCTAATCCTACAGCCTGCTCCATAGTCCTAATCCTGCAGCCTGCTCCATAGTCCTAATTCTGCAGCCTGCCCCATAGTTCTAATCTTGCAGCCTGCTCCATAGTCCTATTTCTGCAGCCTACCCCATAGTCCTAATCCTGCAGCCTGGCCCATAGTCCTAATCCTGCAGCCTGCCCCATAGTCCTAATCCCACAGCCTGCCCCATAGTCCTAATTCCGCAGCCTGTCCCATATTCCTAATTCTGCAGCCTGCCCATAGTCCTAATTCTGCAGACTGCCCCATAGTCCTAATCTTGCAGCCTGCCCATAGTCCTAATCCTGTAGTCTGCTCCATACTCTTAATCCTGCTGCCTTCTCCATAGTCCTAATCCTGTAGCCTGCCCCATAGTCCTAATCTGCCAGCCTGCCCCATAGTCCTAATCTGCCAGCCTGCCCCATAATCCTAATCCTATAGTTTGCTCCATAGTCTTAATCCTGCTGCCTTCTCCATAGTCCTAATTCTGCAGCCTGCCCCATAGTCTTAATCCTGCAGCCTTTTCCACAGTCCTAATCTTGCTCCATAGTCATAATCCTGTAGGTTGCTCCAGTCCTAATCCTGCAGCCTGCTCCATAGTCCTATTTCTGAAGCCTGCCCCATAGTCCTAATCCTGCAGCCTGCCCCATAGTCCTAATCCTGCATCTTGCTCCATAGTCCTAATCCTGCAGCTTGCCCCATAGTCCTAATTATAGGCTGTTCCTGGGATGATTGCAGTTAATTCCCTGATCACTAATCTCATCCCATTTCACAGTCTGTTCATTAGCAGCTGCAGGAGAACTCACAGGGTGCGTGCATTGTGTGCGTGGGCATAGGTTGCACAGATATCTGCATGTGTGTACTTAAGGCCCCTTCACATTAAGCGACGCTGCAGCGATACCGACAACGATCCGGATCGCTGCAGCGTCGCTGTTTGGTCGCTGGAGAGCTGTCACACAGCTCTTCAGCGACCAACGATGCCGGTAACCAGGGTAAACATCGGGTAACTAAGCGCAGGGCCGCGCTTAGTAACCCGATGTTTACCCTGGTTACCATCCTAAAAGTAAAAAAAAAACAAACACTACATACTTACCTACAGCCGTCTGTCCTCCAGCGCTGTGCTCTGCACTCCTCTTGTACTGGCTGTGAGCACAGCGGCCGGAAAGCAGAGCGGTGACGTCACCGCTCTGCTTTCCGGCTGACCGACGCTCACAGCCAGTACAAGAGGAGTGCAGAGCACAGCGCTGGAGGACAGACGGCTGTAGGTAAGTATGTAGTGTTTTTTTTTTTTTTTACTTTTAGGATGGTAACCAGGGTAAACATCGGGTTACTAAGCGCGGCCCTGCGCTTAGTTACCCGATGTTTACCCTGGTTACCAGTGAAGACATCGCTGGATCGGTGTCACACACGCCGATCCAGCGATGTCTGCAGGGAGTCCAGCGACGAAATAAAGTTCTGGACTTTATTCAGCGACCAACGATCTCCCAGCAGGGGCCTGATCGTTGGTCGCTGTCACACATAACGATTTCATTAACGATATCGTTGCTACGTCACAAAAAGCAACGATATCGTTAACAATATCGTTATGTGTGAAGGTACCTTTAGTCCATGTCCTCCTGCAGCATTCCTATAGGGATTTATACAGAGATATGCCACACTGCAAGAACTACACCAGTTAAAAGAAGGAAAACTCCCCTGTTGTTAATGGCTTTTTTTTCCACCAAGGCCATGTTCCCACATAATATTGAGGGGTTTTTTGTTGCTGCATTTTTTTATTTTGTGCAGAAAATCTGCATTTCAATATACAAGCAAAGTGGATGTGATATATTGAAAGCTTATCCCCACTCTGTATTTACAGACGTTATTGAACTGCGCTTCTCGGTGCTTTTTTTTCCCATAGGGAACGTGAAGAAAAACATATTTGCCAGAGTAAAGAAAAGGAGCGCACTCACTGGTCATCCGGTGCAGGTAACTTTATTCAAACGCTGTGAGATACATCTTCACGACCGGGGGTGCTGTACAAAGAGTGCGGCGAAGCTGGACGACGGCCGTTTCGCGCATATTTGCTTTATGCAAAGAATCAAAGCTTTTCTGTTTTTTTTTTATTGTTTTTTTTTTTAAAGCTGACTCCAATGTGCACATAAAACTCATCAATTAAAGGTAAAGACACTAATCAGAGAAGATTGTTAGTGTATAGTTTGGTATGGACACCTGCAGAAAAAAAACGCAGCATTTACACTAGGTGTGAACACATCCCAAAACCGCTGAGGGCGGAGGTTGCAGTAAATATGTTTAACAAGATCATAAAAAGTTTTGCCAAAGACAGCCAATAAAGAATCCAAATAACCTATACTTATTTTTCTAAGCTACGTGCAGATTTTCAGGCAAATTCCACCCGAAATCTGTCTGGAAAATTGCCCCATAAAATGAATATAACACACAGCAAGGTCAAAACAACTTTGCACATGTTCCATCTTATGTCACTTTTACCTTCTTCAAGATTTTGAAACCCTAGAGCGGTTAAAAAGAAGTAACCTGTCCTGGTGAAGCCGCTTCATGAACACGTCTACCGGCAGCAGCTTTGCCTTAAAGGGAACCTGTCACCCCGTTTTTTGAGATTGAGCTATAAATACTGTTAAATAGGGCCTGCGCTGTGTGTTCCTATAGTGTATGTAGTGTACCCCGATTCCCCACCTATGCTGAGAAATAACTTACCAAAGTCGCCGTTTTCGCCTGTCAATCAGGCTGGTCAGGTCGGGAGGGCGTGGTGACATCGCTGGTTCTTCCTCAGCTTTACGTTGGTGGCGTAGTGGCGTAGTGGTGAACAAGCAGCGCGCGATCTGCGCTGTAATCCCTTGCATCGGTGGGGGCGGCCATCTTCCTGGGGCCGCGCGTGCGCAGATCGAGTGCTCTGCTGCACGGGGCTTCAGGAAAATGGCCGCGGGATGCCGCGCGTGCGCATTAGAGATCGCGGCGGCCATTTTCCCAAAGCCGAGATGCAAACTCGGCTTTGGGAAAATGGCCGCCGCGATCTCTAATGCGCACGCGCGGCATCCCGCGGCCATTTTCCTGAAGCCCCGTGCAGCAGAGCACTCGATCTGCGCACGCGCGGCCCCAGGAAGATGGCCGCCCCCACCGATGCAAGGGATTACAGCACAGATCGCGCGCTGCTTGTTCACCACTACGCCACTACGCCACCAACGTAAAGCTGAGGAAGAACCACCGATGTCACCACGCCCTCCCGACCTGACCAGCCTGATTGACAGGCGAAAACGGCGACTTTGGTAAGTTATTTCTCAGCATACATGGGGAATTGGGGTACACTACATACACTATAGGAACACACAGCGCAGGCCCTATTTAACAGTATTTATAGCTCAATCTCAAAAAACGGGGTGACAGGTTCCCTTTAAGAAAACCTGCTGAATGTGCACAAACCCTTAGTAACCTTCCCACAAATTCCGGAGATCATAGGTGGCTGTAGCAATGATCTGTGGTCTCGCCAGACATGACCTCTCCAGCCAAGTAGACAAAAACTGGTGGGGAGCACTGGAGATATAACAGGTTGGCATGGGTTCTTGTGTTATTTTGTCACATTTCCTGCCTTTGACAAAACTTTTTATTACACTGGTCAACACAAAAAAAATCATCAGCAAAGGTAATATGTCTGTTTTATGGAGTTTGATGTGCTGATTCCAAAAATATGCTTCGTTTTGCTCTATCACATAAAGTTTCTGATAGAAGTATGTTTGTTATTAATTTATTTCTGCATTTGGTTGAATATGAGGAAAGTAGCTATGCCATTTGCTGTTCCCATGATTTGAAGAGAACCCAAAAATCATAGTGATGACTGCTACTTTTGTTTTGTCAAACTGAAGGGCTTTTCTACAAAGAACAAACATAAGATTAATTACTCTGATCTTGAATCTGCGATTAGGCCAGTTCCACATGATGGTACCTTGCCAGTTCCTGTACCACCATTGTCTGGATTGGATGAAAATGAAGTAGAATATGAAGACTATGGAGCTGAAGCTACTGGTGAAGACATGGAGACCTCAAGTCAAGATGAGTATGTACCTGATGGATCAGCTGAGCTGCCAGAACTCTTTACTCAACATAAATGATCGCATCAGAGACCTTTCATTGGCAAAAGATAAAGCTGAACTTCTTGCATCTAGGTTGAAACAGAAGAATCTTCTCCATGATAATGTCAAATGTGTTATTACCGAAACAGAAGTAACACTTTAACACAATTTTTCACAGTTGATGGACCAATGGTGTACTGTAACAATGTGAATGGCCTCTTTGAAGAACTGAATCAAGAGTATTTTGTTGCAGATTGGCGATTGTTTATTGACTCATCCCAGGGAAGTTTGAAAGCAGTGTTGCTTCACAATGGAAGCATGAAACCATCAATCCCTATTATTATTATTATTTATATAGCACCATTAATTCCATGGTGTTGTACATGAGAAAGGGGTTACATACAGGGTTTTGGATATCATTTACAGCACACAAATTTACAATGACAGACTGGTATAGAGCTGAGAGGACCCTGTCCTTGCAGACTTACATTCTACATTCTTACATTGCTCACTCATGTCATCTAAAGGAAAGTTCTGAAAATCTGTCAGTTGTTTTGGATGCTATACAAAATATAAGCATCATCAATGGAATATCTGTGGAGATTTGAAAGTGATTGGTCTGCTAGTGGGAATGCAAGGAGGTTTCAAAAAAATATTGTTGCTTTTTGTGTTTATGGGACAGTATAAATACAGTAGGGCATTATGTTTGCCATGATTGGGGGGACAGAGAAACATCTATGCTCCAGGTAACAATGTTCAGACAATGTTCAGCATAATCCTTTACTTGCTCCAACAAAAATCTTTCTTCCTCCATTACATATAAAGTTGGGATTGATTAAAAACTTTGTGAAAGCCATGACGAAGTCAAATTCACAAGGGTTCCAGTACATTTCATAAAAATTCTTCAGCATTTCACAGGCAAAACTGAAGGAAGGTCCTCAGAGCAGAGAACTAATGAGAGATGATGTGTTTGAAGGAACTCTAAATGATAAGGAATTGAGATCTTGGAAAAGCTTCAAGTGGATCTGTGAAAACTTCTTAGGAAAATAAAAATCTCCAGAATATGTTGTCGGTGTTGAGGAATTGCTAAATGCATACCAATGTCTTGGATGTCACATGTCTCTGAAAATGCACTTTTTGCATTCACATTTAGATTTCTTCCCACAAAATCTGGAAGATGTAAGCAGGGCCGGACTGGGACTAAAATTCAGCCCTGGCATTTGAAGTCACACAGGCCCACTTGTCACATGGTGACTGTATAATATCTTTGTACACTTGTAGGTTGCAAGAAGTGAGGGGAGTGTAACACGACTACATAACATATAATCACAGCTGTATCCAGCATTACAGCTCAGTCCTATTTATTGCTTTTAGTTGCAGTACCATAAAAAGCCGCTACTTTACCTACATAACTGGATCTCGTAGATAATGAAGGGATCGAGACAACCAAAGGCTATGGAACCTCATTCTGTTGCTCCATAAACTTTGCCTACAGCCACTTTTGGTTCTGCTGCGCAGCACGAGACCCGGTGGCTCTGAAGAGCGATGACATCAGTAACATCACCGCTCTTCAGATATTCCAGGTCTTGCGCTGAGCTCGGCGACTATGAAGAGCGGTATTGTTACTACCGTCACCGCTCTTCAGAGTCGCTGGGTCTCGCCAGGTCTGGGCTAGTAGTGGGGGTGTCTGATAGACACCTTTCCATTACTTACACCAGGGATTGATAGCAGCTGACATTACGCTGCTGACATCAACCCTAAAAATCATTACACATACCAGAATTAACTGCTTTGGTGGCTGGGAAAAGCAGTAGAGTTAGCGCTATTCCCAGGCGTCGGGTGCTAACTACAACTGTCATCATCCTTGCCTGGCCTCCCTGTGAAGCATTTCTGCTGTATTTACATGCGCTAATCTCAGGCCGCTAAACGAGTGTGATCGACAATACTGAAGTCGATCGCTTGTTTCCCGGCCTCTTTACACCAACTGAGAAAGAATGAAGGGAACAGAACAATCACAATTAGATCAATCTGTCCCCATACAGTATCATGTTATCAGCAGTACATCTACAGTTTACACCGGCGATTTGCTGCTGAGAACAAGGATTTCTGTTCCCACATAAACAATCCAATCACTCGATGAATAGGCAGCATTTTGCTTGTTTAGTATAATACACCCATAGTCCTCCATATATTATAATGTGCACCTCAGTCCTCCATATAGTATAATACACTCCTCCGTCCTCTATATAGTATAATGCACTCCTCAGTCCTCCATATAGTATAATACACTCCTCAGTCCTCCATATAGTGTAATGTACTGCCACACTCCTCCATATAGTATAATACACTCCTCAGTCCTCCAAATAGTAGAATACATTCCTTATAGTGCTCCATAGAGTATAATGCCCCACCATTGTCATCCATGTAGTACAATTCACTTCCCATAGTATAATGCACCCCATAGTTCTTCATATAGTATAATGTATTCCCCATAGTCCTCGATACAGTATAATGCAGCCCACATATAGTATAATGACGCCACCCAGGATTATAATGCAGCCACTCCACGGAATATATTGTAGCCCCAAGTATAATGTAACCCCCCCAGAGAATATAATGCAGCCCCCTCATATAGTATAATGGAGCCCCTGCATATATAATATATGGTAGCCCCTTCATAGAGCATAATGCATCCCCCATAGAATATAATGTAGCCCCTCCATAGAATATAATACAGCACCCCATAGAATGTAATACAGCCCCCCATAGAATGTAATAGCCCACCTCCCCATAGAATATAATACAGCCCCCATAGAATGTAATACAGCCCCCCATAGAATGTAATACAACCCTCCCCCGTAGAATGTAATACAGCCAGCCCCCATAGAATGTAATGCAGCCAGCCCCCCATGGAATGGAATGCAGCCAGCCCCCATAGAATGAAATGCAGGCAGCCCCCATAGAATGTAATACAGCACAGCCCCCATAGAATGTAATGCAGCACAGCTGCCATAGAATGTAATACAGCACAGCCCCCATAGAATGTAATGCAGCACAGCCCCCATAGAATGTAATACAGTCCCCCCCAATAGCCCCACAATCCAGTTATCACTCATTGATATATTTAAAAAAAAAACCACTCTCCTCACCTCTCCTCTTGCCTGCACTGCTCCCGGCTCCAGTCTCAGCAGCTGTAGTCTGCCTGCCCGACACAGCAGGTGCGCGATGATATGACGTCATCGCGCACCCCCAGTGTCAGAGGCAGAGCGGGGAATGATGGGAAAGGGAGCGACAGCAGACGCTCTCTCCTCCATCATTGCATTCGACTGTATCGGCATCATAAACGCCGGTACAGTTGAATGCGGCGGCGCTGGCGGGGGGGTAAGTCGGCGGCGGGAGGGGAGTCGGCTCTGGCGAGTGGCTGTTATGATACGGTGGTCTAGGAGCAACATGGAACAAGCTCTGAAGGAAGTGGTAACTGTACTGACCGCAGTCCCTAAGCTCAACACAACACTAGAAGTAGCCGTGGAATGCTCCTAACTCTCCCTAGGCATCTCGTCACAGCCTAAGAGCTAACTACCCCTAAAGAAAGAAACAGGAAAGCTATCTTGCCTCACAGAAAATCCCCAAAGGATAGATTAGCCCCCCACAAATAATGACTGTGAGTGGAGAGGGAAAAGACATACACAGGATGAAACCAGGATGAGCACAGGAGGCCAGTCTAACTAAATAGATAGGACAGGATGGAATACTGTGCGGTCAGTATAAAACACTACAAAAATCCACGCAGAGTTTACAAAAAATCTCCACACCTGACTAAAGGTGTGGAGGGCAAATCTGCCTCCCAGAGCTTCCAGCAAGACAGAATTAATTCACACTGATAAGCTGGACAAACATAGAAAGCACAGAATGGATAAGTCCACAATCTATGGACAGAAAAGAGCAAGCAAAAACTTAGCTTTGCTGAACTGGTCAGGATAACAGGGAACTCCAAAGAGATGTGAATCCAACCAGGAACCATTTACAAGTGGCACTGGCTGAAGAAAGAGCAAGGCCTAAATAGCCGAGCAGAAGAGAAGATAAGTGGAGGCAGCTGAAGACAGCTAACTCCAAGGAGCAGCCATACCACTAGAAACCACAAGAGGGAGCCCAAGAGCAGAACTCACAAGTGCCACTTACAACCACCGGAGGGAGCCCAAGAGCGGAATTCACAACAGTGGCCCACGACTGCCACCGGCCCTTCTGGCATTTGCCAGCAATGCCCGATGACCAGTCCGGCCCTGGATGTAAGTGATGAACAAGGCGAGCGGTTTCACCAGGACATTAAAGTTTTAGAACACCGCTACCAGGGTTTTTGGAATGACTCAATGATGGCAGATTACTGTTGGATGTTATATAGGGACAACCCTGAAAAATTGTATCAATGACAATCTAATGTCAAGCACTTTTAATTTCTGCTCATATTTTGGTTTTTATTTTGCATGTGAAATTATTTTGGTTCAATAAAAACTGTTTTGTATTTTTTCCTGATATGTAGATTACTGTTTTCTTAATGTCACCAGTATATTTCCTGTACCTTAAAATAATGATGCTGCTCCATGGAAACTATACATGCTACAGATAAACTATATAGATTTTTGAAATCAGGACAAAAAGATGATTCAGAAAAGTACAACGTCACCTATGATAATTACAAAAAATATTTTTTGTAGACCTGTATTATCTAATCTTTAAAAGTCTATAAAGATTTTAAATGCATTACATGCAAAGTGCAACATATTTTACAGTTGGGCTTAATCACACAACTGTATTTTTGGGCCAAGGGCTGTCCATGAAAAAAATTTCCTGCACTCCGACCAATCTTATTCAATGGGGCAGTGCAGATGAGCAATTTCTTTCACTGACTCAATCTGCATGTGAAAAAAAATCGCAGCATGCACCAGTTTCTTCCATAAATCAGATGAGATCCACCCATCCAAGTCTATGGGAGCGTGAAAATAATCGGATGCCATACGGAGCCGCTGTATAACAAACGATTTTTACAGATACATTGAAATTCTGGAAAATAGGAAATTGTAAATAATTAAAAGCTGTAAAAAAACGGATTGTATATGGTTGGCAAGTGAGGAAAAAATCGTTCCATTTTTTTGGATGAAACTGAACAATTTTTAGAAAGAGGAAATCTCATCAGGTCAAAAGAGTCCAGTTTGCTTCTGCCTTAAGTTTGCCATTTTTTATTTAATTTTAAATCCGTCATATGGTTCCAGAGATATGTGCCTTTTTATTTACTGCTAATTTTTGTGGCTTCTACGAAGTAGGCGTTGCTTACAGGATTCTCAGGGGTCGTGTCTGATGTTGATCCAGAAAAGTAGAAGTGTCATGCAAGTACAATGCGATATTTCTCTCCTAGCATCCATATGTCACACGTATGCAATGCATTTAAACATCATCTTTTGCATACTGTAATTCTCTATGTAATTTTAAGCTAGATTACAAACTAATAAAGCAATGTTATATACAGAGATAGATGGGTCAGGGTCACACTTGCGAGTGCAATGCGAGAAACTCGCACGAGTCTCTCGCATCAATACCCAGCAATACTCAGGAATGGAGGGTTCAACTGCATAGAAATACATGCAGCCACACATTCCGGTCCTGAGTGCCAGCGGCAGTGCTGGGTATTGATGCGAGAGACTCGTGCGAGTTTCTTGCATTACGCTCACACGTGTGACCCCAGCCATAGAGAGATATTAGATAGATAGATAATAAAAAATGGCGTGCCCCCCTCCTATTTTTAATAACCAGCAAAGGTTAAGCAGACAGCTGCGGGCTGATATTAATTGGCAGGGAAGGTTCATGGATATCGGAAATAAATCGGTATCGTCTGTCAAAAACCCTTCAGTGAGAGAGAGAGAGATGCATTGGGGAAACCTCGGGAACAGTATTCAGGAGCAGGACCACAGTCCCTAAGGCCAGTCTCACACGTCCAGATAATTCCGGTACCGGAAAAATCGGTACCGGAATTATCCGTGTCCATGTGCTCCCGTGGTACATCAGTGTGGCACACGTGCGGCATCCGTGTGCCGCCCGTGTGCCGACTGGGTACCACACGCACCGTGCAGGAGACAGCGCTACAGTTAAGCGCTGTCCCCTGCATCTGGTGCTGAAGCCGCCATTCATTTCTTCTCTCCAGCATTGTTCGCTGGAGAGAAGATATGAAAAATCTTTTTTTTTTTTTTTGGGGGGGGGGGGGGTGTTTAAAATAAAGATCCCTGTCTCCAACCCCCTCCCACCCCCTGTGGCCTCCAGCCACTAGTTATGTGAGATGGGTGGGACAAACTAGACACACACACCCACTCCCACCCAGGGGAATGGTTAAAAGGTATATAATGTGACCAGGGTGTGGGTCACAGTTCCTGTGTGGGCCCTGTGTGGTTCCAGTGTTTGGATCTGGAGGGTCCAAGTACAAGGTCCTGGAGGCCCGTGTTGGAAGTCCTGGGAGTAGGATTCCTGAACAGCATGTGGTGGGGCTTTGGACTTGGTGGCCTGGGGTGTTGGACTAAAGTCCTGGATAGCACCTAGACAGGCCACACGCTTGTGTGTTGGGAGGTCCTGGGAGTAGGACCAGATCCCTGAGCAGCGCACAGTGACACTGAGGACCTGTATGGTCTGTGTTGGGGAAGCTACCGTCCTTCGGTGGATCTGGACTGACTAAGATATGCCGCACAGGCACGTTGGTGATTCCCGTAAGGCAGGACTGACAAGGAATCAGCAGGTGGAGCAGGAGCTCCCGTCAGGTACCTATACAGACTGTGGGTGCTTGTGATATGGACTGTGTGGTAACCCACGGCAACTGGTCAAAGGTGGACCAGCGTGTTTAGTTGCTGCAACCTGTTAATGTGAAGATATTGAGTTAAACCATATCTTGCGGTGTTAAAGAATGGACTACATGTAAGTCAGTGATGTGCAACTTGGCTTACGACACAGTTTATGCTGTATAAAATAAACCATATGGACTCTTTTGTGTTCAAAAACCGTGCCCGTGTGCTTGAATCCCATGCTAAGCGAATGTCCCCCAATACACTCAGTAAGTGCAATCTTACATATGGTGTTCGAATGTGGGTAAGAGGTCCCCAAGAAGTACATGTACATGTAGAGTTAATTGCTGTGGCTCGGCGGGGCCACGAAGATTGTGTCTGGCTGTAACTCGGCGGGGTTACGAAGGTGACAAGCGGCTTGCTGTAGATTGTGGATCGGCGGGTCCACGAAGTTTGCGGTAGAGCCGTGCAGAGCCTTGTGGAGCATAGCTGCAGTTGCAGCAAGAAATTCCACAGCAGGCGGAGCTGCAGTTGCAGTGGCAGTGGTTTGTGGTCGGCAGCTGGAGGTACCGATTGTATGTGACTGCAGCGGGAGCTGTGGCAGAACCAGCAGGAGCTGGTGAAGTGACATATATAGAAAAAAATATATATTTTTTTTCCGTTCAGGTCGTGCAGACTCTTAAAGGGCCACTGCAAGCCCAGAGACTAAGTGGTGTACTGTGCGAACTGGTGCCTGAGTGCCGTGGGGAAGCCCACGGGGTGTACCCCAGGGAAGGGGGTATCCTTAATAGTGGGCGGTGACTCAAACGAGGATGGTTGCCCAAAAGGGGGTGGAGTCCCAAAAAGGGGCGGTAACCCGAACAGGGGTTTTAGCCCAAAAAGGGGTGGAATCCCAAAAGGGGGCTGTAACCTGGACAGGGGTGGTGTCAAAAAGCGGAGCACTTGCCCAAAAGGGGCGGAGCCAAAAATGGCGGCAATCAGTGAGGAGTCACAACTGTGTCCTTTTTGGCTGTATGGAGAGCGTGTGCGGGGGTTGATACACCCAGGGAGGGAAGCATCTTTGCTGAGAACCCTTCCAGGAAGTCCTGTGTCACCTGGGACAAAGGCGAAAGTAACTGGCATAGGTGGGAACACTAAAGGTCTTCAGGTAGCCACTCTCTACATTGTCGCCGCTGATGTTTCCACATACCATGAGGTGACTGTAGTCCCGACCTTGCTGTGTCCAATGATAATAGGACACGATTTGGAAGCACTGTGGGACTGGTGGATAAAGGGTGAAGTGTTTGTGGAAATAATGTGTATGAGAGGTAGTAATGTTGAGAATGCGGCCCCTAGAGTTGACAGTGCTAAGGTGGGCATGACCAAAGAAAATGATGAACGGGCCCAACTTAGTCACACAACGTTAGCATTTATTCCTCCCAAAATTGACGGGTCAGACGTCGGGTTGACCAGTGGGGAGGGAGCGTCTGCCCAACTTACGGACATGTCACCTGATGTGTACCCCAAGATGACTTTAAGTGACATGGTTAATAAAGCCTGTAAAACTGACACCCAGTTAGAGTGTGACTTGGGGGATCGCCATACTGTGGGGTATGACACAGAATACGAGGGTGACTGTGACTCTGCGGAAGCAGGAGAGCACAGTAAAGAAGAGCCCCACAAGAAGGGCAAATCCTTTGGTCGCCGGAGACGTAAAGGGTGCAAAGAGGTGGTACCAGTTGCACCTTGGGAAGATGGAGAGGAGGCCACCAAAAAAGGGGGGCCTGAAGTGAATACCCAGTTGAAGCAAGAGGAGCTTCGGAGACAGGCTGCTGAGTGCCGTGTGGGTGCATTGGAGAAAGAGGTGGCAGAGCTCAGAGGTCATCTGTCAAAGTGGCAAATTGTGAACAAGGCCCTAAAGGAGGAGCATCGCTGCCTGGCAGAGGAGCTGCCATTGCCCATCTTGGCGAAGACTCAAGCAGAAGAAAAACCTGAGGAAGAGTTCGTGCTAAGAGCAGAACAAAACGGTCATCCGGTTGTGGGAGATGTCCGTGAAGAAGATGAGACCCCACTTTTCAAGAGCATAATGGAGGTACCCGAAGACATGCGAGAAGCGTGTGCCAGGAAGGGTGTGCATGAGGCCTTTAGAAAGGCAATAGAGGCATGTAGTGTGCACTGGGCGCCTGAGACTCAGCAATTGGTCATACTGTCGACTAAGGAAGTCACAGTGAAGCGGGTTGCTGTTCTGAGGGATATGCACCTACTCTGCCTCCGTACAAAACAGAGGATCATTTTGAAGAATAATGAAGCCGTTCGACGTTTGGATCGTGAAAGGAAAGCTCAAAGTCGGCTGAGCTTAGTGGAAGACACAGTCCAAGTGCCCAAAGTTCTGGTGGTGAAAGTCATTGGAAGACTTTGGAGAGTGATGCAGGAGATGGTGGATAAATCCGGTGTGAAGAGACTGAGAATACCGGCTGATGACGAGGTGCATGTAATGGGTGAAGATGGTATGGTTCCATTCCTTGTTGTCGAATCCAGAGAGAGTCTTGAGAATATCCGCATGCTCCTGGAATATCGCATGGCATACCTAAGGGAGGTAGAGCAGCTGAGACTTGAGAGACTGCAAGTTAATAAACAGCTGCCAGAAAGGCGAAGAAGATGGCAGCCACTTTCAACCCGAAATGTGGACAAACAAAGGGGTGGAAGTACCCTGAAGGAAGAGTTAGAGGCAGTGACTCCTCAGTTAGCTCAGTGTTGAGTGGCCTAGGTAGGAGACCTTGTAGCGAACGTATTGACAAAGAGTCAATCCAGACAGGTCGTCTGGGTGCAAGGGGATTGCGATGCCAGATTGACTATGATGCCCAAACCCGACTGAGAGGGCCCTCTCGACTAGTAGGGCAAGGTGACTTAGGTACCCGTTCTTGAAGCCCCTGGGTTAAGACAAATGTTCAACTCCACAAGTTTGAACGGGGGGGTATGTGATGCAGTGACCCCTGTCACAGGTAGGTCTCCACAGTAAGCTCACAGAGGTGTGTTGAGGCCATGAGAGTGCATGGCATTTGCATGCACGGCTGTGGTAATAAGACAAAGTCCGGCATTGTGATGAATGGCCGATATATGTGTCGCAGACTCTGTGCTGCTAGCCTGAAGCGATGTGGTGTTCTGGGACCTGTAGTCCTATAAGTATAGTGTTGTATGTTTATCATGGGAGGCTGGCAGGGCTAGTTATGTGAGATGGGCGGGACAAACTAGCCACACACACCCACTCCCACACAGGGGAGTGGTTAAAAGGTATATAATGTGACCAGGGTGTGGGTCACAGGTTCCTCTGTGGGCCCTGTGTGGTTCCAGTGTTTGGATCTGGAGGGTCCAAGTACAAGGTCCTGGAGGCCCGTGTTGGAAGTCCTGGGAGTAGGATTCCAGAACAGCATGTAGTGGGGCTTTGGACTTGGTGGCCTGGGGTGTTGGACTAAAGTCCTAGATAGCACCTAGACACACGCTTGTGTGTTGGGAGGTCCTGGGAGTAGGACCGGATCCCTGAGCAGCGCACAGTGACACTGAGGACCTGTATGGTCTGTGTTTGGGAAGCTACCGTCCTTCGGTGGATCTGGACTGACTAAGATATGCCGCACAGGCAAGTTGGTGATTCCCGTGAGGCAGGACTGACAAGGAGTCAGCAGGTGGAGCAGGAGCTCCCGTCAGGTACCTATACAGACTGTGGGTGCTTGTGATATGGACTGTGTGGTAACCCACGGCAACTGGTCAAAGGTGGACCAGCGTGTTTAGTTGCTGCAACCTGTTAATGTGAAGATATTGAGTTAAACCATATCTTGCGGTGTTAAAGAATGGACTACATGTAAGTCAGTGATGTGCAACTTGGCTTACGACACGGTTTATGCTGTATAAAATAAACCATATGGACTCTTTTGTGTTCAAAAACCATGCCCGTGTGCTTGAATCTCGTGCTAAACGAGTGTCCCCCAATACACTCAGTAAGTGCAATCTTACTATATATATATATATATATATATATATATATATATATATATATATACTAGATTGTGGCCCGATTCTAACGCATCGGGTATTCTAGAATATGCATGTCCCCGTAGTATATGGACAATGATGATTCCAGAATTCGCGGCAGACTGTGTCCGTCACTGATTGGTCGAGGCAACCTTTATGACATCATCGTCGCCATGGCAACCATTATGACATAAATCAGAGACGCGGGATTTCCAGGACAGACAGACAGACAGAAAAACCCTTAGACAATTATATATATAGATACATATCTATAATATAACGCTGGGAGCGTCACTCTGTCCGAAGCCTTTACAGACTGCGCAGGCGCAAGCACCGGCGCAGTCTGGGCCTCACAGAGTGACGCTCCCGGGTCGCGGTGTGCGTTCACAATGAACGCACACCGCGATCTCCAAGATAGAAGCAGGGACCGCCAGGAGGGTGAGTATCGGCCATATTCACCTGTCCTGCGTTCCACCGCTGAGCGCCGCCATCTTCCCGGTCTTCGGCCTGTGACCTTCAGTTCAGAGGGCGCGATGACGCGCTTAATGCGCGCAGGCGCCGCCCTCTGACTGAACAGTCACAGCCAGACCGGGAAGATGGCGGCGCCCAGCGCTGGAACGCAGGACAGGTGAATATAGTAAGTGCTGGGGGGCCTGAGCTGGCGGCGATACCGGCACCTGACCCCTACAGCGCGCCGGTGTCCCCGCCTGCTCAGGCCCCCCAGCACTCGGCGCCGAGCGGGTCAGAGGCAGTATGGGGACGCAGGATGGAGCAGCACATAAGGATGGGGACGCAGGATGGAGCAGCACATAAGGATGGGGACGCAGGATGGAGCAGCACATAAGGATGGGGATGCAGGATGGAGCAGCACATAAGGATGGGGACGCAGGATGGAGCAGCACATAAGGATGGGGACGCAGGATGGGAGCAGCACATAACAGGATGGGGACGCAGGATGGAGCAGCACATGACAGGATGGGGACGCAGGATGGAGCAGCACATAAGGATGGGGACGCAGGATGGGAGCAGCACATAACAGGATGGGGACGCAAGATGGAGCAGCACATGACAGGATGGGGACGCAGGATGGAGCAGCACATGACAGGATGGGGACGCAGGATGGAGCAGCACATGACAGGATGGGGACGCGGGATGGAGCAGCACATGACAGGATGGGGACGCAGGATGGAGCAGCACATGACACGATGGGGACGCAGGATGGAGCAGCACATAAGGATGGGGACGCAGGATGGGTGCAGCGCATGACAGGATGGGGACGCAGGATGGGAGCAGCGCATGACAGGATGGGGACGCAGGATGGGAGCAGCGCATGACAGGATGGGGACGCAGGATGGAGCAGCACATGACAGGATGGGGACGCAGGATGGAGCAGCACATGACAGGATGGGGACGCAGGATGGAGCAGCACATGACAGGATGGGGACGCAGGATGGAGCAGCACATGACAGGATGGGGACGCAGGATGGAGCAGCACATAAGGATGGGGACGCAGGATAGGTGCAGCGCATGACAGGATGGGGACGCAGGATGGAGCAGCACATGACAGGATGGGGACGCATGATGGAGCAGCATATAAGGATGGGGACGCAGGATGGAGCAGCACATAAGGATGGGGACGCAGGATGGAGCAGCACATAAGGATGGGGACGCAGGATGGAGCAGCACATAAGGATGGGGACGCAGGATGGGAGCAGCACATAACAGGATGGGGACGCAGGATGGAGCAGCACATAACAGGATGGGGACGCAGGATGGAGCAGCACATGACAGGATGGGGACGCAGGATGGAGCAGCACATGACAAGATGGGGACACAGGATGGAGCAGCACATGACAGAATGGGGACGCGGGATGGAGCAGCACATGACAGGATGGGGACGCAGGATGGAGCAGCACATGACACGATGGGGACGCAGGATGGAGCAGCACATAAGGATGGGGACGCAGGATGGGTGCAGCGCATGACAGGATGGGGACGCAGGATGGGAGCAGCGCATGACAGGATGGGGTCGCAGGATGGGAGAAGCGCATGACAGGATGGGGACGCAGGATGGAGCAGCACATGACAGGATGGGGACGCAGGATGGAGCAGCACATGACAGGATGGGGACGCAGGATGGAGCAGCCCATGACAGGATGGGGACGCAGGATGGAGCAGCACATGACAGGATGGGGACGCAGGATGGAGCAGCACATAAGGATGGGGACGCAGGATGGGTGCAGCGCATGACGGGATGGGGACGCAGGATGGAGCAGCACATGACAGGATGGGGACGCAGGATGGAGCAGCACTTGACAGGATGGGGACGCAGGATGGAGCAGCACATAAGGATGGGGACGCAGGATGGGTGCAGCACATAAGGGTGGGGACGCAGGATGGGAGCAGCACATAACAGGATGGGGACGCAGGATGGAGCAGCACATGACAGGATGGGGACGCAGGATGGAGCAGCACATAAGGATGGGGACGCAGGATGGAGCAGCACATAAGGATGGGGACGCAGGATGGAGCAGCACATAAGGATGGGGACGCAGGATGGGAGCAGCACATAACAAGATGGGGACGCAGGATGGAGCAGCACATGACAGAATGGGGACGCAGGATGGAGCAGCACATGACAGGATGGGGACGCAGGATGGAGCAGCACATGACAGGATGGGGACACAGGATGGAGCAGCACATGACAGAATGGGGACGCAGGATGGAGCAGCACATAAGGATGGGGACGCAGGATGGGTGCAGCGCATGACGGGATGGGGACGCAGGATGGAGCAGCACATGACAGGATGGGGACGCAGGATGGAGCAGCACATGACACGATGGGGACGCAGGATGGAGCAGCACATAAGGATGGGGACGCAGGATGGGTGCAGCGCATGACAGGATGAGGACGCAGGATGGGAGCAGCGCATGACAGGATGGGGTCACAGGATGGGAGCAGCGCATGACAGGATGGGGACGCAGGATGGAGCAGCACATGACAGGATGGGGACGCAGGATGGAGCAGCACATGACAGGATGGGGACGCAGGATGGAGCAGCCCATGACAGGATGGGGACGCAGGATGGAGCAGCACATGACAGGATGGGGACGCAGGATGGAGCAGCACATAAGGATGGGGACGCAGGATGGGTGCAGCGCATGACGGGATGGGGACGCAGGATGAAGCAGCACATGACAGGATGGGGACGCAGGATGGAGCAGCACTTGACAGGATGGGGACGCAGGATGGAGCAGCACATAAGGATGGGGACGCAGGATGGGTGCAGCACATAAGGGTGGGGACGCAGGATGGGAGCAGCACATAACAGGATGGGGACGCAGGATGGAGCAGCACATGACAGGATGGGGACGCAGGATGGAGCAGCACATGACAGGATGGGGACGCAGGATGGAGCAGCACATAAGGATGGGGACGCAGGATGGAGCAGCACATAAGGATGGGGACGCAGGATGGAGCAGCACATAAGGATGGGGACGCAGGATGGGAGCAGCACATGACAGGATGGGGACGCAGGATGGAGCAGCACATGACAGGATGGGGACGCAGGATGGAGCAGCACATGACAGGATGGGGACGCAGGATGGGTGCAGCGCATGACAGGATGGGGACGCAGGATGGGAGCAGCGCATGACAGGATGGGGACGCAGGATGGGAGCAGCGCATGACAGGATGGGGACGCAGGATGGAGCAGCACATGACAGGATGGGGACACAGGATGGAGCAGCACATGACAGGATGGGGACGCAGGATGGAGCAGCACATGACAGGATGGGGACGCAGGATGGGAGCAGCGCATCACAGGATGGGAGCAGCGCATCACAGGATGGGGACGCAGGATGGGAGCAGCACATGACAGGATGGGGACGCAGGATGGAGCAGCGCATGACAGGATGGGGACGCAGGATGGGAGCAGCACATGACAGAATGGAGGCGCAGGATGGAGCAGCACATGACAGGATGGGGACGCAGGATGGGAGCAGCGCATGACAGGATGGGGACGCAGGATGGGAGCAGCACATGACAGGATGGGGACACAGGATGGAGCAGCACATGACAGGATGGGGACGCAGGATGGAGCAGCACATGACAGGATGGGGACGCAGGATGGGAGCAGCGCATCTCAGGATGGGAGCAGCGCATCAAAGGATGGGGACGCAGGATGGGAGCAGCGCATGACAGGATGGGGACGCAGGATGGGAGCAGTGCATGACAGGATGGGGACGCAGGATGGAGCAGCACATGACAGGATGGGGACGCAGGATGGAGCAGCGCATGACAGGATGGGGACGCAGGATGGAGCAGCACATGACAGGATGGGGACGCAGGATGGAGCAGCACATGACAGGATGGGGACGCAGGATGGAGCAGCACATACCAGGATGGAGACCATATACCAATATAAATGCTCGCCACCCGGGCGTAGAACGGGTTCAATAGCTAGTATACCTATAACGTCCAAGTTTCCATTGCAATATGAACATAATATGATTAGAAGAAAAGCAGAGATTGACAAATAAATGACTGGAATATTTCTTCTGTTGTATTTAGCATTTTGTCTTTAGTGTTAATTTAGGTTTATAGCCTAGCTACAGTAAGGCCCCATGTTTACCATGGCTAGAATGACAGATTTATCTGCTAGACGCAGGGTGGCTTCTAAATGCATATTTTATATTTATCGCAGTTTAAGACAAACATTAAAACAAATAGATTATCAAACAAACAGTGTGGTTTTAGGTTTACAGTGTTTGTCTGGACTTTTTGAAGTAGTCTGTCACCTTTTTCTATCCTCAAGGCTGCTAGGGGTGATGTATGGGGTGAGACGTGGCTGGTGTTTATATATAGGCTGCTAGCGTCCTGTTTCTGATTTGCAGACCCTTAGGCAGTGTAGAAAGATTTCCTCATATCCTCCTCCTCCTTTTTAGGATGTTGAGGAACTGGTGCCCGAGGGGCTGATAGGGAGAGAAAAGATCGCTTATGAGATAAATCTCTGCCTTTTATTTCTGCTGTACGCATATTAATTCTACATTGTTTCCTTTGTTTAAAGGGTTTTTCTGGAACTAATTTATATTTTTACTAGGGGTCTAAGAACTAACAGGCAGGTTAGCTGCTAACTACCTGTCTGCTCTACCCAGCACCGCTCAGAACAGTCTTGGACCACTCCTACCTCTGATTCTGCTGCTTCATGTCAACAGAGAAGCTCTTCGTCTTCTGGGCTGCTGTATCAACAGGGTGTGACTGCCGGCATCATGCTGATTGACAGCTGGCTCCCCGTTGTTAGGCAGCAGGGAGTTGGCTGTCAATCAGTATGACATCAGCAATCACACCCCATCAACAGAGTAGAGTGGAAGAAAAGCAGCTGATCTGTCCAAGTGATGTCAGCAGAACTTGAAGCCACAGAATTGCGGGCAGGCCTGGACACATCTGTGCTCAGCAGAACAAGGTTGTTAGTAATTACCTGCTTGATAGTTCTTAGGCCCATGGAAAAAATAAATAAATAAATTAGTCCCAGACAACCCCTTTATCCTCTTCTCGCTGCAGCCATTTTTCGTTTTTGTGTTTTCGTTTTTCGCTCCCCTCCTTCCCAGAGCCATAACTTTTTTATTTTTCCATCAATATGGTCATCTGAGAGCTTATTTTTTGCGGGACGAGTTGTACTTTTGAATGACACCATTGGTTTTACCATGTCTTGTACTAGAAAATGGGAAAAAAAATTCCAAGTGCGGGGAAATTGCAAAAAAAGTGCAATCCCACACTAGTTTTTTGATTGGCTTTTTTGCTAGCTTCACTAAATGCTAAAATTGACCTGCCATTATGATTCTCCAGGTCAGTACGAGTTCATAGACACCTAACATGACTAGGTTATTTTTTATCTAAGTGGAAAAAAAAATATTCAAAACTTTGCTAAAAAAAAAAAATTCACCATTTTCTGATACCCATAGCGTCTCCATTTTTCATGATCTCGGGTCGGTTGAGGGCTTATTTTTTGCGTACCGAGCTGACGTTTTTAATGATACCACTTTTTTGCAGATAACGTTCTTTTGATCGCCCGTTATTTCATTTTAATGCAATGTCGTGGCAACCAAAAAAATGTAATTCTGGCGTTTCTAATTTTTTTCTTGCTACGCCGTTTAGCGATCAGGTTAATCCTTTTTTTTATTGATAGATCGGGCGATTCTGAACGCGGCGATACCAAATATGTGTAGGTTTGATTTTTTTTTATTGTTTTATTTTAGATGGGGCGAAAGGGGGGTGATTTAAACTTTTATATATTTTTAATTTTTTTCATATTTTTAAAAACATTTTTTTTTACTTTTGCCATGCTTTAATAGCCTCCATGGGAGGCTAGAAGCTGGCATAGCCTGATCGGCTCTGCTACATAGTAGCGATCATCAGATCGCTGCTATGTAGCTGAATTGCAGGCTGCTATGAGCGCTGACCACAGGGGGGGCGCTCACAACAAGCCGGCATCAGTAACCATAGAGGTCTCAAGGACCTCTATGGTTACCATCCTGATGCATGGCCGACCCCCGATCATGTGACGGCCGGAAGCGCCAGTTAAATGCCGCTGTCAGCTTTTTTTAACAGGCTAATCGCGGTGGGTGAATCGCGCTTTCACTCGCCGCTATTGCGCTCACAAGTCAGCTGTACAAAACAGCTGACATGTCGCGACTTTGATGTGGGCTTACCGCCGGAGCCCACATCAAAGCAGGGGACCCAACCTCCGCAGTAATAGTACGGTGGAGGTCGGGAAGGGGTTAATGCTTTATAGAGTTGTTGTATTGCACTACAAAGTGTTATATCAGATGAAAATCAAGTCCCCTGTACGTTTTGTCTACAGTTCAGCTATATCTGCAGTGCATTAACTTTTAATGCATGATTTTTAACTTTTCATATTACACTATAACCGTCATCTGATTGCATAATATAACACTCCTGTTACTCCATATAACCTCCCTATATCTCCTCTCATTACTCCATATAACCTCCCTATATCTCCTCCTATTACTCCATATAACCTCCCTATATCTCCTCCTATTACTCCATATATCCTCCCTATATCTCCTCATATTACTCCATATAACCTCCCTATATCTCCTCCTATTACTCCATATAACCTCCCTATATCTCCTCCTATTACTCCATATAACCTCCCTATATCTCCTCCTATTACTCCATATAACCTCCCTATATCTCCTCCTATTACTCCATATAACCTCCCTATATCTCCTCCTATTACTCCATATAACCTCCCTATATCTCCTCCTATTACTCCATATAACCTCCCTATATCTCCTCCTATTACTCCATATATCCTCCCTATATCTCCTCCTATTACTCCATATAACCTCCCTATATCTCCTCCTATTACTCCATATAACCTCCCCTATATCTCCTCCTATTACTCCATATAACCTCCCTATATCTCCTCCTATTATTCCATATAACCTCCCCTATATCTCCTATTACTCCATATAACCTCCCTATATCTCCTCCTATTACTCCATATAACCTCCCTATATCTCCTCCTATTACTCCATATAACCCCCCTATATCTCCTCCTATTACTCCATATAACCTCCCTATATCTCCTCCTATTACTCCATATAACCTCCCCTATATCTCCTCCTATTACTCCATATAACCTCCCTATATCTCCTCCTATTACTCCATATAACCTCCCTATATCTCTTCCTATTACTCCATATATCCTCCTATTACTCCATATATCCTCCCTATATCTCCTCCTATTACTCCATATAACCTCCCTATATCTCCTCCTATTACTCCATATAACCTCCCTATATCTCCTCCTATTACTCCATATAACCTCCCCTATATCTCCTCCTAATACTCTATATAACCTCCCTATATCTCCTCCTATTACTCCATATAACCTCCCTATATCTCCTCCTATTACTCCATATAACCTTCCCTATATCTCCTCCTATTACTCCATATAACCTCCCTATATCTCCTCCTATTACTCCATATAACCTCCCTATATCTCCTCCTATTACTCCATATAACCTCCCTATATCTCCTCCTATTACTCCATATAACCTCCCTATATCTCCTCCTATTACTCCATATAACCTCCCTATATCTCCTCCTATTACTCCATATAACCTCCCTATATCTCCTTCTATTACTCCATATAACCTCCCTATATCTCCTCCTATTACTCCATATAACCTCCCTATATCTCCTCCTATTACTCCATATAACCTTCCTATATCTCCTCCTATTACTCCATATAACCTCCCCTATATCTCCTCCTATTACTCCATATAACCTCCCTATATCTCCTCCTATTACTCCATATAACCTACCTATATCTCCACCTATTACTCCATATAACCTCCCCTATATCTCCTCCTATTACTCCATATAACCTCCCTATATCTCCTCCTATTACTCCATATAACCTCCCCTATATCTCCTCCTATTACTCTATATAACCTCCCTATATCTCCTCCTATTACTCCATATAACCTTCCCTATATCTCCTCCTATTACTCCATATAACCTCCCTATATCTCCTCCTATTACTCCATATAACCTCCCTATATCTCCTCCTATTACTCCATATAACCTCCCTATATCTCCTCCTATTACTCCATATAACCTCCCTATATCTCCTCCTATTACTCCATATAACCTCCCTATATCTCCTCCTATTACTCCATATAACCTACCTATATCTCCACCTATTACTCCATGTAACCTCCCCTATATCTCCTCCTATTACTCCATATAACCTCCCTATATCTCCTCCTATTACTCCATATAACCTTCCTATATCTCCTCCTATTACTCCATATAACCTCCCCTATATCTCCTCCTATTACTCTATATAACCTCCCTATATCTCCTCCTATTACTCCATATAACCTTCCCTATATCTCCTCCTATTACTCCATATAACCTCCCTATATCTCCTCCTATTACTCCATATAACCTCCCTATATCTCCTCCTATTACTCCATATAACCTCCCTATATCTCCTCCTATTACTCCATATAACCTCCCTATATCTCCTCCTATTACTCCATATAACCTTCCTATATCTCCTCCTATTACTCCATATAACCTCCCCTATATCTCCTCCTATTACTCCATATAATCTCCCTATATCTCCTCCTATTACTCCATATAACCTCCCTATATCTCCTCCTATTACTCCATATAACCTCCCTATATCTCCTCCTGTTACTCCATATAACCTCCCTATATCTCCTCCTATTACTCTATATAACCTCCCTATATCTCCTCCTATTACTCCATATAACCTCCCTATATCTCCTCCTATTACTCCATATAACCTCCCTATATCTCCTCCTATTACTCCATATAACCTCCCTATATCTCCTCCTATTACTCCATATAACCTCCCTATATCTCCTCCTATTACTCCATATAACCTCCCTATATCTCCTCCTATTACTCTATATAACCTCCCAATATCTCCTCCTATTACTCCATATAACCTCCCTATATCTCCTCCTATTACTCCATATAACCTCCCTATATCTCCTCCTATTACTCCATATAACCTCCCTATATCTCCTCCTATTACTCCATATAACCTCCCTATATCTCCTCCTGTTACTCCATATAACCTCCATATATCTCCTCCTATTACTCCATACAACCTCCCTATATCTCCTCCTGTTACTCCATATAACCTCCCTATATCTCCTCCTATTACTCTATATAACCTCCCTATATCTCCTCCTATTACTCCATATAACCTCCCTATATCTCCTCCTATTACTCCATATAACCTCCCTATATCTCCTCCTATTACTCCATATAACCTCCCTATATCTCCTCCTATTACTCCATATAACCCCCCTATATCTCCTATTACTCCATATAACCTCCCTATATCTCCTCCTATTACTCCATATAACCTCCCTATATCTCCTCCTATTACTCCATATAACCTCCCTATATCTCCTCCTATCACTCCATATAACCTCCCTATATCTCCTCCTATTACTCCATATAACCTCCTATATCTCCTCCTATTACTCCATATAACCTCCCTATATCTCCTCCTATTACTCCATATAACCTCCCTATATCTCCTCCTATTACTCCATATAACCTCCTATATCTCCTCCTATTACTCCATATAACCTCCCTATATCTCCTCCTATTACTCCATATAACCTCCCTATATTTCCTCCTATTACTCCATATAACCTCCCTATATCTCCTCCTATTACTCCATATAACTTCCCTATATCTCCTCCTGTTACTCCATATAACCTCCCTATATCTCCTCCTATAACTCCATATAACCCCCCTATATCTCCTCTTATTACTCCATATAACCTCCCTATATCTCCTCCTATTACTCCATATAACCTCCCTATATCTCCTCCTATTACTCCATATAACCTCCCTATATCTCCTCCTGTTACTCCATATAACCTCCCTATATCTCCTCCTATTACTCCATATAACCCCCTATATCTCCTCCTATTATTCCATATAACCTCCTATATCTCCTCCTATTACTCCATATAACCTCCACTATATCTCCTCCTGTTACTCCATATAACCTCCCTATATCTGTTCTGTCCCCACATGAGGCGAATGAAGTTGTCGCAGACTAATAAGAGTTGTGAGAGAGATAATCGTACCTTCGTATTTCCTCGATATGAGGCAGACAGGACCAATGCTGCTCAGCGTCCAGAGAGATGATGCACTCCAGGGATTTTGTAATCCAGACTTGTTTATTTTGTAGATCTGGACATACAGCGTATAACTGGTAATACAGAACTTCTCCAGAAATGCAGGGTAGACAGGGTACAGTAAGATGTAGCACCAAGTGTGTCTGCAAGTGTGAGCAGCATGAGAGAGTGGTCGAAAGACTGATGCCTTCCTAAGCCCAGTTCAAAAGCACGTCCTCTCACAACAGAAAGTAAACTGGAAATGGCTGCCAGAGGAAGAGAAGATTTGACCCCTGAACCGGATGTAAGACATGCCCACAAGAAATACATGAAAAACAAGCTGCCATACAGAAAAAGGCCATTGGGTGGCAGCAGAGTAAAATATAACAACATACATGGAAACTGAGGAATATACATGGAACAGCACACTCCCCGTCTGAAATTCCGTAAGGGATTTCACTATATCAATGTCCTTAAAAAGTCCAACAACCTAGAAAGTGAAACCAAACATGCATGCAATGCAATAATAACTTTAAACAAGACATTAAGTCAGTTCCTGAGATAATCCAATGGAAAACCCATCTTCGGATCAGAGAAGCTGCACTAGGCCAAAATATCTCTGACCCACTGTAATCCAATGGGTAAAGTACTAGTGCAGTGTTCTGTTGGTAGTTTATCCTACCGGAATGTCCTCGATAGTGAGTATTTTTTAGCAGACGTGCCAACCATGACAGTCTTTGTCTCCATGTGGCTTGTGATAAGATCTCGCAATGTGGACTAACCTTGCAATAGTCTTAATGAGTTTCATCCAATTGGAGAAGCGTTTGAAGCGCTGACAACCGAGGGTGGAGGTTCGTTTAGCGTTCGTGGCCAGAGCACTGACCTCGGAGCGGACTTCTGGATCATCGTCCGGATCCTGGATGCTGAAGACTTCCTGAACACATTCACTTCCCTTCTGTTCCAGCAGAAACTTTGGACCTGAAAGCCAAGAAGAGTTAGCAAAGGAATTTATAGACATAGGTCTAGTGGCATGGTCGGCTGGATTAAGTTCAGATGGGATATAGTGCCACTGTTCAGGTTTGGAAGACCTTCTTATTCTCTCAATGCGGTTACTGACGTACACGTAGAAGCGCCTTGTTTGGTTGTAGATGTAACCTAAGACAACTTTACTGTCACTGTAGTATTGTACGTCATCTATGTGAGTGTCCAGCTCATGCTGAATAAAGTCTGCGAGTTCTACTGCAAGCACAGCCCCACAGAGTTCCAGCCTGGGAATAGTGTGGTCAGGCTTGGGAGCCAACTTAGCTTTGCCGAAAACGAACCCAACATGATCTTGATTGTCAGATCCCGTTACCTTCAGGTAGACAACAGCTGCAATGGCCTCCGTGGATGCATCCGAGAACACATGGAGTTCCGTCCTAGTGCTAGCAGCAAGTGAGATTCCAGCGTAGCATCTCGTTATATGGATTTTATCCAAGGCACACAAAGACTGCTTCCAGGTTTCCCATTTTGGTTCCTTATCAGGAGGTAGAGGGGTATCCCAGTCCTTGACAGTTTCGGACAGCTGTCTCAGAAGGGATTTACCTTGTATGGTAATTGGTGCTACGAATCCCAGTGGGTCATACAGGCTATTTACCACTGACAGGACACCACGTTTAGTGAATGGTTTGTCTGCACAGTTAATTTGGAATCCGAAGGTGTCGGCTGACAGGTTCCACCTCAGGCCTAAGCTTCTCTGCACAGGCGGACGGTCTGGTCCCAGGTCTATGTCCTTGAATCCAGGTGCGTGGTCGCTTGACTCAAAGGCTCTCATGACAGCCGGGCTGTTTGAAGCAATTTTGTGCAGTCTAAGCTTAGCTCGGTACAGCATATGTTGGGTACTTTTGAGTAGGTCGATTGCAGCTTCTTCTGTAGGTAGAGATTTTAGTCCATCATCTACGTAGAAGTCTTTCTCTACAAAGTCTCTGGCGTCTGTTCCATACTCGGACTCTCCTTCTTGTGCGGTTCTCCGCAGGCCATATGTTGCCACAGCGGGTGAAGGGCTGTTCCCGAATACGTGCACCCGCATGCGATACTCCACCATCTCTTTGCTGGGGTCATTGTCCTTGTACCACAGGAACCTGAGGAAATTCCTGTGGTCCTCTCGGACTATGAAACAGTGGAACATCTGTTCAATGTCGGCGGTGATGGCAATGGGCTCTTTCCTGAACCTCATCAACACTCCTACTAAGTTGTTTGTCAGATTAGGACCTGTGAGGAGGACATCATTGAGAGATACGCCTTGATGTTTGGCGCTTGAATCAAAGACAACTCTAATTTGTTTAGGTTTCTTCGGGTGATATACTCCAAATGAGGGTAGGTACCAGCACTCCTCATTTTCCTTTAAGGGAGACGCTGGCTCCGCATGGTTGTTATGGAATATTTTGCCCATAAAGGTGACAATGTGTTCTTTCATCTCCGGTTTATTGCTTAGCGTGCGCTGGAGAGAGTTAAATCTGGACAAGGCTTGTTCACGATTGTTCGGGAGCCTTACCCTGGTAGCTCGGAAGGGTAAGGGGAAAACCCAGTGATTGGTTTCGTCCTTAAGGAACTCATTGTCCATTATCCTGACAAATTCCTTGTCTTCCATAGATGGGGCTACTTTGTTGTCATCCTTAGTGGTATGAAACACCAATTTTCCCAAGTCGTCTGCATAGGGAGAAGGGATAACATCAGGCAGCTCTACGGAATCTGGAAGCTTTTCCTTCACCTCATAGTGATGAGGACATGGTTTGCAGAAGGTAGTGCGCCCGTCTCGGCGTACGTACGTCTTAAAGGAGTGGACTCCTGTTTGGTCCAAGCATACATTTCCTATGACTACCCACCCCAAGTCAAGTCTCTGGGCGTAGGGGGCGTAGTCAGGACCATTACACTGTTGGCGGACCTTATGTATCCTCAAATTGTCTCTGCCGAGCAGAAGTAGGATTTCAGCATCTGTGTCCAAAGGTGGGATAACGCTGGCTAGGTGCCTTAAGTGTGGTTGGTGGAAAGCAGCTTCCGGGGTAGGGATCTCATCCCTTTGGTCTGGTATTTGATCGCATTCAATTAGCGTAGGTAGGGGTATTTCTACGTCTTCATTGACAGGAGAAGCGATGAAACCTTGTGCTCTTCTGCCGCTAGTCTCTATGCGCCCCGAGCAAGTATTCAGAGTGTAGGGCGTTGCTGGTCCCTTGATTCTAAAGGCTTCAAAGAACTTAGGTCCAGCTAGGGATCGATTGCTCTGATCGTCAATGATGGCATACATTTTTACAGCCTTCTCTGGTTGCCCTTCTGGATAGACTCTGATTAGGCATATCCTGGCACAGCATTTAGCACTTTGATTCTCCCCACATACCTCTGAGCATGAGCAGGACACAGCTGTGGTGGACTTGGCGTGATTCTGTGGCTCCCCGCCATGGTTTGTAGCGGGACCAGAAGTAACTGCGACTGCTGGATCGCTGGTGGCTGAGCCTGGGTGCAAGGCTGATGGGTGTCTGTCGCTATGACACTCTTCACACTTAATGGCAGATTTACAGTCCTTGGCCATGTGTTCTGATGAAGCGCAGCACTTGAAACATACCCCAAGTTCGTTGAGGATTTTCTTGCGCTCCTGCATGGTTTTGGACCTGAAGCCTCTACATTTGTTCAGTGAGTGTGGTTTTTTGTGAATGGGACACTCACGATTGAAAGACTTATCCCTCGACGGAATAGTGTACTGCTTGTCGGCAGGTACTGCAGGTGATGGCAGGTTAGTCTTTCTGACGCTTACACTGTTCCTTGAGTCCTTGCGTCTATGTGCGACGCTTTCATACCTTGATGAAGGTGTTGCTGGAGCTGCAGTGTTAGACTCCAGGAAGTCGAGGCTAGGGTCGTTCCTCATTTGGGCTTGTTCGTCAATGAACTTGCAGAACTGAATGAACGGAGGAAAGGTGACGTCATGTGACCTTTTATACCTGGAGACACACACTGCCCACTTCTCTTGCAGACTATGTGGCAGCTTTGAGACGATTGGGTTCACCCCATGGGCAGTGTCCAGGTAGCACAGTCCTGACAGACGAGGGTCTCTTTTAGCAAGTTCCAGCTCCATAAGCAGATCACTTAAGTCCAGAAGCTTGTGGGCTTCCTTAAGGTTGATCCTTGGAACGTTCTGCAGTCTCTTGAATAGGGACTTTTCTATGGCTTCAGCGCTGCCGTAGGTTCTTTCAAGTCTCTGCCAGGCCGCAGCGAGACCTGCTTCAGCTTGCCCCACATAGACGGTCCTAAGACTCTTGATACGGTTTGTGGATTCAGGACCCAACCATTTTACCATGAGGTCGAGCTCCTGCTCCGCAGATAGGTTGAGATCAGCAATGGCGGCCTTGAAGGTTGCTTTCCAGGCTCTGTAGTTCTCTGCACGGTCGTCGAATTTTGAGAGGCTAGTGCTGATTAGCTCCCTGCTCACCATGAACCTGGCAAACTCGGACATGTCTGATCCTTCACTCGTTACCATATTAGCTTGTGGTGCCCCTCGGGCGTATAAGCTGTGTGGCGTGGAAGGGTGAATTGTTCCCGGGTAGAATGATGTCGCTGCAGGGTTGAGCTGTAGTTTAACCTCTAGAGATTCCGATGACTGCTGCTTGAACTGTGGAGGCGGGCTGGAGTGTGCCTTGTGGTCGTCTTGCGATGATGATTGCTCCTGAGGGGGTACATCACGGCGTTGGTCTTGGGTCTCTGTAGGGGCTGTGGGCGATACTGGCACCATAGGTTGGGCTGACTTGGACGTTTCCGCAATGTTGGGTTGAACGTCACTGGAGAAGGTGTGCGCTGCAGGTATCTGTTTCTGCACGTAGTCTCTGGTACGAACAGCTGGGTCGTCTTCTTCCTGTGGTGGCAGGCAAATTGGGTCGAGGTTTTGCTTCAATGCTTGCTCGAGTATTTTTACTTCGGCTAATGCAATTTCTTCCTCCATTTCTGTTTGAAGAATCCTTGCTTGAGCCTCTGCTTCTGCTCTCTTCGCTTCTGCTTCTGTTTGAAGAATCTTTGCTCGAGCCTCTGCTTCTGCTCTCTTCGCTTCTGCTTCTGTTTGAAGAATCTTTGCTCGAGCCTCTGCTTCTGCTTTCTTTTCGGTGTATGAACGTCTTAGTTTGGACCGCTCTGCATTTAAACGGGCCTCTAGGATTCTGTCGCTGAGGGCTGAAGTTCTTGAGCAGGATGATTTGTACGACCGAGCAGAGTGTTTAGACGAGGCTGATCTGTGCGATCTAGTTTCTTTCAGATGGGTGATACGAAGCTCCGCTTTATCTTTGGCGTCTTGCACGGCGGCGTCCCTTTCTCTGTCTGTGGAATCTGCCTTGCTTAACTCTGATAGGGCTTCGTCGATTTTAGATTCTTTAAGGGAGGCAGCATACTTTGTGGACAGTCTCTTGTATCTGCCGTGGGCCACGTCTAGCTGTCGTATAGTGTCCTGCAAACCCGCTGCATCATTTTTATGGCGTTGGACGCTTGACATAAGGGAGGCGACTCGTTCCCATAGGTCGTCCAAGTTGTCATTGAACTCATCCCTTGTGGAACAGTAATTCTCGAGGACCTTTAATGTTGGCTCGATGGAACGTACTGGTTGTGCATCTGGGTCTGCTGTGGAAGCGGGCTCTGCTTCCTGGTCTTCATAATGGACAGTATCAGGTTGTATTTGCTCTGTTTCAGCATTGGGGAACTGTGGAAGGTCCTTTTCGGCCATTTTGATTTAAGGTGCGCTGTCCCTTTAAGAAACTGAACCTTTAAATTGGGGGCTGGAAATTGCGGTGCAGCTTAGTTGCGACCCCCTGATAAGATTCCCAAGGTGTTGTTGGAGAATTGTGGGGTTCTGCGGTCCGACGATCTGCAGCAGTGTGGTATAATACACAGAGAGTCTTTATGTACAATGCAGTCTGAGGTGATGCTGCAGGAGATTTCTTAGCAGAGCAGGGCTGCAGTATGTGAGCGGGCAGAGAGCGGGCACGTGAATAGTGATATAAGGGTGATTCTGGCCGGGCTTCAAGGCAGTCTTTCGACTGTTCTGTCCCCACATGAGGCGAATGAAGGTGTCGCAGACTAATAAGAGTTGTGAGAGAGATAATCGTACCTTCGTATTTCCTCGATATGAGGCAGACAGGACCAATGCTGCTCAGCGTCCAGAGAGATGATGCACTCCAGGGATTGTGTAATCCAGACTTGTTTATTTTGTAGATCTGGACATACAGCGTATAACTGGTAATACAGAACTTCTCCAGAAATGCAGGGTAGACAGGGTACAGTAAGATGTAGCACCAAATGTGTCTGCAAGTGTGAGCAGCATGAAAGAGTGGTCGAAAGACTGATGCCTTCCTAAGCCCAGTTCAAAAGCACGTCCTCTCACAACAGAAAGTAAACTGGAAATGGCTGCCAGAGGAAGAGAAGATTTGACCCCTGAACCGGATGTAAGACATGCCCACAAGAAATACATGAAAAACAAGCTGCCATACAGAAAAAGGCCATTGGGTGGCAGCAGAGTAAAATATAACAACATACATGGAAACTGAGGAATATACATGGAACAGCACAATATCTCCTCTCATTACTCCATATAACCTCCCTATATCTCCTATTACTCCATATATCCTCCCCTATATCTACTCCTATTACTCCATATAACCCCCCTATATCTCCTTCTATTACTCCATATAACCTCCCTATATCTCCTCCTATTACTCCATATAACCTCCCTATATCTCCTCCTATTACTCCATATAACCTCCCCTATATCTCCTCCTATTACTCCATATAGCCTCCCTATATCTCCTCCTATTACTCCATATAACCTCCCTATATCTCCTCCTATTACTCCATATAACCTCCCTATATCTCCTCCTATTACTCCATATAACCTCCCCTATATCTCCTCCTATTACTCCATATAACCTCCCTATATCTCCTCCTATTACTCCATATAACCTCCCTATATCTCCTCCTATTACTCCATATAACCTCCCTATATCTCCTCCTATTACTCCATATAACCTCCCCTATATCTCCTCCTATTACCCCATATAACCTCCCTATATCTACTCCTATTACTACATATAACCTCCCTATATCTCCTCCTATTACTCCATATAACCTCCCTATATCTCCTCCTATTACTCCATATAACCTCCCTATATCTCCTCCTATTACTCCATATAACCTCCCTATATCTCCTCCTATTACTCCATATAACCTCCCCTATATCTCCTCCTATTACCCCATATAACCTCCCTATATCTACTCCTATTACTACATATAACCTCCCTATATCTCCTCCTATTACTCCATATAACCTCCCTATATCTCCTCCTATTACTCCATATAACCTCCCTATATCTCCTCCTATTACTCCATATAACCTCCCTATATCTCCTCCTATTACTCCATATAACCTCCCCTATATCTCCTCCTATTACTCCATATAACCTTCCTATATCTCCTCCTATTACCCCATATAACCTCCCTATATCTACTCCTATTACTCCATATAACCCCCCTATATCTCCTTCTATTACTCCATATAACCTCCCCTATATCTCCTCCTATTACTCCATATAACCTCCCTATATCTCCTTCTATTACTCCATATATCCTCCCCTATATCTCCTCCTATTACTCCATATAACCTCCCTATATCTCCTCCTATTACTCCATATAACCTCCCTATATCTCCTCCTATTACTCCATATAACCTCCCCTATATCTCCTCCTATTACTCCATATAACCTCCCTATATCTCCTCCTATTACTCCATATAACCCCCCTATATCTCCTTCTATTACTCCATATAACCTCCCCTATATCTCCTCCTATTACTCCATATAACCTCCCTATATCTCCTTCTATTACTCCATATATCCTCCCCTATATCTACTCCTATTACTCCATATAACCTCCCCTATATCTCCTCCTATTACTCCATATAACCTCCCTATATCTCCTCCTATTACTCCATATAACCTCCCTATATCTCCTCCTATTACTCCATATAACCCCCCTATATCTCCTTCTATTACTCCATATAACCTCCCCTATATCTCCTCCTATTACTCCATATAACCTCCCTATATCTCCTCCTATTACTCCATATAACCTCCCCTATATCTCCTCCTGTTACTCCATATAACCTCCCTATATCTCCTCCTATTACTCCACATAACCTCCCTATATCTCCACCTATTACTCCATATAACCTCCCTATATCTCCTCCTATTACTCCATATAACCTTTTATCTCCTCCTATTACTCCATATAACCTCCTTTTATCTCCTCCTGTTACTCCGTATAACCTCCCTATATCTCCTCCTATTACTCCATACAACCTCCCTATATCTCCTCCTGTTAGTCCATATAACCTCCCTATATCTCCTCCTATTACTCCATATAACCTCCCTATATCTCCTCCTATTACTCCATATAACCTCCTATATCTCCTCCTATTACTCCATATAACCTCCCAATATCTCCTCCTATTACTCCATATAACCTCCCTATATCTCCTCCTATTACTCCATATAACCTCCCTATATCTCCTCCTATTACTCCATATAACCTCCTATATCTCCTCCTATTACTCCATATAACCTCCCTATATCTCCTCCTATTACTCCATATAACCTCCCTATATCTCCTCCTATTACTCCATATAACCTCCCTATATCTCCTCCTATTACTCCATATAACCCCCCTATATCTCCTCCTATTACTCCATATAACCTCCCTATAGCTCCTCCTATTACTCCATATAACCTCCCAATATCTCCTCCTATTACTCCATATAACCTCCCTATATCTCCTCCTATTACTCCATATAACCTCCCTATATCTCCTCCTATTACTCCATATAACCTCCTATATCTCCTCCTATTACTCCATATAACCTCCCTATATCTCCTCATATTACTCCATATAACCTCCCTATATCTCCTCCTATTACTCCATATAACCTCCCTATATCTCCTCCTATTACTCCATATAACCCCCCTATATCTCCTTCTATTACTCCATATAACCTCCCCTATATCTCCTCCTATTACTCCATATATCCTCCCTATATCTCCTTCTATTACTCCATATATCCTCCCCTATATCTACTCCTGTTACTCCATATAACCTCCCCTATATCTCCTCCTATTACTCCATATAACCTCCCTATATCTCCTCCTATTACTCCATATAACCTCCCTATATCTCCTCCTATTACTCCATATAACCCCCCTATATCTCCTTCTATTACTCCATATAACCTCCCCTATATCTCCTCCTATTACTCCATATAACCTCCCTATATCTCCTCCTATTACTCCATATAACCTCCCCTATATCTCCTCCTGTTACTCCATATAACCTCCCTATATCTCCTCCTATTACTCCACATAACCTCCCTATATCTCCTCCTATTACTCCATATAACCTTTTATCTCCTCCTATTACTCCATATAACCTCCTTTTATCTCCTCCTGTTACTCCGTATAACCTCCCTATATCTCCTCCTATTACTCCATACAACCTCCCTATATCTCCTCCTGTTAGTCCATATAACCTCCCTATATCTCCTCCTATTACTCCATATAACCCCCCTATATCTCCTCCTATTACTCCATATAACCTCCCAATATCTCCTCCTATTACTCCATATAACCTCCCTATATCTCCTCCTATTACTCCATATAACCTCCCTATATCTCCTCCTATTACTCCATATAACCTCCTATATCTCCTCCTATTACTCCATATAACCTCCCTATATCTCCTCATATTACTCCATATAACCTCCCTATATCTCCTCCTATTACTCCATATAACCCCCCTATATCTCCTTCTATTACTCCATATAACCTCCCTATATCTCCTCCTATTACTCCATATAACCCCCCTATATCTCCTTCTATTACTCCATATAACCTCCCCTATATCTCCTCCTATTACTCCATATAACCCCCCTATATCTCCTTCTATTACTCCATATAACCTCCCCTATATCTCCTCCTATTACTCCATATAACCTCCCTATATCTCCTCCTATTACTCCATATAACCTCCCCTATATCTCCTCCTGTTACTCCATATAACCTCCCTATATCTCCTCCTATTACTCCACATAACCTCCCTATATCTCCTCCTATTACTCCATATAACCTTTTATCTCCTCCTATTACTCCATATAACCTCCTTTTATCTCCTCCTGTTACTCCGTATAACCTCCCTATATCTCCTCCTATTACTCCATACAACCTCCCTATATCTCCTCCTGTTAGTCCATATAACCTCCCTATATCTCCTCCTATTACTCCATATAACCCCCCTATATCTCCTCCTATTACTCCATATAACCTCCCAATATCTCCTCCTATTACTCCATATAACCTCCCTATATCTCCTCCTATTACTCCATATAACCTCCCTATATCTCCTCCTATTACTCCATATAACCTCCTATATCTCCTCCTATTACTCCATATAACCTCCCTATATCTCCTCATATTACTCCATATAACCTCCCTATATCTCCTCCTATTACTCCATATAACCTCCCTATATCTCCTCCTATTACTCCATATAACCTCCCCTATATCTCCTCCTGTTACTCCATATAACCTCCCTATATCTCCTCCTATTACTCCACATAACCTCCCTATATCTCCTCCTATTACTCCATATAACCTTTTATCTCCTCCTATTACTCCATATAACCTCCTTTTATCTCCTCCTGTTACTCCGTATAACCTCCCTATATCTCCTCCTATTACTCCATATAACCTCCCTATATCTCCTCCTATTACTCCATATAACCTCCCTATATCTCCTCCTATTACTCCATATAACCCCCTATATCTCCTCCTATTACCCCATATAACCTCCCTATATCTCCTCCTATTACTCCATATAACCTCCCTATATCTCCTCCTATTAATCCATATAACCTCCCCTATATCTCCTCCTGTTACTCCATATAACCTCCCTATATCTCCTCTCGTTACTCCATATAACCTCCCTATATCTCCTCCTATTACTCCATATAACCTCCCTATATCTCCTCCTATTACTCCATATAACCTCCCTATATCTCCTCCTATTACTCCATATAACCTCCCTATATCTCCTCCTATTACTCCATATAACCTCCCTATATCTCCTCCTATTACTCCTTATAACCTCCCTATATCTCCTCCTATTACTCCATATAACCTCCCTATATCTCCTCCTATTACTCCATATAACCTCCCTATATATCCTCCTATTACTCCATATAACCCCCCTATATCTCCTCCTATTACTCCATATAACCTCCTTTTATCTCCTCCTATTACTCCATATAACCTCCTTTTATCTCCTCCTATTACTCCATATAACTCCCTATATCTCCTCCTATTACTCCATATAACCCCCCTATATCTCCTCCTATTACTCCATATAACCTCCATATATCTCCTTCTATTACTCCATATAACCTCCCCTATATCTCCTCCTATTACTCCATATAACCTCCCTATATCTCCTCCTGTTACTCCATATAACCTCCCTATATCTCCTATTACTCCATATATCCTCCCCTATATCTCCTCCTATTACTCCATATAACTCCCTATATCTCCTCCTATTACTCCATATAACCCCCCTATATCTCCTCCTATTACTCCATATAACCTCCATATATCTCCTTCTATTACTCCATATAACCTCCCCTATATCTCCTCCTATTACTCCATATAACCCCCCTATATCTCCTTCTATTACTCCATATAACCTCCCCTATATCTCCTCCTATTACTCCATATAACCTCCCTATATCTCCTCCTATTACTCCATATAACCTCCCTATATCTCCTCCTATTACTCCATATAACCTCCTATATCTCCTCCTATTACTCCATATAACCTCCCTATATCTCCTCATATTACTCCATATAACCTCCCTATATCTCCTCCTATTACTCCATATAACCCCCCTATATCTCCTTCTATTACTCCATATAACCTCCCTATATCTCCTCCTATTACTCCATATAACCCCCCTATATCTCCTTCTATTACTCCATATAACCTCCCCTATATCTCCTCCTATTACTCCATATAACCCCCCTATATCTCCTTCTATTACTCCATATAACCTCCCCTATATCTCCTCCTATTACTCCATATAACCTCCCTATATCTCCTCCTATTACTCCATATAACCTCCCCTATATCTCCTCCTGTTACTCCATATAACCTCCCTATATCTCCTCCTATTACTCCACATAACCTCCCTATATCTCCTCCTATTACTCCATATAACCTTTTATCTCCTCCTATTACTCCATATAACCTCCTTTTATCTCCTCCTGTTACTCCGTATAACCTCCCTATATCTCCTCCTATTACTCCATACAACCTCCCTATATCTCCTCCTGTTAGTCCATATAACCTCCCTATATCTCCTCCTATTACTCCATATAACCCCCCTATATCTCCTCCTATTACTCCATATAACCTCCCAATATCTCCTCCTATTACTCCATATAACCTCCCTATATCTCCTCCTATTACTCCATATAACCTCCCTATATCTCCTCCTATTACTCCATATAACCTCCTATATCTCCTCCTATTACTCCATATAACCTCCCTATATCTCCTCATATTACTCCATATAACCTCCCTATATCTCCTCCTATTACTCCATATAACCTCCCTATATCTCCTCCTATTACTCCATATAACCTCCCCTATATCTCCTCCTGTTACTCCATATAACCTCCCTATATCTCCTCCTATTACTCCACATAACCTCCCTATATCTCCTCCTATTACTCCATATAACCTTTTATCTCCTCCTATTACTCCATATAACCTCCTTTTATCTCCTCCTGTTACTCCGTATAACCTCCCTATATCTCCTCCTATTACTCCATATAACCTCCCTATATCTCCTCCTATTACTCCATATAACCTCCCTATATCTCCTCCTATTACTCCATATAACCCCCTATATCTCCTCCTATTACCCCATATAACCTCCCTATATCTCCTCCTATTACTCCATATAACCTCCCTATATCTCCTCCTATTAATCCATATAACCTCCCCTATATCTCCTCCTGTTACTCCATATAACCTCCCTATATCTCCTCTCGTTACTCCATATAACCTCCCTATATCTCCTCCTATTACTCCATATAACCTCCCTATATCTCCTCCTATTACTCCATATAACCTCCCTATATCTCCTCCTATTACTCCATATAACCTCCCTATATCTCCTCCTATTACTCCATATAACCTCCCTATATCTCCTCCTATTACTCCTTATAACCTCCCTATATCTCCTCCTATTACTCCATATAACCTCCCTATATCTCCTCCTATTACTCCATATAACCTCCCTATATATCCTCCTATTACTCCATATAACCCCCCTATATCTCCTCCTATTACTCCATATAACCTCCTTTTATCTCCTCCTATTACTCCATATAACCTCCTTTTATCTCCTCCTATTACTCCATATAACTCCCTATATCTCCTCCTATTACTCCATATAACCCCCCTATATCTCCTCCTATTACTCCATATAACCTCCATATATCTCCTTCTATTACTCCATATAACCTCCCCTATATCTCCTCCTATTACTCCATATAACCTCCCTATATCTCCTCCTGTTACTCCATATAACCTCCCTATATCTCCTATTACTCCATATATCCTCCCCTATATCTCCTCCTATTACTCCATATAACTCCCTATATCTCCTCCTATTACTCCATATAACCCCCCTATATCTCCTCCTATTACTCCATATAACCTCCATATATCTCCTTCTATTACTCCATATAACCTCCCCTATATCTCCTCCTATTACTCCATATAACCCCCCTATATCTCCTTCTATTACTCCATATAACCTCCCCTATATCTCCTCCTATTACTCCATATAACCTCCCTATATCTCCTCCTATTACTCCATATAACCTCCCTATATCTTCTCCTATTACTCCATATAACCTCCCTATATCTCCTCCTATTACTCCATATAACCTCCCCTATATCTCCTCCTATTACTCCATATAACCCCCCTATATCTCCTTCTATTACTCCATATAACCTCCCCTATATCTCCTCCTATTACTCCATATAACCTCCCTATATCTCCTCCTATTACTCCACATAACCTCCCTATATCTCCTCCTATTACTCCATATAACCTCCTTTTATCTCCTCCTATTACTCCATATAACCTCCCTATATCTCCTCCTATTACTCCATATAACTCCCTATATCTCCTCCTATTACTCCATATAACCCCCCTATATCTCCTCCTGTTACTCCATATAACCTCCCTATATCTCCTCCTATTACTCCATATAACCTCCCTATATCTCCTCCTATTACTCCATATAACCTCCCTATATCTCCTCCTATTACTCCATATAACCTCCCCTATATCTCCTCCTATTACTCCATATAACCCCCCTATATCTCCTCCTATTACTCCATATAACCTCCCCTATATCTCCTCCTATTACTCCATATAACCTCCCTATATCTCCTCCTATTACTCCATATAACCTCCCTATATCTCCTCCTATTACTCCATATAACCTCCCCTATATCTCCTCCTATTACTCCATATAACCTCCCTATAGCTCCTCCTATTACTCCATATAACTCCCTATATCTCCTCCTATTACTTCATATAACTTCCCTATATCTCCTCCTATTACTCCATATAACCTCCCCTATATCTCCTCCTGTTACTCCATATAACCTCCCTATATCTCCTCCTATTACTCCATATAACCTCCCTATATCTCCTCCTATTACTCCATATAACCTCCCTATATCTCCTCCTATTACTCCATATAACCTCCCTATATCTCCTCCTATTACTTCATATAACCTCCCTATATCTCCTCCTATTACTCCATATAACCTCCCTATATCTCCTCATATTACTCCATATAACCTTCCTATATCTCCTCCTATTACTCCATATAACCTCCCTATATCTCCTCCTATTACTTCATATAACCTCCCTATATCTCCTCCTATTACTCCATATAACCTCCCCTATATCTCCTCCTGTTACTCCATATAACCTCCCTATATCTCCTCCTATTACTCCATATAACCTCCCTATATCTCCTCCTATTACTCCATATAACCTCCCTATATCTCCTCCTGTTACTCCATATAACCTCCCTATATCTCCTCTCATTACTCCATATAACCTCCCTATATCTCCTATTACTCCATATATCCTCCCCTATATCTCCTACTATTACTCCATATAACCCCCTATTTCTACTCCTATTACCCCATATAACCTCTCTATATCTCCTCCTATTACCCCATATAACCTCCCTATATCTCCTCCTATTACTCCATATAACCTCCCTATATCTCCTCCTATTACTCCATATAACCCCCTATATCTCCTCCTATTACCCCATATAACCTCCCTATATCTCCTCCTATTACTCCATATAACCTCCCTATATCTCCTCCTATTACTCCATATAACCTCCCTATATCTCCTCCTGTTACTCCATATAACCTCCCTATATCTTCTCTCATTACTCCATATAATCTCCCCATATCTCCTCCTATTACTCCATATAACCTCCCTATATCTCCTCCTATTACTCCATATAACCTCCCTATATCTCCTCCTATTACTCCATATAACCCCCTATATCTCCTCCTATTACCCCATATAACCTCCCTATATCTCCTCCTATTACTCCATATAACCTCCCTATATCTCCTCCTGTTACTCCATATAACCTCCCTATATCTTCTCTCATTACTCCATATAACCTCCCTATATCTCCTCCTATTACTCCATATAACCTCCCCTATATCTCCTCCTATTACTCCATATAACCTCCCTATATCTCCTTCTATTACTCCATATAATATCCCCTATATCTCCTACTATTACTCCATATAACCTCCCTATATCTCTTCCTATTACTCCATATAACCTCCCTATATCTCTTCATATTACTCCATATAACCTCCCTATATCTCCTCCTATTACTCCATATAACCTCCCTATATCTCCTCCTATTACTCCATATAATCTCCCTATATCTCCTCCTATTACTCCATATATCCTCCCTATATCTTCTCCTATTACTCCATACAACCTCTTTATATCTCCTCCTATTACTCCATATAACCTCCCTATATCTCCTCCTATTACTCCATATAACCTCCCTATATCTCCTCCTATTACTCCATATATCCTCCCGATATCTCCTCCTATTACTCCATATAACCTCCCAATATCACCTCCTATTACTCCATATAACCTCCCTATATCTCCTCCTATTACTCCATATAACCTCCCTATATCTCCTCCTATTACTCCATATAACCTCCCCTATATCTCCTCCTATTACTCCATATAACCTCCCCTATATCTCCTCCTATTACTCCATATAACCTCCCTATATCACCTCCTATTACTCCATATAACCTCCCTATATCTCCTCCTATTACTCTATATAACCTCCCCTATCTTTCCTCCTATTACTCCATATAACCTCCCTATATCTCCTCCTATTACTCCATATAACCTCCCCTATATCTCCTCCTATTACTCCATATAACCTCCCCTATATCTCCTCCTATTACTCCATATAACCTCCCCTATATCTCCTCCTATTACTCCATATAACCTACCTATATCTCCTCCTAATACTCCATATAATCTCCCTATATTTCCTCCTATTACTCCATATAACCTTCCCTATATCTCCTTCTATTACTCCATATAACCTCCCTATATCTCGTCCTATTACTCCATATAACCTCCCTATATCTCCTCCTATTACTCCATATAACCCCCCTATATCTCCTCCTATTACTCCATATAACCTCCCTATATCTCCTCCTATTACTCCATATAACCTCCCTATATCTCCTCCTATTACTCCATATAACCTCCCTATATCTCCTCCTATTACTCCATACAATCTCCCCTATATCTCCTCCTATTACTCCATATAACCCCCCCGATATCTCCTCCTATTACTCCATATAACCTCCCCTATATTTCCTATTACTCCATATAACCTTCCCTATATCTCCTCCTATTACTCCATATATCCTCCCTATATCTCCTCCTATTACTCCATATAACCTCCCTATATCTCCTCCTATTACTCCATACAACCTCCCTATATCTCCTCCTATTACTCCATATAACCTTCCCTATATCTCCTCCTATTACTCCATATAACCCCCCTATATCTCCTCCTATTACTCCATGTATCCTCCCTATATCTCATCCTATTACTCCATATAACCTCCCTATATCTCCTCCTATTACTCCATATAATCTCCCCATATCTCCTCCTATTACTCCATATAACCTCCCTATATCTCCTCCTATTACTCCATATAACCTCCCCTATATCTCCTCCTATTACTCCATATAACCTCCCTATATCTCCTTCTTTTACTCCATATAATATCCCCTATATCTCCTACTATTACTCCATATAACCTCCCCTATATCTCCTACTATTACTCCATATAACCTCCCTATATCTCCTCCTATTACTCCATATAACCTCCCTATATCTCCTCCTATTACTCCATATAACCTCCCTATATCTCCTCCTATAACTCCATATAACCTCCCCTATATCTCCTCCTATTACTCCATATAATCTCCCTATATCTCCTCCTATTACTCCATATATCCTCCCTATATCTTCTCCTATTACTCCATACAACCTCTTTATATCTCCTCCTATTACTCCATATAACCTCCCTATGTCTCCTCCTATTACTCCATATAACCTCCCTTTATCTCCTCCTATTACTCCATATAACCTCCCTATATCTCCTCCTATTACTCCATATAACCTCCCTATATCTCCTCCTATTAATCCATATAACCTCCCTATATCTCCTCCTATTACTCCATATAACCTCCCTATATCTCCTCCTATTACTCCATATAACCTCCCTATATCTCCTCCTATTAATCTATATAACCTCCCTATATCTCCTCCTATTACTCCATATAACCTCCCTATATCTCCTCCTATTACTCCATATAACCTCCCTATATCTCCTCCTATTAATCCATATAACCTCCCTATATCTCCTCCTATTACTCCATATAACCCCCTATATCTCCTCCTATTACTCCATATAACCTCCCCTATATCTCCTCCTATTACTCCATATAATCTCCCTATATCTCCTCCTATTACTCCATATATCCTCCCTATATCTCCTCCTATTACTCCATATAACCTCCCAATATCACCTCCTATTACTCCATATAACCTCCTCTATATTTCCTCCTATTACTCCATATAACCTCCCTATATCTCCTCCTATTACTCCATATAATCTCCCTATATCTCCTCCTATTACTCCATATATCCTCCCTATATCTCCTCCTATTACTCCATATAACCTCCCAATATCACCTCCTATTACTCCATATAACCTCCTCTATATTTCCTCCTATTACTCCATATAACCTCCCTATATCTCCTCCTATTACTCCATATAACCTCCCCTATATCTCCTCCTATTACTCCATATAACCTCCTTTATATCTCCTCCTATTACTCCATATAACCTTCCTATATCTCCTCCTATTACTCCATATAACCTCCCTATATCTCCTCCTATTACTCTATATAACCTCCCTATATCTCCTCCTGTTACTCCATATAACCTCCCCTATATCTCCTCCTATTACTCTATATAACCTCCCTATATCTCCTCCTATTACTCCATATAACCTCCCTATATCTCCTCCTATTACTCCATATAATCTCCCCTATATCTCCTCCTATTACTCCATATAACCCCCCTATATCTCCTCCTATTACTCCATATAACCTCCCCTATATTTCCTATTACTCCATATAACCTTCCCTATATCTCCTCCTATTACTCCATATATCCTCCCTATATCTCCTCCTATTACTCCATATAACCTCCCTATATCTCCTCCTATTACTCCATATAACCTCCCTATATCTCCTCCTGTTACTCCATAAAACCTCCCTATACCTCCTCCTATTACTCCATATAATCTCCCCTATATCTCCTCCTATTACTCCATATAACCCCCCTATATCTCCTCCTATTACTCCATATAACCTCCCCTATATTTCCTATTACTCCATATAACCTTCCCTATATCTCCTCCTATTACTCCATATATCCTCCCTATATCTCCTCCTATTACTCCATATAACCTCCCTATATCTCCTCCTATTACTCCATATATCCTCCCTATATCTCCTCCTGTTACTCCATAAAACCTTCCTATACCTCCTCCTATTACTCCATATAACCTCCCAATATCACCTCCTATTACTCCATATAATCTCCCCTATATCTCTTCCTATTACTCCATATAACCTCCCAATGTCACCTCCTATTACTCCATATAACCTCCGCTATATCTCCTCCTATTACTCCATATAACCTCCCTATATCTCCTCCTATTACTCCTTATAACCTGCCTATATCTCCTCCTATTACTCCATATAACCTACCTATATCTCCTCCTAATACTCCATATAATCTCCCTATATTTCCTCCTATTACTCCATATAACCTTCCCTATATCTCCTTCTATTACTCCATATAACCTCCCTATATCTCGTCCTATTACTCCATATAACCTCCCTATATCTCCTCCTATTACTCCATATAACCCCCCTATATCTCCTCCTATTACTCCATATAACCTCCCTATATCTCCTCCTATTACTCCATATAACCTCCCTATATCTCCTCCTATTACTCCATATAACCTCCCTATATCTCCTCCTATTACTCCATACAATCTCCCCTATATCTCCTCCTATTACTCCATATAACCCCCCCGATATCTCCTCCTATTACTCCATATAACCTCCCCTATATTTCCTATTACTCCATATAACCTTCCCTATATCTCCTCCTATTACTCCATATATCCTCCCTATATCTCCTCCTATTACTCCATATAACCTCCCTATATCTCCTCCTATTACTCCATACAACCTCCCTATATCTCCTCCTATTACTCCATATAACCTTCCCTATATCTCCTCCTATTACTCCATATAACCCCCCTATATCTCCTCCTATTACTCCATGTATCCTCCCTATATCTCATCCTATTACTCCATATAACCTCCCTATATCTCCTCCTATTACTCCATATAATCTCCCCATATCTCCTCCTATTACTCCATATAACCTCCCTATATCTCCTCCTATTACTCCATATAACCTCCCCTATATCTCCTCCTATTACTCCATATAACCTCCCTATATCTCCTTCTTTTACTCCATATAATATCCCCTATATCTCCTACTATTACTCCATATAACCTCCCCTATATCTCCTACTATTACTCCATATAACCTCCCTATATCTCCTCCTATTACTCCATATAACCTCCCTATATCTCCTCCTATTACTCCATATAACCTCCCTATATCTCCTCCTATAACTCCATATAACCTCCCCTATATCTCCTCCTATTACTCCATATAATCTCCCTATATCTCCTCCTATTACTCCATATATCCTCCCTATATCTTCTCCTATTACTCCATACAACCTCTTTATATCTCCTCCTATTACTCCATATAACCTCCCTATGTCTCCTCCTATTACTCCATATAACCTCCCTTTATCTCCTCCTATTACTCCATATAACCTCCCTATATCTCCTCCTATTACTCCATATAACCTCCCTATATCTCCTCCTATTAATCCATATAACCTCCCTATATCTCCTCCTATTACTCCATATAACCTCCCTATATCTCCTCCTATTACTCCATATAACCTCCCTATATCTCCTCCTATTAATCTATATAACCTCCCTATATCTCCTCCTATTACTCCATATAACCTCCCTATATCTCCTCCTATTACTCCATATAACCTCCCTATATCTCCTCCTATTAATCCATATAACCTCCCTATATCTCCTCCTATTACTCCATATAACCCCCTATATCTCCTCCTATTACTCCATATAACCTCCCCTATATCTCCTCCTATTACTCCATATAATCTCCCTATATCTCCTCCTATTACTCCATATATCCTCCCTATATCTCCTCCTATTACTCCATATAACCTCCCAATATCACCTCCTATTACTCCATATAACCTCCTCTATATTTCCTCCTATTACTCCATATAACCTCCCTATATCTCCTCCTATTACTCCATATAATCTCCCTATATCTCCTCCTATTACTCCATATATCCTCCCTATATCTCCTCCTATTACTCCATATAACCTCCCAATATCACCTCCTATTACTCCATATAACCTCCTCTATATTTCCTCCTATTACTCCATATAACCTCCCTATATCTCCTCCTATTACTCCATATAACCTCCCCTATATCTCCTCCTATTACTCCATATAACCTCCTTTATATCTCCTCCTATTACTCCATATAACCTTCCTATATCTCCTCCTATTACTCCATATAACCTCCCTATATCTCCTCCTATTACTCTATATAACCTCCCTATATCTCCTCCTGTTACTCCATATAACCTCCCCTATATCTCCTCCTATTACTCTATATAACCTCCCTATATCTCCTCCTATTACTCCATATAACCTCCCTATATCTCCTCCTATTACTCCATATAATCTCCCCTATATCTCCTCCTATTACTCCATATAACCCCCCTATATCTCCTCCTATTACTCCATATAACCTCCCCTATATTTCCTATTACTCCATATAACCTTCCCTATATCTCCTCCTATTACTCCATATATCCTCCCTATATCTCCTCCTATTACTCCATATAACCTCCCTATATCTCCTCCTATTACTCCATATAACCTCCCTATATCTCCTCCTATTACTCCATATATCCTCCCTATATCTCCTCCTATTACTCCATATAACCTCCCTATATCTCCTCCTATTACCCCATATAACCTCCCTATATCTCCTCCTATTACTCCATAAAACCTCCCTATACCTCCTCCTATTACTCCATATAATCTCCCCTATATCTCCTCCTATTACTCCATATAACCCCCCTATATCTCCTCCTATTACTCCATATAACCTCCCCTATATTTCCTATTACTCCATATAACCTTCCCTATATCTCCTCCTATTACTCCATATATCCTCCCTATATCTCCTCCTATTACTCCATATAACCTCCCTATATCTCCTCCTATTACTCCATATATCCTCCCTATATCTCCTCCTGTTACTCCATAAAACCTTCCTATACCTCCTCCTATTACTCCATATAACCTCCCAATATCACCTCCTATTACTCCATATAATCTCCCCTATATCTCTTCCTATTACTCCATATAACCTCCCAATGTCACCTCCTATTACTCCATATAACCTCCGCTATATCTCCTCCTATTACTCCATATAACCTCCCTATATCTCCTCCTATTACTCCTTATAACCTGCCTATATCTCCTCCTATTATTCCATATAACCTCCCTATATCTCCTCCTATAACTCCATATAACCTCCCTATGTCTCCTCCTATTACTCCATATAACCTCCTATATCTCCTCCTATTACTCCATATAACCTCCCTATACTTCCTCCTATTACTCCATATAACCTCCCTATATCTCCTCCTATTACTCCATATAACCTTCCCTATATCTCCTCCTATTACTCCATATAACCTCCCCTATATCTCCTCCTATTACTCCATATAACCTACCTATATCTCCTCCTATTACTCCATATAACCTCCCCTATATCTCCTTCTATTACTCCATATAACCTCCCTATATCTCCTCCTATTACTCCATATAGCCTCCCTATATTTCCTCCTATTACTCCATATAACCTTCCTATATCTCCTCCTATTACTCCATATAACCTCCCTATATCTCCTCCTATTACTCCATATAACCTCCCTATATCTCCCCCTATTACTCCATATAACCCCCTATATCTCCTCCTATTACTCCATATAACCTCCCTATATCTCCTCCTATTACTCCATATAACCTCCCTATATCTCCTCCTATTACTCCATATAACCTTCCTATAGCTCCTCCTATTACTCCATATAACCTCCCCTATATCTCCTCCTATTACTCCATATAACCTCCCTATATCTCCTCCTATTACTCCATATAACCTCCCCTATATCTCCTCCTATTACTCCATATAACCTACCTATATCTCCTCCTATTACTCCATATAACCTTCCCTATATCTCCTTCTATTAGTCCATATAACCTCCCTATATCTCCTCCTATTACTCCATATAGCCTCCCTATATCTCCTCCTATTACTCCATATAACCTTCCTATATCTCCTCCTATTACTCCATATAACCTCCCTATAGCTCCTCCTATTACTCCATATAACCTCCCTATATCTCCTCCTATTACTCCATATAACCCCCCTATATCTCCTCCTATTACTCCATATAACCTCCCTATATCTCCTCCTATTACTCCATATAACCTCCCTGTATCTCCTCCTATTACTCCATATAACTTCCCTATATCTCCTCCTATTACTCCATATAACCTCCCCTATATTTCCTATTACTCCATATAACCTTCCCTATATCTCCTCCTATTACTCCATATATCCTCCCTATATCTCCTCCTATTACTCCATATAACCTCCCTATATCTCCTCCTATTACTCCATATAACCTCCCTATATCTCCTCCTGTTACTCCATAAAACCTCCCTATACCTCCTCCTATTACTCCATATAATCTCCCCTATATCTCCTCCTATTACTCCATATAACCCCCCTATATCTCCTCCTATTACTCCATATAACCTCCCCTATATTTCCTATAACTCCATATAACCTTCCCTATATCTCCTCCTATTACTCCATATATCCTCCCTATATCTCCTCCTATTACTCCATATAACCTCCCTATATCTCCTCCTATTACTCCATATATCCTCCCTATATCTCCTCCTGTTACTCCATAAAACCTCCCTATACCTCCTCCTATTACTCCATATAACCTCCCAATATCACCTCCTATTACTCCATATAATCTCCCCTATATCTCTTCCTATTACTCCATATAACCTCCCAATGTCACCTCCTATTACTCCATATAACCTCCGCTATATCTCCTCCTATTACTCCATATAACCTCCCTATATCTCCTCCTATTACTCCTTATAACCTGCCTATATCTCCTCCTATTATTCCATATAACCTCCCTATATCTCCTCCTATAACTCCATATAACCTCCCTATGTCTCCTCCTATTACTCCATATAACCTCCTATATCTCCTCCTATTACTCCATATAACCTCCCTATACTTCCTCCTATTACTCCATATAACCTCCCTATATCTCCTCCTATTACTCCATATAACCTCCCTATATCTCCTCCTATTACTCCATATATCCTCCCTATATCTCCTCCTATTACTCCATGTAACCTTCCCTATATCTCCTCCTATTACTCCATATAGCCTCCCTATATCTCCTCCTATTACTCCATATATCCTCCCTATATCTCCTTCTGTTACTCCATAAAACCTCCCTATACCTCCTCCTATTACTCCATATAACCTCCCAATATCACCTCCTATTACTCCATATAATCTCCCCTATATCTCTTCCTATTACTCCATATAACCTCCCAATGTCACCTCCTATTACTCCATATAACCTCCCAATATCACCTCCTATTACTCCATATAATCTCCCCTATATCTCTTCCTATTACTCCATATAACCTCCCAATGTCACCTCCTATTACTCCATATAACCTCCGCTATATCTCCTCCTATTACTCCATATAACCTCCCTATATCTCCTCCTATTACTCCTTATAACCTGCCTATATCTCCTCCTATTATTCCATATAACCTCCCTATATCTCCTCCTATAACTCCATATAACCTCCCTATGTCTCCTCCTATTACTCCATATAACCTACCTATATCTCCTCCTATTACTCCATATAACCTCCCTATACTTCCTCCTATTACTCCATATAACCTTCCCTATATCTCCTCCTATTACTCCATATAACCTCCCCTATATCTCCTCCTATTACTCCATATAACCTACCTATATCTCCTCCTATTACTCCGTATAACCTTCCCTATATCTCCTTCTATTACTCCATATAACCTCCCTATATCTCCTCCTATTACTCCATATAGCCTCCCTATATCTCCTCCTATTACTCCATATAACCTTCCTATATCTCCTCCTATTACTCCATATAACCTCCCTATATCTCCTCCTATTACTCCATATAACCTCCCTATATCTCCTCCTATTACTCCATATAACCTTCCTATAGCTCCTCCTATTACTCCATATAACCTCCCCTATATCTCCTCCTATTACTCCATATAACCTCCCTATATCTCCTCCTATTACTTCATATAACCTCCCCTATATCTCCTCCTATTACTCCATATAACCTCCCTATATCTCCTCCTATTACTCCATATATCCTCCCTATATCTCCTCCTATTACTCCATATAACCTCCTATATCTCCTCCTATTACTCCATATAACCTCCCTATATCTCCTCCTATTACTCCATATAACCTCCCTTTATCTCCTCCTATTACTCCATATAACCTCCTATATCTCCTCCTATTACTCCATATATCCTCCCTATATCTCCTCCTATTACTCCATATAACCTCCTATATCTCCTCCTATTACTCCATATAACCTCCCTATATCTCCTCCAATTACTCCATATAACCTCCCTATATCTCCTCCTATTACTCCATATATCCTCCCTATATCTCCTCCTATTACTCCATATAACCTCCTATATCTCCTCCTATTACTCCATATAACCTCCCTATATCTCCTCCTATTACTCCATATAACCTTCCCTATATCTCCTCCTATTACTCCATATAACCTTCCTATATCTCCTCCTATTACTCCATATAACCTCCCTATATCTCCTCCTATTACTCCATATAACCTTCCTATAGCTCCTCCTATTACTCCATATAACCTCCCCTATATCTCCTCCTATTACTCCATATAACCTCCCTATATCTCCTCCTATTACTCCATATAACCTCCCTATATCTCCTCCTATTACTCCATATAGCCTCCCTATATCTCCTCCTATTACTCCATATAACCTTCCTATATCTCCTCCTATTACTCCATATAACCTCCCTATATCTCCTCCTATTACTCCATATAACCTCCCTATATCTCCTCCTATTACTCCATATAACCTTCCTATAGCTCCTCCTATTACTCCATATAACCTCCCCTATATCTCCTCCTATTACTCCATATAACCTCCCTATATCTCCTCCTATTACTCCATATAACCTTCCTATAGCTCCTCCTATTACTCCATATAACCTCCCTATATCTCCTCCTATTACTCCATATAACCTCCCTATATCTCCTCCTATTATTCCATATAACCTTCCTATATCTCCTCCTATTACTCCATATAACCTCCCTATATCTCCTCCTATTACTCCATATAACCTCCCTATATCTCCTCCTATTACTCCATATAACCTTCCTATAGCTCCTCCTATTACTCCATATAACCTCCCCTATATCTCCTCCTATTACTCCATATAACCTCCCCTATATCTCCTCCTATTACTCCATATAACCTCCCTATATCTCCTCCTATTACTCCATATAACCTCCCTATATTTCGTCCTATTACTCCATATAACCTCCCTATATCTCCTCCTGTTACTCCATAAAACCTCCCTATACCTCCTCCTATTACTCCATATAACCTCCCAATATCACCTCCTATTACTCCATATAATCTCCCCTATATCTCCTCCTATTACTCCATATAACCTCCCAATATCACCTCCTATTACTCCATATAACCTCCCTATATCTCCTCCTATTACTCCTTATAACCTGCCTATATCTCCTCCTATTATCTATATATATAATTGTCTAAGGGTTTTTCCGTCTGTCTGTCTGTCTGTCTGTCTGTCTGTCTTTCTGTCTGTCCTGGAAATCCCGGCTCTCTGATTGGTCGAGGCCGCAAGGCCTCGACCAATCAGCAACGGGCACAGCGACGATGATGTCATAAAGGACGTAGAAATCCCGCGACTGATTGGTCGAGGCCGCCAGGCCTCGACCAATCAGCAACCGGCACAGCGACGATGATGTCATAAAGGACGTAGACATCTCACGTTTCTGATTCAGCGACGGGCACAGTATCGACGTAAATCTCATAATGGTTGCCATGGCGACGATGATGTCAAAAAGGTTGCCTCGACCAATCAGCGACGGGCACAGTGTGCCGCGAATTCTGGAATCATCATTGTCCATATACTACGGGGACATGCATATTCTAGAATACCCGATGCGTTAGAATCGGGCCACAATCTAGTTCCATATAACCTCCCTATATCTCCTCCTATTACTCCATATAACCTCCCTATATCTCCTCCTATTACTACATATAACATCCCTATATCTCCTCCTATTACCCCATATAACCTCCCTATAACTCCTCCTATTACTCCATATAACCTACCTATATCTCCTCCTATTACTCCATATAACCTCCCTATACTTCCTCCTATTACTCCATATAACCTCCCCTATATCTCCTCCTATTACTCCATATAACCTACCTATATCTCCTCCTATTACTCCATATAACCTTCCCTATATCTCCTTCTATTACTCCATATAACCTCCCTATATCTCCTCCTATTACTCCATATAACCTCCCTATATCTCCTCCTATTACTCCATATACCCTTCCTATATCTCCTCCTACTACTCCATATAACCTCCCTATATCTCCTCCTATTACTCTATATAACCTACCTATATCTCCTCCTATTACTCCATATAACCCCCCTATATCTCCTCCTATTACTCCATATAACCTCCCTATATCTCCTCCTATTACTCCATATAACCTCCCTATATCTCCTCCTATTACTCCATATAACCTCCCTATATCTCCTCCTATTACTCCATATAACCTCCCCTATATCTCCTCCTATTACTCCATATAACCTTCCTATATCTCCTCCTATTACTCCATATAACCTCCCCTATATCTCCTCCTATTACTCCATATAACCTCCCTATATTTCCTCCTATTACTCCATATAACCTCCCTATATCTCCTTCTATTACTCCATATAACCTCCCTATATCTCCTCCTATTACTCCATATAACCTCCCTATATCTCCTCCTATTACTCCATATAACCTCCCTATATCTCCTCCTATTACTCCTGATAACCTCCCTATATCTCCTCCTATTACTCCATATAACCTCCCTATATTTCCTCCTATTACTCCATATAACCTTCCCTATGTCTCCTTCTATTACTCCCTATAACCTCCCTATATCTCCTTCTATTACTCCATATAACCTCCCTATATCTCCTCCTATTACTCCATATAACCTTCCTATATCTCCTCCTATTACTCCATATAACCTCCCTATATCTCCTCCTATTACTCCATATAACCTCCCTATATCTCCTCCTATTACTCCATATAACCTCCTATATCTCCTCCTATTACTCCATATAACCTCCCTATATCTCCTCCTATTACTCCATATAACCTCCCTATATCTCCTCCTATTACTCCATATAACCCCCCCTATATCTCCTCCTATTACTCCATATAACCTCCCCTATATCTCCTCCTATTACTCCATATAACCTCCCTATATCTCCTCCTATTACTCCATATAACCTCCCCTATATCTCCTCCTATTACTCCATATAACCTCCCTATATCTCCTCCTATTACTCCATATAACCTCCCTATATTTCCTCCTATTACTCCATATAACCTCCCTATATCTCCTCCTATTACTCCATATAACTTCCCTATATCTCCTCCTATTACTCCATATAACCTCCCTATATCTCCTCCTATTACTCCATATAACCTCTCTATATCTCCTATTACTCCATATAACCTCCCTATATCTCCTCCTATTACTCCATATAACCTCCCCTATAACTCCTCCCATTACTCCATATAGCCTCCCTATATCTCCTCCTATTACTCCATATAACCTTCCTATATCTCCTCCTATTACTCCATATAACCTCCCTATATCTCCTCCTATTACTCCATATAACCTCCCTATATCTCCTCTTATTACTCCATATAACCTTCCTATATCTCCTCCTATTACTCCATATAACCTCCCTATATCTCCTCCTATTACTCCATATAACCTCCCCTATATCTCCTCCTATTACTCCATATAACCTCCCCTATATCTCCTCCTATTACTCCATATAACCTCCCTATATCTCCTCCTATTACTCCATATAACCCCCTATACCTCCTCCTATTACTCTATATAACCTCCCTATATCTCCTCCTATTACTCCATATAACTTCCCTATATCTCCTCCTATTGCTCCATATAACCTCCCCTATATCTGCTCCTATTACTCCATATAACCCCCTATACCTCCTCCTATTACTCCATATAACCTCCCTATATCTCCTCCTATTGCTCCATATAACCTCCCCTATATCTCCTCCTATTACTCCATATAACCTCCCTATATCTCCTCCTATTACTCGATATAACCTCCCTATATCTCCTCCTATTACTCCATATAACCTCCCTATATCTCCTCCTATTACTCCATATAACCTCCCTATATCTCCTCCTATTGCTCCATATAACCTCCCTATATCTCCTCCTATTACTCCATATAACCTCCCTATATCTCCTCCTATTACTCCATATATCCTCCCTATAGCTCCTACTATTACTCCATATAACCTCCCTATATCTCCTCCTATTACTCCATATAACCTCCTATATCTCCTCCTATTGCTCCATATAACCTCCCTATATCTCCTCCTATTACTCCATATAACCTCCCTATATCTCCTCCTATTACTCCATATATCCTCCCTATATCTCCTCCTATTACTCCATATAACCTCCCTATATCTCCTCCTATTACTCCATATAACCTCCCTATATCTCCTCCTATTGCTCCATATAACCTCCCTATATCTCCTCCTATTACTCCATATAACCTCCCTATATCTCCTCCTATTACTCCATATATCCTCCCTATATCTCCTACTATTACTCCATATAACCTCCCTATATCTCCTCCTATTACTCCATATAACCTCTCCTATAAAGTTTGGGTTACAATAATAAGTTAATTGAAGGCCCTTCAGCGCTTTCTTGGTTTTGCCAATTATAATCGTAAATTTATAATAATTTAAAAATGTTTCCACAATTGCTAGGCCCTTGACTGATCTTGCCATAAAGAGTGCTTCTGTGGTCCATTGAAAGCCCAAGTCATAGAGCTTTATTTCCTAAGCAGTTTTTTCTCAGCTAGATCAGGAACATCCCTTTAAAGTCGGGGTTGATGCCTCAGAAACCATTGCTAATGCTGTACTTTTATAGAGGGAACCTCGGCCCTCCTCAGTCTTCCTCCATTTGTTTACTTTTAATATACATTTTGACCTCCAGAACCAAATTATGAAAATTGGTATTTGTGAATTGGTAATTTTATTGTAAAGTGTGATAGATAAGATCCCGATAATCACTGACCACATAAAAATTGGTCTGCTAAATGGCTAAACCCTAGACAAGCTGGGTGGTCCATATTTTTCTTTATTTTGTTTGCTATGACTAAATTCAGACCTGATACCAAGAACGTGAGTGCTGACACTCTACCAGTCTAATAATACTGCTCCTATCTCCATTCTGGCATGAATTGTACTTTTAGCAATTTTATTGGATCCAACAAAAATGAACCCACACTAATACTCCTGTTTAAAAATTGTTATGTTCCAAGAAATTTTACTGAGCTTTTCAAACGTTATTGAACCAATAATCTGGTCTCCCAAAATGTTTGGTTGCTGTCAATATTCCTAAATCTCGAAGGACACCTCTTGGAGTATTTCTAATTTGCTAAATACATATATTTATGGCTAAAAATCAGTTTTGCAATAGGGTTTCATAAAAAATTTGCACCTATGTTAAAATGGAAAGGCCTTTTACTTAAGTATTATACAAAGGAGAAACTTCATAAAATCATGAAGCCATTTGACCAGGCCAGTTGGTATCTACTGGAAGACTTGGGTAAAACATTGGGGAAGTGCAAAATAATTGATCCGAATGTGGGGGGAAAAGAGGGGAGAGATACAGACTAAAGGTACCTTCACATTAAGCGACGCTGCAGCGATACCGACAACGATCCGGATCGCTGCAGCGTCGCTGTTTGGTCGCTGGAGAGCTGTCACACAGACCGCTCTCCAGCGACCAACGATGTCGGTAACCAGGGTAAACATCGGGTAACTAAGCGCAGGGCCGCGCTTAGTAACCCGATGTTTACCCTGGTTACCATCCTAAAAGTAAAAAAAACCAAACAGTACATACTTACCTACAGCCGTCTGTCCTCCAGCGCTGTGCTCTGCACTCCTCCTGTACTGTCTGTGTGAGCACAGCTGCCGGAAAGCAGAGCGGTGACGTCACCGCTCTGCTTTCCGGCTGACCGACGCTCACAGACAGTACAGGAGGAGAGCAGAGCACAGCGCTGGAGGACAGACAGCGGTAGGTAAGTATGTAGTGTTTGTTTTTTTTTACTTTTAGGATGGTAACCAGGGTAAACATCGGGTTACTAAGCGCGGCCCTGCGCTTAGTTACCCGATGTTTACCCTGGTTACCAGTGAAGACATCGCTGGATCGGTGTCACACACGCCGATCCAGCGATGTCAGCAGGAGTCCAGCGACGAAATAAAGTTCTGGACTTTCCTCAGCGACCAACGATCTCCCAGCAGGGGCCTGATCGTTGGTCGCTGTTACACATAACGATTTCATTAACGATACCGTTGCTACGTCACAAAAAGCAACGATATCGTTAACAATATCGTTATGTGTGAAGGTACCTTAACAGAACATTGTATAGAGATTAAATAAGGAAGTGCAACATCCGAGGGGTTACTTTGGTCAAGAGAATGATAGGATAGAAGTGAACACTGGAAATATAAATACCGTAGTATATCCTGCATATCTGGGTAGAGGGAGGGTAGTTGGAGAATTATATATTGTAGATTTTTATTTTTTTTTATTTATTATTATTGTTATTATTATTTATTATTATTATAGTGCAATTTATTCCATGGCGCTTTACATGTGAGGAGGGGTATACATAATAAAAACAAGTACAATAATCTTAAAACAATACAAGTCACAACTGGTACAGGAGGAGAGAGGACCCTGCCCGCGAGGGCTTTTTCAATTACTCTGTTTGTGATCCTTTCATTTTGAAAATGGAAGAAAGGAAGGAAACTAAATATGAGAGTTTGTAAATTTAGTGTATTTAATTTTATTGTAAAATTGTAGGTGTTAAAAATTAATAAAAAGTATTAAAAAATTGCACAATTTCCCTTCTCTGGCTTGAATGTTGCAGTATCTATTGTTCGGACTCTTTATTGGAGACAGGACTGAGTACCCTCAATTTGCATAGGTTCCTCAGATGGAGAGATGGATGCTACATCCATTTGGGACTTTGCAGTGATGTAGAATTGTAGTTCTGATGATGATTCATGCAGGGAAAAGAGACCCATCTGATTCTGCATAGGGCTTAGAATGATTCAGCCAGTCAGTTATTAATCGGGTGATGTCACATACCTAGTGGAAAAGAGAAGAATTAGCTGGGTAGAAAGGCAAAATGAGCAATTGTAAGTACTCAGTGCTATATAATATGATGACTGCAATATATTAAGGGGATAAAAACTTTGATGGGAGGAGTGCTTCTTTAAAAGTTATCTTTCACTGAGGACTCTTAATTTTGACTATTTTTCTATCTACTGGCTAGCATGATACAAAGATATAATGTCCTGATTATTTAGTCATCATTGTGCTGCTTATAAAGCTAAATGCACACAGTGCTTACTACTGTTGTCGGGCTGTAGACGTTCATGAGGTATAGTCCGACAGTGGCAGCAATAGGTTAGCTTAATACATGATGTTGTATGTGTTCTTTATCGGTTGCTGAGATTTACTACAACGTGGGAATAAATGGTTTGCTGACCCACGTCAGCCAAAGGGACGCTCTTGGCAAATGTTTTGGTGAATGGGGGGCCTAGGAAATTGCTCATTTGTACGCCAGGAGCTGTTTCCCCCCACACATTGAGAGTTGCGCGCTTAGCCTAAACACGACTGTTTTACTGATTGAATTTTGATTGAAATACACAGGCAGTCAGCCACTGTTCAATCAGAAAGTGTTTTGCCAGAAAAGCCTTTAAAGTAGGCATGAGGCCAAACCATCAAATGATAAGTCTGGAGCAGTTTGGCTCATCACATGGGTGGCCAAATATTTGGTAATTTGTAAACAGATGAAACAAGCGGATGTGCCTGTGTGTGGCCAAACATCAGCTTCCATGACGTCTGCTAAGTACAGCTTGGCTGGGTTGCAATGCTGAACAGCAAGATACTCGCTCATAGGCCTGTGCCTGGCTGTTTGTCGGTGACAGACATCTTGCCAGTCATTCCTTCTTCATACAGAACAGCTGCACATAATACAAGTGATATGATATGCCTTATAAAAGCGCGATGATTGAAGAACATGGCACTGCCGATTGTAAATGCTACTTTATGCTCTTTTTTGTTCAACTTATATCCACCCCCCAACTAGTTTTTGTTTTCCATTTCTCTTTTTTTCATGCTTTGCCTGTGCTACACCTCCCTGCCCCCTCTGTCTCCTCACCCTCCTTCCTGTAACCCTAGCTTGTCTCTGAGGCTGAGGTAAGAATGAGGGCGCTTTCTGCAGTGAGGCCCCGTGACTTCAGGAGGTAATTGAAACCATAGGGTTGGGTGGAAGGAGAGGGGGGAAGGTGTGCATTAGCTCCAGAAATCAAAGTGAGTTTTGGGGCCGGGATGCAGGCCTGCAGCCTGATTTACTGCTCCAGAAGGTAGGGGGTTAGAGACATACACCTGTCAGCTAAGTATGCATGCTCCCATGGGGCACTAAACATGGCTGCTGGCGGGGTTGTTCCCATGCTCCACCACTTTCACTCTTTACATTTACATAATGCTTCTTTTACAGTTAACAGTCCTGACCGTTTTCCATTTGCCATTACTTTTTACTTTATATTTGTGTTTCTTTCATCCTGATGTACAAAGCAGGTAGAGCAGGTATACATCCTCAAGCTTTGGAAATGTGAGTGGCCTATTTTGTTATTAAAGACTAGAAGGTGGCCCAATTGTAACGCATCGGGTATTCTAGAATATGCATGTCCACATAGTATATTTCCTAGCCACGTAGTATATTGCCCAGTCACGTAGTATATTTCCCAGCCACGCCACGTAGTATATTGCCCAGACACGTAGTATATTGCCCAGTGACGTATTATATTGCCCAGTGACGTAGTATATTGCCCAGTGACGTAGTATATTGCCCAGTGACGTAGTATATTGCCCAGTCACGTAGTATATTGCCCAGTGACGTAGTATATTGTCCAGCCATGTAGTATATTGCCCAGCCACGTAGAATATTGCCCAACCACATAGTATATTGTCCAGCCACGTAGTATATTGCCCAGACACATAGTATATTAATAATAATAATAATAATAATAATTTTTATTTATATAGCGCCAACATATTCCGCAGCGCTTTACAAATTATAGAGGGGACTTGTACATACAATAGACATTACAGCATAACAGAAATACAGTTCAAAACAGATACCAAGAGGAGTGAGGGCCCTGCTCGTAAGCTTACAAACTATGAGGAAAAGGGGAGACACGAGAGGTGGATGGTAACAATTGCTATAGTTATTCGGACCAGCCATAGTGTAAGGCTTGGGTGTTCATGTAAAGCTGCATGAACCAGTTAATTAATTTTTTTTTTTTTTTTTTAATATAGGCCACACAGGGATCGTTAGGTTAATGCATTGAGGCGGTAGGCCAGTCTGAACAAATGAGTTTTTAGGGCACGCTTAAAACTGTGGGGATTGGGGATTAATCGTATTATCCTAGGTAGTGCATTCCAAAGAATCGGCGCAGCACGTGTAAAGTCTTGGAGACGGGAGTGGGAGGTTCTGATTATTGAGGATGCTAACCTGAGGTCATCAGCGGAGCGGAGGGCACGGGTAGGGTGGTATACTGATACCAGTATATTGCCCAGTGACGTAGTATATTGCCCAGCCATGTAGTATATTGCCCAGTGACGTAGTATATTGCCCAGCCACGTAGTATATTGCCCAGTGACGTAGTATATTGCCCAGCCACGTAGTATATTGCCCAGTGACGTAGTATATTGCGCAGCCACGTAGTATATTGCCCCGTGACGTAGTATATTGCCCAGTGACGTAGTATACAGCACAGAGCCACATAGTATATTGCAGAGCGACGTAGTATACAGCACAGAGCCACGTAGTATATTGGCCAGTCACGTAGTATATTGCCCAGTGACGTAGTATACAGCACAGAGCCACGTAGTATATTGCACAGCGAAGTAGTATACAGCACAGAGCCACGTAGAATATTGCACAGTGAAGTAGTATACAGCACAAAGCCACGTAGTATATTGGCCAGTCACGTAGTATATTGCCCAGCCACGTTTGTCACTGGTTAAAAAATAAAAAATAAACATATACTCACCTTTCCGAGGGCCCCTTGTAGTCCACGGCAGCTTCCGGTCCCAGGGTTGGTATGAGCGCAGGGCCTGTGATGACGTCGCGGTCACATGACCATGGCAGGTCCCTCTCCCATACCATCTTTGCCACTGGAACCTGCAACGGAAGATGGTGGCCGGCGCGAGCGGTTCAGCGGACTACAGAGGGTGAGTATAGCAGGTTTTTTTTTAAATTATTATTATTATTTTTAACATTACATTTTTTACTATTGATGCCGCATAGGCAGCGTCAGTAGTAAAAAGTTGGGGACACACAGGGTTAATAGCAACGTTAACGGAGTGTGTTACCCGTGGCATAGCGCGGTCCGTTACCGCCGGCATTAACCCTCTGGTAGCGGTGACCAGAGGGGAGTATGCGGGCGGAAGGCACTGACTGCGGGGAGTAAGGAGCGGCCATTTTCTTCTGGACTGTGCCCGTCGCTGAATGGTCGCGGCAGCCATGACAGGCAGCTGGCGAGACCAATCAGCGAATGAATAACCGTGACAGACAGAAGGACAGACGGAAGTGACCCTTAGACAATTATATAGTAGATGCCATGATGATTAGCTCTGCTGCATAAAAAAACTTTCTATTTTTGCTGTTAACATTTTAATATGACAGTTTTAGGACAGAGCAGCTAACACTTCCTTTATCAGAGCACACAGGTTTTCATGTCTGTATCAAAGTATCTACATTGCCATCTACCCTACAAAGCGATTGGCCCAGTATGGTCAGTGCATTACCCTTTCTTTTAGTCCTTATTTGAAGGGGTTGACCACTAATTTATAAGCCTTTTTCATGTGAACCGCCATAGATAAGCTCTTTTGTAAATATTTTGCTTTCCCAAATTCCTCTGTAACCTGAACTGTTCTCCAGGTCACATGATCTCTGTCTGAGAACCCTTGGACTTCCTGTGATATCCCATCAATTTCTGGCTGGCTTTGGATTTTGACGTGACAGAACAATCATGTGACTTTCATGCTGTGTGAGTGGGCGGGGCTCTATTCAGCAGAGCTCGCTCACTGCTTCTGTGCATACAGCTGCAGACACAGCTCTCCCGCCTCCCTGTACATTTCTCCCTGCAGAGCTCTCCCTTTTATTTGCATGTATACAGCACAGTGTGTATATACATATATATCTATTGTGGAAGGTCAGCTTACTTAGCTGCTCCTCGTGGTAGACAGCACACGTGGGGTTAAGGTTTCTGGGTGGTTTATTGCATCATACACCCAAAATGGTAACAGAAAAACAGCCTTTCTGGCTCAAAAGAAAGTAAATAGCTCATACACAGTCCTGCCCAGTACTTCTGGGACAACATATATGGCAGCCCTCACAGGAGCGTCAGCCTGGAGGCTTCCTTGTGTCTGCACAACACAGAGAAAAAAAAACCTGTCTGGACATTTATTTCCCCAGTCACACCCTTGAGGACATATGGTAAGTAGGTGTCCCGCCCATCTCTTACCTACTCACCTAAAAACCCGCCCATAACATGGCTGCTTAACTCCTTCAGTACATATCTCCGTGACAAATATCTCCCCTCACATACAGTGCCAGTAACCCTGTCACTATATATATATATATATATATACAGTATATAATATGTACACACACCTACTCTATATGTACACACACCTACTCCATACCTCTTGATATACTTGAACTATGCAGTACATTCATTATAATGTATACACGTGTACATACACACTGCTCTTTACTCTGTGTAATAAGGCTGAGACTGGCCAACAGGAGAATCCTCTAGTGGACCTGTAAGAAGAGGGACCGGACCGTGGGTACTTTTCTTGCGCCGGTTCCAGAACTGCTGGGACTGTCACCTTTGTTGTCCAGGGAAAAATTTAGAGACCTGGACTGACCTTTGCACTCGACAGCAGGGGGCGTAGCGTGGATAAAAAGAGCAAAGCATGCGAAAAGGAGATCAGACTTGTAAGGAGCACGCGGTGTGCAGCAGGGGAAGTTTGGTGCTCCGTCCTCTGAGCACCGTGACAGCGCAAGTCCGCGCTATATCGTCCCTGCTGCTACTTACAAAGACTGTGACCAGAGAACTGTATTTTTCCCGCTTACTCCCGCTGCTCAAGGTACCCAACGCAACAGGTCACTAAATAACGCACGCATGCTGCCTAAGATATACCAGGTGACTTACCGAGAAGTGTTCCCTCTCTCACCCGCCTACTTCTGCCGAGCCTTGCCAAGCCCCGGCAGTGTCGAGATTGCTCTTCACTCTGCAGCCCAAATCCTGGACCCAGGACCCAGTGCAAGACGTCAAGGACTCCATCACCGCCAGGAACCAGATCTTTAATGCCTGCAGGATGACACCGGATTCATCACGTGCTGACCGCGTCTGCACCACCGTTACAACCTAAGACTCTGCAGTCAGGAAGCCGCCAGACTGATAAGTTTAAGCTTTATGAACAGTTGTTTAACCCTTTGCCCTCATTACCTCCCTCAGCACACCGATTGTGCTCATATCACCTGCCATACCCCTACCTTTACTTTCACCCTCCCTGTGTGGCGTATACCCCTGTTTTAGTAAAATTACCTTTAACCCTTGCTCTGCCTCCTGTCCGTTACTGCATCCCAAAACCTGCACACAGGCCTCGTTGGCAAGACTGGTCATCACCCTCTTATATGAGCAGTATTTGGCACAATACACTTGATTTACCATGTACAGACAAAAGAAGCATCTTATTCAACAATCAACCCATTTTATTGCTATAGAAATTTGTGAAGAAGGATAAAGTCATATTTGCTGAAAAGTGGCGTCCTGGAGTTGATGTTACTGGTGGGCCATTGGCATCCCAGTCCGACTCTGTGTGTAATATCTAAAAACTAAGATTTAAAAAAAATAAATAGCACATACCCTGTAGTAAATAAATAGATAAATATTAATAGTACTCTAAACTGACATAGGGTACTTAGTTGACACTATTTTGATTAAAAAAAAAGCCATCCCATGACGACAATGTGTTCCCAATAGTGATGAACCCTAACTCTTCTAGAACACTTCAATATGTGTCAGCAGATCTAATATAGATGGGGGAAGAGTAGACCAATATCCAACTGTTCAGACACCTACCTGTGGAAAGTTATATAGATAAAATGCCCAGCCCAAAATGGTGAAGCCCCTGTTTCTACAAAGTACAAAAAACTAAAGCAGAAACAAAGAAATTACACAGAACATATGTTGGTATAAGTGCAATGTGTAGGTGCATGTTCACACTATGGACATTTAACAGAACAAGCCAAAAATAAACACAAATTGAGCAAATTATTATTATTATTTATTTATATAGCACCATAGATTCCATGGTGCTGTACATGAGAAGGGGTTACATACAAGTTACAGATATCACTTACAGTAAACAAACTAACAATGACGGACTGATACAGAGGGGCGAGGACCCTGCCCTTGCGGGCTTACATTCTACAGGATGGTGGGGAAGGAGACAGTAGGTTGAAGGTTGCAGGAGCTCCGGTGTTGGTGAGGCGGTAGCTTCGATAGTGATGAGGCGGCAGCGGTGTCAGTGCAGGCTGTAAGCTTTCCTGAAGAGATGAGTTTTCAGGTTCCATCTGAAGGATCCGACTGTGGTTGATAGTCGGACGTGTTGGGGCAGAGAGTTGGGGGATATTTGGGAGAAGTCTTGGAGGCGATTGGATGAGGAGCGAATAAGTGTGGAGGAGAGAAGGAGGTTTTGGGAGGAACGGAGATCACGTGAGGGTAGATATCGGGAGATTAGATCAGAGATATATGGAGGAGACAGGTTGTGGATGGCTTTGTAGGTCAGTATTAGTAATTTGAACTGGATACGCTGAGGGAATGGGAGCCAGTGAAGAGATTTGCAGAGGGGGGAAGCGGAGGAGTAGCGAGGAGAGAGATGGATTAGTCGGGCAGCAGAGTTAAGGATGGACTGGAGAGGTGCAAGGGTGTTAGCAGGGAGGCCACAGAAAAGGATGTTGCAGTAGTCAAGGCGGGAGATGATGAGGGCGTGCACAAGCGTTTTAGTAGATTGGGGGTTGAGGAAAGGACGGATCCTGGAGATATTTTTGAGCTGGAGGCGACAGGAGGTGGAAAGATCTTGGATGTGTGGTTTGAAGGACAGGGCAGAGTCGAAGGTTACTCCGAGGCAGCGGACTTCGGGTACGGGGGAAAGCATGATGTCATTGACTGCGATAGATAGGTCAGGTAAGGAAGATTTGTGGGATGGAAGAAAGATGATGAGTTCAGATTTGTCCACATTGAGTTTGAGGAAGCGAGAGGAGAAGAAGGAGGATATGGCTGATAGGCACTCTGGGATTCTGGACAGCAGAGCGGTGATGTCTGGGCCAGAGAGGTAGATCTGAGTGTCATCAGCATAGAGGTGGTACTGGAATCCATGGGACTTTATGAGTTGTCCCAAGCCAAGTGTATAGATTGAGAAGAGTAGGGGTCCTAGAACAGAGCCTTGGGGGACTCCAACAGAGAGAGGGTGGGATGAGGAGGTAGTATGGGAGTGGGAGACGCTGAATGTGCGGTTGGAAAGGTATGAGGCGATCCAGGATAGGGCGAGGTCTTTGATGCCAAAGGAGGAGAGGATCTGTAGGAGGAGGCAGTGGTCAACTGTGTCGAAAGCAGAGGACAGGTCTAGAAGGAGGAGTACAGAGTATTGTCCAGTAGCTTTGGCGGTAAGTAGGTCGTTAGTGATTTTGGTCAGGGCACTCTCAGTTGAGTGATGGGGGCGGAAACCAGATTGTAGATTGTCGAACAACAAGTTAGATGAGAGGTGGGAGGAGAATTCAGCGTGGACGTGCTGCTCCAGGAGTTTGGAAGCGAATGGGAGCAGCGATATTGGGCGATAGCTGGACATAGCAGTTGGATCGAGGGTTGGCTTTTTAAGGATAGGCGTGATTGTGGCATGTTTGAACGCAGAGGGGAAGGTGCCAGAAGTTAGTGATAGGTTGAAGAGGTGGGTTAGGGATGGGATAAGTGTGGTGGTGAGGTTGGGGAGGAGGTGGGATGGGGTCGAGCGCACAGGTGGTGAGGTGCGATTTGGAGAGGAGATAATTAAGCCCCCCTTCAGTGATGTTGGATAGGGAGGTTATGGGGTTTGGGCATTGGTCTGGTATGCAAAGGGGTTGTGGTGGTTGAACAATAAAGACTTGCCTTGTCTGGTCGATCTTGTTTTTAAAGTGTGTGGCAAAGTCCTCAGCAGAGATGAGGGAGGTTGGAGGGGGCAGTGGGGGGGGGGGGAGGAGGGAGTTAAAGGTTTTGAATAACTGTTTGGGGTTGTAGGATAGGGAAGATACGAGGGTTGTGAAGTAGGCGTGTTTAGCAGAGGTGAGTGCAGATTTAAAAGCGAGTGTTGCTTGTTTGAATACAGTGAAGTCTTCTTGCGAGTGTGTTTTCTTCCAACGCCGCTCCGCAACCCTGGACACTTGCTGGAGCTTTTTGGTGGTGTTATTGTGCCAAGGTTGTCTATTGATACGTCGCACTCTGCCATGGACGAGAGGGGCAACCGTGTCAATAGCTGATGCGAGAGTGGCATTGTAGAAAGCAGTGGCAGTGTCTGTGTCGTGGAGTGAGGATATGGATGCCAGTGGTAGGATGGAGTCAGAGAGTGTGTGGGTGTCTAGGTGTGCAAGGTTTCTGCGGGGGTGCGCATGTTGCTGGACATGGATGACCGGTGAGGACGACAGGGATGAGAAGGTGAGCAGATGGTGGTTGGATAGAGGGAGAGGGGAGGTGGTGAAGTTAGATAGAGAGCAGAGACGGGTGAATACCAGGTCTAGTGTATGCCCATCCGTGTGGGTGGCTGTGGAGGACCACTGAGTAAGTCCAAAGGATGAGGTAAGGGACAGAAGTTTGGAGGCTGTTGACTGAAGGGTATCAATGGGGATGTTGAAGTCACCCATGATGATGGTGGGAATGTCAGCAGAGAGAAAGTGAAGAAGCCAGGTGGAGAATTGGTCAATAAAGGCAGTGACCGGGCCCGGAGTGTGGCCGGGCCCTTTAGTAGGTGTCTGAACAGTCGGGTCTGGGACCTGCTCTGTCTCCTCTATATTGAGGTCTACTGACACATATGTGCATATTTTACACTTTTTTATCAAACTAATGTCAACTAAATACCCTATGTTATTTACATGTACTATTAATATTCATTTATTTATTCACTTACTACATTTGCTTAGTCATTCTGTTTTATCTTAGGTTCTGTCTGTTAAATGGGCACAGTGTGAACGTGCACCTACACATTGCATTTATACCAAGATATGTATTCAATCATTTCTTTGGTTTTCCTGTGTAATATAAGTACCATAAATGAGTACACCTCTTTTGAAAAGTAAAATTTTACTCAATATCTTACTGAAAACAAGATCAACTTCCAAAGTTTTGTCAAGACTGAGTGTCATAGAACATTTTTTTAACCTATAACATGAAAGAAAGATAAGGATAGGAAATTTAGATTGTGAGCCCCAATGGGGACAGTGATTATGATATGTAAAATGCCGTGAAATACGATGGCGCAAAGCATGATAAATAAAATAAAAAATAATATAACTTTTATTACAAAATTTTTAGCGTTAATCAAATTATTTGATGCAATAAGGAATACACCAGACATCATAAACTACTTAATCTAGGATTTCATATGACCTCCATGATTTTTATAGACAGCAACAAGTCTTCTAGGCATAGAATCAACAAGCTGACGACATATTGTGAGCCCTCACAGGCAGGGTCTTCTCTCCTCCTGTACTGGTAGGTGACTTCTTTTGTTCAAGATTACTGTACTTGTTTTTTTCTATGTATACTCCTTTTCACATGTCAAGTGCCATGGAATAAATGGCGGTATAGTAAAAATAATATTGCAACATCTGTCTTTTTCCATTCTTCAAGAATGACCTTGTTTAGAGCCTAGATGATGGATGGAGAGTGAAGCTCAACTTGTCTCTTTAGAATCAACAATTGTAAAATTTAACGAGCAAACACCTTTTCAGCCAGCGCTTGTCGCCTGTTGGCTATGGTAAATGATCATTTCTGTAAAATTATTATACCACCACCTGTATAAAGAGGTACAGCTATTACAGACGATATTTATGGACAGTACATTTATACTGATAACATACAGTATGTGGGAGGGAAAGGCCCCTATTGATGTTGGCACGATCAATTCATCATGTATTGAGTAAGATGGTCTCCCGTAATTGCCCTATCCTTTGTTGGGGTGTAAGATAAGCCGCTGCCTTATGATTCTGACACAGTCTTACTCCACTCTCAGTATAGAGAACCCAGTAACACTATTGTTGTTAATGGCCGAGTTGGTACAGATAGCTCTTGGCTGGTTGATCATTCAGCCAACAGTTATCTAATGTGTATAACCAACTTTAAGCTCCAATTACACTGCATGATTCGAGCACAGCGTTAAACGACCGCCAACTAGCAAAATGTTTAGTAGCCTGTTTACACTTAGCATTTTTACACTTAGCCTATAAAGGTGACTATGTAAGACAGCTGTCTTTAATGCAGGTAACGAGTCTGTAGGAGCCAGAACTCTTAAGGTACCGTCACATTTAGCGACGCTGCAGCGATATAGACAGCGATGCCGATCGCTGCAGCGTCGCTGTTTAGGTCGTTGTGTGGTCGCTGGAGAGCTGTCACACAGACAGCTCTCCAGCGACCAACGATGCCGAAGTCCCCGGGTAACCAGGGTAAACATCGGGTTACTAAGCGCAGGGCCGCGCTTAGTAACCCGATGTTTACCCTGGTTACCATTGTAAAAGTAAAAAAAAAAAAAAGCAGTACATACTTACATTCCGGTGTCTGTCCCCCGGCGTCAGCTTCCCTGCACTGTGTCAGCGCCGGCCGGCCGTAAAGCAGAGCACAGCGGGGACGTCACCGCTGTGCTCTGCTTTACGGCTGGCCGGCGCTGACACAGTCAGTGCGGGAAGCTGACGCCGGGGGACGTGACAGACACCGGAATGTAAGTACAGTATGTACTGTTTGTTTTTTTTAACTTTTACAATGGTAACCAGGGTAAACATCATGTTACTAAGCGCAGCCCTGCGCTTAGTAACCCGATGTTTACCCTGGTTACCAGTGAACACATCGCTGGATCGGCGTCACAAACGCCGATCCAGCGATGACAGCGCGTGATCAGCGACCAAAAAAAGGTCCTGATCATTCCCAGCGACCAACGATCTCCCAGCAGGGGCTTGATCGTTGGTCGCTGTCACGCATAACGATTTTGTTAACGATATCGTTGCTACGTCACAAAAAGCAACGATATCGTTAACGAAATCGTTATGTGTGAAGGTACCTTTAATGGTTGGTAGGGGGTCAAATACTTATTTCTCACTGCAAAATGCAAATCTAATATATAAAGCTGAATATGTGTGTGTGTGTGTGTGTGTGTGTGTGTGTGTGTGTGTGTGTGTGTGTGTGTGTGTGTGTGTGTATGTGCATATGTCCGGGATTGGCATCTGCACCGTCGCAGCTACAGCCACAAAATTTTGCACATTCATAAGTCTGGACCCCGAGAGCGTCATAGGCTATGTTGTGAGGTGAAATTTTAACCCCACGCTTTCCAATTCACCAAACAATTTTGCCCCTATCTACATAATGGGGAAAAAGTGAAAGGAAAAGTGTTGGAGGCAAATTGAGAGCTGCCAGATGTGAACAAGGGGGACTTAAAGAGTGAGAGCGATGGCGACAAAGAGTATATACCATACAGTTGCTAAGGTGGGGCCCCGACATGGGATACTCACCACACACGGGGATATGAACACACACACACAAAATGCGTCACACACTACCACGTGCTTGAACACATATACCACCCTCAGCACATATTTCACCACACATACACCAACCTCACCACATAAAAGTCTAAACACAAAAGTCACCGCTCAAAACTCGCCACACGCAAAATTCGCCACATGCAAAACTCGCCACATGCAAAACTAGGCTCACGCAAAACTCGCCACACGTGCAAAACTCACCTCATGGAAAACTCGCCACACGCAAAACTTGCACACGCGGAAAAATTGCCACATGCACTAAAGTTGCAACACATGCAAAAGTTACCTCACACAAAACTTGTACATACTCAAAATGCACCACACATAAAACTCGCCACGCTCAAAACTCACCATGCGCAAAACTTGCTGCACACAACTTTCTATACTAACCTGTCACATGCATCTCGACACACAAAAAGTTGCTACACGTACAGTGGGGCAAAAAAGTATTTAGTCAGTCAGCAATAGTGCAAGTTCCACCACTTAAAAAGATGAGAGGCGTCTGTAATTTACATCATAGGTAGACCTCAACTATGGGAGACAAACTGAGAAAAAAAAATCCAGAAAATCACATTGTCTGTTTTTTTAACATTTTATTTGCATATTATGGTGGAAAATAAGTATTTGGTCAGAAACAAACAATCAAGATTTCTGGCTCTCACAGACCTGTAACTTCTTCTTTAAGAGTCTCCTCTTTCCTCCACTCATTACCTGTAGTAATGGCACCTGTTTAAACTTGTTATCAGTATAAAAAGACACCTGTGCACACCCTCAAACAGTCTGACTCCAAACTCCACTATGGTGAAGACCAAAGAGCTGTCAAAGGACACCAGAAACAAAATTGTAGCCCTGCACCAGGCTGGGAAGACTGAATCTGAAATAGCCAACCAGCTTGGAGTGAAGAAATCAACAGTGGGAGCAATAATTAGAAAATGGAAGACATACAAGACCACTGATAATCTCCCTCGATCTGGGGCTCCACGCAAAATCCCACCCCGTGGGGTCTGAATGATCACAAGAACGGTGAGCAAAAATCCCAGAACCACGCGGGGGGACCTAGTGAATGAACTGCAGAGAGCTGGGACCAATGTAACAAGGCCTACCATAAGTAACACACTACGCCACCATGGACTCAGATCCTGCAGTGCCAGACGTGTCCCACTGCTTAAGCCAGTACATGTCCGGGCCCATCTGAAGTTTGCTAGACAGCATTTGGATGATCCAGAGGAGTTTGGGAGAATGTCCTATGGTCTGATGAAACCAAACTGGAACTGTTTGGTAGAAACACAACTTGTCGTGTTTGGAGGAAAAAGAATACTGAGTTGCATCCATCAAACACCATACCTACTGTAAAGCATGGTGGTGGAAACATCATGTTTTGGGGCTGTTTCTCTGCAAAGGGGCCTGGACGACTGATCCGGGTACATGAAAGAATACTTGAGAAGAAAAAAAGAGGTTCCAGCTTCTCCATATAAAATCCAAACGCTTTATTATTATGACATCTTTAAAAAAGAAGAATAAACAGCTCCCGAGACATCACCAATACCAGTAATACAGCAGGCTACGCGTTTCGACCGATAAACGGTCTTTATCAAAGCTAAACTACTGAATAGTGAACTAGTATAAAAAGACCCAAAGACCAATACCATGTCAGAAACAAATCACATGATCTCACAGGTCCTATTAATCAACGAAAAATGAGCAATTCACATAAAACACACGAAAAAACAAATATATACAAACAATAAAAAATAAACAAATAAATGGCACACATGAATGAACACTCAATAATGATACATAAGTTCATTTCTCTTATTGAGACCATCAGGAAATCGCGTACCCAGATTGAAGATCCAGAACGCTTCACGTGTTAATAATGTTCTATGCAAATCTCCTCCACGTATCGGCTTTTTGATTTTTTCTAGACCTGTAACCCTCAAAAAACTGACATCGCGTGAATGATAATCTATAAAATGTTTTGCCGCTGAAGAAATGTTGCGATTAATATTGCCAATGTGAACAATATCATGCAAATGTTCGGAAATGCGATTTTTCAATTTTCTAATCGTACATCCAACATAAGATTTATTGCATTCAATACAATCTAGTTTATAAATAACGTATCGTGTATTACAATTTATGAAATCCTGGATGGTAAACGTATTGGCATTTTTACTGTCTTTAAAATTTTTAGTTGTAACCATTCTTTTGCACGTGGAACAATTAGTAACGTTACATTTGTAACTCCCCTTACATTGGAGCCACGTATCTGATCTTTTGTGAGAAACAAATGTATTTGGTGATAGAATATTACCCAATGTGGGTGCCCTCCTAGCAACAATGTTACACCCATCTTGTAACACCTGACTGAGAATAGAATCCTCATATAAGATAGGTAAAGCTTTAAAAATAATATGCTTAATTTCATTAAATTGGGGGCTGTATTGTAAGCAAACAAATGGTTTTTTACCAATATTACTTTTAGCGGACTTTTTCTCTGACGCAACATTAGGTGAAATGAGTTCATTTTGATGTTTATTAGAAACTATTTTGCATGCTCGATCCAACATCCAATTGGGATAACCCCGTTTACTTAGCCTATTGCATGATCTTGATAAATCACTATTATATGCATTATTGTTATTGCAATTGCGTTTAAGTCTGGTAAATTCCCCCACTGGGATTGCTTTGATAGTATGCTTGGGGTGGCTACTATTGGCATGCAGAATCGTAAATTTCATTTGATCGAGATTACTATCTTCAACGCACTGGAGTAGCGATGGGGGCTAAATTCTCCCCATCTCTAGCAAACCTGGTCATGGCATTCTGGGAATATCAATTTTTATTTACAACTAATAATCCATTTTCTTCTTTCATTTTATGGTATGGCAGATACATCGACGATACATTAATTATTTGGAAGGGCGATGTATCTGCCATACCCGATTTTTTAGCATATATTAATAATAATGACTATAATATCAGATTTACTCATATATATCATAAATCTACTATTTCATTTCTGGACCTTGAATTAACAGGTATTGACAATGAAATGATCTCAACACGAACTTTCATTAAACCTATTGCCGGTAATACGATTCTGCATGCCAATAGTAGCCACCCCAAGCATACTATCAAAGCAATCCCAGTGGGGGAATTTACCAGACTTAAACGCAATTGCAATAACAATAATGCATATAATAGTGATTTATCAAGATCATGCAAGAGGCTAAGTAAACGGGGTTATCCCAATTGGATGTTGGATCGAGCATGCAAAATAGTTTCTAATAAACATCAAAATGAACTCATTTCACCTAATGTTGCGTCAGAGAAAAAGTCCGCTAAAAGTAATATTGGTAAAAAACCATTTGTTTGCTTACAATACAGCCCCCAATTTAATGAAATTAAGCATATTATTTTTAAAGCTTTACCTATCTTATATGAGGATTCTATTCTCAGTCAGGTGTTACAAGATGGGTGTAACATTGTTGCTAGGAGGGCACCCACATTGGGTAATATTCTATCACCAAATACATTTGTTTCTCACAAAAGATCAGATACGTGGCTCCAATGTAAGGGGAGTTACAAATGTAACGTTACTAATTGTTCCACGTGCAAAAGAATGGTTACAACTAAAAATTTTAAAGACAGTAAAAATGCCAATACGTTTACCATCCAGGATTTCATAAATTGTAATACACGATACGTTATTTATAAACTAGATTGTATTGAATGCAATAAATCTTATGTTGGATGTACGATTAGAAAATTGAAAAATCGCATTTCCGAACATTTGCATGATATTGTTCACATTGGCAATATTAATCGCAACATTTCTTCAGCGGCAAAACATTTTATAGATTATCATTCACGCGATGTCAGTTTTTTGAGGGTTACAGGTCTAGAAAAAATCAAAAAGCCGATACGTGGAGGAGATTTGCATAGAACATTATTAACACGTGAAGCGTTCTGGATCTTCAATCTGGGTACGCGATTTCCTGATGGTCTCAATAAGAGAAATGAACTTATGTATCATTATTGAGTGTTCATTCATGTGTGCCATTTATTTGTTTATTTTTTATTGTTTGTATATATTTGTTTTTTCGTGTGTTTTATGTGAATTGCTCATTTTTCGTTGATTAATAGGACCTGTGAGATCATGTGATTTGTTTCTGACATGGTATTGGTCTTTGGGTCTTTTTATACTAGTTCACTATTCAGTAGTTTAGCTTTGATAAAGACCGTTTATCGGTCGAAACGCGTAGCCTGCTGTATTACTGGTATTGGTGATGTCTCGGGAGCTGTTTATTCTTCTTTTTTAAAGATGTCATAATAATAAAGCGTTTGGATTTTATATGGAGAAGCTGGAACCTCTTTTTTTCTTCTCAAGTGTGCTTCATCACGTCTCATCAAGGACGGAGTTCCCTGCTTCCCGGTGGGATCGGTGAGCTGGCTGCTTTTTCGTTTTACTTGCATCGATTTGAACTTTGATTGCCGTGCACCCGATCCAACGCTCCCTTCATACATTGCAATAATATTTTTTGAGAACACACCACAGTTTTGTTATTCCAAAGGCTGCTGTCTACTTTATCAAACACATTTTTTTGGTCACAACATGACAGACTCTAACAGAAATCGCATTCAGAAAGCTGCTATGGTTTTTTCTAATATACCAAACGAGACCATTAACTCTACAGACACCATTGATTCGTTGTCTCAATTAGAGAAACTCATGATCCAGGAAACCAAAACATGGTGGGATCTTACAACATTACAGAATTATATTTCTAAAAATATGATCCCAAGAGGACTTAGAATTAAGAAAAAGTCCACTACAGATTTTGGTGAGACATTTTCCATTGAATGGAATACTATTCTAAGTACCTGTTCATTGGATCTCATGCGTCTCATTGTCAAACATGAGGAATCAAAAATCTCTAATATTCAATTTGAAATTGACAAAATTAAAGAAAGTCCTGCATTGAGTAACATCACATTAAATGAAAATATTTCTTTCAAAAAAACGCAGGAAGTCTTGATTAAATTAGAAGATGACATTATGCAGAGAAAGAAACGCAAATTCCAACGAGATCTGGAAGATTATGCGTCAAACAAGGTATACAATTGGAGTGATTGGGATTTTTCTGCTAAAACACCAAAGTCTATTCTCAGGCATACCAACCGCAGAAGGAGACAGCACAAGCGATACGTGAGCTTTAGCTCACGAGAGGGAGACACTACTGATAATGGTTACAGTGTATCGGATACGTCTCTGAGTGATTCTGCCTGTTGCAGCTTTGCCCCACATATTACCAAACCGCAAAAAAACGTAAAAAGCGTGGCGGGAGAAAACATAGAAAAACATGGTGGCATGCAAACTCGCCGCAAGAAACAGATGCCGTAACTGGTGTGAATAATGTCATCAATTTATCTTCGAGGACTTTTTCATCCGAACAACTTGATATATTGGCTTATGGACTTAATTTTGTTCCGGATCATGATTTCAATTTATTTTCAACTATTTTGGACATCAACAAATTTGTGCGCAATTTAACTCTTAAAAAACATTTTTGGACGCAAGAAAATAATGAAGCCTTAGATGCACCGGATATGACTGTAAATGATTTTCATTTATTGGACTTTGGTGATCAAATCACCCTGTTATCTTTGCAAGAACTACAAGGATCTGCTTCTAATCAAGACGCAATTGTGAACCAGTCCAGCAACTTTAAAGTAAAAAATCCTTCATTCTACCCGATCCAGTCGAGGGCTGAATGCATGAGTAAATTCCAAGAAGTTGTGGAGCGGGAACTTAGGGATTTAAAGTATAATCAACACTCTATGTCTGTCAATAGAAACATCTCTAAGAAACAGAGACAAATCATTGAGAATATCAAGGGAATGACGGACATTACAATAAAAATGAGTGACAAAGGAGGTGTAATTGTGATTATGAACTCCAGTGACTACAGACAAGAAATCATGAGATTGTTAAATGATACTAACATCTATAAAAAATTGATGGGTGATCCTACAGCAATCTTTAAAAATAAAATGGATAACATTATAAAAGATGGCATTTCATTGGGAGTCCTCTCCAAGAAACAATCTGAATTTCTGGAGGTCTTACACCCGGTCACACCAATATTGTATGGGTTACCCAAAATCCATAAAGATACCGTTTTCCCTCCCATGCGCCCAATAGTTTCCAGCATGGGTTCAATCAACGAACATATGGGTCAGTGGTTGGATTCTCTGCTTCAGCCTTTGGTGTCACGAGTACCTGGATTTATCAAAGACACTAAAGACGTTCTGGGGATTTTGTCGAAAAAAACATGGTCACCAGAATTTTCCTGGCTAAGTTGCGACGTTGTGTCATTGTACACATGCATACCGCATAATGTTGCCATTTCTGCGTTACAATTTCATCTTGAAAAGCATAGTGTTTATTCACAGGATTTAATTAATTTTATTTTACAGGTGGCATTTTTTCTTTTGACACACAATTTCTTTTCATTTGATCGAGATTACTATCTTCAACGCACTGGAGTAGCGATGGGGGCTAAATTCTCCCCATCTCTAGCAAACCTGGTCATGGCATTCTGGGAATATCAATTTTTATTTACAACTAATAATCCATTTTCTTCTTTCATTTTATGGTATGGCAGATACATCGACGATACATTAATTATTTGGAAGGGCGATGTATCTGCCATACCCGATTTTTTAGCATATATTAATAATAATGACTATAATATCAGATTTACTCATATATATCATAAATCTACTATTTCATTTCTGGACCTTGAATTAACAGGTATTGACAATGAAATGATCTCAACACGAACTTTCATTAAACCTATTGCCGGTAATACGATTCTGCATGCCAATAGTAGCCACCCCAAGCATACTATCAAAGCAATCCCAGTGGGGGAATTTACCAGACTTAAACGCAATTGCAATAACAATAATGCATATAATAGTGATTTATCAAGATCATGCAAGAGGCTAAGTAAACGGGGTTATCCCAATTGGATGTTGGATCGAGCATGCAAAATAGTTTCTAATAAACATCAAAATGAACTCATTTCACCTAATGTTGCGTCAGAGAAAAAGTCCGCTAAAAGTAATATTGGTAAAAAACCATTTGTTTGCTTACAATACAGCCCCCAATTTAATGAAATTAAGCATATTATTTTTAAAGCTTTACCTATCTTATATGAGGATTCTATTCTCAGTCAGGTGTTACAAGATGGGTGTAACATTGTTGCTAGGAGGGCACCCACATTGGGTAATATTCTATCACCAAATACATTTGTTTCTCACAAAAGATCAGATACGTGGCTCCAATGTAAGGGGAGTTACAAATGTAACGTTACTAATTGTTCCACGTGCAAAAGAATGGTTACAACTAAAAATTTTAAAGACAGTAAAAATGCCAATACGTTTACCATCCAGGATTTCATAAATTGTAATACACGATACGTTATTTATAAACTAGATTGTATTGAATGCAATAAATCTTATGTTGGATGTACGATTAGAAAATTGAAAAATCGCATTTCCGAACATTTGCATGATATTGTTCACATTGGCAATATTAATCGCAACATTTCTTCAGCGGCAAAACATTTTATAGATTATCATTCACGCGATGTCAGTTTTTTGAGGGTTACAGGTCTAGAAAAAATCAAAAAGCCGATACGTGGAGGAGATTTGCATAGAACATTATTAACACGTGAAGCGTTCTGGATCTTCAATCTGGGTACGCGATTTCCTGATGGTCTCAATAAGAGAAATGAACTTATGTATCATTATTGAGTGTTCATTCATGTGTGCCATTTATTTGTTTATTTTTTATTGTTTGTATATATTTGTTTTTTCGTGTGTTTTATGTGAATTGCTCATTTTTCGTTGATTAATAGGACCTGTGAGATCATGTGATTTGTTTCTGACATGGTATTGGTCTTTGGGTCTTTTTATACTAGTTCACTATTCAGTAGTTTAGCTTTGATAAAGACCGTTTATCGGTCGAAACGCGTAGCCTGCTGTATTACTGGTATTGGTGATGTCTCGGGAGCTGTTTATTCTTCTTTTTTAAAGATGTCATAATAATAAAGCGTTTGGATTTTATATGGAGAAGCTGGAACCTCTTTTTTTCTTCTCAAGTGTGCTTCATCACGTCTCATCAAGGACGGAGTTCCCTGCTTCCCGGTGGGATCGGTGAGCTGGCTGCTTTTTCGTTTTACTTGCATCTACATGAAAGAATGAATGGGGCCATGTATCGTGAGATTTTGAGTGCAAACCTCCTTCCATCAGCAAGGGCATTGAAGATGAAACGTGGCTGGGTCTTTCAACATGACAATGATCCAAAGCACACCGCCAGGGCAACGAAGGAGTGGCTTCGTAAGAAGCATTTCAAGGTCCTGGAGTGGCCTAGCCAGTCTCCAGATCTTAACCCTATAGAAAACCTTTGGAGGGAGTTGAAAGTCCGTGTTGTCAAGCGAAAAGCCAAAAACATCACTGCTCTAGAGGAGATCTGCATGGAGGAATGGGCCAACATACCAACAACAGTGTGTGGCAACCTTGTGAAGACTTACAGAAAACGTTTGACCTCTGTCATTGCCAACAAAGGATATATTACAAAGTATTGAGATGAAATTTTGTTTCTGACCAAATACTTATTTTCCACCATAATATGCAAATAAAATGTTAAAAAAACAGACAATGTGATTTTCTGGATTTTTTTTTCTCAGTTTGTCTCCCATAGTTGAGGTCTACCTATGATGTAAATTACAGACGCCTCTCATCTTTTTAAGTGGTGGAACTTGCACTATTGCTGACTGACTAAATACTTTTTTGCCCCACTGTATGTCACCACACAAAACTCATCTCACAAAAGTTGCTATATGCATGTCGCCACACGCAACTCAACACACACAACTTGACACATGAAACTCGCCCTAAAACACACACAAGTCTGGTATTATCCCTCAAAAATAAAAATCTGATTAATAAGCAGACAAACTACAAGTGCAGCAAATGTACGATATAGGAAATACTGCAACTGTCAGTCACATGACCTGTCTATTATGTGTATGTGTGAGCTAATATATACTGCCAGGGGGAGGGCTTCTTGTTGGCTGGGGATTTATCAAGCTGCCAATTTAGCTTACAAATACTGAGGTAAAAATACTGACCAAATAACATGTGAACGAGGTCTAATACAGGAGGAGATGACATACAGGTACATACTATATACAGGGGAGATGACACACAGGTATATACTATATACAGAAGCAGATGATATACACACAGGTATATACTATATACAGGAGATGACTTACAGGTATATACTATATACAGGAGGAGATGACATACAGATATATACTATATAAAAGAGGAGATGACACATAGGTACTGTATATAGAGGAGGAGATGACATACAGCAGGTATATACTACAGTATATACAGGGGAGATGTCATACAGGTATATACTATATACAGGAGATGACATACAGGTATATACTATATACAGAAGAGATGACATACAGGTATATACAATATACAGGAGGAGATGACATACAGCAGGTAGAAACTATTTCCAGGGGAGATGACATACAGGTATATACTATATACGGGGAGATGACATACAGGTATATACTATATATACGGGGAGATGACATACAGGTATATACTATATACAGGAGATGACATACAGGTGTATACTATATATAAGGCAGATGACAAACATGTATATACTGAGTGGAAAATGAGAGGTGTGAGGTGAAAATGAAAAGGTGTGAGTGCAAAATGAGAGGAATGTGGGAAAGTAGAGCAGTGATCGGAAAATGACAGATGTGAGGTCGAAATGACAAGTGTTAGGGGGGAATGAGAGGAGTGAGAGGTGAATGAGAGGAGTGAGGGGGAAAATAAAAGGAGTGAGGGGGAAAATGAGAGGCGTGATGGGAAAATAAGAGAAGTGAGGTGCTATAACTAACCACAGATATTTACCATGCCCAGGCAACGCCGGGCTCTTCAGCTAGCAAATTTATATAATTTATACAATGTGATTTTCTGGATTTTAGTTTTGATATTCTATCTCTCAATTTTAAAATTAACCTACCTTTAAAATTATAGACTGTTCATGTCTTTGTCAGTGGGCAAACTTACAAAATCAGCAAGCATTCAAATACTTATTTCCCCCACTGCATATTATGTGCATTGTTGTGAATTCTGTTTTCGAACTCCCTCCTGTGGTCATGAATGGTACTTCGGCGAGTTCTGTCCATGGACTCCCTCTGGTGGCTGTGAGTGGTGCTGTGTTGTGAATTCTGTGGCTGAGTTCACTTCTGTGGTCACAAGTGGTATTGCAGTCTCTGGGCTTCCTCCCTCAGGTGTTTTGGTGAGCTCGTTGGCTGCCTTGCTATTTAGCTCCACCTGAGTCTGTCTTCCTTGCTCCTTGTCAATGTTCCAGTGTTGGATCTGAGCTACTGCATCTTTCCTTGGGCCTGCTGCTCTGCTAGATAAGTGCTTCTAGTTTGTTTTCTGTTTTTTCTGTCCAGCTTGCTATTAACTTTTGCTGGAAGCTCTGAGAAGCAAAGGGGTGCACCGCCGTGCTGTTAGTTCGGCACGGTGGGTCTTTTTGCCCCTTTGCGTGGTTTTCGTTTAGGGTTTTTTGTAGACTGCATAGTTCTCTTTGCTATCCTCGCTCTGTCTAGAATATCGGGCCTCACTTTGCTGAATCTATTTCATTCCTACGTTTGTCTTTTCATCTTGCTAACAGTCATTATATGTGGGGGGCTGCCTATTCCTTTGGGGTATTTCTCTGAGGTAAGTCAGGCTTGTATTTCTATCTTCAGGCTAGTCAGCTCCTCAGGCAGTGCCGAGTTGCATAGGTAGTGATAGGCGCAATCCACTGCTGCTTATAGTTGTGTGAGGATAGATCAGGTACTGCAGTCTACAGAGATTCCACGTCTCAGAGCTCGTCCTATTGTTTTTGGTTATTGCCAGATCTCTGTATGTGCGCTGATTACTGCACGCTGTGTTGCCTGATTGCCAGCCATAACAGTGCTGCTGGTTCTGAGGTTCCTTCCACAGGTGACCTAGTTTATTCTTAGGCTGGCTGCTCTATTTAACTCCACTCAGATCGTTACTCCATGCCAGCTGTCAATGTTCTAGTACTGGTTCAGTTCGTTCTTGGATCTTTCTGGTGACCTGTCTACTCCAGCAGAAGCTAAGTCCCTGCTAGTTTATTTGTTGTTCATAGTTTTCTTGTCCAGCTTGCTATCATGATTTTGCCTTGCTAGCTGGAAGCTCTGGGATGCAGAGTGGCACCTCCGCACCGTGAGTCGGTGCGGGGGTCTATTTGCACACTCTGCGTGGTCTTTTTGTAGTTTTTTGTGCTGACCGCAAAGATACCTTTTCTATCCTCAGTCTGTTTAGTAAGTCTGGCCTCCTTTGCTGAAACCTGATTCATTTCTGTGTTTGTGACTTTCATCTTAACTCACAGTCAATATTTGTGGGGGGCTGCCTTTTCCTTTGGGGAATTTCTCTGAGGCAAGGTAGGCTTTATTTCCTATCTCTAGGGGTAGCTAGCTCTTAGGCTGTGAAGAGGCGTCTAGGCAAAGTTAGGTACGCTCCACGGCTATTTCTAGTGTGTGTGATAGGATTAGGGATTGCGGTCAGCAGAGTTCCCACTTCCCAGAGCTTGTCCTGTGTTAGTTTAACCATCAGGTCTTTCCGGGTGCTCCTAACCACCAGGTCCATAACAGTACAGCTGGCCCAAAGTGTTAATGCATCTCAATAGAGGGATAAGAGAAGTTCTGAGACCATTTTTTTTTCTCTGCAGTGTGTTTTGTCTTTCTTTTCCCCTTAACCTCTGGGTGGTTCAGGACACAGGTGTAGATATGGACATTCAAGGTCTGTCCTCTTGTGTGGATCATCTCACTGCAAGGGTACAAAGCATTCAAGATTTTGTAGTTCAGAATCCGATGTTAGAACCTAGAATTCCAATTCCTGATTTGTTTTCTGGGGATAGATCTAAGTTTCTGAATTTCAAAAATAATTGTAAACTGTTTCTTGCTTTGAAACCCCGCTCCTCTGGTGACCCCGTTCAACAAGTAAGAATCATTATTTCTTTGTTGCGTGGCGATCCTCAAGACTGGGCATTTTCCCTTGCGCCAGGAGATCCTGCATTGCGTGATGTAGATGCGTTTTTTCTGGTGCTTGGATTGCTTTATGATGAACCAAATTCAGTGGATCAGGCAGAGAAAATCTTGCTGGCTTTGTGTCAGGGTCAGGATGAAGCGGAGGTATATTGTCAGAAGTTTAGAAAGTGGTCTGTGCTTACTCAGTGGAATGAGTGTGCCCTGGCGGCAATTTTCAGAAAGGGTCTTTCTGAAGCCCTTAAGGATGCTATGGTGGGATTTCCCACGCCTGCTGGTCTGAATGAGCCTATGTCCTTGGCCATTCAGATCGATCGGCGCTTGCGTGAGCGCAAAGCTGTGCACCATTTGGCAGTATTCTCTAAGCATAGGCCTGAGCCTATGCAATGTGATAGGACTTTGACCAGAGCTGAACGGCAAGAACACAGACGTCAGAATGGGCTGTGTTTTTACTGTGGTGACTCCACTCATGCTATCTCCGATTGTCCTAAGCGCACTAAGCGGTTCGCTAGGTCTGCCACCATTGGTATAGTACAGCCTAAATTTCTTTTGTCCGTTACTCTGATTTGCTCTTTGTCGTCCTATTCGGTTATGACATTTGTGGATTCAGGCACTGCCCTGAATTTGATGGACTTGGAGTTTGCCAGGCACTGTGGTTTTTCTTGGAGCCCTTGCAGTGTCCTATTCCATTGAGAGGAATTGATGCTACGCCTTTGGCCAAGAATAAGCCTCAGTACTGGACTCAATTGACCATGTGCATGGCTCCTGCACATCAGGAGGATATTCGCTTTTTGGTGTTGCATAATCTGCATGATGTGGTCGTTTTGGGGTTGCCATGGCTACAGGTCCATAATCCAGTATTGGATTGGAAATCAATGTCTGTGTCCAGCTGGGGTTGTCAAGGGGTACATGGTGATGTTCCATTGCTGTCAATTTCGTCTTCCACTCCTTCTGAAGTTCCTGAGTTTTTGTCGGATTACCGGGATGTATTTGATGAGCCCAAGTCCAGTGCCCTACCTCCTCATAGGGATTGCGATTGTGCTATTAACTTGATTCCTGGTAGTAAGTTTCCTAAGGGCCGACTGTTCAATTTATCTGTGCCAGAACACGCCGCTATGCGGAGTTATATAAAGGAGTCCTTGGAGAAAGGGCATATTCGCCCGTCGTCGTCACCGTTGGGAGCAGGGTTCTTTTTTGTGGCCAAGAAGGATGGTTCTTTGAGACCTTGTATTGATTACCGCCTTCTTAATAAGATCACGGTCAAATTTCAGTACCCTTTGCCGCTATTGTCTGATTTGTTTGCTCGGATTAAGGGGGCTAGTTTGTTCACCAAGATAGATCTTCGAGGGGCGTATAATCTTGTGCGTATTAAACAGGGCGATGAATGGAAAACAGCATTTAATACACCCGAGGGCCATTTTGAGTACCTGGTGATGCCATTCGGGCTTTCTAATGTTCCATCTGTGTTTCAGTCCTTTATGCATGACATCTTCCGAAAGTACCTGGATAGATTCATGATTGTATATTTGGATGATATTTTGGTCTTTTCGGATGATTGGGAGTCTCATGTGAAGCAGGTCAGAATGGTGTTCCAGGTCCTTCGTGCAAATTCCTTGTTTGTGAAGGGGTCTAAATGTCTCTTTGGAGTTCAGAAGGTTTCATTTTTGGGGTTCATTTTTTCCCCTTCTACTATTGAGATGGACCCTGTTAACGTTCAGGCCATTTATGATTGGACTCAGCCTACATCTGTGAAGAGCCTGCAGAAGTTCCTGGGTTTTGCTAATTTTTACCGTCGCTTCATCGCTAATTTTTCTAGTGTTGTTAAACCATTGACTGATTTGACCAAGAAAGGTGCTGATGTGGTCAATTGGTCCTCTGCGGCCGTTGAGGCTTTTCAGGAGTTGAAGCGTCGTTTTTCTTCTGCCCCTGTGTTGTGCCAGCCAGATGTTTTGCTCCCGTTTCAGGTCGAGGTTGATGCTTCGGAGATTGGAGCAGGGGCTGTTTTGTCTCAGAGAAGTTCTGATGGCTCGGTGATGAAACCATGTGCCTTCTTTTCTAGAAAGTTTTCGCCTGCCGAGCGCAATTATGATGTTGGCAATCGAGAGTTGTTGGCTATGAAGTGGGCATTCGAGGAGTGGTGACATTGGCTTGAAGGAGCCAAGCATCGCGTGGTGGTCTTGACGGATCACAAGAATTCGACTTATCTCGAGTCTGCCAAACGGTTGAATCCTAGACAGGCTCGATGGTCGCTGTTTTTCTCCCGTTTTGATTTTGTGGTTTCATACCTTCCAGGCTCGAAGAATGTGAAGGCTGATGCCCTTTCAAGGAGTTTTGTGCCTGACTCTCCGGGTGTTCCTGAGCCGGATGGTATTCTCAAAGAGGGGGTAATTTTGTCTGCCATCTCCCCTGATTTGCGGCGGGTGCTGCAGAAGTTTCAGGCTGATAGACCTGACCGTTGTCCAGCGGAGAAGCTGTTTGTCCCTGATAGATGGACTAGTAGAGTTATCTCTGAGGTTCATTGTTCGGTGTTGGCTGGTCACCCTCGAATCTTTGGTACCAGAGATTTGGTGGCTAGATCCTTTTGGTGGCCTTCCTTGTCACGGGATGTGCGTTCTTTTGTGCAGTCATGTGGGACTTGTGCTTGGGCTAAGCCCTGCTGTTCTCGTGCCAGTGGGTTGCTTTTGCCCTTGCCGGTCCCGAAGAGGCCTTGGACGCATATTTCCATGGATTTCATTTCAGATCTCCCTGTCTCTCAAAGGATGTCGGTCATCTGGGTATTTTGTGATCGCTTCTCTAAGATGGTCCATTTGGTACCCTTGTCTAAATTGCCTTCCTCCTCTGATTTGGTGCCATTATTTTTCCAGCATGTGGTTCGTTTGCATGGCATTCCGGAGAACATCGTCTCGGACAGAGGTTCCCAGTTTGTTTCGAGGTTTTGGCGGTCCTTTTGTGCTAAGATGGGCATTGATTTGTCTTTTTCTTCGGCTTTCCATCCTCAGACAAATGGCCAAACCGAACGAACCAATCAGACTTTGGAAACATATCTGAGATGCTTTGTTTCTGCTGATCAGGATGATTGGGTGTCCATCTTGCCTTTGGCTGAGTTCGCCCTTAATAATCGGGCCAGCTCGGCTACTTTGGTTTCGCCTTTTTTCTGTAATTCTGGTTTCCATCCTCATTTTTCTTCAGGGCAGGTTGAGCCTTCGGACTGTCCTGGTGTAGATTCTGTGGTGGACAGGTTGCAGCAAATTTGGACTCATGTGGTGGACAATTTGACATTGTCCCAGGAGAAGGCTCAACGTTTCGCTAACCGCCATCGCTGTGTTAGTCCCCGACTTCGTGTTGGGGATTTGGTTTGGTTGTCGTCTCGTTATGTTCCTATGAAGGTTTCCTCTCCTAAGTTTAAGCCTCGTTTCATTGGTCCTTATAAGATTTCTGAAGTTCTCAACCCTGTGTCATTTCGTTTGGCCCTTCCAGCTTCTTTTGCCATCCATAATGTGTTCCATAGGTCGTTGTTACGGAGATACGTGGCGCCTATGGTTCCCTCCGTTGACCCTCCTGCCCCGGTGTTGGTCGAGGGGAAGTTGGAGTATGTGGTGGAGAAGATTTTAGATTCTCGTATTTCGAGATGGAAACTCCAGTACCTGGTCAAGTGGAAGGGTTATGGTCAGGAAGATAATTCCTGGGTTGTTGCCTCTGATGTTCATGCTGCCGATCTGGTTCGTGCCTTTCATTTGTCTCGTCCTGATCGGCCTAGGGGTTCTGGTGAGGGTTCGGTGACCCCTCCTCAAGGGGGGGGGTACTGTTGTGAATTCTGTTTTCGAACTCCCTCCTGTGGTCATGAATGGTACTTCGGCGAGTTCTGTCCATGGACTCCCTCTGGTGGCTGTGAGTGGTGCTGCTGGTTCTGAGGTTCCATCCACAGGTGACCTAGTTTATTCTTAGGCTGGCTGCTCTATTTAACTCCACTCAGATCATTACTCCATGCCAGCTGTCAATGTTCTAGTACTGGTTCAGTTCGTTCTTGGATCTTTCTGGTGACCTGTCAACTCCAGCAGAAGCTAAGTCCCTGCTAGTTTATTTGTTGTTCATAGTTTTCTTGTCCAGCTTGCTATCATGATTATGCCTTGCTAGCTGGAAGCTCTGGGATGCAGAGTGGCACCTCCGCACCGTGAGTCGGTGCGGGGGTCTATTTGCACACTCTGCGTGGTCTTTTTGTAGTTTTTTGTGATGACCGCAAAGATACCTTTTCTATCCTCAGTCTGTTTAGTAAGTCTGGCCTCCTTTGCTGAAACCTGATTCATTTCTTTGTTTGTGACTTTCATCTTAACTCACAGTCAATATTTGTGGGGGGCTGCCTTTTCCTTTGGGGAATTTCTCTGAGGCAAGGTAGGCTTTATTTCCTATCTCTAGGGGTAGCTAGCTCTTAGGCTGTGAAGAGGCGTCTAGGCAAAGTTAGGTACGCTCCACGGCTATTTCTAGTGTGTGTGATAGGATTAGGGATTGCGGTCAGCAGAGTTCCCACTTCCCAGAGCTTGTCCTGTGTTAGTTTAACCATCAGGTCTTTCCGGGTGCTCCTAACCACCAGGTCCATAACAGTGCATATCAGCCAAACCAACAACTTTATTTTCTTATTGCTGTGGAGAACTCATGCACTCACTGTTGAGCTGAACATGCATGTGTATGAGGGGGGTGGTCAGGGATATAGCTGTCACCTATTGAAAGTTCAGCTGACAGCTCTCTAATCTGTATGGCCAGCCTTACTGACAGCAGTGAGGAGGCCAATGTGCACCGGATAACTTCTTCTTTCCATATAATATTACTATTGTATGTGACGGCGGTGGTTATGGACCCAACTGCACCACTGGCCAGGCTTACCCGGGAGGGGTGTGACTAAGTGACTACCTGGCCATCACTAGAGCCCCTGATGGTGACGATAGGCTTGCGCTGTTAGGCTAGTCACCAGGTGCCACTCCAGGGCAGTGTCTGAACCTACAGTACTACAGGAACTGACCTGCATGTCATAGCAGAAATGTGAGCCACAGAGGACAAAGACAAAAACATGTTCAGACAGTCCTGGGTTGTGGCAGGCAGTATGGGTTCAAAATACAAAGCCTGAGTCAGGAGCGGAGAAATCAGACAAACAGGGAAAAGAAGCCGGGTCTGTAACAGGACAGTTAAAGCAATAACGGATCTAGACAGGAATTTGACTGCAACAGAACCTAAGTTCAGGCAAGGTGTGGAGGGAGGAGATTCCTAATATATCCCCTGCTGGCCAGGGAAGCAAAACTCTGCAGGACATAGCAGGTTAAATTCCTGCAGCGCCTCCCTATAACCAGATGAAGACTCTCCAGCAACAGATGAATACAGCAGTGCTGGAGTGCTGCAAGAAATAGTTCAGCGTGATGGTTCTGACACTGGGTGGAGCAGAGCGGTGAACGCAGAGTGTAGGACGGCGCTAAGAAAGCGTGCAAGTTATTGGTGTGACATTGTATAAAATGATTTTATGGGAGAAACCAGTGCTTACTAAGAGATGAAGGACTGTCTTTAACAGATACTATAGACTCTAGTGGTAGAAGTAATGTACATCGTTTGTTTAAAGTTTACTACTCAGATTTAAAGGTAACTGTCACAAGATTGACGTGTTTAATATAGAGCATCAGTGCTCATAACTTAAAGGGAACCTGTCAGAAAATTTTGCGGCTATAAGATGCGGCCACCGCCATTCAGGGCTTATGCACAGCATTCTATAATGCTGTAGATAAGCCCCCGGTCCGACCTGCGAGTGAAGAAAAATAAGTTATATTATACTCACCCGGGAAGAGATGGGGGGGGGGGGTGTCCGGTCCGATGGGTGTTGCAGGTCCGGCGCCTCCCATCTTCTTGCGACGCCGCCCTCCTGCTTCTTCATCGCTCCCTGGCATCGGCGCTCCTGCGCAGGCGTACTTCTCTGCACCTGTTGAGGGCACAGTAAATTACTGCAGTGCGCAGGCGCCGGGAAAGCACTAGCGGCACTAGCAGCACTAAGTGATACAGTGGGTACGGAAAGTATTCAGACCCCTTTACATTTTTTACTCTTTGTTTCATTGCAGCCCTTTGGTAAATTAAAAAAAGTTTTCTCATTAATGTACACTCTGCATCTCATCTTTACTGAACCCCCCCCCCCCAGAAATGTAGAAATTTTTGCAAATTTATTAAAAAATGAAAAACTGAAATATCACATGGTCATAAGTGTTCAGACCCTTTGCTCAGACACTCATAATTAAGTCACATGCTGTCCATTTTCTTGTGATCCTCCTTGAGATGGTTCTACTTCTTCATTGGAGTCCAGCTGTGTTTAATTAAACTGATAGGACTTGATTTGGAAAGGCACACACCTGTCTATAGAAGACCTCACAGCTCACAGTGCATGTCAGACCAAATGAGAATCATGAGGTCAAAGGAACTGGCCAAGGAGCTCAGAGACAGAATTGTGGCAAGGCACAGATCTGGCCAAGGTTATAAAAGAATTTCTGTAGTACTCAAGGTTCCTAAGAGCACAGTGGCCTCCATAATCCTTAAAAGGAAGAAGTTTGGGACCACCAGAAGTCTTTCTAGACCTGACCATCCAGCCAAACTGAGCAATTGAGGAAGAAGAGCCTTGGTGAGAGAGGTAAAGAAGAGCCCCAAGATCACTGTGGCTGAGCTCCACAGATGTAGTAGAGAGATGGGAGAAAGTTCTACAAAGTCACCTATCACTGCAGCCCTCCACCAGTCGGACCTTTATGGCAGAGTGGCCAGACGGAAGCCTCTCCTCAGTGCAAGACATATGAATGCCCGCATAGAGTTCTCTAACAACACATGAAGGACTCCCAGACTATGAGAAATAAGATTCTCTGGTCTGATGAAACGGAGATAGACCTTTTTGGTGGTAATTCTAAGTGGTATGTGTGGAGAAATCCAGGCACTACTCATCACCTGCCCAATACAATCCCAACAGTGAAACATGGTGGTGACAGCATCATGCTATGGGGGTGTTTTTCAGCTGCAGGGACAGGACGACTGGTTGTCATTGAAGAAAACCTGAATGCGGCCAAGTACAAAGAAGTCCTTGATGAAAACCTCTTCCAGAGTGCTCTGGACCTCAGACTTGGTCAAAGGTTCACCTTCCAACAAGACAATGACCCTAAGCTCTCAGCTAAAATAACAAAGGAGTGGCTTCAGAACAACTCTGTGACCATTCTTGACTGGCCCAGCCAGAGCCCTGACCTAAACCCAATTGAGCATCTCTGGAGAGACCTGAAAATGGCTGTCCACCAACGTTCACCATCCAACCTGGCGGCACTGGAGAGGATCTGCATGGAAGAATGGCAGAGAATCCCCAAATCCAGGTGTGAAAAACTTGTTGAATCATTTCCAAGAAGACTCATGGCTGTACTAGCTCAAAATGGTGCTTCTACTCAATACTGAGCAAAGGGTCTGAATACTTATGACCATGTGATATTTCAGTTTTTCTTTTTTAATAAATTTGCTAAAATTTCTACATTTTAGTTTTTTTTTATTCAGTCAAGCTGGGGTGCAGAGTGTACATTAATGAGAAAAAAAAATGAACTTTTTTGAATTTACCAAATGGCTGCAATGAAACAAAGAGTGAAAAATTTAAAGGGGTCTGAATACTTTCCGTTCCCACTGTGCATACCTGGAATCGGGATCTCATGCCCTACATTATGCTGCTCTCAGAATAAATAGCAAAAAGTGCTGACAAATTCCATTTAATGCTTTTCATAAAATGGTGAATCACTTTTACGACTCAATATTTTCGTTTGACATTAGAGATGCTTGCAAAAAGTCTTGTGCTCCCACGTTAACACATAGACTCTGCAGTGATTAGTGACCAAATGTGATCTTTGTCTGCTTTCTAATCAAAAAGATTATTTCCCTACCCCCAAATTATAGATGGATCTATAAAATGATTTTGGGTTGTGGCCACATATCTAGGCACTAAGCCGTAGGTTCAGTACATTCTTCCAAGACATTTGTGAGCAGTAGAAGTATGCGACTGAAGACAGTGAATGTGCTTTATAGATATTAGGCCCTGATTCTAATGTCACCTGTCACTCTGTCTTTGCTCTCTTCTTCTCACACAGCGACTTATTATGTGAAAAGAAAGAACGATTTGTCTCTTTTTTTCCGGTTGCATTGACAGGAATGAGGAAACTGCCAAAACTTTACTCCTCATATTGAATAAGACCTAGGATCCCTTTTCTGTCTTGCAATCCTTTCGCTCCTGTTTATCAGCCTCTTTTGCTGTGTTTTCCTTCCTCCCCCTCTGTCTACATTTACCTCCTCTCTCAGGGGAGGCTCAGCCTGCTGAGTTTGGAATTACAAGCATCTGAAATACAAACATAGGATCTTATTTACAGACCTTTACAAGGACCCGATGCAAGGCCATGCCATCAGCTTCAGGACTGGAAACACACTGGTTTATAGCGAAAAAACGCGAAAAAAACGTGAAAAATACTGTACGTGTGCACATGGCCTAAAGGGGCATCACTGTGGGTAGAGCGCAGAATCTACTCTGGTCATCGACTCATCAATAATCAAAAGACAAACTACGTGTATCCTAACAATTCAGATTTGATTGGAATTAAGACTAATATCTCCCCAGCACAAGACACTCTGGGAAGCTTATATATGGAAAGTTGGATGGTAGATCACCATCCTGTAAAGCTGTTTTTACAGTCACTATGTCTGTCCAGACTGAAAGTCTTTAGGGATATACCTCCTCTATCATGTTAAATGGGTTGTCTTATTTATTTATTTATTTAGAAATAGCGCCACTCCTGTTGATGGACTGTGTCTGGTAGTGCAGCTTAGCCTGACTTAAAGCGGTAGTCCACTACTCAGACAACCCATTCTCAATCCGTATGTTTGCCCCCAGTAAAATACTAACACCTATACTCACCTCCTATGCCGGCGCCGTTCCAGTGGTGATGTCCCTGACTCGGGGATTGCGTGACATTGTTATATCACATGATTCCTGCAGCCAATCAGCAGCCACCTCACTCTCCTTTCCTTTTGGACAAATCACTTACATCCAGAGGATGCTCTATCACGTCTTTCAGATGTGTGTGATATGTCCAAAGGTGAGAAGAGTGAAGCGACTGCTGATTGGCTGCAGGGATCATGTGATGTAACAATGTCTCATGATCCCAAAGCGAGCCAGGGACATCAACGCTGGAAGAGCGCCAGAATGAGAGATTAGTATAGGTGTTATTATTTTACTGGGGTCAAACATACGGATTGAGAATGGGTTGTCTGAGTAGTGGACTATTGTCTGATCATAGATTTCTACAGTAATAAACCTTTAAGTGAGAATAAGGCTGTGTGCACACGTGTTTTTTTCGCTATAAAAACGCATAAAAAACGCATACATTATGCATCCCATCATTTAGAATGCATTCCGCAATTTTGGTGCACATGATGCGTTTTTTTCCGCGGGAAAAAAACGCATCACGGTAAAAAACGCAGCATGTTCATTAATTTTTCAGATTTTTCACGTTGTTCCCGCTATTTAACCCCTTTACCCCCAAGGGTGGTTTGCACGTTAATGATCGGGCCAATTTTTACAATTCTGACCACTGTCCCTTTATGAGGTTATAACTCTGGAACGCTTCAATGGATCCTGGTGATTCTGACATTATTTTCTCGTGACATATTGTACTTCATGACAATGGTAAAAATTATTTGATAGTACCTGCGTTTATTTGTGAAAAAAACGGAAATTTGGCGAAAATTATGAAAATTTCGCAATTTTCCAACTATGAATTTTTATGCAATTAAATCACAGAGATATGTCACACAAAATACTTAATAAATAACATTTCCCACATGTCTACTTTACATCAGCACAATTTTGGAAACAAAATTTTTTTTTGTTAGGGAGTTATAAGGGTTAAAAGTTGACCAGCAATTTCTCATTTCTACAACACCATTTTATTTTAGGGACCACATCTCATTTGAAGTCATTTTGAGGGGTCTATATGATAGAAAATACCCAAGTGTGACACCATTCTAAAAACTACACCCCTCAAGGTGCTCAAAACCATATTCAAGAAGTTTATTAACCCTTCTGGTGCTTCACAGGAATTTTTTGAATGTTTAAATAAAAATGAACATTTAACTTTTTTTTCACAAAAAATTTAATTCAGCTCCAATTTGTTTTATTTTACCAAGGGTAACAGGAGAAAATGGACCCCAAACATTGTTGTACAATTTGTCCTGAGTATGCCAATACCCCACATGTGGGGGTAAACCACTGTTTGGGCGCATGGCAGAGCTCGGAAGCGAAGGAGTGCCATTTGACTTTCAATGCAAAATTGACTGGAATTGAGATGGGACGCCATGTTTCGTTTGGAGAGCCCCTGATGTGGCTAAACATTGAAACCCCCCACAAGTGACACCATTTTGGAAAGTAGACCCCCTAAGGAACTTATCTAGAGGTGTGGTGAGCACTTTGACCCAACAAGTGCTTCACAGAAGTTTATAATGTAGAACCGTAAAAATAAAAAATCATATTTTTTCACAAAAATTATCTTTTCGCCCCCAATTTTTTATTTTCCCAAGGGTAAGAGAAGAAATTGGACCCCAAAAGTTGTTGTACAATTTGTCCTGAGTACGCTGATAGCCCATATGTGGGGGTAAACCACTGTTTGGGCGGATGGGAGAGCTCGGAAGGGAAGGAGCGCCGTTTGACTTTTCAAAGCAAAATTGACAGGAATTGAGATGGGACGCCATGTTGCGTTTGAAGAGCCACTGATGTGCCTAAACATTGAAACCCCCCACAAATGACACCATTTTGGAAAGTAGACCCCCTAAGGAACTTATCTAGAGGTGTGGTGAGCACTTTGACCCACCAAGTGCTTCACAGAAGTTTATAATGCAGAGCCGTAAAAATAAAACAAAATTTTTTTTCCCACAAAAATTATTTTTTTAGCCCCCAGTTTTGTATTTTCCTGAGGGTAACAGGAGAAATTGGACCCCAAAATTTGTTGCCCAATTTGTCCTGAGTGCGATGATACACCATATGTGGGGGGAACCACTGTTTGGGCACATGGGAGGGCTCAGAAGGGAAGGAGTGCCATTTGAATGCAGACTTAGATGGAATGGTCTGCAGGTGTCACATTGCGTTTGCAGAGCCCCTAATGTACCTAAACAGTAGAAACCCCCCACAAGTGACACCATTTTGGAAAGTAGACCCCCTTAGGAACTTATCTAGATGTGTGCTGAGCGCTTTGACCCACCAAGGGCTTCACAGAAGTTTATAATGGAGAGCCGTAAAAATAAAACAAAAATTTTTTCCCACAAAAATTATTTTTTAGCCCCCAGTTTTGTATTTTCCCGAGGGTAACAGGAGAAATTCGACCCCACAATTTGTTGTCCAATTTGTCCTGAGTGCGCTGATACCCCATATGTGGGGGGGAACCACTGTTTGGGCGCATGGGAGGGCTCGGAAGGGAAGGAGCTCCATTTGGAATGAGGACATAGATGGAATGGTCTGCAGGTGTCACATTGCATTTGCAGAGCCCCTAATGTACCTAAACAGTAGAAACCTCCCACAAGTGACACCATTTTGGAAACTAGACCCCCTAAGGAACTCATCTAGATGTGTTGTGATAGCTTTGAACCCCCAAGTGTTTCACTACAGTTTGTAACGCAGAGCCGTGAAAATTAAAAAAAAAAATCTTTCCCCCCAAAATTATTTTTTAGCCCCCAGTTTTGTATTTTCCCGAGGGTAAGAGGAGAAATTCGACCCCAAAAGTTGTTGTCCAATTTGTCCTGAGTACGCTGATACCCCGTATGTTGGGGGAAACCACCGTTTGAGCGCATGGCAGAGCTCGGAAGGGAAGGAGCGCCATTTGGAATGCAGACTTAGATGGAATGGTCTGCAGACGTCACATTGCGTTTGCAGAACCCCTAATGTACCTAAACAGTAGAAACCCCCCACAAGTGACCCCATATTGGAAACTAGACCCCCCAGGGAACTAATCTAGATGTGTTGTGAGAACTTTGAACCCCCAAGTGTTTCACTACAGTTTATAACGCAAAGCCGTGAAAATAAAAAATCCTTTTTTTTTCCACAAAAAATATGTTTTAGCCCCGAGTTTTGTATTTTCCCAAGGGTAACAGGAGAAATTGGACCCCAAAAGTTGTTGTCCTATTTGTCCTGAGTACGCTGATACCCCATATGTTGGGGTAAACCCCTGTTTGGGCACACGGGAGAGCTCGGAAGGGAAGAAGCACTGTTTTACTTTTTCAACGCAGAATTGGCTGGAATTGAGATCGGACGCCATGTCGCGTTTGGAGAGCCCCTGATGTGCCTAAACAGTGGAAACCCCCCAATTATAACTGAAACCCTAATCCAAACACATCCCTAACCCTAATCCCAACAGTAACCCTAACCACACCTCTAACCCTGACACACCCCTAACCCTAATCCCAACCCTATTCCCAACCGTAGATGTAATCTAAACCCTAACTGTAACTTTAGCCCCAACCCAAACTGTAGCCCTAGCCCTAACCCTAGCCCTAACCCTAATCCTAACCCTAGCCCTAACCCTAGCCCTAACCCTAACCCTAACCCTAGCCCTAGCCCTAACCCTAGCCCTAACCCTAGCCCTAACCCTAACCCTAGCCCTAACCCTAGCCCTAACCCTAGCCCTAACCCTAACCCTAGCCCTAAACCTAACCCTAACCCTAGCCCTAGCCTTAACCCTAGCCCTAACTCTAACCCTAGCCCTAATGGGAAAATGGAAATAAATAAATTTTTTAAATTTTTCCCTAACTAAGGGGGTGATGAAGGGGGGTTTGATTTACTTTTATAGCGGGTTTTTTAGCGGATTTTTATGATTGGCAGCCGTCACACACTGAAAGACGCTTTTTATTGCAAAAAATATTTTTTGCGTTACCACATTTTGAGAGCTATAATTTTTCTATATTTTGGTCCACAGAGTCATGTGAGGTCTTGTTTTTTGCGGGACGAGTTGATGTTTTTATTGGTAACATTTTCGGGCACGTGACATTTTTTGATCGCTTTTTATTCCGATTTTTGTGAGGCAGAATGACCAAAAACCAGCTATTCATGAATTTCTTTTGGGGGAGGCGTTTATACCGTTCCGCGTTTGGTAAAATTGATGAAGCAGTTTTATTCTTCGGGTCAGTACGAATACAGCGATACCTCATTTATACCATTTTTTTATGTTTTGGCGCTTTTATACGATAAAAACTATTTTATAGAAAAAATAATTATTTTTGCATCACTTTATTCTCAGGACTATAACTTTTTTATTTTTTTGCTGATGATGCTGTGTGGCGGCTCGTTTTTTGCGGGACAAGATGTCGTTTTCAGCGGTACCATGGTTAGTTATATCTGTCTTTTTGATCGCGTGTTATTCCACTTTTTGTTCGGCGGTATGATAATAAAGCGTTGTTTTTTGCCTCGTTTTTTTTTTTTTTCTTACGGTGTTTACTGAAGGGGTTAACTAGTGGGCCAGTTTTATAGGTCGGGCCGTTACGGACGCGGCGATACTAAATATGTGTACTTTTATTGTTTTTTTTTTTTTATTTAGATAAAGAAATGTATTTATGGGAATAATATTTTTTTTTTTTTTCATTATTTTGGAATATTTTTTTTAATTTTTTTTACACATTTGAAATTTTTTTTTTTTACTTTGTCCCAGGGGGGGACATCACCGATCAGTGATCTGACAGTTTGCACAGCACTCTGTCAGATCACTGATCTGACATGCAGCGCTGCAGCCTTCACAGTGCCTGCTCTGAGCAGGCTCTGTGAAGCCACCTCCCTCCCTGCAGGACCCGGATCCGCGGCCATCTTGGATCCGGGGCTGGAGGGAGCAGGGAGGGAGGTGAGACCCTCGCAGCAACGCGATCACATCGCGTTGCTGCGGGGGGCTCAGGGAAGCCCGCAGGGAGCCCCCTCCCTGCGCGGTGCTTCCCTGTACCGCCGGCACATCGCGATCATCTTTGATCGCGGTGTGCCGGGGGTTAATGTGCCGGGGGCGGTCCGTGACCGCTCCTGGCACATAGTGCCGGATGTCAGCTGCGATAAACAGCTGACACCCGGCCGCGATCGGCGGCGCTCCCCCCGTGAGCGCTGCCGATCGCATATGACGTACTATTGCGTCCTTGGGAAGTAAAGCCCACCCCACATGGACGCAATAGTACGTCTAATGGCAGAAAGGGGTTAATGCATTGGGAAGCTCCAGAAAAAAAAGCGTCAAAAACGCGCAAAAAACGCATGCGGATTTCTTGCAGAAAATGTCCGGTTTTGCTCAGGAAATTTCTGCAAGAAATCCTGAACGTGTGCACATAGCCTTAGGGTATGTTTCCACGTTCAGGAAATGCTGCGTTTTTGACGCTGCGTTGAGCCGCAGCGTCAAAAACGCAGCGTCCAGATGTTACAGCATAGTGGAGGGGATTTAATGAAATCCTGTTTCCACTAGGCATTAAAAGACGCATGCGGCATAGCCGCGAAAACGCACATGCGGCGCGTCTTTTAAGAACGCAGCATGTCCTTACATTGCAGAAACAACGCAAGGACAACACAGGTGACCTGCCAGTGACCTCAGGTGCAGATTTGGTCAGGATTTTACCTGCATAAAATCCTGACCAAATCCTGATTTAATCCTGAACGTGGACACATTCCATTAGTGTTGGTGAATGTAGAGTCATGAGAAAAACTAAGTACACCCTCTTTAAATTCTATTGCTTTACTTATCAGGACATACTGTAGTTAAAAAAAGGTCCTTAGAAAGATATCAAGTTACCGTAGTTAAATACAACCTCTGATGAACGATAGAATATGACAAACTACACCGTTATTATTTATTTAACACAAGCTAGGCCAAAATGAAGCATTGTTTGAAAAAAATAAGTGCCCAATATGAAGCAGTAGCTTGAAGAACCTCCATTGGCAGCAATGACTTTATATAATAATTTTCTGGATGACTGTATCAGTCTCTCATAGATTTGCAGGAATTTTGGCCATCCTTACTAGCGTTGCTTAAAGGCCATTCTTCATAACATTGATGACTATTCGTTTCAGGGTGGGGGCAGGGGATCCGGCAGCGACCACAGCATCTGCTCCCTGATGACGGCTCGTTTTAGTATCCAAGCATGCATTTGGGGTTTATCAAGCGAAGCGTCATCCAACAGGAAAAAGGTTAAAAAAAAATAAAGCAGTTAGATATTGAGGAAATGATCGGGCCTTTTTAATTGAAAGTCTGTTAAAAAAGAGATTAGATTATGACATTCAATACACATATTTCAGACCACCCCCTTTAAGATCATTGGGCTTTGTGGGCATTTGTTTATGCACAGTTCTGATAAGATCCCACCAAAGCATTGCAGGTTAACTGAGATTTGGACTTTGACTAGACCATGGCATTACTTTAATATGTTTCTTTTTCAGACACTCTGATACACATTTGCTGGTGCTTTGAATTATTGTCCTGTTGCATGATCCAGTTTCGGGCCTACCTTTAGATTATGGATAGCTGGACTTTTTTTAACTCCAGAATACATTGGTATACAAAGAACTTCATGGCCGGCTCAATGACTGCAAGGTACACAAGTCCTCTGATGGCAAAATAAGTTAAAATGATCACCCCTCCAATGTTATGTTTTTTGGTTGGTATGAGGTTTCTATGCTGATATGCTGAGTTTGTTTTTTTCCAAATGTAATGCAGGGCATTATTACCAAATATCTCCACTTTTGTCTTATCTGTCCAAAGTACAATGTTGCAATAGTCTTTTTTTTTTTTTTTTTTCAGCTGCAGCTTTGCAAACTTTAGCCATGTAGCCATTTTCAACTGTTCCTATTAAACCATATTTGTTCAGTCTTTTTCTAAATAACATGAACATTTAAATGGTTACTCTCAACTTGTTTAGCAGCACACTGCTGTACAGTCCCTCACTTCCTTTTTTTTCTGAGTGGAGGCTGGCACATCTCCTTGAGTGACAGTTCTGGTTCAGTAGTTTTGTGCTACTGCTGAGTTTCTGCTACTGTAACATAATTTGGAAAACTGCTTTGGAAGCTGCACATAGTGGAAACAAGGGGATTGTGAATCTGCAGGACTGATAACTTGTAAGGAATTGACAGGGAGGTGAGCAGGTAACTGCTCTACAGAAATTAATAGGCTGGAAATAGGTGGCTGGGATCTCATGAGTTAACTCTTCAGTCTGAAATGTAACTACTGTGCATGTCTGCTATGCTTTGGTTGTTGATCTCCATCGCAACGAGCTGTGCACTGTATAAGATAAAAGGTTTCATAGCACAAGACTGATAGCTGATAGACAAAGCAAAGTCAATTGCAGACTTGCTTATTTTCATGCTGTTTGTCTGTCTGTCTGTGTGTGTGTGTGTGTCTCTCTCTCTCTACATATATATTTCTTTATTTATTAGAAAGAATGGTGGAAAGCCTATGAGGAAGAAATTTCTCTGAGCATTGTACAGTTTAACCTTGTTTCCCAATTGTGATTAATCTTTCCAGTTATTGAATGATGGACTCCAAATTGTATGGAAATGGCCTTATAAGCCATAAGATTGATAGACAGTTGCTGATGTCTCTCCTCCTTTCTATCATGTTAACGCCTGAATACTCCATATCAGCAAACAGCCAAAACTTCTGCTTTTATAGAGGTTATTGCATTGGTTCATGAATTAATCAAGGGCACTTTATTAACAGCACCAAGTTGCTATGTGCCATCTTAGGCCGGCCTCACATTAGCGTGTTTTACGGACGTAAGAGAGGTGCAGAAAATACGGATTGCATTCGGTACAATGCTTCTCTATGCCCCAGCTTCTATCAGCCGTATTTTACTGATCCGTATTATACGGTCTTCTACGGCCGTAGAAAAACGCAGCATGCTGCGTTTGTCACCGTATTGCGCAAAAAATACCCCAATAAAAGTCTATGGGGGCCACAAAAATACGGATTACACACGGACCAACAGTGTGACTTGCGAGAAGTACGCAGCGGTGTTCTATAGAAAAGCCGGCAATTCAGTGCAGTGTACAGTAAAATCACACTGAAAGGTTAGAATAGAATAGCTAAGATAAATGTCTACACATACAGGTCCTTCTCAAAAAATTAGCATATAGTGTTAAATTTCATTATTTACCATAATGTAATGATTACAATTAAACTTTCATATATTATAGATTCATTATCCACCAACTGAAATGTGTCAGGTCTTTTATTGTTTTAATACTGATGATTTTGGCATACAACTCCTGATAACCCAAAAAACCTGTCTCAATAAATTAGCATATTTCACCCATCCAATCAAATAAAAGTGTTTTTTAATAACAAACAAAAAAACCATCAAATAATAATGTTCAGTTATGCACTCAATACTTGGTCGGGAATCCTTTGGCAGAAATGACTGCTTCAATGCGGCGTGGCATGGAGGCAATCAGCCTGTGACACTGCTGAGATGTTATGGAGGCCCAGGATGCTTCAATAGCGGCCTTAAGCTCATCCAGAGTGTTGGGTCTTGCGTCTCTCAACTTTCTCTTCACAATATCCCACAGATTCTCTATGGGGTTCAGGTCAGGAGAGTTGGCAGGCCAATTGAGCACAGTAATACCATGGTCAGTAAACCATTTACCAGTGGTTTTGGCACTGTGAGCAGGTGCCAGGTCGTGCTGAAAAATGAAATCTTCATCTCCATAAAGCATTTCAGCCGATGGAAGCATGAAGTGCTCCAAAATCTCCTGATAGCTAGCTGCATTGACCCTGCCCTTGATGAAACACAGTGGACCAACACCAGCAGCTGACATGGCACCCCACACCATCACTGACTGTGGGTACTTGACACTGGACTTCAGGCATTTTGGCATTTCCTTCTCCCCAGTCTTCCTCCAGACTCTGGCACCTTGATTTCCGAATGACATGCAAAATTTGCTTTCATCAGAAAAAAGTACTTGGGACCACTTAGCAACAGTCCAGTGCTGCTTCTCTGTAGCCCAGGTCAGGCGCCTCTGCCGCTGTTTATGGTTCAAAAGTGGCTTTACCTGGGGAATGCGGCACCTGTAGCCCATTTCCTGCACACGCCTGTGCACGGTGGCTCTGGATGTTTCCACACCAGACTCAGTCCACTGCTTCCTCAGGTTCCCCAAGGTCTGGAATCGGTCCTTCTCCACAATCTTCCTCAGGGTCCGGTCTCCTCTTCTCGTTGTACAGCGTTTTCTGCCATATTGTTTCCTTCCAACAGACTTACCATTGAGGTGCCTTGATACAGCACTCTGGGAACAGCCTATTTGTTGAGAAATTTCTTTCTGGGTCTTACCCTCTTGCTTGAGGGTGTCAATGATGGCCTTCTTGACATCTGTCAGGTCGCTAGTCTTACCCATGATGGGGGTTTTGAGTAATGAACCAGGCAGGGAGTTTATAAAAGCCTCAGGTATCTTTTGCATGTGTTTAGAGTTAATTAGTTGATTCAGAAGATTAGGGTAATTGTTATAGCTGGCAATCAGGCAACACAGCGTGCAGTAATCAGCGCACATACAGAGATCTGGCAATAACCAAAAACAATAGGACGAGCTCTGAGACGTGGAATCTCTGTAGACTGCAGTACCTGATCTATCCTCACAACAACTATAAGCAGCAGTGGATTGCGCCTATCAACTACCTATGCAACTCGGCACTGCCTGAGGAGCTGACTAGCCTGAAGATAGAAATACAAGCCTGACTTACCTCAGAGAAATACCCCAAAGGAATAGGCAGCCCCCCACATATAATGACTGTTAGCAAGATGAAAAGACAAACGTAGGAATGAAATAGATTCAGCAAAGTGAGGCCCGATATTCTAGACAGAGCGAGGATAGCAAAGAGAACTATGCAGTCTACAAAAAACCCTAAAACGAAAACCACGCAAAGGGGCAAAAAGACCCACCGTGCCGAACTAACAGCACGGCGGTGCACCCCTTTGCTTCTCAGAGCTTCCAGCAAAAGTTAATAGCAAGCTGGACAGAAAAAACAGAAAACAAACTAGAAGCACTTATCTAGCTGAGCAGCAGGCCCAAGGAAAGATGCAGTAGCTCAGATCCAACACTGGAACATTGACAAGGAGCAAGGAAGACAGACTCAGGTGGAGCTAAATAGCAAGGCAGCCAACGAGCTCACCAAAACACCTGAGGGAGGAAGCCCAGAGACTGCAATACCACTTGTGACCACAGAAGTGAACTCAGCCACAGAATTCACAACAGTACCCCCCCCTTGAGGAGGGGTCACCGAACCCTCACCAGAACCCCCAGGCCGACCAGGATGAGCCACATGAAAGGCACGAACAAGATCTGGGGCATGGACATCAGAGGCAAAAACCCAGGAATTATCTTCCTGAGCATAACCCTTCCATTTGACCAGATACTGGAGTTTCCGTCTAGAGACACGAGAATCCAAAATCTTCTCCACAATATACTCCAATTCCCCCTCCACCAAAACAGGGGCAGGAGGCTCCACAGATGGAACCATAGGTGCCACGTATCTCCTCAACAACGACCTATGGAATACATTATGTATGGAAAAGGAGTCTGGGAGGGTCAGACGAAAAGACACCGGATTGAGAATCTCAGAAATCCTATACGGACCAATAAAACGAGGTTTAAATTTAGGAGAGGAAACCTTCATAGGAATATGACGAGAAGATAACCAAACCAGATCCCCAACACGAAGTCGGGGTCCCACACGGCGTCTGCGATTAGCGAAAAGCTGAGCCTTCTCCTGGGACAAGGTCAAATTGTCCACTACCTGAGTCCAGATCTGCTGCAACCTGTCCACCACATAATCCACACCAGGACAGTCCGAAGACTCAACCTGTCCTGAAGAGAAACGAGGATGGAACCCAGAATTGCAGAAAAATGGAGAGACCAAGGTAGCCGAGCTGGCCCGATTATTAAGGGCGAACTCAGCCAACGGCAAAAATGACACCCAATCATCCTGGTCAGCGGAAACAAAACATCTCAGATATGTTTCCAAGGTCTGATTGGTTCGTTCGGTCTGGCCATTAGTCTGAGGATGGAAGGCCGAGGAAAAAGATAGGTCAATGCCCATCCTACCACAAAAGGCTCGCCAGAACCTCGAGACAAACTGGGAACCTCTGTCAGAAACAATATTCTCAGGAATGCCATGTAAACGAACCACATGCTGGAAGAACAAAGGCACCAAATCAGAGGAGGAAGGCAATTTAACCAAGGGCACCAAATGGACCATTTTAGAAAAGCGATCACAGACCACCCAAATGACCGACATTTTTTGAGAAACGGGAAGGTCAGAAATGAAATCCATCGAAATATGTGTCCAAGGCCTCTTCGGGACTGGCAAGGGCAAAAGCAACCCACTGGCACGTGAACAGCAGGGCTTAGCCCTAGCACAAATTCCACAGGACTGCACAAAAGCACGCACATCCCGTGACAGAGATGGCCACCAGAAGGATCTAGCAACCAACTCCCTGGTACCAAAGATTCCTGGATGACCGGCCAGCACCGAACAATGAAGTTCAGAGATAACTTTACTAGTCCACCTATCAGGGACGAACAGTTTCTCGGCCGGACAACGATCAGGTTTATTAGCCTGAAATTTCTGCAACACTCTCCGCAAATCAGGGGAGATGGCAGACACAATGACTCCTTCCTTGAGGATACTCGCCGGCTCAGATAACCCCGGAGAGTCGGGCACAAAACTCCTAGACAGAGCATCCGCCTTCACATTTTTAGAGCCCGGAAGGTATGAAATCACAAAATCAAAACGAGCAAAAAATAACGACCAACGGGCCTGTCTAGGATTCAAGCGCTTGGCAGACTCAAGATAAGTAAGGTTCTTATGATCAGTCAAAACCACCACGCGATGCTTAGCACCCTCAAGCCAATGACGCCACTCCTCGAATGCCCACTTCATGGCCAGCAACTCTCGGTTGCCCACATCATAATTACGCTCAGCAGCAGAAAATTTCCTGGAAAAGAAAGCACATGGTTTGAACACTGAGCAACCAGAACCTCTCTGTGACAAAACCGCCCCTGCACCAATCTCAGAAGCATCAACCTCGACCTGGAACGGAAGAGAAACATCAGGTTGACACAACACAGGGGCACAGCAAAAACGACGCTTCAACTCCTGAAAAGCTTCCACGGCAGCAGAAGACCAATTAACCAAATCAGCACCCTTCTTGGTCAAATCGGTCAATGGTCTGGCAATGCTAGAAAAATTACAGATGAAGCGACGATAAAAATTAGCAAAGCCCAGGAATTTCTGCAGACTTTTTAGAGATGTCGGCTGAGTCCAATCCTGGATGGCCTGAACCTTAACCGGATCCATCTCGATAGTAGAAGGGGAAAAGATGAACCCCAAAAATGAAACTTTCTGCACACCGAAGAGACACTTTGATCCCTTCACGAACAAGGAATTAGCACACAGTACCTGGAAAACCATTCTGACTTGCTTCACATGAGACTCCCAATCATCTGAGAAGATCAAAATGTCATCCAAGTAAACAATCAAGAATTTATCCAGATACTCACGGAAAATGTCATGCATAAAAGACTGAAAAACAGATGGAGCATTGGCAAGTCCGAACGGCATCACCAGATACTCAAAATGACCCTCGGGCGTATTAAATGCCGTTTTCCATTCATCTCCCTGCCTGATTCTCACCAGATTATACGCACCATGAAGATCAATCTTAGTAAACCAACTAGCCCCCTTAATCCGAGCAAACAAGTCAGAAATCAATGGCAAGGGATACTGAAACTTAACAGTGATCTTATTAAGAAGGCGGTAATCAATACACGGTCTTAGCGAACCATCCTTCTTGGCTACAAAAAAGAACCCTGCTCCCAATGGTGACGACGATGGGCGAATATGTCCCTTCTCCAGGGACTCCTTCACATAACTGCGCATAGCGGTGTGTTCAGGTACGGACAAATTAAATAAACGACCCTTAGGGAATTTACTACCAGGAATCAAATCGATAGCACAATCACAATTCCTATGCGGAGGTAGGGCATCAGACTTGGACTCTTCAAATACATCCTGAAAGTCCGACAAGAACTCTGGGATGTCAGAAGGAATGGATGACGAAATAGACAAAAATGGAACATCACCATGTACTCCCTGACAACCCCAGCTGGTTACCGACATAGAGTTCCAATCCAATACTGGATTATGGGTTTGTAGCCATGGCAACCCCAACACGACCACATCATGCAAATTATGCAGTACCAAAAAGCGAATAACTTCCTGATGTGCAGGAGCCATGCACATGGTCAGCTGGGCCCAGTACTGAGGCTTATTCTTGGCCAAAGGTGTAGCATCAATTCCTCTCAACGGAATAGGACACCGCAAAGGCTCCAAGAAAAATCCACAACGTTTAGCATAATCCAAATCCATCAGATTCAGGGCAGCGCCTGAATCCACAAACGCCATGACAGAATATGATGACAAAGAGCACATTAAGGTAATGGACAAAAGGAATTTGGACTGTACAGTACCAATAACGGCAGAGCTATCGAACCGCCTAGTGCGTTTAGGACAATTAGAAATAGCATGAGTAGAATCACCACAATAGAAACACAGTCTGTTCAGACGTCTGTGTTCGTGCCGTTCTACTTTAGTCATAGTCCTGTCGCACTGCATAGGCTCAGGCTTACTCTCAGACAATACCGCCAGATGGTGCACAGATTTACGCTCGCGCAAGCGACGACCGATCTGAATGGCCAAGGACATAGACTCATTCAAACCAGCAGGCATAGGAAATCCCACCATTACATCCTTAAGAGCTTCAGAGAGACCCTTTCTGAACAAAGCCGCTAGTGCAGATTCATTCCACAGAGTGAGTACTGACCATTTTCTAAATTTCTGACAATATACTTCTACATCATCCTGACCCTGGCATAAAGCCAGCAGATTTTTCTCAGCTTGATCCACTGAATTAGGCTCATCGTAAAGCAATCCCAGCGCCTGGAAAAATGCATCAACATTACTCAATGCAGAATCTCCTGGTGCAAGAGAAAACGCCCAGTCCTGTGGGTCGCCGCGCAAAAAAGAAATAATAATCAAAACCTGTTGAATAGGATTACCAGAAGAATGAGGTTTCAAGGCCAAAAATAGCTTACAATTATTTCTGAAGCTCAGGAACTTAGTTCTGTCACCAAAAAACAAATCAGGAATCGGAATTCTTGGTTCTAGCATCGATTTCTGATCAATAGTATCTTGAATCTTTTGTACATTTACAACGAGATTATCCATTGAGGAGCACAGAGCCTGAATATCCATGTCCACAGCTGTGTCCTGAAGCACTCTAATGTCTAGGGGAAAAAAAAGACTGAAGACAGAGCTAAGAAAAAAAAATGATGTCAGGATTTCTTTTTTCCCTCTATTGGAAATCATTGGAGGGCTCCTTGTACTGTTATAGCTGGCAATCAGGCAACACAGCGTGCAGTAATCAGTGCACATACAGAGATCTGGCAATAACCAAAAACAATAGGACGAGCTCTGAGACGTGGAATCTCTGTAGACTGCAGTACCTGATCTATCCTCACAACAACTATAAGCAGCAGTGGATTGCGCCTATCAACTACCTATGCAACTCGGCACTGCCTGAGGAGCTGACTAGCCTGAAGATAGAAATACAAGCCTGACTTACCTCAGAGAAATACCCCAAAGGAATAGGCAGCCCCCCACATATAATGACTGTTAGCAAGATGAAAAGACAAACGTAGGAATGAAATAGATTCAGCAAAGTGAGGCCCGATATTCTAGACAGAGCGAGGATAGCAAAGAGAACTATGCAGTCTACAAAAAACCCTAAAACGAAAACCACGCAAAGGGGCAAAAAGACCCACCGTGCCGAACTAACAGCACGGCGGTGCACCCCTTTGCTTCTCAGAGCTTCCAGCAAAAGTTAATAGCAAGCTGGACAGAAAAAACAGAAAACAAACTAGAAGCACTTATCTAGCTGAGCAGCAGGCCCAAGGAAAGATGCAGTAGCTCAGATCCAACACTGGAACATTGACAAGGAGCAAGGAAGACAGACTCAGGTGGAGCTAAATAGCAAGGCAGCCAACGAGCTCACCAAAACACCTGAGGGAGGAAGCCCAGAGACTGCAATACCACTTGTGACCACAGAAGTGAACTCAGCCACAGAATTCACAACAGGTAATAGGTCGTTTAGAGAACCTTTTCTTGATATGCTAATTTATTGAGACATGTTTTTTGGGTTATCAGGAGTTGTATGCCAAAATCATCAGTATTAAAACAATAAAAGACCTGACAAATTTCAGTTGGTGGATAATGAATATATAATATATGAAAGTTTAATTGTAATCATTACATTATGGTAAATAATGAAATTTAACACTATATGCTAATTTTTTGAGAAGGACCTGTAGTATAGGGGTATATATATGTCACCTTGCTATTATAAGGTGACATTAAGCCAGATTAATAATGGAGAGGCGTCAATAAGACACCTATCCGTAATTAATCCAATAGTATTAATTGGATTTTACAGGTTTACACAGTAAAATATCGATATTTGCAGATGATACAAAACTATGTAAAGCAGTTAATACAAGAGAAGATAGTATTCTGCTACAGATGGATCTGGATAAGTTGGAAACTTGGGCTGAAAGGTGGCAGATGAGGTTTAACAATGATAAATGTAAGGTTATACACATGGGAAGAGGGAATCAATATCACCATTACACACTGAACGGGAAACCACTGGGTAAATCTGACAGGGAGAAGGACTTGGGGATCCTAGTTAATGATAAACTTACCTGGAGCAGCCAGTGCCAGGCAGCAGCTGCCAAGGCAAACAGGATCATGGGGTGCATTAAAAGAGGTCTGGATACACATGATGAGAGCATTATACTGCCTCTGTACAAATCCCTAGTTAGACCGCACATGGAGTACTGTGTCCAGTTTTGGGCACCGGTGCTCAGGAAGGATATAATGGAACTAGAGAGAGTACAAAGGAGGGCAACAAAATTAATAAAGGGGATGGGAGAACTACAATACCCAGATAGATTAGCGAAATTAGGATTATTTAGTCTAGAAAAAAGACGACTGAGGGGCGATCTAATAACCATGTATAAGTATATAAGGGGACAATACAAATATCTCGCTGAGGATCTGTTTATACCAAGGAAGGTGACGGGCACAAGGGGGCATTCTTTGCGTCTGGAGGAGAGAAGGTTTTTCCACCAACATAGAAGAGGATTCTTTACTGTTAGGGCAGTGAGAATCTGGAATTGCTTGCCTGAGGAGGTGGTGATGGCGAACTCAGTCGAGGGGTTCAAGAGAGGCCTGGATGTCTTCCTGGAGCAGAACAATATTGTATCATACAATTATTAGGTTCTGTAGAAGGACGTAGATCTGGGTATTTATTATAATGGAATATAGGCTGAACTGGATGGACAAATGTCTTTTTTCGGCCTTACTAACTATGTTACTATGTTACTATGTATGAAATGGTTAAAAAACACACACACACACACACACACACACACACACACACACACACACACATTATTACAAAGTATTTTAATGAAATAAATACACAGGTTTTTGTAATATTTTATTATACTGGTAATCCACCTGAAGACCCTTGTTCTGTAAAAAAGGTAAAATAAAAAACAAAACAATATCCCATACTTTCCGATGATCAGTCTCGTCCCACGCTGTAAATCCATCTGAAGGGGTTAACTAATTTTACAAGTAGAAGCCTGCTAATGCTGCCGCCCCTGCCTGTAAAACCCCGGGGAATGCCATACGGATTACATACGGAGGATGCCATGTGCAAAATATGCTGACACACCCTGCCTACGGAGTACTTACGGATCACCATTTTTTGAATTTTGTGGCGTATTACGGCTGTAAAATACGGACCGTATTTTTATACGCTGAGTGTGAGGCTGGCCTTAAAGAGAACCTGTTACCAGAAAAAACGCTATTAACCTGCAGATATGGGGTTAATATCCATGTTAATAGCGCTATTATCCTGCCCAGAGCCCGAACTTAACAAAATGCCGGACTTTATTCTCCCAGTAGCGTTTGGGTTTCAGTTACAGCGCCAGCGCTGGTTCAATGTAGAGTGGCGGCTGTAACTGTGCCCCTGCCCTGACTGACAGCCAGCCCCAATGCAGAACCAGTGTCAGTCAGTGCCGGGGTGCACTTACCGCCGCTGCTGTGTATACTCAGAGCGGTGTCTGGGTCCGTTCCAGCATTGCCCCCGTGATGGGAAGTCGAGTGCTATTAACCTGCAGAATAACCCCATACCTGCAGGTTAAGGGTATGTGCACACATAGAAAGCTCCTTTGCGGATTTTTCTGCAGCGGATTTGATAAATCCGCAGTGCAAAATCGCTGCGTTTTTTCCTGCGGATTTATCACGTTTTCTATTACGGATTCCACTGCGGTTTTACATCTGCAGTTTTCTATTGGAGCAGGTGTAAAAACACTGCGGATTCCGCACAAAGAATTGACATGCTGCGGAAAATAAAACGCTGCGTTTCCGCGCGTTTTTTTCCGCAGCATGTGCACTGAGGATTTTGTTTCCCATAGGTTTACATTGTACTGTAAACTCATGGGAAACTGCTGCGGATCCGCAGCTGCGGAAACGCTGCGGATCCGCAGAAAAATCCCTAATAGTTTTTTTTTCTGGTGACCGGTTCCCTTTAATTCCTATGGAAACAGCAAGGGTGTACTTCATTTTTCACACACTGTTTCTTCATGTTAGCGTAGTTTTTGTTAAATAATAACGCAGTGTAAATTGTCATGTGTTGTTCATCTGAAGTTGTATTTACCTAATTTTAACACCTTCTTAAGACCAGATATTGTTTTATTATGTCCTGATACAAAAAATGATGTAGTTCACTTAGGCTAAGTTCACATTAGTTGCGTTTTGTGTGGACGGCGGGCGCATCAAAACAACCCATCTGCATACATCAGCATGTCCTGAGTACCCAATGTTAAAGATAGGTACACAGAACGCATGCAGAAGTATGCGGAAGTAGGCGGAACTTAGAGGACGTACGCAGCCCTCCGCAAAGCCCCCGAATGATAATGTGAACCCGGCCTTAGTTACTTACTTTTTATCGGTGACCAGAAAAATGCCCACAGGAAAATTGCCTACAGGAAAAATGCCCACACGGAAAATGGCCCACTCAAAAAATGGCACACATGGAAAATTGCCCACACGGAAAATTGCCCACACGGAAAATTGCCCACATGGAAAATTGCCAATTGCAGCATCACAAAGTTTCAGATCTATGATATTTGAGGTGAAAGGTGAGGATGTTCACATGATGTGTGATCAACTTGTGATTTACAGCTGATCTAGTGCAAAACTGCAAACATGCTGAAGATCTGTGGTTTGTAGCAATCTGTCATTACAAAGGACATCTTCACCTTTGTAAGGTCCTGTGAACATTGTTGCTTCTACAACGTTGCTCATTTATTTTTTTACTGCAATATGTGTGCCATTGCAAGGCTTTGGTTGGTTGATATTTGGCAACATGATAATTGGCACTCCGATTTTCAATTGCAGTACGTGCGGTGACATCCCTGGCAGATCGAGTGAATTCAACAATTCTGTTGGATAATTAACCGCTTCATCCGCTTCCACAACAGTGTCGAAGGACTTGTATGTGAGTGCCTCGCTCTGAATGTTAGACTGAATAATATTGTTAGGCTACTTTCACACATCAATTTTTTGCCATCAGGCAGCATACGGCAAATTTGTATAAAAAAACAAACAAAACGGATCCGTTGCAAATCCGTTTTTTTTGCTGGGTCCGTTTTTTTTAAATTAATGAACGGGAGGGGGGAGAGAGACAGACCCCAGAACGGAAATTGTGCATGATTGTGTGGAGAATGCATGGAAAACCGGATTCGGAGGCCGGATTCATCATCTAACATGTCGGTTTCATCCGTTTATCACTGGAACCGTCGCTTGACGTTTTTTCGCAGGACAGAAAAAACGTTCATATGAACGTTTTCTCCGGCAGTCGGAAAATTAATTTTAGATGGATCCGGCAAAAAACGGATGAATCATATGGCCATCAGGCGCAATCCAGCGCTAATACAACTCTGAGAAAAAAACGGATCCAGTGGAAAACAAAAATGGATCCGTTTTTTTTTTAAACTCACCGGATTGTGCCTGACGGCAAAAACCTGATGTGTGAAACTAGCCTTAAGTTCGTAGACATCTTTGTTATTGGCCGCAAGAATAGTTAGTTCACTCAGCCAATCGTGATTCTGGCTCTGGCGGTTCTCCAACTTGAGGCAGTTTAATTTTTCCGGCGGCGCAACACATTTCTTTCGTTTCTTCATTAAGTTTCAGAGCCTTGCAATAAGGACCCACTTCAGTCATAGTGCCGATGAGAATATGCCGGCTCAAACTATAATCATCAGCTGGGCTGTAGCGGAATGCAAGGCGATTGGAATTGCGTGATTGCTGAGCATGGAGTCATGATTGACGCTTATCTGCTGTTTCTCGCTGACGCCTTTCAGCCTTTCTTAGCCTGTTATGTTCATTCTGTTGAAAATTAAGCAGATCTGGATCTGCATAACGCGATCACCGTGCTTGCAACCATGCATTCTAAAGTCTGGCTGCACGTTGCTCTGCTGCTTCCTCGGTACGTATTTGAGCCATTCTTTGTCCGTTTCGCTCTTTCGCTGATGCCCGTTCTTCCTCAGGTTGATTTGCAATTACTTGTCGCACTGCTTCTGCTCTGTGAATACGACGACTTAAGTTTGCTCTTGTGCGAGGCATTATTTGTATGAACAAAAGCAGATCGATTGCACAGAAAAAGAAGAAAGTTATAAAAAAAAATGAAAAAAAAAACCTACAGTATATTCACGAAATGAACACTATGTCGCAATTCTACAGCTCCATTCCAACGCAATGTCACACGAAATAATTAAATCGAAATGAAAATAAGTCGACATCTATGAAAATTCGATTCAACCCCTTCAGGGTTTGACATTGTGTCAAAATTTCAACGCAATCCGTGAAGAACTTTCAGAGATTTAAGATTTTGAACAAACTGAGATTTACATTTTTATTTATATAGATTATACGTATGATATTGTTATGGATTGTTATCTGGGGGTGCAGCTTTTTCAATGTTCATATAAAAGATGCTTTCGAAGCAATCCAAACCTATCCACGTGCTCTGGTGACTGCTGGTCTGTGGTGCTGATGCCATATAATGAAGGAGGTGGCTCTGAATTGATCATATCTGGTTTTTGTTTTTTGATGAAACATATTAATTATTTCCACTGTCCATATTCTCAGGCTTTTTCTGAAAACTGGCAAATCTAGGGGCAGGTTGGTCTTCGCAGACTGGGGTTTGGTTGGACACCCTGAAAACAAATTGAAAGGATGTGACAAAGCCAAATCAACTGCTTAAATGACAGTGGCCGTAATGATAAAAACAGACACTACTTTCAGAAAACATGTATTTGTCTTGTAATTATGTCGGAAACAGATAGGGAGACATTCTGGGAAAGTAATTAACTTTTGGTTGTCCCTTGGCTGGATAGGGTTAGGCTGTCCCATCACGTCTGTCCCTTGCACTGCTGATGATGAATTGGCCCCTGCTGTGTGTTATTAAATTCATGCTGTCCCTGTCTCGTATAGCTGTGACACAGTTAAAAGCAAAGGTTATAGTCACTGATGTATTTTGACCTCTTTTGACCCCCATAGGGAGAAGGGGATGCTCTGATCATCCCTAGCCACATTTATCAAGTGGAGGCAGGCAGCTGTTTCCAGGCTTACAGGCAGTCATCCAAATGTCAGGGCGATAGTCTCTCTCATGCTGTCTTCAGGACATTGCACTACACTGCCACACATCTATCAAGACTTTGAATCACAATGTCTTTTTCTTGTAACACGCTGGGATGGAAGTGAAGCTCTGCTTTGTATTAGTTGGTGTGAATTAGGCACTGAGAAATATTCACTTTCTGTGAAGAAGGCTACAAATTGCTGACAGTTTTGGCTCAAGCAGGCGATCGTTTTAATCGGACGAGTGCTATTTGTGGTATTGACCAGGGCCGGCGTCAGCACCCGGCGTACTCGGGCAAGTGCCAGGGCCCTGAGCGGGGGGGGGCCCACTCGCCGTCGGGGACACCTGCGCACTATGGGGGCCCGGCGTCTGTGCTAGTGCAGACACCAGCGAGTGGGCCCCTCCGCTTGATCAGGGTCCTGGCATTTGTGATACCTCTCCCTGCTCCACTGCTGTGGCGTTTGATGACTGTGACATTCAGGTCAGAGGGCGCGATAATGTCACGTCTGTACGCCCTCTGCCTGTGCAGTCACAGTTCAGAGAAACGGAAGATGACGACGCTGAGGAATTCGGAGCAGAGCAGCAGCCAGCGATGAGAGGTGAGTATTTAATTTTTTTATGTTTGGAGCATTATATATGTGGACCATCATATGCAGCGCCCCAGAGACCTGGTTGTTGCAGTACTGTCGCTCTACCGCTAAGGGGAGTGATGTTATGTCTGATTGCACTAAAGGAGTTCACCTGTCCAGGTATCACAAGCACACATTACACTCCTCACACTGGTAAAACTAGGGGTCGGATAGGAAGTTAGAACAGAACGCAGCCTGGGAGAGTCCAGGGAGGACCTGTCAGGGGTGGGTTCCTGACAGGGGCCTAGCAGATCGAACAGAAAGCAACGGAACCGCGCCTGCACTACCTTGCGGCGGTATCCTTAGAAAGGACACGAAGAGAAGGATATTGTGGAAAGTGAGAAACGAGATCAAGCACAAAGGAGAGCCAGTAGGAGTCGTGCCCCGAGAACGGCAACTTCCTACTGAGGCGCATAGCCGGTGACCGGAACACCGAGGAAGTAACTGACTCTATGCCTTACTTCAAATACCGCAGGACAGTTAATTATAGGTTGGCTGTCTACCATATATCACCTAAGCAGACATAGGGGGCAAGCGTGGAGAGGGGCGTCTCTAGGGTCCCAGAATAGCTCCGAGCCTTCCTGTCAAACGGGTGCGTCCTATCCAGATAAACTTGGGAGAGAGAAAGAGAAAGAACGAGAACAGAAGTTGTGAGGACTATCCCGAATGCTCAGAAGGGAAGAACTACAACACACAGGCGCTAGTGGTAGGCAACGATTTCCACCTGGAAAGGGAACTCTGGATGTGCCTTCGGACCGGCCGGTCTCAGCCAGCCCTGTTAACAGTGCTCTGGATTGCGGACTCCGAAGTCTTCAGTAAAAGGTAAAGAGACTGCAACCCTGTGTCCTCGTTATTGACTGCACCTCACACCATCGCCACCTACACTACTGGGAAGCCCTGGGGATATACTTCACCTGTGGGAAGGTATACCATCTAGCTGCCATCACATCACCCCAGTGGACCCCAAGCAGCGTCGGTCACCCTGACCGAGTACCACAGGTGGCGTCACGAAACCTTAGCCGACTTTCATCACCCCTTTCATTGGACGCCCTTTAGCAGGGTCACGGACCGGGTCCAGCCACCGTGACAACCCTAGACCCGAGTCAGAGAGGACCGGTACCGAGCAACCCGAGGCCCTGCGTCTGGGGGCGCTCCACATACACTGGAGCATCATATATGGGGCCCATCATGTATGGGGCCCATTATACAATGGAGCGTCATATATGGGCCCATCATACTCTGGAGCATCATATATGGGGCTGATTATATATGGAGCATGATATGGGTATATCATACACTGGAGCATTATATATGGGGCCCATTATATATGGAGCATTGTATGGGAACTATTCTATATGGGGCATTATATGAGGCCCATCATATACTGTATAGAGCATTATGTGAGCTTATAATACTATATGGACCATTATTTGGGACTTATTATACAGTATGGAGCAATATATGGGGCTCATTATACTCTATGGGGCCCATCCTATACTGTATGGAGCATTATATGGGGCCTACTATATATGGAGCAATATACAGTGGGGCAAAAAAGTATTTAGTTAGTCAGCAATAGTGCAAGTTCCACCACTTAAAAAGATGAGAGGCGTCTGTATACATCATAGGTAGACCTCAACTATGGGAGACAAACTGAGAAAAAAAATCCAGAAAATCACATTGTCTGTTTTTTTAACATTTTATTTGCATATTATGGTGGAAAATAAGTATTTGGTCAGAAACAAACAATCAAGATTTCTGGCTCTCGCAGACCTGTAACTTCTTCTTTAAGAGTCTCCTCTTTCCTCCACTCATTACCTGTAGTAATGGCACCTGTTTAAACTTGTTATCAGTATAAAAAGACACCTGTGCACACCCTCAAACAGTCTGACTCCAAACTCCACTATGGTGAAGACCAAAGAGCTGTCAAAGGACACCAGAAACAAAATTGTAGCCCTGCACCAGGCTGGGAAGACTGAATCTGCAATAGCCAACCAGCTTGGAGTGAAGAAATCAACAGTGGGAGCAATAATTAGAAAATGGAAGACATACAAGACGACTGATAATCTCCCTCGATCTGGGGCTCCACGCAAAATCCCACCCCGTGGGGTCAGAATGATCACAAGAATGGTGAGCAAAAATCCCAGAACCACGCGGGGGGACCTAGTGAATGAACTGCAGAGAGCTGGGACCAATGTAACAAGGCCTACCATAAGTAACACACTACACCACCATGGACTCAGATCCTGCAGTGCCAGACGTGTCCCACTGCTTAAGCCAGTACATGTCCGGGCCCGTCTGAAGTTTGCTAGAGAGCATTTGGATGATCCAGAGGAGTTTTGGGAGAATGTCCTATGGTCTGATGAAACCAAACTGGAACTGTTTGGTAGAAACACAACTTGTCGTATTTGGAGGAAAAAGAATACTGAGTTGCATCCATCAAACACCATACCTACTGTAAAGCATGGTGGTGGAAACATCATGCTTTGGGGCTGTTTCTTTGCAAAGGGGCCAGGACGACTGATCCGGGTACATGAAAGAATGAATGGGGCCATGTATCGTGAGATTTTGAGTGCAAACCTCCTTCCATCAGCAAGGGCATTGAAGATGAAACGTGGCTGGGTCTTTCAACATGACAATGATCCAAAGCACACCACCAGGGCAACGAAGGAGTGGCTTCGTAACAAGCATTTCAAGGTCCTGGAGTGGCCTAGCCAGTCTCCAGATCTCAACCCTATAGAAAACCTTTGGAGGGAGTTGAAAGTCCGTGTTGCCAAGCGAAAAGGCAAAAACATCACTGCTCTAGAGGAGATCTGCATGGAGGAATGGGCCAACATACCAACAACAGTGTGTGGCAACCTTGTGAAGACTTACAGAAAACGTTTGACCTCTGTCATTGCCAACAAAGGATATATTACAAAGTATTGAGATGAAATTTTGTTTTTGACCAAATACTTATTTTCCACCATAATATGCAAATAAAATGTTAAAAAAAACAGACAATGTGATTTTCTGGATTTTTTTTTCTCAGTTTGTCTCCCATAGTTGAGGTCTACCTATGATGTAAATTACAGACGCCTCTCATCTTTTTAAGTGGTGGAACTTGCACTATTGCTGACTGACTAAATACTTTTTTGCCCCACTGTATGGGGCCCATCATCTACTGGAGCATTATATGGAGCCCATCATATACTGTATGGAACATTATATGGGACCCATTATGTAAGGAGCAATATATGGGGCCCATTATACAGTACAGAGTAATACATTGGACTCATTATACTGTATGGAGCAATATATGGGGCCTATTATATACTGGATGGAGCAATATATGTGGCTCATACTGTATGGAGCACTATATGAGGTCTATTATTCTGTATGGATAACTATATGGGGCTCATTATTCTGTATGGAGCATTATATGGGGCTCATTATTCTGTATGGAGCATTATATGGGCCTATTATTCTGAATGGAGCAATATATGGTGCCCATAATACTGTACAGAGCAATATATGTGGCTCATTGTACTGTATGGAGCATTATATGTGGCTCATTATACTGTATGGAGCATTGCATGGGGTCCATTATTCTGTATGGAGCAATACATGTTGCTCATTATTCTGCATAAAGCAATATGTGGGGCTCACTATTATGTATGGAGCATTATGTGGTGCCCATAATACTGTAAGGAGCAATATATGGGGCACATTATTTTGCATGGAGCATTATATGATGCCCATAATACTGTATGGAGGACTATACTCTCTGATTTATGACCTATTGAAGAATTTACAATAGATATCACTCATGTAATGTAAGAAGTGAAATCTTTGGCATTGTAGTATACCTATATTTCTCTGCTGTAACTGTGCATTATGAATTGTGGTACGTGTTAAAGGGGCCCACTGAGACTCTTTTGCCGAGGGCCCACGAAAACCTGGAGCCGGCCCTGGTATTGACAGATACCATGTCCGATTTTTTTCCTCAGACCAAGTGGTCCAAAAGAAAAAATGATCAGAATGCACGATTTGCCTCCAAGAATCGGATGTCAGTCGTCCATTCATATCTACGTATCTGTGTAATAAATTGGACCAATACCAGTGATCTGGTCAGATTAGCGTAATTGGGCCGTTTTTCTTGGATGGAGGGAAAAACGGTCATCTGCACTTGCCCATTCTAAGTATTTATCGCTCTCTATTTTCCTCTTCTGGTGATGCTGCTAATGCTGTGCTGAAGTACGTTAACATGGCGTTACGAGTAATATAACACATAAAAGCTGACATTTTAATTACAATTATATATTAAAGTTCTTCACTAGTGCACTCCTGGTCAATATAGACAGGAAAATAACCAATGATGCCTGTGAGAATATTTACAGAGGAGGAGAGGCTGATGCTGGGCCCGAACGAACCATTGCAAATATAGGCCAGATTCATCAACGCCATTGTGCTAGAATTCTTAAATTGCGTGTAAATTGCTTTAAAAAGATCACAAAATTTGTGCACAATTTTTGTGGAAGTGGGCATGGTGGGAGTATGATGCCACATCTTGTCTAATCATGAAATGATGCGACGTTGTCTTCGCTAGAAATCTTACTCCATTCAGGGACTAGAGTAAGCTTTGCGGATCGGCGCATGCCACTCCTCAGACGCTCCTGATTCATTAAGAGTTGTGTGTCTTTTAATAAATTAGGAGCCTCTCACTACAACACGTCGCCTCATCAAGACCACTTTTGATGAATCGGAGTCATAGTTTTAATCTTTACCCCCTTAAGGACCAAGTGGTTATTTTTTTAGTTATTGGGCTTTTATTTTTTCCTCCTCATCTTCCAAGAACTCCAACTTTTTTTTTATATTTCCATCAATATAGCCATATGATTGTTTGTTTGTTTGTTTTTTTGCCAGTGAGATGTAGTTCTCAATGACAAAATTGATTTGACCATGTACCGTAATTTGCCTAAAAATGGGAAAATAAGCCAGTTCTGATGAATTGATGGAAAAAACAATGAAAGTCCTCTCAATATGTTAAAGTTACATGGCGATATGGTTCTTCAGGTCAGTATTATCACGTGATACATGTGTAGTTTATTTTTTATAGTTTAAGGCTATTTTCCCACAATGAGTTTTTGGTGAGTTTTTACACTGCATATTTTTGGAAAAAAATACACATCAAAAACTCACCAAAAGATCATTGTGGAAACTTAGCCGTAGATGCTTAAAAAATGCAGAACTTTGAAATAAAAAATAGTTTTTTGTTGACATTTTCTGAGATTTATTACCTTTTTTATTCTTCAACAAAGTTGATTTAAAGCTTCTTTTTTGCATGGTGAGCTAACATTTTTTATTGATACCATTTTGGGATAGATATGATGACGTAATATTTTTTAATTGCATTTTTTAAGAGCAATGACCAGAAAACTGCAATTCTGGCTTTTTTTCCAATTTTATTCTTATCTAAATTTGTTGTACGTGTGAATTACTTTTATATTTTGATAGATTGGACTTTCACGGCACACACACTACTAGATATGTCTTTTTTATATATATTTTTTATCTTTATTTTTAAACGGGGAAAGACGGGGTCAAAATTTTATATATATATATTTTTACTTTTTTTATCCTTGTAGGGGACTTGAACTTTTAATCTTTTGATTGCCTGTTATATTACTGCAACACAACAGTATATAGTGTAGTTGATGATCTCCTTTGAAGCCCAGCCCATGGCCCGAGTACCAAGGTACCAGTAATGGGGGCTTTCAGCAAGTCCCAGGCTGCCATAGTAAACCATCCACACCCTTTGATCACATTGTTGCATTTAAATGTTGCTGTCAGCATCATTGGTTAGCATTGTTGCTTTTAGCTCTGGGGTCCCAGGTTCTCTGGGAGTTTGTACTGTATGTTCTTCCCGTGTTTATGTGAGTTTCCACCGGGTTCTCTGGTTTCCTCTCACACTTCAGACATACTGATAGGGAACTTAGATTGTGAGCCCCAATGGGGACAGTGATGATAATGCCTGTAAAGCACCGTAGAATTAATAGTGCTATATAAGGTTATAAGTGAGTAAAATAAATAAATTTACACCGCCTTTTAAATAGCAGCGATCGGAGCTGCGTTAGGGTATGTGCACACGCTGTGGATTTTGCTGCGGATCCACAGCTGCGGATCCGCAGTGGTTTCACATGCGCTTACAGTATAATGTAAACCTATGGGAAACGAAATCCGCAGTGCACATGCTGCGGAAAAAAACGCGCGGAAACGCAGCGGTTTACATTCTGCAGCATGTCAATTCTTTGTGTGGATTCCGCTGCGGGTTTACACCTGCTCCAATAGAATACTGCAGGTGTAAACCCGCAGCGGAATCCGCAATAGAAACCGCGATAAATCCGCAGGAAAAACCGCAGCGGATTTGCACTGCGGATTTATCAAATCCGCTGCGGAAAAATCCGCAGCCCTCACAGATACGTGTGCACATACCCTTATAGCTCTGGTAGCTATCATGTGTAGAGCGGCTAGCACACTTACAAACCTCAGCATGTACGTCCATTTGCACAAAAGGGTTAAAAATCAAATATCACAAGTTTTCTGAAAAAGAAAAGAATTTTAGCAGTGTGTGACAGGCCCATATTGCTCCCATGAAGAACATGCTTGCACTAACTAAAACGTAAAGCAGATTGGTCACCAGATTTCACAATACAGACTGTATATATCATATTAAAGATCTCTTAGTCCTGATGAGGCTGGTGAGGTAAAGGTACCGTCACATTAAGCGACGCTGCAGCGATCTAGACAATGATCCCGATCGTAGCAGCTTCGCTGTTTGGTCGCTGGAGAGCTGTCACACAGCTCTCCAGCGACCAACGATCCCGAAGTCCCCGGGTAACCAGGGTAAACATCGGGTTACTAAGCGCAGGGCCGCACTTAGTAACCCGATGTTTACCCTGGTTACCATTGTAAAAGTGACGACACCGCTGTGCTTTGCTTTACGGCCGGCCGGCGCTGACACTGGGGGACGCAGGGAAGCTGACGCTGAGGAACGTGACAGGAATGTAAGTATGTAGTGGTTTTTTTTTTACTTTTACATTGGTAACCAGGGTAAACATCAGGTTACTAAGCGCAGCCCTGCACTTAGTAACCCGATGTTTACCCTGGTTACCAGTGAAGACATCGCTGAATCGGCGTCACACACGCCAATTCAGCGATGTCAGTGGGAGATCCAGCGACGAAATAAAGTCCTGGACTTTCCCCAGCGACCAACGATCTCCCAGCAGGGGCCTGATCGTTGGTCGCTGTCACACATAACGATTTTGTTAACGATATCGTTGCTACGTCACAAAAAGCAACGATATCGTTAGCGATATCGTTATGTGTGACGGTACCTTTACTTTGAAAATCCATGTCAGAATGAGTCTAGGAAAAAAAAGCTCATTATGAATCTGTAATAACATAGGGCTATTCCAGGTAATGGAGTTTCAATTATCTGTCTACTAGAATTTAATGTAAGAATTACATTTCAAAGTACAGTATTTGTTTCTTATTCTGTGACTCACACTTTCAAATTTATCAGGTTAATATAAATTAACTAGATGGTAGCCCGATTCTAACGCATCGGGTATTCTAGAATATGTATGCGTAGTGTATAGCACATCCCGCAAAGTATATTGCACAGTACATTGCGCAGCCCACGCAGTACATTGCGCAGCCCACGCAGTACATTGCGCAGCCCACGTAGTACATTGCCCAGCCCACGTAGTACATTGCCCAGCCCACGTAGTACATTGCGCAGCCCACGTAGTACATTGCGAAGCCCACGTAGCATATTGCGCAGCCCACGTAGTATATTGCGCAGCCCACTTAGTATATTGCGCAGCCCACGTAGTATATTGCGCAGCCCACGTAGTATATTGCGCAGCCCACGTAGTATATTGTGCAGCCCACGTAGTATATTGCAAAGCCCACGTAGTATATTGCACAGCCCACGTAGTATATTGCGCAGCCCACATTGTATATTGCGCAGCCCACGTAGTATATTGTGCAGCCCACGTAGTATATTGAGCAGCCCACAGTGTATATTGCGCAGCCCACGTTGTATATTGCGCAGCCCACGTAGTATATTGCACAGTCCACGTAGTATATTGCCCGGCCACGTAGTAGTATATAATACAGCCCACGTAATATATTGCACAGCCCACACAGTCTATAGTAATGTGGGCACCATATCCCTGTTAAAAAAAAGAATTAAAATAAAAAATAGTGATATACTCACCCTCTGTTGGCCCCCGGATCGAAGGGTTACCGACGCTCCTTGCGTGCTCCGGTCTGAAGAGTGCATTGTGGTCTCACGAGAAGATGACATAGCGGTCTTGCGAGACCGCACGTCATCATCTCGCAAGACCGCAATGCATGGAACGGTTACCGGGGTGTCGCGAGGAGCGTCGGTAACCGCTTCGATCCGGGGGCCAACGGAGGGTGAGTATATAACTTTTTATTTTTTTATTATTTTTTTTAACATTAGATCTTTTTACTATTCATGCTGCATAGGCAGCATGAATAATAAAAAGTTGGTCATACAGGGTTAATAGCAGCGTTAACCGACAGACAGAGGCCGCGACCAATGAATATCCATGACAGAAAGACAGACAGAAGGACAGACAGAAGTGACGGAAGTGACCCTTAGACAATTATATAGTAGAAGGGGTTGTCCCAACTAGGTTTCATCTTCTCAAAATTAAGTTATTTGGGTCAAAGGTACAACAGCTGGAATTCCTGAAACCGTGATACGTCAGCAGATGTTACTGGGCAGGGGTGTAACTACCGCGGTCACAGAAGTCGCCGACGCCAGCAAATACTTCAACAGGATGATCGTCCTTGTACACACATTGAGCTGAAGAGTATTGTGGTGCACAAACCCTTCGGGTCCATGCGCTGCAATCCACTGTCAGCCAGGGACAGGACAAAGTGTTTTGGTGCCCTAGGCAGATGAAGCCAATGGCTCCCCTCATGGAATGGCTCGGAGAGTAAGGTAACAGGATTCCTTAATGCACATCCGCTCTTCCCTTCCGATGGATTAGGTAGCAAACTCTGATGACCACTTCCACTAGAAGTGTTACCTTTTTCACAAAGAAATTTTATCAAAAGTAAAAAAACTGGTGTACTTTAGGGGTATAACTTAACAGGGAGTGCAATTTCAAAGTTAGATACAGAATTAATCATTTTTTGCTGACCATTTACGCAATACAGGGGAAAAAATAGCGATATTCATCCATGACGTCCTATATGTTTAATGTAGAACCCAAGGATACGTTAGGAAACTAATAAAGCAAAACTTTAATGGGGGCCATTTGGTTTCATTTAAGGTGTCCAGCATTTGGCAAATACCCTAATGGAAACTAATCAGACCCCCATTATAAATAAAGGGATATGTCTGATTTTACCTGACCTATCTATCGCATACCGGAAGTCCGCTGCCTCGGAGTAGCCCTTGACTCTGCCCTGTCCTTCAAACCGCAAATCCAAGCTCTTTCCACCTCCTGTCGCCTCCAGCTCAAAAATTTCTCCAGAATCCGTCCTTTCCTCAACCGTCAATCTACTAAAATGCTTGTGCATGTGCAGCGCCCCAGAGTCCTGGTCGTTGCAGTAATGTCATTCTTCCACCAGGGGGAGCGATGTTACGTCTGATGGCACCAAAGGAGTTCACCCTGCCAGGTATCACAGCCACACACACACTTCACACGCCGGCCACCAGGGGGAGCAAAAGGTTCTATCTATTAGGCCACTCCTCACACTTGGGTAAAAGAAGGAAAGAAGGATACGGAGCTGCGCCTGCAACCCATGCGGCAGCCTCCTAAGAAAAGATAAGAAAGGAAGTGTGCCGTAGTGAGTGAGCACAGAAGTCGTAGCAACAGGAGTAAAACACCAGTGGGAGACCAGCTAGGAGCAGGCTGCCTCCCACTGAGCGCAGATCCGGAACACCGAGGGAGTAATAGACTCTACGCTTTACTTCATCGACCGGCAGAACAGTCGATTCCAAGTTGGCTGCCCGACCTAAGAACCTAAGCAGACAAGGTGGCAACGCGGAGGAGGGGCGACGCTAGGGTCCCTATAAAATAGCCTCAGGCTACCACTGTCATATGGGTTTGTCCTATCCATCTGGGGGACAGAGAGAAGAGTAACAAGAGTGAGGACCCTATGGGAGCTAATGCACGTAGGGACCTACTACGTTACTGTGCGCAAGGGGTAGGCTACTGATTTCCACCTGGGTAAGGGGACTCTGGAATTGCCATCAGACCGGCCGGACTCTGCCTACCCTGTCATCCGGCACCCTGGACTGTGGATGCTGAAGCCTTCAGTAAAGACTGCACCCATTGCGTCCTCGTTATTCACCACGCCTTGCACCATCCACCATCACCACCTACACTTCTGGGAAGCCCTGGGGATATACGTCACCTGTGGGAAGGTATACCATCTAGCTACCTTTCCATCACCCCAGCGGACCCCTAAGCAGCGTCGGTCACCCTGACCGAATACCACAGGTGGCGTCACGAACACTACCGTTATCTACAAACTCTACCCTTTTATTTGGCACCCCTCATAGGGCCACGGTCCGGGTCGGGCCACCGTGACATTCCAGCTGAGGGAACTGAAGGACCCGGTACTGAGTACCCCATTGCCCTTACGTGGGGGCAATCCAAATTCTTGGCGTCACGAACAGGATCTACTCAAGCCTGAGAATTCGGGTCATGTGCGCCTAGGAACTGTGTCGGAATTGTATTGGAACTGTGAATTGCTTAAAGACTGTGTGTTGCTGGTTACCACAAAAATTCCCGCCAAAATAGCCGCCATTACCGCGCCACGAGGAGCGCTGGAGAAGGAGGGCGTGCCATGGGAGGAGACCACGAAAGCGGCGCCAAAAGTAGCGACCGCCCTCTCCAACTACGGTTGCAGGATGACAAACTCAGAAATGCAGGACCCGAAACCCCAGAAAATGGAGTAGCCGCATGCGAGAGCGAGCGAAGATCCCGGAGCAGAGATGGCTACCGGCGGGGACCTGGGAGAGAGCGACTTGCCTGCTTGCGGCCTCAAGTCATCGTCGGAGGACTATTTGGACATGCCACCGCTAGAGGAGATCGACTTCGTGCAGCTATGGATGGAACAGCTGCATCGACTGTCGCAGCACAATGGCTTTACAGCACCGCGGGCGACGAGATCCACCCTATCCCGAGAGAATACCCAGGCGGAGCCATCGTCTGTGCCGCTAACGGTGTCCGCATCTCGGACGGCGGAGCGGCTCGGTGCCGGAGGGACCGTGTCCAGTACAGGTATGAAGGATACCGACACCCCCGAGACCGGGCTGATCCCTGATCCCGGCGGTCGCTCGCCGCCCCGCATCTGACTTGTCCCCTGCGCTTCCAGTGCGATGGGGGTAGTGGTGGTCTCTCTCCACCAGACTGGGACAGGGTATATACAAGAGATAGAGCCACCAATCGGAGCCCCCGCCACCGACCACGAAAGATCATCTCCCGTGGGAACTGACTGCCGCCTACGAGGCACAAAAGGGAGACTTATTTTATTCCTCCTCTGCACAGCAACTCATTTTATGCCCCCATCTGCTAGCCCGTCAGCTCATTACCCCAACTGCAAAGTCAGTTTATTCCCAACATCTGCACAGTCCTCTGTTTATTCACCCCATCTGCAAAGCCCTTCATTTTATTCCCCCTCTGAACAGCCTCTTAACTTATTACCCCATCTATACAGCCCATCAGTTTATCCCCCTACTCTGCACAACCCGTCAAGTTTTTTTCCATCTACACAGCACCTCTGTTTATTAACCACATCTACACAGCCCCTCAGTTTATTCCCCATCTGCACAGCCCCATATTTTATTCTCCCTCCTCTGCACAGCGGGCTCATTTTATTTGCCCCCCCTGCAAACTTAAAGCCCCTCAATTTATTCCCCTGATCAGAACAGCCCCTCAGTTTATTCTCCCCATCAGCACAGCCCCTCATTTATTCCCCCTATCAGCACAGCCCCTCATTTTATCCCTCCCATGTGTACAGCTTCTCCCCTCATTTTATGCCACCCTGCACAGTAATATAAGAATAAAAAAACAACCTTATATTCACATCCACCGTCTCCTCTGTGAAGCAGTAGGCGCTGGATGGCGTGATGATGTCACTGCACTGCGCCATCCAATGTCCCCTGCGTGTGCCTTCTCCAACAAGGCGTAGGCCGGACTTGCCTACATCTACATGGAGATCACGGCGGAGCAGAGGAAATAACATCTCCTCTGCTTCTGTCCCAGGAGGCGCACACAATTACATTTGTGTCTAGTAGACGCAAATACAATTGAGAGCAGGGGGAAACGAGGGCCGGGGTGCAAGACAGAGAGAGAGGTGAGCGGTGTCAGTTACTAATATCGCTCACCTCCAAGCTTGCTCCCCAACTGTCACTGTGCTGAATGTCTGCGGGCGCAGGAAGATGTCCGGTGACCACAGACATGCAGCATTTTTTTTAAAGTGTGCCCCCCTTGTGTAGGCAGGAGGCAGCGCCCTAGGCATGTGCCTACCCTGCCCACCCCTCATCCCGGCCTTACTGCCAACCAATCAGAGGCTAGCAGCTGACGTCGGTGTACATGTGAATGGGGGGCGCATGGAAGTGATCAGTGATGTCATGTACTCCCATGGCTTGTAAGCTGAAGTCAGTTTCTGGCTTCAGAAGAGGACATCACGCAGTGGGGAAATAGATGGGAACTGGGTATAATTGTTTATTTTTTCTATGCATTAATGAACAGCGGCAGAATGAGGGACATATACCAGAAGGAGGCCCAAGATAAAGGATATACCATATTTTGCGGATCATAAGACACACCAGATTATAAAATGCACCCCAAATTTTGAGGAGAAAAATAGGAAAAATTCTTTTTTATTATAAAATGGTGGTGCTTCTTACAATCCATGCATCTTATTGCTTACCAGGGGTGATGGCTGAGGTGAAGCTGGGTCCCAGGGTCGCTGCTGGAGGAGGCGGAGAGGAACATTGCTGCAGGCCGCAGGCTAGGATGAGGGGGTGTTTGGATGTGCAGTGCGCCGCTGCTGCGGGTGTTCGGTGATGCGGGGGCTCTGCCACCATTTTGTGAAAGCCCAGAGCCACTTACATGGTTTACTATGCGGTGGACTCCGGGAAAATGGCTGTCGGGGGCGGCGCTTGCGCAGATGGAGATCTCAGAAGATGCTCATCTCCTGAGATCTTGGTGCCGAGATATCCATCTGCACATGCGCAGGTCCCGACAGCCATTTTCCCAGAGTCCACCGCATAGTAAACCATGTAAGTGCGGGGGCTCTGGGTTTTCACAAAATGTCAGCAGAGCCCCCGCAGCACCGTACACCCGCAGTTGCGCGCCTCACATCTGAAATCCCCCTTATCTCAGCCTGCGGCCTGTAGTAACGCTCCACTCTTGCCTCCTCCAGCAGCGACCCTAGGACCCTGCTCCACCGCGGCAGATGCCGAAACGCGCGTCGGGGTTCGGCACATCCCAGGGATGTTCATCCCATTCAGCAGGTAATACCAGGTGGCTTCTTTTTGACCTCTACTCCGATTTTTATTTAGTTTTTTTTTTTGGGGGGGGTCATTTTTTTTTTTTTTTGTTTGCTTGCCCGCTGGTGCTCTATAGCTCACTGGTCACTATGACTATTATACTATATACCGGCCGGATTTAGCGCCAATAGATTGCACCAATATTTATTATCAGCATCTCTATTCGGTCTCCTTTTTGCCACCAAATAATTAAATTTGCACATGCACTTTATAATATTCATTTGGTAAATCTGCTTGCTATATATTTTATGGCTTATTGACACAGGTATGCACATATATGTTGTTCTTACACTGTGGTTATATATTTAACTTATTTTTAGTGCTGCCATTTACATGTCCCTGGTGTTGTGCTTTTTATGGTATTTTTTTCCCACCGTTACACTATATTATATATATTTTAATAAATATTGTAATTTATACTGCATTTTGGACTTTGTTTCGTTTTTTTCTTCGTTTTTTTCTATGTTTTCCCGATTTGTCCGATACACCTTCCATTGGTGCACATTGGTGGTTATAGATATATATATATATATACAGTGGAGCAAAAAAGTATTTAGTCAGTCAGCAATAGTGCAAGTTCCACCACTTAAAAAGATGAGAGGCGTCTGTAATTTACATCATAGGTAGACCTCAACTATGGGAGACAAACTGAGAAAAAAAAATCCAGAAAATCACATTGTCTGTTTTTTTTAACATTTTATTTGCATATTATGGTGGAAAATAAGTATTTGGTCAGAAACAAAATTTCATCTCAATACTTTGTAATATATCCTTTGTTGGCAATGACAGAGGTCAAACGTTTTCTGTAAGTCTTCACAAGGTTGCCACACACTGTTGTTGGTATGTTGGCCCATTCCTCCATGCAGATCTCCTCTAGGGGGTCGAGTTTCCAAAATGGAGTCACTTGTGGGGGGTTTCCTCTGTTTAGTCACAGCAGGGGCTCACCAAACGCGACATGGCGTCCGATCTCAATTCCAGCTAATTTTACTGTAGCTTGAAAAAGTCAAATGGCGCTCCTTCCCTTCTGAGCCCTGCCATGCGCCCAAACAGTGGTTCCCCCCCCACATATGGGGTATCAGTGTACTCAGGACAAATTGGACGCAAAAGTTGTTGTCCCCTGTTACCTTTGGGAAAATAAAAAAAATTGTTGCTAAAAGATCGTTTTTATGACTAAAAAGTTAAATTTTCATTTTTTCCTTCAACATTGCTTTAGCTCTCATGAAGCACCTGAAGGGTTAATGAACTTCTTGAATGTGGTTTTGATCAGCTTGAGGGGTGCAGTTTTTAGAATGGTGTCACTTTTGGGTATTTTTTGTTATATAGACCCCTAAATGTGACTTCAAATGTTAGGTGGTCCCTAAAAAAAATGATTTTGTAAATTTTGTTGTAAAAATTAGAAATTGTTGGTCAACTTTTAACCCTTATAACTCCCTAACAAAAAAAATTGTGTTTCCAAAATTGTTCTGATATAAAGTAGACTTGTGGGAAATGTTACTTATTAAGCATTTTGGGTGACATATCTCTGTGATTTAAAGGGCATAAAAATTCAAATTTGGAAAATTGCTAAATTTTCAAAATTATCACCAAATTTCCAATTTTTTTCACAAATAAACACAGGTAATATCAAATAAATTTTACCACTATCATGAAGTAGAATATGTCACAAGAAAACAGTCTCAGAATCGCCAAGATCCGTTGAAGCGTTCCAGAGTTATAACCTCATAAAGGGACAGTGGTCAGAATTGTAAAAATTGGCCAGGTCATTAACGTGCAAACCACCCTCGGGGCTTAAGTGGTTAAAATTAAGGAGAAGTGCTTCTTCTAAGTGCCGGAGTATGAGCAATCAGATGCTGCGGTCTTCTGCCTCCACACTGTCACTGTAACCCCATGACAGTTTTATTTATTTATTCCTGGGGAGGTAATTCTTGTGGTCCTTAGGTGGCACATTGCCTATGTGATAGTTATAAACCTACTAAAAGAAGGAAATAACAGAAAATAATGGAAAATGTGTGATAGTCTGGTGGTGTAAGGGTGAATACTTCCAGTGATCCTGAACATTTTGAATAAATGAGCTCCGCCTCATAATATGCAGAGGAAATCTTGGTCCTTACTATAAAAGCCACGCCACTGCGGTTAACAAATCACATGCTAAAATGTCACACCCCAATCAAGACCTATAACTTCAATTTACTCTGGATTGATGGCAAACAGGGTTCTTTTTCTCAGACATGTGCAGCCTCTGTATTTGGACATGACACAGTGAAACAAGACTGATCAATGACAAACTCATATTTACCCTAGTGATCGTTCCGGGTGAAACAAAAGTTACCATATGTTGTAAGTTGACCTCCATTCTCACTTGATCATCGGGGTCTGCATATTTAGGATATACCGTATTCAGAGGTTATGTTTGTGCACAGGTCCTTGCCAGGGGTTTAAGAACAATGTGACAAAAGTGTATGCAGTTTTGCTGCAAACTGCCACATATTCAATGCAACCACAGTTGTTGCCCATTAATACAGCAAACATTCAGTGGTAAAACCACCGTCTATGCAGTTTTTGCTTTGTGGTTCATCTTTGTGGAAAGTGAAACAACACGACAGCTAGATGATAGTTTACCTTTTTTTTTTTAGTAGTTTGCCAACTTAGTTTTCAGTTTAACAACTGAATTAGTATTATCCCCATGATGTTTTACATAACATAATTTGTTTGTAACAATTTTCTGAAATCACTGCAGATGAAGTGACCTGATTGCAACGTGACTAAACACTAAGGTCCTTTACAGTTTCCAAAAAGTTCCGTTTACATTTTGTTTCTTTACCTCGAGAAAGTTACCCAAACATGTTGGTGTTAATAAAAAAACTTATTTCTACTACCAAGACCTCCTCGTTCCTGCAAGTGCAGCCCACCTATCGTGATATCCCCATTTTTCGTTAATTGGTATCTGGAAGAAGATTCTCCTCCAGCCACGTTGTTGCTGCTGAAGCAGATTTTAAGACTCTTTTAGGTGTTTGTGTCCTCACACAACCCCTCCAGGTGAGCGCTAACCACTCTTCCTTTTCCTTTGTTTATACGGTATTGCCCTATTTTGTGTACTCTGTCCCGTCCACATTTCCAAAGGTTCAGGGTCAGCATCTCTGGGAACCCATTTAGGCCCCATGGCAAATACACTGTAATATTAGCGTAGAGTTTAGTGACAATATGTATAAATTTGGCTACAAACGTGAAACTAGTTTAGTAGACAAGTGATCTGATTTCGGTGGACTCTGCTTTTTGTCCTGATTAGATTTTATACAATTACTAGCTGAAGAGCCCGGCGTTGCCTGGGCATAGTAAATATCTGTGGTTAGTTATAGCACCTGACTTCTCTTATTTTCCAATCACGCCTCTCAGGCCGCCGTCACACATGCGAGTTTTACGGACGTAAGAGCGCAGAATCTACGTCCGTAAAACTCGCAAAAAATACGGCACAATTATTCTCTATGCCCCTGCTCCTATTTGCCGTATTTTACTGATCAGTATTATACGGCTTTCTACGGCCATACAAAATCGCAGCATGCTGCGTTTGTCACCGTACTGCGCAAGAAATACGCCAATGAAAGTCTATGGAAGCGTGAAAAATACGGATTACACACGGACAAGCAGTGTGACTTGCGAGAAATACGCAGCGCTGTTAGAGAGAAAAGCCGGTAATTCAGTGCGGTGTACAGTAAAATCACACTGACAGCTTACAGTCCAATAGATATAATAAATGTGTACACATAGAATAGGTATATATATATATATATATATATATATATATATGTCAGTGAGACACATATATGTATATATATTAATATTTATTCCAGCGCTATACAGCTTGAAAGCCGGTAATTCAATTACCGGCTTTTTCCTTCTCCTTCATAAAACCCGACATGATTTGAGACATGGTTTACATACAGTAAACCATGTCTTCTCTCCATTTTTTTTGCAGATTCCACACTACTAATGTCAGTAGTGTGTATCTGCAAAATTTGGCCGTTCTAGCTCTTAAAATAAAGGGTTAACTGGCGGAAAAAATTGGCGTGGGCTCCCGCGCAATTTTCTCCGCCAGAGTAGTAAAGCCAGTGACTGAGGGCAGATATTAATAGCCTGGAGAGGGTCCACGGTTATTGGCCCCCCCCTGGCTAAAAATATCTGCCCCCAGCCACCCCAGAACAGGCACATCTGGAAGATGCGCCTATTCTGGCACTCTCTTCCCATTCCCGTGTAGCGGTGGGATATGGGGTAATGAAGGGTTAATGCCACCTTGCTATTGTAAGGTGACATTAAGCCTAATTAATAATGGAGAGGCGTCAATTATGACACCTATCCATTATTAATCCAATTGTAGTGAAGGGTTAAATAAAACACAAACACATTCTTTACAATTATTTTAATGAAATAAAAACAATGGTTGTTGTAGTATTTTATTCAACGCCCAATCCAGTCACTGAAGACCCTCGTTCTGTGAGTAAAGAAACATAATAAACCAACAATATACTTACCCTCCGCAGATCTGTAACGTCCAACGATGTAAATCCTTCTGAAGGGGTTAAAACATTTTGCAGCAAGGAGCTGTGCTAATGCAGGCTGCTCCTCGCTGCAAAACCCCAGGGAATGAGGCTAAAAATAGATCAATGATCTATATTTAGCATCATTTGCGGTGAGGCGCCCTCTGCTGGCTGTTCATAGATCGTGGGAAATTACCTAGAAAGCCAGGGAGCCAGGGAGCTTTCTAGGTAATTTCCCACGATCTATGAACAGCCAGCAGAGGGCGCCTCACCGCAAATGATGCTAAATATAGATCATTGATCTATTTTTAGCCTCATTCCCTGGGGTTTTGCAGCGAGGAGCAGCCTGCATTAGCACAGCTCCTTGCTGCAAAATGTTTTAACCCCTTCAGAAGGATTTACATCGTTGGACGTTACAGATCTGCGGAGGGTAAGTATATTGTTGGTTTATTATGTTTCTTTACTCACAGAACGAGGGTCTTCAGTGACTGGATTGGGCGTTGAATAAAATACTACAACAACCATTGTTTTTATTTCATTAAAATAATTTTAAAGAATGTGTTTGTGTTTTATTTAACCCTTCACTACAATTGGATTAATAATGGATAGGTGTCATAATTGACGCCTCTCCATTATTAATTAGGCTTAATGTCACCTTACAATAGCAAGGTGGCATTAACCCTTCATTACCCCATATCCCACCGCTACACGGGAATGGGAAGAGAGTGGCCAAGTGCCAGAATAGGCGCATCTTCCAGATGTGCCTGTTCTGGGGTGGCTGGGGGCAGATATTTTTAGCCAGGGGGGGGCCAATAACCGTGGACCCTCTCCAGGCTATTAATATCTGCCCTCAGTCACTGGCTTTACTACTCTGGCGGAGAAAATTGCGCGGGAGCCCACGCCAATTTTTTCCGCCAGTTAACCCTTTATTTTAAGAGCTAGAACGGCCAAATTTTGCAGATACACACTACTGACATTAGTAGTGTGGAATCTGCAAAAAAAATGGAGAGAAGACATGGTTTACTGTATGTAAACCATGTCTCAAATCATGTCGGGTTTTATGAAGGAGAAAGAAAAAGCCGGTAATTGAATTACCGGCTTTCAAGCTGTATAGCGCTGGAATAAGTATTAATATATATACATATATGTGTCTACTGACATATATATATATATATATATATATTCTTTTCTTTTTGGGACACATGGATCACTTCTATAGCGGTATGTTGGTTTTGCAAGCCTGCGAGAAAACCACGCAGTACGGATGCCATACGGATTACATACGGAGGATGCCATGCGCAAAAAACGCTGACACAGCCTGCCTACGGAGGAGCAACGGACCATTTTTTTGGGGACTTTTCAGCGTATTACGGCCGTAATATACGGACCGTATTGTTTTACGCTGTGTGTGACGCCGGCCTCATTTTCCCCATCACATCTTTCATTTTCCCCCTCATATCTCTCATTTTCTCCCTTACACCTCTCATTTTCCCCCTCACTCCTCTCATTCCCCCCTAACACTTGTCATTTCGACCTCACATCTGTCATTTTCCGATCACGATATACCTGTGTGTCATCTCCTCCTGTATATAGTATATATCTGTGTGTCATCTCCCCTGTATATAGTATATATCTGTATGCCATCTCCTGTATTAGAACACGTTCACACGTTATTTGGTCAGTAGTTTTACCTCAGTATTTGAAAGCTAAATTGGCAGCCTGATAAATCCCCAGCCAACAGGAAGCCCTCCCCCCTGGCAGTATATATTAGCTCACACATACACATAATAGACAGGTCATGTGACTGACAGCTGCCGTATTTCCTATATGGTACATTTGTTGCTCTTGTCTGCTTATTAATCAGATTTTTATTTTTGAAGGATAATAACAGACTTGTGTGTGTTTTAGGGCGAGTTTCACGTGTCAAGTTGTGTGTGTTGAGTTGCATGTGGCGACATGCATGTAGTGACTTTTATGAGATGAGTTTTGTGTGGCGACATGCGTGTAGCAACTTTTTGTGTGTCGAGTTGCATGTGACAGGTTAGTGTAGCAAGTTGTGTGCAGCAAGTTTTGCGCATGGCGAGTTTTGCGTGTGGCGAGTTTTATGTGTGGTGCGTTTTGAGTGTGCTGAGGGTGGTATATGTGTTCAAGCACGTGGTAGTGTGTTGCGCATTTTGTGTGTGTGTTCATATCCCCGTGTGTGGTGAGTATCCCATGTCGGGGCCCCACCTTAACAACTGTACGGTATATACTCTTTGGCGCCATCGCTCTTACTCTTTAAGTCCCCCTTGTTCACATCTGGCAGCTGTCAATTTGCCTCCAACACTTTTCCTTTCACTTTTTCCCCATTATGTAGATAGGGGCAAAATTGGTGAATTGGAACGCGCAAGATTAAAATTTCGCCTCACAACATAGCCTATGACGCTCTCGGGGTCCAGACGTGTGACTTTGCAAAATTTTGTGGCTGTAGCTGCGACGGTGCAGATGCCAATCCCGGACATACACACATACACATTCACCTTTACTGTATATATTAGACTAGCTGAAGAGCCCGGCGTTGCCTGGGCATAGTAAATATCTGTGGTTAGTTATAGCACCTCACTTCTCTTATTTTCCCATCACGCCTCTCATTTCCCCCCTCACATCTCTCATTTTCTCCCTTACACCTCTCATTTTCCCCCTCACTCCTCTTATTTTCCCCCTCACTCCTCTCATTCCCCCCTAACACTTGTCATTTCGATCTCACATCTGTCATTTTCCGATCACTCCACTATTTTCCCTCACTCCTCTCATTTTGCACTCACACTTTTTCATTTTCACCTCACACCCCTCATTTTCACCTCACACCTCTCATTTTCCCCTCAGTATATACATGTTTGTCATCTCCCTTATATATAGTATACACCTGTATGTCATCTCCTGTATATAGTATATACCTGTATGTCATCTCCCCTTTAAATAGTATATACCTGCTGTATGTCATCTCCTCCTGTATATTGCATTTACCTATGTGTCATCTTCTCCTGTATATAGTATATACCTGTATGTCACCTCTTCTGTATATACTATATACCTGTATGTCATCTCCTCCTATATATAGTATATACCTGTATGTCATCTCCTGTATATAGTATATACCTGTATGTCATCTCCCCTGAATATAGTATATACATGCTGTATGTCATCTCCGCCTCTATATACCTATGTGTCATCTCCTCTTTTATATAGTATATACCTGTATGTCATCTCCTCCTGTGTATAGTAAATACCTGTAAGTCATCTCCTCCTGCATATAGTATGTACCTGTGTGTCATCTCCTCCTGTATATAGTATATACCTGTGTGTCATATGCTCCTGTATATAGTATATATCTGTGTGTCATCTCCTCCTGTATATAGTATATACGTGTGTCATCTCCCCTGTATATAGTATATACCTGTGTGTCATCTCCTCCTGTATATAGTATATATCTGTGTGTCATCTCCTCCTGTATATAGTATGTACCTGTATGTCATCTCCCCTGTATATAGTATATACCTGTGTGTCATCTCCTCTTGTATATAGTATATACCTGTGTGTCATCTCCTCCTGTATATAGTATATACCTGTGTGTCATCTCCTCCTGTATATAGTATATACCTGTGTCATCTCCCCTGTATATAGTATATACCTGTGTGCCATCTCCCCTGTATATAGAATGTACCTGTATGTCATCTCCCCTGTATATAGTATATACCTGTGTGTCATCTCCTCTTGTATATAGTATACACCTGTGTGTCATCTCCTCCTGTATATAGTATATACCTGTGTGTCATCTCGCCTGTATATAGTATATACCTGTGTGTCATCTTTTCCTGTATATAGTATATACCTGTGTTTCATCTTTTCCTGTATATAGTATATACCTGTGTGTCATCTCCCTTGTATATAGGTTATACCTGTGTATCATCTCCCCTGTATATAGTATATACCAGTGTGTCATCTCCTCCTGTATATAGTATATACCTGTATGTCATCTCCTCCTGTATATAGTATATACCTGTGTGTCATCTCCCCTGTATATAGTATATGTGTGTGTCATCTCCTGTATATAGTATATACCTGTGTGTCTTCTCCTCCTTTATATAGTATATACCTGTGTGTCATCTCTCCTGTATATAGTATATATCTGTGTGTCATCTCCTCTGTATATAGTATATATCTGTATGTCATCTCCTCTGTATATAGTATATATCTGTATGTCACATAGTAACATAGTAACATAGTAACATAGTTAGTAAGGCCGAAAAAAGACATTTGTCCATCCAGTTCAGCCTATATTCCATCATAATAAATACCCAGATCTACGTCCTTCTACAGAACCTAATAATTGTATGATACAATATTGTTCTGCTCCAGGAAGACATCCAGGCCTCTCTTGAACCCCTCGACTGAGTTCGCCATCACCGCCTCCTCAGGCAAGCAATTCCAGATTCTCACTGCCCTAACAGTAAAGAATCCTCTTCTATGTTGGTGGAAAAACCTTCTCTCCTCCAGACGCAAAGAATGCCCCCTTGTGCCCGTCACCTTCCTTGGTATAAACAGATCCTCAGCGAGATATTTGTATTGTCCCCTTATATACTTATACATGGTTATTAGATCGCCCCTCAGTCGTCTTTTTTCTAGACTAAATAATCCTAATTTCGCTAATCTATCTGGGTATTGTAGTTCTCCCATCCCCTTTATTAATTTTGTTGCCCTCCTTTGTACTCTCTCTAGTTCCATTATATCCTTCCTGAGCACCGGTGCCCAAAACTGGACACAGTACTCCATGTGCGGTCTAACTAGGGATTTGTACAGAGGCAGTATAATGCTCTCATCATGTGTATCCAGACCTCTTTTAATGCACCCCATGATCCTGTTTGCCTTGGCAGCTGCTGCCTGGCACTGGCTGCTCCAGGTAAGTTTATCATTAACTAGGATCCCCAAGTCCTTCTCCCTGTCAGATTTACCCAGTGGTTTCCCGTTCAGTGTGTAATGGTGATATTGATTCCCTCTTCCCATGTGTATAACCTTACATTTATCATTGTTAAACCTCATCTGCCACCTTTCAGCCCAAGTTTCCAACTTATCCAGATCCATCTGTAGCAGAATACTATCTTCTCTTGTATTAACTGCTTTACATAGTTTTGTATCATCTGCAAATATCGATATTTTACTGTGTAAACCTTCTACCAGATCATTAATGAATATGTTGAAGAGAACAGGTCCCAATACTGACCCCTGCGGTACCCCACTGGTCACAGCGACCCAGTTAGAGACTATACCATTTATAACCACCCTCTGCTTTCTATCACTAAGCCAGTTACTAACCCATTTACACACATTTTCCCCCAGGCCAAGCATTCTCATTTTGTGTACCAACCTCTTGTGCGGCACGGTATCAAACGCTTTGGAAAAATCGAGATATACCACGTCCAATGACTCACCGTGGTCCAGCCTATAGCTTACCTCTTCATAAAAACTGATTAGATTGGTTTGACAGGAGCGATTTCTCATAAACCCATGCTGATATGGAGTTAAACAGTTATTCTCATTGAGATAATCCAGAATAACATCCCTCAGAAACCCTTCAAATATTTTACCAACAATAGAGGTTAGACTTACTGGCCTATAATTTCCAGGTTCACTTTTAGAGCCCTTTTTGAATATTGGCACCACATTTGCTATGCGCCAGTCCTGCGGAACAGACCCTGTCGCTATAGAGTCACTAAAAATAAGAAATAATGGTTTATCTATTACATTACTTAGTTCTCTTAGTACTCGTGGGTGTATGCCATCCGGACCCGGAGATTTATCTATTTTAATCTTATTTAGCCGGTTTCGCACCTCTTCTTGGGTTAGATTGGTGACCCGTAATATAGGGTTTTCATTGTTTCTTGGGATTTCACCTAGCATTTCATTTTCCACCGTGAATACCGTGGAGAAGAAGGTGTTTAATATGTTAGCTTTTTCCTCGTCATCTACAACCATTCTTTCCTCACTATTTTTTAAGGGGCCTACATTTTCAGTTTTTATTCTTTTACTATTGATATAGTTGAAGAACAGTTTGGGATTAGTTTTACTCTCCTTAGCAATGTGCTTCTCTGTTTCCTTTTTGGCAGCTTTAATTAGTTTTTTAGATAAAGTATTTTTCTCCCTATAGTTTTTTAGAGCTTCAATGGTGCCATCCTGCTTTAGTAGTGCAAATGCTTTCTTTTTACTGTTAATTGCCTGTCTTACTTCTTTGTTTAGCCACATTGGGTTTTTCCTATTTCTAGTCCTTTTATTCCCACAAGGTATAAACCGCTTACACTGCCTATTTAGGATGTTCTTAAACATTTCCCATTTATTATCTGTATTCTTATTTCTGAGGATATTGTCCCAGTCTACCAGATTAAGGGCATCTCTAAGCTGGCCAAACTTTGCCTTCCTAAAGTTCAGTGTTTTTGTGACTCCCTGACAAGTCCCCCTAGTGAAAGACAGGTGAAACTGTACAATATTGTGGTCGCTATTTCCTAGATGCCCGACCACCTGCAGATTTGTTATTCTGTCAGGTCTATTAGATAGTATTAGGTCTAAAAGTGCTGCTCCTCTGGTTGCATTCTGCACCAATTGTGAAAGATAATTTTTCTTGGTTATTAGCAGAAACCTGTTGCCTTTATGGGTTTCACAGGTTTCTGTTTCCCAGTTAATATCCGGGTAGTTAAAGTCCCCCATAACCAGGACCTCATTATGGGTTGCAGCTTCATCTATCTGCTTTAGAAGTAGACTTTCCATGCTTTCTGTTATATTTGGGGGTTTGTAACAGACCCCAATGAGAATTTTGTTACCATTTTTCCCTCCATGAATTTCAACCCATATGGACTCGACATCCTCATTCCCTTCGCTAATATCCTCCCTTAAAGTGGACTTTAGACAAGACTTTACATAGAGACAAACCCCTCCTCCTCTCCGATTTTTACGATCCTTTCTAAACAGACTGTAACCCTGTAAGTTAACTGCCCAGTCATAGCTTTCATCTAACCATGTCTCGGTTATTCCCACTATGTCAAAGTTACCTGTAGATATTTCTGCTTCTAGTTCTTCCATCTTGTTTGTCAGGCTTCTGGCGTTTGCGAGCATGCAGTTTAGAGGATTTTGTTTTGTTCCAATCTCCTCACTGTGGATTGTTTTAGAAATGTTCTTACCTCCCTTCTGAGTATGTTTTCCTGGGTCGTCTTTGTTCGAGTCTAATGTTTTTCTTCCCGTCCCCTCTTCTTCTAGTTTAACGCCCTCCTGATGAGTGTAGCGAGTCTTCTGGCGAATGTGTGTTTCCCAGGTTTGTTGAGGTGTAGTCCGTCTCTGGCGAGGAGTCCATCATACCAGTAATTCACACCGTGGTCCAGGAATCCAAATCCTTGTTGTCTGCACCATCGTCTTAGCCAGTTGTTTGCATCAAGGATCCTGTTCCATCTCCTGGTGCCATGCCCGTCTACTGGAAGGATAGAAGAAAAAACTACCTGTGCATCCAGTTCCTTTACTTTCTTCCCCAACTCTTCAAAGTCCTTGCAGATTGTCGGTAGGTCCTTCCTTGCCGTGTCATTGGTGCCAACATGTATCAGAAGAAATGGGTGGACGTCCTTGGAGCTGAAGAGCTTTGGTATCCTATCGGTCACATCCTTGATCATCGCACCTGGAAGGCAGCATACTTCTCTTGCAGTTATGTCCGGTCTGCAGATGGCTGCTTCTGTGCCTCTCAGTAGTGAGTCTCCCACCACCACCACTCTTCGTTGCTTCTTGGCTGTACTTTTTGCTGTCACTTGTTGCTGTGTGCCCTTTTCTTTTTTGCTTGCTGGTATTGCTTCATTCTTAGGTGTGCCATCTTCATCCTCTACAAAGATTTGATATCGGTTCTTCAGTTGTGTGGTTGGTGATTTCTCCATGGTCTTCTTGCTTCTTTTGGTCACATGCTTCCACTCATCTGCTTTTGGAGGTTCTCTGACACTTTTTTCACCTTCTGTGACCAGTAGAGATGCTTCTGTTCTGTCTAGAAAGTCTTCATTCTCTTTGATGAGTTTCAAAGTTGCTATTCTTTCTTCCAGACCCCGCACCTTTTCTTCTAAAAGGGCCACTAGTCTACACTTCTGACAGGTGAAATTGGATTCTTCTTCTGGTCGATCTGTGAACATGTAGCACATGCTGCAGCTCACCATGTAGGTTGTCACATCTGCCATGTTGCTCCTAGATCCTGCTGACTTGCTGTGTGTTTTCCTTCTTGTGTAATCTACTCAGCCAAGCTCTCTTGCAATAATGTCCTACAGGCAAAAATTGGTGATGCTTTCGAAGCAGCTGGTCCCGGCTGTACCCAACGATCTTCTAGCTTAGGGAGACTTCGCTTCTCCCAGAAGGCACCTGGAATATGCAAATTAGCCTCCTGAAGCTTGAATCCCTGTTTGGTGATGCTTTCGAAGCAGCTGGTCCCGGCTGTACCCAACGATCTTCTAGCTTAGGGAGACTTCGCTTCTCCCAGAAGGCACCTGGAATATGCAAATTAGCCTCCTGAAGCTTGAATCCTTGGTTTGTCATCTCCTCCTGTATTATACCACATTCACACGTTATTTGGTCAGTATTTTTACCTCAGTATTTGTAAGCTAAATTGGCAGCCTGATAAATCCCCAGCCAACAGGAAGCCCTCCCCCCTGGCAGTATATATTAGCTCACACATACACATAATAGACAGGTCATGTGACTGACAGCTGCCGTATTTCCTATATGGTACATTTGTTGCTCTTGTAGTTTGTCTGCTTATTAATCAGATTTTAATTTTTGAAGGATAATACCAGACTTGTATGTGTTTTAGGGCGAGTTTCATGTGTCAAGTTGTGTGTGTTGAGTTGCATGTGGCGACATGCATGTAGCGACTATTGTGAGATGAGTTTTTTGTGGTGACATGCGTGTAGCAACTTTTTGTGTGTCGAGTTGCATGTGACAGGTTAGTGTAGCAAGTTGTGTGCAGCAAGTTTTGCGCATGGCGAGTTTTGCGTGTGGCGAGTTTTATGTGTGGTGCGTTTTGAGTATGTGCAAGTTTTGTGTGAGGCAACTTTTGCATGTGTTGCAACTTTTGTGCATGTGGCAATTTTTCCGCGTGTGCAAGTTTTGCGTGTGGCGAGTTTTCCATGAGGTGAGTTTTGCACGTGTGGCGAGTTTTGCGTGAGCCTAGTTTTGCATGTGGCGAGTTTTGCGCGTGGCGAGTTTTGAGCGGCGACTTTTGTGTTTAGACTTTTATGTGGCGAGGTTGGTGTATGTGTGGTGAAATGTGTGCTGAGGGTGGTATATGTGTTCAAGCACGTGGTAGTGTGTGGCGCATTTTGTGTGTGTGTTCATATCCCCATGTGTGGTGAGTATCCCATGTCGGGGCCCCACCTTAGCAACTGTACAGTATATACTCTTTGGCGCCATCGCTCTCACTCTTTAAGTCCCCCTTGTTCACATCTGGCAGCTGTCAATTTGCCTCCAACACTTTTTCCCCATTATGTAGATAGGGGCAAAATTGTTTGGTGAATTGGAACGCGCTGGGTTAAAATTTCGCCTCACAACATAGCCTATGACGCTCTCTGTAGCTGCGACGGTGCATATGCAAATCCCGGACATACAAACATACACACATTCACACACACATTCAGCTTTTATATATTAGATTTTACATTTTCTGTATAGGGATATTTGACTATAAGGACCCATGGTTCCTCAATCATCCATAAAGGAATAATAAACATTTGTATCATCCCCGTACCTACCTCCACCTGTAATATACAATACACTTTTAGATTTATCACAAAGAAATATTCTCCAGAGCCATAAAAGGATGCATAATGACCTTTTGAAGAAACAGAAGGACTTCTATGCAATGTGAAGTGGTGTATTCCTCCAAGAGGGCGAGTTCTGCTTCTCAATGCACCTTGACCTTCTCTGCAGGGGAGAAGGGTTGGTCTGCATGTCGGACAAGACCCCTGCCAAGCTCAGTCATTGATCACTGCGCAGTTCAGCATGCTAAGGAAGTTCAGAGAATGGCTGTGCTAATTCTTCCCACTGAGAGAGATGGATTAAAGTCTGGGGAATGAGAAGAGGAGGGATGTGATTAAAAATGGGGATGAAAAGAGCAAACTAACTGAGAGAAAACCATTCTTCGTTTTGCCTGTGGAAAATAAGAAAAGACTTTTACAAAAAGAAAGCTCAGAAACAAATACAGAGATATACAAGAAATAACCCACACAACCAGTCATTACAGATTTGATAGTGTTAGGATGGCCGGGTAATCAGAGCAGGGGATCTGAGGGGTCTGTACATTCAGCTGTGGCTGAGAAGCAGGTGTGTGGCAGCAGTGTTTACAGAGGACACCACACCAAATGATCAAGAAAATACGGCAGCAAGTGGTCACATTACCATATAAATTCAGGGGCAGATGAAGCTGAGAGGTGGCGTATAGCATAAAGCTGCCATCACACCAGCAGTATGTGGTCAGTATTTTACCTCAGTATTTGTAAGCCAAAACCAGGAGTGAAACAATTAGAGGATAAGGATAATAGAAACATATGCACCACTTCTGCATTTATCACCCACTCCTGGTTTTGGCTTACAAATACTGATACAAAATACTGACCAAATACTGATAGTGTGACGGCAGCCTAAGGCAGCCCTCACACTCAGGGTATAAAAATACGGTCCGTTATCTACGGCCAGGGGCTGACTGGCAAATTTTAGCCTGGGGGGCAAGTACACAGCAGTGGCCCATGAGTAGCGGCCCATCCTTAAAGGGGTTGTCGGATCTTAAAGGGCACCTGTCACCCCGAAAATCGCGGGTGAGGTAAGCCCACCGGCATCAGGGGCTTATCTACAGCATTCTGTAATGCTGTAGATAAGCCCCCGATGTTACCTGAAAAAGGAGAAAAAGACGTTATATTATACTCACCCAGGGGCGGTCCCGCTGCTGGTCAGGTCGGATGGGTGTCTCCGGTCCGCTGCGGCGCCTCCCATCTTCTTTCCATGACGTCCTCTTCTGATCTTCAGCCACGGCTCCGGCGCAGGCGTACTTTGCTCTGCCCTGTTGAGGGCAGACAAAGTACTGCAGTGCGCAGGCGCCGAGCCTCTGACCTTTCCGGCGCCTGCGCACTGCAGTACTTTGTCTGCCCTCAACAGGGCAGAGCAAAGTACGCCTGCGCCGGAGCCGTGGCTGAAGATCAGAAGAGGACGTCATGGAAAGAAGATAGGAGGCGCCGCAGCGGACCGGAGACGCCCATCCGACCTGACCAGCAGCGGGACCGCCCCTGGGTAAGTATAATCTAACGTCTTTTTCTCCTTTTTCAGGTAACATCGGGGGCTTATCTACAGCATTACAGAATGCTGTAGATAAGCCCCTGATGCCGGTGGGCTTACCTCACCCGCGAATTTCGGGGTGACAGGTTCCCTTTAAGCTACATGTCTACAGTCACTATGTGTGAATCCTCATATCGTGCGCACTATGCTCTGTGAGGATTCTCTGGTGCCTGCGCCGGGAACAGGTTGTCCTGTGACGGCAAACATGCGAGATATATATATATATATATATATAAAACACACACGCACAGTCCCAATGTATAATTGACACACGCACAGCCCCACTGTATATATAGTGCACACACGCACAATCCCACTGTATAATCACACACACACACACACACACGGCCGGACAGGGACAAAAAAGCAGCCCTGCCACAAAAAACCCCACCAGTCCACATACTCAAACACTCCCCACCCCCGAAAAGTGAATTTTGCTATACTTTGTCCTGCCCTTCAACACTCCTCTTAAAGGCGTTATTTGAAGAGCCACATGTGAATGGCGCCGAAGTGCGCATGATCGACCACAGGTCCATTTACATGGTGCTCTTTAGCCACGTAGCATATTGCCCAGCCACGTAGTTTACGTAGTATATTGCCCAGCTACGCACAGAGCCACGTAGTATACAGCACAGAGCCACGTAGTATACAGCACAGAGCCACGTAGTATACAGCACAGAGCCACGTTGTATACAGCACAGAGCCACGTAGTATACTGCCCAGCCACGTAACTGGGCAGTATACTACGTGGCTGGGCAATATACTACGTGACTGGCCAATATACTACGTGGCTCTGTGCTGTATACTACGTGACTGGCCAATATACTACGTGGCTCTGTGCTTTATACTACGTGAATGGGCAATATACTACATGGCTGGGCAATATACTACGTGGCTGGGCAGTATGCCCAGTTACGTAGTATACAGCACAATCACGTAGTATATTGACCAGTCACGTAGTATACAGCACAATCACGTAGTATATTGGCCAGTCACGTAGTATGCACCATATCCCTGTTAAAAAAAAAAAGAATTAAAATAAAAAATAGTTACATACTCACCTCCTGGAGCCTCCGGATCGAAGCGTCCGTTCCCCGATGCTTGGCGTGCAGTCCGGTCTGAAGATTGCATTGCGGTCTCGCGAGAACGTACGTCATCATCTCGCGAGACCGCAATGCATGCAGCGGTCACCGGGACGTCGCGCGGAGCGGAAAAGGCCGGTTCCTGATCCGGGGGGGCCACCGGAGGGTGAGTATGTAACTATTTTTTATTTTTTTATTATTTCTAACATTAGATATTTTTACTATTCATGCTGCATAGGCAGCATGAATAGTAAAAATGTGGTCACACAGGGTTAATAGCGGCGGTAACCGAGTGCGTTACACCGCGGTCAATGCTGCCATTAACCCTGTGTGAGCGCTGACCGGAGGGGAGTATGCGGACGCCAAGCACTGACTGCGGGGAGTAAGGAGCGGCCATTTTCTTCCGGACTGTGGCCGTCGCTGATTGGTCGCGGCAGCTATGACAGGCAGCTGGCGAGACCAATCAGCGAATGAATAACCGTGACAGAAAGAAAGAAGGACAGACGGAAGTGACCCTTAGACAATTATATACTGTATATATATATATATATATATATATATATACATATTTAAGACAGCATTATACTATATTATGATGCATACATCACATAAGAGACACCGCGACTGCTGAATATATATCACATTGAAACTACTGTATATACAATATATAGTTGATACTGCGACTGATGTGTATAGTTGTAGTATCACCTATATATTGTATGTGATACTGTGACTGCTGTACATACATACATTATATAGGTGAAACTGATTATATATATATATATATATATATATGTTTCACCTATATAATGTATGTACAGCAGTCACATTATCACATACAATATATAGGTGATACTACAACTATACACATCAGTAGCAGTATTGCCTATATATAGACTGCTGTATATACATTATATAGGTGATATTGCGATTATATACAGCAGTAGCAGCCAGTATCACCTATATAATGTATATATAGCAATCTGTATCTTATATATGTGGGCAATACTGCTACTGATGTGTATATACGTTATATAGGTGATACTGCTGTGTATACAGTGGTGTGATATATACACACACCCCACAGTGTCACCTATATAAGGTATATACGCATCAGTAGCAGTGTCACCTATATAACATATAGACTGCTATACGTACATTACATAGGTGGTATAGCGATTATATACAGCAGTATCACCTATATAATGTATATATAGCAGTCTATACACATTATATAGGTGCAACTGCTGTTTATAATCACTATACCACCTATATAATTTACGTATAGCAGTCTATATGTTATATAGGCAATACTGCTACTGATGTATATATGTTATATAGATGATACTGCTGTTGTGTATACATGTACATATATATATACATAAACACACCCCACAGTGTCACCTATATAAGGTATATATATGCATCAGTAGCTGTCACCTATATAAGATATAGATTGCTATACATACATTATATAGGTAGTATAGTGATTATACACAGCAGTATCACCTATATAATGCATATATAGCAGTCTATACACATTATATAGGTGCAACTGCTGTATATACATAAAAAAAATTCATCTTGGGAGTTGGGACTAACCCAGGTCCCTGGTGAGGTCGGGAGGATGAAGGGCTGAGGTGGGACGGGTCCTGGCCAGCGTCGGCGATGAAGAGGATCCCAGGCAGACAGGCAGTGGTGAGCAGCCAGTTTTCTCTGACGCTGGTGCAGGCCGGCCAGCGTCAGACGCACACACAGTCAGGTGGAGCCTGGAGGCGCCCTATGCGCGCGCGCGGGACATTTCAAATCTTTCGTGGTCTGATCTCCTGTGTGCCTGCGCTGGCACAGGCAGCAGACGAGCGCGCGCAGGACCTAGGAACGCGGCCGTGCTCGTGCACTAGCACGGCCGCCGCGGCGCTTCTCAGCCGCCGGCAATGCGCGCGCGCACACACAGGACCTGCCTTTACAAGATTTAAAGGGCCGGCTGGCGGAAATCGCTGCCGGTCCTCCAGCGGCCCTGTCCAGCTGCTCAGGCACCGGCCCGGGGGGCATATGCATTCCTGCCACCCGGCCCAGTCCGCCCCTGTCTACGGCCGTAATACGCAGAAAAGTCCCCAAAATAGTGATCTGTTTGTCATCCGTAGGCAGGGTGTGTCAGCATATTTTGCGCATGGCATCCTCTGTATGTAATCCGTATGGCATCCGTACTGCGAGATTTTATCGCAGGCTTGCAAAACCGACATACGGACATACAATGGATCCATCGGCTCAAATAATCGTAAAAACATATATACTGTCTATATATATATATAGATATATATTCTGGGAACTTTTCAGAATATTTGCCCTCGCTCGAGTTCATATGAGGACATCCAGCAGAGGGCGCATCACCGCAACTCGAGGTAACTACAGGTCATTCACCTACATTCCATTCATTCGCCGGGTTTTTACAAGCAGGGGCGGCTGCATTAGCAGGCTTCTGCTTGTAAAATTAGTTAACCCTTTCAGATGGATTTACAGCGTGGGACTTGACTGATCGTCGGAAGGTATGGAATATTGTTGTTTGTTTTTTTACATTTGTTCCAGGTGACAAGGGTCTTCAGGTGGATTACCAGTATAATAAAATATTACAAAAACCTGTGTATTTATTTCATTAAAATACTTTGTAATAATGTGTGTGTTTTTTTTAACCATTTCATACTATTGGATTAATAATGGATAGGTGTCTTAATTGACGCCTCTCCATTATTAATCTGGTTTAATGTCACCTTACAATAGCAAGGTGACATTATCCCTTCATTACCCCATATCCCACCGCTACACGGGAATGGGAAGAGAGTGGCCAAGTGCCAGAATAGGCGCATCTTCCAGATGTGCCTTTTCTGGGGTGGCTGGGGGCAGATGTTTTAGCCGGGGGGGGGGGTCAATAACAATGGACCCTCTCCAGGCTATTAATATCTGCCCTCAGTCACTGGCTTTACCATTCTGGCGGAGAAAATTGCACGGGAGCCCACAACAATTTTTTCCGCAATTTAACCCTTTAATTTAATAGCTAGAGCGTCCAAATTTTGCACATACACACTACTAAAATTAGTAGTGTGGAATATGCAAAAAAAAGGGATATGAGATGGTTTACTATATGTAAACCATGTCTCATATCATGTCGGGTTTGAAAAGAAGATAGGAGAAGCAATTGAATTACCGGCTTTTAAGCTATCTAGCGTTGTATGAAATATTAATATATACATATATGTGTCTCACTGATATATATATACCCCTGTACTATGTGTAGACATTTATTTTAGGGGTGGCACAGTGGTTAGCACTGCAGCCTTGCAGCGCTGGGGTCCTGGGTTCTAATCCCACCCAGGACAACATCTGCAAAGAGTTTGTATGTTCTCTCCGTGTTTGCGTGGGTTTCCTCCGGGTACTCCGGTTTCCTCCCACATTCCATAGACATACTGATAGGGAATTTAGATTGTGAGCCCCATTGGGGACAGGGATGATAATGTGTGCAAAACTGTAAAGCGCTGCGGAATATGTTAGCGCTATATAAAAATAAAGATTATTATTATTATTTTAGCTATTCTATTCTAACCTGTCAGTGTGATTTTACTGTACTCCGCACTGAATTGCCGGCTTTTCGCTAGAACACCGCTGCGTATTTCTCGCAAGTTACACTGTTGGTCCGTGTGTAATTCGTATTTTTCTCGCCCCCATAGACTTTCATTGGCGTATTTTTGCGCAATACGGTGACAAACGCAGCATGCTGCGATTTTCTTCGGCCGTAGAAGATCGTATAATACGGATCAGTAAAATACGGCAGATAGGAGCTGGGCCATAGAGAATCATTGTACCGTATGCAATCCGTATTTTCTACACCTCTCATACGTCCGTAAAACTCGCTAGTGTGAGGCCGGCCTAAGGCAATGTGCCCATGTTGCGTTTTGTAAGCGTTTTTTCCCACGTTTTTCCACTGTGGAAAAGCTTACAAAACGCATCACATTATTTTTAATGGAATTCTGCATTGTTGTGCCCATGCTGCATTTTTTTCCACAGCGGAAACACATTACGGAAAAAAACGCATGTTCATTAATTTTGCAGAATCGCGGCGATTTTGCCACTATATACTTGTATTGGGATGCATGGGAAAAAAAAGCAAGAAAAACGCGAGCGGATTTCCTCGCAAGGGAATCCGGTTTTGATGAGGAAAATTCTGCTTACATTCTGCAACGTGGGCACATAGCCTTAATGTCAGGATACTAGCATACACATAATTCCACGTAGGGCTTGCTAACGTTTAGTTCCTGCTGCGTGTCTCTCCTTCCTCTCCCCATTAGTTATATTTTCATTTTCGAGGACGACATTAAAAGTTTACTTTTTCAGTTATACCAGCTCAGGTATCAGAGAAGCTAAATTCACATTCTAAATTGTACTGGGACAGTTTCTAAAGCTTCAGAGACCTGACAGGTTCTCTTTAAAACTACCATTTCTTTGTAGACTAGATGATCATGTTGTCCCCACAGACATCAGTGGAAGCTGAACAGATTCTCCAGCTTTTGTATTTTACATCTGAACTAGTTTCCTTTTTAGAATCTGCAGTATTGTGAACCATATCTTCAGACTTTGAAAGATAACCAAAAAGGACACATGCACTAAAACAGTTTACTAACCTCGCCTCGTCCTTTATATGTGCCCACACAGAAATATTACTTCTGTTGAAGCCAGTTAGTATTTCCGCATAGTGCCCCCAAACACAGTATGATGCGTCCACAGTACAGTTTCTCCCACATATTATGATGCTCACACAGTAGATTTTCACACACATAATATGATGCCCCCACAGTTGATTCCCACACACACTGTGTGATGTCCCCATAATACATTTCACCACGCCCTAAAAGTAGATTGCCCACACACAGTATGATGCTCCCACAGTAGATTTCTCCACACTTGGTATACTATGTCCCCATAGTACATTCACTCTATGATGCCCCACACATTATGATGTCCCCCACACAATATGATGCTCCCAGTATCTCCCAACTCTCCCAAAGTATGATTCCCCCTCATAGTATCCACCTGCCAACACACACACACAGTATGGTACCTCTCACATTACATTCCCCCACACAGTATGAGGCCCATAGTGTCTTCCACATATAGTATGTCCCCATGCACAATACTATGCCCTCACAGCTACTCATACAGTATACCTCCAGTGTTCCCCACACACAGTATATTTCCCATGCTACAATCCTCCACAGCATGATGCCCCCACATAACCCAGTATGACCTTGCCACAGCCCTCCATACGGTTTGATATCCCCACCAGATCTCTGCAAAGCCATGCCCCCGCAGAGCCCTCAGCATACAGTATGGCACCTTTCACATTCCCCCACGCAATATGAGGCCCCAGGGACTTCCGCACACAGTATGATGATGTCCCTCAGCCTTCCACATAGTATGATGTCCTCAGAGCTCCAAAAACACAGTATCATACCCCACAGCTACTCACACACAAAGTATGATTTCCCCACACCCCACCACATAATGATGCCTCCAGAATTCTCCACACACGTTATGTCTCCCACAGTACAACCCACCTCAGCTTGATGTCCCCACATTCACCCACCCTCAGTGTGCTCCCCCACACACAGCATGATGCCACCACAGTACCCTACACAAAGCATGATATCCCCCACAGTGTCACACACACACACACACACACAGTATGATGTCTCCCACAATCCCTGCCACACAGTATATTGCCCCCAGAGTTCCTCATTTAGTTTGATTCCCCCACAGAAACATTTCATGTATCTCTGCAGAGTTCGTCTTAGGGTACCGTCACACTGAAACGATGCTGCAGCGATACGACAACGATGTTGATCGCTGCAGCGTCGCTGTTTGGTCGCTGGAGAGCTGTCACACAGACCGCTCTCCAGCGACCAACGATCCCGAAGTCCCCTGGTAACCAGGGTAAACATCGGGTTACTAAGCGCAGGGCCGCGCTTAGTAACCCGATGTTTACCCTGGTTACCAGCGTAAACGTAAAAAAACCCAAACACTACATACTTACCTTCCGCTGTCTGTCCTCCGGCGCGCTGCTTTCCTCTGCACTGTCAGCGCCAGTCAGCCGTAAAGCAGAGCGGTGACGTCACCGCTGTGCTTTCTGGCTGGCCATCGCTGACACAGGATGCAGGAGGAGTGCAGAGAAGTAGAGCGCCGAGGACAGACAGCGGAAGGTAAGTATGTAGTGTTTTTTTTTTTTTACTTTTACGATGGTAACCAGGGTAAACATCGGGTTACTAAGCGTGGTCCTGCGCTTAGTAACCCGATGTTTACCCTGGTTACCAGTGAAGACATTGCTGAATCGGCGTCACACACGCCGATTCAGCGATGTCAGCGGGAGATCCAGCGACGAAATAAAGTTTCAGACGATCTGCTACGACGTACGATTCTCAGCGGGGTCCCTGATCGCAGTAGCGTGTCAGACACAGCGAGATCGTAACGATATCGCTGGAATGTCACGGATCGTGCCGTCCTAGCGATCAAAGTGCCACTGTGTGACGGTACCCTTAGATCCCAGTCACGTGTCCTGGCAGGTCCTTCAGTTTCTATCCAGACAGAATGGTGGAGTAATAATCTGATGGTTCCCTGCTCCACTCTTGTATTCAACTGTATCCTGACTACACCAATGCGATTCAAGTTGGTACATGTCCCTGACTTCCACAGACAGGTCTCCAAATTTGTGTCTGTCCAAATGCGTCCATGGTGGTTAATGACATGCAAGTAGAGTACAAGTGTTCTAAATAAAGCACTTCATTTTGGGATTCTCTGGACTCTTTTTGCAAGTTGTTTTTCATGGTGAATCAAAGTGCAAAGCCCCTGTGATGGCACACTACTAGTGATGAGCGAATATACTCGTTACTCGAGATTTCCCGAGCACGCTCGAGTGTCCTCCGAGTATTTTTTAGTGCTCGGAGATTTAGTTTTCTTCACTTCAGCTGTTTGATTTACATCTCTTAGCCAGCTTGATTACATGTGGGGATTCCCTAACAACCAGGCAACCCCCACATGTACTTATGCTGGCTAACAGATGTAAATCATTCAGCTGCAGCAATGAAAACTACATCTCCGAGCACTAAAAAATACTCGGAGGACACCCAAGCGTGCTCAGGAAATCTCGAGTAACAAGTATATTCGCTCATCACTACACACTACAACTTAATCTGGTGCACGATAATCTGTCTGGATGCAATAATGATAATAAAATTAATGCGACAAGGACGGAACATACAGAATAACTGTAACATGGCCAAAATGTAAGAAACAGTGTATGGTTATGTTGTGTACATTAGATCTTTGGAGCAAATCTAAATACACTTTTACTGTGTTGAGTTGCAGGCTACAATTCTATATAGTAAATGGGAAGAAGAAAGTGCAATGCTTTAGCTACAGGCATGACTTGATGTTATATGATGGTGAACACATGTTATCCTCTAGCCCTACATAATAAAATATGCATAAAAAGTACTAATTAATACAAGGTGTTAAGGCAATAATTTGCCCACTTCATAGGTAGCAGACGCCCAATTTCTATAAAAATTTAATTATGATCTCATATAAAGTAACTATAAATTAAAAATGTGCCCTAAGTCCATAAAACTTCCGTCTATAACTTTTCCCATCTCTGTTCCCCTTCAACTGTCCTCACGAAAACTCGTGCAACAATAATTATATTATTCTCAAGTTGCTAAGAGGTTAATCCCAAATCCTCCAGGGTAGAAAAGGGGGGAAGGTTTTTTTTTCTGAAAGATGAGGGCATGCGACCTGGTTTTTATTTTTTTAGAATTGCTTGGGAGGGGGAGTACTGGGCCCCCTATTACGTATAGTGAATCGGTAATTGCAAGTTAATGAGGTTCTTTTACCAGAGCCGGGCACAGCATGCTGATCTCAGCTGCCAGCGCAGGGAATCATTTCGACTCTGCCACGGCCTCTGTCAGCAAGAGATGGGGACACTTAGACTTGAAAGGCATGTGATTGTTCCTCCCTGCTTAGATCCCCTAGACATCTGTCAGGGGGGCAGAATAGAGGGGATGAGGGGGATTAGCTAAGGTGCCCTCATTGTAAAAAAAAAGCCTTTATCAGCAAGTAGTATTCGAGAAAAATAAGAGACACTTTGAAGTATTTCTATAGGATACTGGATTATTTATTAAACTAGACGTTAAAAGAGCAGTTTTATATTTCACATATTTCTAAGCTTAAAAAGCTTTTGCTTGAAAGTGCAGAATTAAAAAAAATCCCCTAATAATCCTTATTTGGGACCCCGATTTCATTTAGCAATGGACCGGTATGGAACTTCTCTAGCCTGGTCACTTCAGTCCGATTTCATATATGTTATTAGGGAATTCTGAGTTAATAGAGGGGCACTGTGACCAGAACGAAGATTGACTATAAAGATTGTCTCTCACTCTGGAGGAGATATCCTGCACTTTATTGCTCAAAGTAAAGTTTTTAGACTATGAAAGGGGTCTCCCCGATGATGTGACAACCAGTTGTTGGTTAGGCATTGTTAACTAGACAGTTATACATAGGATAATTGATCATATGGTACACAAGCCTTTATATGTTCGCACCATATCTGATACATTTCTGCATCTAGCCAAAGGTGTACATAGGGAAAAGTTCCTTGTTTATACTTTAATGGTGCCATAAGCCCTCATTCACTAGATAGCGGCCAGTTTTGGTCACTGTATGCGTCTGCATACTATTTAAAGGGGTTTTCCCACTAACAAGGTTCATTTTGATCAATAGATCTTGTAGTAATAATAAGTTCCACAATTGGATGTATTAAATAATCTTAGATAATCTTATAAATGTGCCCCTGTTATGTACTGTGTAATGTCTGTGTCTTACTGATCATACCACAGCTCCTGAGTACAAAACAGTATACAGACAGGACAACAGGGGATCACAGCTGATTCTTTCTTTGAGGTAAAACATTGCTCTAAAACAGGCAAAGAAATGTTTTACCTCACAGGAAGAATCAGCTGTGACTGTGATACCATGTTGTCCTGTCTGTATATTTTTTGGCTTCCTCACCTGGCCAGTAGATGTGGAATGATCAGACCATGCTCCTGCACTGTCAGACACAGCCATTACACAGTACACACCAGGGACACATTTATAAAATTATCTCCGCACAGGAAAAACATTTTTAAAGCATCCAATTGTGGAACTTATTATTATTCTAAGATCTAATTATTAACTTTGTTCTTGTGACAACCTCTCTAACCCCTTCACGACATGCACTGTACATGCACTGCGCATGTCATGTCTCTCCCTTTGATGTGGGCTCTGGCGCTGAGCCCACATCTTTCCCAGGACATATCAGCTGTTTTGTACAGCTGACATGTGCATCTAACAGCCGCAGTTGGAATCGCAATCCACCCGTGGCTGTTAACCTGTTAAATGCAGCTGTCAATCTCTGACAGCAGCATTTATTGTGATTGCGCCGCAAGCATGTCACTAATCCTGCCCATCGGTGCCCTTGTCACATGACCACTGGTCGCCGATGGGTTGTCATTGCCAGATTGCTATGAGCACTGACCAGCGGTCGGCACACATAGCAAGTGAGCATTTCTGCTACACACAGGCAAGCTGATCATCGCCTGTGTGTAGCAGAGACAATCAGATGATCGCAGCTTCTAGTCTACCATGGAGACTATTGAAGCAAGTGAAAAGTAAAAAACAAATGTTTAAAAATATTTAAAAAACTATGAAAGTTCAAGTCACCAATCCATTTGCCCCATTAAAAATAAAACAATTAAGGTTTTTTTTTTTTAAAAGACAATACACATACCTGTTATGACCTGGTGGTTAGGACAATAATGGACCTGGTGGTTAAGAGCACACGGAATGACCTGATAGTTACTAATAATATAGGACAAGCTCTGAGACGTGGGAACTCTGCTGACCGCAATCCCTAATCCTATCACACACACTAGAAATAGCTGTGGATTGCTCCTAACGCTCCCTATGCAACTCGTCACAGCCTAAGGAACTAGCTAGCCCTGAAGATAGAAAAATAAAGCCTACCTTGCCTCAGAGAAGTTCCCCAAAGGAAAAGGCAGCCCCCCACATATAATGACTGTGAGTAAAGATGAAAATTACAAACACAGAGATGAAATAGATTTAGCAAAGTGAGGCCCGACTTACTGAACAGACTGAGGATAGTGTTGTGAATTCTGTGGCAGAGCTCCCTCCTGTGGTCACAAGTGGTACTTCGGCAGATTCTCTCTGTGAGCTTCTGTTGGTGGAGGGAAGTGGTACTGCGGCTTCTGAGTTTCCTCCCTCAGGTGATCTGGTGAGGTCGTTAGGTGCTTCTCTACTTAACTCCACCTAATGCTTTGATCCTGGCTTCCTGTCAATGTTCCAGTGTTGGACTTGCTTTTCCCTGGATCATTCCTGTGGCCTGCTGCTCTGCATAGCTAAGTTCTTCTTTGCTATTTGTTTGCTATTTTTTCTGTCCAGCTTGTCTATTTTGTTGCTGGAAGCTCTGGGACGCAAAGGGTGTACCTCCGTGCCGTTAGTTCGGTACGGAGGGTCTTTTTGCCCCCTTTGCGTGGTTTTCTTTAGGGTTTTGTGTAGACCGCAAATTTACCTTTTCTATCCTCGCTCTGTTAAGAAAGTCGGGCCTCACTTTGCTGAATCTATTTCATCTCTACGTTTGTCTTTTCATCTTAACTCACAGTCATTATATGTGGGGGGCTGCCTCTTCCTTTGGGGTATTTCTCTGAGGCAAGGTAGGCTTATTTTCTATCTTCAGGCTAGTTAGTTTCTCAGGCTGTGCCGAGTTGCATAGGCAGAGTTAGGCGCAATCCACGGCTGCCTCTAGTGTTGTTTGGAGAGGATTAGGGATTGCGGTCTGCAGAGTTCCCACGTCTCAGAGCTCGTTCTATGATTTTGGGTTATTGTCAGATCACTGTATGTGCTCTGACCGCTATGTCCATTGTGGTACTGAATTGCCTTTCATAACAGGATAGGAAAGGTAACTTTGCGGTCAGCACAAAAAACTACAAAAAGACCACGCAGAGGGCGCAAAAAGACCCTCCGCACTGACTCACGGTGCGGAGGCGCTCCCTCTGCGTCCCAGAGCTTCCAGCAAGCAAGACAAAAATCAAAATAGCAAGCTGGACAGAAAAATAGCAAACAAGAGAAAAACAAGCAGGAACTTAGCTTCTGCTGGGAAGGCAGGTCACAAGAACGATCCAGGAGAGAACTAGACCAATACTGGAACATTGACAGGTGGCATGGAGCAATGATCTAAGTGGAGTTAAATAGAGCAGCCAGCTAACGAATTAACCTCGTCACCTGTGGAAGGAAACTCAGAAGCCGCAGCCCCACTCACAACCACCAGAGGAAGCCCATGGACAGAACCAGCCGAAGTACCATTCATGACCACAGGAGGGAGCTTGACAACAGAATTCACAACACATACCGTATTTGGCTTTCAGAATCATCCGATCTATCAAGCTATAAAAAGGATTAACCAGATCAGTAAATTGTGTAGTGGAAAGAAAAGTCAAAATGCCAGAATTACGTTTTTTTGGTCGCTGCAACATTGCATTAAAATGCAATAACGGGCGATCATATGATCGTATCTGCACCAAAATTGTATTAAAAAAAACATCAGCTAGGCACATAAAAAATAAGCCTCATTCAACCTCAGATCATCAAAAAATGGAGACACTACTGGTCTTGGAAAATGATGCTTTTTTTTAACCCCTTCATGACCCAGCCTATTTTGACCTTAATGACCTCGCCGTTTTTTGCAATTCTGACCAGTGTCCCTTTATGAGGTAATAACTCAGGAACACTTAAACGGATCCTAGCGGTTCTGAGAATGTTTTTTTGTGACATATTGGGCTTCATGTTAGTGGTAAATTAAGGTCGATAATTTTTGCGTTTATTTGTGGAAAAAATGGAAATTTGGCGAAAATTTTGAAAATTTCGCAATTTTCAAATTTTGAATTTTTATTTTGTTAAGCGAGAGAGTTGTGTGACACAAAATAGTTAATAAATAACATTACCCACATGTCTACTTTATATCAGCACAATTTTGGAAACAAAATTTTTTTTGTAAGGAAGTTATAAAGGTTAAAATTTGACCAGCGATTTCTCATTTTTACAACGAAATTTACAAAACCATTATTTTTTAGGCTCCACCTCACATTTGAAGTCAGTTCGAGGGGTCTATATGGCGGAAAATACCCAAAAGTGACACCATTCTAAAAACTGCACCCCTCAAGGTACTCAAAACCACATTCAAGAAGTTTATTAACCCTTCAGGTGCTTCACAGCAGCAGAAGCAACATGGAAGGAAAAAAATGAACATTTAACTTTTTAGTCACAAAAATGACATTTTAGCAACATTCTTTTATTTTCCCAAGGGTAAAAACAGAAACTGGACCCCAAAAGTTATTGTGCAATTTATCCTGAGTACGCCGATACCTCATATGTGGGGGAACCACTGTTTTGGCGCACGACAGGGCTCGGAAGGAAAGGAGCGCCATTTGACTTTTTCAATGAAAAATTGGCTCCAATCTTTAGCGGACACCATGTCACGTTTGGAGAGCCCCTGTGAGTCTAAACATTGGAGCTCCCCCACATGTGACCCCATTTTGGAAACTAGACCTCCCATGGAACTAATCTAGATGTGCGGTGACCACTTTAAACCCCCAAGTGCTTCACAGAAGTTCATAACGCAGAGCCGAGAAAATAAAAAATCATTTTTCTTTCCTCAAAAATTATTATTTAGCCTGCAATTTTTTATTTTCCCAAGGGTAACAGGAGAAATTGGACCGCAAATAGTTGCTGCACAGTTTGTCCTGAGTATGCTGGTACCCCGTATGTGGGGGTAAACCACTGTTTGGGCACACTTCGGGGCTCAGAAGGGAAGTAGTGATGTTTTGAAATGCAGACTTTGTTGGAATGGTCTGTGGGCGTCACGTTGCGTTTGCAGAGCCCCTGATGTGCCTAAACAGTAGAAACCCCCCACAAGTGACCCCATTTTGGAAACTAGACCCCCCAAGGAACTTATCTAGATGTGTGGTGAGCACTTTGAACCCCAAAGTGCTTCACAGAAGTTTATAACACAGAGCCGTGAAAATAAAAAATATTTTTCTTTCCTCAAAAATTATGTTTTAGCAAGCAATTTTTTATTTTCGCAAGGGTAACAGGAGAAATTGGACCACAATAGTTGTTGCCCAGTTTGTCCTGAGTACACTGGTACCCCATATGTGGGGGTAAACCACTGTTTGGCCGCACGTCAGGGCTCGGAAAGGAGGGAGCACTATTTGAGTTTTTGAACTCAAGATTGGCTGGAATCAATGGTGGTGCCATGTTGCGTTTGGAGACCCCTGATGTGCCTAAACAGTGGAAACCCCTCAATTCTAAATCCAACACTAACCCCAACACACCCCTAACCCTAATCCCATCCCAACTGAAGCCATAACCCTAATCACAACCCTAACCCCAACACACCCCTAACCACAACACACCCGTAACCCCAATCCCAACCCTAATCCTAATCCCAACCCTAATCCTAATCCAACCTTAACCACAACTTTAACCCCAACACACCCCTAACCCTAACCACAAGCCTAATCTTAACCCTATTTCCAACCCTAGCTTTAATTCCAACCCTAACCCTAAGGCTATGGGCCCACGTGCGGATTCATGTGAGATTTTTCCCCACGATTTTTGAAAAATCCGCAGGTAAAAGGCACTGCGTTTTACCTGCGGATTTACAGCGGATTTCCAGTGTTTTTTTGTGCGGATTTCACCTGCGGATTCCTATTGAGGAACAGGTGTAAAACGCTACGGAATCCGCACCATGTGCACATAGCCTAATTCTAACCCTAGTTCTAACCCTAGCCCTAACCCTAGTTCTAACCCTAACCCTAGTTCTAACCCTAACCCTAGTAGAAAAAAAAAAATACATTTTCTTTATTTTATTATTGTCCCTACCTATGGGGGTGATTCATTTACTATTTTTTTTATTTTGATCACTGTGATAGGTTTTATCACAGTGATCAAAATGTACCTGGAACGAATCTTCCGGCAGGCAGATTCGGCAGGCGCACTACTCATGCGCCCGCCATTTTGGAAGATGGCGGCGCCCATGGAGAAGACGCACGGACACCGGGAGGCTCGGTAAGTATGAGGGGGGGGAGATCGGAGCATGGGGGGATCAGAGCATAGGAGGGTGGGATCGGAGCACGGGGGAGCTAACAGGAACACGGGGGAGCAGACAGGATGACGGAGGGGAGCGGAGCAGTGTACAGGACAGAACGGAGGACTGGGGAGGAGATCGGTGGTGGTGGGCGGCAGATCAGGGTTTCCAGCCATGGCCGATGATATTGCAGCATCGGCCATGGCTGGATTGTAATATTTCACCAGTTTTCATAGATGAAATATTACAAATAGCTCTGATTGGCAGTTTCACTTTCAACAGCCAATCAGAGCGATCGTAGCCACGGTTGGGGAGGGGGAGGTGAAGCCACCCTGGGCTGAAGTACCACTCCCCCTGTCCCTGCAGATCGGGTGAAATTGTAGTTAACCCTTTCACCCGATCTGCAGGGACGCGATCCCTCCATGATGCCACATAGGCGTCAGAGGTCAGATTGGCACCGACTTTCATGACGCCTACGTGGCGTCACAGGTCGTGTAGGGGTTAAGCAAACTTTGGATTTTTTTAAACACTTAAATAAAAAATAACCTATATATGTTTGATATCTACAAAATCATAATGACCTGGAGAATCATAATGGCATGTTAGTTTTAGCATTTCATGAACATGGTAATAAAATCCACCGCACTTTGAATTTTTTTCCCGTTTTCCAGTACACGAAATGGGAAAACTAATTGTGTTGTTCAAAAGTACAACTCGTCCCACAAAAAAACAAGCCCTCACATGGCCATATTGACAAAAAAAAATAAAAAAAGTTATGGCTCTGGGAAGAAGGGGAGCGAAAAACAGAAACACCAAAAGGAAAAAGAAGGGCTTGAAGGGGTTAATTTTTATAACCCCCAAGGTGATTTGCATGTTAATGACCAGGCCAATTTTACAATTCTGACCAGTGACACTTTATCAGGTAATAACACTGGAAAGCTTCAATGGACCCCACTGACTCTGAGACTGTCTTTTCGTGAAGTATTGTACTTCATGATAGTGGTAACATTTCTTCGGTATGAGTTGCATTTATTTGTGAAAAAAAGTAAATTTGGTGAAAATTTATAAATTTTAACCCCTTTCTGACATCGGATGTACTATCCCGTCGAGGTGGGGTGGGCCCCTATGACCACCGACAAGATAGTATGTCCAGCGCGATCGGCGGCGCTCACGGGGGGAGCGCGGCCGATCGCGACCAGGTGTCAGCTGCCTATTGCAGCTGACAACCGGCACTATGTGCCAGGAGCGGTCACGGACCGCCCCTGGCACATTAACCCCTGGCACACCGCGATCAAAGATGATCGCAATGTGCTGGCGGTGCAGGGAAGCATCGCGCAGGGATGGGGCTCCCTGCGGGCTTCCCTGAGCCCCCCGCAGCAACGCGATGTGATCGCGTTGCTGCGAGAGTCTTACCTCCCTCCCTGCCTGCTCCAGACCCGGATCCAAGATGGCCGCGGATCCGAGTCCTGCAGGGAGGGAGGTGGCTTCACAGAGCCTGCTCAGAGCAGGCACTGTGAAGGCTGTACTGCTCTAAGTGAGATCAGTGATCTGACAGAGTGCTGTGCACACTGTCAGATCACCGATCTGTGATGTCCCCCCCGGGACAAAGTAAAAAAAATTTTTTCCAAATGTGTAAAAAAAAAATAAAAAAAATATTAGTAAATAATGAAAAAATAAAATATTATTCCCATAAATACATTTCTTTATCTAAATAAATAAAAAAAACAATAAAAGTACATATATTTAGTATTGCCGTGTCCGTAACGGCCCGACCTATAAAACTGGCCCACTAGTTAACCCCTTCAGTAAACACCGTAAGAAAAAAAAAAAAACGAGGCAAAAAACAACGCTTTATTATCATACCGCCGAACAAAAAGTGGAATAACACGCGATCAAAAAGACAGATATAAATAACCATAGTACCGCTGAAAGCGTCATCTTGTCCCGCAAAAAACGAGCTGCTATACAGCATCATCAGCAAAAAAATAAAAAGTTATAGTCCTGAGAATAAAGCGATGCAAAAATAATTATTTTTTCTATAAAATAGTTTTTATCGTATAAAAGCGCCAAAACATAAAAAAATGATATAAATGAGGTGTCGCTGTAATCGTACTGACCCGAAGAATAAAACTGCTTTATCAATTTTACCAAACGCGGAACGGTATAAACGCCTCCCCCAAAAGAAATTCATGAATAGCTGGTTTTTGGTCATTCTGCCTCACAAAAATCGGAATAAAAAGCGATCAAAAAATGTCACATGCCCGAAAATGTTACCAATAAAAACGTCAACTTGTCCTGCAAAAAAACAAGATCTCACATGACTCTGTGGACCAAAATATGGAAAAATTATAGCTCTCAAAATGTGGTAACGCAAAAAATATTTTTTGCAATAAAAAGCGTCTTTCAGTGTGTGACGGCTGCCAATCATAAATATCCGCTAAAAAACCCACTATAAAAGTAAATCAAACCCCCCTTCATCACCCCCCTTAGTTAGGGAAAAATTAAAAAAAATGTATTTATTTCCATCTTCCCATTAGGGCTAGGGCTAGGGTTAGGGCTAGGGTTAGGGCTAGGGTTACAGTTTGGGTTGGGGCTAAAGTTAGGGTTAGGGTTGGGGCTAAAGTTACAGTTAGGGTTTAGATTACATTTACAGTTGGGAATAGGTTTGGGATTAGGGTTAGGGGTGTGTCAGTGTTAGAGGTGTGGTTAGGGTTACCGTTGGAATTAGGGTTAGGGGTGTGTTTGGGTTAGGGTTTCAGTTATAATTGGGGGGTTTCCACTGTTTAGGCACATCAGGGGCTCTCCAAATGCGACATGGCGTCCGATCTCAATTCCAGCCAATTCTGCGTTGAAAAAGTAAAACAGTGCTTCTTCCCTTCCGAGCTCTCTTGTGTGCCCAAACAGGGGTTTACCCCAACATATGGGGTATCAGCGTACTCAGGACAAATAGGACAACAACTTTTGGGGTCCAATTTCTCCTGTTACCCTTGGGAAAATACAAAACTGGGGGCTAAAAAATAATTTTTGTGGAAGAAAAAAAGATTTTTTATTTTTACGGCTCTGCGTCATAAACTGTAGTGAAACACTTGGGGGTTCAAAGTTCTCACAACACATCTAGATAAGTTCCCTGGGGGGTCTAGTTTCCAATATGGGGTCACTTGTGGGGAGTTTCTACTGTTTAGGTACATTAGGGGCTCTGCAAACGCAATGTGACGCCTGCAGACCATTCCATCTAAGTCTGCATTCCAAATGGCACTCCTTCCCTTCCGAGCCCTCCCATGCGCCCAAACGGTGGTTCCCCCCAACATATGGGGTATCAGCGTACTCATGACAAATTGGACAACAACTTTTGGGGTCGAATTTCTCCTCTTACCCTCGGGAAAATACAAAACTGGGGCAAAAAAATAATTTTTGGGGGAAAGATTTTTTTTAAAATTTTCACGGCTCTGCGTTACAAACTGTAGTGAAACACGTGGGGGTTCAAAGCTCTCACAACACATCTAGATGAGTTCCTTAGGGGGTCTAGTTTCCAAAATGGTGTCACTTGTGGGGGGTTTCTACTGTTTAGGTACATTAGGGGCTCTGCAAATGCAATGTGACACCTGCAGACCATTCCATCTAAGTCTGCATTCCAAATGGAGCTCCTTCCCTTCTGAGCCCTCCCATGCGCCCAAACAGTGGTTCCCCCCCACATATGGGGTATCAGCGCACTCAGGACAAATTGGACAACAAATTTTGGGGTCCAATTTTTCCTGTTACCCTCGGGAAAATACAAAACTGGGGGCTAAAAAATAATTTTTGTGGGAAAAAATTTTTGTTTTATTTTTACGGCTCTCCATTATAAACTTCTGTGAAGCCATTGGTGGGTCAAAGCGCTCACCACACATCTAGATAAGTTCCTCAGGGGGTCTACTTTCCAAAATGTTGTCACTTGTGGGGGGTTTCAATGTTTAGGCACATCAGTGGCTCTCCAAACGCAACATGGCGTCCCATCTCAATTCCTGTCAATATTACATTGAAAAGTCAAACAGCGCTCCTTCCTTTCCGTGCTCTCCCATCCGCCCAAACAGTGGTTTACCCCCACATATGGGGTATCAGCGTACTCAGGACAAATTGTACAACAACTTTTGGGGTCCAAATTCTTCTCTTACCCTTGGGAAAATAAAAAATTGGGGGCGAAAAGATAATTTTTGTGAAAAAATGATTTTTTATTTTTACGGTTCTGCATTATAAACTTCTGTGAAGCACTTGGTGGGTCAAAGTGCTCACCACACCTCTAGATAAGTTCCTTAGGGGATCTACTTTCCAAAATGGTGTCACTTGTGGGGGGTTTTAATGTTTAGGCACATAAGTGGCTCTCCAAACGCAACATGGTGTCCCATCTCAATTCCTGTCAATTTTGCATTGAAAAGTCAAACGGCGCTCCTTCCCTTCCGAGCTCTCCCATCCGCCCAAACAGTGGTTTACCCCCACATATGGGGTATCAGCGTACTCAGGACAAATTGTACAACAACTTTTGGGGTCCAATTTCTTCTCTTACCCTTGGAAAAATAAAAAATTGGGGGCGAAAAGATAATTTTTGTGAAAAAATGATTTTTTATTTTTACGGTTCTGCATTATAAACTTCTGTGAAGCACTTGGTGGGTCAAAGTGCTCACCACACCTCTAGATAAGTTCCTTAGGGGATCTACTTTCCAAAATGGTGTCACTTGTGGGGGGTTTCAATGTTTAGGCACATCAGTGGCTCTCCAAACGCAACATGGCGTCCCATCTCAATTCCTGTCAATTTTGCATTGAAAAGTCAAACGGCGCTCCTTCCCTTCCGAGCTCTCCCATCCGCCCAAACAGTGGTTTACCCCCACATATGGGGTATCAGCGTACTCAGGACAAATTGTACAACAACTTTTGGGGTCCAATTTCTTCTCTTACCCTTGGAAAAATAAAAAATTGGGGGCGAAAAGATAATTTTTGTGAAAAAATGATTTATTTTTACGGTTCTGCATTATAAACTTCTGTGAAGCACTTGGTGGGTCAAAGTGCTCACCACACCTCTAGATAAGTTCCTTAGGGGATCTACTTTCCAAAATGGTGTCACTTGTGGGGGGTTTCAATGTTTAGGCACATCAGGGACTCTGCAAACGCAACATGGCGTCCCATCTCAATTCCAGTCAATTTTGCATTGAAAAGTCAGATGGCGCTCCTTCGCTTCCGAGCTGTCCCATGCGCCCAAACAGTGGTTTACCCCCACATGTGGGGTATTGGCGTACTCAGGACAAATTGTACAACAATGTTTGGGGTCCATTTTCTCCTGTTACCCTTGGTAAAATAAAACAAATTGGAGCTGAATTAAATTTTTTGTGAAAAAAAGTTAAATGTTCATTTTTATTTAAACATTCAAAAAATTCCTGTGAAGTACCAGAAGGGTTAATAAACTTCTTGAATATGGTTTTGAGCACCTTGAGGGGTGTAGTTTTTAGAATGGTGTCACACTTGGGTATTTTCTATCATATAGACCCCTCAAAATGACTTCAAATGAGATGTGGTCCCTAAAAAAAAATGGTGTTGTAGAAATGAGAAATTGCTGGTCAACTTTTCACCCTTACAACTCCCTGCCAAAAAAAAATTTTGGCTCCAAAATTGTGCTGATGTAAAGTAGACATGTGGGAAATGTTACTTATTAAGTATTTTTTGTGACATATCTCTGTGATTTAATTGCATAAAAATTCAAAGTTGGAAAATTGCGAAATTTTCATAATTTTCGCCAAATTTCTGTTTTTTTCACAGATAAACACAGGTACTATCAAATAATTCTTACCATTGTCATGAAGTACAATATGTCACGAGAAAACAATGTCAGATTCACTGGGATCCGTTGAAGCGTTCCAGAGTTATAACCTCATAAAGGGACAGTGGTCAGGTTTGTAAAAATTGGCCCGGTCATTAACGTGCAAACCACCCTTGGGGGTAAAGGGGTTAAAACTTTTAATTCATATGCCCTTAAATGAGAATCATGTCACACAAAATAGTTAAAAAATTAATTTCACACATGTCTACTTTACATCAGCACAATATTTTAAACATTTTGTTTTATTTTGTTAGGAAGTTATAAGGGATAAAAGTTGACCAGAGATTTCTCATTTTTCCAACAAAATTTGCAAGACCATTTTTTTCAGGGACCACATTACATTTTTGCAAGGATAACAGGAAAAAAATGGACCCCAAAATTTGTTGTGTAATTTTTTCTGAACATGCCGATGCCCCATATTTGGGGGGAAAACCACTGTTTGGGTGCACAACAGAGCTGGGAAGGGAAGGAGAGCCATTTGACTTTCTGAATGCAAAATTTGCTGGAATAATTAGCAAACACCATGCCATGTTTGGAGAGACAATGATGTACCTAAACAGTGAAAATCCCCCACAAGTGACACCATTTTGGAAATTAGACCCCTCAGAGAATTTATCTAGATGTATGGTGAGCATATTGAACCCCCAAGTGCTTCACAGAAGTTTAGAACGTTGAGCCGTGGAAATAAAAATAATCAAATTTTTCTCACATAAATGTTTTTTAGCCTCAAATTTTGAATTTTCATAAGGGTAACAGGAAAACTTGCACCATACAATTTGTTGTGCAATTTCTCCTGAGTACGCAGAAACCCCATATGAGGGAGAAAACTGCTACTTGGGCGCAAGGCATGGCTCAGAAGGGAAGGAACTAGATTTGACTTTTTGAATGCAAATTTTGCAGGAATCATTAGTACACACCATGTCCCTTTTGGGGTGCCCCTGATGTGCCAATACTGTGGAAACCCCCAAAAGTGACCCCCAATTTGGAAACTACACCCTCAATGAATGTATTTAAATGTGTGGCTAGCACTTTGAACCCCTTGGTGCTTCACAGAAATGTATTACTTTGAGCCGTGAAAATAAAAAAATTCATTTTAGCCCCAATTTTTTATTTTCACACGGGAAATTGCACCATACAATTTGTTTTGCAATTTCTCCCGAGTTCGTGAATACTCCATATGTTGGTATAAACTACTTTTGAGGCTCAGAAGGGAAGATGTGTGACAAAGGAGTTCAGATTTTGCTGGAATGGATTGAGGGTGCCATGTCACATTGGCAGAGCCACTGAGGTGCCAGAACAGCAGAAACCCCCCAAATGTGAACTCATTTTACAAACTATACCCCCTAATTAATTTATCTAGGGGTGCAATTATCATATTGACACCACATGTGCCTCACAGAATTTTATACCATTAAGCGGTGAAGAAAGAAAAAATTACATTTTAACCACTAAAATGTTGTTTAGCTCCAAGTTAATAGGCTAATAGGAGAAAGTTTTACAACAAACTGAGGTCCAATACTTTTCAGGCACACTGCAAAACTCAAGGGAAGGAAGCACCATATTATAGTGCAAATTTTACTGTTATGGTTTGAGGGTGCCATGACCCACTTGGGAGAGACCCAGAGGTGCCAGCACAGCAGAACTTACCCCATTTTACAAACTGCACCTCTCAACGAATTAGTCTAGGGGTGCAATGATCATACTGACACCAAGGGTGTGTCACAGAATTTTACACCATTGTGCAGTCATGAAAAAATAATTACATTTTTACTACCAAAATGTTGTTTTAGGCCCAGATTTTACATTTTCATACAAGAAGTAGGTAAACATGGCCCCAAAAATTGTCCCGCAATTTATACTGAAGGAGGCAATAGCCCATATGTGGCTGTACAGTACTGCTTAGCCATACGGCAAGACTCGGGAGGGAAGGAGCGCTATTTGCTTTCTGGAGCGCAGATTTTCCTAGAATAGTTTGCAGACTCCAAATACAGACCCCTAAGTGCTAGAAGAGTAGAATTCCTCCCTCCATTGACCCCATTTTGGAAATTATACCCCTGTGGGAATTTACAGATATAGTGACGATTTTGACTCTATAGTTGTTTTACAGAAGCTAGCAGCAGTGGATGTTGCTAAGTGAAAATTGCAAACTGCTGTTGTAGTGACCAGTACCTTATAGTGACTAGTAGGTCATGGCCGGCTCATGCATCTGGAGGCATGCACCCGCAAATTAGGCTGTTTCTCATCGCTACAGAAATGCCAATCCCGTGGATGCTATACGTAGTTTAGCCAGACTGGGGCTCAGAAGGGAGGGGAACATTTGGATTTGAGAGCATATAATTTGCTACACTTTTTTTGTAGGGTGAGCAGCCATTTCACTTTTCCAGAGCCTTTGTACTACCAGTTATGTGGAAGCCCCCTATATTTACGCTAACAGATGATGGACCTGAGTGGGGTCTTGCTTTTCTTGTGGATTGAGTTGAAGCTTTTGTTAGGAACATTTTACATAACATTTGGGCTCACATTTCTCCTGCACTCTGCGCTGAGCACTTACATTAAGATTTCCATCTAAATCTCATCTAAATGAGAAAGCAGAGTTACTCTGAATTCAGTCTGGCCTCTGTTCAGTGGTGTCCTTCTTTTCAGAAGTGCACAAATCTGTTGCCTATGCCACTTTTATGCATGGCTAAAAAGACGGACACTGCCGGATCACAGTGCCTCCATCTGCCTCATTATAGGGAATCTTCCACCGGGAGTTCCATCTGAATCACTTATTTCAGAGATTTACTTCAGAGACTTACACGGAAACCCCAGTGTAGGTGCTCAACACAGAGCACAAGATAAATGTGCGCTGAGCCTTACTGCGATCTCTGGGAGGCAGAATGAACAAATCAACAAGCAGGTGAAGAATTGGTTTTAATTATTTTTTACGCATTCCTCGTGCGGTATAAGTGATTAGGAAATTTTATTTTTCTGGCCGGTGCGATTACAGCGATATCAGATTAATATAGTTTTTTATGTTTGGCTGCTGTCACACACTAAAAGATTAAGCTTTTTTTTTTTTTGCATTTTTTTTTATACGGTGTTCACTAAAGTGGTACAGTTTTATAGGTCGGGTGGTTCCGGTCACGGGAATACCAAATATGTGTACTTCAATTGTTTATATTTTTTTTGTTCATAAATTTTTTTATTTTTGGGTACAATATGTTTTTATTTTATTTTTACTACTTGGTCCCACTATGGGACTTTCAATTTTTGCAGGCTGATCGCTTATGTAGCATAGGGATAATAATAATAATAATCTTTATTTATATATAGCGCCAACATATTCCGCAGCGCTTTACAGTTTAACAGCTTCAAACACAACAGTCATAAGTAGCAATGTTAACAATACAATAATTAAAGCAACTCAAGACGAAACTGCTTGTGAGAGCTTACAATCTACAATGAGGTGGGGAAATACAAAGTACAGGTGTGTATTTACAATGATGTATTTACAATGATGGTCCAGCCATCTTCAGGGAGTGGGGGATAGATGGAAGTAGTGAATGGGCTACAAACAAACAAAATAACTGATTAGGGAACATGATAGGTCGCTCTGAACAAATGTGTTTTGAGGGAGCGCCTAAAACTATGCAAATTGTGGATGGTCCTAATTTCTTGGGGTAGAGCATTTCAGAGGATTGGCGCAGCACGGGAGAAGTCTTGTAGTCGGGAGTGGGAGGTACGAATTAGTGCAGAGGTTGGTCAAAAGTCATTTGCAGAGTGCAGAGGTTGGTTAGGCTGATAGACAGAAATAAGGGAGGAGATGTAAGGGGGTGCTACACTGTGAAGAGCTTTGTGGGTGAGAACAAGTGCTTTGGATTGTATCCTGTAATGAATGGGCAGCCAGTGTCTGGCGAAGAGCAGACACATTTGAGTAACGATTAGCTAGATAGACGACCCTGGCTGCTGCATTAAGGATAGATTGGAGAGGGGAAAGTCGAGTAAGGGGGAGGCCAATTGATAGAGCATTGCAGTAGTCCAGGCGGGAGTGGATCAGGGCGACAATGAGGGTTTTTGTTGTTTCTATAGTGAGAAAAGGGTGGATTCTAGAGATGTTCTTTAGGTGTAAGTGGTATGAGCGGGCAAGAGATTGTATATGGGATGTGAAGGAGAGATCGGAGTCAAACATAACACCTAGACAGCGCACCTGCTCTCGAGGTGTTATGGTGCCACCCACGGAGAGGGAAACGTCAGGTTTAGGGAGGTTAGTAGATGGTGGGAGCAGAAGAAGTTGAGTTTTGGAGAGGTTGAGTTTCAGATAGAGAGCGGACATGATGTCATAGACTGCTGACAGACAGTCAGTGGTGTTCTGTAGTACAGCAGGAGTAAGGCCAGGGGATGACGTATATAGTTGTGTGTCGTCGGCATAAAGATGGCAATGAAAGCCAAATCTGCTGATGGTCTGTCCAATTGGGGCCGTGTAGAGGGAGAAGAGAAGGGGGCCAAGGACTGAGCCCTGGGGAACCCCGACAGTAAGAGGAAGTGGAGATGAAGTGGAGCCAGAGAACAGAACACTGAAGGAGCCATCAGAAAGACAGGAGGAGAACCAGGAGAGAGCAGTGTCCTTAATGCCAAGTGACTGGAGCCTAGAGAGTAAGAGAGGGTGGTCAACAGTGTCGAAAGCGGCAGAAAGATCAAGAAGAATGAGCAGAGAGTGGTCACTGTTGCATTTTGCTGTCAGAAGGTCGTTGGTCACTTTGATGAGTACAGTTTCTGTCGAGTGTAGGGGGCGGAAGCCTGACTGTGAAGGGTCTAGGAGGGAGTGAATGGAGAGGTAACGGGTAAGGCGGGAGTAGACTAGGCGCTCCAAGAGTTTAGAGATGAAGGGGAAATTGGAGATGGTCTGTAGTTGTTTGTGCAGAATGGGTCGAGGGTGGGTTTCTTTAGTAACGGAGTAATGATAGAGTGTTTGAAGGAGGACGGGAAAATGCCTGAGGAGAGTGAAAGATTAAAGATTGTAGTTAGGTGAGTAGTGACGACTGAAGAGAGAGACTGGAGGGGATGAGAGGGAATGGGGTCGGTAGAGCATGTAGTTGAACGAGAAGAAGAGAGGAGCCTGGAGACTTCTTCTTCTGTGATGGGATCAAATGCGGAGAGTGAGCCAGGGCTGTTTTACTCTGTGTTTGGAGGTTCTGAGGGTGAGGGGAGCTACTTGGTCTAGGGTGCTTCTAAGAGTGTCATTGTAGTGATGTACTGCCAGATCAGGACAGGAAAAACAAGAGATTGGGGACAGTGATGAGTGTAAGGAGTCTGAAAGTATATGAGGGTTAATAAAGGCTTGTAGATTTCTGACTGAATGGTGGGTAGGATGGTGCTGGGGTGAGCGAGGATTTGAGAGCATGAAGGAGAGAATGTTGTGGTCAGAGAGGGGAAGCTGTGAGTTATTTAGGTAGGAGATTGAACACAGCCGGACAAAGACCAGGTCAAGGGTGTTACCGTCCTTGTGTGTCTCAGAGGTTGAGAGCTGTGAGAGGCCGAGCGAAGTGGTTAGTGATAGAAGCTGGGATGCCGATGTAGAAGTGGGGTTGTTTAAGGGGATGTTGAAGTATCCCAGGATAAGGGTTGGGAGTTCTGAGGACATGAAGTGCGGAAGCCAGGCAGAGAAATGGTCCAGGAAGTGGGTGGGTGAGCCTGGGGGCCGGTATATGACCGCTACTCTGAGGGAGAGGGGACGGAAGAGCCTGATGCTGTAGACCTCAAAAGAGTAATGGAATGAGAGTGATGGAGTTGGTGGGATGACCTGGAAGGTGCATTGTGGGGAGAGGAGTTTGCCAACTCCATCACCAGGTCTGTTTGTGGGTCTCGGGGGAATGGGAGAGTTGTAGGCCAAAATGGGAAATGGCAGCAGGGAAGACAGTGTCAGAATCCTGGATCCAGGTTTCAGTGAGGGCCAATAGATTTAGAGAGTTGTTCAGAAATTAGTTGTGTAGGAAAGGAAGCTTGTTACATACAGACCATGGATTCCAAAGGGCACAATTAAAAGAAGGAGATGAGGGAGTGCAAGTAATATTAATAAGGTTAGAATGGTTTTGATGTGAGGTGGGGTAGCAGTTGAGGTTGTGGGATGGTGGACCAGGGTTGAGGGAGATGTCTCCCGAAATCAGTAGGAGTAGGAAGATAAAAAGCAAGAAGTTTTTTTAATTGAATTGTAAGTTTTTTTGTGCAGTGTGTTTTGGCAAGATGGACTGAGGTTTTTCAGGAAGGTGAGAAGTGCATGGGAGAGGGAAGTATAGAGGAGCTGATGTATATGAGTTGTGATGGAGGGGGGATGGGGCGGTGGATGTGGATTGCAAGGGAACATAGGAGGATAGGAATAAAGCACATGGATAGAAGGGAGAGCAGAGTGTGGGTTACCGGACTCCTGCCCTGACTAACTGCCATGGAATAACTGCAATAACTTGATGCTTAGGGATGACATTGCGGGGTCTCCGATCCAAGAGCAAAGTGGTTTTCTTCCCTCTGCCTGCTCCCGAAATGCTGCAATCGAGTTAGATCACAGCATTTAGGGGGTTAAAGTGCCGGTAGCAGTGCGGGACCACTCCTGACACTGAGTGCTGGTGTCAGCTGTGCGCCTGTACGCGCTAAATAAGTACCAGGCGATCTGTACGTATGGATATGTCTAAGGTGGGAAAGGGGTTAATTTACTGTACAGTCATGGCCAAAAGTTTTGAGCAGTTTTTTATTTTCAAAGTTTACTGCTTCATTGTTTTTAGATATTTTAGCCAGAGATTTCTATAGTTACTGAAGTACAGTTAAAAGCATTTCATACTTTTTTTTTTAACTTTTACTGACAATTACATCACATTTATGCAAAGACTCACTATTTTCATTGTTGTCCCTTATATATCAAGACTTCTGCCCTTTGCCCTGGCAGCTGAATTCATGATGACAACCCATTTTCCCTAACCAGTGCTTTGAGTTTATCATAATTTCTGTGTTTTTGTTTGTCCACTTACTTTTTGAGGATTCACCACACATAGACCCAAAATTTCAATGTTTTATTTCCGGGGGCCCCTTAGTTATGACTTTTGTCTTGTGACATTGTGCTCCATCATGCTGGAAAAAGCATTATTCATCACCAAATTGCTCCTGGAACATCGGTAGACGCTTCTCTTGGAAGATAGGCCCACTAACTATAGTGAGCCCACTCCCTTGGATCGAAAGGAGGCCCACACATGAGTAGTCTCACAATGGTTTACTGTTGGCATGGTACAGGACTCATGGCAGTGCTCACATTTTCTTCTCTGGACAATCATTCTTCCTGCTACCCTTCTTGACACCAGGTCAGTCTCTAAAAGCATGCGTCTCGCTGTGCATGCAGATGCACTGACACTTGTTTGTTGTCATTCATGAGGATGTTCTGCAGTGGTGTTGAAGCCTTACCATAGAAGTATCCACTTTAGCAGATGGTCTTCTCACTTTGCTCAACTTTCTTGGGTGCCCTAAAGCCATCCTCACAGAAAGGGCAGTGTCACACTTGCAAGTGCAATGCGAGTCTCTCGCATCAATTGCCGACACTCGGGACCGGAGTTTGCGGCTGCATGTATTTCTATGCAGCTGAACGCTCCGGTCCCGCGTGTCGGTGGCAGTGCCAAGAATTGATGCAAGAGACTCGCGTGAGTTTCTCACATTGTGCTCGCAAGTTTGACACCGGCCTTACTGAACATCTCTATTTGATGTTCTTGACTATAAGATAGATGGTTGATTTAGGGGCAATTTTACAAGCAGTAATGTTCTTGCCTGTAAAGCCCTTTTGATGCAAAGAAGTGATGACTGCACGTGTTTCCTTGGAGGTAACCATGAATAACAGAAGAAGACAATGATTTCAAGCAATAACGCCTTCTGACTGGGTGATTTTCCGTTTTTGCAGTTTTGTTTTTTTTTTTCTCCACTACCAAAAGTCTTAACTTTTTTTACTTTTTTATCTGCATATCAGTATGAAGGCTCGTTTTTTGCAGGATGATTTGTAATTTTGAAGTACACTTTCTTTTTATCATGTGATACACTAGAAAATGGGAAAAAGAAAAAAAGGGCAATTTTGTCATTATTTTTTGAGTTTTGTTTGTACAGCGTTCTTTATACTGTACCTTACTACATTATTCTCTAGGTCAGTATAATTTCATTAAAATAATTAATCAAAAAAGTGTTTTGCAACTTTTCGAGACCTCTAACATTTAACATTTTTGGTCGATGGGGTTGAGTGAGGGCTAATATTATGCGCCTCTTTTTATTGATTCCAGTTTGTCAACAGATACAATGTTTTGATTGCCTTTCATTGCATTTTTTTTGTGGTGTTGTGGTAGATGAAAATGCGCAGTTCTGACGTTTAGAATTTTTTTCTCAGTATACTAAGAATTTTTTCTCATTGTACTACAGGTTAATTAATTTTATGCTTTGATAAATCAGAGTTTTTCTGTCATGGAAATACCACATTCTTTGTGATTTTTATTATTTATTTTTAATTGGAAATAGGGGGGTGATTCAAACAGTTATACACAGCGGGTGAAATAAGTTTTGAACACGTCACCAATTTTCAAAGGAAATATATTTCTAAAGGTGCTATTGACATTAAATTTTCACCAGATGTCGGTAACAACCCATCCAATCCACATAGGCAAAGAAATCAAACCATAGATGTCCATAAATTATGTTAGGTGGAATACTGAGAAATGACACAGGGAAAAAGTATTTGACATGCTTACTGAGACTTATTTAATACTTTGTATAAAAGCCTTTGTTGATGATGATAGCTTCAAGATGACTGTTGTATGGATAAATTAGTTACATGGATTGCTTAGGTGTGATTTTGGCCTGTTCTTCCACTCAAACTCTTCAAATCCTGAAAGTCCCATAGGCCCTTTCTATGAACTCTATTGTCACAGATTTAGCGTGACAGAGAGGAGCCAGAAGAGCGCAGCGTCTGATTTCCCCTACTCCTGCACTGTTTAACCCCTCTGTGACCTTAGACGTACTATCCCCTCGAGGTGCCCTGGGCTTATCTGACCCTGGACGGGATAGTACGTCATAGCCGATCGGCCGCGCTCCCCCCATGCTTATCGCAGCTGACATCCGGCACTATGTGCCAGGAGCGGTCACGGACCGCCCCCGGCACATTAACCCCTGGCACACCGCGATCAAAGATGATCGCGATGTGCCGGCGGTGCAGGGAAGCACCGCGCAGGGAGGGGGCTCCCTGCGGGCTTCCCTGAGCCCCCCGCAGCAACGCGATGTGATCGCGTTGCTGCGAGGGTCTCCTCACCTCCCTCCCTGCTCGAGCCCCGGATCCAAGATGGCCGCGGATCCGGGTCCTGCAGGGAGGGAGGTGGCTTCACAGAGCCTGCTCAGAGCAGGCACTGTGAAGGCTGCAGCGCTGCATGTCAGATCAGTGATCTGACAGAGTGCTGTGCAAACTGTCAGATCACTGATCTGTGATGTCCCCCCCTGGGACAAAGTAAAAAAGTAAAAAAAAAATTTTCCAAATGTGTAAACAAAATAAAAAAAAATATTCCAAAATAATGAAAAAAAAAAAAATTATTCCCATAAATACATTTCTTCATCTAAATAAAAAAAAAAAAACAATAAAAGTACACATATTTAGTATCGCCGCGTCCGTAACGACCCGACCTATAAAACTGTCCCACTAGTTAACCCCTTCAGTAAACACCGTAAGAAAAAAAAAAAAAAAACGAGGCAAAAAACAACGCTTTATTATCATACCGCCGAACAAAAAGTGGAATAACACGCGATCAAAAGGACAGATATAAATAACCATGGTACCGCTGAAAGCGACATATTGTCCCGCAAAAAAAGAGCCGCCATACAGCATCATCAGCAAAAAAATAAAAAAGTTATAGTCCTGAGAATAAAGCGATGCAAAAATAATTATTTTTTCTGTAAAATAGTTTTTATCGTATAAAAGCACCAAACCATAAAAAAATGATATAAATGAGGTATCGCTGTAATCGTACTGACCCGAAGAATAAAACTGATTTATCAATTTTACCAAACGCGGAACGGTATAAACGCCTCCCCCAATAGAAATTCATGAATAGCTGGCTTTTGGTCATTCTTCCTCACAAAAATCGGAATAAAAAGCGATAAAAAAATGTCACGTGCCCAAAAATGTTTTCAATAAAAACGTCAACTCGTCCCGCAAAAAACAAGACCTCACATGACTCTGTGGACCAAAATATGGAAAAATTATAGCTCTCAAAATGTGGTATTGCAAAAAATATTTTTTGCAATAAAAAGGGTCTTTCAGTGTGTGACGGCTGCCAATCATAAAAATCCGCTAAAAAACTCGCTATAAAAGTAAATCAAACCCCCCTTCATCACCCCCTTAGTTAGGGAAAAATAAAAAAAAATGTATTTATTTCCATTTTCCCATTAGGGCTAGGGTTAGGGTTAGGGCTAGGGCTAGGGTTAGGGCTAGGGTTAGGGCTAGGGTTAGGGTTAGGGCTAGGGTTAGGGCTAGGGTTAGGGCTAGGGCTAGGGTTAGGGTTAGGGCTAGGGTTAGGGCTAGTGTTAGGGTTAGGGCTAGGGTTAGGGCTAGGGTTAGGGTTAGGGCTAGGGTTAGGGTTAGGGCTAGGGTTAGGGTTAGGGTTAGGGCTAGGGTTAGGGCTAGGGTTAGGGCTAGGGTTGGGGCTACAGTTAGGGTTGGGGCTAAAGTTAGGGTTAGGGTTTAGATTACATTTACAGTTGGGAATAGGGTTGGGATTAGGGTTAGGGGTGTGTCAGGGTTAGAGGTGTGGTTAGGGTTACCGTTGGAATTAGGGTTAGGGGTGTGTTTAGATTAGGGTTTCAGTTATAATTGGGGGGTTTCCACTGTTTCGGCACATCAGGGGCTCTCCAAACACGACATGGCGTCCGATCTCAATTCCAGCCAATTCTGCGTTGAAAAAGTAAAACAGTGCTCCTTCCCTTCCGAGCTCTCCTGTGTGCCCAAACAGGGGTTTACCCCAACATATGGGGTATCAGCGTACTCAGGACAAATTGGACAACAACTTTTGTGGACCAATTTCTCCTGTTACCCTTGGGAAAATACAAAACTGGGGGCTAAAAAATAATTTTTGTGGGAAAACAAAAAGATTTTTTATTTTCACGGCTCTGCGTTATAAACTGTAGTGAAACACTTGGGGGTTCAAAGTTCTCACAACACATCTAGATAAGTTCATTGAGGGGTCTAGTTTCCAATATGGGGTCACTTGTGGGGGGTTTCTACTGTTTAGGTACATTAGGGGCTCTGCAAACGCAATGTGACGCCTGCAGACCAATCCATCTAAGTCTGCATTCCAAATGATGCTCCTTCCCTTCCGAGCCCTCCCATGCGCCCAAACGGTGGTTCCCCCCCACATATCGGGTATCAGCGTACTCAGGACAAATTGGACAACAACATTTAGGGTCCAATTTCTCCTGCTAACCTTGGAAAAATACAAAACTGGGGGCTAAAATATAATTTTTGTGGAAAAAAAAAAATTTTTTATTTGCATGGCTCTGCGTTATAAACTGTAGTGAAATACTTGGGGGTTCAAAGCTCTCACAACACATCAAGATGAGTTCCTTAGGGGGTCTACTTTCCAAAATGGTGTCACTTGTGGGGGGTTTCTACTGTTTAGGTACATTAGGGGCTCTGCAAACGCAATGTGACGCCTGCAGACCATTCCATCTAAGTCTGCATTCCAAATGGCGCTCCTTCCCTTCCGAACCCTCCCATGCGCCCAAACGGTGGTTCCCCCCCACATATGGGGTATCAGCGTACTCAGGACAAATTGGACAACAACTTTTGGGGTCCAATTTCTCCTGTTACCCTAGGGAAAATACAAAACTGGGGGCTAAAAAATAATTTTTGTGGGAAAAAAATTTTGTTTTATTTTTATGGCTCTGCATTATAAACTTCTGTGAAGCCCTTGGTGGGTCAAAGTGCTCACCACACATCCAGATAAGTTCCTTAGGGAGTCTACTTTCCAAAATGGTGTCACTTGTGTGGGGTTTCAATGTTTAGGCACATCAGTGGCTCTCCAAACGCAACATGGCGTCCGATCTCAATTCCAGCCAATTCTGCGTTGAAAAAGTAAAACAGTGCTTCTTCCCTTCCGAGCTCTCCCATGCGCCCAAACAGTGGTTTACTGCCACATATGGGGTATCAGCGTACTCAGGACAAATTGGACAACAACTTTTGAGGTCCAATTTCTTCTCTTACCCTTGGAAAAATAAAAAATTGGGGGCAAAAATATAATTTTTGTGAAAAAATATGATTTTTTATTTTTACGGTTCTGCATTATAAACTTCTGTGAAGCACTTGGTGGGTCAAAGTGCTCACCACACATCCAGATAAGTTCCTTAGGGGGTCTACTTTCCAAAATGGTGTCACTTGTGGGGGGTTTCAATGTTTAGGCACATCAGTGGCTCTCCAAACGCAACATGGCGTCCCATCTCAATTTCTGTCAATTTTGCATTGAAAAGTCAAACTGCGCTCCTTCCCTTCCGAGCTCTCCCATGCGCCCAAACAGTGGTTTACTGCCACATATGGGGTATCAGCGTACTCAGGACAAATTGGACAACAACTTTTGAGGTCCAATTTCTTCTCTTACCCTTGGAAAAATAAAAAATTGGGGGCAAAAATATAATTTTTGTGAAAAAATATGATTTTTTATTTTTACGGTTCTGCATTATAAACTTCTGTGAAGCACTTGGTGGGTCAAAGTGCTCACCACACATCCAGATAAGTTCCTTAGGGGGTCTACTTTCCAAAATGGTGTCACTTATGGGGGGTTTCAATGTTTAGGCACATCAGTGGCTCTCCAAACGCAACATGGCGTCCCATCTCAATTCCTGTCAATTTTGCATTGAAAAGTCAAATAGCGCTCCTTCCCTTCCGAGCTCTCCCATGCGCCCAAACAGTGGTTTACTGCCACATATGGGGTATCAGCGTACTCAGGACAAATTGGACAACAACTTTTTGGGTCCAATTTCTCCTGTTACCCTTGGTAAAATAAAACAAATTGGAGCTGAAGTAAATTTTTTGTGTAAAAAAGTTAAATGTTCATTTTTATTTAAACATTCCAAAAATTCCTATTAAACACCTGAAGGGTTAATAAACTTCTTGAATGTGGTTTTGAGCACCTTGAGGGGTGCAGTTTTTAGAATGGTGTCACACTTGGGCATTTTCTATCATATAGACCCCTCAAAATGACTTCAAATGAGACGTGGTCCCTAAAAAAAAATGGTGTTGTAAAAATGAGAAATTGCTGGTCAACTTTTAACCCTTATAACTCCCTAACAAAAAAAAAAATTGGTTCCAAAATTATGCTGATGTAAAGGAGACATGTGGGAAATGTTACTTATTAAGTATTTTGTGTGACATATCTCTGTGATTTAATTGCATAAAAATTCAAAGTTTGAAAATTGCGAAATTTTCAAAATTTTCGCCAAACTTCCGTTTTTTTCACAAATAAACGCAGGTACTATCAAAGAAATTTTACCACTATCATGAAGTACAATATGTCACGAGAAAACAATGTCAGAATCACCAGGATCCGTTGAAGCGTTTCGGAGTTATAACCTCATAAAGGGACAGTGGTCAGAATTGTAAAAATTGGCCTGGTCATTAACGTGCAAACCACCCTTGGGGGTAAAGGGGTTAAAGGCACTTCACCTTCATATTTAATGATGCAGGTTTCTTTTAGCAGTGCAGGGGTTAATCTGGTTAGGCTAGTTTCACACTAGCGATCGGCAGAGCTGGAGATGGCAGCCTTCTTCCTCCGTTAAGCCCTGCCCACTGTCGCACCTCTTCCTTCAGCTCCGCCTACGTCTGCATGCATCCTGCGTACCCTATCTTTAACATTGGGCCATGCGGATGTATGCGGATGCCTCCGCATGCATCGTTTTGACACTGCACTGACCGCAACAAAATGCAACATGTTGCGTTCGACGCAGCTCATTGCAGCGTCAAAATGACGCATGAAGAGGCATCCGCATACATCCGCATGGCCTGCATACCCAATGTTAAAGATAGGGTACGCAGGATGCATGCAGACATAGGCAGAGCTGAAGGAAGAGATGCGGCAGTGGGCAGAAGGCTTTCATCCGCAGCTCTGCCGAACGCAAGTCTGAAACCAGCCTTAGTTGAGAGCTCTTCGAAGCTTTCCTGCATTAAACTCTCAGCATCTCACTGTTGGCCACTCCCCATTCCTATATATTCGGGGCCCTGGCAAGCACTCATTGGCAGAGATAGCTGCATGGTTAGGAGATAGTGGTTTATGATTGTTGTTTGAGTAGATGTTTGGTGGATTTATCTGAGATTGTTGCTAGGTTTTGGGTGTGTTCTACTCCCCCTTCTTCTCCTACTTTGGTTTTACACCATCCTCCAGTCTGCAGTGTTTACCTCTGTTGTTTGTGTGATTATATTTGTATGATTGGTATTTTCCTTTTTCCCTGTTTGTATTACCTTGCTAATCTGGTTGGTGTATTACGGTACACTACTACTCACCTCTTCCCTGTGTGGGGGAAGGGTACAGACTGAGGTCGGATTCAGGAACAAAGGCAGATGTAATCCAGGGAACAGGGTGAGCTAGTGTACCCCTAGCGGTAGGGACAAAGAAGGAGCCCGTTGTCCCGGGACACCCAGCAACAGAGTGAAATCTGAGCTTTAGTTCCTTCCAAAAATTTTGTATTGGATTCAGGTCAGGTGATTGGCAATGCCATTCTAGTAGCTTTATTTTCTTTCTCTGAAACCAATTGAAGTTTCCTTGGCTGTGTGTTTGGTATCATTGTCTTGCTGAAATGTCCACCATCATTTCTTCTTCATCATCCTGATAGATGACAGCAGATTTTTATCAAGAATGTCTTGGTACATGTGAGATTGCTAGAGGATCTCCAAAGGTAAACCTGCTGGACCGCGACAGCGAACCTTCCCAGAGCGAGTAGACCCAGAAACCCACCCCCTATACAGGGAGCGTTTGGGGCAGGCCCAAGGGAGACTACTGCCGCGGTAGCTGGTACCTGAAGAATAAGACAGAAAAGAGGTGACTAGGCTGGAGTACAGGGAAACGGACAGAGCAGGGATATAGGTAAAAAGGGCAGGAACAAAAGGAGAACGGGACACGAGGATGGGAAAGGAATGTTGACGGACGGCTGGAGAGATAAAGGCTAGGCAGCGTGAAGGACCCGGAGACACAGGGAGAGCGGAACTGTAAAGGAAAACAAGGAGAGAGATCTAGTTAGGGAAACCAGACAAGGAGGCACACGAAGGGTAGTAAGCCACAGGAGCAGACTGGAGGACGGAATGTCCGAAGGACATGGAGCCAGAATCACAAGTAGTACACAAATGATCAACAGGCACCGCTGGGAGGAAGAGGCAGGCAGATAAGGAAGGCGGTGACATACCTTCCGGTTCAGAGTCCTCCAGGAGCACAGAGCAGAGAAGCAAGAGCGGCCAGGATCAGCGAGGAACGAGAGTGCGCGAGCCGCAGAACCTAGTGTGCGCGCGCGCCTGAGGAGGAGGAGTCGGCCGTGCGAGAGAAGCCCGGGGACGAGCAGGAACGCGCCGAGACGCCACAGAGCGGTGAGTATCACAGGTTACAAGCGGCGAGGTGAGCGGGAGCATGACAGTACATTTGTCCAAACAGCCTTCAATTATATGAAGTTTGCCAGTGCCATAGGCTGAAAAACAGCCTCACCATGATGTTCCCACCTCCAAACTTCACTGTTGGTATGTTGTTTTCGAGGTGATATGCAGTGCCTTTTGGCCTCCAAACATGGTGTTTCTTATGGCATCCAAAGATTTAAATTTTGGCCTCATCTGACCAGACTATACTCTCCCAGTATTTTACAGGCATGTGTAAATGTTGTTGCGCTCCATAGAAAATAATTGGTACCATATCATTCTCCATACAGAATAATGGGTCCCATATCATGCTCCATACAGAATGGGCCCCATATAATTTATTCTGGAACGCTTACACGGATCCCACTGATTCTGAGATTGTTTTTTCATGACATACTGTACTTCATGGTAGTGGTAAAATTTCTTCTATGTGACTTGCTTTTATTTGTGAAAATATTGGAAATTTGATGTAAAAATTTCTCATTTTTCTAACTTTTATTTTTATGCCCTTAAATTAGAGAGTTGTTATGCAAAATAGAAATAACATTTCCCACATGTCTACTTTACATCTGCATAATTTTTGAAACATATTTGTTTTTGTTAGGTAGTTAGAAGGGTTTAAAGTTGACCAGCGATTTCTTATTTTTCCAACAAAATTTACAAAACCATTTTTTTAGGGACCATATTACATTTGAAGTGACTTTGGGGGACATATATGACAGAAATTACTCAAAAGTGACACTATTCTAAAAACTGCAACCATCAAAGTACTCAAAACCACATTCAAGAAATGTAGTAACCCTTCAGGTTCTCCACAGGAACTAAAGCAATATGGAATGAAAAAATTAACATTTAACTTTTTTTTTCACCAAAATTTTATTTTAGCTCCAAATTTGTTATTTTCACAAGGGTAACGGGAGAAAGTAGACCATCAAATTTGTTGTACAATTTCTCCTGAGTATGCCAATAAGATATGTGGGGGAACTCTACTGTTTGGGTGCATGACAGGGCTCAGAAGGGAAGGACTTGACTTTTTGAACACAAAAATGGATGGAATTGAGAGCAGACGCCATGTCACGTTTGGAGAACCCATGATGTGCCTAAACAGTGGAAATCCCCCACAAGTGACCCTATTTTGAAAACTAGACCCCTTAAGGAATGTAACTAGATGTGTGGTGAGCACCTTGAACCCCCAGGTGCTTCTCAGAAGTTTGAGCTGTGAAAATACAAAATCACATTGTACCCACATAAATGTACTTTTAATTTTTAGTTCCAATATTTTTATTTTCACTAGGGTAACAGGAGAAAGTGCTAAACAGTGACCAAGACCGCAACATTTATTGCACGATCAAAGTTTGCTACTTGTTGCTGCTACATTGCAGCAAAGTACAAGTAAATTGGGTGACAACTGAAGGACAACCAATGATCCGATGATCGGACCTGTACAGCTGCCCAAGTCTCATTGATACATGTAAGGAGTAAAGCTTAGACTGCCTGGTTGGATAGTGTATCACCAATTGCTGAAAAGGTATAATGCTGGTTATTATAGAGCTTTAGAGCTTGCTGAGTAAGTGGCAATGTAGTCACAGACTGGCCACGGTGCCTTGCTGAGCTCAGTCCACAGAAGAGTACAAACAATGGGTACATGATCATCAGAACTGATCCATCAAGTCATAGAAGAAGCTTGACCAGGTCTGAAAAATCGCAGTTTTTGCTTGAACTGAAACCCTTCTCCAGCCTTTAGATGTTTGTGTGCTTTTCCTTAGTTTTCTTGCTAATGGGTATGAAGTGACTGGGAGGGATGGATGAACTAACAAATGTATAAAAATGAGGTGAGAAATATTACCAAAATCTAATTATACAAATAATTGCCCCTAATAAAAGATAACTTTTATTTATCACAATTCAAACAAAATATCACACTACTTCCTGGAACATAGGAATAATGTTGGCCTAAGTGGGTTTGGTTATCCACTACTAAACTAAACAAACTACATGACTGGACAGGTCATGTTACAGAGCAGAGGAGAAACTGATACTTTCCCTAAGAAATGCCCTACCTGACTTCAGAGGTTGGCACCCTAAATAAAGGTTGCAAGATTTGGCACCCCCGCTCACCGTCATCTAACACCACCTTTTCTTTGCAGGGACAGTGGAGGTTTTTTTTGGTGCATCAGCTCTGTAGCTTATTAGGCTGCCTTATAAGGCTCCCTGATAGCTGCATTGCTGTTTGTACGCCACTGTGCAAACCAACTGCTTTTTTCAAAGCACAAATCCTGTTTGTAAGTTTGGTTACATATTTCCAAGAATGAGGAAGTCTGGTGGAAGAGGTCGTGGCCGTGGGCGGTCATTGCCAGCTGGTAATGATGGTAGTGGTGGTGGAGCATCAGGTGGTTGTGGGAAAAGCAATATAGCACCTAAGTCTCGAGTTGTTCAGCCACCGTCATTGTCTGGCAACACAAGGCCTCGAACGCTCCCTTTTCTGGGAGTAGGAAAACCGCTTTTAAAGCCGGAGCAGCAGGAACAAGTTTTGGCTTTCCTTGCTGACTCTGCCTCTAGCTCTTTTGCCTCCTCTTCGGAAACTGCAAAATGTAAAAGCAGCGTGTCGTCAGTGGATGTTCCCAGTCAGGGACAAGTCGCTTCCTTGCGTTCTTCACCCAGAACAACAGAGAAGGATGCGTCAGGCGACACAACGGGTTACTCCATGGAGCTCTTTACACATACCGTTCCTGGGTTAGAAAGGGAAATTGTTAACAGGTCATGCCCATTACAAGATGAATCGGACATGGAGTGCACAGATGCACAGCCACAGCCAGATTCTTATGCTGCTCCTTTGACTCAGATCACAACATTGCCCTCGCAGTGTGCTGATCCAGAATCTGACCCAGATGAGACTATGGAGCCCTGTCACGAACGCTATAGCACCGGCTTACACGGTGACACAGAGGAAGGTGCACAGGACATAGAAGAGGAGGTCATAGATGACCCAGTTCTTGACCCCGATTGGCAGCCATTGGGGGAACAGGGTGCAGGCGGCAGTAGCTCTGAAGCGGATGAGGAGGAGCCGCAGCAGGCATCAACATCGCAACAGGTTCCATCTGGCAGGGCCGTCTCTGGCCAAAAACGTGTGGCTAAACCAAAACCAGTTGTAGGACAGCGTGGCCATCCAGTTAAAGTAGCTCAGTGTGCAATGCCTGAAAAGGTATCCAATAGTAGGAAGAGTGCAGTCTGGCATTTTTTTTAACCAACATCCAAATGATCAGTGCAAAGTCATCTGTAAGAAATGCTCAAGGACCTTCAGCAGAGGTCAGAATGTTAAAAATCTAAATACAAGTTGCATGCGTAGACATTTAAACACCATGCACTTGCAAGCCTGGACTAACTATCAATCGTCCCTTAACGTTGTTGCACCCTCTCACAATGAAGCTAGTCAGCAACACTACATCCCTTCCCTCACTGTAATCCCAACGTTTACCACACCACCTGCAGCAAATGTGGAGGTTTTGTCGCAAGGCCAAAGCAGTTAGGGAATCACCAGGTTCTTGGTAGGAAACACTGTATGTAGGCCAACAGCAAGAATACCATCACCAACCCTCTCTGTCTGCCATGTCCACCGGCACCCTCGCTAGTACCACCATATGCAGCTCTCCAGTTCAGCTCGCCCTACAAGAGACTCTCGTTAGAAAAAGGAAGTACTCATCCTCGTACACAGTGTTTGAATGCCCACATTGCTAGACTAATCTCGTTAGAGATGATGCCCTACCGGTTAGTTGAAAGCAAAGCTTTCAAAGCCCTGATGGACTATGCTGTACCATGCTACGAGCTACCCAGTCGACACTTCTTTTCGAGAAAAGCCATCCCAGCCCTCCACCAGCACGTAAAAGACCGCATTGTCCATGCACTCAGGCAATCTGTGAGTAGAAAGGTGCACCTGACAAAAGATGCATGGACCAGTAGGCATAGCCAGGGGCGTTACGTGTCCATCACTGCACACTGGGTTAATGTGGTGGATGCCGGGTCCACAGGGGACAGCAATATTGGGACAGTTCTGCCTAGCCCACGGTCTAGGAAACAGTTGGCTGTAGGCGTTGGCCCCCCCTCCTCGTCCTCCAGCAAAAGCGACAGCTCGTCCACAGACCGCAGTCACATGACTACTCCATCCGCAGCTGCCACTGTTGCACACGAGGTGTCCCATTATGGAACAGCTAGTGGCAAGCGTCAACAGGCTGTATTGGCAATGAAGTGTTTGGGCGACAACAGACACACCGCGGAAGTTCTGTCCGAGTTCTTGCAGCAAGAAACTCAGTCATGGCTGGGCAGTGAACATCTTGAGGCAGGCAAGGTTGTGAGTGATAACGGAAGGAATTTTATGGCTGCCATAGCCCTTTCACAACTGAAACACATTCCCTGCCTGGCTCACACCTTAAACCTGGTGGTGCAGTGCTTCCTGAAAAGTTATCCGGGGTTACCCGACCTGCTCCTGAAGGTGCACAGACTTTGCTCGCACATCCGCCGTTCGCCCGTACACTCCAGCCATATGCAGAACCATCAGCGATCTTTGAACCTTCCCCAGCATCGCCTAATCATTGACATTGCAACAAGGTGGAACTCCACACTGCAAAAGCTTCAGAGACTGTGCGAACAGAGGCGTGCTGTTATGTATTTGTGGGAGGATACAAATACACGGGCAGGCAGTTGGATGGCAGACATGGAGTTGTCAGGTGTGCAGTGGTCGAAGCTACAAGACCTCTGTCAAGTCCTTCAGTGTTTTGAGGAATGCACACGGCTGGTTAGTGCAGACAATGCCATAATAAGCATGAGCATCCCCCTAATGCATCTGCTGATGCAAAGTTTGACGCACATAAAGGAGCAGGCGTCTGCAGCCGAGGACGAGGGAAGCCATGATGACAGTCAGCGATTGTCTGGTCAGGGAAGTCTACTGGATGAGGTGGCGGGCGAAGAGGAGGAGGATGATGGGGATGAGTATTTTTTGGATGAGGAAGCTTCTCAGGGGGCAATAGAAACTGGTGGCGTTGCAAGGCCAGGTTCAGGGTTTGTGAGGGAGGCAAGTGACGTTGATTTGCCCGAAAGTGCTCCTCAACCCAGCACAATCAGTGAAATAACAACTGGAACATTGGCCCACATGGCGGATTATGCCTTGCGTATCCTAAAAAGGGACCCCCGCATTATAAAAATGATGACCGATGACGATTACTGGTTGGCCTGCCTCCTAGATCCACGCTATAAGGGGAAACTGCAAAACATCATGCCACATGAGAACATTGAACAAATATTGGAAACCAAACAAGCAACTCTTGTTGACCGTTTGATTCAGGCATTCCCAGCACACAGCGCCGGTGATGGTTCTCACACGAGCTGCAGGGGGCAACAGGGCAGAGGTGTTAGAGGTGCACAAATCAGAAGTGGCGTTGGACAGAGGGGTTTTCTGACCAGGTTGTGGAGTGATTTCGCAATGACCGCAGACAGGACAGGTACTGCAGCATCAATTCAAAGTGACAGGAGACAACATTTGTCCAGTATGGTTACTAACTATTTTTCCTCCCCTATCGATGTTCTCCCTCACCCGTCATTCCCATTTGATTACTGGGCATCCAAAATAGACATCTGGCCTGAATTGTCCGAATATGCATTGCAGAAGCTCGCTTGCCCAGCAGCTAGTGTGCTATCAGAAAGAGTATTCAGTGATGCTGGTTCAATACTGACCGAAAAAAGGACTCATCTGGCTACCCAAAATGTTGATGATCTAACCTTCATTAAAATGAACCACTCATGGATTTCTAATTATTTTGCTCCACCTTTCCCGGCTTACACCTAGCTTTCCTTTAAAAAGGTCTTGTTTTTGGACTGGTCTTACTGAGTGTTCCAATTTCGCCATTTGCAGCTGCTGTATGTCCAGCATACGACACGTGTACACCTCCCTAAATGGGCTGACTCCCCCCACGGGGCCGTGGTCTCGCCACTTGGCGAAAGCATCTGTGAGAGTGCCTTTTTTTCTGAAGAGGTAGGTGTGCCCACTTTTGGTCGCCGGCACTGGCACCGGGTCCCTCATAGTACAATGACGTGTCTCTGGCGGTGGTGGCGTGCACCCAACGTCAGACACACCGTTGTAACATGAGGGGCCTTTGGCCAGTACCGCCGGGCACGAGAGAGTGCCCCCCAACCCCCAAGCTAAAACTGTGCTCTACCACTTGCAAAATTATCTGTCACTGCTCCACCGCTGTTTAGTCTATGCGGTGAAATCCTTCAATGCCTGGCACTGACAATACCAATTTGTTGACATGTATGATGCTACTTAAAATATTCAGTGGCCCTGTCCTACATTTACACCAGTAAATACTTTGCGCCAAATAACAATGTCTGAAAGTCAGCAGAGGAGCCCACCCCCGTACCTAAGTATGCCACCCTTTTTTTTGGGTTTGTTTTTTTGCGAGACATTAACATCTATGTATTCTTTTGGAGTACTAACTGTGTAAGACACTCCTTCCAATAGTCCTCCACTGACCACACCAATGCTGCCTGTGTACCCCTGGATGCTATTTAAAAGTGCATAGAGCCACCTTTTTTTATTTTAGGCCTACTAAGTCTGTCTGCGGTCCCTCCTTCCAATAGTCCTCCACTGACCACACCAATGCTGCCTGTGTACCCCTGGATGCTATTTAAAAGTGCATAGAGCCACCTTTTTTTATTTTAGGCCTACTAAGTCTGTCTGCGGTCCCTCCTTCCAATAGTCCTCCACTGACCACACCAATGCTGCCTGTCTACCCCTGGATGCTATTTAAAAGTGCATAGAGCCACCTTTTTTATTTTAGGCCTACTAAGTCTGTCTGCGGTCCCTCCTTCCAATAGCCCTCCACTGACCACACCAATGCTGCCTGTGTACCCCTGGATGCTATTTAAAAGTGCATAGAGCGACTTTTTTTATTTTAGGCCTACTAAGTCTGTCTGCGGTCCCTCCTTCCAATAGTCCTCCACTGACCACACCAAAGCTGCCTGTGTACCCCTGGATGCTATTTAAAAGTGCATAGAGCCACCTTTTTTTATTTTAGGCCTACTAAATCTGTCTGCGGTCCCTCCTTCCAATTGTCCTCCACTGACCACACCAATGCTGACCGTGTACCCATGTAACCTTTTTTAAACCTGCATCGAGCCAACTTTGTGGTGTAAGGCCTACTAGCAGTGTCTGGCTGCGCTACTCAATACAGCTGTCCTCTTAAAAAAAAGGACCTGCAAATATCAGGTTTTCAGCCTATCAGAATTTTAAAACTGCAGTGGGGCTACTAGCTTGGTTGGGGCCTACTAACAGTGTCTGCCGCTCCAATGTGTTCTCCTGGTTCCCTTTCCTGAGCTTCTATCTTCAGGCTCCTTGCTGTTCTCCTCCACTGAACAAAGCAGTGCCGCCTGTTTACTACTGTTACCAATTTTGAACTGCATTTAGACTACTTACTGATTTGGGCCTACTCACTGTGTCAGCCTCTCATTACTGTTGTCCTCCACTGAACAAAGCAATGCCGCCTGGTTAGTCCTGTTACCAATTTTGAAATGCATTTAGCCCACTTTATTATTTGGGCCTATATCTGTGTTTCCTCCTCATCCTGCCCATTGCCCAGCCAGTGCTAGATGACTCTGCTGGTACATTGACCCAGACCGCTACATTCCCCTTGCACGCTACACAGCCAGACTCTGACCCTGCTGAAAGTAAGGTTCCCCTTCCCGCATACTATACCATCTTACACGGGGACAAAGAGGAAGGTGCAGATAAAAGTGCAGGTTCCTTCATCAGGTGTGGGGGGGGAATACCCGTTGGCGACGTCACTGGCACAGGGCCCCTCATAGTACGCAAAAGTGCCGCTGCCGGTGGGAGGCGCCCCCGCGATGCAAACACACCGCTGTACTTTGAGGGGCCCTGTGCCAGGGCCAATGCGAACGAGTGGGCCCCCCTGCTTGCTCAGGATCACAGCACTTGCAAAGTTGAAATACTTACCTCTCCCTGCTTCACTGCCGTGACATGGTCCACGTTTCCTGGGCCCACTACATACTTGAACCAAAATACCCCCCACAACTTTAGCCAAATGACCCCCAATTTCCAATGCCTAACTAATATTATAAGGTAAATTAAGATTGACAAGCTTCAGTACCAAGAATGGATGTTTTTGCCATTAAAATGGGCACTGTAGGTGTTTTCCTGGCCTCCACTCACTGCCGACTATGCTCCCCCATTGACTTGCTTTGGGTTTCGTGTTTCGGTCGATCCCGACCCCGACTTTACGCGATAATCGGCCGATTCCACTCGACTCGTCTTTTGAGATACTCGGGTTTCGCAAAACCCGACTCGACCCTAAAAAAGTAAAAGTCGCTCAACCCTAAAGAGCACATCTCAAAATGGTGAACTTTGTGAGTAGCCCTGCATCGAAGAGCAGATTTGGGTACACTTCTACTGGTCTTGGGGGTTTAGAGATAATTTAAGTATGGTACGCTGGAGACAGGATGATACTACAGGTCAGAGGAGGTGCTTGAAGATGTATGTGACTGCTGAATGTGGTAGGGTGGGAACCCCTGGATCTTCGTATACTGCTTTGGAGTGATTTGTGTGGAAAAGCTTTGGTTATCATTATACCCGTAATGGGGGCTTTGGTTGCCTCTACTGTGAAGGGAGCAGGAGCTCGATGTGGCTTGCAACCTTCTTGCAGAGCTGAATGTGTCTCTCAAGGTCAGAAAGATTGGGGACCACTATATTAGAATGTAGTCCAAAGCAGATCCTTGGAATCATGATGCCTGGATAACAGCCGAGGTTGCAGTGAATTGGTAGCTGTATGAGGTCCTTTATTCATAAGTGACTCATATTTCTATTTGATTTTATGATTTTATATTTACTGCCGTAGTAGACTGCATCTGGGGGTTCGCCTCCAATAGGTATACAAGCCCAAAAATGATGCACGTCAGAGCACATTTTCACTTTGTCAGCACCATTATAGTCTATGGCCCTGTCGGTGCATAGATCCGAATTCCATTTTGGGGGGTTCTGATGTAAGTCTCGACAATGCCACTGAATGGGTGCCAAAATGTAATGTGAACGCACCCTGATATACAGGAGGGATGATACACAGGAGGCTGAGAGCTTGAGGAAGGTGAGTCTTATGGCTCCTTTCTCTTGGTGTTGTGGGACGACCATTGTTGCTATGGTTTTGTGCTTGTGGAGCGGGATAGTCTCGGGTCATGGGGAGACTCGGGTCAGTGTTGCTGCATGGGCGCAGTAAGGCACCAGGACACCCACCCTGCTAATGCATTGTTGCTGCAGTGGTGGTTGGCGCATGACACCACTCGTTTAATGCAATAAAAGTTAGGACCCCCTGATAGGTTCGCCGTGACATAGGCTTCATGCAGTATGATCAGAATGTTAAACTTAAAAACCTCATGTTCAGTTATATATATTTTTGCCTAGCGGCACTAGATCAATGTATGAGTTTTAGAGGTGTGATCCATGCTCTTTTTTCAGCATATTGCATGATTCACAGGAGGGATGCCACCTTTGTTTCAAATAATTATTAGTTCACTTTAATACAGGAAAAATCTATCTTTGTACCATGTTAGCTAGTAGGTAGAAAAATATTACAAATTTAGAGTCTTCGGTGGTTGATACCTTTTAATGGCGAACTGAAAAGATGGTAATGAATAGCAAGCTTTTGAGATTACTCAGGTCTCATCATCAGGCATAGACTAATACAAAATCTGAAGAATCACATATTTATAAACAGCCTTTACACAGAAGTAATTCAGTAAATAAGACAAGTGATGTGAAGCAGAGCTATCAATGTGGGAAGGGGAAACATGGTTGTGGCACTAAATATTAGAACAGTTCATAGATAAGAAGTGTGAAAGTATTATTGTCCTCTGATTGAGGTCTTGTCCAGGGATTTGATGTCCCCAAAAGGTCTGAGGGGCACATTGATGTAAAAAGACATAAATCCATGCAACACATCAATTCCTGCTCTGAATGTGTCAAAGGTTGCCATCAGCTTATACTCCCAGGCTCTTCTGTCTTTCTGAGATTTGAAGTTACCTTTTAATACAAGTAATTTCACATCCATGATGCTGTAATCAAGACTGCAAAAATGTTTGGCTACAGGTAGACATATTCTTTTTTCTTTTATTCTGTGGTGATGAGAATTCATCCTTTTTCTAAGTTTTTGCCCTGTCTCCCCTACAATGTCCCAATTGGATATTTGGTACTTTGGCGTAGAGGTGTCCACACTTTGCAGTGAGGAGGCAGGGACTTAGGAAAATTCCAAGTAAACGTAGGTTTATTGTCCAACTCACAAACAAAAGAAACGGTGTCCTCCGGTTCGCAGCCGGGAAAACAGTAGACCAGGTTACCGTGCGCGACTGCACCGCCGTGTATAGTGAGGGTGCCAGGTCTTTTGGCTCCGCTTGCGAGTGTTGCCTCACACAGATAGAGCTCTGCAGGGCCAGAAAACAAACTGACACACCCAAAATCCTCTTGCAGGGTTTTTTTTCCCTCTCAACTGGAATCTTGCTGTGGGACACTTGCAAAATCTGGCCGGAGGAAATGGACCAGCCCCACTACCTTCCTGCAGTCCGTTTAAAAAATAAAAGCCCAAACTGGATTTTCCTGAACAATTCCTTGGTCACATAATCTGACCAGGTTCATACTTACTGTATTTTTCGGACTATAAGACGCACTGGACCATAAGACCCATCCCAAATTTTGGGGTGGAAAATAACAGAAAAAAGATTTTCATGAGATGGGGGTCCGTCTTACAGTCAGAATTCAAGGTATCTTACCTGAGGGCCTGTGGTGGTACAGCGGGGTCACAGGACGCATGGTCCCTTCCTCAGGAAGCCAGCGGTGGCAATGCTGCAGTCCTGAGGTGCGATGCAGCGGGTCCAGTGTCGGCGGTTAGGCAGAGCACTGGAGCAGGGTCTCTTCCTCAGGATGACGGCAGCAGAAATGTGTCCACGCTGCTGTTCGGTGTCCACATCGTGGCCCGGTGTCCACGGCGAGCGCATCACCGGTTTCCCTGCTGCCTTCTTCCTGAAGCCGTGGGACGCTGGAGCCCATTTTCCTGAATTCTCCAGAGGCCCACAGCTTCAGTAAGATGGCCGCAGGGAAACCGGTGATGCGCTTGCCATGGACACCGGGCTGCGGCGTGGACAGTGGTGTGCGACACCGGACAGCAGCATGGACACCGGGCCGTGGCATGGACACATTTCTCTCGCCTGCATCCTGAGGAAAAGACCCTGCTCAGGTGCACTCCGCAGCGGCCTCCACCGCAGCATCACCACACCGATGTCGCCGATTCCGCTGCCGCAACTCCCCGGTAAGCCTGCGTTCGCACCATAAGAGTGCCCCCATTTTCCGGGAAAAAAGTGCGTATTACGGTGCGAACAATACAGTACTTTTATTTTGCCTTGTGACCCACAGACATCCTGCTGTGACCACAAGGCACTCCAGCAGATCTAGTACACTTCTGAGCGCATCCTGGGGGACACATAGCGACACTCACAAATGACACTAGTCACCGCCTCACAGTGCTTATAATTAAGTACACCAGATTAGATGTGATGCAGCTGAAAGTACCTGGGATCTTGTAGTCCGGATGTGAGTTGGGGATCTTTATCTTGTCCGTGGTCATTATAAATGGACAGGTTTTACATTTTTTCTGGTTGCAGGGAAATGTTGCTGTTGGAGAGGACAGGGAGCTTCTGACAATGATGCTTCTTAGATTTGGAGTCTGCCTAAAACAATGAAGTGGATATTCTGGAACTATAGATTGAAATTGGCCATCTTGTTGTAATAAAGGTTGTAGTATCCGTTGAGCTCCCCTTAGCACCTCCAGATTTGGATTGTACAGTATGTGCCTACTATAGAGAGCGGATTGTGTTCTTCTTTAGTTTTGTAATATAGGAGATGATTCCTTGATATTCTAATGGCTCTTGCAATCTTGTTTTCAATTATTTTTGGATTGTAGCCCTGATTTAAAAAGGTCTTGGAACATATCAGATTGTATCTATATAGCTTGTTCACTTTACAAATGGGTATTTTTTATTTGATTTTCAAATGGCAGGAGCGCCCCCTCGTGGAAATATGATGCCTTCCTTTTTCACCTTTCTATTGTATAAATCAGTTATTTAGGTCTCCACTCTTGTCTCTAAGACTTCAGATTGTGTTTGCCTGTATTTTTATAAACAGTGTCTCATCTCTCAATATTAAACATAGCTTCTATTTGTAACAGTAAAAGAAGAATTATTTAAAGATGCTTGTTTGGTGTTTCTCTACAAGAAAAAGGTAATGTGTTTTTAATGTCTCATTGTATAGTTTAATCAAGTATCAAGTGACATTGTGTTGCACTGGGTTTACTCCATTTTTTTTCATAACTTAAATTAAGTTACCACAAAGAGTTTTTGATGATTTTTTGACCCCGCGTACTTTCACTGCACCAAAATCGCATCATCCTATAGTTCCAGCAATGTGGATGAGATTTATAGAAATCTCATGCATGCTGTTCTTTGTTCTTTTTTACTCAACATAAACTGACCTGTGCTGAGAGTTTAAATCCGCAACATTTCTATTTAGCTTTTTGTGTAGTTTTTCCACATAGAATTGCATTATATACTGAAAATCCACAGGTAAAAAACATGATTTTATCGTGGTTTTGGCACTGCGTTTTTTTTTAATATCTTGTTAGTATATCAAGTTGTAAAGAAAGCGGTTTTGTTTTTTATACTTTTAGGCATTTGGATTTGACAAAACTTTATTGATACAGATGTGTGGGGAGTACATGCCTTTTTAGTGTGTTTCCAAGTTGAGATAAATAATAATAATCATGTGTGTTTAAAAAATTACAAATTTACAAAACTATTTTTTTAGGTAACATATTACATTTGATGTGGCTTTCTAGGGGTCTATATGCCAGAAAATCCCAAGTTATATCGTTTTAAAAACTGCACCCCTCAAGGTGCTCAAATTCACATTCAAGACGTTTATTAACCCTTCAGGTGCTTCACAGGAAATTTTGGAATGTGGAAGAAAAAATTAACATTTAACTTTTTGTCACAAAAATTTTACTTTAGACCCCAATTTTTTTAATTTTGCAAGGGTAACAGGAAAAAATAGTCAGCAAAATTTGTGCACTTTCTCCTGAACATGCCGATACCCCATATGTGGGGTATATGTGCCCACTGTTTGGGCATACGGCAGCACTTGGAAGAGAAGGAGTGCCATTTGACTATTTGAATGTAAAATTTGCTGTATTAATTAGCGGACACCATGTTGTGTTTGGAGAGCCCCTGATGTGCCTAAACAGTAGAAACCACCAACAGATAACACCATATTGGAAACTAGACCCCTCAGGAAACTTATCAAGATGTGTGGTGAGCACCTTGAACCCCCAGGTGCTTCACAGAAGGTTATAACTTTTGAGCCGTGAAAATAAAAGAATTGCATTTTTCACCACAAAAATGTTTTTTACCCCCACATTTTGCATTTTCGTAAGGATAACAGGAGACATTGTATCATACAATTTGTTGGGCAATTTCTTCCGAATACGCTGATACCCAACATGTGGGGGAAAACTACTGTTTGGGTGCACAGCAGGGCTTGGAATGGAAGGAGCGCCATTTGACTTTTTGAATGCAAAATTTGCTGGAAAAATACTGTTTAGGCTCATGGCAGGGCTCAGAGAAGAAGGAGTGACTATTTAGAATGCAGACATTGATGGAATGGTCTGCCAGTGTTATGTCTCAATTTGAGAGCCCCTGATGTTCCTAAACTGTGGAAAAACACCACAAGTGACACCATTTTGGAAGCTAGACCCCTCAAGGAATGTATCTAGATGTATGGTGGGCACCTTGAACCGCCAGGTGCTCCACAATAGTTTAAAACGTAGAGCAGTGAAAATGAAAAAAAAAATCACGTTTCCCCCCAAAAAAATGTTATTTTAGCCCCATTTTTTTATTTTCACTGGGAAAGCATGAGAAAATAGACTCCACAATTTGTTGTGCAATTTCTCCTGAGTACGTTGATACCCCATGTGTGGTCGAAAACGACTTTTGAGGCACAGTGCAAAGCTCAGGAGGAAAGAAGCGCCATATTGGAGTTCACATTTTGCTGGACTGGTTTAAGGTGCCATGTCACATTGGCAGAGACCCTGAGGTGCCAGAAAAGCAGAACTCCCCATAAGAAACCCTATTTCAATGAATTCATCTAGGACTGCAGTGATCATATTGACACCATACGTGGGTCACAATTTTATACCACTGGGCAATGAAGAAATAAATACCGTATATACTCGAGTATAAGCCGACCCCCCTAATTTTGCCACTAAAACTGGGAAAACTTATTGACTCGAGTATAAGCCTAGGGTAGGAAATGCAGCAGCTACCTGTGAATTTCAAAAATAAAAATTGATGCTCCATACCGTTCATTATTGCCCCATAAGATGCTCCATATAAAGCTGTGCCACATATAATGCTGCATACCGTTCATTATTGCCCCATAGATGCTCTGTATAAAGCTGTGCCACATATAATGCTCCATACTGTTCATTATTGCCCCATAGATGTGCCATATAAAGCTGTGCCATATAGTGCTCTGCACCGTTCATTATTGCCCCATATTAATGTGCCATTGAAAGCTCTGTCATATAGTGCTCTGCACCGTTCATTATTGCCCCATAGATGTGCCATGGAAAGCTCTGCCATATAGTGCTCTGCACCGTTCATTATTGCCCCATAAATGTGCCATAGAAAGCTCTGCCATATATAATGCTCTGCACCGTTCATTATTGCCCCATAGATGTGCCATAGAAAGCTCTGCCATATAGTGCTCTGCACCGTTCATTATTGCCCCATAGATGTGCCATATAAAACTGTGCTACCGGTATATATAATGCTGCGGCTGCTGCAATAAAAAAAAAAAAAAGTCATACTCACCTCTCTTGCTTGCAGCTCCTCAGCGTCCCGTCTCTCCGCACTGACTGTTCAGGCAGAGGGCGGCGCGCACACTATACGTCATCGCGCCCTCTGACCTGCACAGTCAGAGCCAGAGGACGGGAAGATGGAGCGGTGCCCGGCATGTGGAACGCGGACAGGTGACTATGTAATACTTACCTGCTCCCGGTGTCCCACTCCTTCTCCCGGACAGCTGGTCTTCAGGTGCCGCAGCCTCTTCCTCTGTCAGTGGTCACTGGCACCGCTCATTAGAGGAACGAATATGCGGCTCCACCCCTATGGGAGTGGAGTCCATATTCATAAGTTTAATGAGCGGCCCCACGTGACCGCTGAACAGGGGAAGAGCTGCAGCACCGAAGACCGTGGGACGGGCAGGGGGAGCGCCAGGAGCGCCGGGACTAGGTGAGTATGCCTCAGACCTCTCTCCCCCTCACCCGCCGACCCCACCGCCGACCGTGACTCGAATATAAGCCGAGAGGAGCACTTTCAGCCCAAAAAATTGGCTTATACTCGAGTATATACGGTAATTAATTTTTTACCACCAAAATGTTGTTTTGGTGCTAAAAGTTACGTCACTACTATGCACTTTGGAATGCCCGCTCCATCTGCAATAAGCTTCATGTGATTCATGACCTCCCTCTCTCTCGTAATCTTGCCTTCCTCAGCCTCACAGAAACATGGCTGACACCCTCTGACACTGCCTCCCCTGCTGGGCTGTGTTACGGCAGCCTCCACTTCACTCACACTTCTGGTACCTTCTGCTTTCAAACATGCCACAAAAACGCCTATCCTTAAAAAGCAAACCCTCGACCCAACCGCTATGTCCAGCTATTGCCCAATATTGCTGCTCCCATTCGCTTCCAAACTCCTGGAGCAGCACACCCACACTGAACTCTCCTCCCTCATCTAACTTGTTTTTTGACAATCTACAATCTGTTTTTTGCCCCCATCACTCAACTGAGACTGCCCTGACCAAAATTACTAACAACCTACTTCCAGCCAAAGCTAACAGACAATAATTTATACTCCTCCTTCTAGACCTATCCTCTGCTTTTGACACAGTTGACCACTGCCTCCTACTACAGATCCTCTCTTCCTTTGGCATCAAAGACCCAGCCCTATCCTGGATCTCCTCATACCTTTCCAACCGCACATTCAGCGTCTCCCAATCTCACACTATCTCCTCATCACACCCTCTCTCTGTTGGAGTCCCCTAAGGCTCTGTTCTAGGACCTCTACTCTTCTCAGTCTATACACTTGGCCTGGGACAACTCATAAAGTCCCATGGATTCCAATACCACCTTTATGCTGATGACACTCAGATCTATTTCTCTGGCCCAGATGTCACATCTCTGCTGTCCAGAATCCTGGAGTGTCTATTAACCATATCCTCTGTTATGGCTGGCAATCAGGCAACACAGCGTGCAGTAATCAGCGCACATACAGAGATCTGGCAATAACCAAAAACAATAGGACGAGCTCTGAGACGTGGAATCTCTGTAGACTGCAGTACCTGATCTATCCTCACACAACTATAAGCAGCAGTGGATTGCGCCTATCACTACCTATGCAACTCGGCACTGCCTGAGGAGCTGACTAGCCTGAAGATAGAAATACAAGCCTGACTTACCTCAGAGAAATACCCCAAAGGAATAGGCAGCCCCCCACATATAATGACTGTTAGCAAGATGAAAAGACAAACGTAGGAATGAAATAGATTCAGCAAAGTGAGGCCCGATATTCTAGACAGAGCGAGGATAGCAAAGAGAACTATGCAGTCTACAAAAAACCCTAAAACGAAAACCACGCAAAGGGGCAAAAAGACCCACCGTGCCGAACTAACAGCACGGCGGTGCACCCCTTTGCTTCTCAGAGCTTCCAGCAAAAGTTAATAGCAAGCTGGACAGAAAAAACAGAAAACAAACTAGAAGCACTTATCTAGCAGAGCAGCAGGCCCAAGGAAAGATGCAGTAGCTCAGATCCAACACTGGAACATTGACAAGGAGCAAGGAAGACAGACTCAGGTGGAGCTAAATAGCAAGGCAGCCAACGAGCTCACCAAAACACCTGAGGGAGGAAGCCCAGAGACTGCAATACCACTTGTGACCACAGAAGTGAACTCAGCCACAGAATTCACAACAGTACCCCCCCCTTGAGGAGGGGTCACCGAACCCTCACCAGAACCCCCAGGCCGACCAGGATGAGCCACATGAAAGGCACGAACAAGATCTGGGGCATGGACATCAGAGGCAAAAACCCAGGAATTATCTTCCTGAGCATAACCCTTCCACTTGACCAGATACTGGAGTTTCCGTCTAGAGACACGAGAATCCAAAATCTTCTCCACAATATACTCCAATTCCCCCTCCACCAAAACAGGGGCAGGAGGCTCCACAGATGGAACCATAGGTGCCACGTATCTCCTCAACAACGACCTATGGAATACATTATGTATGGAAAAGGAGTCTGGGAGGGTCAGACGAAAAGACACCGGATTGAGAATCTCAGAAATCCTATACGGACCAATAAAACGAGGTTTAAATTTAGGAGAGGAAACCTTCATAGGAATATGACGAGAAGATAACCAAACCAGATCCCCAACACGAAGTCGGGGTCCCACACGGCGTCTGCGATTAGCGAAAAGCTGAGCCTTCTCCTGGGACAAGGTCAAATTGTCCACTACCTGAGTCCAGATCTGCTGCAACCTGTCCACCACAGAATCCACACCAGGACAGTCCGAAGACTCAACCTGTCCTGAAGAGAAACGAGGATGGAACCCAGAATTGCAGAAAAATGGAGAGACCAAGGTAGCCGAGCTGGCCCGATTATTAAGGGCGAACTCAGCCAACGGCAAAAATGACACCCAATCATCCTGGTCAGCGGAAACAAAACATCTCAGATATGTTTCCAAGGTCTGATTGGTTCGTTCGGTCTGGCCATTAGTCTGAGGATGGAAGGCCGAGGAGAAAGATAGGTCAATGCCCATCCTACCACAAAAGGCTCGCCAGAACCTCGAGACAAACTGGGAACCTCTGTCAGAAACAATATTCTCAGGAATGCCATGTAAACGAACCACATGCTGGAAGAACAAAGGCACCAAATCAGAGGAGGAAGGCAATTTAACCAAGGGCACCAGATGGACCATTTTAGAAAAGCGATCACAGACCACCCAAATGACCGACATTTTTTGAGAAACGGGAAGGTCAGAAATGAAATCCATCGAAATATGTGTCCAAGGCCTCTTCGGAACCGGCAAGGGCAAAAGCAACCCACTGGCACGTGAACAGCAGGGCTTAGCCCTAGCACAAATTCCACAGGACTGCACAAAAGCACGCACATCCCGTGACAGAGATGGCCACCAGAAGGATCTAGCAACCAACTCCCTGGTACCAAAGATTCCTGGATGACCGGCCAGCACCGAACAATGAAGTTCAGAGATAACTTTACTAGTCCACCTATCAGGGACGAACAGTTTCTCGGCCGGACAACGATCAGGTTTATTAGCCTGAAATTTCTGCAACACTCTCCGCAAATCAGGGGAGATGGCAGACACAATGACTCCTTCCTTGAGGATACTCGCCGGCTCAGATAACCCCGGAGAGTCGGGCACAAAACTCCTAGACAGAGCATCCGCCTTCACATTTTTAGAGCCCGGAAGGTATGAAATCACAAAATCAAAACGAGCAAAAAATAACGACCAACGGGCCTGTCTAGGATTCAAGCGCTTGGCAGACTCAAGATAAGTAAGGTTCTTATGATCAGTCAAAACCACCACGCGATGCCTAGCACCCTCAAGCCAATGACGCCACTCCTCGAATGCCCACTTCATGGCCAGCAACTCTCGGTTGCCCACATCATAATTACGCTCAGCAGCAGAAAATTTCCTGGAAAAGAAAGCACATGGTTTGAACACTGAGCAACCAGAACCTCTCTGTGACAAAACCGCCCCTGCACCAATCTCAGAAGCATCAACCTCGACCTGGAACGGAAGAGAAACATCAGGTTGACACAACACAGGGGCACAGCAAAAACGACGCTTCAACTCCTGAAAAGCTTCCACGGCAGCAGAAGACCAATTAACCAAATCAACACCCTTCTTGGTCAAATCGGTCAATGGTCTGGCAATGCTAGAAAAATTACAGATGAAGCGACGATAAAAATTAGCAAAGCCCAGGAATTTCTGCAGACTTTTTAGAGATGTCGGCTGAGTCCAATCCTGGATGGCCTGAACCTTAACCGGATCCATCTCGATAGTAGAAGGGGAAAAGATGAACCCCAAAAATGAAACTTTCTGCACACCGAAGAGACACTTTGATCCCTTCACGAACAAGGAATTAGCACGCAGTACCTGGAAAACCATTCTGACTTGCTTCACATGAGACTCCCAATCATCTGAGAAGATCAAAATGTCATCCAAGTAAACAATCAAGAATTTATCCAGATACTCACGGAAAATGTCATGCATAAAAGACTGAAAAACAGATGGAGCATTGGCAAGTCCGAACGGCATCACCAGATACTCAAAATGACCCTCGGGCGTATTAAATGCCGTTTTCCATTCATCTCCCTGCCTGATTCTCACCAGATTATACGCACCACGAAGATCAATCTTAGTAAACCAACTAGCCCCCTTAATCCGAGCAAACAAGTCAGAAATCAATGGCAAGGGATACTGAAACTTAACAGTGATCTTATTAAGAAGGCGGTAATCAATACACGGTCTTAGCGAACCATCCTTCTTGGCTACAAAAAAGAACCCTGCTCCCAATGGTGACGACGATGGGCGAATATGTCCCTTCTCCAGGGACTCCTTCACATAACTGCGCATAGCGGTGTGTTCAGGTACGGACAAATTAAATAAACGACCCTTAGGGAATTTACTACCAGGAATCAAATCGATAGCACAATCACAATTCCTATGCGGAGGTAGGGCATCAGACTTGGACTCTTCAAATACATCCTGAAAGTCCGACAAGAACTCTGGGATGTCAGAAGGAATGGATGACGAAATAGACAAAAATGGAACATCACCATGTACTCCCTGACAACCCCAGCTGGTTACCGACATAGAGTTCCAATCCAATACTGGATTATGGGTTTGTAGCCATGGCAACCCCAACACGACCACATCATGCAAATTATGCAGTACCAGAAAGCGAATAACTTCCTGATGTGCAGGAGCCATGCACATGGTCAGCTGGGCCCAGTACTGAGGCTTATTCTTGGCCAAAGGTGTAGCATCAATTCCTCTCAACGGAATAGGACACCGCAAAGGCTCCAAGAAAAATCCACAACGTTTAGCATAATACAAATCCATCAGATTCAGGGCAGCGCCTGAATCCACAAACGCCATGACAGAATACGATGACAAAGAGCACATTAAGGTAATGGACAAAAGGAATTTGGACTGTACAGTACCAATAACGGCAGAGCTATCGAACCGCCTAGTGCGTTTAGGACAATTAGAAATAGCATGAGTAGAATCACCACAATAGAAACACAGTCTGTTCAGACGTCTGTGTTCTTGCCGTTCTACTTTAGTCATAGTCCTGTCGCACTGCATAGGCTCAGGTTTACTCTCAGACAATACCGCCAGATGGTGCACAGATTTACGCTCGCGCAAGCGACGACCGATCTGAATGGCCAAGGACATAGACTCATTCAAACCAGCAGGCATAGGAAATCCCACCATTACATCCTTAAGAGCTTCAGAGAGACCCTTTCTGAACAAAGCCGCTAGTGCAGATTCATTCCACAGAGTGAGTACTGACCACTTCCTAAATTTCTGACAATATACTTCTACATCATCCTGACCCTGGCATAAAGCCAGCAGATTTTTCTCAGCCTGATCCACTGAATTAGGCTCATCGTAAAGCAATCCCAGCGCCTGGAAAAATGCATCAACATTACTCAATGCAGAATCTCCTGGTGCAAGAGAAAACGCCCAGTCCTGTGGGTCGCCGCGCAAAAAAGAAATAATAATCAAAACCTGTTGAATAGGATTACCAGAAGAATGAGGTTTCAAGGCCAAAAATAGCTTACAATTATTTCTGAAGCTCAGGAACTTAGTTCTGTCACCAAAAAACAAATCAGGAATCGGAATTCTTGGTTCTAGCATCGATTTCTGATCAATAGTATCTTGAATCTTTTGTACATTTACAACGAGATTATCCATTGAGGAGCACAGAGCCTGAATATCCATGTCCACAGCTATGTCCTGAAGCACTCTAATGTCTAGGGGAAAAAAAAGACTGAAGACAGAGCTAAGAAAAAAAAATGCTGTCAGGATTTCTTTTTTCCCTCTATTGGGAATCATTGGTTTGGCTCCTTGTACTGTTATGGCTGGCAATCAGGCAACACAGCGTGCAGTAATCAGCGCACATACAGAGATCTGGCAATAACCAAAAACAATAGGACGAGCTCTGAGACGTGGAATCTCTGTAGACTGCAGTACCTGATCTATCCTCACACAACTATAAGCAGCAGTGGATTGCGCCTATCACTACCTATGCAACTCGGCACTGCCTGAGGAGCTGACTAGCCTGAAGATAGAAATACAAGCCTGACTTACCTCAGAGAAATACCCCAAAGGAATAGGCAGCCCCCCACATATAATGACTGTTAGCAAGATGAAAAGACAAACGTAGGAATGAAATAGATTCAGCAAAGTGAGGCCCGATATTCTAGACAGAGCGAGGATAGCAAAGAGAACTATGCAGTCTACAAAAAACCCTAAAACGAAAACCACGCAAAGGGGCAAAAAGACCCACCGTGCCGAACTAACAGCACGGCGGTGCACCCCTTTGCTTCTCAGAGCTTCCAGCAAAAGTTAATAGCAAGCTGGACAGAAAAAACAGAAAACAAACTAGAAGCACTTATCTAGCAGAGCAGCAGGCCCAAGGAAAGATGCAGTAGCTCAGATCCAACACTGGAACATTGACAAGGAGCAAGGAAGACAGACTCAGGTGGAGCTAAATAGCAAGGCAGCCAACGAGCTCACCAAAACACCTGAGGGAGGAAGCCCAGAGACTGCAATACCACTTGTGACCACAGAAGTGAACTCAGCCACAGAATTCACAACAATCCTCCTTTTTCTCCTCTCGCTTTTTTCAAACTCAATGTGGACAAATCTGAACTCATATTTCCTCCATCTCACAGATCTTCCTTACCTGATCTATCTATCACAATAAATGACATCACGCTTTCCCCCGTATCGGAAGTCCGCTGCCTTGGAGTAACCCTTGACTCTGCCCTGTCCTTCAAACCGCACATCCAAGCTCTTTCCAACTCCTGTTGCCTCCAGCTCAAAAACTATTTCCAGAATCCGTCCTTTACTCAACCCTCAATCTACTAAAATGCTTGTGCATGCCTTCATCATCTCCCGCCTCGACTACTATAGCATCCTTTTCTGTGACCTCCCTGCTAACACTCTCGCACCTCTCCAGTTCATCCTTAACTCTGCTGCCCGACTAATTCATCTCTTTCTCCTCCTCTTCTCCCCTCTGCCAATCTCTTCACTGGCTCCCATTCCCTCAGCGTATCCAGTTCAAATGACTAACACTGACCTACAAAGCCATCCATAAAACCTGTCTCCTCCATATATCTCTGAACTAATCTACCGATATCTTCCTTCACGTAATCTCCGGTCCAGGACCTTCTTCTCTCTTCCACACTTATTCGCTCCTCACCTAATCGCCTCCAAGACTTCTCCTGAATATCCCCCATCTATGGAATTCTGTGAACCAACACGTTCGACTATCAACCACATTTGGATCTTTCAGACGGAACCTGAAAACCCACCTCTTCATGAAAGCTTACAGCCTGCAATGACCCCGGTGCCTCTTCACCACTACTGGAGCTACCGCCACACTAACACTGAAGCTACTGCAACCCCCAACCTACTGTCTCCTTCCCCACCATCCTGTAGAATATAAGGGGGGCCATGCATAACAGGATGGGGATGGGGGCCATGCACACCAGGATAGGGATGAGGAGGCTATTCATACCAAGATAGGGATGAGGAGGCCATGCATACCAAGATAAGGTTGAGGGGGCCATGCATAACAGGATGGGGATGGGGGCCATGCACACCAGGATAGGGATGAGGAGGCTATGCATACCAAGATAGGGATGAGGAAGCCATGCATACCAGGATAGGGATGAGGGGGCGATGCATACCAGGATAGGGATGAAGGGGCCATGTATACCAGGATAGGGAGGAGGGGGCCATGCATAACAGGATGGGGATGAGGGGACCATATATGTCATGATAGAGGATATTAGTACAGAATTGACCACATTTTTTGCTTCAATTTTTTTTAATTTCCTCCTCTAAAATCTAGGTGCGTCTTATAGTCTAAAAAATACGATAGGTAGATCATGCACTGTGCATGATATAACTAACTTCCTAATGCCTGGTGACCCGGATGTCGTCTTGAACAATGATCGGGACACCCAGCTCCTGGCACTGAGAGCTGGGTGTCAGCTGTCAGAATCAGCTGGCATCCATTGGTGATCGCCATGACGTACATGTACATGAAGTCCTTCCCGATCATGACGTACATGTACTGCAAATGTCAGGAAGGGGTTAATGATAATCAATATTAAAAAATATATAAAGAGGGGAAAATAAGTATTTGATACACTGTCGATTTTGTAATTTTTCCCACCTACAAAGAATGGAGAAGTCTGTAATTTTTATCGTAGGTACATTTAAACTGTGACAGAATCTAAAAGTAAAACCCAGAAAAATCACATTATTTGGTTTTTAAATAATTAAATTGCATTTTCATGAAATAAGTATTTGATCACCTACCAACCAGCAAGAATTCTGGTTCTCACAGACCTGTTATTTCTTTAACCCCTTCACCTCAATGCCTGTTTTTACCTTCCTGACCAAGCCATTTATGTGGTAATAACTCTAGAACACTTTAACGGATCCCAATGATTCTGAGACTGTTTTCTTGTGACACATTGTACTTCATGATAGTGTTTGATATGACTTGCATTTATTTGTGAAAATATCAGAAATTTGGTGAAAATTTGGAAATTTTCAAACACAATTTTTATACCCTTGAATTAGAGAGTTATACCACACAAAATACTTAATAAATATTTCCCTCATGCCTACTTTACATCAGCACAATTTTTTAAACATAATTTTTTTTGGTTAGGAAGTTAGAAAGGGTTAAAAGATTTCTCATTTTTCCATCCAAATTTACAAAACCATTTTTTTTTTAGGGACGACATAACATTTTAAGTAACTTTGAAGGGGCTATATGACAGAAAATACCCAAACATGACACAATTTTAAAAACTGCACCTTTCAAGTTGTTGAAAACCACATTTAAGAAGTTTATTAAACCTTCAGGTGCTTCATAGGAATTAATGGAATGTGGAAGGATAATATGAACATTTAACTTTTTTTTTCACAAAAAGTTTACTTTAGACCCCAATTTTTTAATTTTTACAAGGGTAACTGGTGAAAACGGATGCCAAAACTTGTAGTGCAAATTCTTCTGAGCTCGCAGATACCCCATATGTGGGGGAAAGCTATTGCATATGGCAGGGCCCTGAAGGGAAAGTGCGCCATTTGACTTTTTGAATGCAAAATTTGCTAGAATCATTAGCAGATGCCATGTAGCGTTTAGAGAGCCCCTGATGTGCCTAAAGAGTGGAAACCTCCCACAAGTGTCCCCATTTTGGAAACTAGACTCCTCAAGGAACTTATGGAAACAGGAACACATGGGCTACTTGCACAGTGAACAAGTCTGTATGATCATGTTCACACACCACCAAGAAACCTGAAGACACAAAAGAGAATAGTAAAACCAAAAACAATCAGTTTGAAAAAATGTTGCAGTAATCCGCAAGTGCTAGTAAAAGATGTAAAAAACAGGGTATTTGGTTGATACGTTTTTTGCAAAAAATGTATACTAAGCTGCTCTACCAATCTTCACGGTATACCCTTATCAGAGCAGTCCTAACTAATGTATGCAATCCCTATCTGATGTATTTAAAAACCTATACAGGTATATACAGATGATCAGGTTTTTAAATACATCAGATAGGGATTGCATACATTAGTTAGGACTGCTCTGATAAGGGTATACCGTGAAGATTGGTAGAGCAGCTTAGTATACATTTTTTGCAAAAAACGTATCAACCAAATACCCTGTTTTTTACATCTTTTACTAGCACTTGCGGATTACTGCAACATTTTTTCAAACTGAGTGTTTTTGGTTTTACTATTCTCTTTTGTGTCTTCAGGTTTCTTGGTGGTGTGTGAACATGATCATACAGACTTGTTCACTGTGCAAGTAGCCCATGTGTTCCTGTTTCCATAATTGTTCTCTTGTGTCTACAAGACTGGGGAGTTCCACCACTCCTCTTGGGCTATCTGCACAAAAGCTGTTCTACCCTGTATGCACACATGGATTTTTCCTCTCTGAACCCTGTTCACACAGGTTATATACAGATGATCAGGTTTTTAAATACATCAGATAGGGATTGCATACATTAGTTAGGACTGCTCTGATAAGGGTATACCGTGAAGATTGGTAGAGCAGCTTAGTATACATTTTTTGCAAAAAACGTATCAACCAAATACCCTGTTTTTTACATCTTTTACTAGCACTTGCGGATTACTGCAACATTTTTTCAAACTGAGTGTTTTTGGTTTTACTATTCTCTTTTGTGTCTTCAGGTTTCTTGGTGGTGTGTGAACATGATCATACAGACTTGTTCACTGTGCAAGTAGCCCATGTGTTCCTGTTTCCATAATTGTTCTCTTGTGTCTACAAGACTGGGGAGTTCCACCACTCCTCTTGGGCTATCTGCACAAAAGCTGTTCTACCCTGTATGCACACATGGATTTTTCCTCTCTGAACCCTGTTCACACAGGTTATATACAGATGATCAGGTTTTTAAATACATCAGATAGGGATTGCATACATTAGTTAGGACTGCTCTGATAAGGGTATACCGTGAAGATTGGTAGAGCAGCTTAGTATACATTTTTTGCAAAAAACGTATCAACCAAATACCCTGTTTTTTACATCTTTTACTAGCACTTGCGGATTACTGCAACATTTTTTCAAACTGAGTGTTTTTGGTTTTACTATTCTCTTTTGTGTCTTCAGGTTTCTTGGTGGTGTGTGAACATGATCATACAGACTTGTTCACTGTGCAAGTAGCCCATGTGTTCCTGTTTCCATAATTGTTCTCTTGTGTCTACAAGACTGGGGAGTTCCACCACTCCTCTTGGGCTATCTGCACAAAAGCTGTTCTACCCTGTATGCACACATGGATTTTTCCTCTCTGAACCCTGTTCACACAGGTTATATACAGATGATCAGGTTTTTAAATACATCAGATAGGGATTGCATACATTAGTTAGGACTGCTCTGATAAGGGTATACCGTGAAGATTGGTAGAGCAGCTTAGTATACATTTTTTGCAAAAAACGTATCAACCAAATACCCTGTTTTTTTACATCTTTTACTAGCACTTGCGGATTACTGCAACATTTTTTCAAACTGAGTGTTTTTGGTTTTACTATTCTCTTTTGTGTCTCCTCAAGGAACTTATCTAGATATGTGTTGAGCACCTTGAACCATCAGGTGCTTCACAGAAGTTTATAACGCTGAGCCGTGAAAATAAAAAAATCATTGCAAAAAATTGCATTTTGCGGTGAGAAATAAGTATTTGATCCCCCTGGAAAACAAGACTTAATACTTGGTGGCAAAACCCTTGTTGGCAAGCACAGCAGTCAGACGTTTTTTGTAGTTGATGATGAGGTTTGTGCACATATCAGGAGGAATTTGGTCCACTCCTCTTAGCATCATCTCTAAATCATTAAGATTTTGAGGCTGTCACTTGGCAACTCGGAGCTTCAATTCCCTCCATAAGTTTTCTATGGGATTACAGTTTGGAGACTGGCTAGGCCACTCCATGACCTAGTCACTCAGGATTTTATGGTACATGGCTCCATCCATTCTCCCATTGATGCGGTGAAGTAGTCCTTTGCCGTTAGCAGATAAACACCGGCAAAACATGATGTTTCCCCCTCCATGCTTAATAGTGAGGATGGTGTTCTTTGGGTCATAGGCAGCATTTCTCGTCCTCCTTAGACGGCGAGTTCAGTTAATGCCAAAGAGCTAAATTTTTGTCTCATCTGACCAAAGCACCTTCTCTCAATCACTTACAGAATTATCCAGGTGTTCATTGCCAAACTTCAGATAGGCCTGCACATGTGCCTTCTTGAGCAGGATTCAAAACCTTTAAGGTGTAATGTGTTACCAATGGTTTTCTTGGTGACAGTGGTCCCAGCTGCCTTGAGATCATTAACAAGTTCCCCCCCGTGTAGTTTTAGGCTGATGTCTCACCTTCCTCATGATCAAGGATACCCCACGGGGTGAGATTTTGCATGGTGCCCCAGATCGATGTCGATTGACAGTCATTTTGCATTTCTTCCGTTTTCTTACTATTGCACCAACAGTTGTCTCCTTCTCACCCAGCGTCTTACTTATGGTTTTGTAGCCCATTTCAGCTTTAAGCAGGTCTATGATCTTGTCCTTGACATCCTTAGAAAGCTCTTTGGTCTTGCCCATGTTGTAGAGGTTAGAGTCTGCCTGATTAATTGAGTCTGTGGACGGGAGTCTTTTCTAAAGGTGACTATGTAAGACAGCTGTCTTTCATGCAGGTAACGAGTTGATTAGGAGTGTCTAACTGGTCTGTTGGAACCAGAAGTTTTAGGCTATGTGCCCACGTTGCAGAAATGCTGCAGAAGTGTGCCGGGGGAAAATGTATGCGGAGTTCGCATGCGTTTTCCCGCAAAACACAAGCATTTTGCAAGCATTTTTAGCCTGCAGAATGCTTGCGTTTTCCAAGCAATTTGAAGCATCGCTTGGAAAAGTGATTAACAGGTTGGACACACTTGTCAAGCATAGTGCTTGACAAGTGTGACCATCTTTTTCCTATTGATGCTGCCTATGCAGCATCAATAGTAAAAGATAGAATGTTAAAAATAATAATAAAAAAAAAAAAAAAGGTTATTCTCACCATAAGACGGCCCCCGATCTCCTCAGTGGCGCTCCCGGTATGTTCCGTTCCCAGGGATGCTTTACGCGAAGGACCTTTGCGACGTCACGTTCGCGTGACTGTGACGTCATCCCAGGTGATTCGCGCAATGCATCCCTAGGAACAGAAGCCACCGTGTGCACCGCTGAGAGGCGGGAGGACTCTGGGGGCCATCAGCAGGTAAGTGTATCCCTATTTTTTATTTTAATTTTTTTTTTTTCTACAGGGATATTGTACCTAGGGCCGGGAAAAGAGTCTCCTCTCCTCCAGACCCTGGTACCATCCGCACATGAAGCGCTCACTTTACGCATGGTGGGCATAGCCGCATGCCTAAAATGAGCATTTCAAGGCAATCCTATGGCTGCGTAATCGCCGTGATTCCGCAGAAATAATGAAAATGCTGCGGATTTTACCACTATTCGATTCTGCAATGGGAAAATCCGCAGCATGGGCACAGCAACTGCGGCGTCCCATAGGATTGCATAGGAATGCGTTTTGTAAGCATTTTTTAGCGTTTCCGATAATACAAAATATGCGGCAGAAACGCATAAAAAACGCAACGTGGGCAAACAGCCTTACTGGTTGGTAGGGGATCAAATACTTATTTCTCACTGCAAAATGCAAATAAATTTGTATAATTTATACAATGTGATTTTCTGGATTTTATTTTTGATATTCTATCTCTCAGTGTTAAAATTAACCTACCTTTAAAATTATAGACTGTTCATGTCTTTTTCAGTGGGCAAACTTACAAAATCAGCAAGGGATCAAAAACTTATTTCCCCCACTGTACCTCCATATAGTATTACGCACTTCCATATATAATGTACAGCCCATAGTCCTCCATATTAGTATAATACACAGCCCATATTCTTCATATCATATAATGAACAGCTCATAATCCTTCGCATAATATAATGTACCTCCATATACAGGGTGGGCCATGTATATGGATACACCGAAATAAAATGGGAATGGTTGGCGATATCAACTTCCTGTTTGTTGCACATTAGTATATGGCAGGGGGAAAACGTTTCAAGATGGGTGGTGACTAGGGTTGAGCGACCTTGACCTTTTTAGAGTTGAGCCGTGTTTCGCGAAACCCGACTATCTTAGAAGTCGAGTCGAGTGGAATCGGCCAATTATCGCGAAAAGTCGGGTATCGCCCGAAACACGAAACCCAATGCAAGTCAATGGGGGAGCATAGTCGGCAGTGAGTGGAGGCCAGGAAAACACCTACACTGCCCATTTTAATGGCAAAAACATCCATTCTTGTTAAAGAAGCTTGTCAATCGTAATTTACCTTAATAATTGGAAGGCATTTGAAATTGGGGGTCATTTGGCTAAAGTTGTGGGGGGTAGGGCTGGTTCAAGTAATTAGTGGGCCCAGTAAATCTGGACCACGTCACGGCAGTGGAGCAGGGAGAGGTAAGTATTTCAACTTTGCAAGTGCTGTGATCCTGAGCAAGCAGGGGGGGCCCACTCGTTGGCATTGGCACTGGCACAGGGCCCCTCAAAGTACAGCGGTGTGTTTGCATGGCGGGGGCGCCTCCCACCGGCAGCAACACTTTTGCGTACTATGAGAGGCCCTGTGCCAGTGACGTCGCCAACTAGTATTCCTCCCCCCACCTGATGAAGGAACCTGCACTTTCATCTGCACCTTCCTCTTTGTCCCCGTGTAAGGTGGTATGGTATGTGGGAAGAGGAACCTGACTTTCAGCAGGGTCACAATCTTGCTGTGTAGCGTGCACGGGGAATTTTGCGTTATGGGTCAATGTACCAGCAGACTCATCTATCACTGGCTGGGCAATGGGCAGGATGAGGAGGAAACACAGATATAGGCCCAAAGAATAAAGTTGGCTAAATGCAGTTCAAAATTGGTAACACAGGACTAACCAGGGGGCATTGCAGTGGAGGACAACTGGAATGAGAGGCTGACACAGAGAGTAGGCCCAAATCAGTAAGTAGTCGAAATGCAGTTCAAAATTGGCAACCGTAGTAAACAGGCGGCACAGCTTTGTTCAGTGGAGGAGAACAGCAAGGAGTGGCAGACACCGATAGTAGGCCCCAACCCAACTAGTAGGCCAAATGCAGTCTAACATTAACAACTACATAACGAGAGCCTGAAAATGGAATTTCAGGACAGGAAACCAGGAGAACAGCAAGGAGTGGCAGACACCGATAGTAGGCCCCAAACCAACTAGTACGCCAAATGCAGTTGTTCCGTTTAACCACAATTTAATGAGAGCCTGAAGATAGAAGTTCAGGAAAGGAAACCTGGGGAACACCTTGGAGTGGAACACACCATCTCTCTACACCCCATACCCAATTTGTAGGCCTAATGCAGCGTAGTTTCCAACAACTACTAAACGAGAGCCGGAAGATCGAAGCTCAGGAAAGGCAACCTGGAGAACACCTTGGAGTGGAACACACCATCTCTCTACACCCCATACCCAATTTGTAGGCCTAATGCAGTGTAGTTTCCAAGAACTACTAAACGAGAGCCGGAAGATCGAAGCTCAGGAAAGGCAACCTGGAGAACACCTTGGAGTGGAACACACCATCTCTCTACACCCCATACCCAATTTGTAGGCCTAATGCAGTGTAGTTTCCAAGAACTACTAAACGAGAGCCGGAAGATCGAAGCTCAGGAAAGGCAACCTGGAGAACACCTTGGAGTGGAACACACCATCTCTCTACACCCCATACCCAATTTGTAGGCCTAATGCAGTGTAGTTTCCAAGAACTACTAAACGAGAGCCGGAAGATCGGAGCTCAGGAAAGGTAACCTGGAGAACACCTTGGAGTGGAACACACCATCTCTCTACACCCCATACCCAATTTGTAGGCCTAATGCAGTGTAGTTTCCAACAACTACTAAACGAGAGCATTAAGATCGAAGCAATGGCGAGGAAACCTGGGGCACACCTTGGGGAGGCAGACACCGTTAGTAGGCCCTACCAAAGTTGTACCCCCAATGCAGTTTTAAAATTCCTAGAGGCTGAAAACAAGACTATTGAAGCTCAGCTTTTTTCAAAGGAACACAGCTGAATTGAGTGGCGCAGACAGACACAGGTAGTAGGACTTAACCCAAAAATGTGGCTCACTGCAGCTTAAAAAAGTTACAGGGGTACACAAGCAGCAGTGCTCTGGGCAGTGGAGGACAATTTCAATAGTGGACCGCAGACAGACTTTGTACGCCTACTATTAAAAAAAGGATGCTCTATGCAATTAAAAATAGGTTCCAGGGGTCCACGGGCAGCAGTGGTGTGGTCAGTGGACGAGTATTGGAAGGAGGGACCGCAGACAGGCGTAGTAGGCCTAACATAACAAAATTAGGCTGTAGACACTGTAAAATTGGTTCCAGGGGTACACGGGCAGCAGTGGTGTGGTCAGTGGAGGCCTAGTGGAAGGAGTGACCGCAGACAGGCATCGAAGGCCTAAAATAATAACACATGGCTGTAGGCAATTTTAAATTGGTTCCAGGGGTACACGGGCAGCAGTGGCCTGGTCAGTGTAGTAGTAGTAGAAAGAACGGACCGCAGACAGGCATCGAAGGCCTAAAATAAAAAAATTGGGCTGGCTGTAGGCAATTTTAAATTGGTTCCAGGGGTACACGGGCAGCAGTGGTGTGGTCAGTGGAGGCATATTGTAAGGAGTGACCGCAGACAGGCATCGAAGGCCTAAAATAATAACACATGGCTGTAGGCAATTTTAAATTGGTTCCAGGGGTACACAGGCAGCAGTGGTGTGGTCAGTGGAGGCCTAGTGGAAGGAGTGACCGCAGACAGGCATCGAAGGCCTAAAATAAAAAAATTGTGCTGGCTGTAGGCAATTTTAAATTGGTTCCAGGGGTACACGGGCAGCAGTGGTGTGGTCAGTGGAGGCCTAGTGGAAGGAGTGACCGCAGACAGGCATCGAAGGCCTAAAATAATAACACATGGCTGTAGGCAATTTTAAATTGGTTCCAGGGGTACACGGGCAGCAGTGGCCTGGTCAGTGTAGTAGTAGTAGAAAGAATGGACCGCAGACAGGCATCGAAGGCCTAAAATAAAAAAATTGGGCTGGCTGTAGGCAATTTTAAATTGGTTCCAGGGGTACACGGGCAGCAGTGGTGTGGTCAGTGGAGGCATATTGTAAGGAGTGACCGCAGACAGGCATCGAAGGCCTAAAATAATAACACATGGCTGTAGGCAATTTTAAATTGGTTCCAGGGGTACACGGGCAGCAGTGGTGTGGTCAGTGGAGGCCTAGTGGAAGGAGTGACCGCAGACAGGCATCGAAGGCCTAAAATAATAACACATGGCTGTAGGCAATTTTAAATTGGTTCCAGGGGTACACGGGCAGCAGTGGCCTGGTCAGTGTAGTAGTAGTAGAAAGAACGGACCGCAGACAGGCATCGAAGGCCTAAAATAAAAAAATTGGGCTGGCTGTAGGCAATTTTAAATTGGTTCCAGGGGTACACGGGCAGCAGTGGTGTGGTCAGTGGAGGCATATTGTAAGGAGTGACCGCAGACAGGCATCGAAGGCCTAAAATAATAACACATGGCTGTAGGCAATTTTAAATTGGTTCCAGGGGTACACGGGCAGCAATGGTGTGGTCAGTGGAGGCATAGTGGAAGGAGTGACCGCAGACAGGCTTCGAAGGCCTAACATAACAAAAATGTCAATACAATGGTATTGTCAGTGGCAGGCATTGAAGGATGTCAGCGCATAGACTAAACATTGGTGGAGCTGTGAGATAATTTTGCAAGTGGTAGAGCACTGTTTGAGCTGGGGGGGGGAACTGTCTTGTGGCCGGCGGTACAGGCCCAGGGCCCCTCATATTACAACGGTGTGTCTGACGTTGGGTGCGCACCACCACCGCCAGAGACACTTTATTGTACTAGGAGGGACCCAGTGGCAGTGCCGTCGACCAAAAGCGGGCACACCCACCTCTTCAGACAAACAGCACTCTCACGGGTGCTGTCGCCAAGTGTCGATACCACGGCCCCGTGTGGGGAGTTTGGTGATTTAGTGAGGTGTAAACATGTCGTATGCTGGACAATCAGGTGCAGAAAATTACGAGATTGGAAAAGGCATTCAGAATAGTCCACAGGCAAGACCTTTTCATAGGAAAGCTAGGTGTCAGCCGGGCAAGGTGGGGCAAAAGATTTCGAAATCCAGTTGTGGTTCATTTTAATGAAGGTTAGATCATCTACATTTTGGGTAGCCAGACGAGTCCTTTTTTCTGTTAGTATTGAACCTGCAGCACTGAATACTCTTTCTGATAGGACACTAGCTGCCGGGCAAGCAAGCTCCTGCAATGCATATTCTGCCAATTCTGGCCAGGTGTCTAATTTTGATGCCCAGTAATCAAATGGGAATGACGGTTGAGGGAGAACATCGATAAGGGATGAAAAATAGTTTGTAACCATACTGGACAAATGTTGTCTCCTGTCACTTTGAATTGATGCTGCAGTACCTGTCCTGTCTGCGGTCATAGCAAAATCACTCCACAACCTGGTCAGAAAACCCCTCTGGCCAACGCCACTTCTGATTTCTGCCCCTCTAACTCCTCTGGTCTGCTGGCCCCTGCAGCTCGTGTGAGAACGATCACGGGCGCTGTGTGCAGGGAATGCCAGAAAAAAACGGTCAACAAGAGTTGATTGTTTGGTTGCTAATATTAGTTCCAAGTTCTCATGTGGCATTATATTTTGCAATTTGCCTTTATAGCGAGGATCAAGGAGGCAGGCCAACCAGTAATCATCATCGTTCATCATTTTAGTTATGCGTGTGTCCCTTTTGAGGATACGTAAGGCATAATCCGCCATGTAGGCCAAAGTTCCAGTTCTCAAATCTGCGGTTGTGCTTGGTTGAGGGGCAGTTTCAGGCAAATCCACGTCACTTGTGTCCCTCCAAAAACCAGAACCCGGCCTTGCCGCGCCACCAATTTCCAGTGGCCCCGGAAAAGCTTCCTCATTAAAAATATAATCATCCCCATCATCCTCCTCGTCCTCCTCCTCCTCTTCGCCCGCTAACTCGTCCTGTACACTGCCCTGGCCAGACAATGGCTGACTGTCATCAAGGCTTTCCTCTTCCTCAGCTGCAGACGCCTGATCCTTTATGTGCGTCAAACTTTGCATCAGCAGACGCATTAGGGGGATGCTCATGCTTATTATGGCGTTGTCTGCACTAACCAGCCGTGTGCATTCCTCAAAACACTGAAGGACTTGACACATGTCTTGAATCTTCGACCACTGCACACCTGACAACTCCATGTCTGCCATCCTACTGCCTGCCCGTGTATGTGTATCCTCCCACAAAAACATAACAGCCCGCCTCTGTTCGCACAGTCTCTGAAGCATGTGCAGTGTTGAGTTCCACCTTGTTGCAACGTCTATGATTAGGCGATGCTGGGGAAGGTTCAAAGAACGCTGATAGGTCTGCATACGGCTGGAGTGTACGGGCGAACGGCGGATATGTGAGCAAAGTCCACGCACTTTGAGGAGCAGGTCGGATAACCCCGGATAACTTTTCAGGAAGCACTGCACCACCAGGTTTAAGGTGTGAGCCAGGCAAGGAATGTGTTTCAGTTGGGAAAGGGAGATGGCAGCCATGAAATTCCTTCCGTTATCACTCACTACCTTGCCTGCCTCAAGATCTACAGTGCCCAGCCACGACTGCGTTTCTTTCTGCAAGAACTCGGACAGAACTTCCGCGGTGTGTCTGTTGTCGCCCAAACACTTCATAGCCAATACAGCCTGCTGACGTTTGCCAGTAGCTGCCCCATAATGGGAGACCTGGTGTGCAACAGTGGCAGCTGCGGATGGAGTGGTTGTGCGACTGCGGTCTGTGGACGAGCTCTCGCTTCTGCAGGAGGACGAGGAGGAGGGGGTGCGAACGGCTACAGCCAACTGTTTCCTAGACCGTGGGCTAGGCAGAACTGTCCCAAACTTGCTGTCCCCTGTGGACCCTGCATCCACAACATTCACCCAGTGTGCCGTGATGGACACGTAACGTCCCTGGCCATGCCTACTGGTCCATGCATCTGTTGTCAGGTGCACCTTTGTGCTCACAGATTGCCTGAGTGCATGGACGATGCGCTCTTTAACATGCTGGTGGAGGGCTGGGATGGCTTTTCTGGAAAAAAAGTGTCGACTGGGTAGCTCGTAGCGTGGTACAGCGTAGTCCATCAGGGCTTTGAAAGCTTCGCTTTCAACTAACCGGTAGGGCATCATCTCTAACGAGATTAGTCTAGCTATGTGGACGTTCAAACCCTGTGTACGCGGATGCGAGGCTAAGTACTTCCTTTTTCTAACCATAGTCTCATGTAGGGTGAGCTGGACTGGAGAGCTGGAGATCGTGGAACTAGCGGGGGTGCCGATGGACATGGTAGACTGAGAGACGGTGGGAGATGGTATTGTTGCCGCCGGTGCCCTAGATGCAGTGTTTCCTACTACGAAACTGGTGATTCCCTGACCCTGACTGCTTTGGCCTGGCAAAGAAACCTGCACAGATACTGCAGGTGGTGCGGAAAATGGTGGCCCTACACTGCCGGAAGGGATGTTGCGTTGCTGACTAGCTTCATTGGCCGAGGGTGCTACAACCTTAAGGGACGTTTGGTAGTTAGTCCAGGCTTGCAAATGCATGGTGGTTAAATGTCTATGCATGCAACTTGTATTGAGACTTTTCAGATTCTGTCCTCTGCTTAAGGTAGTTGAACATTTTTGACAGATGACTTTGCGCTGATCAATTGGATGTTGTTTAAAAAAATGCCAGACTGCACTCTTTCTAGCATCGGATACCTTTTCAGGCATTGCAGACTGAGCTTTAACCGGATGGGCACGCTGTCCTCCAACAGGTTTTGGCTTTGCCACGCGTTTTGGGCAAGATACGGGCCCGGCAGATGGAACCTGTTGCGATGTTGATGCCTGCTGCGGCCCCTCCTCCTCCGCTTCAGAACTGCTGCCGCCTGCACCCTGTTCCCCCAATGGCTGCCAACCGGGGTCAAGAACTGGGTCATCTATTACCTCTTCTTGTAGCTCGTGTGCAACTTCGTCTGTGTCACCGTGTCGGTCGGTGGTATAGCGTTCGTGATGGGGCAATATAGTCTCATCAGGGTCTGATTCTTGATCATTACCCTGCGAGGGCAATGTTGTGGTCTGAGTCAAAGGACCAGCATAGTAGTCTGGCTGTGGCTGTGCATCAGTGCACTCCATGTCAGATTCAACTTGTAATGGGCATGGACTGTTACCGTCCCTGGCTTAGAAAGTGAAGCAGTTATGTGTAAAGAGCTCCATGGAGTAACCCGTTGTGTCGCCTGCTGCATTCTTCTCTGTTGTTGTTTTTGCTGAAGAGGACAAGGAAGCGACTTGTCCCTGACCGTGAACATCCACTAACGACGCGCTGCTTTGACATTTACCAGTTTCACGAGAGGAGGCAAAAGAGCTAGAGGCTGAGTCAGCAAGATAAGCCAAAACTTGCTCTTGCTGCTCCGGCTTTAAAAGCGGTTTTCCTACTCCCAGAAAAGGGAGCGTTCGAGGCCTTGTGTAGCCAGACGACGTACCTGGCTCCACAGCTCCAGATTTAGGTGCAATATTTTTTTTCCCACGACCAGCTGATGCTCCACCACTACCACTACCCTCATTACCAGCTGACAATGAACGCCCCCGGCCACGACCTCTTCCACCAGACTTCCTCATTGTTTTAAAAACGTTAACAAACTAACGGTATTTGTTGCTGTCACACAACTTACACGGTGAGCTATAACTTCAGTATGATTTAGCTACCCCTTTACAGGTGAGTGAGACCACAACGAAAATCAGGCACAATGTTACACACTCTGTTGTTGGTGGCAACAAATGAGAGAGATGCCACACACGCAGGACTGTCACTGAAGCACAAATGTAAATATTAATCTCCCACTGATTTGATTTTTTTTTTTTTCAGGGAGACTTTAGGAAAAAAAAAAATAATAGAATAAAATGATTTTTTCAGGAAGAATTTAGAAACCAAATAAAATAAAATGATTTTTTCAGGGAGAATTTAGAAAACAAATAAAACAAAAAAAAGGCTTTCTATGGCCCACTGAGTGAGAGATGACGCACACAGGAGTCAGGAGTGGCACACAAGCCCAGAGGCCAATATTTATCTCCCACTGATTGATGTAGTGATTTTTTCAGGTAGATTTTGGAACCCAAATCAAGCTAAAAAAATAATAGGCTTTCTATGGCCCACAATTGGAGAGAGAGAGAGAGAGAGATGGCACACCCAGGAGTCAAGACTGGCACACAAGCAGAAAGGGCAATATTAATCTCCCACTGATTTGTTTTTGTTTTGTTTTTCAGGGAGACTTTAGGAAAAAAAAATAATAGAATAAAATGATTTTTTCAGGGAGAATTTAGAAAACAAATAAAACAAAAAAAGGCTTTCTATGGCCCACTGAGTGAGAGATGACGCACACAGGAGTCAGGAGTGGCACACAAGCCCAGAGGCCAATATTTATCTCCCACTGATTGATTTATTGATTTTTTCAGGTAGAATTTAGAACCCAAATCAACCAAAAACATAAATAGGCTTTCTATGGCCCACTATTTGTGAGAGAGATGGCACGCTCAGGACTGGCACACAAGCCCAGAGGCCAATATTAATCTCCCTTTTTTTTCAGGGAGAATTTATAAACCCAATAAAAAAAAATAATAAATAGGCTTTCTATGGCCCACTATCTGAGAGAGAGAGATGGCACGCTTAGGACTGGCACACAAGTCCAAAGGCCAATATTAATCTCCCACTGATTGATTTATTGATTTTTTCAGGTAGAATTTAGAACCCAAATAAAGCAAAAAAAAAAAAAAAAAAGGGCTTTCTATGGCCCACTGAGTGAGTGATGATGCACACAGGAGTCAGGAGTGGCACACAAGCCCTGAGGCCAATATTTTTCTCCCACTGATTGATGTAGTGATTTTTTTCAGGTAGATTTTAGAACCCAAATCAAGCAAAAAAATAAATAGGCTTTCTATGGCCCACTGAGTGAGAGATGGCACACACAGGGATGGCACTCTAGCAGAAATGTCAATCTTAATCTCCCACAAAAAAAACAAAAAAAAAAAACGGAGTGTCCAACAATTACTATCTCCCTGCAGTAATCTCAGCCAGGTATGGCAGGCAGCAATAAGGAGTGGACTGATGCACAAATTAAATAAAAAGTGTGGACAAACAAAAAAGATAGCTGTGCAGAAAGGAAGGAACAAGAGGATTTGTGCTTTGAAAAAAGCAGTTGGTTTGCACAGCGGCGTACACACAGCAATGCAGCTATCAGGGAGCCTTCTAGGGCAGCCCAATGAGCTACAGCGCTGAGGGGAAAAAAAAAAAAAATGTAGCTTCCACTGTCCCTGCACACCGAAGGTGGTGTTGGGCAGTGGAAATCGCTACAGCACAAGTGGTTTGGTGGTTAATGGACCCTGCCTAACGCTATCCCTGCTTCTGACGAAGCGGCAGCAACCTCTCCCTAAGCTCAGATCAGCAGCAGTAACATGGCGGTCGGCGGGAACGCCCCTTTATAGCCCCTGTGACGCTGCAGACAGCAAGCCAATCACTGCAATGCCCTTCTCTAAGATGGTGGGGACCAGGACCTATGTCATCACGCTGCCCACACTCTGCGTTTACCTTCATTGGCTGAGAAATGGCGCTTTTCGCGTCATTGAAATGCGACTTTGGCGCGAAAGTCGCGTACTGCATGGCCGACCCCGCACAGGGGTCGGATCGGGTTTCATGAAACCCGACTTTGCCAAAAGTCGGCGACTTTTGAAAATGAACGACCCGTTTCGCTCAACCCTAGTGGTGACCATGGCGGCCATTTTGACGTTGGCCATTTTGGATCCAACTTTATTTTTACCAATGGGTAGAGGGTCATATAACACATCAAACTTATTGAGAATTTCACAAGAAAATGTGTGCTTGGTTTTAACGTAACTTTATTCTTTCATGAGTTATTTACAAGTTTCTCTTTGTTTACAGCTATTGACATGTCGCAGAGGTTAACATGTGAGGAGCAGATATAAATTCTGTTAATGTCTGGTGAACGAAGTACCTGGGTCAATGCAGCAAATTTTAATGCAAGACACCCTATGCAAAGAAACGGTCACCTTTCCCATGTTATTTAGGTGTATCCATATGAATGGCCCACCCAAAAAAGTTTGCCTCATAATGTACTGTTTAAGCTGAGGGTCCTGTTCCAGTTTTTGTTTTGCGCATTCTGCAAATTCAACACGCCGATCTGGCATCAGTCGAACATCCCTTCGGCAGATGTTAGCTGCTCACAAATGGCACCCTTACAAAATCCAGCTGCTGCAGCATCTCAAAATGGCTGACTTCAAAATGGCCACCATGGTCACCACCCATCTTGAAACGTTTTCCCCCTCCCATATACTAATCTGCCACAAACAGCAAGTTGATACCAACCATTCCCATTTTATTTAGGTGTATCCATATACATGGCCCACCCTGTATAATGCACAGCCCATAGTCATCCATGGAGAGTAATACACAGCCCATAGTCCTTTATATAGTATAATGCACAGCCCATAGTCATCCATGCAGTATATTGTACAACCCATAGTCATCCATGTAGTAGTATGCACAGCCCATAGTCCTTCATATAGTATAATGCACAGCTCATAGTCACCCATGTAGTATAATTTACAGCCTATAGTCATCCATATAGTATAATGCAGCACAGCTTATAGTCATTCATGTAGTATAATGCACAGCCCATAGTCATCCACATAGTATTATTATTTATTATAGCACCATTTATTCCATGGCGATTTACATGTAAAAAGGGTATACATAATAAAAAAACAAGTACAATATTCTTGAACAAAACGAGTAATCGACTGGTACAAGAGGATAGAGGATCCTGCCCATGAATGCTCACAGTTTACAAGGGATGGGTGAGGATACAGTAGGCGAGGGTAGAGCTGGTCGTGAAGCAGTTTGGTGCAACGAGGGTTACCGCAGTTTGTACGCTTGTCAGAAAAGGTAGGTCTTCCGTTTCCTTTTGAGGATTTCCATGGTAGGCGAGTCTGATATGTTGGGATATAGAGTTCCATTGCACGGGGAATGCACAGTAGAACTTTTGTATGTGATTGTGTGAAGAGGAGATAAGAGGGGAGTAGAGAAGATCTTGTGGGGTTCAGAGGCCATAAGACCAACCAACAGGTCAAGTTTTCAGGATATCCTTAGTATTGCACAGGTGATGTAATTATTGTCTGAGGAGGTACTGCAATTATCACCTGGACAATACTAAGAAAATCCTGAAAATATGACCTGTTGGTGGATCTTGAGGGCTGGAGTTGAGAAACACTGCTCTACAGCCTTCTTGAACCCAGGACTGTCTCCATTATGGCACGATTTCTTATTTACAGTGTGTACAGAAAGTATTCATACCCTTTTAAATTTTTCACTCACTCTAAATTCAAAAAAAATTCATTTTTTATCATTACTGTACACTGCACCCCATCTTGACTGAAGAAAAAACAGAAATGTAGTAATTTTTGCAAATTTATTAAAAAAGAAAAAACTGAAATATCACATGGTCAAAAGTATTCAGACCCCTTTATAAGTATTGAGTAGAAGAACCCTTTTGAGCTAGTAAAGCCATGAGTCTTCTTGGGAATGATGCAACAAGTTTTTCACACCTGGATTTGGGGATCCTCTGCCATTCTTCCTGGCAGATCCTCTCCAGTTCCGTCAGGTTGGATGGTGAATGTTGGTGGACAGTCATTTTGAGGTCTCTCCAGAGATGCTCAATTTGGTTTGAGTCAGGACTCTGGCTGGGCCAGTCAGGAATGGTCACAGAGTTGTTCTGAAGCCACTCCTTTGTTATTTTAGCTGTATGCTTAGGGTCATTGTCTTGATGGAAGTTGAACCTTTGGCCAAGTCTGAGGTCCAGAGAACTCAAAGAGGTTTTCATCCAGGATATCCCTGTACTTGGCCGCAGTCATGTTTCCTTTAATGACAACAAGTCGTCCTGTCCCTGCAGCTGAAAAACACCCCCATAGCATGAAGCTGCCACCACTATGTTTCACTGTTGGGATGGTATTGGGCAGGTGATGAACAGTGCCTGTGTCACGCCGCTGCAATGCAGGTAAATTCAAGCTCCACTAGGTGGCAATGGTGGGGAGGAAGGACTGCACACATCAAGACCAGACCTTCAATGCAGCGGTGAGGCCACCACTAAGTGGCAGCAGAATAGGCAAAACAAGCCGGGTCAATATAAGACAGTAGCGCAGTACAAAAGGAGTAAGCAAACACAGAGTCAATAACAAGCCAAATGGGTCAGCACTGGTCAGGAGCAGATATGCCAAAGACAAGAGACAAAACCACAGATCAGGGTCAAGCCAAGTCAAAACCAGAGAGTCAATACATGAAAGGGGAACAGAGACAGGAAGGGAAGAGGGGAAAAACAGATACAGGTTCAGTAAGCAAGCAGCAGGACAAATCAAGGCAAAACAGAATCAGCTACACACACCGTAGGCAGAAACAATAACTGACATGGTCTGCAGGACACAACGGAGATAAATAGCAAACCTGAGGCCAGACTGAGGCTGAGAAAAGTTAACCCCTGGCATGACTAGACCGGAAAAAGGGGAAGACAGGACTTAAAACCCAGTCTGGATCATGACAGTACCCTACTCTCAAGGGGGGGCCACCGAACCTCCAGGTTTTCTAGGATAACGTGAATGAAATGCCCGAACCAGTCGATCCGCATGGACAGATAGCGCCAGGACCCACGATCGCTCATCAGGACCGTAACCCTTCCAATGAACCAAGTACTGAAGTGAACAGTGGACCATGCGAGTGTCACAGGGCTACCGCGACAGAGAGGTTCCAGAGAACCGCAGCGCTCTGGGCCACGTTCACACACAGTGAACAGCTCTTCTCCTGTATTTTGACCTGGCTACTTTGTGCCAGCAGTGCAGGAGTTAACCTTATTTGCTAAGTTGCTGTGAGCTGGGTCTCTCAGCTGAAGTGGATTTTTGTAATCTCCTCCTCTATATAGACCCAGCCTTGACTACAGCTAGTGTCAGTGATCAGTTCTGCTGCCTGGCTTGGAGGTTGAAGGGGAGTGATATTTGGAGCTTGGAGGTTTATTACAGAGATTGGTGTCTGTTGTTTTGGTTGCTTGTTAAACCTGTTTTCCTTCCTAGTTTTCTCCTTCTCTTCCCTTCTATGTGTACCCTCTGTGGTTGTGTGAGCATTTGGTGAGTTTGAGACTTTTAGTTACCTTGTCTGTAAACCCTGTTTATTGTTGTGTTTATACACTGGTGCAGTCCTCCTCCCTGGGGGGGAGAGGGGGCCACTTATAGGGCCTGCACAGGAGACAGTGAGACGCTGGCGGCTCGGGCCTCCTAACCATCATAGGTACCCCCGAGATAAGGGAAAGCCAGGGCCCCATTAAAGTGGTAGGGACAGGTGCGGGTCCCAGTACGCCCTCCTGCCCCTTAAACGCAGCTTACGGCATGACAGCGAGAATCCACAATCCACTCCACTTCATAATCAGTCTGACCATTCACAGAGACACAAGGAGACACAAATGGCTTCAGGAGGGACTTATGGAACACATTGGGGATCCGAAGTGAAGGAGGAAGGTGCAAGTGAAAGGCAACTGGATTGACAACCTCAATGATTTCATAAGGATAAATAAACTTGGGACCCAGCTTAATAGAAGGAACCTTCAACTGTATATTCTTGGTAGACAACCATATCTTATCTCCTACTAAAAATACCGGCCCTGAAGACCGTCGCTTGTCAGTAAAATGTTTATGTTTGCCGTGATCCTCCTCAATGTTCCTCTGGACCTCCCTCCAAACCTCCTGCAACCGCTGAACAGCCGAACTCACTAAAATGGGGGTAAAATCTGTAGTTACAAAAGAACAGAGAGGTACCCGTAGACTTATTATTAAATGCAAACTCCACCACTGGCAACAAAGAGCACCAATCATCCTGCTGGGATGTGGCAAGACACCGCATAATTTGTTCAAGAGACTGATTGGTCCTCTCCGTCTGACCGTTGGTCTCGGGATGATAGGTCGAGGAGAAGGCCAAACTAATACCCAACCTTTTACGAAAAGACCTCCAGAATTTGGACACAAATTGTACCCCTCTATCAGAAACAACACTCGAAGGCACACCATGCAACCGCACCATGTGTTCAACATACAACCTCAATAGTTTTTCAGCATTAGGCAGGCTTGCCAAAGGTACAAATGCGCCTGTTTACTGAATCTGTCCACCACCACCCAGACCACAGTTTTGCCATTGGAAGGAGGGAGATCAGTGATAAAAGTGCATGGACAAAGGAGTCCAAGGTCTATCCGGAACTGGCAATGGCACCAATTCCCCGGCTGGCCAGTTATGGGAGCTCTTAGCACGGGCACAAGTATCACAAGCAGATGCAAACTCGGCTTTGGGAAAATGGCCGCCGCGATCTCTTCTGCGCACGCGCGGCATCCCGCGGCCATTTTCCTGAAGCCCCGTGCAGCAGAGCACTACATCTGCGCACGCGCGGCCCCAGGAAGATGGCCGCCCGCACCGATGAAAGGAATGACAGCGCAGATCGCGCGCTGTGTCGTCACGTGGGCACAGGGAATCCGGACCTTGGACATGCGCACACCACTACGCCACCAACGGAAACCTGGGGAAGAAAAGAACGCTGTGAACACGCCCACCTGACCAGACCAGCCTGATTGACAGGCGAAAACGCCGACTTTGGTAATGTATTTCTCGGCATACATGGGGAATCAGGGTACACTACATACACTATAGTAACGCACAGCGCAGGCCCTATTTAACAGTATTTATATCTCAATCTCAAAAAACGGGGTGACAGGTTCCCTTTAAATATGAGTGTCTGAGCAAAGGATCTGAATACTTATGACCATGTGATATTTCAGTTTTTCTTTTTTTTTTTAATTAAGTTTGCAAAAATTACTACATTTGTTTTTTTTCATTCAAGATGGGGTGCAGAGTGTACAGCAATGTGAATAAATTAACTTTTTTGAATTTATCAAATGGCTGCTATGAAAGAGTGAAAAATTTAAAGGGGTCTAAATACTTTCCATACCCACTGTAAGTAACCTGTCTGCTTCACTTAAAACCTGGTTATACTCTGATATTTTGTTCAGCAAATACATCTTTGGTGATGCATTATCTCTACCTACAGCAAAAGTCTCCTTCATTCTCTCCTTACGACTTTGTGTATCAATTTACTGTTGTAGGACTTTGTGCCACCATGTATCTAATTGATTCTGATACAAACTTATGAAGAGTTCTGTTTGGTATCATAAATTGACACCATTGCCATGTCTAGGTGTATTTGATACCACCATTATTACCTAAGGATTTTTTTGACTGTTCAGGGAGGTTGTCTCTGTGTGGGTCTGCCTATGTCTGATACTCTCTTTTTAAAGTTTTATATGTCTCTTAATTGTTCAATATTTATTATTATTGTTCATTTTTATAGCGCCATTCATTCCATGGCGCTTTACACGTGGGAAGGGCAATATGATTACATTTGCTTTTCGTGATCCATAGCTGATTTTTATGTTTACATCGAGTTTGAAGGAAAAGGTCTTTAATGGTATCCAATTGAAGAACAGGCAACTTAGTTATAGATTTTTATTCCATTTCTGCTTTTTTTTCTTGTTCCTTTTTATTTTTGGGAGTCAGGATAAACAATTCTCACTTTGTTATTTTATCTATTTTTTCCACAAAACAAGATGATCATAGCGTGGGATGTTCAGCTGGCAGACAATTATGGGTAACCTAATATTTTGATGTGGCAATGCATAAAGGGACTCTTGTCAGTCCACTCTTCGAACCAAGTACAGGGGATCGGTGCATTATGGCAGGCCAAACATTTAAGTGCACCTTCCCACCTGCTTGTTCTTTCTATCCCATACTTTCCTTCTTTGATTGGCATTATAAAGCTACAGCTGTGTGAAAAGGATTGAGATGGGTGGAAAACACATAGCCTGTACTTGGCTTGAACAGTCATTCTGTGCTGACAGAGTCCCTTTAAATCTTTGGCCAGGCCAAAGGGTCACTGAGAGTCTGTATTTGTTTGTACAGTCAGTCATTCTGTGGTGCCGACAGTCCCTTTCATATGGAGAAGACATGTGGTGGATTTTTTTTTCCACTTTAAGGCTCACACGTTCAGGTTTTTTCGTGCTAAAACGCTATAAAAACTCATTAAAAACGCATACCTTATGCATTCTATCATTTAGAATGCATTCTGCATGTTTTGTGCACATTGATGCGTTTTTTTCCACGAAAAAAACGCATCGCGGTAAAAAAAAGCATCATGTTCTTTAATTTTGCGGATTTTTTGCGTTTTTCCCGCTATTCTATGCATTTGGGAAAAAACGCACAAAAACGCGTCACAAAATGCGAAAGAAAACGCATGCGGATTTCTGGCAGAAATGTCCGGTTTTTGTAAGGAAAATTTCTGCAAGAAATCCTGACGTGTGCACATACCCTAAAGCAATTCAATATTTTTTTTTCTTGAGACTTGAAAAATGTAAGAGCCATATCACTCGTAATACACTGCAATACCATTGTATTCCAGTGTATTATGGCTGTCAGTGTATTAAAATGACAGCCCTGGGAAACAAAGTTGGGTTGTTGAGACAGATGGGAACCTTTCGGGGCTGATGGGGTGGCAGTGTGAGACCCCCTCACTGTCTAACTTACTTGCCAATGCGAGCGTTAACTGCAAGGACGGTGATCAAAGCTCCGATCTTGGCTGCTGCAGCAGAAATCAGGCAGTATATTACAGGCAACTCCCACACCGTTCCTGGTGTACTATTATAGCAAAGTACTACCGGGCATGATGTAATGGTAAATGACACAGCGGTGAGGTGTTAAATGGGTTTTCCAGGACTAGGGTTGGGGTCAGACTATTAGCACTTTGTCAATCAATTGAAACTAATGCACATTCCGTTCTTTTTCCAGGTCAGTAAGTACGCTTAACAGTGGATGAGCCAGATATTGGAGCTCAGTTCAGTAAAGATATCTCCTTTATATTTTGGGCTTGCACTCCTATACTTTCATAAAATTTTGTGGTTAGTGTTTTGAACTGGAGTCTCTTGGCATTGGGGAGCTAGTGAAGGGATTCACAGAGAGGTTAGGCCGGGGAATAGCAAGGGGATAGGTGGATTAGTTGGGCAGCGGATTTTAGGATATATTGGAGGAGTGCGAGTGTGTTAGAGGGGAGGCCACTAAGCAAGAGGTTGTAGTAGTTGTCGAGGCAGAAGAGGATGAGGGCATGCACTAGTGTTTTTGAAGATTCTTGGTTAAGGAATGTGCAGATCAAGGAAATATTTTTGAGTTGGAGTCGTCAAGGAGTGGAAAGGGCTTTGATATGTGGTTTGAAAGAGAGATCAGAGTCAAGAGTAAAGGTACCGTCACACTGAACGATATCGTTAACGATATCGTTGCTTTTTGTGACGTAGCAATGATATCGTTAAGGAAATCATTATGTGTGACAGCGACCAATGATCAGGCCCCTGCTGGGAGATCGTTGGTCGCTGAGGAAAGTCCAGAACTTTATTTCGTCGCTGGACTTTCCGCTGACATCGCTGGATCGGTGTGTGTGACGCTGATCCAGCGATGTCTTCACTGGTAACCAGGGTAAACATCTGGTTACTAAGCGCAGGGCCGCGCTTAGTAACCTGATGTTTACCCTGGTTACCAGCGTAAATGTTAAAAAAAACACAGCTGAGTGAGATGGGGGAAAGCATAGTATAATGCACAGCCTATAGTCATCCATGTAGTATAATGCAGCACAGCACATAGTCATCCATGTAGTAGCATAGCCACTGTGTACTCGCTGATTTAAATGGGCCTCACTGTTTGTCCAGGGTCCCGGCGCTTGCCCGGGTGCACTGGATCGTGATGCTGATATGAATTTTGAGCTGGCAAGTGAAATTTTGCTGTTTGGAAATATATAGGGTATAGGACTATCCACTCTGTTTTATTGCTCAATTAATCTCCCAATGTGTTTTGTAATCTCAACCAAGCCCCTCAGGAAAGTGCTGGTGAAATCATATTCTAGCACCTTATAGCATTCAGGATTTTCCAAAACATCAAGGCATATTCTCCCATAAATCAAAACAACCCTGCCCCCCTCATCCACCCACCCATCAATGGACTTAATTATTGTAAATCTATCTTTTACTAATTCAATTAATATATGTAGTTAAGATTTAGAATAGTTCTTCCTACCCTCCTTATCCCCCTAAATAGATTTGAGGCTCTATATAGCCATCTCAAAAAGATCTAAGTTACCAGTATTTATATTAGTTATAATACAGGTAATTTGTATCCTTCATTTGGGAAATTGACCACTACCCTCTTCTTTTTTACCTTCATTCTACAGTTCTTCAGACGAACAGAGGTCAGTCCTGTTCAGAATTACACAATTCTCTACATTTATAATGTTTATTTTCATTCCGCTACGCTTTTCAAATATCATCGTTGCGGTCCACATCGTGGCTCACAATCTAAATTCCCTATCACTATGTCTTTGGAGTGTGTGATGAAGCCGGAAGACCCAGGGGAAACCCACTTAAATTTTCTTGTAAACAGATGTCTTTAACCAAACTGAATATCTGAAAGTTAACAGTGGGAACAAATGATAGGCCCTCAGATAGCAGTTAAAGTTTATTAGCTGTTACATCTCTTAGAAGTATTAACAATTTGGAATTTATCTTCAGTATGATTTAATGTACAGTAGAGGTAATGGTAGCCCCACAAATGATGGCACTGCTGAGGTGTTATGGAAGCCCAGGTTGCTTTGATAGCAGCCTTCAGCTCTTCTGCATTGTTGGGTCTGGTGTCTCTCATCGTCCTCTTGACAATACCCCATAGATTCTCTATGGGGTTAAGGTCAGGCGATTTTGCTGGCCAATCAAGCACAGTGATACTATTGTTTTTAAACCAGGTATTGGTACTTTTGGCAGTGTGGACAGGTGCCAAGTCCTGCTGGAGAATTAAATTTCCATCTCCAAAAAAGCTTGTTGGCAGAGGGAATCATGACGTGCTCTAAAATTTCCTGGTAGACAGCTGCGCTGACTTTGGTCTTGATAAAACAAAGTGGCCCTACACTAGCAGATGACATGGCTCCCCAAACCATCACTGATTGTGGAAACTTCACAGCAGACCTCAAGCAGTTTGGATTGAGTGGGTCCACTCTTCCTCCAGACTCTGGGACCTTGATTTCCAAATGAAATACAAAGTTTACGCTCATCTGAAAACAACACCACCTTGAACCGCTAAGCAACAGTCCAGTTCTTTTCCTCCTTGGCCCAGGTAAGACTCTTCTAGCGTTGTCTATTGGTCATGAGTGGCTAGACACAAGGAATGCGACACTTGTAGCCCATGTCCTGGATACATCTGTGTGTGGTGGCTCTTGAAGCAATGACTCCAGCAACAGTCCATTCCTTGTGAATCTCTCCCAAATTTTTGAATGGCCTTTTCTTAACAATCCTTTCAAGTCTGCAGTTATCCCAGTTGCTTGTGCACCTTTTTCTACCACACTTTTTCCTTCCACTCAACTTTCCATTAATATGTTTGGATTCAGCACTATGTGAACAGCCAGCTTCTTTAGCAATGACCTGTTGTGGCTTACCCTGCTTGTGGAGTGTGTCAATGGCTGCCTTCTGGACATCTGTCAAGTTAGCAGTCTTCCCCATGATTGTTGAGCCTACTGAGACAGAGTAAGGGACCTTTTAAAAAGCCTTTGCAGGTGTTTTTAATTATTCTAATTTACTGAGATAATGACTTCTGAGTTTTCATTGGCTGTAAGCCATAATTATGAACATTAACAGAAATAAACACTTGAAATAGATCACTCTGTTTGTAATGACTCTACATACGAGTTTCACTTTTTGTATTGAAGAACTGAAATAAATTAACTTTTTGATGATATTCTAATTTAGTGAGAAGCACTTGCATAGGGTTCTAAGGGGTAATGTCTCTCCTTGTGGAAAGTGCCATGCTGCCGAGACTTAAAGGACATGCAATACTCATCTAGTGTTTCTCACACCAGTATTGCACTGTCCATAAGGAGAAACTTTAATGCTTAGATCCTGCCAGAGGCCTCTCATCCAGCCAAATCAGACTGGTTACGTTGCATTGATGAGGTGAAAACAATTCAGAACATGTGTGTGCAAATAGTGTCTGATTTAGCTTTCATCCTAAATGATGTGTCGAGGCTTATTAAAGGGTTGATATTGACTTTTAGGATTGCTACTTCCAATAGGTGGCACTAGAGTTCTAGTCCTTTTGCTCTCTGAAAAGGCTATTTGCATATTAAATAAGATATATGCACACCAAAATGGTTAATGATACTCTTCTCCTAAAATCAAGTCCTCAGAGAAAAATAGAAAATATATACCGTATATACTCGAGTATAAGCCGAGATTTTCAGCCCACTTTTTTGGTCTGAAAGTGACCCTCTCGGCTTATACTTGAGTCATTGTCAGCGGGGGGGGGGGGGTCGGCGGGGGAGCGGCGCGGTGACATACTCTCCTGCTCCTAGCGCTGTCCCTGCATGTCCGATGGTCTCCGGGCAGCTCTTCCTGTGTTCAGCGGTCATGTGGTACCGCTTATTAAAGTAATGAATATGGACGCATATTCATTACTGTAATGAGCGGTACGTGACCGCTGAACACAGGAAGATGCCACCGGCTCCCGGAGACCATCTGACAGTGAGACGCTGCCAGGGACCGCGCCGGGAGCAGGTGAGTATATCGGGGGAGGAGAGCATTGCGCGATAGTCACCCTCCTCGTTCCACTGCTGCGCACCGCTCTGTCTTCCATCCTGTGCACTTACTGTTCAGGTCAGAGGGCGCGATGACGCGATTAGTGTGCGCGCCGCCCTCTGCCTGAACAGTCAGTGCAGAGGATGGAAGACAGAGCAGCATGCAGTGGTGGAACGAGGAAGGTGACTATGGCAAGTGCCGGAGGCCTGAGCGAAGAGAGGTGAGTATGTGATTTTTTTTTATTTGATTCGCAGCAACAGCAAATGGGGAAAATGTATGGAGCATCGTATGGGACCACAAGGTATGGAGCAACGTATGGGGCCACAAGGTATGGAGCATCTCATGGGGCCACAATGTATGGAGCATCTCATGGGGCCACAATGTATGGAGCATCTCATGGGGCCACAATGTATGGAGCATCTCATGGGGCCACAAAGTATGGAGCATCTCATGGGGCCATAATGTGTGGAGCATCTCATGGGGCCATAATGTGTGGAGCATCTTATGGGGCCATAATGTATGGAGTGTGACCGTGACGTCATCACAGGTCCTTCGCCCATACCAACCCTGGGACCGGAAGCTGCCGTGTGCACCGCACACAGGGCTAGGACTTCAACGGAGGGTGAGTATATGTTTATTTTTTATTTTAAGTCTGTATATTACATGGCTCCTGTATACTCCGTTGCTGTGCTATATACTACGTGGCTGGGCAATATACTACGTGGCTGGGCAATATACTACGTGGACATGCATATTCTAGAATACCCGATGCGTTAGAATCGGGCCACCATCTAGTGTATATATTATATATATATATATATATATATATATATATATATATATATATATATATGTGTCCCTAGGTGCCAAAATACGTCCGTCCTTTAGGGTTTAAGGGGCTAAAGTGGTTACTAGTAACAAGATGAAAAGAAAACATTGTTTCATGCTAAAGACCTTCCACAAGAGGGAGATGATCATCCACACAGCAAGGACCAATGAACTCCTAAAAAATCATCATCCTTGGGATGTAATATTAAGGCTAGTGTCACACTAGCATTTTGAGGAGCTGCGGAGGGCTGCGGACTTCCTCCGTGAAGCCCCACCCTTGGCCTCTAGCTCCACCTACTTCTGCATGCGGCCTGCGTACCTATCTTTAACATTACATACGCAGGTCGTGCCGCTGTATGCGGATGCTTCCGCATGCGTCGTTTGGACGATGCGGAGAAAAAAAATTGCTACAAGCTGCGTCCTACGCTGGTCGCCGCATCGTCAAAACGACGCATGCGGAAGCATCCGCATACAGCGGCACGACCTGCGTATGTAATGGTAAAGATAGGTACGCAGGCCACATGCAGATGTAGGCGGAGCTAGCGGCGGAGGTACAGCCGAGGGCGGGGCTTCACGGAGGAAGTCCGCAGCTCCTCAAAATGCTAATGTGAAACCGGCCTATAAGCCAGTGGTGACTGTAACCTTAACTTCAGCAGCTTTTACATTGTCACTTTTACAAATCAAATTCCTTTTGCCTTTTATAAACTCATCTCCATTCTTGTCTGTCAGTTTTTCATATGCTTTGTGCTGGAACAGACTGTGTTTTTCATAGTCCCTTACATTTCAAATACTTTTTCTATGCAAATTGCCTCTTCAGAGAGAAAGAGTGTCACGGATCCCAGGGAGGATATCTTTATTATCCCCGCCGCTCACACTAATATGCTATGAACCGGGGTTGTTTGGTTGCCCAGTTCTTTTCTGAAGGGGATTTATCTATATCCCACTTCACAGTTCTGGTTTGGAACTTGCAGCTCTCTGGCACCCCCTTACCCTCAGGTCAGACAGGGTACTGCACCTAGGATAATTAGTTGCCAGAAGGGCTGCCTTACTTTGTACTGGCCAATGGGCACACTGCAGCGAGGGCGATATAACTACTCCCACTCAGGCGGGAACAATAATTATCAACGCCATCCATCGCTACAAGGTCTCCCAAACGCACAGGACAAATCCACTGCCACCAGCTCCGATTTCTTAATTAATAACGGATCCAGAGCTAACCCAAATTAGTAGCGTAATTCACTTCAGAGGACACGACAGTATGTTATAGAGCAAGGAGAAACGAAGCTAGTAATTTTATATATTTTACTCCAAAAGGTAGGCAGGGTTTACAAAAGGGTAAAAGGATATTATAAAAGAAAACAAGTATCATATGTACAGTACAATTACAAATAAAAAAAGGATTAACAGAAGAAAAATTGACTTACGGTTCGTTCATATCATGGCTGACCATGTGCTGTGGGGGATGGGCATATATCCCAGTGCATGACAGATCGGACTCTCAGCTAATTCCTTGGACAAAAGACTCATGAAGACTGATATCTCACTCACTTATCTCCATGCCCAAAACCAAGGCACTCCCCCTGTGATGACCTCACTCAGAGGCTGAATACTCCCCTTTCTTAAAATTAGGAAAAGCCATTTTTACACATCTCGCCGTATGAACCTCATAGAAGATATGACACAATGATCATGATGCTCACCACATCATGGGGGTTCCTTTAAGTATCAACAGTAGATATATGACCCGCTTATGGAGAAATCCGTTCCTTGCATTTCGTTGGGTTTAGAGCCTAGCACTTTCAGTGCTTTATAGATCTCTCAGTGGACATCTTTTCAAGAACAAAGAAGTCCCATGTGGTTTGAAAGTTATAGCTGGTATCAGGCAGGAGGGGATGAGGGGTTTAGAATTACATACAGGCAAGTGAGGAGAGCTTTCTAGGCACTGTCAAGCGGTTTGTTTGTGGGGGGGGGGAACCACAGCTGCTGCGAGCATTTGAACTCTATAGCGTCACCTGTTGGAAGTAGCGATCCTACAAGTCACAATTAACCCTTTAACAAGTCTTGCAGTTTGACTTAGGAAAAACGTCAAATCAAAATCTCAATTTACAGACACGGTGTTTCAGGCATTTTCTGGAACTTTAGCTCCGTTCAATTAAAGTAGGTGCCACAATCCCTTTATGCTGTTTATTGCCAGCACCTTAGTAGTCAGCTTAGTTGCTCTGGCTCCAAAAACCCCTGTCGATCAGCTATTATCACTTGTATGGCCAAAAGAATCTTATTCCGTTTTTGCTGTACAAGAAACATAACATTATCTGCCAACCATTCAAATGATGACCATGTGAGACATTGACAGGTGGGTCATTCCAATTCAAGTGATCCAAATCTGAATATTTTTTTTTACCCGACATCTTGGGATATTTACTTTCTTTGGTGTTTTTTTGAAGTGCTACTTTAGCTAATTAAAAATAATAAGTTTTACATTTTTATCTTAATTAGTTTTTATAGATTTCTAACATTTTGAAAAAGAATTTGGGGCATGTATAACTTTAAATTTTTTATCGTATCTCGGGCTAAAATTAAGATAAAGAGATGGAAGAAGTCACAAGACTATTTGTAAAAAGAGAATTTGGCACCGGTTGCTGAAAATAAGCAATGTTCACTGGTTGACACCTCAATATGCCTCCTTAGGATCTCTGTAGGGTGGTGCATTCACATAGATAACATCAGGGTAAATCATAAGAAATTGAAAGACATGGAGCACTCACCCAGATCCTTCTTGATGTGCAATTTTATTCCATTCCATGAGTACTGACCCGTAGAAACGCTAAGCAAGCACGAAACCGCTATAGACTGTCAGGCTCTCTAATCTGCATAGCTCCTGTACTACCTGCACTCCACACTTTAACCCCTTTCTGACGTCAGACGGGATAGTACGTCCAACGTCAGAAGCCCCGCTTTGAGGTGGGCTCCGGCGGTCAGCCCACCTCAAAGCCGCGACATGTCAGCTGTTAATAGGCACATTAACTAGTTAAAAGCCACTGTTAAACTCTGACGGTGGCATTTAATGCGCGCTTCCGGCCATCGGGCCGGAAATACGTGCATTGCTGACCCCCGTCACGTGATCGGGGGTCAGTGGTGTGTCGGCATGACAACCAGAGGTCTCCTTGAGACGTCTATGGTTGTTGATGCCAGATTGCTGTGAGTGCCACCCTGTGGTCGGCGCTCATAGCAATGCTGTAATTCTACTACAAAGGGGCGATTTGAGCATCGCCTCTATGTAGCAGAGGCGATCGAGTTATGGCAGCTTCTAGCTATTGAAGCATGCCAAAAGTAAAAAAAAAAAAAAAAAGTTTAACCCCTTAGCGACCGCCGATACGCCTTTTAACGGCGGCCGCTAAGGGTACTTAAACCACAGCACCGTTAATTTAATTAACGGCGCTGTGGAAAAAGTAAATAGCGCCCCCCAGAGTCGGATTTTCTCCGGGGTCTCGGCTGCCGGGGGTAGCCGATACCCCAGAGAACATGATTCGGGGGGTTTTTAACCCACCCCGCATTTGCGATCGCCGGTAATTAACCGTTTACCGGCGATCGCAAAAAAAAAAAAAAGCGATCTCTTTTTAATTTCTCTGTCCTCCGATGTGATCTACTGTACATCAGCACAATTTTTGAAACATTTTTTTTTGTTAGGAAGTTATAAGGGTTAAAAGTTGACCAGCGATTTCTCAATTTCCAAACAAAATTTACAAATCCTTTCTTTTTTTTCACATTTGAAGTGACTTGGAGTGTCTTATATGACAGAAAATACCCCAAAGTGACCCCATTCTAAAACCTGCACCCTTCAAAGTCCTCAAAACCACATTCAGATTCTTCACAGGAATTGTGTTCTTCACATTCTGGAAGGAAAAATGTACATTTTACTCTTTTTTACAAAAGGGTAACTGGAGAAATTGGAGCCCAAAATTTGTTGTGCAATTTCTCCTGAGTATGCGGACACCCCATATATGGGGTAAAACTACTATTTTGGTACACGGCAGGGCTCGGAAGGGCACCGTTTGACTTTTTGAACGCAAAAATGCCTGGAATCGATAGACACCATTTCACGTTTGGAGAGCCCCTGATGTGCTGAAACAGTGGAAGTGGAGTGTGACATGTTCTCTTTAGAGGGAATCTATCAGCAGGATTTTAGCCCCCAAACTATTTATATGCTCATGCAACTGTTTCATAGAGAAGGCCAGCAATACCTTTACATGGCCAGTCTGTTCCTCTCTTACTGACAAATCAACATTTGGATTGATATGCAGATGAGGCTGAATAGCTATGGTATAGTTGAGGTCCCTGTCACTCCAGCTCTATTTCCTGCCCAGTTTCACCCACACCTCATGCTAGACTGATGGGCTCTATGCTCTCTGACTTCGGGCAAAGGCGCTGTCAGTCAAGCAGTAGTGGGCAGTGCAGGACGAGGTATGGAGCCGGTGTGATAGGGGCATCGGATCTGTCATGGCTCTTCGACTTCGTTTGCATATCAATTCAAACGCTGATTAAGGAATTTCTGGACTTCTCTTTTAATGTGCTACATGTACATATAAATAGTTTGGGGGAGAGGGAAGTCCTTTTGCCATATTTCCGTTAAATTAAAACGGCAGCCTCAGACTGGTAGTCTTAAAAATAAAGTATATCATATTCCATCCCTAATAATTAAGAAAAGCAAAGTTGCAGGAGATTTTATATTGTACAATTCCTCATGTGTATGCTTAGCAGGTTACCATTTCCGGTCTATTTAGAATTGTCATTGTTTTCATCCACATGTCTGTGTAGGACAGGTTTCTTTTTATTGTCTTTGTTAGATAATAAACGTGTAAATATGAGCATGAAGCGACTAATATAATTAACCCCTTTCTGACATGGGACGTACTATCCCGTCGAGGTGGGGTGGGCCCCCATGACCATGGACGGGATAGTACGTCCAGCGCGATCGGCGGCGCTCACGGAGGGAGCGCCCCCGATCGCGGCCGGGTGTCAGCTGTTTATCGCAGCTGACATCCGGCACTATGTGCCAGGAGCGGTCACGGACCGCCCCCGGCACATTAACCCCTGGCACACCGCGATCAAAGATGATCGCGATGTGCCGGCGGTATAGGGAAGCTTCCCGCAGGGAGGGGGCTCCCTGCGGGCTTCCCTGAGCCCCCCGCAGCAACGCGATGTGATCGCGTTGCTGCGAGGGTCTCACCTCCCTCCCTGCTTCCTCCAGCCCCGGATCCAAGATGGCCGCGGATCCGGGTCCTGCAGGGAGGGAGGTTGCTTCACAGAGCCTGCTCAGAGCAGGCACTGTGAAGGCTGCAGCGCTGCATGTCAGATCAGTGATCTGACAGAGTGCTGTGCACACTGTCAGATCACTGACCTGTGATGTCCCCCCCTGGGACAATGTAAAAAAGTAAAAAAAATTTTTTCAAAATGTGTTAAAAAAAAAAAAAAAAAAAAATTCCTAAATAATGAAAAAAAATATATATATTATTCCCCTAAATACATTTCTTTATCTAAATAAAAAAAACAACAATAAAAGTACACATATTTAGTATCGCCGCGTCCGTAACGACTCGACCTATAAAACTGGCCCACTAGTTAACCCCTTCAGTAAACAACGTAAGAAAAAAAAAACAAAAACGAGGCAAAAAACAACGCTTTATTATCATACCGCCGAACAAAAAGTGGAATAACACGCGATCAAAAAGACAGATCTAAATAACCATGGTGCCGCTGAAAGCGTCATCTTGTCCCGCAAAAAACGAGCTGCCATACAGCATCATCAGCAAAAAAAAAAAAAGTTATAGTCCTGAGAATAAAGCGATGCAAAAATAATTATTTTTTCTATAAAATAGTTTTTATCGTATAAAAGCGCCAAAACATTAAAAAATGATATAAATGAGGTGTCGCTGTAATCGTACTGACCTGAACAATAAAACTGCTTTATCAATTTTACCAAACGCGGAACGGTATAAACGCCTCCCCCAAAAGAAATTCATGAATAGCTGGTTTTTGGTCATTCTGCCTCGCAAAAATCGGAATAAAAAGCGATCAAAAAATGTAACGTGCCCGAAAATGTTACCAATAAAAACGTCAACTCGTCCCGCAAAAAACAAGACCTCATATGACTCTGTGAACCAAAATATGGAAAAATTATAGCTCTCAAAATGTGGTAACGCAAAAAATATTTTTTGCAATAAAAAGCGTCTTTCAGTGTGTGACGGCTGCCAATCATAAAAATCCGCTAAATAACCCGCTATAAAAGTAAATCAAACCCCCCTTCATCACCCCCTTAGTTAGGGAAAAATTAAAAAAATGTATTTATTTCCATTTTTCCATTAGGGTTAGGGCTAGGGTTAGGGTTTGGGCTAGGGTTAAGGCTACAGTTAGGGTTGGGGCTAAAGTTAGGGTTATGGTTAGGGCTAGGGTTAGGGCTACAGTTTGGGTTGGGGCTAAAGTTAGGGTTGGGGCTAGGGTTAAGGCTACAGTTAGGGTTGGGGCTAAAGGTACGGTTAGGGTTTAGATTACATTTACAGTTGGGAATAGAGTTGGGATTAGGGTTAGGTGTGTGTCAGGGTTAGAGGTGTGGTTAGGGTTACTGTTGGGATTAGGGTTAGGGGTGTGTTTGGATTAGGGTTTCAGTTATAATTGGGGGGTTTCCACTGTTTAGGCACATCAGGGGCTCTCCAAACGCGACATGGCGTCCGATCTCAATTCCAGCCAATTCTGCGTTGAAAAAGTAAAACAGTGCTCCTTCCCTTCCAAGCTCGCCCGTGTGCCCAAACAGGGGTTTACCCCAACATATGGGGTATCAGCGTACTCAGGACAAATGGGACAACAACTTTTGGGGTCCAATTTCTCCTGTTACCCTTGGGAAAATACAAAACTGGGGGCTAAAAAATAATTTTTGTGGGAAAAAAAAAGATTTTTTTATTTTCACGGCTCTGCGTTATAAACTGTAGTGAAACACTTGGGGGTTCAAAGTTCTCACAACACATCTAGATAAGTTCCATGGGGGTCTAGTTTCCAATATGGGGTCACTTGTGGGGGGTTTCTACTGTTTCGGTACATTAGGGGCTCTGCAAACGCAATGTGACACCTGCAGACCATTCCATCTAAGCCTGCATTCCAAATGGAGCTCCTTCCCTTCCGAGCCCTCCCATGCGCCCAAACAGTGGTTCCCCCCCACATATGGTGTATCATCGCACTCAGGACAAATTGGGCAACAAATTTTGGGGTCCACTTTCTCCTGTTACCCTCGGGAAAATACAAAACTGGGGGTTAAAAAAATAATTTTTGTGGGAAAAATTTTTTGTTTTATTTTTACGGCTCTGCATTATAAACTTCTGTGAAGCACTTGGTGGGTCAAAGTGCTCACCACACATCTAGATAAGTTCCTTAGGGGGTCTACTTTCCAAAATGGTGTCACTTGTGGGGGGTTTCAATGTTTAGGCACATCAGTGGCTCTCCAAACGCAACATGGCGTCCCATCTCAATTCCTGTCAATTTTGCATTGAAAAGTCAAACGGCGCTCCTTCCCTTCCGAGCTCTCCCATCCGCCCAAACAGTGGTTTACCCCCACATATGGGGTATCAGCGTACTCAGGACAAATTGTACAACAACTTTTGGGGTCCAATTTCTTCTCTTACCCTTGGGAAAATAAAAAATTGGGGGTGGAAAGTTAATTTTTGTGAAAAAATATGATTTTTTATTTTTACGGTTCTACATTATAAACTTCTGTGAAGCACTTGGTGGGTCAAAGTGCTCACCACACATTTAGATAAGTTCCTTAAGGGGTCTACTTTCCAAAATGGTGTCACTTGTGGGGGGTTTCAATGTTTAGGCACATCAGGGGCTCTCCAAACGAAACATGGCGTCCCATCTCAATTCCAGTCAAGTTTGCATTGAAAAGTCAAATGGCGCTCCTTCGCTTCCGAGCTCTGCCCTGCGCTTAAACAGTGGTTTACCCCCACATGTGGGGTATTGTCGTGCTCAGGACAAATTGTACAACAATGTTTGGGGTCTATTTTCTCCTGTTTCCCTTGGTAAAATTAAACACATTGGAGCTGAATTAAATTTTTTGTGAAAAAAAGTTAAATGTTCATTTTTATTTAAACATTCAAAAAATTCCTGTGAAGCACCAGAAGGGTTAATAAACTTCTTGAATATGGTTTTGAGCACCTTGAGGGGTGTAGTTTTTAGAATGGTGTCACACTTGGGTATTTTCTATCATATAGACCCCTCAAAATGACTTCAAATGAGATGTGGTCCCTAAAATAAAATGGTGTTGTAGAAATGAGAAATTGCTGGTCAACTTTTAACCCTTATAACTCCCTAACAAAAAAAAATTTTGCTTCCAAAATTGTGCTGATGTAAAGTAGACATGTGGGAAATGTTACTTATTAAGTATTTTGTGTGACATATCTCTGTGATTTAATTGCATAAAAATTCAAAGTTGTAAAATTGCGAAATTTTCAAAATTTTCGCCATATTTCAGTTTTTTTCACAAATAAACGCAGGTAATATCAAAGAAATTTTACCATTGTCATGAAGTACAATATGTCACGAGAAAACAATGTCAGAATCACTGGGATCCGTTGAAGCGTTCCAGAGTTATAACCTCACAAAGGGACAGTGGTCAGAATTGTAAAAATTGGCCCGGTCATAAAGGGGTTAAAGGGGTTTTTCGGTTTTGGAAAACTCTTCTTACCTGTTTGCAGTTTGTTTTAAACAAACACCCTCTCCAGGTCCAGACCTGAGTCTCCGATGCTCCTCCGGTGTCTTGTTGGCTGTTGCATGGACGTTGAAAGTGTAGCCAATCGTGCCTTACACTCAAGCAGAGCTGATGACCTCCGTTACTGGCAGCAGCGACATGATTTCAGCTCTGCAGACGATAACAGACACTGGGACCAGTGACAAAGACTCAGCACTGGCCTCGGAGAATAAATGATAGTTTGTTTTACAAAGCAGTCTGCAGCCAGGGGAGAGGGGTTTTCGGAATCTTGGAAATCCCCCTTAATAACCTTTTCATTAAAATAATTGTGTGCTTTGTCTTTGTTTTGTATGTGTTCCTTAAAGGAGTTGTTGCCAAAACATTAAGAATGTATATAAAAGCATTTTTTGACTAAAGGTACCTTCACACTGAACAACATTACAACGATAACGATAGCGATCCGTGACGTTGCAGCGTCCTGGATAGCGATATCGTTGTGTTTGACACGCAGCAGCGATCTGGATCCTGCTGTGACATCGCTGGACGGAGCTGAAAGTCTGGAACTTTATTTCGTCGCTGGATCACCCGCTGAATCGACGCGTGTGACGCCGATCCAGCGATGCGTTCACTTGTAACCAGGGTAAATATCGGGTTACTAAGCGCAGGGCCGCGCTTAGTAACCCGATGTTTACCCAGGTTACCATTGTAAATGTAAAAAAAAAAAACCACATACTCACATTCCGGTGCCTGTCACGTCCCCGGCGTCCGCTTCCCTGCACTCCTCCTGCATCCTGTGTCACCGCCGGCCGGCCGAAAAGCAGAGCTCAGCGGTGACGTCACTGCTCTGCTTTACGGCCGGCGCTGACACAGGATGCAGGAGTGCAGGGAAGCGGACGCCGGGGACGTGACAGGCACCGGAATGTGAGTATGTGTTTTTTTTTTTTTTACATTTACAATGGTAACCAGGGTAAACATCGGGTTACTAAGCGCGACCCTGCGCTTAGTAACCTGATGTTTACCCTGGTTACCCGGGGACTTCGGCATCGTTGGTCGCTGGAGAGCTGTCTGTGTGACAGCTCCCCAGCGACCACACAAGGACTTTCCAACGATCACGGCCAGGTCGTATCACTGGTCGTGATCGTTGGAACGTTGCTCAGTGTGACGGTACCCTAACACTATCTCATGTCTTCAACTATCACTGGTTGTATCTCTTCTTCTTTTAAACATTTAAACTTCACACCTATCCTTAAAGAGGACCTGTAGCCTCCTGTGCATTCCGGACACAGTAAGATGCCCCCACAGTGCATCCCTTCGTACGCAGTATAAATGTCACAACACTGCAGTGTCACCCATCCCACTCAAAATAGTGTAGTGGCTAATACATAGCCTAGTTATCACATTGAGCTGTTCAGGCCTGGGCTGTGTTTGGCTCCTTGCGGTAGACATACAGGCTCAGTTGTGAATCCCCAGTGGACTAAGACATTGGATCTTAGATATCAAAGTATAATTTATTCCACTTTCATATGATTATATTACCTTCCTGATAAATAACAATATTACACCTTCGGCCTGGGACAGCTCATAGAATCCCACGGTTTGCAGTACCATCTCTACGCCGATGACACGCAGATCTACCTATCTGGACCTGACATCACCTCCTTACTGCCAAAAATCCCACAATGTCTGTCTGCTATTTCATCTTTCTTTTCTGCTCGCTTTCTAAAACTGAACATGGACAAAATAGAATTCATCATCTTTCCCCTATCTCAGTCTGCCCCTTCACCAGACCTATCCATCAATGTCAATGGCTGCTCACTTTCCCCAGTCCCGCATGCTCAGTGCCTTGGAGTGATCCTCAACTCTGCCCTATCTTTCAAGCCACATATCCAAGCCCTTGCCTCCTCCTGCTGACCCAAACTCAAAAACATTTCCCAGATTCCTTGACCAAGAAACTGCAAAAATGCTTGTGCACGCCCTCATCATCTCCCACCTCCACTACTGCAGCATCCTACTCTCTGGCCTCACCTCTAGCACTCTTGCACCATTCCAATCTATCCTAAACTCTGCTGCCCGACTAATCCACCTGTCTCCCCGCTATTCCCCAGCCTCTCCTCTCTGCCAAGCCCTTCACTGGCTTCCTATTGTCCAGAGGGTTCAAAACCCTAACTATGACATACAAAGCCATCCACAACCTGTCTCCTCCATACATCTGTGACATGGTCTCCCAGTACTTAACTTCACGCAACCTTCGATCCTCTCAAGATCTCCTTCTCTACTCCCCTCTTATCTCTTCTTCCCACAACGGCATACAAGACTGCTACCGTTCTTCCCCCAAACTGTGGAATGCTCTACCCCAACACATCAGACTTTCACCTACCACGGAAACCTTCAAAAGGAACCCGAAGACCCACCTCTTCCGACAAGCCAACAAGCTACAGTGATCCTCAGTCTACTGAACCGCTGCACGACCAGCTCTATCCTCTCCTAGTGTATCTTCACCCATCCCCTGTAGAGGGTCTTCTCTCCTGTACTTGTGTGTGCCTTGTATTGCTAATGTTTATTGTACTTGTCTATGTATGCCCCTTTTTTCACATGTAAAGCGCCATGGAATAAATGGTGCTATAAAAATGAATAATAATAATAATAAAGATACGTTATTTATTAAACCAATAGAAAATTTGTATTTTTTATATTGCCTTGATGACAAGGAACAACTGTAACTGCAACAGCGGACTAATGAAAATTATTGCCACTGGTAAATTGTGACGTTTGCTCATCTCTACCTGGGTTGTGCCAGTCGCATAACTACTAGATATAAATACGCTATTTATTAAACCAATTTGGTTTTTTTTTTTGCATTTTTTTGGTACTACCTAATGTTATTTGCCTCTAAAAAGAGCCGATTTGTATATTATAGTAGTGGATGAAAGTATATCTGTCCCCAATCCCACAGTTTGTTCCTAATCCTAAAGTATACAACACACAATGCAAAATAGCAGAGATCTCCATGTACTTGCAATGATGATGTTAACTGATAGTGATAATACCCAGGTGCCTGCCTTTTTACTCTATCTCCTATTAAATCTCTCCCTAGCCATCTCCACCTAACAAAGAACTAACCTTCATCCTCATGAGCTTTTAAAAAAGCTTTTTGGAATAATGAAAAAAAAATTGCCCTTTACGCTCCTTTCACTCTCCCTATGCTTTATTAATTAGCTGGCATCTGTCTCCTAATGGATGGAGCGGAGTTCCAGCCACTGCTATTAACCATTTAGATGCCATTGTAACTCTAAAGACAGCAACATTTAAATTACATCACAGCCATTGAGAGCGCGCCAGCTCCCATCAGTGCCCAGTGACGAGATCGTGGGGGTCAGATGGGTTACAATGACAGCTAGGGGCCTACAGAACACCCTCATCGCCACCATCTTGGTCTTCCCCTGAAGTTAGACCGATGTGCCAAGCTTCAAAGGAGACTGAGATTTTCCCTATATACCGCAATACTCTTGTATATAATATAAACGATCAGATGATCGCAAGTTCATGTCGCCCAAGGGAACTAACAAAGTAAAAAAATAAATTTAAAAACATAGTCACTTTTTTCCTGCATTCAAAATAAAGGAATAAAAAACCATATGTGTCATTGTTGTGTTCATAAAAGTCCAATCTAACAAAATATAACATTACACTGTGTGCAGAATTATTAGGCAAGTTGTATTTTGATCACATGATACTTTTTATACATGTTGTCCTACTCCAAGCTGTTCAGGCTTGTGAGCCAACTACCAATTAAGTAAATCAGATGATGTGCATCTCTGTAATGAGGAGGGGTGTTGTCTAAAGACATACATCAAAACCCTATATAAGGTGTGCTTAATTATTAGGCAACTTCATTTCCTTTGGCAAAATGGGTCAGAAGAGAGATTTGACAGGTCTGAAAAGTCCAAAATGTGAGATGTCTTGCAGAGGGATGCAGCAGTCTTGAAATTGCCAAGGTTTTGAAGCGTGATCACCGAACAATCAAGTGTTTCATGGCAAATAGCTAACAGGGTCCCAAGAAGCTTGTTGGGCAAAAAAAGGCACAAAATAACTGCCCATGAATTGAGGAAAATCAAGCGTGAAGCTGCCAAGATGCCATTTGCCACCAGTTTTGCCATATTTCAGAGCTTCAACATTACTGGAGTAACAAAAAGCACAAGGTGTGCGATACTTGGGGACATGGTCAAGGTAAGAAAGACTAAAAAACGACCACCTTTGAACAAGAAACATAAGATAAAACATCAAGACTGGGCCACGAAATATGTTAAGACTGACTTTTCAAAGGTTTTATGGACTGATGAAATGAGTGTGACTCTTGATGGGCCAGATGGATGGGCCAGAGGCTGGATCAGTAAAGGGCAGAGAGCTCCACTCCGACTCAGATGCCAGCAAGGTGGAGGTGGGGTACTGGTATGGGCTGGTATCATCAAAGATGAACTTGTGGGATTGAGGATGAAGTGAAGCTCAACTCCCAGACCTACTGCCAGTTTATGGAAGACAACTTCTTCAAGCAGTGGTACAGGAAGAAGTCGGTATCGTTCAAGAAAGACATGATTTTCATGCAGGACAATGCTCCATCACATGCCTCCAACTACTCCACAGTGTGGCTGGCCAGTAAAGGTCTCAAAGAAGCAAAAAATGACATGGCCCCCTTGTTCACCTGATGTGAACCCCATAGAGAACCTGTGGTCCCTCATAAAATGTGAGATCTACAGGGAGGGACAACCGTACACCTCTCGGAACAGTGTCTGGGAGGCTGTGGTGGCTGCTGCACGCAATGTTGATCGTAAGCAGATCAAGCAACTGACAGAATCTATGGATGGAAGGCTGTTGAGTGTCATCATAAAGAAAGGTGGCTATATTGGTCACTAATTTTTTTGGGGTTTTGATTTTGCATGTCAGAAATGTTTATGTCTAAATGTTGTGCAGTTATATTGGTTTACCTGGTGAAAATAATCAAGTGAGATGGGAATATATTTGGTTTTTATTAAGTTGCCTAATAATTCTGCACAGTAATAGTTACCTGCACAAAGAGATATCCTCTTAAGATAGCCAAATCTAAAAAAACCCCACTCCAACTTCCAAAAATATTAAGCTTTGATACTTATGAGTCTTTTGGGTTGATTGAGAACATAGTTGTTGATCAATTATAAAAAGAATCCTCTAAAAATACAACTTGCCTAATAATTCTGCACACAGTGTAATAACGCGATTGGTAAATGCCATAAGAAGAATAAAAATCACAAGGTCAGAACTGCAGTTTCTCGGTCAATAAAAAGCGATCTTATGGGCCGAAAGGTCACAAAGCAAAGAACAAGCCATGGCTCAGCTCCGCTGACAGAGAAGGAAACATTTTACAGATTTTGGAAGAGGGCGACACAAAACAAAGGTTATTTATATTTTACAAACTTCAGATTATGGTAACCACTTAAATTTAAAAAAAAAAGTTTGGTATTGCTGTGCTCGCACTGATGACAAGGAGAATGCATTTCCTAGGTCATATTTACAGCACAATGAATGCTGTAAAAATAAGCCCCCACAAAAATATTTCTGAGTAGAATGTATTTGGTGTGGTAGAGTGTCTCACTCGGCTGGACACAGAGGTATAAACGGAACACTGTGTCACAGAATGTAATGACCCAACAGGGGGTCAGACAGCACAGCACAAACTCAACAGGATGGAAATGGGGAGAGGAAAGCCCTAATGATAGTAAATGAGGGATGGACACCTTATGAGCTCCAACCTGAGCCTGTCCCTGCACTCCTCTAACAAACTAAGTGGGTCCTTCCCCCCGTCACCATCAGGAACCTCGTTCCTCGCTGTCACCTCACTGCCCTGGCTAGTGCACTAGCCGGCAAGGGTACTATCCTCACCACCGCAGATGGTACAACACAGGGGACAGTGACAAACCCAAGACAGACAAGGTAAAAACACCAAACTTAGCTTAGCAACTTTATCTGCTGCAAAGCACCGCACAGCAGAAGAAAGGCACCCTGACCAACTCCACAAAACTAGCAGATTCACCACTGCAGCCCAAGAGCTCCTTACTCCAGGCTTGGTCGACATAGATTGCTCTATCACTGACAGTCAGCTGATGCATCAGGTGACTATTTAAAGGATGGTGGGATTGGTCACCACCCACCTCAGCTGACCTAGCAACTCTGCAATTGCAGTACACTGCCAGCAAGGGAAGTTGATATTAAACCCTGCTGGCCTGAAAGGAAAAAAGCTACATTTAAATCATAATGGAACCAGAGCTGCCGCACATCCAAAAATGGATCGTGACACACTGTTTCTTTAAGAACATGCTTGGTTGAGGCAGCATAAACCAAGCAACGAAAATAAACATGGCCCTATGGGCAAAATAAAGTAAAAAGAAAACAGTCCTTTTCCTAGCAGGGTTCAGCCCACTCACGGGTATAGTGTCCAAGGTACAGGTCCATAACATGCCACATAGGCACAAACACTTTCCTGGAGTGTTTCCTCTCCAGGTACACTGCACACTTCTGTCTTGCAAAGCCTGTTACTTTAACCCTAGACCATGTGACTCCTATCCATCATGTGATTGACCACATGATTGTGACATCATACAGGTCCTGTCAGTACATGGCGGTACAGGTGGAGATAAGGTGAGCACTCTCCCACCCATTCTATGGATGCCCACATAAAACCAGCTCATGTACAAAACTTTAACTTAACCCTCACAACACGTAGTGTGCTGGAGGAAAATACTCTGGTTTCACATCATTGCCGCCATTAAGCGCAGAGACATGTCTCCCCTCCATTACTTTACCAGTGACTGTAATGCACGCGCCGAGACTGGTTGGCGTGGGCGCCTGGGGGTGTGGCCCCACTGGACCACAGACCGAACTTCCCTGGAAGGGGCGTAACTAAGTAGCTTCCTAGGTGTTCGCTGGATCCTCTGATGGTGAGGTCAGACTTGTGCAATAGGAAGCTACTAGGTACCACTCCAAAGTGGAGTCGGACTGTGGATGCTGATCCCACCGGGGACAAGACACGGGCAGGCAGGCACGGCTGTGACACTGGCTGACAGACAGGTATGGCGGAGGCCCTGATGGGCGGACTGGCTTGACGGAGATACAGGCAGGCAGACGGGCGCGGCTGGCACTCAGGTAGACAGGCGGGCACGGCTGGTACTGGCAGACAGGACTGATACTCTGGTAGGAACTGGTATTCAGATGGATGTATGGAAACAGGTAAGAACCTGTTCAGACTGGAGAATATAAAGAAACAGATAGAGACCAGTATGGAAGTTGCAGAGTGAAGATAGAGCAAGAGTAGAAGCAAAGCTGAATCACAGGAGACTGAGTAAGAGTAGGAGGTGGAGGTAAGAGAAGAGGAGAAGGCAGAGCTATGAGCAGAGAAGGAGAAGGCAGAGCAGAGAAGGCAGAGCAGAGAGTAGAGAAGGAGAAGGCAGAGCCAAGGACGGAGCCGCAGGGTGCAGAGCCAAGAGCGGAGATGCTGGAGGCGGAGCCAAGAGCGGAGACGCCGGAGCCAAGAGCGGAGATGTCGGAGGCGGAGCCAAGAGCGGAGACGCTGGAGGCAGGGCCAAGAGCCAGAAGCGCAGGAGGTAACGCCAAGAGCTAAAGACGTAGAACCGCAAGAAGCGGAGCCAGGTAGAACCGCAAGGAGCGGAGCCGCAGTGAGAGCAGGGCAGAGCCGCAGAGTAAAGCCACAGAGTGCAGAGCAAGGTCAGAGTGCAGGGCTGAGAGCAAAGCCACAGAGTGTAAAGCAAGGTCAGAGTGCAGAGTAAAGTTACAGAGAGCAGAGCTGAGAGAAAAGCTGGGAGACACAGAACCACAGGTTGTGGTAGAACTGAGCAGAGAGAAGCAGAACCACAGACAGTGGCGAACAGAGCAGAAAGATAAGGCGGAGGTACACACAGCAGAGTGGGAAATGACAAATGACAAAGGAGAAACAGGAACGGACATAGAACAGAGTTCAGACAGGAACGGACACGGATACACTAACAGAACACAGAGGAAGGCCTGCCGTATTGCAGCCCTCTGAGACAGGAAACAGACACGACCTGGCAGCTCAGTAGCAAATGCTAACTGAGGGGAATAGTTTGCTCAAGCATCCTCCAATGGGTGAGGATGCCTTAAGTATCAGAGGCCTCAAGGCTATTGGCCAGAAGCACCTTAGGGAGGTGCACACAGTCTCAATAAGAATCCGGAGTTGCTGGTGCCGCCCCCCTATGCACACAGCCAGGAAGTGTACACAGAGCAAGCGGCCATGAAGCACATGGCATGGAGCCGGCAGCAGACAGATCTCACAGCATGGCACTGGGTGAGTGAGTAGATGTAACAGGCAGGTGGGGAATGAAAGGCCATGCAGTGATGCCGGCAGGGTTGTTACAGTGACCTTGTCACATATCCCCCCTCTGCCCAAAGTCAAGGATTTTGGCACCTTCACTGGTCAAGCAGAGGACTCTGAACAGGGCATCTGCGTTCCCATGCAACTTCCCTGGCCTGTGCTCCACATTGAAAGTTAAGTCCTAGAGCGCCAGAAACCACGTATTAACCGGGCATTCTTCCCCTTCTTTTCCCTCATCCATCTTAGGGGCACATGATCTGACACTATCCTGAACTTGCTGCCTAACTGTTGATTGCCCACTTGATGGCCAAGCACTCTTTTTCAACAATGGCATAGTTTTTCTCACAGGAAGAGAGTTTTCTACTAGGTATAGGACTGGATGTTCGTCCCCATCAATCTCCTTTGACAACACGGCTCCCACTCCGACATCAGAGGAGTCCATCTGGAGCACAAATTCCTTAGTGAAATCCAGTGCAACAAAGACTGGCTATCTGCACAGGGTGAGCTTCAACTCCTCAACTCGTGTATTGCCATCTCTGCTTCAGAGAACCACTTGACCAATTTTGTGCCATTAAGAAGATCAGTCAGGGAGGTGGCTATCATGGCAAAATTCGGAATAAATTGCCGATAATACCCCACAATTCTCAGAAATGCCCAAACCTGCTTTTTGGAGACTGGATGCGGCCACTTTTGGATTGCCTCCACTTTGTCTATTTGTGGCTTTATCTTGCCCCTTCCAATGATATAGATCAAGTACTTTGCCTCTTCTTTCCAGAGGGCGTGCTTTTTTGGGTTTATAGTAAACCCTGCCTTCCTCAGTGCACCCAGTACCATCTGGACCTTGTGCAGGTGATTTCCCCAATCCGGGCTGAATATCATGATTTCGTCCAAATAAGCAGCGGCGTGTTTTTGTGGGGGACAAGTATCCGGTCCATAGCTCTGGAAGGTAGCTAGGGCTCCTTGTAGTACGAATGGCATCCGGGTAGGCTGAAAGCACCCATCAGGTGTGAAGGCCGTCTTCTCCTTGGTAGTTGGAGACAGGAGAATTTGCCAGTACCCTTGTTAGGTCCAAGATTGTTATGTATCTGGCTGACCCTAGCCTCTTAAAAAGCTCATCGGCTGGGGGCATCTGATAAGCGCTGAACTTGAACACCTCATTGAGCTTCCTGAAATCATTACAGAAGTGTCACTCTCTTTTCACCTTCGGCACAAGAATAAAAGGGCTTGACCAACCACTCTTTGACCCCTTGATGGTGCCCAGACTCAACATTCTCTTAAACGGTTTGGAGATTACCTTACGGCGATCTTCTGAAATCCGATACGGCCTTTGGTTCACCCACACATGCGGTTCCATCAGGATTTCGCTCTCCACAACCTACGTACATCCTGATAACTCTGAAAACAGATCTCTGATCCACTGAAGCAGTTCATGGCACTATTGTTTATGGGCCAGCGATAATGTCTCTGCCACTATGACATCCTCGACCTTGGCTTCGGAGGGACCCCTAGGCATGTTGCTTCTACCAGATCCCTGTCTCGACACTGTGTGATCAGGTTGCTTCTCGACCACCTCGTATCTCTCTTGCAATTTGGCCAAGAACTTACTCTCCATGGTGGGAATAAATACCAACACCCCGTCTCCATGGCTAAACTGTCTCAGCCTTGCGGCTCAGTTGTAGACTCTGGGCTTCTTGTGCTTGAAGGAGGTTGTTCTTCACAATTGGCATCACCCTTGCGATCTGGTCCTGCACTTGGGCCACATGCTCGATGACTCTCCGGTGGGGTAAAACTTCTGTTTCAGAGGTCTCGTTTGCAACATCTAGAAGTCCCCGGGGATGTTGCCTGTATAACAGCTCGACTGGTGAGAACCCCGTAGAGGCCTGTGGGACTTCCCTGATGGAGAAAAGTAGGTAAGGCAGAAGGCAGTTCGAATCTCGGTCATCCTTCTCCATGACCTTCTTCAGCATGGACTGCAAGGTTTTACTGAACCTCTCCACCAGTCCATCTGTCTGTGGATGGTACACCGACGTCCCGAGTTGGGTTGTATGGAGGGCCTTGCACAACTCCCTCATCACCTTTGACATGAACGGTGTCCCCTGGTCCGTCAAGATCTCCTTCGGCAGGTCCATCTGGGAGAAACTAGAGAATAGCTCCCGTGCTATACTCCGGGCAGGAGTTTCTCAGTGTTACCGCCTTTGGGTACTGTGTAGCGTAGTCCATTACCACCAGGTTATATTCATGGCCCCTGGCGGACTTAACTAAGGACCCGACCGGGTCCACAGCAATCTGGTCAAATGAGACTTCAATTATAGGTAACGGGACTAGAAATAAACAATGTCCCTGTGAACCCAGGCCTATAGAACCTCTGCAGGACTCACTATTGGGTTTTATCGACACCTAGGTGCCCCCCCTAGACATGAGCATGGGTCAGATCTAGTACCCCATGTCTATATGGTCCCAGGACTAACAACTGCTATAATACCTCCCCTTGCTGTTTAGACATATTGTCAAATGCATTTTTAAAGTCAAATCCGCATTTGGGTAGTCCCAAAATTCCCACAAGAAACCCCCAGGTCAGTCATTTTGTCTTCACTGGTCACCATCTCGCCCTCGGCACCAGTCAGGACACACAAAGGGAACTTGTCCATCTCTGACTGAGATGGAGTTTCATCAGGGTTGAGCTGCCTCCTGTCTGAGTCACTTGGCAGCCATGCCTTTTCCTACAAGTTTCAGAATAGGCTGAAGTCCAGCCCGATTTTCACAGGGTGTAGCAAGTCTCTAACTACCTAGACCTTATGCAACTCAATCCCACAGTTTTTATAGTCACTATGGCAACAGGATAGTCCTTGGCATCCCCGTGGATATAACGGATGCCCACGTGTTTCCATGGGACCAACTGGTGGGGAGTGTGGCCCTTATCAGGGTCACCAGGCTCCCTGTGTCTAAGGGTACCGTCACACTATACGATTTACCTACGATCACGACCAGCGATATGACCTGGCCGTGATCGTAGGTAAATCATAGTGTGGTCGCTGGGGAGCTGTCACACAGACAGCTCTCCAGCGACCAACGATGCCAAGGTACCCGGGTAACCAGGGTAAACATCGGGTTACTAAGCGCAGGAACGCGCTTAGTAACCCGATGTTTACCCTGGTTACAAGCGTAAAACTAAAAAAAAACAAACAGCACATACTTACATTCTGGTGTCCGTCAGGTCCCTTGCCGTCTGCTTCCCGCACTGTGACTGCCGGCCGTAAAGTGAAAGCACGTCACCGCTGTGCTCTGCTTTCACTTTACGTCCGGCAGTCACAGTGCGGGAAGCAGACGGCAAGGGACCTGACGGACACCAGAATGTAAGTATGTGCTGTTTGTTTTTTTTTAGTTTTACGCTTGTAACCAGGGTAAACATCGGGTTACTAAGCGCGGTCCTGCGCTTCGTAACCCGATGTTTACCCTGGTTACAAGCGAACGCATCGCTAGATCGGTGTCACACACACCGATCTAGCGATGCCAGCGGGAGATCCAGCGACAAAAGAAAGTTCTAAACGATCTGCTACGACGTACGATTCTCAGCAGGATCCCTGATCGCTGCTGCGTGTCAGACACAGCGATATCGTAACGATATCGCTGGAACGTCACGAATCGTACCGTCGTAGCGATCGAAATGGCAGTGTGTGACGGTACCCTAACAGTCCTGACAACAGCACTCTGTTTATGGTCACAGGACCTGACTGTGGCCTCTCTCCAGACTGCAGGTGGGATATGCAATGTAGGAGCAGCACCTCCCTAGGCTGCAGTCCATCTCTTCGGGGAACAAGAGACAACAGGCGGCTATATGTCTTGGACTACATCTCCAACAAAGCAAGTCCTCTTGCTTTTGACAACCCCTCAGCGACCCCTTGGGATCTAGGACTCCCCGTGGTTGCTCTACTACTCTTTTGTGGCTCAGGTTCCCGCTGGGTACCCCAGTATGGCGATGCACCACCCCTTGGTTTCCTTAAGGACTTTTCGACCACCTGGAACCATTCCACTAGGCACACCAGTTTGTCCACATTTCAGGGATCTCCCTGGGCAACCCAGGTCTGCACTGGCCAGGGGAAAGAGTGAATAAACCTGTCCATGACCACCCGCTCGATCATCTGGGCTGGAGTGGAGGACTCCAGCTGCAACCATTTCTGGACCAAATACAACTTAAATATCAGAGTGGGGAGGTTTGCCACCAAAGTATGGGCAGTGATAAACCCTTGGGGTTCTGACAGTCACTCCTGCACGTGCCAAAAGTTCAGTTATTAACTTGGCATACTCCTGCGCATCCTGTAATGCCAAAACATAATAGGCCTTCTGGGGCTCACTAGTCAAATAGGGGGCCAGAACCTCTGCCCGCTGCTCTGGTGTTAGCTTCTCAAGCTTAGCCACCAGCTCGAACAAAGTAAAAAATTCTTCCAAATCATCCCCTGGGGTCATATTTTGCGTGGCTCATCTTACCGCTTTCTGGACACATGAGTCATCACCTTGATGTGGGAGAGGGGTAGTTTCTCTGCATCTCCCACCAGGAGTTCCATCTGCCTTTGTTGCTTTTGAAGCTCAGGATCACGTGCTTGATTAGTTCCTCCATTTTGTCCAACAGTTGTTCAATCCCTGTAGTCACCTTCACCCAGAACATATGGTTTATCCACCGCTGCTACATGGGTTACTGGAACATTGCCCGCATCCGAAACACCACTTGTGGTAGAGTGTCTCACTCGGCTGGACACAGAGGTGTAAACGGAACACTGTCTCTTTAAGAACATGCTTGGTTTGTTGAGCAAGCATAAACCAAGCAAAGGAAAATAAACATGGCCCTCTGAGCAAAACAAAATAAAAAGGAAAAAACAGTCCTTTTCCTAGCGGGGTGTCACGGGTTTGTCAGAGACGGCAGACCATCGCTCTGCATCTGACTGCAGAAAGTCTCAGTAGTTTGCTTTGCAGACTTCTTCCTGGGCTTTCTGACTCTAGGACCCAGTGGCAACCTTCCCCGGCTCTAGTTGACACACCTGGACCAGGGTGTTTATAACTTCCAGCTTTCTGATGGAATTTGCCAGTGATATTTCTATTTCTCCGTTGAGGCTTGGAGCCATAGCAGTCGGCTATCTTTCTTCTTGGTGTTGCTGGAGGACATCTTTGTTTCTCTCTGAGCCTACTCAAGCTAAGTGTTCCCCTTGTTTGTGTATTCCACCTGTCTTTAGTGGTAGTGGGGATTGACTCGAGCTCATCCTGTCATCCCCTATGCAGGGTTTATCGCCAGGGATTAGGTATCCTGCTCGTCAATAGGTGCAGAATCTATATAGTGACGATAGGGCAGACAGGGTGACATTAGATCTGCCTAAGGGTCTCCACTCCACCCTTCCTTAGTGTTTGTATCCCTTTGTGTTGCACTTAGCCTTTCCTATACGTTGCGTGACTTTATAACCTGCCTTTCACATTTGCAAAAGAGAAAAAAAAACAAAAAAAACCTGCCAATTTTTTTTTCTTTTGCTGGGTGCATGGATTCTGTTTTTGTGCTGGCAGAGCAGCTGCAGAGGTTGACACTGGAGCTGACTGACCATTCTGAAGTCAAGCAGCAATGACAGTGGCTGCAGTCTCCTATTGTGGGGGGACGCTGCTGGTAGGCCGATTCAGCTTGAACCCAAAATTGCTCTCCTGGATAGTTTTTCTGGGGGTAGGAAGTTTTTTTTGTGTTTAAGGAGGCATGCAAATTTTACTTTAAACTTTGTCCTTATTCCTCTAGAGATGAGCAACGAGTAGGAATTGTTATTTCACTGTTGCACGGGGAACCTCAGTCCTGGGCTTTTTCTCTGCCACAGGATTGTGTCTCCAGTCTGTGAAGGACTTTTTCAGGGCTCTTGCCCTGATCTATGATGACCCTAACCGTATTTCCTTGGCTGAATCGAAGCCGAGTCGCATTCAGCAAGGGAATCGTTCAGTGGATACTTATAGTTCTGCATTCCGCAGGTGGTCAACTGATACCAAATGGAATGACCCGTCTCTCAGAAGCCAATTTCTTCAGGGCCTCACTGAAAGGTTAAAGGACACATTAGCAGTGTATGAAACTCATGTGTCACTGGCGGCTGCCATGTCCTTGGCTGTTCGGGTGGATAGACGCCTGCAGTACAGATGGGTAAAACCACCTGCTTCTGAACCCTCTTTCCAGGACAAGATCCCGGTGTTGGAGGGCAGGTCCAGGGGTGAACCTACACTTGTGGAGTTAGAGGAATCCAAGCAGTTGGGGGTTGCTTTCACGTTGTATGTTTCCCCCAACATTTGCAAGGAAAAGGGTGTATGTATTTTTTTGGGGAAGGGACATTTTATTGGGTAATGTCTTGCAATTCCAAAGCAAAGAGACTTGATTAACCCTTGAAAGCCTTGAGCTTGATAATTGGTGTTCACCTTCAACCTGCAATTCTCGTTTTGTCCTGACAGCAGAGGTGGTGCTAGAGAGCAGGTCTGAAAAAATGTCTGTTTGTAGACAGTGAAGATGAAGTCAGTATGGTGGATGTTGAGTTTGCTAGAACTCATGGTTTTGTCTGCTCTAACTTTATTGAACCTATTCCTATTTGCACCATCGACTCAGCACACTTGCGCAGAGAACACTGACACAAATTGTTCATAACATAAAACTGAAGGCGGGGGTTTTCGCATTATGAAATAATCATATGTCCTGAATGGTCTCCACACTCCAATGGTTCTGGTATTGCCCTAGTTGGTGAAGCATAATCAAACTATGGATTGGCAATCCACAGAGACTGTAAAGTGAGATTACTATCATGGTAACTGCCTAAATTGTTTCCCCCTCTGCTGTATCTATAGGGACCTGACAGTTTTGTCTTGCTTTGATGACCCTGCCACAATTTTGCAGAAGGGGGTAGGCATTTCAGCCTTGTACACTGACCTGGAGGGTGAGGTGTTGGAAACTCAGGGGGATGCCCCTACTTTCTGCCCTTCGGGGAGGTTGTGTCTAAATTGCGCTGCAAAGTAATTAGAGAATATCATGAATATCCACAGACCTCCTTTCTTGTCGTTTTTGATGGTCGTGGTTGCATTGGGATGTGGTTGAACAAGTGTCTACCTGCAACGTTTGCACATGTTCTAAAGTACCGCATACCCGTCCATCTGGTCCTGTTTTGCCACTACCTTTTACTAATCAGGTCAGGAGAGACCGGTATAAACGTATGACTGTCAGTAAACGCGTGCCAGGTTCGGACCTGAATGTGAATGATTCTGTGGTTGTCTACCAGGAATTTCAGGTTGAGGTTTCCATAGGAAAGGATGTGAGTTTCTGCATCAGAGGTAAATGCCCCAGGTTAGTTAGTTCGTTCCACACCTCTTATCCTGAGAAACATGGTCCCGAGTTTCCAAAGGCCCCTTGTAGAAGGGGGGGGGGGGTACTGTGATGGGTGTGTCAGAGGCTGCAGACCGTGGCTCTTCATCTGACTAAAGGTCTCAGCAGTTTGCTTTGTAGATTTCTTCCTGGGCCTTCTGACTCTAGGACCCAATGACAACCTTTCCCCGACTTTAGTTGACACTCCTGGAGTGGGGCATTTATAACTTCCAGCTTGACTCCTAATCACCAGAGTCAGGCAGGGATTAGGTATCTTGCTCGGCAATAGGTGCGGATATAGGGGCGATAGGGCAGACAGGGTGACATTAGATCTACCTAGGGGTCTCCACTGCCCCTTTGCCTAGTGTTTGGTTCCCTTTTCCTTAGTGTCTTCTGATTTATTCACACTGCGGGGCGGGATGTCTGTCAGGGCGGCCGTACAGGCGCAGTCAGCTAGACTGCAAATGACGACAGAGGACGGGCAGCGCTCACTGCACATGCCCAAGGCATGAGAAAGGAGAACAGGTGCTGGCTCATTTGAAAACAGCGCTGAGGAGGCGGCGCCTGGCGTGCACAGGCCCGGAGTAACGGCTGTGCTGCGTCTGATTAGCAAGGAAAGACCCGCCTCTGGGAACATTTCAGGGTAAGAGGGGGGCACATTTTATAAGTGATTATTTCAGCGTGTGCAGGCATCATAACTAAAAGAGCCACCTTGTCAGAATGCAGGATTTGTGCTGCACAAGGTGGCTCTTTTAGTTACAAACGCCTGAGGGGGGTGACAGGTTCCCTTTAAATTGCTCAAACGTAGATGCACTTCTTTTTCTTGTTAAACTAGTTATGTCAGGCTGTGAGTTTTGATCTTTGCCTCGATGAATGATCCCCAAAACAGACAGTTCATTGGTGAACACGGATGAAAAGTGCCTGTTTAATATCTCAGCCTTTTATATATCCTCTGTGATTACCTTGTTATTGTCATCTTTTAATTGGCCGATACCATCTATTTTTTTTCTTTTTGGCATTGATGTATTTAGAAAAAATTTTGGGATTTATTTTATTGTTGATGGTAATTTGTTTCTCTGTAGATAAGCTTGCTAGTTTGATTTTTTTTTACACTTCATATTTAGATCTTTAGACTCCTGAAATGCTATTTCAGTATTCTCGGCTCTCAAGATTTTGAAAGCCCCTTGCTTTTTGTCTTATTAAACTTTGTACTGTCCTGCTTATCCATAATGGTTTCTTTTTATTCCTTGACATATTATTACCAGAGGGCATAAGTTTTTTAGGATTCTTGTAGTATTCCCTTAAAAATGCCCCATTTATGTTCGTTATCTCCAGTTACCATGATGTTGTCCCAGTCTATAAGATTATGCTCGTCCCTTAATTTGTTAAAATCAGCTTTCTTAGGGTACCGTCACACTATACGATTTACCTACGATCACGACCAGCGATATGACCTGGCCGTGATCGTAGGTAAATCGTAGTGTGGTCGCTGGGGAGCTGTCACACAGACAGCTCTCCAGCGACCAACGATGCCGAGGTACCTGGGTAACCAGGGTAAACATCGGGTTACTAAGCGCAGGACCGCGCTTAGTAACCCGATGTTTACCCTGGTTACCAGCGTAAAAAAAACCCAAAGACTACATACTTACATTCCGGTGTCTGTCCCTTGCCGTCTGCTTCCCGCACTGACTGACTGCCGGCCGTAAAGTGAAAGCACAGTCACAGCCGGCAGTCACTGAGTGCGGGAAGCAGACGGCAAGGGACCTGACGGACACCAGAATGTAAGTATGTGCTGTTTGTTTTTTTTTAGTTTTACGCTTGTAACCAGGGTAAACATCGGGTTACTAAGCTTAGTAACCCGATGTTTACCCTGGTTACAAGCGAACGCATCGCTAGATCGCATCGCTAGATCGGTGTCACACACACCGATCTAGCGATGCCAGCGGGAGATCCAGCGACGAAAGAAAGTTCTAAACGATCTGCTACGACGTACGATTCTCAGCAGGATCCCTGATCGCTGCTGCGTGTCAGACACAGCGATATCGTAACGATATCGCTGGAACGTCACGAATCGTACCGTCGTAGCGATCGAAATGGCAGTGTGTGACGGTACCCTTAGGCTGTGTGCACACGATCAGGATTTTTCACTTTTTTTTTCACTATAAAAAATGCATACATTAAGCATCCTATTAGAATGCAATCCGCAATTTTTGTGCACATGCTGTGTTTTTTTCCGCACCATGTTCATTCTTTGTGCGGAATCCGCACACATAGGAATGCATTGATCCGCTTACTTTCCGCATGTGGCCATGCCCACCATGTGGGAAGTAAGCTGATCATGTGCGGTTGGTACCCAGGCTGGAGGAGAGGACACTCTCCTCCAGACCCTGGGAACCATATAATTGTTAAAAAAAAAAAAAGAGAAAAAAAGAATTAAAATAAAAAAAAATCATGATATTCTCACCTTCTGGCATCCCCGGCAGTCTTCCCGATCCTTGCGATACTTCCGTTCCCAATAATGCATTGCAAAAATGACCTGTGATGACATAGCGGTCTTGCGAATGTCATCTGAGGTCATTGCCGCAATGCATTATTGGGCCCGGAGCATCGCGAGGAGCGGGAAGACTGCCGGGGACGCCGGTAAGTGAGAATATCACGATTTTTTATTTTTTTAAATTATTTTTAACGTTCTATCTTTTTACTATTGATGCTGCATAGGCAGTGTCACGGATCCCTACTCCGTGTTGTCAATAATTCCTCACGTGTCTGCTCTCACACGTGACTTGGGGTTGTGACTGCAAGGGATAATCTATCTCCCCACTCTCAGTCCAGCATTCAAACTCTGTTCTATGCTGTAATGGGAGCATAAATCACACACCGACACAGGCCACACACCCGCTCATACATGCTGCCACCACTCTTCGAACACACGGGCGATGAGTCCTGGACTATTAGGCCGGCGTCACACTTGCGAGTTTTACGGACGTAAGAGCGCAGAAACTACGTCCGTAAAACTCGCAAAAAATACGGCACAATTATTCTCTATGCCCCTGCTCCTATCTGCCGTATTAAACTGATCCGTATTATACGGCTTTCTACGACCGTAGAAAATCGCAGCATGCTGCGTTTGTCACCGTATTGCGCAAATAAAACGTCAATGAAAGTCTATGGAAGCCCCAAAAATACGGATTACACATGGACCAGCAGTGTGACTTGCGAGGAATACGCAGCGGTGTTAGAGAGAAAAGCCGGTAATTCAATTACCGGCTTTTGCCTTCTCCTTCCTAAACCCGACATGATATGAGACCTGGTTTACATACAGTAAACCATCTCATATCACCATTTTTTTTTGCATATTCCACACTACTAATGTTAGTAGTGTGTATATGCAAAATTTGGCCTTTCTAGCTAGTAAAATAAGGGGTTAAATGGCAGAAAAAATTGGCGTGGGCTCCCGCACAATTTTCTCCGCCAGAGTAGTAAAGCCAGTGACTGAGGGCAGATATTAATAGCCTGAAGAGGGTCCATGGTTATTGGCCCCCCCTGGCTAAAAACATCTGCCCCCAGCCACCCCAGAAAAGGCACATCTGGAAGATGCACCTATTCTGGCACTTGGCCACTCTCTTCCCATTCCCGTGTAGCGGTGGGATATGGGGTAATGAAGGGTTAATGCCACCTTGCTATTGTAAGGTGACATTAAGCCTAATTAATAATGGAGAGGCGTCAATTATGACACCTATCCATTATTAATCCAATACTAGTAAAGGGTTAAAAAAAACCCACACACATTATTAAAAATTAATTTATTGAAAAAAATCACAAAGGCTGTTGTATTAATTTATTCTACTCTCAATCCACTCATTGAAGACCCTCGATCTGTAAATTAAAAAAAAATAATAAACCAACAATATACATACCTTCCGAGGATCTGGCACGTCCAACGATGTAGATCCATCTGAAGGGGTTAAAATATTTTGCAGACACGAGCTCCGCTAATGCAGGATGCTCATTTCTGCAAAACCCCGGTGAATGAAGCTAAATATAGGTCAATGATCTATATTTAGCTTCATTTGCGGTGAGGCGCCCTCTGCTGGCTGTTCCTAGATCGTGGGAACTTTCCTAGAAAGCTCCCAGGCTCGAGATCATAAGAGGGCGCCCTCATGCTGGTTGTTCAGTGCTGATAGTAAGAAAAAGGTATAAAAATATATAAAAATATAATAAAAAGACATACAACTTATGCAAAACAGTATAAAATAAAGAGAAACTTACAGCAATTATCTAACTGGTAGTTGCTTTCTGCTCCCGGAGGGTAGGACGAATGTAGACTGGATCCCACCAGCTTCTCAGGCTGCCCCATTATGTAAACACAATTCTCTGTATACAGCCTTAATTTATAGCTTGGTCTGGAGGTCAGGTTTCTAGACCGCCCCCTCAAGTTAATATCATAAATGATGGGTTTTTGATTGGGCCACGGCCGCACTACTAATGAATATATTATTTTTCTCTTGAGACACCCTGTGTTAAGGTTCTCATGGATAGATACCATCAGGCCGCAATTAATATCTCCCCTCCAAGACCTAGGAGGTGCCAAATGTTACCTTTCTTCTTGGCTTCCCTTAGGACTCCCTGGTGAGATTGGGGACAGAGTCTACTTGTCCCAGGAAAGTACATATTAACACCTGGGTGTGACCTGCTTTTCAAGACAGATGTTACATTATTGCCAGTGACACAATAAATCTATACATAGTCCACTGCACATACAGTTCAGACCAAAAGTTTGGACACCTTCTCATTTAAAGATTTTTCTGTATTTTCATGACTATGAAAATTGTACATTCACATTGAAGGCATCAAAACGATGAATTAACACATGTGGAATTATATACTTAACAAAAAAGTGTGAAACAGCTGAAATTATGTCTTATATTCTAGGTTCTTCAAAGTAGCCAACTTTTGCTTGGATGACTGCTTTGCACAATCTTGGCATTCTCTTGATGAGCTTCAAGAGGTAGTCACCGGGAATGGTCTTCCAACAATCTTGAAGGAGTTCCCAGAGATGCTTAGAACTTGTTGGCACTTTTGACTTCACTCAGACCGAAAACGTTTAAACCGCTGTATACAAAATAAATCCGGATTACGTACCGGTAATGCTCTTTTAATGAGTCACGACAGCACCCCACATGAGAGAGGGATCCGCCCATAGGAACAGGAAACCTACAGAATAAAAGGAGGCGGTCCCCTCTCCTCCTCAGTTTAGTTTACAGAGTATAAAAAGGGAACCGCAAAAGTGTTAGTATTCATTCTTATTCAATAACATAAAAATTTCTTAACCCTATACAACCATTACTTCTCTGAACTTAAAGAAAAGTGCTGTGCATAATTTAGGGAGGGTAATACATGGGTGCTGTCGTGACTCATTAAAAGAGCATTACCGGTACGTAATCCGGATTTTTACTCTTCGTCACGACAGCACCCCACATGAGAGATTTTCAGAGATTCATTATTTGGGTGGGATTACTGTACTGAGCACAGCTCTACCAAAGGTCAAATCAGAGGAAGCAGAAAGGTCAAGTCTGTAATGGTTGTAAAAGGTAGAAGGTGAGGACCAGGTTGCGGCCTTACATATCATATGGATCGGTACATCTGCATGTTCCGCCCAAGAAGAAGCCATGGCCCGCGTGGAATGCGCTTTAATCCCCACTGGTGGGATTTCGCCCCTTGATGTGTAGGCTAGACAGATGGCTTCTCTAATCCATCGAGAAATGGTAGCCTTTGTGATCCCATATCCTTTCCTCAGGCCCTGAAAGGAGATAAGCAGAGCCCTACTCTGCCTCCATGTTTGAGATCTCTCTATATACGTCAGGATAGCTCTTCTGACATCTAAGGTGTGCAACCTATGTTGTTCTGGGTTTACAGGTGTATTAAAAAAGGAAGGCAGAATTATCTCCTGAGATCTGTGATAGGTGGATGCTACTTTAGGGAGGTATGAGGGATCAGGTTTTAGGACAATTCTATCCTGAAATACCACTAAGAAAGGCGGGTCTACTGATAGAGCCTGGATATCACTAACCCTTCTAGCTGAGGTAAGGGCTACCAATAAGGCGACCTTGTATGTTAGGACCTTTAGAGGTATGGTATCTAGTGGCTCAAATGGGGAGTCAGTTAAGGCCTCTAAGACTAAATTCAAATCCCACGGAGGTAGACGGGGAATATGGACCGGATTGGAACGTTCACAGGATTTGATAAACCTGGAGACCCATTTGTTGGCTGCTATGTTGTCCCCATACAAGGCTCCTAAAGCTGAGATCTGAACCCTTAAGGTGTTCACCGATAAACCTAATTCTCTTCCTCTTTGTAGGAATTCTAGAATCGGAACTATCGGAATCTGCTTAGAGAATGGTTTTGTATGAAAATCTAAGAATTTCTTCCATACCCTGCTGTACAATACGGTGGTAGATCTTTTCCTACTCAACAATAGGGTGTTAACTAGTTGTTCCGAGAACCCTCTAGATCTTAACAACTGCCTCTCAAATTCCACGCCGTCAAGTGAAGACCTTTCACTTGCGGGTGGAAAAATGGGCCCTGAGACAGCAGTTCCCTGTGTGAAGGAAGGATCCATGGATCGCAAAGAGACATGCTCTGGAGACACGAGAACCATGGTCTTTTTGGCCAGAAGGGCGCAATCAGGATTACTCTGGCTTGGTCCCTCCTGATCTTCCTGATCACTAGAGGTATCAGAGACATTGGAGGAAAGGCGTATGCCAGTTTGAAGCTCCAAGGATGGTGAAGAGAGTCCAACATATCTGGGTGATCCATGAGGTTCAGGGAAGCGAATGTCTTTACCTGTCTGTTGTCTCTTGTGGCGAACAGATCTATTTGGGGTACGCCCCATGCTTCTGTTATCATGTTGAATATGTCCTTGTTTAATGACCATTCCCCTTGTCGTAGCCTGTTTCGGCTGAGGTAGTCCGCCTTGGTGTTTTCTGCTCCTTTGATGTGCAGGGCTGTTAAGGATGGAAGATGAACCTCTGCCAACTGGAGGATGTTTGCTGCTACATTCATCAGGGTTCCTGATCGTGTACCTCCCTGACGGTTTATGTACGCCACTGCGGTGGAATTGTCTGACAGAACTCTCACATGCTTTCCCTGAACCTGTGGAAGAAAATGATTTAGGGCATATTCAACTGCTTTTAACTCCTTCCAATTTGAAGAACACTCCTGCTCCGCCTGATTCCAGGTGTCTTGGATCAGACTATCTTCCATATGTGCGCCCCAACCCACAGGGCTGGCGTCAGTGATAATTGTTTTGGAGGGAATTATCATCCATGGTACACCCCCTGAAAGGTGATCCATGTCTAACCACCAGCTCAGGGATTCAATTACGTCACTGGAGAGAGTGATTTTACCCTCTAAATGTACTTCCTTCTGAATGGATAATATTTCATACTGCAATTGACGGGTATGATATTGAGCCCACAGTACGGCTGGTATACATGAGGACAGTGATCCTAGTAAGGACATGGCCTTCCTCAGGGTCATACGGGGCTTTGATACTGCCTCTGACACCTTTGTTTGAATAATTATTTTCTTTGACTGTGGCAAAAAACTCCTCTGACTTACAGAATCTAGTTGAATTCCCAGAAATATCTGGATGGTGTCTGGATTCAACCTGGATTTTTCGTAATTCACGATCCAACCTAGACCCTGCAAGGATGAGATCGCATTAGATAACCGCATTTCACATTGGTATCTGGAATTTCCGATAACAAGAAAATCATCCAGGTAGGGTATTATAAGAGTGTTTTGCTGGCGTAAGTGAGCCATCACTTCTAGGATCACCTTTGTAAAGATGCGGGGAGCCATAGAAAGCCCAAAGGGCATTGCTACATACTGGAAGTGACGAACCTGTCCTGCCAGGATGACTGCTACCCTTAGATACTGCTGATGTTCGGCATGTATAGGAAGATGATAATAGGCATCTTTTAGGTCGATTCCGGCCATGACACACCTAGGAAACAAGAGCTTGATGGTAGAACTAATAGACTCCATTTTAAAAGTTCGATTATATAGAAAGGAATTTAATTTCTTGAGATTAATGATGGTTCTGAATGAACCATCTGGTTTTTTGATCAAAAACAAAGGGGAGTAAAATCCCCTTCCTCTTTGATCTTGGGGAACCTCTACCAACACTTTTTTAGATAGGAGAGAAATAATCTCGGACTCTAGAGCCTCTTGTTGTTCTTGTCCCTTTGGAGATGTTATTATAAAAGAATCCCAAGGGATTCTAAAAAATTCTAATTTAAGACCATCTTTTATAATGTCCAGGATCCAACGGTTGGATGTTATATGTTCCCACTTGGATAGAAAAAATTTTAATCTGCCGCCTACTTCAGGGTTAGCGGTACTTGCCACGTTTTGCGTTGTAAGACCCGGTAAACAGGGCTCCTTTTTGCTTAGGGTCTTTCGCCTCCCAGCGATCCCTTTGCTCAAATGGTTTCCTGGAAAAGGGTCGTCTCCTGAATGCTCTCCTGTAAGACGGAAGAAACTGATTAGGAAAACCTTTCTTCCGTTCTCCTGCTTTCTTTAAGATCTCATCCAGAGTCTTCCCGAAAAGGAACTCACCCTGGCAGGGGAGCGCACAAAGCTTTGCCTTTGCCTGTGCGTCCCCTTTCCAGTTCTTCAACCAGAGTGCTCGCCGGGCTGTGTTTGTTAAGCCGGCTGACCTGGCTGCTAGGCGTAGCGAATCTACTGAGGCGTCTGCCAGGAATGCTACAGCCTCCTTCATCAGAGGGATCTTTGGTAGAATGGAGTCTCTTGCAGTTCTACCTCTGATCTGCTCCTCCAGTTGTTCCATCCAAACCAGCAGAGATCTCGCCGTACAGGTAGCAGAGATGGCTGGTCGGAATGCCCCTGTATTGGCCTCCCAAGATTTTTTAAGCAGGGCCTCTGCTTTACGGTCCAACGGATCCGTTAGCATCCCTGAATCCTCTACAGGCAAGACTGACTGTTTTGAGGTTGAGGCTACAGCCGCGTCCACTTTTGGCACTTTCGACCAAGTATTCAGCTCCTCGTCGCTAAAGGGATATCGCCTTTTAGAGGAAGATGGTAGAAAACCTCTGGCGCTCTGTTTGTCCCACTCTTTTTTAATTAATTCTTTAACGGTTGCGACAACGGGAAAGGATCTGCGCTTCCTTTGTCCTAACCCCGCGAACATAATGTCCTGAGCTGATTTTTTCCCTTTCTCATCAGGGCACCCCATCGTGTTTCTGACTGCTTTTACCAGGCTGTCCACGCTGCTGTTAGGCAGACATAACCCCCCTTCATCTTCGGATGAACTCGGCCGAGTTTCCGACTCATCTGAGGACTTATGCACCTCCTCCAATTCTGGATTTTCCGGAGATGGGGATCTGCTAGGTTGGCGGGAGCTAGAGATACTAGCCTGTGACAGTCCCTGCATCTCTTCTCGAATCATGGCTCTAACGTCAGATGGAGTCATAATGTTTTCCTGACGCAAGGTCAGTATGATGCAATCTGAGCATAACTTCTTCATATAGGAGTCTGGAAGGGGCTGTGAACATAAAGCACATTCTTTGTGCTTGGACTTGTGTGCCTTTTTCCTGGACTAAAGGAAGGGGACATAGGAGGAACATACATCAGCATATAGGTAGAGAAGTCTTTAAACTCACCCAGAGAAGCTGACAGGTACCGGATCTGGAGGCGGATTCTTTGAGGGATCTTTTTGCTTGGTGGAAGATCGCTCCTGACGACCACCATCTTTAATGCTGCTCCTGGCGCTTTTCTCCTTACTAGGAGAGCGCTCTGATACTACAAGGTGCGTTTCGTCGGCCGGTGAAGCCATCTCACATCCACACACCGGCCGACAGTAGCGCTGCAGCTTTTAAAAGTGGCGCCGAATCTCCTGCCTCCCCGGCCCGAACCCGGAAGTGCTCCAGCGACTTCCGGGTCAGACGCGCCGCTCATTCCTCCATGCGGCAGCGGCTGCTTATTTAGCCGGCCGCTTTGAGCGCGTGCGCCCTCATGGAGCCGGGCGGACCAGCGGTGACCGGACCCGGACCATGGCCATCCATCAGACGAGGGGGGAGGCTGTACACAGTGGCTCCCCCGCCGCTGCTACTGGAACCGCAGCCCCTGCCGTTCCTTACAGAGACCGACGCAGGCGGGTGCATGGCCCAGGATCTTCTGTAGGTACGTCCTGGGATTCCCATAGGAACAGGAAACCTAAACTGAGGAGGAGAGGGGACCGCCTCCTTTTATTCTGTAGGTTTCCTGTTCCTATGGGCGGATCCCTCTCTCATGTGGGGTGCTGTCGTGACGAAGAGTAAAAAACTGGAACCTTTTCTTTTCAACATCATTCCTTTGAGTGCCAAGTTTTGTTTGCTTATAATGAAATTGGGCCCGATACCCTACTTGAGCACCTACCCCCATTACTTTATGAATGCCGTATATAATCTATCGCAGTAATAGCAGAAACCGCTGATGGGAGAAGTAGTTTCTCGTCAAAGGGGCCTGTGCTCACAGTTTAAAAAAAAAACATGTAAAATAATTGAATACATCTTCAAATAAAAAACACATTATATTACCTAACACCAAATCCCCAATGCCCTCGTCTCCTATAAGTAATGTAAAAAAAAAAAACAACATATACTCACCTTAACACCTAATCCCCGATGCCCATGTCTCCTAGAAAAAAAAAATAATAAACCACCATCACCTGTCCGCCGTATCTACTATATAATTGTCTAAGGGTCACTTCCGCCTTTCTGTCTGTCTTTCTGTCACAGAAATAGCAAGTCGCTGATTGGTCGTGACCATTTTGCCGCGACCAATCAGCGACGGGCACAGTCGCCGCTCCCAACCGCTCCCAACTCCCTTGCAGTCAGTGCCCTCTCCATACCCCTTCCTGCCAGCGCTCACACAGGGTTAATGGCAGCGTTAACGGAACGCGTTATGCCGCGGTGTAACGCACTCCGTTAACGCTGCTATTAACCCTGTGTGACCAACTTTTTACTATTGATGCTGCATATGCAGCATCAACAGTTAAAAGATCTAATGTTAAAAATAATTAAAAAAATAAAAAATCATTATATACTCACCCTCCGTTGGCCCCCCCGGATCCAGCCAAGGCCTTTCGCGCTCCTCGCGACGCTCCGGTGACCAGTCCATGAATTGCGGTCTCGCGAGATGATGATGTAGAGGTCTCGCGAGACCGCTACGTCATCATCTCGAGTGACCGCAATGCACTCTTGGGACCGGAGCGTCGCGAGGAGCATCGGTAAACGCCTCGGCTGGATCCGGGGGCCGAAGGAGGGTGAGTATATAACTATTTTTTATTTTAATTCTTTTTTTAACAGGGATATGGTGCCCACATTGCTATATACTGCGTGGACTGTGTTATAAACTACATCTCTGTACTATATACTATATGGGCTGTGCTATATACTACGTGGCTGTGGTATATATTACGGGGCTGTGGTATATATTACATGGCTGGGCAATATACCGTATTTTCTGGCGTATAAGACGACTAGGCGTATAAGACGACCCCCAACTTTTCCATATAAAATATGGAATTTGGGATATGCCCGCCGTATAAGACGGGGGTCATCTTATATGCCCAGTCATCTTATACGGCGTGTGGTTCCCAGGGTCTGGAGGAGAGGAGACTCTCCTTCAGGTCCTGGGATCCATATTCATGTTAAAAATAAAGTATAAAAATAAAAAACATGGATATACTCACCCTCGGACGGGCCCTGGATCACAGTGCTGCTAGCGTCTCCCTCTGTTTCTTAGCATGCGGTGAGTGAGGGACCTTCAGTGACGTCGCGGTCACATGAGCGGTCAGGTGACTGGAATTGAGATGGGACGCCATGTTGCGTTTGGAGAGCCCCTGATGTGCCTAAACAATGAAACCCCCCACAAGTGACACCATTTTGGAAAGTAGACCCCTTAAGGAACTTATCTAGATGTGTGGTGAGCATTTTGACCCACCAAGTGCTTCATAGAAGTTTATAATGCAGAGCCGTAAAAATAAAAAATCATATTTTTTCACAAAAATGATCTTTTTGCCCCCAATTTGTTATTTTCCCAAGGGTAAGAGAAGAAATTAGACACAAAAGTTGTTGTGCAATTTGTCCTGAGTACGCTGATACCCCATATGTCTGTGTAAACCATTGTTTGGGCGCATGGCAGAGCTCGGAAGGGAAGGAGCGCCATTTCACTTTTCAATACAAAATTGACTGGAATTGAGATGGGACGCCATGTTGCGTTTGGAGAGCCCCTGATGTGCCTAAACATTGAAACCACCCACAATGACACCATTTTGGAAAGTAGACCCCCTAAGGAACTTATCTAGATGTGTTTTGAGAGCTTTGAACCCCCAAGTGTTTCACTACAGTTTATAATGCAGAGCCGTGAAAATAAAAATTCTTTTTTTTTTCTTTCACATAAATGATATTTTAGCCCCCAGTTTTGTATTTTCACAAGGGTAACAGGATAAATTGGACCCCAAAAGTTGTTGTCCAATTTGTCCTGAGTACGCTGATACCCCATATGTGGGGGGGAACCACTGTTTGGGCGCATGGCAGAGCTCGGAAGGGAAGGAGCGCCATTTGGAATACAGACTGAGATGGATTGGTCTGCAGGCGTCATGTTGCATTTGCAGAGCCCCTGATGTACCCAAACAGTAGAAACACCCCACAAGTGACCCCATATTGGAAACTAGACCTCCCAAGGAACTTATCTAGATGTGTTGTGAGAACTTTAAACCCCTGTTTCACTGCAGTTTACAACGCAGAGCCGTGAAAATAAAAAAAATCTTATTTTTCCCACAAAAATGATGTTTAGCCCCCGAAATTTTTATTTTCCCAAGGATAACGAGAACTTGGACCCCAAAAGTTGTTGTCCAATTTGTCCTGAGTACGCTGATACCCCATATGTTGGGGTAAACCACTGTTTTGGCGCACCGGAGAGCTCGGAAGGGAAGGAGCACTGTTTTACTTTTTCAACGCAGAATTGGCTGGAATTGAGATCGCACGCCATGTCGCGTTTGGAGAGCCCCTGATGTGCCTGAACAGTGGAAACTCCCCAATTCTACCTGAAACCCTAATCCAACAACACCCCTAACCCTAATCCCAACGGTAACCCTAACCACACCCCTAACCCTGACACACCCCTAATTCTAATCCCAACCGTAAATATAATCCAAACCCTAACCCTAACTTTAGCCCCAACCCTAACTTTAGTGTTATGAACAGGTAATTCAGAACCACAATGGACCTTGAAGTTCAGAGCACACAAGGTGACCTGACATTTACCAAAAACATAGGACGAGCTCTGAGACGTGGAAAATCTGCTGACCGCAATCCCTAATCCTAACACACCACACTAGAGGTAGCCGTGGATTGCGCCTAACGCTCCCTATGCAACTCGGCACAGCCTGAGAAACTAACTAGCCCTGAAGATAGAAAAATAAGCCTACCTTGCCTCAGGGAAATTCCCCAAAGGAAAAGGCAGCCCCCCACATATAATGACTGTGAGTAAAGATGAAATACAAACACAGAGATGAAATAGATTTAGCAAAGTGAGGCCCGACTTACTGAATAGACCGAGGATAGGAAAGATAGCTTTGCGGTCAACACAAAAACCTACAAACAACCACGCAGAGGGGCAAAAAGACCTTCCGCACCGACTAACGGTACGGAGGTGCTCCCTCTGCGTCTCAGAGCTTCCAGCAAGCAAGAAAAACCAATATAGCAAGCTGGACAGAAAATATAGCAAACAAAAATAACACAAGCAGAACTTAGCTTATGCAGGATAGAGAGGCCACAGGAACGATCCAGGAGGAAGCAAGACCAATACTAGAACATTGACTGGAGGCCAGGATCAAAGCACCAGGTGGAGTTAAATAGAGCAGCACCTAACGACTTAACCTCATCACCTGAGGAAGGAAACTCAGAAGCCGCAGTACCACTCATCCACCAAAGGAAGCTTATAGACAGAACCAGCCGCAGTACCACTCACGACCACAGGAGGGAGCTTGGCCACAGAATTCACAACACTTTAGCCCCAATCCTAACCCTAACTTTAGCCCCAACCCTAACTTTAGCCCCAACCCTAACCTTAGCTCCAACCCTAGCCCCAACCCTAACCCTAGCCCTAACCCTAATGGGAAAATGGAAATAAATAAATTTTTTTAATTTTATTATTTTTCCCTAACTAAGGGGGTGATGAAGGGGGGTTTGATTTACTTTTATAGCGCTTTTTATATCGGATGTTTATGATTCGCAGCTGTCACACACTAAAAGATGCTTTTTTTTTTTATAGCAAAAAAGTTTTTGCGTCTCCACATTTTGAGACCTATATTTTTTCCATATTTTCGTCCACAGAGTCATGTGAGGTCTTGTTTTTTGCGGGACGAGTTGACGTTTTTTATTATTAACATTTTCGGGCACGTGCCATTTTTTTATCACTTTTTATTCCGATTTTTGTGAGGCAGAATGACCAAAAACCAGCTATTCATGAATTTCTTTTGGGGGAGGCGTTTATACCGTTCCGCGTTTGGTAAAATTGATGAAGCAGTTTTATTCTTCGGGTCAGTACGATTACAGCGATATCTCATTTATATCATTTTTTTATGTTTTGGCGCCTTTATACGATAAAAACTATTTTATAGAAAAAATAATTATTTTTGCATCGCTTTATTCTCAGGACTATAACCTTTTTATTTTTTTGCTTATGATGCTTTGTGGCGGCTTGTTATTTGCGGGACAAGATGACGTTTTCAGCGGTACCATGGTTATTTATATCCGTCTTTTTGATCGTGTGTTATTCCACTTTTTGTTTGGCGGTATGATAGTAAAGCGTTGTTTTTTGGCTCGTTTTTTTTTTTTTTTCCTTACGGTGTTCACTGAAGGGGTTAACTAGTGTGACAGTTTTATAGGTTGGGTCGTTACTGACGTGGCGATACTAAATATTAGTTTGTTGTTTTTTTTTTAGATAAAGAAATGTATTTATGGGAATATTTTTTTAAAAAATTTATTTAGTAATTTTTTTACTTTTTTACTTTGTCCCAGGGGGGGGACATCACAGATCGCCGATCTTACAGTTTGCACAGCACTCTGTAAGATCGGCGATCTCACTCACATCGCTGCAGGCTTACAGAGCTGCAGCTGCAGCCTGCTCCTGACCCGGAAGTACTCCCTGCAGGACCCGGATGCAGCCCTGCGGCCATTTTGGATCCGGGGACTGCAGGGAGAAGACGCTCGGTACAAGGTGAGCACATCACCTTGTACCGATCGTCTCAGGGAAGCACGCAGGGAGCCCCCTCCCTGCGCGATGCTTCCCTGTACCACCGGCACACCGCGATCATGTTTGATCGCGGTGTGCCGGGGGTTAATGTGACCGCTCCTAGCACATAGTGCCGGATGTCAGCTGCGATAGTCAGCTGACACCCGGCCGCGATCGGCCGAGCTCCCCCCGTGAGCGCGGCTGATCGCTATGACGTACTATCCCGTCGGTGGGAATTAAGGCCCACCCCACCTCGACGGGATAGTACGTCATATGGGATTAAGGGGTTAATAGCCTGGGAACATTTATGGGTATTGGTTCCGTCCCAGAATATTAACATCAGTCCTCAGCTGTTGACTTTCCCTCTGCTGGTTATTAACCCCTTCATGACCTTGGGATTTTTAGTTTTTCCGTGTTCGTTTTTCACTCCCCTCCTTCCCAGAGCCATAACTTTTTCATTTTTCCGTCAATATGGCCATGTGAGGGCTTATTTTTTGCGGGACGAGTTGTACTTTTGAACGACATCATTGGTTTTAGCATGTCGTGTACTAGAAAACGGGAAAAAAATTCCAAGTGCGGTGAAATTGCAAAAAAAGGGCAATCCCACACTTGTTTTTTGTTTGGCTTTATTGCTAGGTTCACTAAATGCTAAAACTGACATGCCATTATGATTCTCCAGGTCAGTACGAGTTCATAGACACCTAACATGACTAGGTTATTTTTTATCTAAGTGGTGAAAAAAAATTCCAAACTTTGCTAAAAAAAAAAAAAAAAAAAAAAAATTGCGCCATTTTCCGATACCCGTAGCGTCTCCATTTTTCGTGATCTGGGGTCGGTTGAGGGCTTATTTTTTGCGTGCCGAGATGACGTTTTTAATGATAGCATTTCGGTGCAGATACGTTCTTTTGATCGCCCGTAATTCTGGCGTTTTGAATTTTTTTCCCGCTATGCTGTTTAGCGATCAGGTTAATGCTTTTTTTTAGTTGATAGATCGGGCGATTCTGAGCGCGGCGATACCAAATATGTGTAGATTTTATATTTTTTTTATTGATTTATTTTGATTGGGGCGAAAGGGGGGTGATCTAAACTTTTATATTTTTTTTATTTTTTTAACATTTTTTTCAACTTTTTTTTTTTTACTTTTGCCATGCTTCAATAGCCTCCATGGGAGGCTAGAAGCAGGCACAACTCGATCGCCTCTGCTACATAGCAGCGATCTGATGTTCGCTGCTATGTAGCAGAATTGCAGGTAACATAGTAACATAGTAACATAGTTAGTAAGGCCGAAAAAAGACATTTGTCCATCCAGTTCAGCCTATATTCCATCATAATAAATCATAATAAATACCCAGATCTACGTCCTTCTACAGAACCTAATAATTGTATGATACAATATTGTTCTGCTCCAGGAAGACATCCAGGCCTCTCTTGAACCCCTCGACTGAGTTCGCCATCACCACCTCCTCAGGCAAGCAATTCCAGATTCTCACTGCCCTAACAGTAAAGAATCCTCTTCTATGTTGGTGGAAAAACCTTCTCTCCTCCAGACGCAAAGAATGCCCCCTTGTGCCCGTCACCTTCCTTGGTATAAACAGATCCTCAGCGAGATATTTGTATTGTCCCCTTATATACTTATACATGGTTATTAGATCGCCCCTCAGTCGTCTTTTTTCTAGACCACAGGGTGGCGCTCACAGCCACCGGAGATCAGTAACCATAGAGGTCTCAAGGACCTCTATGGTTACAATGGAGACGCATCGCCGACCCCCGATCATGTGACGGGGGTCGGCGATGACGTCATTTCCGGCCGCCCGGCCGGAAGCGGTAGTTAAATGCCACTGTCTGCGTTTGACAGCGGCATTTAACTAGTTAATAGGTGCGGGCAGATCGCGATTCTGCCCGCGCCTATCACGGGCACATGTCAGCTGTTCAAAACAGCTGACATGTCCCGGCTTTGATGCGGGCTCACCGCGGAGCCCTGCATCAAAGCAGGGGATCTGACCTCGGACGTACTATCCCGTCCGAGGTCAGATAGGGGTTAAAGTTATGCGGGAGCTGGTGACAATGTGTGTTCACTTACCAGGTTAGTAATGAGGGGTCGGGCTGACACCAAGCCCTAACTCCATTACCAGGATCCCACGGCATCAGAATGAAAGGTGGTGTTAAACCAAGAAATTACAACACAAAACTTCTTTAAAATTATATTCAGCTCAAAAAAGCCTTCACTGCTGTACAAAAACGCATGCAAAAAATACACGCTTTTCTGCAGCGTTTACAGCCAAGAAATGCAGAGATTTCTGCCACCACTCACCGCGCGCTCATAGCCTTACACCATTCCACCGCGCGCTCATAGCCTTACACCATTCCACCGCGCGCTCATAGCCTTACACCATTCCACCGCACGCTCATAGCCTTACACTATTCCACCGCGCGCTCATAGCCTTACACCATTCCACCGCGCGCTCATAGCCTTACACTATTCCACCGCGCGCTCATAGCCTTACACTATTCCACCGCGCGCTCATAGCCTTACACTATTCCACCGCGCGCTCATAGCCTTACACTATTCCACCGCGCGCTCATAGCCTTACACTATTCCACCGCGCGCTCATAGCCTTACACTATTCCACCGCGCGCTCATAGCCTTACACTATTCCACCGCGCGCTCATAGCCTTACACTATTCCACCGCGCGCTCATAGCCTTACACTATTCCACCGCGCGCTCATAGCCTTACACTATTCCACCGCGCGCTCATAGCCTTACACTATTCCACCGCGCGCTCATAGCCTTACACTATTTCACCGCGCGCTCATAGCCTTACACTATTCCACCGCGCGCTCATAGCCTTACACCATTCCACCGTGCGCTCATAGCCTTACACTATTCCACCGCGCGCTCATAGCCTTACACTATTCCACCGCGCGCTCATAGCCTTACACCATTCCACCGTGCGCTCATAGCCTTACACTATTCCACCGCGCGCTCATAGCCTTACACTATTCCACCGCACTGGGAGTTTTTTTCCTGCCATTCAGGACTCGATAAGGTAAAAGCAACTCATCCTGCGAAAACAAGGCCTCACACCGGCATGTCGGAGGGAAAATAATAAGCTATGGAGAAAGATCCGGTCATGAAGGGGTTAGCGAGGAGCTGTTCTCTCACCAGATTATTCAAAACTAAAAGCAGGCGAGATGTGAATGCAATGTCCGCACACTGCGGCTGCGCTCGGCCCGGGGTCACGGCTACAGCACACGTCACCTTTCACCTTGGTAAACAATGAGATTTGCTTCGGATTAGGGCACGCCTGGATTATCGGTTGGCGGATTACCGGCTGGCGGATTACAGGGCTGCTCCATGCTGGGCCCCACGTGACCCGGCTCTTCCGGCACAGAGCCATCAGCACTGATCGCAGAAGCTAGGCTAGTTCTGCCCTCGTCAATGTCATGACGTCAGAGCGCTGCTGCAGCCGGTGGGCGGGGCCCTACGTATGACATGGACAGAATTAGTACGTGCTCCCGTCGTGTGGGCGGGGTTATGCTGTGCGTCTTGCAGCGAGTGGGCGGGGTTCTAGAGAGGCGACAGTCGCTCCCGCAGTCGCAAGAAGATGGCCGCGGATAGATTCTCCCGGTTTAACGAAGACCGAGACTTCCAGGTGCGGGGGGAGGTTGGTGGGCGGGAGTGATAGTGAGTGTGGTGGTCTTGTCAGACGGCGAGCGCTGCATGGAGCGGGGTTACCGAGGGCTCGTCACCTGTCTGTGTGCAGGGAGCCGGTCCTAGCTGCGCTCCGAAGTGCTGCGCCACCCTCCCGTACCTCGGCCATGGCGTTACCTTACACGAACTCCCAGTGTCAGCTCCTCCCATCGCACCAGTCCGTCCTCCATTGCCCCTGCTCGGGTCGTCCCCAGCTTCTGCTACAGCTGCCCCCGGCGGGATCGCTCGGTGTTGTCCCCAGCTGCCCCCTCAGGGGAGATCGCCTGGGATTGTCCCTAGCTGCCCTCCCAAGGGGAGAATTGCCCCATATTGTCTCCCCCATCTGGGGGAATCGCCCGATACTGTCCCCAACTACCCCCCCCCCCCTCGGGAGATCGCCTGGTGTTGCCACCCATCTGGGGGCATTGCCTGTATTTTCCCTAGCTGCCCACCTCCGGGTGCATCGCCCTGTGTCGTCCCCAGCTGCCCACCTCAGGGTGCATCGCCCCGTGTCTTCCCCAGCTGCCCACCTCAGGGTGCATCGCCCAGTGTCTTCCCCAGCTGCCCACCTCAGGGTGCATCGCCCAGTGTCGTCCCCAGCTGCCCACCTCAGGGTGCATCGCCCCGTGTCTTCCCCAGCTGCCCACCTCAGGGTGCATCGCCCAGTGTCGTCCCCAGCTGCCCACCTCAGGGTGCATCGCCCCGTGTCGTCCCCAGCTGCCCACCTCTGGGTGCATCGCCCCGTGTCTTCCCCAGCTGCCCACCTCAGGGTGCATCGCCCCGTGTCGTCCCCAGCTGCCCACCTCAGGGTGCATCGCCCCGTGTCTTCCCCAGCTGCCCACCTCAGGGTGCATCGCCCCGTGTCTTCCCCAGCTGCCCACCTCAGGGTGCATCGCCCCGTGTCTTCCCCAGCTGCCCACCTCAGGGTGCATCGCCCAGTGTCGTCCCCAGCTGCCCACCTCAGGGTGCATCGCCCCGTGTCTTCCCCAGCTGCCCACCTCTGGGTGCATCGCCCAGTGTCGTCCCCAGCTGCCCACCTCAGGGTGCATCGCCCAGTGTCGTCCCCAGCTGCCCACCTCAGGGTGCATCGCCCCATGTCGTCCCCAGCTGCCCACCTCTGGGTGCATCGCCCCGTGTCTTCCCCAGCTGCCCACCTCTGGGTGCATCGCCCAGTGTCGTCCCCAGCTGCCCACCTCAGGGTGCATCGCCCAGTGTCGTCCCCAGCTGCCCACCTCAGGGTGCATCGCCCCGTGTCTTCCCCAGCTGCCCACCTCTGGGTGCATCGCCCAGTGTCGTCCCCAGCTGCCCACCTCAGGGTGCATCGCCCCGTGTCGTCCCCAGCTGCCCACCTCAGGGTGCATCGCCCCGTGTCGTCCCCAGCTGCCCACCTCAGGGTGCATCGCCCCGTGTCGTCCCCAGCTGCCCACCTCAGGGTGCATCGCCCGTGTCGTCCCCAGCTGCCCACCTCAGGACATCGGCCGTTATTGTCCCCAGTGACGCCCCTCCGGGCTCCTCTCCCAGCACATCTGTCCCTGAGGTCAGTGCTGCCATCTGAGCCTGTACCATGGTTGCCATTCTCCCCAGCAGTGCCCACTGCCTCCATTCTCTGGCTCCTGCTCCCGTTATTTCCCGTGTTGATGCTTGGTGCGGCCCCCGTCCCCCTTATGTTTATCTCATCCTTTCCTATGAGTAATTTTTCATGCCATCACTGGATTGACTTTGGCTCCAGCTCTGCCGTTCACCCCTGCGGCCGGCTCCTTCCAGGTTTCCTCTGCTCCATCGTGATGTTTGCCGTCATCCCAGCGCCGTCCGCAGTCTCCTGGTTACTGGTCCCTCGCTGTCGTCTCAGCACATTCGGTCTTTGGTCCTCTCTCCTTCTAATCCTGGGAATCTTGCCCTGTAAACAAAACTTCTCAGACCGCCCGCTGCCAGCGTCCTCGGCTATTTCTGTCCCCGCGCAGAGCTGACACCATACATTGGACTATTTTTAGGGGGTCACTTCCTGTAGGAATATAGGGCTGTGGACGCTATGTATCGGGTAATGCATTAGGAATGAGGTTTTTTGTTTCCACATTCACAAATGCGGATTCATTGACATCAGGACAATATTGTGCCAATTACATAGAAATTTCTAAAGTAGCGGGCACCATCAAATGTTAATGGGCTCGCCCAATACATGCTAAATATACATGATCAACCAAGAAAAAAGGTTACGCAAGAAACGGGGATCGCCAAAATATATACATTTTTATTAATCATGTAAACAAGCAGAAGTAAGATTAAAAACACTTAAGAAAAAAAGCCCATGGCTATAAGACCATATCCGAATAACCCATGATGGGGTTATATTCAATCCCTGCTATCCATTGAACATTTATGCTCCCCTATAGTAAGGGTATCAATATAGTGAACGCACAACTTGCCCACAACACAGCGACTAAGATGTCACATAAGATCTGTGTATACACAGAAACCATTTTATAAACAGTCTATATAAAGGCTGCGCTGCCAGCACAATGCATGCTAATAAGGTAAGTCACAAAGGGTATTCGAAGGTGCAAGAGGGCCCAAATAGGGCAATTACATGCCGGCAGAACCATTCGCATGGCTAAAGGAGGGAAGGATAATACTTCGCAATCCAAGGTGGGGGTCTCATGGATTGCTACGCGTTATGCGCTCCCTGATATGATCTAATAGCCATGGGCTTTTAAACTGTTATTAATCTTGCTTCTGCTCTGTTATATTTTTGGTGATTCCTGTTTCTTGCATAACCTCTTTTTTTCCTCGGTTGAACCTTTATTACATAGCGGCGTCACATGCGCCAGTTTTTGAAGGATTTCTCTGAGAGCATGTGAGACGTTGCCTCTCAGCATGGCTGTTGGCTACTAATAATGATGGCGTAAAGGGCGTATTTGCACCTCCTGTTCACATCTTCACGCAGGAGCTGCATACAGTGAAACGCATGGCAGGAACCACCCAATATTGCAGTGCAGCATAGTGGGCCAAGGGTGTATTTTCCTGTAGCAGATGGCAATAATCATGCATTAATGCCTATAATTTCCATGGTATTTCTGTACTGTTTTTGCTCAGTGACTACAAACTACATAGAAAAACCCATATAACGTGTATATAGTATGGCACCCTTTGTCTGCCTTGCATTCTAGTAGTGCCAAGCAGCAGATCAGAATACACCTTTCACACACCCATCTTTTGCTGAGTACAGACCTGTAGTGCACAAACTCGCCTCAGGTCCCCTGACCCGAACTCGGTTGCAGACTGTAGCGCTCTCCTTTTTCCATCACTTATAGAGAATGAATGGAGCGATGGTGCACATGCCTGCCCATCATCCCATTCTCAGCAGTTGGACCCTCGCCAATCAGCAAATGTCTAAATTACATGTGTGATTTTCAAATCAATTCCCACACGTTTGATCATTGACTAAGGCTATGTGCACACGCTGCGGATCTGCAGTGTTTCCGCAGCTGCGGGTCCGCAGCGGTTTCCCATGCGTTTACAGTACGATGTAAACCTATGGTTAACGTAATCCGCAGTGCACATGCTGCGGAAAAAACGCGCGGAAACGCAGCGGTTTACATTCCGCAGCATGTCAATTCTTTGTGCGGAGTCCGCAGCGGTTTTACACCTGCTCCATAATAGAAAACCGCAGGTGTAAAACCGCAGTAGAATCCGCACAAAAACAGCGGAAAATCCGCAGGAAAAACGGTGTTTTTGCCCTGCGGATTTATGAAATCCGCTGCGGAAAAATCCGCAGTGGACCATTCTACGTGTGCACATAGCCTTAGGGTCTGTTTACACGGAACAACCAGCAGCAGTGGACGTTTACCATTTGGCAGTCATTTAATAGCCTGCTTACACAGGCAGACCAAAGTAAACCATGCGCGCTGAGCAGTCTGTATAGAGCGCTCGGTGCGCGTAGGCTGCCACTGTTCTCTATTTATATAGGACGGTGCACCGCTGAGAATGATTGTGCTGTATGAAGCACAATGTCACCCAATGAGCGAGCCCATTTTGCTTTCTCTTTAGGTGATCGGCAACTTGTTCACACAGAAAAATGACCGTGACATGAGCGCTCCTGCCTATTGTACACAATCTTTCAGTGTAAATGCCTTAGTCACCCCATTTAAGGTCAAAGGGTCCGTGGAAAACAAAGTAAAGTTGGATAGACAGCAACTTCTTTTGACTCATAAAATGCAGTCATAATGTAAATCCATGTGGATTTGTTAATATGAAATCTACCCATGGTCACAGCACCAGCGATGTGGATGACGCTTTTTCTGATGTTAAATCTCCAGGGTTTTGGGCAGGTTTTTCCGCCCTGTGTGGACACAGCCGAAGACCTCATTCAGAAAGTCTATTGGGAAGATTTTTGGATGTTTTTGGCTTATGATTACTAATGAAGGATTCTGCTTGGGGCTAGTCTCGCTGGCTGATTGTGGCTTATCACCCTACTGACACTACAGGCTCAGTGGCGGCTGATGTGTTAATATAACACACGTTCCCTTGGCAAAAGCTGCCCATTTTGCTTCTATTTGAGGCTCCTAGCCCTCAGCTGTTCACGGGTATGTCCCCTTTACCAGTAATAGTTTTGTGCTTTGACTTGTCAAGTAAATGAATGTCACAAGAGCTGGCGATGACCTGCAGTGTAATCTCCCCAGCCAGTGCCCCCTGCCATGCAACCATCTGTGTAGTGGGGTGCGGCGATCTGGTGGCCACGTTCCTAGAGTGCTGTTTTGTGAGCACCGCGCACTCCAAACTTATGCAGTACAGTGTGAGTAACCACAACCGCACTCCATGCTTTCCAGGAGGTTCCCTTTACATTGCCACCCTCCTGTCACATCTGTCCCATACAGTGTGTACTAATCCTACACCGATATCTAGGGGATGCAGCTTTGTTTATAAGATGGGCTGAATCTCTCCACAAAGGGCAGCGTTTGCAATATTTTATCGGGAAGTTGGTAATGCAGTTCCCTATTGTGGCACCCAGAGTGATGGTTCCTTATGTGTTAGTGCCTTCAACCCTCTTGGTAAGAACCTGCAATATGTGCCAGAGAAATGGCCATTGACCTCCCATTTATACCTGTTACCTCCCCAGGTTCCTGAGGTTTGTATGGGCCGCCCCAGAGTAATAATTAGTTTTCATTCTGAGCATTTTAAGACTTGGCAGTGCTCCCTTGGTATTTTAGGCATGTAACACTAATGGTTACAGCAGGTGTCTCCTCTAAATGACAAAAAGTCATTGTTGCATGGACCTGGCCGAGAGAAATCTGTTCCCTGTTGTTCTAGACACTGGAGCAGCTTGTGCTGTGGGCCGTGCATATGCGCTGGATGCCATAATCCTGTGGATTATATGAGCTTGCTTATTGAGCAGATACTCCTGCAGTTGGCCATTAATATGCTTTAAAGCCACTGGATTTCATACTAAGTAATAACCTTCCCCCATAGGTGTGTGAGGGGTGGCCATCGGATAATACATACCGTACATGGATATATCATTTTTTACTGGATTGAAATAACTTTAAGTTGATATATCTCGCTTCTATTTGCAGCAGAAACCTCTTTTTTCTAGCGATTGGTGGGGGGCCACAGAGTCCACCACTCGTGATAGCTATACTTCTCTTGTTTCAGAGGATGCTTTGCTTTTTTTTTATTTGACACTAATATAATGTACCTGGTGGCTTTATGGGTCACAGTAAGGAACTTATGAGTGTGAATGGGAGGTAGTGCTACCTCCTGTACATTTTCAGGATCAATGGCGGTCAGACCACCTCCAATCCTAAACTAAAGGTACCGTCACATTTAGCGACGCTGCAGCGATCCAGACAACGATCCCTATCGCTGCAGCGTCGCTGTTTGATCGCTGGAGAGCTGTCACACAGACAGCTCTCCAGCGATCAACGATGCCGGTCCCCTGGTAACCAGGGTAAACATCGGGTTACTAAGCGCAGGGCCGCGCTTAGTAACCCGATGTTTACCCTGGTTACCAGCGTAAACATAAAAAAAAACACTACATACTTACCTTCCGCTGTCTGTCCCCCGGCGTTCTGCTTCTCTGCACTGACTGTGAGTGCCAGCCGGAAAGCACAGCTGCTGTGCTCTGCTTTCCGGCTGGCCGGCGCTCACAGTGCAGAGAAGCACAGCGCCGGAGGACAGACAGCGGAAGGTAAGTATGTAGTTTTTTTTTTTTTACGTTTACGCTGGTAACCAGGGTAAATATCGGGTTACTAAGCGCGGCCCTGCGCTTAGTAACCCGATGTTTACCCTGGTTACCAGTGAAGACATCGCTGAATCGGCGTCACACACCCCGATTCAGCGATGTCTGCAGGGAGTCCAGCGACGAAATAAAGTTCTGGACTTTCTGCACCGACCAACGATGGCACAGCAGGATCCTGATCGCTGCTGCGTGTCAAACTCAACGATATCGCTAGCCAGGACGCTGCAACGTCACGGATCACTAGCGATATCGTTAAGTGTGAAGGTACCTTTAGCCGTCTATATTAGCATGTAGGTTATAGGAAGCTGAATAACATGATATCTGGGATCCAATGTCTTCTTCCAGAGAAATCCACTTTTTTTCTTAATCTATATATATAATTGTCTAAGGGTCACTTTCGTCTGTCTGTCACTGTTATTGGTCGCGGCCTCTGTCTATCATGGAAATCCAAGTCGCTGATTGGTCGTGGCTGTTTTGCGGCGACCAATCAGTGACGGGCACAGTCCGGAAGAAAATGGCCGCTCCTTACTCCCCGCAGTCAGTGGCCGGCGCCTGCATACTCCCCTCCGGTCACCGCTAAAACAGCGTTAATGCCGGCGGTAATGGACCGCGTTATGCCGCGGGTAACGCACTCCGTTACCGCCGCTATTAACCCTGTGTGTCTCCAACTTTTTGCTATTGATGCTGCCTATGCGGCATCAATAGTAAAAAATGTATTGTTAAAAATAATTAAAAAAACCTGCTATACTCGCCCTCCGTTGTCCGCTGAGCCGTTCGCGTCGGCCGCCATCTTCCGTTCCCGGCGATGCATTGCGAAATTACCCAGAAGACTTAGCGGCCTCGCGAGACCGCTAAGTCATCTGGGTAATTTCGCAATGCATCCTGGGAACGGAAGATGGCAGCCACGCGTATCGCCAGAGCTCCGCTGGAACCCAAGAGGTGAGTATATAACTTTTTTTTTTAATTTTAATTATTTTTTTAACAGGGATATGGTGCCCACACTGCTGTATACTACGTGGGCTGTGTTACATACCGCGTGGCTCTGTGCTGTATACTACGTAGCTGGGCAATATACTACGTGACCGGGCAATATACTATGTGGCTCTGTGCTGTATGCTACGTGGCTCTGTGCTGTATGCTACGTGGCTCTGCTGTATATTGCGTGACTGGGCAATATATTGCGTGACTGGGCAATATATTGCGTGACTGGGCAATATATTGCGTGACTGGGCAATATATTGCGTGACTGGGCAATATATTGCGTGACTGGGCAATATATTGCGTGACTGGGCAATATATTGCGTGACTGGGCAATATATTGCGTGACTGGGCAATATATTGCGTGACTGGGCAATATAGTGCGTGACTGGGCAATATAGTGCGTGACTGGGCAATATACTATGTGGGCTGTGCAATATACTACGTGGACATGCATATTCTAGAATACCCGATGTGTTAGAATCGGGCCACCATCTAGTATATAAATGAGCTGTTAAAGGGAATCTGTCACCTCATTTTTCGCACATAAGCTGTGGTCACCTCCATTAGGGCTTATCTACAGCATTCTGTAATGCTGAAGATAAGCCCCCAATGTAACCTGAAAGATAAGATAAACAAGTTAAGGTACCGTCACATTTAGTGACGCTGCAGCGATATAAACAACGAGCCGATCACTGCAGCGTCGCTGTTTAGGTCGCTAGGAGACTTCAAACACCGACAACGCAGAACGATGCAGGAGCGATCCAGTGACGTACTTATCGTTCTCGCTGGTTGTAGCTCCATGAAAAAACATTGCAGGCATCGTTGCTTTTGCTGTCAAACATGACGAATCCTGACGACCAAATAAAGTTCTGGCCTTCTAGCTCCGACCAGCGATGTCACAGCGGGATCCTGATCGCTGCTGCGTGTCAAATACAACGAGATCGCTGTCCAGGACGCTGCAACGTCACGGATCGCTGTCGTTCTCGTTGTAAAGTTGCTCAGTGTGAAGGTACCTTTATATTATACTCCGGGTCCTGTTCCGGTTTTGTTATCATTTAGGTTACATTGGGGGTGGTGCTTATCTACAGCATTACAGAATGCTGTAGATAATCCCTAATGGCGCTGGCCGCAGCTTATAGCGGCAAAATGAGGTGACAGATTCCCTTTAATATCTATGGGACGGACACTGATGTCCCTGAGAATATGCCTTCAGAGATTATTATAAATGAAATGGGGTGATACTAGCATGAGACACACAGATCAGGAGAGCAGACTGTCAGTCATTACATGTCTCACAGTGGTAACGCCACCTTTCATTTGAATTAAACCCTGGAGGCAAATTCTCATGGAAATCTATGTCTGACCCATAGATTTTTAGGCTATGTGCACACGTTGCGGATTTGGCTGTGGATCCGCTGCGGATTGGCCGCTGTGGATTCGCAGCAGTTTTCCACGTGGTCTACAGTACCATGGAAACCTATGGAAAACTAAATCCGCAGTGCACATGCTGCAGACAATACAGCGCGGAAACGCTGCGGTTTATTTTCCGCAGCATCTCAATTCTTTATGCGGATTCCGCAGCGTTTTACACCTGCTCCTCAATAGGAATCCGCAGGTGTAAAACCGCAGGTGAAATCCGCACAAAAAACGCAGGAAATATGCGGTTACTCCGCAGGTAAAACGCAGTGCAATTTACCTGTGAATTTTTCAGAATCGCATTTTTCAAAATCCACACACGAATCTGCAACGTGAGCACATAGCCTTACAGCTGACTTACATGTCAAGAAAACAAAAACTGGGATTTCTCTGAAATAAGACATCTGATCGCAGATATAATTTTATTCAGCTTCCTATGACCTGCATGCTCATATAGATGGTTTAAGGGCTCATACTCACCTGCGAAAAACTCAGATGAGTCTCGCACGGCAATACCTGGCACTCAGATCGGGGCGTGCGGCCGCCTAGGAATACATGCAGCACCACGTTCTGCTCCTGAGTGCCCGGCAGCAGCGCCGGGTATTGCTGTGCGAGACTCAGCCGAGTTTCTTGCAGGTGAGTATGAGCCCTAAGGGTTGATCCTATGGACAAATTCCCTTTTAATATTCAGGTTTAGTTTTCAGCTCAAAACCTTTTTAGGCGTTATGCCACATCAAAGGGGACGGACTCTCCAAATGGTAAAGCAAAATTGCATGGAAGGTTGGAAGCCCCTCTGAAAAAGCTGAGCTCAGCAGTCTCTTGGCACTACTGCCACTTATTTAGTGATTGGTGGGAATGGCCGCATTGACCACCTCCCTCTCCTTCTACCTATTAGATATTGGTGGCTCAACCTAGAAAGATGAACCAAGACAGGCTGGCTTTTGATAGGTCGTTCAACTAATAGTTGCATTTTTGATTCTCCCATGTTTTGTTGTTTTCTTATTGGATCTTTCCTGCCCCTAAAAATGTCAATTAAAGTAATTCTTAGTGCATTGCTGTACATGCAGCTCCCTTGTATTCGCCTACCAGTCTTTCTGCGTCTGATATTGCTGCATTCTCTCCCTCTGCCTTTCCTGTTTTTCTTTCCAATCCTCCTTGTGTGATATCATTTTTCTTGTCAGTATGCTCACCGGGGCCAAGTAGTTTCCTATGGGTGTAGCCCTGATCACGGAAGTATTTGGCAGCCACTGACCTACTTATTTCTTGGAATATAATTGAGCCAAAGCTTTTGCACATAACCATAAACATCAGATGTGTGTCAGATCTTCACTCCTGCTCCAATCAAGGCTTTCTGTAAAGTAAGCAGTGTATGTAATGGATGATAATCTACCATTACGTGTAGCGTTATCTGCTGTGGCCGTAAATCAGAAGCTTGGATTTCATTGTCAGGGTGCACATTTATTCCATTGGCGAGGGGACGTCCAGAGAAAATCACTGAGCCTTGGCCACTACTGTTTAGGGACGCATAGAGGGAATACAAAGTGTCTCCAGTAGGACGTCGACTTCATGAGTGTTTTTATTGTTGAAAAGTTATTCAAAAGTTTAACAAAGCGACAAAGTGGCATAAGGTCAGTGCCACCCCTAAGGACGGTGGCTCTGCTGCAGGTGGGCACTTTCATGGAGCTACAATACATCTTGATTTTATTTAATATTTCTAGGAGGCGCCATGTTTCCTTTCTTTCCCTAGTCCATTGTATTCCTTTTATCACATGTTCGTATATGGAGACGCACACCGTAACCGCGTTCTAGACGTTTTACCTGCCAAAAAAATAACCTTTTTGACAGACGCTACCAATCATAGAAAATTATACTCCACTAGACTGTGGCCCGATTCTAACGCGTCGGGTATTCTAGAATATGCATGTCCCCGTAGTATATGGACAATGATGATTCCAGAATTCGCGGCACACTGTGCCCGTCGCTGATTGGTCGAGGCAACCTTTATGACATCATCGTCGCCATGGCAACCATTATGACATCTACGTCGATACTGTGCCCGTCGCTGAATCAGAAACGTGAGATGTCTACGTCCTTTATGACATCATCGTCGCTGTGCCCGTTGCTGATTGGTCGAGGCCTGGCGGTCTCGACCAATCAGAGACGCGGGATTTCTACGTCGATGCTGTGCCGGTCTCTGATTGGATTTCCAGGACAGACAGACAGACGGAAAAACCCTTAGACAATTATATATATAGATGAGGTATCGGGCGTTTTTATATATTTTTGGCCTGCATACGCCTCCGCTTGTTTTAAATTTTGTCCTTTCGTGTTTTATGTTTGTGTAGCCACATTATTATTCCTATTTTTGGGGAAGTTGTATTGACTCATTTGTGGTAGTCCTATGTAAATCGACGTGATTTTCTTCTAAGAATTTTGTTCGCTCATTGTAGCGAATCTTCGTGTACTTGTGCACCGTTCTGTATGTATAGCGGACCTGTCTAGAACAAGTACAGGCATTACTAATTGTGTCCCCACCTGATGTAAGCAGCAATACTTTAGTCATTCGCTCACTACAGATACTTTCAGCTGAGGAAATGGCTAGAAATCTTTGGTAAATCGTGTAAAATGAGTGTTTTCACCTTGCATATGTTATACTTTACTTTCAAAGCAGATTTTCATGTTGAACATGTGGCAGTCATTACACTTTTAGCCCTTGTCGACCTGCTTTTGTGGCTGTGCGAGGTCCTTAGGCTGGGTGCACACAATCCGGAAGTGGCAGTGCTTGGAACGGAGCGCATGTTCACTGTGTCCAAAGCACTGTAGTCTATTGAACACAGGTAAATCCGCATGTGTTCACTGAACCGTGTGGATTCACCGCGTCTAATACATTCTGCTGCAGACTGGAGAGACACACCGCATGTCCATCTCCGCAGGTGAGCCACGTCTGATTTCTTGAAATCCCATCCACCATGCTGTAACATCTGGACGCTGCACAAGTACGGCGTGTCCAACGCTACCTTCTGCACATACCCTTATGCTTTCTTACTGTGCCTTCTCACCCTGCTGCCGTCTATAGCCTATGTACCGCATTGCAGCAATCCATATTACAAAAAAAAAATTCACGTAGGAGTTAACTAAAATTTTTAGTGTCCAAATAATTTTATACATGAACAAACGTTTTAATTTCATAAATCAATAGTACACATGTGCATAAGCAACTTTACCATTACTAAGTTAGGAGATGGCAGGTGCTACAGAAAAGATTCTATGTAGACAGGAGAAGGCAGATACACTTTTCTGTTCTGAAACCGTTAGTTCTCCATAGAACTTTGAGCACCAACTGTCATCTCCTATCTCAGTAATGGGAAAATCTGTATTCACTGAAGCCAGAATGAAATCCTCTATATATATATATATATATATATATATATATATATATATATATATATATATATATATATATATATATATATATATATATATATATATATATATATATGTGTATATATATATATATATACACACACACACACACACACACACACACACACACACACACACACACACACACACGTATCTATCTATGGGGTACTTCCGTCTGTCTGTCTTTCTGTCAGTCGGCAACTTCCGTCACGGAAATCCCGCGTCGCTGATTGGTCTCGCCAGCTGCCTGTCATGGCTACCGCGACCAATCAGCGATGGGCACAGTCCGATTAGTCCCTCCCTACTCCCCTGCAGTCAGTGCCCGGCACCCGCATACTCCCCTCCACTCACCGCTCACGCAGGGTTAATGCCAGCGGTAACGGGCCGCGGGTACCGCACTCCGTAACCGCTGCTAGTAACCCTGTGTGACCAAGTTTTTACTATTGATGCTGCGTATGCAGCATCAATAGTAAAAAGATCTAATGTTACACAAAAAAAACACATTATTCTCAACCTCCGACGTGGCGCTGTCCTCGGCAGTGCAAGCGGCAGGTTCCGGTGCTAAGGATGCTATGCGAGAAGGACCTGCCATGACGTCACAGTCAAGTGACCGCGACGTCATCACAGGTCCTGCGCTCATACCAACCCTGGGACCGGAAGATGCCGCGTGCACTACACACAGGCGCCAGGACTACAAGAGCCCTTCAGAAGGTGAGTATGTTTATTTTTTAAGTCTTTTTTAACCTGTTACATACGTGGCTGGGCAATATACTACGTGGCTGGGCAATATACTACGTGGCTGGGCAATATACTACGTGGCTGGGCAATATACTACGTGGCTGGGCAATATACTACGTAACTGGGCAATATACTACGTAACTGGGCAATATACTACGTGGGCTGTGCAATATACCATGTGTCTGTGCTGTATACTACGTGGCTCTGTGCTGTATACTACGTGGCTCTGTGCTGTATACTACGTGGCTGGGCAATATGCTACGTGGCTGGGCAATATGTTACGTGGCTGGGCAATATGCTACGTGGCTGGGCAATATGCTACGTGGCTGGGCAATATGCTACGTGGCTGGGCAATATGCTACGTGGGTGGGCAATATGCTACGTGGCTGGGCAATATGCTACGTGGCTGGGCAATATGCTACGTGGCTGGGCAGTATGCTACGTGGCTGGGCAGTATGCTACGTGGCTGGGCAATATGCTACGTGGCTGGGCAATATACCATGTGTCTGTGCTGTATACTACGTGGCTGGGCAATATGCTACGTGGCTGGGCAATATGCTACGTGGCTGGGCAATATGCTACGTGGCTGGGCAATATGCTACGTGGCTGGGCAATATGCTACGTGGCTGGGCAATATGCTACGTGGCTGGGCAATATGCTACGTGGCTGGGCAATATGCTACGTGGCTGGGCAATATGCTACGTGGCTGGGCAATATGCTAAGTGGCTGGGCAATATACTATGTGGACATGCATATTCTAGAATACCTGATGCGTTAGAATCAGGCCACCATCTAGTGCCAATATATTGCACTTGCAGCTCTCCTGCCCTCCTATTCACCATCCGCGTCCTGTGTCTTAATGGACAGGTCACTGTTGTTTCATTGACCAGCTTTCCCTCTCAGAGATCTCATGTAAGCTCCTTTAGTGCCCGGGAGGAGGCACATGCTCATTAAGACCCTCATGACCTTGCAAGGCCCAGTGTATCGATTTGCACAAGCACTGCCCCAGGAAGTGAGATCTCTGTAGGGAGTAAAAGTAACCTGTCAGACTGACATCGAAAGTAGGAGGGAAATGAGGGGGTGGCAGAAGAGCTGCAAGTGCAATGTCCCACCCTCAAGCCCTTGCACCTCATTAGCATATGATTTCAAGGCTTGGTTACTATAGTCTGGGTAAGGCTAAAATCTGCATGAATCTCCTGTACATACATCCCATCAGATTGAGGTCCCTTTTGAGGGAACTGGTCATTAGATTAATCTGATCTAGACCACGGACAGCATGAATCAGACCTGACTGCGCAGTTACAGACAAGTATGTTTTACTCTGAAACTCTTGAGCATTTATTTCAGAGAACACCTAGTTTGAAGACGCTGCTGAGGACCATAAGGAGAAACCTGACTAGTCCGATGTGGCCCTGCTACAACTGATTGATGGGTTTCTCCATTGTGTGTGTGTGCACATCCCTGGATGCACAGGCGGCCTCTGCTTCATGTTACCCGTGCTTCAGGCAGAATGAATCTAGCGACAGGTTCCCTACATTACACCTGGGTTACACGGGTGTAACATGTTACATCTTATACCTGAGTTATAGTGCGCTTATACCTGGGTCATGGGGGGTACTTATATTATGCTTTTTATATCTGGGTCATGGAGAAAAGTCTGATTATAACATGAAAACAATCCCAGGTGGTATAGCTATGTATAACGGACGCAGTATAGGAAAACGTCCATATAGCTGCTGTTGTGTGAAGAGATTTGTTCACCACTCTACTCAAAATATTAACCCCTGGATAGGGGAACCTTCATTCCAAAATAAGTCAAGACACAGCTGTGCCGATTATATTCTTTTCTAACCGAGGATGTTCTAATGGTGGATAATATAGCAATACCCTTCCCCATTAGGACTTGGAAGCAATGGTGTATAATGTAATTACCCCGCTCCCCCATGATACAGGTATTCCTACTTACAGTAGCTGTCCTCTGCGGCGTCTCTGGTTACCCATGTAGTAAAACTAAATATTGTGTTCAGGCCTCTCCAGGCCTTTGTGACAGTCACGTGTTAGGCCTATGGTGACCTCTGCCACTGTCCTCTCCAAGGGGTTTACTATAGGTCACAGTGTCTGGTATGCTGAAGCTAGGAGCTATGCCACATACCCATTACATCCAGTTTAAAACCACAATGTGTGAGTAAAATGTCACGAAGCATTGCTGGGGAGAGCACAAATCTCAAAAGATCCGACGCTCCTGAGCACACACCTATGTTAGGGTTCATGTGAGCGCAGAGGACAGAGCCTGGAATGCACATGTGGAGATCATAAAACCAGAGCTCAGTGTAACATCTAACCTGGGAGGGTTTCTTCAAGGACATATTGTGTATGTGCACTTTTAGGATGGTTTTGTGCAGTCCTAACTTATGAAATAATGTTAAAGGGAGTCTGTCACCCCAAAAATCGTATATGAGATAAGGCCACCGGCATCAGGGGCTTATCTACAGCATTCTGTAATGCTGTAGATAAGCCCCCGAAGTATCCTGAAAGATAAGAAAAACGAGTTTGATTATACTCACCCAGGGGCGGTCCCACTGTGGTCTAATATTCTGATGTAGGATCCGAGGGTGAACCGGGGGAGTTACCGCCTGAGGAGGATTCAGACCTGGACTCTTAAGATGAAAAGTGTGGTCGCCCATATGTGTTATCCGAAGATGTGGGGAAATTGCTAAAACTGGTCAGATCTACCCTGGGGGTAGAAATGCCAAAAGAAATACAAACAGTTCAGGACTCTATGTTCAGCAACCTGGAAGGGAGGAAACGGAGAGTATTTCCGTTTTATGATAATATATTAAAACTAATTAAAAAGGAATGGAAAAAAACAAATAAGAAAATTTCAGTTCCCCAAGCCCTAAAACGCAAATATCCTTTTGATGAGAAAATTTGCGAAAAATGGGAGAAAGCGCCTAAGTTGGAAGCAGCTTATTGCAAGTACCTCCAGGGGCATAGCACTTCCTTTCGAGAACATAGGTGCCTTAAAAGACCCGCTCGACAAAAAGGCAGACGCCTTTTTAAAATCGGCCTGGGAAGCTTCAACTTGGGTGTTCAAACCAGGGGTAGCAGCTACTTGCACTGTCCGTGCCATGGTTAGATGAGCTAAACGACCAAATAAAAGACAAATGTCCAAGAGACAGACTTCTAGAAGTCATCCCTTCATTACAAAAATGCGGCAGGGTTCCTGGCAGATGCCGCCATTGACTCAGTCCGATTTGCTGCCCGGGCAGGTGCCCTCTCCAATTCAGGCAGAAGAGCTTTGTGGTTAAAAAACTGGAATGCTGACTTTCAATCAAAAGTGAAGCTCTGCGCAGTACCTTGTGAAGGGCAATACTTGTTTGGTAAAGCACTAGATGAAATTTTAGAGAAAGTGGTGGATAAGAAAAGGCATTTTCCTCTGCCCCCTTCTTTATCTACAGCATTACAGAATGCTGTAGATAAGCCCCTGATGCCAGTGGCCTTATCTCATATACGATTTTTTGGGTGACAGACTCCTTTTAAAGCCCCCGTCACGCATAGCGAGATCGCTGCTGAGTCACAAGTTTTGTGACGCAACAGCGACCTCAGTAGCGATCTCGCTATGTGTGACACGTAGCAGCGACCAGGCCCCTGCTGTGAGATCGCTGGTCGTGTCGGAATGGCCTGGACCTTTTTTTGATCGTTGAGGTCCCGCTGGGTAGCACACATCGCTGTGTTTGACACCTTACCAACGACCTCGTTGACAGGAGTCCCTCATTGAGGTCTGAATCGTCATGAAATAGCTGCCATGTGACATCGTTCTACAGGTCGCTACAGGTCGCCGCATCGCTGCTGCGTCGTTAGGGAGATCGCACTGTGTGACATCTCACCAGCGACCACATAGCGACGCAGCAACGATCCCTGACAGGTCGTTTCGTTGTCGGGATCGCTTTAGCGTCGCTAAGTGTGACGGGGCCTTAACTCCTTGCATGACTGCAGTTCTTGTCTTAATGACCAGATGTGATGAGATTTTTGTTTGCTTTTTGGTTCATAAAATATGGACGTCATTTCCACTCTATATTTTTTAGTAGTTTGCCTATCTTGTTATTCATGTTAACTGGTGAGGATGGCTTCATTATGTTTCACCTATTTATTGCTTTTTATTGTATGATCCAACATGGCAACTGGATAGGCGATGGCTACTGTAGTCATAATGTGACCCACTACACAGAAGACCATGCCGTATAGGCACTCAGTGTTAAAGGGAAGGTACCGCGTTTGTAGATCATTAATTAATCAATGTAATGTAGCATAACATGCTGTTATAACCCAGATTTGAATGCATGTAAAACAGATTCCGTGTGTTATATGAGTAGAAAGAATGCACTGGGGGCTGACATCTTGGTTTTGCAGCAGTAGCACGTCACTATCAGTGTCAGATTACGGCACCCCATGGACATAGGGTCCGAGCCGGTCTATTATCTCCTATCTGTAACATTGCAGCAGCATTAGCAGTGAGCTGGGCACGCCTCTGTGGGCTGCACAACTCACTGCTGTAGGTGTGACTAGCTGCCATTTTATTAGAGCCCTGTGCTATCTGCCGAGCTCCACTTGCTCTCTATCACAGGAGAGAAGAAGCCCTCACTGCTCCTCTGTACTCCAGGCACTGCAGGTTCTGGGCAGACATCCTCCGCTCTCACACTCTGCCGTGTGCTTCTCCTGCTCTGTCTCCGCCTCCCCACTTGCACAGAGTCCCAGTGATCTCCGGTAAACTGCACTCTCCCCCTGTGTCACGCTCCCTCTCTGTGCGGCGTGGGGGCATCTCTGTGCGGCATGGGGGGTCTCTGTGCGGCATGGGGGGTCTCTGTGCGGCGTGGGGGGGTCTCTGTGCGGTGTGGGGGGGTCTCTGCGGCGTGGGGGGGTCTCTGTGCGGCGTGGGGAGGTCTCTGTGTGGGTGGGGGGATCTCTGTGCGGCGTGGGGGGGTCTCTGTGCGGCGTGGGGGGGTCTCTGTGCGGCGTGGGGGGGTCTCTGTGCGGCGTGGGGGGGTCTCTGTGCGGCGTGGGGGGGTCTCTGCGGCGTGGGGGGGTCTCTATGCGTGTATGCAAGCATCGTCCGATGGGACTACAAGTCCCATCGGACGATGCCTGCTACAATGACAGTGATTGACACATTAGCCAATTATGGGACAGTAATAGTCCCATAATCCGGCTAATGTGTTGAATGAAAAAAAAAAAAAAATCCATACATACATGCTACATACATGCTACATACATGCTACATACATGCTACATACATGCTACATACATGCTACATACATGCTACATACATGCTACATACATGCTACATACAGTACATTACATACATATAGACATACAGTACATTACATACATATAGACATACAGTACATTAAACATAGATTTCATACTCACCATTACTTGTCACTTTGTTCCCCGAAGCCAGTGTCATCTGTAAAAAAAAAATATTAAAAAAACAAACAACCAATATACTCCCTGTCCGCAGAAATCCACGAGTGTCCCACGGCGATCTCCCGTGGAGAGCAGCAGCATCAGATAATGCGACTGCTCTCTAGGGGCTCCAGGAACACAATGACAGCAGGAAGGTATCCTTCCACCACTGTATTCCTCCGCCACTGTAAAAAAACAAAGTTTTTTTTTTAACCCTTTCTTACTATTGGATTAATAACGGATAGGCGTCTTATTGACGCCTCTCCGTTATTAACCCGGCTTAATGTCACCATACAATAGCAAGGTGACATTAACCCTTCATTACCCCATATCCCACCGCTACACGGGAGTGGGAAGAGAGGGGCTAAGTGCCGGAATTGGCGCATCTGTACGCCATTTCTGGGGCGGCTGCGGACTGGTATTTGTAGCCTGGGGGGGGGGGGCAATATCCATGGCCCCTATCTAGGCTATGAATATCAGCCTGCAGCTGTCTGCGTAGCCTTTCTGGCTATAAAATATAGGGGGACCCCACGCAATTTTTTTGGGGGGGTCCCCCTATTTTAATAGCCAGTAAAGGCTATACAGACAGCTGCGGGCTGATATTCATAGCAGGCTACAGATATTGGCCCCCGGCCGTTGGCTTTCCCCCTCTGGCGCAGAAAATTGCACGGGCGCCCACGCGTTTTTTTTGTTTTTTTTTAATTCAACCCTCCTAAAGGCCTCTTTCACACTTGCGTCGGTACGAGTCCGTCGCTATGCGTCGGGCCGACGTACCGACGCACGATGTGAAATTTGTGCCCGACGTGGGCAGCGGATGCAGTTTTTCAACACATCCACTGCCCATTCTGAAGTCTGGAAGGAGGGGGCGGAGTTTTGGCAGCGCATGCGCGGTAGAAAATGGCGGACGCGCTGGACAAAAAAAGTTCACTTGAACGTTTTTTCGTGCCGACGGTCCGCCAAAACACGACGGATCCGTTGCACGACGGACGCGACCACGCGACGTGTGGCCATCCGTCACGATCTGTCGCGAATACAAGTTTATGGGAAAAAAACGCATCCTGCGAGCACATTTGCAGAATCCGTTTTTTTTCCGCCAGATCCGTTTTTTCCACCGGATCCGTTTTTTCCCGCCGGATCCATTTTTTCCTGCTGGAGCCGTTAATTCCCGCCGGATCCGTTTTTTCCCGCCGGATCCGTTTTTTTCCACAATTTCCTTTTTTTTCTGCCAGATCAGGTTTTTTTTCCATCGGATCCTTTTTTTCCCGCCTGATCCGTTTTTTTCCACAATTTCCTTTTTTTTCTGTCAGATCAGTTTTTTTTCCATCGGATCCTTTTTTTTCCCGCCTGATCCGTTTTTTCCCGCCAGATCCGTTTTTTTCCACAATTTCCTTTTTTTTCTGCCAGATCAGTTTTTTTTCCATCGGATCCTTTTTTTCCTGCCGGATCCGTTTTTTTTCCACAAGTTCCTTTTTTTTTATGCCAGATCAGTTTTTTCCGCCGGATCCGTTTTTTCACGCCAGATCCGTTTTTTTTCCACAATTTACTTTTTTTTCTGCCAGATCAGGTTTTTTTGGCCGGATCCATTATTTTCTCATTAAGTTGTATTAGCGCCGGATGGCCACACGTTTCATCCGTTTTTTGCAGGATCCGTCAAAACAGCTGTTCCCGCCGGACGGAAAACACACACAGAGGAACGGTTGAATCGCGATCTCACCCGCCGCTATTGCGGGCACGTCAGTCATGTTTTTTTTTATTGACAGATTGGGCGATTCTGAACGCGGCGATACTAAATATGTGTAGGTTTGATTTTTTTAATTGTTTTATTTTTGATGGGGCAAAAGGGGGGTGATTTAAACTTTGATTTTTTTTTTTTTTTTTCATATTTTTAAAAACATTTTTTTTTACATTTGCCATGCATCAATAGCCTCCATGGGAAACTAGAAGCTGGCACAACTCGATCGGCTCAGCTACATAGCAGCGATCATCAGATTGCTGCTCCGTAGCTGAATTACAGGCTTGCTATGAGTGCCGACCACAGGGTGGCGCTCACAGCAGGCCGGCATCAGTAGCTATAGAGGTCTCAAGGACCTCTATGGTTACCATCCTGACGCATCGCCAACCCCTGATCATGTGACGGGGGTGGACGATGCGCTCATTTCTGGCCGCGCGGCTGGAAGCGGTAGTTAACTGCCGCTGTCAGCATTTGACAGCTGCATTTAACAGGTTAATAGCGGCGGGTGAATTGCGATTTCACCTGCCGCTATTGCGCGCACATGTCAGCTGTACAAAACAGCCGACATGTCGTGACTTTGATGTGGGCTCACCGCCGGAGCCCACATCAAAGGAGGAGACACGACATGCGCAGAACATGTTGCGTTTTTGTGCGGCGTGGGGGGGGTCTTTGTGCGGCGTGGGGGGTCTCTGTGCGGCGTGGGGGGGTCTCTGTGCGGCATGGGGGGTCTCTGTGCGGCATGGGGGGTCTCTGTGCGGCGTGGGGGGGTCTCTTTGCGGTGTGGGGAGGTCTCTGCGGCGTGGGGGGGTCTCTGTGCGGCGTGGGGAGGTCTCTGTGCGGCGTGGGGAGGTCTCTGTGCGGCGTGGGGGGATCTCTGCGGCGTGGGGGGTCTCTGTGCGGCGTGGGGGGATCTCTGTGCGGCGTGGGGAGGTCTCTGTGCGGCGTGGGGAGGTCTCTGTGCGGCGTGGGGGGGTCTCTGTGCGGCGTGGGGGATCTCTGTGCGGCGTGGGGAGGTCTCTGTGCGGCGTGGGGGGATCTCTGTGCGGCGTGGGGGGGTCTCTGTGCGGCGTGGGGGGGTTTCTGTGCGGCGTGGGGGGGTCTCTGTGCGGCGTGGAGGGGTCTCTATGCGTGTATGCAAGCATCGTCCGATGGGACTACAAGTCCCATCGGACGATGCCTGCTACAATGACAGTGATTGACACATTAGCCAATTATGGGACAGTAATAGTCCCATAATCCGGCTAATGTGTTGAATGAAAAAAAAAAAAAAATCCATACATCCATACATACATACATGCTACATACATGCTACATACATGCTACATACAATACATTACATACATATAGACATACAGTACATTAAACATAGATTTCATACTCACCATTACTTGTCACTTTGTTCCCCGAAGCCAGTGTCATCTGTAAAAAAAAATATTAAAAAAACAAACAACCAATATACTCCCTGTCCGCAGAAATCCACGAGTGTCCCACGGCGATCTCCCGTGGAGAGCAGCAGCATCAGATAATGCGACTGCTCTCTAGGGGCTCCAGGAACACAATGACAGCAGGAAGGTATCCTTCCACCACTGTATTCCTCCGCCACTGTAAAAAAAAAAAGTTTTTTTTTTAACCCTTTCTTACTATTGGATTAATAACGGATAGGCGTCTTATTGACGCCTCTCCGTTATTAACCCGGCTTAATGTCACCTTACAATAGCAAGGTGACATTAACCCTTCATTACCCCATATCCCACCGCTACACGGGAGTGGGAAGAGAGGGGCTAAGTGCCGGAATTGGCGCATCTTACAGATGCGCCATTTCTGGGGCGGCTGCGGACTGGTATTTGTAGCCTGGGGGGGGGGGGGGGCAATATCCATGGCCCCTATCTAGGCTATGAATATCAGCCTGCAGCTGTCTGCGTAGCCTTTCTGGCTATAAAATATAGGGGGACCCCACGCAATTTTTTTGGGGGGGTCCCCCTATTTTAATAGCCAGTAAAGGCTATACAGACAGCTGCGGGCTGATATTCATAGCAGGCTACAGATATTGGCCCCCGGCCGTTGGCTTTCCCCCTCTGGCGCAGAAAATTGCACGGGCGCCCACGTGTTTTTTTTTGGTTTTTTTTAATTCAACCCTCATAAAGGCCTCTTTCACACTTGCGTCGGTACGAGTCCGTCGCTATGCGTCGGGCCGACGTACCGACGCACGTGAAATTTGTGCCCGACGTGGGCAGCGGATGCAGTTTTTCAACACATCCACTGCCCATTCTGAAGTCTGGAAGGAGGGGGCGGAGTTTTGGCAGCGCATGCGCGGTAGAAAATGGCGGACGCGCTGGACAAAAAAAGTTCACTTGAACGTTTTTTCGTGCCGACGGTCCGCCAAAACACGACGGATCCGTTGCACGACGGACGCGACCACGCGACGTGTGGCCATCCGTCACGATCTGTCGCGAATACAAGTTTATGGGAAAAAAACGCATCCTGCGAGCACATTTGCAGAATCTGTTTTTTTTCCGCCAGATCCGTTTTTTCCACCGGATCCGTTTTTTCCCGCCGGATCCATTTTTTCCTGCTGGAGCCGTTAATTCCCGCCGGATTCGTTTTTTCCCGCCGGATCCGTTTTTTTTTCCCACAATTTCCTTTTTTTTCTGCCAGATCAGGTTTTTTTTTCCATCGGATCCTTTTTTTCCCGCCTGATCCGTTTTTTTCCACAATTTCCTTTTTTTTCTGTCAGATCAGTTTTTTTTTCCATCGGATCCTTTTTTTCCCACCTAATCCGTTTTTTCCCGCCGGATCCGTTTTTTTCCACAAGTTCCTTTTTTTTATGCCAGATCAGTTTTTTCCGCCGGATCCGTTTTTTCACGCCAGATCCGTTTTTTTTCCACAATTTACTTTTTTTTCTGCCAGATCAGGTTTTTTTGGCCGGATCCATTATTTTCTCATTAAGTTGTATTAGCGCCGGACACGTTTCATCCGTTTTTTGCAGGATCCGTCAAAACAGCTGTTCCCGCCGGACGGAAAACACATACAGAGGAACGGTTGAATCGCGATCTCACCCGCCGCTATTGCGGGCACGTCAGTCATGTTTTTTTTTATTGACAGATTGGGCGATTCTGAACGCGGCGATACTAAATATGTGTAGGTTTGATTTTTTTAATTGTTTTATTTTTGATGGGGCAAAAGGGGGGTGATTTAAACTTTGATTTTTTTTTTTTTTTTCATATTTTTAAAAACATTTTTTTTTACATTTGCCATGCATCAATAGCCTCCATGGGAAACTAGAAGCTGGCACAACTCGATCGGCTCAGCTACATAGCAGCGATCATCAGATTGCTGCTCCGTAGCTGAATTACAGGCTTGCTATGAGTGCCGACCACAGGGTGGCGCTCACAGCAGGCCGGCATCAGTAGCTATAGAGGTCTCAAGGACCTCTATGGTTACCATCCTGACGCATCGCCAACCCCTGATCATGTGACGGGGGTGGACGATGCGCTCATTTCTGGCCGCGCGGCTGGAAGCGGTAGTTAACTGCCGCTGTCAGCATTTGACAGCGGCATTTAACAGGTTAATAGCGGCGGGTGAATTGCGATTTCACCTGCCGCTATTGCGCGCACATGTCAGCTGTACAAAACAGCCGACATGTCGTGACTTTGATGTGGGCTCACCGCCGGAGCCCACATCAAAGGAGGAGACACGACATGCGCAGAACATGTTGCGTTTTTTACTGCGATGCGTTTTTCCCCCAGAAAAAACGCAACATATGCACAAAAAAGGCGGAATGCATTATAAATGATGCATGCATTTTTAAATTGTTTTTATCACATTTTTATAGCGAACAAACACAAAAAAATGCGAAAAATCCTGAGCGTGTGCACACAGCCTCAATGTGTATCTCCCCATCACACTCCATCTCACTCATCATACTTCACGTCTCTTTCTCTCCTATCAGTCACTCTTAGGCCGGGGACACACACAACGTATAAAAAAACGGTCCGTTTTTGACGGACGAGAATCGCACAAATGTTACCAAAACAGTGATCCGTGTGCAGTGCGAGGATGCGATTTTCTCGCATCCAATGATCCGTGTGACATCCGTATGGTGAGATTTTCTCACACACTTGCAAAATGAGCAAATAATGGCTGAGCCTTTCCTGTCACCTGCCCAATGCCTGAGAATTTCTCGCACTTCACACTGATGGTCCGTGTGCTGTGCTATTTTTTCTCACCCCCATAGACTTTCATTGGCGATTCTCGGCCGAGAAACACTGACAATCGCAGCATGCTGCGATTTCACTCGGATCCTGAATACGGCCGAGAGAATATCGGATGATGGGAGCTGCCCCATTGATTAACATTGGGACGAGCGCTATGCGATTTTTTTTTATCGCATTGCACTCGTCCGTATTGCGGTCTAGTGTGACCCCGGCCTTAGCCATACAATGCATCTCTCCCCTCCCTCCATAATGCCTGGCTATTCACTGCAGAGCTGGAGCTCCCAGACAGCTCCTAATGCTGCTCCATGCACACCACGTCTTCACTCTTCTTGGGTCCAGATGCTGCTGAGCCCACTGTGTTCTGCTCCTCTGTAAACTAGCTGTGCCTCTGATGCAGTAACTGCTGGTGACAGCAGGTCACAGGGCAGTTACACACAAAATGGTGCTGCCCTGTGATGCTGCTCTTCATTCTTACTGTTGGGGCAGTAACTGCTGACATCACCATTCCCTCCCCTTTTGGGTGGTCTAATATCCCTGGGGCAGAGCTGCTAAATCTTACTATAGCTGCTTGAGGTCTAAAACGGAAAATGCTCCCCCTAGTGGTAAATATGTATATTTGTAGAAAAATATATAATATTTTTCATATAGAAATGTTTGCAAACAGTGCAAACACTGCATTAATACATTTTAATTACTATTTTAAGCTTAATTTCACAAAAAAACAAAATACAAGAAAACTGGTGGCACCTTCCCTTTAAGCCTCACACTTGCTGACATGTTACAAGTAGTCTGTAATATGACTCGCTGTACATCTGATTGTATAAGGAGGCAGATGGAAGTTTTCCGTAATACGTGCCCCCAAACAATGAGAGCGCGATCTCCCTGATGCTCATTTGGCGTGCAGTGATCACTCCTGAATCTTCAGCCTGGCTAAGTGTGATTCGAATGAGATCTTTTTGACAGTGCCTTATCTCGTCAGAGATGAAAATGGCATGGTATTTGGGGGAGAGAAATCCTTTTCTTCTCCACGTCGTCTGTCATGGAAGGGTTGGGAGGCCACCCCACACGCATAGAATGGTTGGCCCGACACACCAAAATCAACTAGTTTGGCCAGCTTTCATCTGGTGTATGAGGGGACTTAGGGTATGTGCACACGATGCGGAAAATGCTGCGGATCCGCAGCGTTTCTGCAGCTGCGGGTCCGCATCAGTTTCCCATGAGTTTACATTACAATGTAAACCTATGGGAAACAAAAAACGCTGTGCACATGCTGCGGAAAAAAACGCGCTGAAACGCAGCGGTTTCCATTCCGCAGTATGTCACTTTCTGCGGATTCCACAGCGGTTTTACAGCTGCTCCTATAGAAAACCAGTTGTAAAACCGCAGTAAAAACAGCGGTAAATCCGCTATAAATCTGCAGTTTTTGCCCTGCAGATTTATCACATCCGCTGCGGAAAAATCCGCAGTGGACCATTATACGTGTGCACATAGCCTTACAGCATTCTCTGCCATATATAATATTATGAAGACAGTCTTAGTCTAAGTTCACATTTGCGTTGTGCGCCGCAGCGTCGTCGCCGCAACGCACAACGCAAACAAAAACGCAGCAAAACGCATGCACATGCGGCCCATGCGGCGCCAATGTTAAAAGATAGGGCCGCACGACGCATGCGTTTTTGAAAAGGTCGGCGCCGCCCGAAAAATGCAACATGTTGCGTTTGACGCGCCCAGGCAGGTGCGCCCTAACGCCGCATGCGGCGTAAAACGCAACACAACGCATGCACATGCGGCCCCAATGTTAAAGATAGGGTCGCACGACGCATGCGTTTTGTTGCGGCGGCGACGCTGCGGCGCAAACCGCAAATGTGAACGTACCCTTAGTCAGTTTGAGCTAATTTTTTATTCTCTGCTACCTTTTATAATTATATAGAAAACCAAAGCTGTGGAGTTGGTAAGGCAAACCTCAGACTCCTCAATTTCCCTGACTTCCTGACTCCAACTCCACAGCACTGGTCACTACTGAGCATGTGCATAAAGTGCAGCACTGATTCATCTCAACTAAAAGCCGAGATCCTTGGATCAGGAACAGAACAGACATTTATAGGACATTTCATAACTTTCCCAAATTCTGAAAATATTTACAGCACATCCTGCATTGTACTACTGTACCCAATTTATTATATATTTTCTGAGTTGGAATTGGTCCATATTATACCAACTCCAACGCCACCAAAATGGATATCCGACGCCACAGCCCTGTACAAAACCATTAAAAGACTTACAAATGACCATATTCCTCCGTTACCGCCGCTATTAACCCTGTGTGTTCTCAACTTTTTACTATTGATGCTGCCTATGCGGCATCAATAGTAAAAAAAATATAATGTTAAAACTGATTAAAAAAAAAAAAAACCTGCTATACTCACCCTCCGTTGTCCTCCGAGCCGGCGATGCATTGCGAAATTACCCAGAAGACTTAGCGGCCTCGCGAGACCGCTAAGTCATCTGGGTAATTTCGCAATGCATCCTGGGAACGTGGCTGGTCAGATCTTATGATCACTCTGTCATCCAGAAAGGTAGTGTATAGAGGGGGGTCTACCGATACCGTGGCTGGGCAATATACTACGCGGCTGGGCAATATACTACGCGGCTGGGCAATATACTACGTGGCTGGGCAATATACTACGTGGCTGGGCAATATACTACGTGGCTGGGCAATATACTACGTGGCTGGGCAATATACTAAGGGACATGCATATTCGAGAATACCCGATGCGTTAGAATCGGGCCACCATCTAGTCTACTATATAATTGTCTAAGGGTCACTTCCGTCTTTCTGTCTGTCCTTCTGTCTGCCTGTCATGGATATTCATTGGTTGCGGCCTCTGTCTGTCATGGAATCCAAGTCGCTGATTAGTCGTGGCAAAACGCCCACGACCATTGCCACGACCAATCAGCGACTGCCACAGTCCGGCGGCAATATGGCCGCTCTTTCCTCCCCGCAGTCAGTGCCCGCTCCATACTCCCCTCCAGTCAGCCCTCACGCAGGGTTAATGCCAGCGTTACCAAAGCGCGGTGTAACGCACTCCGGTTACGCAGCTATTAACCCTGTGAGATCAACTTTTTACTATTGATGCTGTGTATGCAGCATCAATAGTAAAACGATCTAATGTTAAAAATAATAATTAAAAAAAAGGTTATTCTCACCCTCCGATGTGCGTGCTGTCCTCGGCAGTGCAAGAGGCAGGTTCCGGTTCCAAAGATGCTATGCGAGAAGGACCTTCCATGACGTCACGGTCATGTGACCGCGACGTCATCACAGGTCTTGTGCTCATACCAACCCTGGGACCGGAAGCTGCCGCTTGCACCGCACACAGGCGACAGGACTACAAGGGGCCTACGGAAGGTGAGTATGTTTTTTATTTTTTAACCTGTTACATACGTGGCTGGGCAATATACTACGTGACTGGGCAGTATACTACGTGACTGGCTAATATACTACGTGACTGGGCAGTATACTACATGTCTATGCTGTACTACGTGGCTCTGGGCTGTATACTACGTCGCTGTGCACTATACTACCTGGCTGGGCACTATACTACGTGACTGGGCAATGTACTACGTGGCTGGGCAATGTACAGTCATGGCCAAAAGTATTAACACCCCTGCAATTCTGTCAGATAGTACTCAGTTTCTTCCTGAAAATGATTGCAATCACAAATTCTTTGGTATTATCTTCATTTAATTTGTCTTAAATGAAAAAAACACAAAAATAATTGTCCTAAAGCCAAATTGGATATAATTCCACACCAAACATAAAAAAGGGGGTGGACAAAAGTATTGGCACCGTTCGAAAAATCATGTGATGCGTCCCTAATTTGTGTAATTAACAGCACCTGTAACTTACCTGTGGCAGCTAACAGGTGTTGGCAATAACTAAATCACACTTGCAGCCAGTTGACATGGATTAAAGTTGACTCAACCTCTGTCCTGTGTCCTTGTGTGTACCACATTGAGCATGGACAAAAGAAAGAAGACCAAAGAACTGTCTGAGGACTTGAGAAACCAAATTGTGAGGAAGCATGAGCAATCTCAAGGCTACAAGTCCATCTCCTAAGACCTGAATGTTCCTGTGTCTACCGTGCGCAGTGTCATCAAGAAGTTTAAAGCCCATGGCAATGTGGCTTACCTCCCTAGATGTGGACGGAAAAGAAAAATTGACAGGAGATTTCAACGCAAGATTGTGCGGATGTTGGATAAAGAACCTCGACTAACATCCAAACAAGTTCAAGCTGCCCTGCAGTCCGAGGGTACAACAGTGTCAACCCGTACTATCCGTCGGCGTCTGAATGAAAAGGGACTGTATGGTAGGAGACCCAGGAAGACCCCATTTCTTACCCCGAGACATAAAAAAGCCTGGCTGGAGTTGGCCAAAACTTGCCTGAAAAAGCCTAAAACGTTTTGGAAGAATGTTCTTTGGTCAGATGAGACAAAAGTAGAGCTTTTTGGGCAAAGGCATCAACATAGAGTTTACAGGAGAAAAAAAGAGGCATTCAAAGAAAAGAACACGGTCCCTACAGTCAAACATGGCAGAGGTTCCCTGATGTTTTGGGGTTGCTTTGCTGACTTTTGCGTCTGGTGTTGTGAGTTCTGTTTTTGGGCTCCCTCTGGTGGTTACTGATGGTACTGGGTGACTTGTGTTCTCTGCGGTCTCTGGTGTCCACCTGTTCCTTCAGGTTATGGGTGTTTCCTATTTAACCTGGCTTTTTTGTCATTTCCTCGCCGGCTATCAATGTAATCAGCGTGTCTTTTTACCTCTGCTCCCTGCGTCTGTTATCTTCAGGACAAGCTAAGTTTTGATTTTCCTGTTCCACGTTTTGTTTAATTTTTGTCTTAGTCCAGCTTGCAGATATGTGATTCCTTGCTGCTGGTTGCTCTAGTGGGCTGAAATTACTCCTCATGTTCCATGAGTTGGCACATGAGTTCAAGTAATTTCAGGATGGTTTTTTGAAGGGTTTTTCGCTGACCGCGCAGTTCACTTTTGTATCCTCTGCTATCTAGCTTTAGCGGGCCTCATTTTTGCTTATTCTATTTTCATAACTACGTATGTGCTTTCCTCTCATTTCACCGTTATTACATGTGGGGGGGCTGCTATTTCTGTGGGGTGTTTCTCTGGAGGCAAGTGAGGTCTGTATTTCTTCTTATAGGGGAAGTTAATCCTTCGGCTGGCGCGAGACGTCTAGGAATCATCGTAGGCACGTTCCCCGGCTACTGCTAGTTGTGTGTTTAGGTTCAGGATCGCGGTCAGCTCAGGTTCCATCACCCTAGAGCTTGTTTTGTTTTTGTGCTTGTCCTTTTGTGATCCCCTGCCATTGGGATCATGACAGTCTGGCACTGGACTGCTTGACCATGTGCATGGCATTATGAAGTCTGAAGACTACCAACAAGTTTTGCAGCATAATGTAGGGCCCAGTGTGAGAAAGCTGGGTCTCCCTCAGAGGTCATGGGTCTTCCAGCAGGACAATGACCCAAAACACACTTCAAAAAACACTAGAAAATGGTTTGAGAGAAGGCACTGGAGACTTCTAAGGTGGCCAGCAATGAGTCCAGACCTGAATCCCATAAAACACCTGTGGAGAGATCTAAAAATGGCAGTTTGGAGAAGGTACCCTTCAAATATCAGGGACCTGGAGCAGTTTGCCAAAGAAGATTGGTCTAAAATTCCAGCAGAGCATTGTAAGAAACTCATTGATGGTTACCGGAAGCGGTTGGTCGCAGTTATTTTGGCTAAAGGTTGTGCAACCAAGTATTAGGCTGAGGGTGCCAATACTTTTGTCTGGCCCATTTTTGGAGTTTTGTGTAAAATGATCAATGTTTTGCTTTTTGCTTCATTCTCTTTTGTGTTTTTCATTTAAGACAAATTAAATGAAGATAATTATACCAAATAATTTGTGTTTGCAATCATTTTCAGGAAGAAAATGAGTATTATCTGACAGAATTGTACTACGTGGGCTGGGCAATGTACTACGTGGGCTGGGCAATGTACTACGTGGGCTGGGCAATGTACTACGTGGACATGCATATTCTAGAATACCCCATGCGTTAGAATCGGGCCACAATCTAGTGTGTGTGTTTGTGTATATATGTATATGTGTGTATATATATATCTATTGAACCCGTTCTATGCCCGGGTGGCGAGCATTTATATTGGCATATGGTCTCCATCCTGGTGTGTGTTGCTTCCTTCCTGCGCCCTAATCTTGTCATGTGCTGCTACCATCTTGCGCCCCCATCCTGTCATTTGCTGCTCCCATCCTGCGCCCCCATCCTGTCATGTGCTGCTCCCATCCTGCGCCACCGTTCTGTAATTTGCTGCTCCCATCCATATGCCCCATATGCTGCTCCATAAAGGTTGATGGCCCCCATAAGATGCTCCATAGCATAGCCCTGTATGTTGCTCCATTATGATTCATGGCCCCGATAACATGCTCCATAGTATATGCCCCGTATGCTGCTCCATTATGGTTGATGGCCCCCATAAGATGCTCCATAGTACATGCCTCATATGCTGCTGCATTATGGTTGATGGCCCCCATAAGATGCTCCATAGGTATGCCCCGTATACTGCTCCATAAATGTTGATGGCCCCCATAAGATGCTCCATTGTATTGTATGCCCCGTGTACTGCTCCATAAATGTTGATGGCCCCCATAAGATGCTCCATAGTATTATATGCCCCGTATGCTGCTGCGATATATGTATATATGTATATATATATATATATATATATATATATATATATATATATAATAACATACTCACCTATCGTCGCTGGGCCCCGAGTGCTGGGGGGCCTGAACAGGCGGGGACACCGGCGCGCTGTGGGGGTCAGGTGCCGGAGTCGCCGCTAGCTCAGGCCCCCAACACTTGCTATATTCACCTGTCCCGTTCCAGCGCTGCGTGCCGATTCTTCCGGGTCCTCTGGCTGTGACTGTTCAGTCAGAGGGCGTCGCACATTAAGCGCGTCATCGTGCCCTCTGAACTGTGAACGTCACAGGCAGAGGACCCGGAGGACAGAGCGGCGGGCAGCACTGGAACGGGACAGGTGAATATAGCTTACTCACCCTCCTGGCGCGTCCCTGCTTCTCCGTTGGAGATCGCGGTGTGCGTTCAGTGCTTACGCATACCGCGATCTCCTGGGAGCGTCACTCTGTGGGGTCCAGACTGCGCCGGCGCTTGCGCAGTCTATAAAGTCTTCGGACAGTGACGCTCCCAGCGTTATATTATAGATAGATATATATATATATGTGTGTGTGATTACATGGTATATGAATAAATGTTGATTGTAGTTAATGGAAAAAAGACAACTTGTCTTTCAGAACTAAGTCTAATATAAAACTGGCTTATTTTCGGGGAAACATTTGTAAGGGGAATTTAAGATGGGAGATCTACTTTAAAAGCCTGTGACTGGTGCTTTACAGTGGCACATAAAGGGCCTATAAATAATTTCTGCCACCATACAGTCACCGTGCATATTGCAACACCAAGTGGATTAGATGATAATCCATGAGGAGCTTCTGTGAGAGGATTCTTCCTTTGGATACCGTATTATCATTACTCCTCTGCTCACCTCTCCATCATTCTTCCAATTATCTCTCAGAACTTGATTACTCTACCGATCATCTATTACCCAAATCAGTCCAGCTCATAAATGTAATAAGTGTGTGGAAGGGAATCGCAGTATGTACGTAAACTCCGACCCATTTCACTTGTGAGCTAATCTGTTGTTTTTATCTTTGACAATAGTTATGATCATTTGTATAAAACTGTTTTTTTCCGGAAGCCTTCACGCTCCTGTAGTGTTGGTGTGCCATTTACAATAATGTGTTCGCCCATAGCTCTTGTCGTTTCTTCTCTGGGTCCTCAATAGACTCCAGATTGTGAACATGCTGAAACCATCTGCAGACTTTTGTCCTCAACGTCTTTTGGAAAAATAGCCTCTTTCGTGTTGTTTTTAATTGCTGAGTAGGAGGCTGAGCTCACATGCTGTGCGCAGGCAAAATAATATGTATCCCAGCTGCCTCATCTTCTCAGGGATCCCACTCATGGTTTGTGCACAAGAATTATCCATGCCAATGGTCTTTCCTGCTTTTGCAGGTTGTCCTATTGGTATTGGCCAAACATAGTACAAATACATTGATACTCAAATATTTCTGCTACTTGGAAACCTCAAAAGCTGCCCTTTGCTATAAAACATCCACCTTTATCAGATAAAGGTGCGAGAATATGGAAAATTCTCGTCAGACTTCCTGCAAAACTCCATTGTGTGACAGCTCTAGAACGCTCTAGAAAGGAGATAAAGGATGCCAAACATGGTGGTCCGTATTTCTATCAAGTTCTTTCAAGACATGAAATTGTTCTGGGTATATGAGCAACTGAGCACTGTGCCAGTCTTAAGATGGCGGTTTCATGAGTTGCTGTATGTGGGCCAGCTGTCATGACTAGGAATTTCTCATTTAGACTACTTAAGTAATGATTCCCACTTATCCCGACGGTGAGGTTGTATTCACAGAGTGCAGTCATATTGACTTTTCTCCTTTGACAACTTCTAAAGGATTTGCACAGACATCTGAATGAGCCTTAAGGTTATGCGCACAGTTTTTTTAAGGAATATGTGAAGCATAAACTGACCATAAACTCTCCAAACCTTAAAACTCCCCAAAATGCAGTGGTTTCCAAGGGCTAATGGGCTAAGAACTGACAAAGTTCCTAAATACCTGCCTATTCTGCCCATCTTGGAGCGGTCACTTACTGCTTCTGCTTCCTGTCAACAGATCAGCTTTTCCGTGCTGCACTATTGGCAGGGGTGACTGCCGATGTCATGACTGACAGTTGGCTCCCTGCAGGTAAGCAGCGGGGAGTCAGCTGTCAATCAGTATGATATCGGCAGTCACGCTCCGTCGACAGAACAGCAGTTCTGTCAACGTGATGTGACTGTAAGCTGCAGAATTGCTGACTGGAGTGGTCCATGGCTGCTCTGTGGAGACAGATCAGCCAGGCACACCAGGCAAGTAGTTAGCAACGACCCCTGCCCCTAAGCTCTTAACCCAATGAAAAGTCCTGATCAACCCCTTTAACTTGCAGTTTCCTCTCTGAAAACTGAGCAGAAAGACTGTGCATGTAGCGGGTATGTCCACACTAGTCTTTTTGCTACGTTTTTGGAGCAGAAACTCAAAGTTACGTTATTTGAGTAGTTTTCGAGGAATATTTTGATGTTTCAGCTAAAAAAAAACATCAAAAAGATTGTGTGAACACATATTTTACCATCGTCTTGCTTTTGTCTTTAGGGTAACCACTTTGACCAGTATGAGGATGGACATCTGGAGATTGAACAAGCCTCCCTGGACAAGCCCATAGAATCGGTAAGAGGCGTCACTTTGGGCAGGTGTTTATAGCATTGTTCCTTTTTGTTTGCCCCACAAGATAAGATCTAGAATTTAGGAGATGTAGCACTTTAAGCAGATATTGATGTTTTTTTATTTGTTTTTTTTTATTTTGTATTTTGTTTTGCTATTTGATCTCCGTATTGAAACCACTTTGCATTGTCTTGAGAGGCTAGGGGCATGCTGGTTATTTATCTTTTATTTTTATAATTTAGGATAGCCCAGGGAAAAATGGGTTATATTTAGCCCAGTCTGGCAAAATCCACTTCTTGATTTACAATGGGTCTATCACCTATCCTCGGCGGACAGTTTACCTGTTTCACAGAGACTCTTATCACCGTCTGAAGAAGGCGTATGTTCCTTCTGAGATTACATGGTGGCTAAGCCCAAAAAAAGTCCGCTTCCTCCTTGTGTATGTGATAGGCCCACTACAAGTGAAATGCACATTGACCCTCAGCGTGGCCACGCAGTCTGAACCTGTGACTTACTTTTTAACCTCTTGATCACTGACTCAGATGGCCAGTCTGTTTCAAATACAAGGTGCAGTATACTTAGGACGTGAATGAATCTCTGGTCACGCTTGAGTCCTCTTCTGGTTCATAGGTGCTCCACAGCTTATAATCACGGCACTGTGCAAGGCCTCGATACCAATTTTATGTTTTTCATGCAGGTAGGTTTTTGCAAAAACCGATCTGTATTAGAAGGCTTATCCCAGAGCTGCAAATCTGGCTAAGGAACAATGTGCATCTCCCTGCTGAAGTGTAGGTCTGTGTTGTGTTTGTGTGTGTGTCTGTGTAGATGGTAATACAGAACTTTACACAACTTTGGCCCTATCTGGCCTTTCTCTTCCACAGCAGTTGATCCCAATATTAGCTAAGCTGCTCATGACCTGGTTTGTATTGCACGCTCTGCCTTTTTAATTTTTTTTCCTTTTTTTTTTCCTTATATATTTCTATATATTTATACATTTCCTTTTTATTTTTTTCCCTCTAACCACTCACTGCTAGAGGGTCTGGCAACGTGGGGTATTGCTTCTCCTCCCAGCAGTGACGGGGTTAATACTCTAGGACTACTTTCCTCCTCTCTTTTACCCTTCTCCTTTCTGTTATGGTCCAGTGAACACCACGTATATATATTTGTGTGTATATATTATCTCCCCTTTCTCTGCTATGTGCTGGCATGTTGCTAGCTAAAGTGCGCACAAGGTAATGCTGCAGAGGAGGACACCGCTTCACACAAGGCTTTAGGGCAGGCACAGGCAAGGACTAGCATGTACCAACTACAGAATCCTGAATATTGCTTGTTCCCTGGGTGGGCATTGTAGCATATACCTGCCTTTCATGGTATTGCATTACTATCACTTACGTAAATAGTCATGCAGGTGAAACTCTGGTAGTTTTAAAAACCATTCCTTAATATGAAGTCTAAAATGTAGGAAAGTGAGCAGTGAGATTGTCTAAGCTTATGATATTGATGACCTAAGATTGGTGGGTGGTGGAGGAATCAAACTTGTTTTTTTCGATAGCCGGATGTAAACACTAAATGGTCAGGAATACCACAGCTCTGTATACTGTGTAGTGTCCATTGGTGTAAACCTCAGATCATCTCCTAGCAGGTTCTTGCTATTTAATCTGACAACAGCGTAGTGTAGGAGCAGGGAGCCTGATTCCAAGGATGTCACTTACCAAGCTGTGTGATGTTTCAATACAATCAGTGTTTTATCAGAAGGAGATTATCACCGCCAGACTAGGTCACAAGCAAGCCACTCTCTTATCTGTGTAACCCTGCGCCCACCACTGACAGCTTGCTGGCAATGTACAGCGTACGTAGGAAACTGCCCAATCAGGGGTGTGGGCGGGGTTATACAGAGCTCAACATTCTGGCCAAATTGTATCAAAACTGCACCAAGCAGCCCAGCAAGTGATGCATCACTGTAATCACGTGCACAGCCCACTACCTCATGCAGCTTTTGGATTAAATAGCAAAAGCCTGACGACATATTCCCTTTTAATAGGTTTCTGCAATGGTAACTGCAGTGTACAGAGCTGTACTGTTCTGGATTTGTTCATTTTGTTTTTGTCTGGCTGCTACCAGAACTGAAGATTGTGTAATCAGTGCGAGTCTTAAGGTACCTTCACACATAACGATATCGTTAACGATATCGTTGCTTTTTGTGACGTAGCAACGATATCGTTAAGGAAATCGTTGTGTGACAGCGACCAACGATCAGGCCCCTGCTGGGAGATCGTTGGTCGCTGGGGAATGATCAGAACTTTTAGTCGCTGGACTCCCTGCAGACATCGCTGGATCGGCGTGTGTGACACCGATCCAGCGATGTCTTCACTGGTAACCAGGGTAAACATCGGGTTACTAAGCGCAGGGCTGCGCTTAGTAACCCGATGTTTACCCTGGTTACCAGCGTAAACGTAAAAAAAACAAACACTACATACTTACCTTCCGTGTCTGTCCTCCGGCGCTGTGCTTCTCTGCACTGGCTGTGAGCGCCGGCCAGCCGGAAAGCACAGTGGTGACGTCACCGCTCTGCTTTCCGGCTGACCGGCGCTGACAGTGCGGGGGAAAGCAGAGCGCCGGAGGACAGACACGGAAGGTAAGTCTGTAGTGTTTGTTTTTTTTACGTTTACGCTGGTAACCAGGGTAAACATCGGGTTACTAAGCGCGGCCCTGCACTTAGTAACCCAATGTTACCCTGGTTACCGGGGACCTCGGGATCGTTGGTCGCTGGAGAGCGGTCTGTGTGACAGCTCTCCAGCGACCAAACAGCGACGCTGCAGCGATCGACATCGTTGTCGGTATCGCTGCAGCGTCGCTTAGTGTGACGGTACCCTTAGGTTATCAATGCAAGTCATGTAAGTCTGGACAACTGCTTTAAGGTTCCCATGTGGCAGGCTTGTTGCAATATTGTTTTCTATTGAAGTTCAGTTAATTTAATCTGAATAGGATTGTTTTGGCAGCAATACATGAACCTCTGCATGCCCCTTTCCAATAAATAGGCCAGTCGCAGATTTTTTCTTTATTTTTTGTTGCAGTTAATCTGCCATATGTAAATATTCACTAAGTAGTACAGCTAATGTCTCCGATAGCAAAATAACGAACACCTGACATCCCTGCCAAGAAAATAAAGTATATTCTCTACTGATGACAGCTAAAAAATAATGTGTTGGTAATACTGGATGAAGTTGACTGTTTCTCTTACCTATCCCTGACTGTCAACTAGTTTTTAAAGGGTTATTCTCATGTTATGAAGTCATCCATAGTTGGGTACAATGTCTGAAAATAATCAACTTTTTAATTAATGGGGTAGTCAGGTACCTTTATAAAGCCCTTTATAAATACCTATCTTTAATCCCTAACCACTTTTGTAATTAGCTTTATTATTACAGTCCCCGCACTTCCCCCTGTCCTGCTATTTCCTATATGTGTATTTTTTATCAGATCTTTATGATAAGATAAAATATATAATATTACAAGCCAGTCAATTAATATCATGGTTATAATTACGGTACATGATAGGCCATTACATTTAAGCGTTATCCAGTTATATAAACCTCTTTATCTCTTATTTATTATTCATTATAAAAATATAAACCAGTGGCTCTCCCCAACCTTCCCCTCCGATAACATATGAGAGCAAACTACATACATATTTCAATATACCACATATGGTATATCCTGAATTGATTGACATTCAAGAGTCGGCCCTGAACTTTGACCTAAAGCAACCCCTTTGACCATTACCTGGGAATACTGTAACATTCTAACCTGGAACCAATAACTGCCATAACCTAGGTCTCATCAATGCAGCAGAACATTCAGCCAGGGTGCCCATATATTTTCAAATTTCTTTTTTCTTTTCTCTTCGTGCCACCTTTTCCAACTATGTTATCATTTATTCTATTTCCCGTATTCATTGATTGAGCGAGGCTGAGCCTTCAACCAATGCAGTTATCTTGCGGGTTTGGTATAGTATTCGTGATAACTGTGTATTTTTACTTTTCTTCCGGTGAGTGGCATCTCAAATGGGACATCAAAAAAAGGTGGGCCTGCACTCACTGCTTTGTTGGGTCGAATTCTCGGAACAGGACTTTATCAAGGGTCAGTTCTGCCGTCACTTACGACAGCCCCTGATGACATCCTGGTTCAGTAGAAGTGATCGAGAAGTGACCACCTCATTCAATTGCTGTCATCAGTCACTGCTTACGACGACGCAGCCTCTTTTGGTAACATGAATCGTCATTGGGGGGGGTGATAGCAGTGATTGACACCAGTGACATTTCTTGATGATCCATTTGAGGGCTTTGACAGAAGCAGGGTAAGTGACTGCAGCTCCGACCCACAGCGTCTATCACCGCCCTCAAATTAACTGATTAGATGGGTTTCGCTGGTGTCGCCCACTGCCTCTATCACCGCCACATGATGTCAATTGACGGAAGCAATTCAAGATGCGGTCACTTCTCAATCACCTCTACTAAACCAGCATGTCATCAAGGGGCGGTAGTGGCAGTAGCTGTGGTAAATGACCACAGCACTGCCCCCTGTTGACATGCTGTTCTAGGAGGGGACACTGCAGAGAAGTGAGTGCAGCCCCAGCCTCCTGTGATGTCCCATTTGATACTCCCAGGGAGTGAATTAGGAAATGGCAGGATAGGCAGAAGTATCGGCAATTTAATTGAGCCCTAACCACTTTTGTAATTTGCTTTAAGATACATTTAAAGCCCTTTAGACTACCCCTTTTACATGAAGTTCCAAGGTTGTACCATTCTCCTGATATTCGTTTTTGTTTCACTTTGTACAGCTTGTTGCCTAGGGGAATGACCGCCAGGAGGGTGGCCGAACATACGCTATGTTACATCATAGCATAGGGGCCGGCCAGAATCCTTGGAGTGCTCAATTCTAAGCCATAGCTCCAGATCTGTGCCGGCTCTCTAACAGCAGACCTCCTCCATCATAGGTGTCTCCATCTCCTCCTCTCCTTTGATCGGCTGTAGGGAACATCAGATGAGTCTGCTCCTGGTGCTCTCTGCAGCGATTGCTGTTGAGACATCCCCTGTCTACAGTGAGCGGTCAGATCACAGTCTGATTCCTTCTGCTTTTTATCACAATCTAACTGCTTACATCGATGCTGAACATGCAGACCCAACTGATACATCTGCATCTGGAGCGCGCATGCTCAGCTCAGCAGCAATTCCGATGTACGAGAGCCTGGGGAGAGATGCACTACTCAAGTCAAATTAAGAACCCCCCTTTAAAGACATGGTTTCCAGTCATATATCGGATTGACACATCTACCGTATGTACAATGTCATCAGTAAGATGCACTTGCAAGGTGTTAAGCACTATAGTGTTGATGCAGGGAGGGTGTTTGTGGGAGTGTTAGCCGACCTCTGCAGCAATACCTGTGAGGAAGAGTGCAGGTTTGGGCTATGGCTCTTCTGCTCCTGGAGTCTACAGATCCTAGCCTTGGGCTCTCAGAGCCAGAGAATAATGTGAGAGACCATGCCTATCCTTATGATTTAGAGTGCCCTCTTTGCCCATGTGTAAATTTTCCGTGTGTGATCTCTGCAGCCCCCTCTGATGATATCTTGGAAAGGATAGCTATTGTTGAGTATATGTATGTATACGAGTCCAGATCTCCTCATGGGAATGCCTCACTAGCATTGGGTCTTGATTCTAGCAGAAGCTGGTGATCACATTGGACTCTCTGAAAAAGCAGTACGCCAATGGAGCATTCCCCATTCCTTCCTGGGTAGCCTCCCAGAGGAATTGGTATTGTATCTGCTCAGCTGGAGGGAATGAATGGGAGGTCATCAATTGACTTCTGAGTGCAGCTGACAGGATCTGTGGACTCTGAGACCAACTGGCCTCAACTTGACCGGTTTTAACCCTTCTACTGCCTGAGGCTCTTACCAGCACTTACATTGAGTAGTGAGCCAACCGGCAGTAAGGAAGGTTATCTGCGCCAAGCTGGGTGCCATTTGGCATAGCCTAACACCACTGCTTCCTCTCTGTCCGGCCTTGGTGGTGTCAACTTGTAGTGAGCTGCAGGGTTTGGTTTTGAGGGGCTGATCAGGGTCTCTCAGCCCTGCAATATGCATGAGAATCCCACAGTGAGCATTTAGTACTTACTACAGAGCACGCTAAGCCGAACTTATCGCCCACTCAAGAGCTGATGGGGATGGAGTGAGGAGTGCAAGATCGAGGTGGCATCTGTTCACTTGCAGTCTGATGTCTCCTTCCAGCACTTGGCCTAAATACAAGACCACACAGCTGCCATTTATCTGCATTTCCCTGGTGACTATTGAGTAGTCGCAGCTGCCCTTCATGGTCTGCAGCCAGTAAAATTCCCAGCCCCCTTTACTGTACAGTATTGTTAGAAAATCCAGCCACTGTATTGTATAACAGTAGATTTATTGTACTGAGTGGCTCCATGTGTGATGATGGCACACAATGCATCCCCATTGTAGCTGCCACCCCAGCAATAACCAAGAAGTCATTATGTCCGGGACTGTGCCACCATTCTACCCCTTCACAGTCCGAGCTCCACATCAGCCGTGCTGCTGAACAGATTCCTTTCCTCCGGCTGGGTCTAATACTGAATAATGGGTGGGACGGGACTGTACTGTTAGCAGGAGGCGTTATGGCTGTATGCCTATTTTCCCAGCAGCCTTTGCTCTTGACTGGCTCTGTAAGTGACGCAAATGTCTGCCCAGTGCATCCGTCACCCCTCCGTGCCATCTTTTCTTTTAACTTCTCCATTTTTCCTGTCTTTTCTTTTAAACCCCTCTCCTCTGTAATCGCCAGCACTCAGTACATCCCTCCGATTTACCAAGTTATTTATTTATTTTACAATTACTTTGTCTCTGCCTTTTCATTTCACCTTCCTGCTTTCACCTATCTTATATATTAAGCCTTTAACTTGCAAGCAGTGGCTTGGTGACAATGCAAGAAAAAAAAAAAAAACTTTAAAAATACAAAAATAAAACAAATCTGTGTTTCTTACTGTGTTACATTTAATTGTTCCTTTGACAGCCCTGTTTTTAAAGCCAGGTTCGTATTTCCACTCCACTTGTATTCTCTTTTGGAAACTAGCAATGCTTCCCCATTTTGTCTGTCTTTTTTTAACCTTTCTTGTAGAAAATTCATAGTACCCTTTCCTGTGCCCAAGCAGAGTGCCTCCCCTCCTCCCAGCAATCTGCCTATTCCTGCCACAGGTTTACCAGTATTGTGCACAAATGCCCAGCTCGCTCATTAAGGGGGAAGGTGCGAATTTCTCAGCAGTTTCTAGATCCTCTGCAAAGATAAAGCATTAAAGGGGTTGTCCGCTTTGGCGTTACTTTAACAAATGGGTTGGGCTTTGTGGCACTTGCTAATCTAGAAATGCCAACCTTCGCCTTTAGTGAAGGGTCGCCCGCTTGTTAGTGCAGCCTTCTTTACAGAGCTCTCCTGACCTCCATGTATCTGATGGACAGGTCTGTCTCTTGGGGACGGAAGAGCTGCGCATTCATGTGCCCTGTAAGGAAAAGTGTAATTTCAGTCAGGTTTTTAAAGGGAAGGTGGTGTCAGAAAATTACCATACTTATGGTTTATTTTACTCGCCTATATAGCTCAAGCTTGTTCCACAGCTCTTTACAGACATCATCTCTGTCCCCGTTGGGGCTCACAATCTAAATTCCCTATCAGTATGTTTTTGGGGTGTGAGATTGAAACTGGATTACCCAGAGGAAACCTACGCTAACACACGGGAAGCCCTCCTTGTAGATGTTGTCATTGGCAGGAAACATGCACACATTTTTGCATGTACTTTTTTCCCCCTCCCCGTTTGGGTGAAAAACGCTGAAAGAGGTGATAATGCTGTAAAACTGACAAGTTTTTGCTGTGGGAGGGAAAAAATCGCAAATGCAATGTGTGAAATATACCTTAGCACAGTTTGTATGTTCTCCTGTGTTTGCATGGGTGTTCTCCTGGTTCTCCGGTTTCCTCCCACACTCGAAAGACATAATGATAAGAATCTAGATTGTGAGCCCCAATGGGGACAGTGATGACAATGTCTGGAAAGTGCTGCAGAATAAGATGGCACTATATAATCAGAACATAATAAATAATAAAAGCACATAAACTGCTTTAAACAATGGTTTATTTTCCGATATCTTCATTTTGAAGGGAACCAGACAGCTGATACATGCCGCCCGTGGATTGGCCTCAGGTCTCTCCCTGTGCGTGTTTATGGAGAGCACTGTCACTCCAGGGCAGCAGGCAGGGGAGAAGCTGCTGGGGACCGCTGGTGCGGCTAGTCTGCTGTCACCCAATCCCCGGCTGCTGTTAAAGTGTTTGAGTCAAAGCTACCTGGCTGAAATCACGTAGCCAGTGCCCTGATACAAGCTTTTTCTTGAAGTTTGTTACCTCCGCAGGAAGATTGTGTGACCTCCCAATGCTTTCCACCATTATTGCTGCCCTTTCCAAATGCCCCTGTCCAGGTGCTCTCCTATCATATGAGCGCTGTGCTCCTTAGGGCTCCTAACCTGGTGCTTCTGTAATATTTGTATTTTCGCACCATTCTGGTCACCTGTTTCTAGGATTACGCTTTGTTTTCTGAGCAGTAGGAACTGTTTAAAGGGTCTGATTTATCAGCACCATTAAGCCATTAGATGATTCCCAAACCGTTGTGGTGTTTTTAGTGGGGACTTGTCAGCACCTCCCTACTGCCGGGCTGCAATGCGCCTTTGTGCATAGGAATGCAGAAGCAGACTCCCTTCTATGTCCTGCTATGTTCCACCCTGCAGTATGAGTCACCCATCTCCCCTCCCTCAGTCTTCCTCAATTGTTTCCCTCCTCCCTTCCCTGTGACTTTTAGTGCCTCCCCTTCATCATTGCTCAGAAATGATGTCTGCGCTGCGCTCTGCACACTCAGTATGCAGCTGACATATGCCGAAATGCATTCAGGAGTAATGAGCAGCACGTCTCCCTGTCCTAAGCCACCGATGGCCAGATACCTACACTTAGATTTCATGGAGACGTCTTCCCCAATGGGCTGTGTTCCCTCCGACTTGTGCATTTTCCACACTGAAGGTCACTTCAAGGTCATGCCTCTTCTAGCCATCGATTAATTGTGTAAAAAGGGGAGATGAGACACTCTGCTGGGCCCCCCACCTCTCCTCTTGCCTCTGTTTTGCTTTATCATTTGCACTTGAACGTCCTTGGCTGTTAACCCCGTTCTAGTCCTGTCTCACCCGATGCATTAGGTGCTATGCAATCATTCATGATCCTCATTTCATAAAGCCAGACCTGCAGGTGTATCTCTTCCGTTTACTTCTCCCCTCCTCCCCCATGATTATTATTACTCTACCTAAATAACACTAACACAATGGTTTCTTCCGAAATCTCAATAATATCGTTTTGCTGCATGCTTTTAGTTCCGTCTGAGTTAAAGAGCATTGTAATGAAGGAATCTGGTTGGGACCCAACTGGTATCGACCTCAGTAATCTACTCTGCTACTATGGCTTCTCCCACAATCGTGTTTGTTTGGATATGTCCCAGGAAATCGAGTGCTGTCCCATGGAGTGCTACCGAGAACCGCGCTCCACTCCTGACCACTCTGACGATCACTTTTCCCTCCTCATTTTGTCCCCAGCAGAAAGGATTATACAGCATTGCCTTGGCGTCCTGTAGTGCCAGGCTTGGCCGGGCATGCCATTATTGGCTGCAGATCTCCCATCTAATATAGATCCAGCCTAGATTTGTGCACTAAGCCCCGGCCCTCCGCGCCTTCTCGTTGGCTCTCTGTGGGATAGCACCTGCCTTGCGGTCCAGGTGATGGATAGATGTTTGTCTTATGCTCTGTGTTTTCTCAGTTCCATATTGGATTCATATCCACGTATGTTCCCACCACAAGCCACAACCTTTTATTATGTGTTTTTCAGATGACTTGCCCCCAGTCTGACATAGCTGGAGGGTCACTAGGAGTGCCACCATTTTATGAGAATTCCATAGTGTAGGGAGCACAGTGTTTTGTCACCATACACTAGATTTTCTTTCTTTTTTTTTCTTATTTGCTTTGAAATTGTAAAGCTACCTGTTTATTATATATCCTTTTTATCGCATGACTCAGTTCTCACAAAACTTGTTCACTGGTGAAGAGTCAATGACAGAGGGAAAGGGGGGGTCAATTTTATTACTGGAATATTTTCGTGTTTTTTTTCTCCCCCTCCTTCTCTCCCCAATCCGTCAGGATAACATCGGACATCGCTTGCTGCAGAAGCATGGGTGGAAACTTGGCCAGGGCCTGGGGAAATCTCTTCAGGGTAAGTGAAATGCCAGCGTAGACTTCACTGTCTTCTGAAATGTTTATCATTCAGTCTTCATGTGCTTCCTGCACTTTCCTCTTCTCGCCTTTTTTTGCTTTTCCACTCCCCCCTTCTGTTTTGCAACTGCAAGAGGTGCTAAATAACACAGACCAGGGACTTGTTGGAAAGCCTAATTCCTATGAACCTCTACGTTCCTTATAAATTGTAGTGCGGAAATGGACTGGTGTTGTCTGCTGTGCGTTTTGTGCTTTATGCTCTTGGTGATGACTTTCCAGTGAATATTGCATCTAGTCTACGTACGGAGTCTGCAAGAATTAGAAAAGAATAAAGTCTATTTAAAGGGATTTCTGAGAATTCAGTATCGTTGAGGTATCCTTAAAGACCATAACTACTAGATCTATGTGGGTCTGACTTGCCGTACCCCCACCTTCAACAAGCGCTAGATCCTCTTCATTGTTTATGCAGGTCCATACTTTGACTATCAGCTGTTCTTATTATTGTGGGTCACTGCAGCTAGGGAAACTGAGCTCCAATATCTGGCCCATCCACTGTTAAGTGTACTTACTGACCTGGAAAAAGAACGGAATGTGCATTAGTTTCAATTGATTGACAAAGTGCTAATAGTCTGTCCCCAACCCTGGTCCTGGAAAACCCATTTAACACCTCACCGCTGTGTCATTTAGCATTACATCATGCCCGGTAGTACTTTGCTATAATAGTACACCAGGAACGGTGTGGGAGTTGCCTGTAATATACTGCCTGATTTCTGCTGCAGCAGCCAAGATCGGAGCTTTGATCACCGTCCTTGCAGTTAACGCTCGCATTGGCAAATAAGTTAGACAGTGAGGGGGTCTCACACTGCCACCCCATCAGCCCCGAAAGGTTCCCATCTGTCTCAACAACCCAACTTTGTTTCCCAGGGCTGCCATTTTACTAGCACAGAATGACTGTTCAAGCCAAGTATAGGCGCTTGGGACTTCATTGCTGACCAATCATTTCTATACACCTTCCAAAATGCTTGGTTTCCATCTGTCTCCTCCCTTCTCTGACTCTATGACGCCAGAGCTGTCAATCAAATAAGGGGAGTAAAGATAGAGGGTAAAACTGGTGGGACGGTGTATATTAATGATTGACCCCACTTTAAAGTACCGAGCGCCTGTGAACAGTCACTTTGCTGACAGTCCCTTTAAATGTACCTTTCCACCTACCGGTATGTGTTTTCCACCCATCTCAATCCTTTTCACACAGCTGTAGCTTTATAATGCCAATCAAAGAAGGAAAGTATGGGATAGAAAGAACAAGCAGGTGGGAAGGTGCACTTAAATGTTTGGCCTGCCATAATGCACCGATCCCCTGTACTTGGTTCGAAGAGTGTACTGACAAGAGTCCCTTTATGCATTGCCACATCAAAATATTAGGTTACCCATAATTGTCTGCCAGCTGAACATCCCACGCTATGATCATCTTGTTTTGTGGAAAAAATAGATAAAATAACCAAGTGAGAATTGTTATTCCTGACTCCCAAAAATAAAAAGGAACTAGAAAAAAAGTAGAAATGGAATAAAAATCTATAACTAAGGCTGGTTTCACATTTGCGTTTTTTTGGGTGCGTTTTTGCGGTAAAAAACGCAAAAAAAGCATGGTGAAAAAACGCATGCAAACGCTGCGTTTTTTTTACGCATGCGTTTTTGCATGTGGTGTAAAAAACGCGGCGTTTTACCGCGTTTACATGCGTTTTTTCATGCGTTTGTGTTTTTTAAACGCATGCTGAGAAATGTGTGACAGCTGCCAATCATTAAAAAAAAGTAAAAAACCCACTATAAACAGAAATAGTTAGGGTTAGGGGTAGGGATCATAACCCTAACCCTAAAGGGATCCTAACCCTAACCCTAAGGGATCCTAACCCTACCCCTAACCCTAAGGGATCCTAACCCTACCCCTAACCATAAAGGGGTTAGGGGTAGGGTTAGGATCCCTTAGGGGTAGGGTTAGGATCCCTTTATCACCTTTACGTTGGGTGGTGGCATATTAGTGTGTTTTCAGGGTTTTTAATAAAAAAAACGCATGCGTTTTTTAATGCAAAAAACGCATGCACCAAAAAACGCATGCGTCCCCATTGACTCCAATGCATTTTTTGACCCAAAAAAACGCATGAAAACGCATGCGTTTTTTTTTTGGTCCAAAAAACGCTTCTAAAAATACTACAAGTAGCATTTTAGAAAAAAACCGCATGCGTTGCAAAACGCGACCAAACGCATACACAAAAAAACGCATGCGTTTTCAATGTTAAATATAGGGGAAAAAAAGCATGCGTTTTTTTGAAAAAAAACGCAGCAGACAAAAACGCAAGTGTGAATCCAGCCTAAGTTGTCTGTTCCTCAAATGGATACCATTAAAGACCTTTTCCTTCAAACTCAATGTAAACCTAAAAATCAGCTATGGATCACGAAAAGCAAATGTAATCATATTGCCCCTCACACGTGTAAAGCGCCATGGAATAAATGGCGCTATAAAAATGAACAATAATAAAATCTACTTCCCTCCATCACTGGGTAATGTGAGCATCACAAAGTACAGCATATCTGCGAATTTGAAATACTTTTTGCTAAAGAAACCACTGTTTTCACCCGTGGAGTTGGTAATATGTAGTATGGTGGACAAACGCAGGAGCGTAGAGCAGGAGACATAACTACCTAGTGAGAATCCAGAGGATCAGTGATTGGTGTTTGGGGGGGATAACATGCTCACGTAGGGTCCTATTACATGGTAAAGAGAACTTGTTGTGCAGCTCCTCTCACCAGAGCGGTCATATCTCTACTCACTTTGCTTTTCTTCTACATTGTAACCAGCTCCTGCAAACTAGTGATTGGAAAACGTCATAAGATCTGACCGAAACGTCACGTTTTTGGATTGCTGAACTATATCTGGCAACTTGACAAAAGTTCCAAGTTCTTTTTACCATGCGTCATTGGGGGATCGGGACAGAGCACCCAACTAATAGTGACTGCTGAACGTATGAGGACCTATAGGACTAAGTCTCCATTCACTGTCTTTAGCATGTGGGGTGCGAACAAGATGCCGATCATGCAGCCATCACCATTTCCTTAATGACTTGTATCTCGTCATGCTGGCAGTCTGCTCTAAAAATTCTTCCTGATGAATCATAAGTGGTGAAACGCGTTGGAGTTATGCGAATAATTAGGGATGTTGGCTAGGACAGAATGGGAAGAATGTGAAGGAAGACTGGAATAATCGCGGCGTGAAAATAAAGTATGGCACAATACACTAGGTGAACAGGATAAGTAACGGATCAAAGAACTAACACAACAGTGAAACGTAACGTGGGTGATTGGCATATGAGGGGAGGGTAACATTATAATTTAATGGCAGCTTGTATTCTGCCACGATTTTCGACAGAATGGAGTGGTGTACAGCAATTTCGACACCCTCTTGAGAACACCATGCAGAGTACAGTTGACTTCTCCCATTGTCCTGCACAGTTACCAGGATCGCTCTGCGAAATGGTTAAAACGCGGGATTAGCTGCTATAAGTGCATAGTGGTTTTTAATCTTTGCTGCTATCGGGCGGCTTTAGTGTAATTACTTCCTAAGTATGCACTACCTTTGGACACAGAAACCATTAGCAAGTCCTTGTGTGCTAGCAGCAGGATCTGAGAGAATGGTGGTCTTACTGGATAAGGTTTCTCAAGCCCTCCAGCTACAGAAGAAGCCGAATAATAGACATTTCATAAATAATTTAATCATGTGACAATTTCCTGGCACTGTCTCTGCAGGCTCTGGGCACATATCCAGCCCTTCTTGTGAACAAACAAATGGCTTCTTTTGGTTTTGTACAGGCAAGGATGTCCTTCCAGACTTTTTAGGGTATGTTACCGCGGTGGTGTGTCATCTGCATGCACATTATTGCTGCTACATATAATTTGCAGATCCCATTCACAGCACTGTAAGGCTCACATTCGTGTTATGGTTTTCGCTCATATTGAACTTGTGCTGATCAAGATGAGTTCTTGCTGACCTTATTGGCTTACAATAGGATTTTTTTGGTTTTCCACCGTTAAAATACCTTTATTGGCAAGGCTTTTTCTATTCCTGATGTCAAAATCCAGTATGGATCCCTGAAAATGCCAATATGGACAGACGTCTAAAAGTACCATTGTAGTAAAAATATAGCCTATATAGTACTTGAGTAGTCAATGCATCCATCAGATGAAGGCTGCAGATCGGTTTCCTACAATGTAATAGGACACCCCTAATATCCCATATGTGTACTAGACTGGTGTGCATTGCCTTGTAACGCTTCATGCAGCCCTGCCTGACCCATCTGGAATATTCATGGCCTGAATGTAACTCAATCCTTCTATTATATATTTAAAGCTTTCGTCTTTTACACAGACCTCACAGGGTTAGGTTACCTGCTATCTCCAGACATAAAGGCTTGTCAGCTGGAAAACAGTTATGGGAGGTTGTGTAGGTGAAGAATTGGACTTCTAACAGGCACCTGAGCTTCTCACATTTTACATAAATCCTATACATATGAGGTCACATCAAGTTAACACGGTGATAAATGGCTATACATGATAAAATGGCTATACATTAAAGGGGGTGTCTGGTGGAAAAAATAGTAAGGTATTTAATGCGCCGATGTAGTTCTAATAGGTCAGGTGACCCCCATCTCTGGGAAGTCACTCCATGCCGTGGGTTGCCCACCTTACTTCTGATTCTATGCTAGGCACAGTTTGGCGTTTCCTGTGTCTGCACCATATCGATGTGTGGAATCTCCTTGCTTTCATAGCTAAGCCAGCCCCCTTTACTTACAACTATTTCTCTGACTGCCTGCACAACTGGCAGTAACACAGTACAGGACGTTTAGTCACGTGATGCCCGTTGAAGCACTAGGCAGCCATCTAAAATACAGCTGTGTGGCCATTAGTTATAGCTACCTTTTTGGACCTGCTCTCATACATTAATGTCCGTGTTTGAGTGCTGGCTTGATAGGATAGATGGCTACAAACAAGAAAACACAGCAGCACTCTGTAAACGCTAAGATGTGTGCAAACACTGAATAAATGAAATCGGAACTGCATTATTGCTATATAGCTTACAGAAGTGAAGGTTCTTAGGGCATAAATTGGCTAATGCATGTGTGCCCATCAACCACAGCAAGGTGACCTTGATTTGATGGGTACCTAATATTTCTCAAACATGACTCTCCTGTGCTATAAGCCCACATTTAAATGGGCAGGTAGGATCCAACACTAATTAAAGACACCCTTGGGCTGATGGGAAGAGGGCACAGTCAACTGACCACTATCTGCCCATTTAAATGTAAGCTTATTTCCTGGAAGAGACATGTTTGATAAGCACCGTAATAGGTTAGGTACCCTTGTTGATGGGCACACATGAAATGGCCAATTTATGTGCTTCGAACCTTCATTTTTGTAAGTGATTTTCTATGTAGAAATAATTCAGTTCTCGCCTCCTATTCTGTGTTTGCATACATCTCGTCACTTACAGAGGCTGTTGTGTTCTCTTGTTTATATATCGTGCTTACATTGCAGCTTGCGCCTGTTCACACTATCTTTATTCTGTAAGGAGGTGTTGGACAGTTTGTTTTTTTTGTAGGTAGATTCTGAGAACAGGGTGCCAGGTCTATTCCAGGGATGGAGTTCCCATTAGTGATCTGTTGCTTTTCGTCAAAGTGAATGATTTGACAATACTATATTCCTTTGACCAGATGCCCCCGGGGTCAGACACAATCTGATCGCAATTTAATTAAATGTCTTGTGCGTGTGACACGAAAAAATGTTTTCCAAGCTAAACAAAATAGGATGTATGATAAAGGCACAGATCAAAACAATACAATAGACAAACTGAGATAAATACAGAAGCTTTTTTTACAAACGGCACATATAGGACCAGACACTTAAAAACAAGTATGAAGAGCGCGTATGGTCACCTGGTAAGTACCCTGCCCCAGACACCCCTTCATTCCACTCGCAGGACCCCATGAAAATATATATTTACGGTAATACAAGTACACACAAGGCAAAGTAATCGCAGCAAGTGATTGAAAAACCTAAACCAATGTGACGAGAGAACCAGACCAAGGAGTCTTGAGGTATGGAGTGAAAGGGGTTGGGTGCCCCCCAATCGTTACATCCCCAGCAGGGGCTTATTCAGGAGAGGTGGGATGAAGTGCCCTTACCCCTGGAGAACCAATGGTTTGGTTGTATTGCATTGCTTTCATTTTTACATTCACTTTCTGTTGTTACTTTACCATGGGTATCCTTGTATGCTTTTTTTTTTTTTTTGCCATCTTATTAAATAGAGTTCTTATTACATGTGTTTGGGACAGGACACCTCAGTCCCCTGGGAATCTTTGGAGCTTATGTGCTCTTTTTAAAGTGAACCTGCACCAGGTTTGGCCGATAAGAGATACGCAGGTCTTGGTCTGGCGCCTCCCATCTTCTTACGATCCCCGTCCTCCTGCTTGCTCCTTGCTTGCTGTCGAGGGCAAAGCAAAGTACTGCAGTGCTCGTACGCCCGGGGCTCTTTGACCATTCCTAGCACTGCAGTACTTTGCTTTGCCTTCAACAGGGCAGAGAAGTGCGCCTGTGCAGGAGCGCTGTGCTGAGACGCGTCGTCCACACCAAGCAAGCAGAATGGAGGCGCCGGACCAAGAAGAGCGACGCCTATCGGACCGGACTGCCTCACAGGTGAGTATAATAAGTTATTTTTTAGTTTTTCTAGGTTGGGTTGGGGCAGCTATACAGCATTATAGAATTCTGTATATCACCCCTGAAAGGTGATGGCCGTATCTCATATCGGCCAAACCTAGTGACAAGTTCCCTTTAAGCCCTCCATATACATATTAGACTGTCAGCCGCACTTGTTATTAACAACATTTTCATCTGACACTCTACTGTTATATGGTAGTGTTGGCCAACTGATTGTTGGGGCAGATGTCGATTATACATGTCCTATTTCGGATGGCTGATTGCTTTGTTGTTTTGGAGGTAAGTCGCCCCCACAGATGTCAGGCGCGCTTGGCCAAATGAAGGCTCCGGCTTATGGGAGGGACGGCAAGATGGATATCCACCGAGGCATTTTGTCCGACAGTCATGTAAAGTAAAGTTGTCCGTCTCCCAACCCCCTTACCCAAAAAAACAAACAAAAACAAAACAAAAAAAAAATGGTTTGTAGTGTCCTACATGTGCTGTTTAGATTAAGCTTATTTATTTCTTTTATTTTTTTTATTCTGGCAGCCTGTGGGCTGTCGTCTTCTTACCTTGTCCTTATCACACACCCTGTTCTTTGCCCGGCTCTGTATACATTACCGCTGTGTGGCACTTGTATTGGCATTTCAACTATTGGTGCTTGGCATTTAATAACAATGCTGCGAGGAAGTGATCGAGATAACAAGACCTTGGAAGCCTCAGTCCTTGGCATGGTCTTCATAATGAGGTGTGTGCATTTATGCTTTGAGGTGCTGCTAAGTTTCTGTTTTGGAATGTTATAGGGCTGACTGTTGGAGGCATCAATTACTTATCAGGTGTATACATTTCTAATATACTTCTCAGTGGATCTGCATATTAGCATCAATAGCACCCGAGCCCTTATGAATTAAGTAATGATTGGAGTTTGGTTCAGTAGAAACACTGGGGTTTTGTCAGCGAGTTATATCATGCAGTGCAGCCATATACGGTAACTGTGGTGTACCTGCCTTGGGCATGTAATATGAAGAGTTACCAACTGATGACACCCAGGCCGGCCAGTCATGTCAGATGTAATGCACAGCCGGGTTGTCTGTCCTGCCTCTGACAGGGAGGGAAAGCCTCCATTCGTTGTTGTCATACTCAAGAAGGACATATGGACAGAAGTTGTCACGTAAGACCACTCCTTTTTAAAGCTGATCTGTCTCCAGATTGCGCAATACAAACATCACATATCAAATGGCTCTCAGACTGAATAATCCTGGTGTACTTACTTTGCTAATCCAACGGGAGAATGGCTGTGCAATCTATTTTAAAAGTTTTCCTGCCTGAAAAAAAATTCCTGGCTTTTTTATTTCATGATTATACAGTCACTAGATGGTGGCCCAATTCTAACGCATCGGGTAATCTAGAATATGTATGTAGTTTATTTGTGAAGTTTTCAGAATAATACAATTTTACACAGGGTTCGGCCGGCCGGGCCATGACCAATTAGCGAAGCATGGTTCAAATTCTGCCCTAATTCGCGGCCGGACTACGCCTGTCGCTGATTGGTCACGCACGACCGGGAACAATCAGTGAAGCCAGGGCCGTCTCCAGGTTTTTGAGGGCCCTGGGCGAAAGAGTCTCAGTGGGCCCCCCTCTTTAACACATACCACGATTCATGGTGCACAGATACAGCAGAGAAATATACCACAGCCCACTTAGCATATAACACAGCCCATGTAGCATATAGTACAGGCCACGTAGTATATAACACAGCCCCCCACGGAGCATATAGCACAGCCCACGCAGCGTATAGCACAGCCCACGCAGCGTATAGCACAGCCCACGCAGCGTATAGCACAGCCCACGCAGCGTATAGCACAGCCCACGCAGCGTATAGCACAGCCCACGCAGCGTATAGCACAGCCCACGCAGCGTATAGCACAGCCCACGCAGCGTATAGCACAGCCCACGCAGCGTATAGCACAGCCCACGCAGCGTATAGCACAGCCCACGCAGCGTATAGCACAGCCCACGCAGCGTATAGCACAGCCCACGCAGCGTATAGCACAGCCCACGCAGCGTATAGCACAGCCCACGCAGCGTATAGCACAGCCCACGCAGCGTATAGCACAGCCCACGCAGCGTATAGCACAGCCCACGCAGCGTATAGCACAGCCCACGCAGCGTATAGCACAGCCCACGCAGCGTATAGCACAGCCCACGCAGCGTATAGCACAGCCCACGCAGCGTATAGCACAGCCCACGCAGCGTATAGCACAGCCCACGCAGCGTATAGCACAGCCCACGCAGCGTATAGCACAGCCCACGCAGCGTATAGCACAGCCCACGCAGTGTGTATAGCACAGCCCACGTAGTGTGTATAGCACAGCCCACGTATATTGCACAGCCACGTAATATATATAGCACAGAGACGTAGTATATAACACAGCCCACGTAGTATATAGCAATGTGGGCACCGTATCCCTGTAAAAAAAAAAAAAGAATTAAAATAAAAAATTGTTATATACTCACCTTCCGTCGGCCCCCGGATCCAGGCGAGGCGTTTAGCGATGCTCGGTGAGGCGTTTAGCGATGCTCCTCGCGACACTCCGGTCCCAAGAATGCATTGTGGTCTCACGAGATGATGACGTAGTGGTCTCGCGAGACCTCAATGCATGGCCCGGAGCGTCGCGAGGAGCGGGAAAGGCGCCGGAAGGTGAGTATATAATAATTTTTATTTTTATTTTTTAACACTAGATCTTTCTGCTATTGCTGCTGCATAAGCAGCATCAATAGTAAAAAGTTGGTCACACAGGGTTAATAGTAGCGTTAATGGACTGCATTACACCGCAGCATAACGCGGTGTAACGCAGCCACTAACCCTGTGTGAGCGCTGACTAGAGGGGGCACTGACAGAGAAGGAAGGGGCGAATTCGCGTCCGGACTGTGCCCGTCCGCGACCAGTCAGCGACACGGGATTTCCGTGACAGACAGACAGATGGAAGTGCCCCTTAGACGATTATATATATAGATTCTGACATGGATTTTTAATGAAGCCCATCAGTGTGATCGTTATTTAATAATGCATACCCTTTATTTTCTGGTGACCGGTCCACATTAAGTGATATATCTGCTTTCTGAGGCTTCACCTTGTAGCAAGTTATCTTAGTGCTGTTTATCAGCCAGCGCCCAGTAATGACGGTCGCTGTTGCCGGAGGTTAGCTCATGACATCTGTCTTTTTTTCCATCTTTCCATCATTCTGTGGCTTTCCTCTCCCCCCATCCTCTATGGTGAAGGACACAAGCTGTAGAGACCTCTTGCTATTCTTCCCTTCCTTCCCTGAAGAAGCCTTGTCTTCCTGCTCGCCACCTCCCACCCCCTCACCTCGTGATCGCTGCCTAACCAACCGTGTTTCTTTTTTACAGCATAATACCCCTGGACTTGTTGTGGTGATGGTAAACTTAGCCGTGGTAATTGAAACTTTCTGTTCAGACTGACTACCTTTTTGTCATCAGTGCACCAATGTTAGGCTTCCTCTCTTTCTGTTCTGTCGTAGCGTTCATATATTGCTTGGACCGTCCTTTCTTCCTCTGTCTTTCCATGCACACGTGTCTGGTCCTTGTCCATTATAAGGGACATGTTGAAGGGGCGTTTTTTTTATTTTATTTTATTTTGTGTTTCCACTAAAATAAATAATTGCAGCCTGCCCTCCACCCTTCCTGACCTTTCCTCCTCTTCTTCCCTTTTCCCTTCAGTTTTCTCAACGTTAGCTGGAGGCCTGTGGGAAATAAATTATAAATGACTTTTCAGAAATTCTAACACTGTTCAATGTGGATTTTGATTATTTATTTTAATTTTGTTTTTGTTTGCGCCACACGATTGAATACTAGCATTCGCTATAAGTGGGTAATGATAGGATGCAGGTTGTGGCTCAGAACAGAGGCAAAGGACTAAAGGTGTTTGGAAACCAGGCTTTTAAAATTGAGGAACAGCAAGGCTTGATACACTATGATAATGAATAAATGCAAATGTTCAACTTTTTTTTTTTTTTAATTTTAAATATGAATACCATAGCTTATAAATGATAGCTTATATCGTATTTCTCAAACCATTGTAGAATCTGCAAAATGTTATAGGAACAAACCGATGTGTAAGTAAAAGCAAAAATTTGAAACGATGGCCAAAACATATTCACTTAAATTGTATATTCCTGGACCTTTATAGTATGATATAGATAGAGTACACATGTAAAAGACAGTTTAAGTAAATAAAATGGAAGGTGCGAAAAGTCTCCCACGCTAAAGCTCTTAGTACTGGAGTTTCGAGAGCAGTATCTGGTACCTGTCATCCAGCTAAAATGGATATAATAATAATGTTTATTTTTATATAGCGCTAACATATTCCGCAGCGCTTTACAGGTTGCACACATGATCATCGCTGTCCCCGATGGGGCTCTCAATCTAAATTCTCTATCAGTATGTCTTTAGAATGTGGGAGGAAACCGGAGAACCCGGAGGAAACCCACGCAAACACGGGGAGAACATACCAAGGACTCCAGCGCTGCAAGGCTGCAGTGCTAACCACTGAGCCAACGTGGATATGAAGGAAGACCTGTCCACTGCTCTCACCTATACTGAGTAATTTTTAGTTGATGCTGAAAGTAATGTGAAATCTACACTGCAACCCTCTTTCCGATCAAATCTTGGTTGTAAGAAGTCACCTGCTCAACAGTAGGAAGATTTCAATATATTTTTTTTGTTGTTGTCCTCCAGTTGGTGCTTCTCCACTGATTCTGGAACAGTGTTCCTTTTTCTTCTCTATCCTTTAGTTCCAAAATCATCCCCCATAAAGTAAAGGTGCAGAGCTTTCCCATCAAGCAACTGGACATATACCTCCATATATTCTCTGGATGTGGCCATGTTTTGATTGGCTAGCACTGCAAGAGGAGAAAAAGCAAACGCCCACTGAGAAGTTCTGTGGTATCCACCTAGTTGGTTGAAGGGGGAAAATGTTTATATTTTTGGGGTTATAACTTAGGAATAAAGAGGCACAGAAGGGGAAAAACCTGTTGCACAATCGGAGGAACAATACTATAAATGATAGTGAATGGCCCTTTTTAAGCTATCCTACATCAAAAATTGTGGACCAACAAAAAAAGGTTACTTTCTCCTGACCGACCACCTGCATTTTTACAACAAATGTGGGAAAAGCTGGCCAATGGCAGAAAACTGTAGAAAAGTTGATCTGCCTTGTTGGATATATATATTTTTTTTTTTTTGTGGTCAAGTAGTGTTGTCGAAATCGTTCATACTGAGCCACAGATTTGCATCCCATCAATGGGATCGTGACGGATATTAACTGGTGATTTATCATTTTAAATTATGGCATTGTCCTCTAATACCACAACTTTCTCAGAACAATTACTGTTGAGGTTACCTGAGTTATTGAAGCAGATACATGGACAGGCCTTTTGTTACTTAACACAGGCAACACATCCTCCTTATAAAGTCTGATTTTTCTCTTTCCAGTGGGGAGTGGACGGCCTCTACAATAAAGGTGACATTGTACAGTCATGCCTAGTGGCCTCCACTCTGCTGTTGCTTTATCAGTTTGGGAAGTGTGCTCAGTTTCTTCATGTCCAAAGTGTCTGCTGCGGAAACATGGGGACAGCTGTGGGAAGTCTGACCCATGCTTCTCCATTGGTGTGGGATGGCCCAAGGAAGGGTTGTGCTGTGTTCATCTTGGGCATGAGAAAGGCACAGCGCTTCCCATGTGTTTTCAGTGACTCTTTTGGACATGGCTGGTGCGCACTCTCCAATACGTTACAATTACATAATATGTAAAAAAAATAATATAATATGAAAAAAAAAAAAGTTGAACATTTTCATTAAATTGTCATTTTTGTGAATTTTAACTTACAAGGGTTATCTCATCAGGGAGCTGTTTTAGATGCATCTACTGGGGCAATCACCTGATCTTCTCAGGTCATGCTTTTGGCATCTGGCAAATGCTATTTTTAATGGAGCATGCCAGGCATTTTCCCTGTGAAAGTGTAATACTATATTTACAATATTGTATCATTAAGAAGAATGATAATACATATATTAGGACTACTCAAGTCCTCCCTATCTGGAGCCTCAAGCAAGAAAACGCCCTTTATGATGTCCATACACCCTAATCGGACATATAGGTTGTCCTCATGAGACAACCCTTTTATTATGGGAAGGTGGTGGGCTTAAGAGATTTGGCTATTATGGGTGTAAATGTCATAGTAGGAAGCTTGCGATTTCCAGCTAAAAATGGTATTCCGCAAGAAACCATTTTCAGACACGGCGCACTCTTCAGTCCTTTCCCTTATGGCGTGGCCACTGCTTTCTCTAAATTATACCATTGGGCTTATAGATTTGTATTGTGTAATATCTGCCTTCATCCTGTATGCCAAACCATCCATCCATGTGTAACCTTGAGAACCAAGACCTGTGAGGCTCCAAACTAGGAGAATGTATTAGTGGTGCAGTCCCAAATCCCAACTGGCCACATGTTATATGCCCTTATGGTAATCGTTATGAGAAGAGTAAAGTCAACCCCCAAGCTTTTTTTTTTCCTCCACTGGGTGAAGTTTACTTTTTAACTGCGGAGAGTCTCTTGTCTGCTTTGTGTCCACATTTATGAAATATGGAACTCCCTTTAAGTACAGTTTACCTACAGATGAGGAGCACTACCAGCTATCATGTCATATTAACAAAGCAAAAATGCAATTAAATAAAGAAAACCGCTTGGAGTAGAGAAATGTATGGCATGTATCAGAGTAGTAATCTGATTTCTGACCCTGAATCACTGTTAAGTTACCGTATGTTAGTATATGTCTATAAATGTAATAAAGCACTACTTCAGGAAAGCTTCGAAGAAGCTTTAACTCTTTCATTCACCTTTGTGTTTTCTGTGTCCCCATGTGTAGGAAATAAACATGCAGAGTATATATAAAAAGGAAACAAGGCGCTAAATAGCACAGTAAAACCAGGATAAGCGGCAAGGACGGGGTTACAGCTATAATGCTCCCCCAATGGTGTGCAAGGAACAGGTAACACCAGGGACACCAGCTCCTGCTCCATAGCAGATAGATCAACCACCACCTCCATAGGGTAGATCACAAGGTAAAGTTGAAATGTGGACTTTGCAGGCAGAGAACATCCCAAATTCAAGAAGAACATCTCAACTTTTTTTTGTCAGTGAAACATATTAAAAGTTCCATCAAACCGCCTGATGAGGGCATTGGTCCAGTGCTGAACACACTGCTTGACTATTAGCGACTTAAAACTATTTGGATAGCGCCTTTGACTTTTGGCCACGACTCAGCTTTACCCTGTGGAATCGCCTTGGGCACTGTCATGTAGGTGTCGGCTGTTGTATACATTTTGCATAACCAATGCATATTCTATCCCTATATGAAGCCTTTGGAAACTTATTGACAATGCCCATTAGCCCCATGAGGCTGCGTCTAAGCCAGCAGACCAAGATTCATCAGAAAGGCACTGCCAAGATTTACTAGGAAGTGGAGAGTCCCCATAGATTATTTAAAAAAAAAAAAGGGTTGGAGCAAACAATACCTCTCCTGAGTAGCCTTGTGGCTAGTCTTCCAGCTATATAGTGCAGCTGGTGAGTGGTATTACACTGTCCGCCCGCTTCAGGCCCCCAAATTCTGATTACAGGTGTCTGAATTAATGGACTACCAATCCCTCCCATACCTAGTGCGGAAGGGATGTCAAGGCTGACAGTCACTTTAATTGTTGAGTGTCTTATTGACAGTACATTGAGGACTGCACCACACAATATAGAGCTGCCTTTTACCCAAGGCCTACATGTACAGCCTACTAGTAATGCCTCTGAATGGACATTGTCTGAGAACAAGCCCAATGGTATAATGTTCAGGTGTGTGCCACATGCATACCAGGTACCTGGGCAACCACATATTAACAAATTGTCTTTTTACACAAGGTGGGTATCCCATGCAGGTAAGTCCCCCCTCCCCGTGTCCCAGACGTACATCCCATTGTGATGTAACCTAAAAACGGAATCTGCACCAGTCTGAGATCAGATGCGGTAGCGAGTTGCCTATCTGCTCTTCCCTAATTGATCCCATCCCCGTTGCCCCATTCCCATTCCTGCTTTGGCTGGTTCTGAGTGGATTTCGGATACTCTTCGAAGCGAGAAAAACAAAATAAAATTCAATCTGCTGCTAGTTTGATTTAGTTGAGTCAATTCTTTATTTGCATCTGGTCTTTTTCACAGCTTACCAGGCACGCATGAGCCGTTCAGCTAGGGATATTTGGGTCAATTATTCCTTCCCTTTTATCATGCACTCGTAGTGTATTGCTGCTTGCAGCAAGTAGTTGTGTGCTTTTTCTTCTTTACCTTGTGCATTTCTGTTTTATATGTCCAGAATGTTAATCCACTAGTACATTATGGTATGTATCGGAAGGGAAAGGCCATCCCCTGATTGACCTATATGCCATCATGGGTGCCAGCTGGGCAAGCTGTGAGAATGACTATTGTTTGGTCCACTGTAGCTTTCTGGTCTCTGCACTTCAAGGCAAAATTGTCTAACCACCCAAACCCATTGAATAACCAATTCATCTCATCGTTTCACCGTTTTTAACTTTCATCCTTAACTGTTTCTTTTTCAGGCAGGACAGATCCTATCCCTATCGTGGTTAAATATGACGTAATGGGGATGGGACGTATGGAAATGGAGGTGTGTATTCTTGTTAATGGAAAATAATCACTGTATGGAATAAACCAGCCCAAACACAGCTTTAATCTGTTATTGTCATTCTTCGGAGCTACAGAATTTGTTATATAGAAAAATATAACGGAAAAGCCCTAAAAACTAAACAAAATCACATTTTAGGCAGCTTATCAGCTGTGAACATTCCTATGTGGTTGGATGTTCCCCCAAGAGGGTCCTGCTGCCAAGACCTTCAGCAACCACAAAGTTAGATTTTATGTAGCGCCACCATTCGGCAAAATAGGCATTACAGCGGGGCTGTTTAGACCAATGACTGATCTGTGTACTACAAGGACGTACTAGGTTCTGCAGAATTAGATTTTTTTTTATACTGGCTCTTTGCTCTGGGTAATTGATGGTCCACGCTTGTGTACCCCTTTAGTTCCTAATTGATACTAAGGCTGTGTTTTAAAAAAAAATATTTAAGAAATTCCAGGTTTTTTTTTTCTAATTCTTAGAAGTTTTAATGTTTTTACATATAATCCACTCATATTTCAGTTGGACTATGCAGAAGATGCCACAGAACGAAGACGTGTCTTGGAGATAGAGAAGGAAGACACTGAAGAACTAAGGCAAAAGTATAAGGTGATTCTCTCTGCTGTTTGTGGGTAGTGGTTCTTCCACTAAATATATTACCATTAGAGAATTCGCGGTAACTAATTGCTGGGGCACTCGCTGCGCTGTGGCTAAATGTGTGGAGGAACCACTGATGAGCTGTATACATCACATACAGTCCATAAAACGAATGCTGCTGACTACATGGGCTTCACATTCACACTACAGAGCCATGTGCATGTATGGTGCATCATTTCAGCACCCAATTGCGAAGAAACTTCTGTCCTAGGACTAAAGTCTAGTTGACATGTATGTCAAAACATGTATGTTTTTCTCTTGCAGACCCATCTTTTCCTTCAGGTGTGTTTTAGTTGTCCACTTGATTCACTAAGTATGTGATGGTGTGTCCGCGACTAAAGTCCAACCAATATACATAAGATTAATGTCGTCCAAACCTGCTGATATTGATGTGTTCGGACTTCGTTCTATGGGGGCCCAGGGTGATTTGTCAGTGACTATTTCTTACTGCTGATCCTTTTGTTGTTCCCCGAGATGGCAGAAAAGCCTGGAGGCGGCAGCTGGCTCATAGACAGGAGCGCTCCACCAGACGGCAGCCATCTAATATGTATGCTTTACATGCCATTGATCTAGTCATAGGATTGGTCATCAATATAGGATGTCCACACCCCAACAATCGGTTGTGTGCTCTGGCAGCAGAGGCAAGGCTTAATAATATATGGCCACTAAACCGTTTATGGAGTCATTGTGCTTCGGCTCTGTACGTTGTTTTACACTCTGTTGGAGGAAATAACAGCTGATGGTTGGGGCGTTGTGTCCAACTCCCACCTTGTTGATGTCCTGATCTAAGTTAAATGAATTTGTATCCACTGTCTTGCATTAAGGTCCCTACTTTTGATTTTCTTTATTCTTCCTAGTAGTTGTGATAATATTGTTTTCTAAATGTTTATATACTAATTGGAGATGTGTCTGCAGGATTTTGTGGATAAGGAGAAAGCCATTGCGAAAGCCCTGGAAGAGCTGCGGGCTAACTTCTACTGCGAGTTGTGTGACAAGCAATATCAGAAGCACCAGGAATTTGACAACCACATAAACTCTTATGATCACGCACACAAACAGGTGAGGAAAGATGCGTTCTATCAATAGAGGTCACAGCACTGCCCCTAAACATGCTCACACAGCCATATGTCCTCTACAAACACCTCTGGCTGCCGTTTATCACTTTGGGGAACTAAAGGTCACATTATAAAATTGAGTAATGTTCATGTGGTCTCTCTGGCCCAATTGTTGTGGGCATTTAAAAGAGCCTTGACCAAATGAGTTTGGCAATAGCTTACACCACGCATCCCATATAAAAAAAACTGATAAAAAAAAAAAAAGACCTCTTACTAATCAGATTGGCAAGAGATCTGGCAGAGAACCACAGAAATTCATACAACAGATATTGTAGATTTGTGTCTCTGGATCCCAAGTATATTCCTCAACTCTCTTCCTAGACAGATGAGAGGACCATGGCTAATTATATATGCAACGAATGAAGGTAGCAGGACACAATTCTCCAGGGACATTGTTTCTTTGATTTGCTTTAAGACTTTGCTTAAAGAAGCACTCCCATCAATGTTTTTATCCTCTTAATATATTGCAGGCATCATATTATGAAAACACAAAAGCGCACAGAGAGGTCAAAAAATACTCTGTTGTAAAAAGGTCACAGTAAATAAGCAAGTGCTAGTCAAAAAATGAAAAAATACAGGGTATTTAGTTAATACGTTTTTTTGCAAAAAAAAGTATGTTAAGCTGCTCCACCAATCGCCAAGGTATACCCATAATAGAGCAGTCCTGTCTAATGTATATAATCCCTATCTGATGTATTTAAAAACCTGATCATCTGTATAGTGCCTGTATGAACAGGGCTCAGAGAGAAAATATCCACGTTGAACATGCGAGATGGAACAGCTACAGTGCAAATGACCCATAGAGGAGTGGGGAACTCCCCAGTCTTGTAGAAACAAGAGACCAATTATAGAACCAAAAACACATGGGCCACCTGCATAGGCATCATATTATATAGCACTGTGCACTTAAAATTGCTCATTTTGCCCGTCAACCCAGCTGCTACTTCTCTTTTCTCTGCTCTATGTAGAAACAAGAATTCTCTGTTCCCTGCATTTATCATTCCCCAACTCTTGACCCAGCTGATTTGCCCCTCGCCCCGTCAGACTTTTGCAGTGACTCATGACTTGTGCAGAGAAAATTGACCTCCTGTTTCTACATAGAGCTTAGAAGGATTCAGCTCGTCCGTTTTTAATCACTTGATGTCATAGACCTATTGGAAAAAGGAAGAATTGGCTGGTTAGAAAGACAAAATGAGCAAATGTAAGTGCACAGTGCTACATAATATGATGATTGCAATATATTAAGAGGATACAGATTTTGATGGGAGTGCTTCTTTAATATGGACATTTTTGAGAGTTAATGTTGATAGATGTAGAGAAATTCACCTACAATGGTATAATCCTATTCCTGCATATACATTAAATGGAAGTATAGTCAGGACTACAGAACAGGAGAAGGTCTTGGCAATTCTGGTTACAGTTAGCTGAGCAGCAGTACTCAATGTCGGGCAGCAGACGCAAATGCAAAGAAGATTTTAGGGACTGAAGGATGACACTAGAGAGGTTACAAAAAATCCCCCCGCTGCCACCCCTTGGGAAGAATGACAGAGAGATCACGCACAATCCCTCTGCTGCCACCACACGTGACGAACCCGCACCTTGCCACCCCGACTGACTTCACTAAAAAGAGATAAAATCTCAACGTATTGTTACCCCTTTATAAATCACTGGTGAGGCCGCATGTAGAATATGGGATAGAGTTTTGGGCGCCATATTTTAAAAAGGATATTCAGATGTTAGTTAGTTCAAAGACAGACAACTAGATTATTACACAGGATGGAAGGCCTGTCCTATGATGAAAAGTTGGGCTTGTTTAGCTTAGAAAAAGACGCCTCATAGAGGATCTCATTTACATATATAAATGGCACATTACGAAGATCGTAGTAAAGACCAAGGGGCACTAATTAAGGGTGGAAGAAAGGTGATTCTCGCAGCTAATTAGGAAAGGGTTCTTTACAGTTAGAGCAGTCAGACTGGATTGCCCTACCACAAGAGGTAGTAAGGGCAGACACTTAAAATGACTTTTTAAAAAGGGCTCGATGATTTCCTCAGTACACATAACATTGTGGGTTATGGATAATTTGGTGACGAAAAATGTATAATTACTGGAGAAAGGTTGAACTTTATGGACCTAGGTCTTTTTTTCAACCTATGTAACTATGTAAATATACAAAAAAATATAAAATTCTGTCATAATTTTCCTTATAATGCGATGCATAACTTCCTTAAAAAAAAAAAAAAAAAAAAAACCTTTTTGTCTTCTGAGGGGTTTGATGCGTCTGGAAAAGTACATGTTCAGTGATGTGAGAATCATTCAGATTCACATCGTTAACCACATCGGAACCTGGAAATCGAAATCTGGAATATAGCTAGTGGATACGATTTACAAACCCTATTCACGCAGGGAAAATTGGAAGACTTTAGGGCATGCTGTGGGTTTACACTCTCAAATCCCTGTAAGTCTTCATTGCCATATTTAACCATTGCAATTGGAATCCCTTTTGTGGTGGGCACACTTTATTATTGCATTTATTTATATGCCCACATGATGGTTGGTATCCTAGAATAACTCAGACATCACAGCCAGATTAGCAGATAAACCCTGGTCGGGAGATTAGACCTGGCTTTACGTACTTAAATCTGTGTACCAGGCGGGCCCGCCTGAGGGGGCTACAAGGAGAATTTCACTATAAGAATTGTTAACTGAGGAAAATGACAAGTTGAGAGATTTACTTTATCTATAAATAAAAAGAACATTCATGAAAGCTTAAAATGTCTGTAGGTCAAAAGCAACTGATGTGGTATCTGTAGTGCTAAGAAAAATACTTGGTGATACAATATACTAGTTTCCCTTCATTAGTCTGATTGGTTTTCCACAATCACAGCATGTTCCCCAGTGTCTTTACTAATCATTTCTAAGGCTGCTGCAGTCTCTTTACTATGAAAGCTATGGATTTTTATTGTTGGAAAAATATATATATATTTTTTTTGCCTATCACACTTTTTATATGCAGAGGCTGAAGGACCTTAAACAGAGGGAGTTCGCCCGAAATGTTTCTTCTCGGTCACGGAAAGATGAGCGCAAGCAGGAGAAAGCTCTGCGACGTCTTCTTGAATTGGCAGAGCAGAGGAGGCAGTCTGAAAGGTGAATTGGAAAAGGGAAAAAAAATGTTCTTTTTTTTTCTACTTGCTGTTTTATCTCAAAATTTTATATTTATCTTCATTTTAAATTCAGTGCTGAAATGGCATCTGAAGAGATCAAAACTACATATTCGGATATTACTGCATGGTGTACATTTTTGTTATAATTTAAGACACTTATGTGGAGTAAATAATGAATTGGCCAGGCGTGCTTGGCCACACTGTTAAATGGCAATCTACTCACCATCTCTTACCATGTCTTATTCTAGTTGCATATTGGACATTGTTGACATTGTTTTCAATGTGACAGATTCACTTCAAACAAGTATGTGAACAGCACACAATTGCTCACTAATTTTATTTCTTTTTTTTTTTTTTTTTTTTTTTTTTAATCTATCCGTTTTAGCAGTGCTCCAGGCAGTGGTCCCATGTTCAAGACAACTACTATTGCACTTGATGATGACTCTGTGGAAGATGATGATGTTCCAGTCAGTACATGCTCAACCTCACAAGACAGCCCTAAACTAGTCCAGGAAGAAACCTTGTCCCAACCTGTCAGCACTGCTCCCATGCAACCCACTTCCCCAGCCATAACTTTTGGTTTCAAAAGCTCTTCTGGCCCATCCTCTCTTCAGAAAGTAGGTTTCTCCTTTTCATTTGCCAAAAAAACATCTTTGAAGTTAGAGTCCTCTGCCGCTGTCTTCAAGGACCATGGTGAAGAGGTGGGATCAACAGAGGAGGAAGAGGAGAAGGTACTAGCTGATCTTGTATGCTCTGTAAAGCCAGTAGAAGGAGAGATCAGCAAAGAGAATGAAACTAAAGTGGAAGAGGAGGAAGGTCAAGAAGATAATGGCGCGTCCCTTGCAAGCACTTTATCAAAACTGAAGAAGATGAAATGTGAAGAAAGGGGTACTCATGCTGGTGAACCAGAATACTATCACTATATGCCGCCTGCTCACTGTAAGGTAAAACCCAACTTCCAGTTTTTGCTATTCATGAGATCCACAGAGCAAACAAAGGTGGAAAATGTGCAGCAGAAGAATGAGAAAAAAAATGCTGTTACCAAGGCTAAGGCTGTCAAACAGACTGAAAATAAAAGTGAAAAGAATACTATTGGTGATGGCAAGGCTTCTGTGTCTCAGCCAGCTGTAAGCAATTCTTCTCCAGTTTCATCCAAAGTTGACAAAAAAGATGATGTGTTAGACAAAGAAGCATCTAGCGCTGCAAATGAAGAGTCTCCCAAAAGTTCCCCCACACCAATGAAAGAGCCGCAGGAGAGGCCCAAGCACCCAACAGGTCCTTTTTTCCCAGTCCTAAGCAAGGATGAGAGCACAACCCTGCAGTGGCCCTCTGAGCTTTTAATATTCACCCAAGCAGAACCTTCCATCTCCTATAGTTGTAACCCGTTATACTTTGACTTCAAACTTTCCCGAAATAAAGATGGAAAAGCCAAAGCTGTGGAGAAGCCCAAAGATAACCCAAGTACAAGCAAAGATGGTGCAACTGTTGCTGATTCAAACACAGAGCTGAATGTCACAGTTAAAAAAGAATCTGTCCCAGTGGTACATACTTGTGGAGCACAACCTAAAGTTTCCACTGCTACTTCTAGTGATGTAAAATCTGAATCCCTTGAAGAAGGGAACAAAGGTGAAGCTACGCGGAAGTCTCATAAGCAGAAAAAAAAGAAAAAGCACAAGAAGAGCGGCAAGCGAAAACGGAAACACAAAGAAGGAGATGAAGGTACAGAACCAAAAATGAAGAAAAGGAAGAAGCATAAGCACAAGAAGTCAAAAGTTTCTTCCAGAACAGTGTTGAAGGTAGACGATACAGAGCAAAGTACATCTCCTGCATTGGGAGGTCACTCAAAAGATACAGTGCCACTAGGAAAGCTGCGGACTAAAGAAGACAATGTGGGTAATCCTAGTAATAAACAGGACCTTCATGCTTCCTCCAAAGAGTCGGAGAACAAAAAAGTTAAAACGGAGCCCAAGCAATCACTTCTACTTCCTGCACAACCAACATCTTCCTCTTCTCTCAGAAATACGCCCACCAAGGCCAGAAACCGCCAAAGTAGTGCAGAGTATGATAGTGAAGATAATGCCAGTGGGAAAAAATCCATGTCTAGGTACAGTGATGAGTATGAGTCTGCAAGTGACCGGTCAAGAAGTCGGTCAAGATCTGGAAAGAGGCGACGGTCTTATTCTTCCAGTTCAGAAGGGTCTTCGGATAGAAGCCAATATAGTCATGATCAGAGTTATTCAGATAGTGACTACAGTGACTATAGCAGTGGATCAAGGAGGCGGTCTAAGCGACGGTCACCTGGTTCAGATTCAGACTCTGTGGCTTCTAAGAGACATTCCACTAGACATAAATATTCGTCATCTGATTACAGCCGTAGTCGTTCTAGGAGCCGAAGTCGCTCAAGAAGAAGTAGAAGTCGGGGTAGAGGAAGATCTAGTAGTAGTAGCCGGAGTCGGAGCAAAAGGAGCCGCAGCCTAACTGGTCACAGCTGGAAGCGCAGCCGTAGCTACAGTAGGGATCGGAGTACAAGTGTTCGCAGTCATTCTGGAAAAGGATCTCATGGGAGGGATAGTGTAGATAGCCGTAGAAGTGGTAGACGGGATTTTAATCGCTCTAAAATTTATCGCTCACAATCTCCACATTATTCACGTTCTGGTAGCCGAAGAGAGACCAGCCGAGCATCAGAAACCAGAGGAGCAAGTGGCACTAACATCCCCCGCATTAGCACTGAGAAAGATACAGGGAGGTGTTCCTTAACAGCAAAACAACTCCTAGAAAAAATCCAGTCTCGACGTTTAGGGAAGGCAGCAAGCACAACAGATGATGGCAACTCAAAATTAGGTTCAAAAGTAAAAGACCCACCTCAGGGATACTTTGGTCCAAAGTTGCCACCTGCTCTTGGTACTAAAACTACTCCACTCCCATTAATAGGCAAACTGCCAGTGGTTTCCAAAGGCACCGTGCATCAGAAAGGTGAGAATGAGTCTGGAGAGACATCAGTTTCCTTAGAAGGGGAGCAGGGGAAAGAAGAGAAGGCCTCCGTCCAGGTTGAAAATGTTCCAGAGTCTGAACCTCCTGCATCTGTAGCGGAGCCTCTGTCCAAAGAAGATTCTGTTTGCTGTGAGCCACCTGCTGAAAACCTTGAAGAGGGAACCGCATCTAACCCTTTGGGTAACGGAAGTCTTCCATTTCCACATCTCCATGGCAGAATGATGCCTCCACCTCCCGATTCTGAATTTTTTCATGCTTCAGCTTATCCTCCTGCCACAGTTGATCCAAATTCTATTCGGCCAGATGGGGAAGATGAGGAAGAGGAGGAGGATGAAGAGGAAGAAGGCTCATTGGCACCTTTAGAAAGCCAGCCCATCACTTTTACTCCAGAAGAAATGGAAAAATATAGCAAACTACAACAAGCAGCTCAACAGCATATACAACAACAGCTGTTAGCCAAGCAAGTTAAGAATTTCCCAGCAGGAGTTATCCCGCATGCCCTGCAGTCTGTTACACCAACCCTCCAGCCTATACATATTCAGCAGGCACCAACCCCAGTATCTGCTGCCTCTCTTACCACTGTACAGCATGCCATCCTTCAGCATGCGGCCGCTGCAGCAGCTATGGGTATCCAACCTCACCCGCAAGCTTTAGCACAGGTCCATCACATCCCTCAGCCACATTTAGCTCCTATCTCTCTTTCTCACCTTACCCACTCTCTAATTCCAGCCCACCCTGCTGCTTTCTTAGCTAGTCATCCAATACACATAATTCCTGCCTCTGCCCTACACCCTGCTGGCCCTCTGACTCTTCATCATGTCCCCCATGCTGCTCTTTACCCAACTCTGCTTGCTCCACGGCCAGCCACAGCTGCTGCTGCCACAGCTTTACACCTTCATCCTCTCCTTCATCCCATCTTCTCAGGCCAAGACCTGCAGCACCCACCTAGCCATGGGACTTGATCTGATCTTGGAGTATGCAGTATGTTACCTGACAGATTATGGCGCAATAGAAGGTGATTGGAGCCTGCCCAGACTCGCCTGTAGTGGGCAGTAAAGGAAGATGCCCTCCAGTAACCTGTAGCTGAATGGAGGAAATTATCCAACTCTTCTGGGTCATTTTCATAACTCTATCTTCCAGTTCTTCTGTGCTTCATTTGATTTTCCTGGCCCAGTTACGTTTTAACAGTTTTGGAGTCATAGATTAACTAAATGGTCAAGTTGTATAAAAGAAAATTACACATGAAGGTGAATATTACTTTTATACCCTGCCCAAAATTCTGTATTATATGTATGAAACCAACCTTTTACCGCAAACAAAAATAAGACTGGACTTTTCCCCAGATTTGGGGAACGAAAAGATGTCAATTCGACTAACAATGATGTGGGCCCCTCCATGTCCACAATGGATGGGGGTCTTGTGAGACATCTGCACTTTGTACTATACTTTTTCTTGCTGTAGTTGTATAATAATCTGAATTGCAAAACTATAGTTTTCAGCTAGTTTGCAACAAAATGTATTTCTGCTGCTGTGGCATGTATATTTTATCAGAATCCTTTTTTTTTGTTGAGGTTTATGTATGATACAATGTAAAAAAAAAGTAATAAAGAGAAAACCTTTCAGGATTGCAGAAAACATGTAATATTATAAAGTGTAATAAAAAGAACAAACGGTTTGTGTTACATTAACTGTGGTGTTATTTAATCCAGGAGGTTTAATCCTGCCTTGGGCCATTTCTGCGAACCTTGATCATTTTTAGTGAATCTTTCGGAATAATATAAATGGGAAATTAATGATTATGGACTTTGTTGCAGATGTACTTTTCAATATATTATATAAGTGTTCAAGACTGGAAAATGGATAGCAGTTCTAGTTTGGCTGCAGACACCTTCCTCCAATAAAGTAAACTATATATATATATATATATATATATATATATATATATATATATATATATATATATATATATATATATATATATATATATATATATATATATATATATATATATACAGTTAGGTCCATATATATTTGGACAGAGACAACATTTTTCTAATTTTGGTTATAGACATCACCACAGTGAATTTTGAACAAAACAATTCAGATGCAGTTGAAGTTCAGACTTTCAGCTTTCATTTGAGGGTATCCACATTAAAATTGGATGAAGGGTTTAGGAGTTTCAGCTCCTTAAAATGTGCCACCCTGTTTTTAAAGGGACCAAAAGTAATTGGACAATTGACTCCAAGGCTATTTCATGGACAGGTGTGGGCAATCCCTTCGTTATGTCATTCTCAATTAAGCCGATAAAAGGCCTGGAGTTGATTTGAGGTGTGGTGCTTGCACTTGGAAGGTTTTGCTGTGAAGTAAACATGCAGTCAAAGGAGCTCTCCATGCAGGTGAAACAAGCCATCCTTAAGCTGCAAAAACAGAAAAAAACCCATCCGAGAAATTGCTACAATATTAGGAGTGGCAAAATCTACAGTTTGGTACATCCTGAGAAAGAAAGCAAGCACTGGTGAACTCATCAATGCAAAAAGACCTGGGCGCCCACGGAGGACAACAGTTGTGGATGATCGCAGAATAATCTCCATGGTGAAGAAAAACCCCTTCACAACAGCCAACCAAGTGAACAACACTCTCCAGGAGGTCGGCTTATCAATATCCAAATCTACCATAAAGAGAAGACTGCATGAAAGTTAATACAGAGGGTTCACTGAACGGTGCAAGCCACTCCTAAGCATCAAGAATAAAAAGGCTAGACTGGACTTTGCTAAAAAAACATCTAAAAAAGCCAGCACAGTTCTGGTAAAACATTCTTTGGACAGATGAAACCAAGATCAACCTCTATCAGAATGATAGAAAGAGAAAAGTATGGCGAAGGCGTGGTACAGCTCATGATCCAAAGCATACCACATCATCTGTAAAACACGGCGGCGGCAGTGTGATGGCTTGGGCATGCATGGCTGCCAGTGGCACTGGGTCACTAGTGTTTATTGATGATGTGACACAGGACAGAAGCAGCCGAATGAATTCTGAGGTATTCAGAGACATACTGTGTACTCAGATCCAGCCAAATGCAGCAAAACTGATTGGTCGTCGTTTCATACTACAGATGGACAATGACCCAAAACACAAAGCCAAAGCAACCAAGGAGTTTATTAAAGCAAAGAAGTGGAATATTCTTGAATGGCCAAGTCAGTCACCTGATCTCAACCCAATTGAGCATGCATTTCACTTGTTAAAGACTAAACTTCAGACAGAAAGGCCCACAAACAAACAGCAACTGAAAACCACCACAGTGCAGGCCTGGCAGAGCATCAAAAAGGAGGAAACACAGCGTCTGGTGATATCCATGAGTTCAAGACTTCAGGCAGTCATTGCCAACAAAGGGTTTTCAACCAAGTACTGGACATGAACATTTTATTTAAAATTATTTAATCTGTCCAATTACTTTTGGTCCCTTTAAAAACAGGGTGGCACATGTTAAGGAGCTGAAACTCCTCAACCCTTCATCCAATTTTAATGTGGATACCCTCAAATGAAAGCTGAAAGTCTGAACTTCAACTGCATCTGAATTGTTTTGTTTAAAATTCATTGTGGTAATGTCTATAACCAAAATTAGAAAAATGTTGTCTCTGTCCAAATATATATGGACCTAACTGTATATGTGTGTGTGTATATATATATATATATATATATATATATATTTACCATTTGAAAAAAATAAACTCGAGTGACTACTGTCATGTTAGAAGCGTTTAAATGCTTTAACAATTGACAGTTAAATTTTACATTTACATCTTTCCAGGCAGATGGCTGATTTACTTAGCTATCATGTGCGTTTAACAGCCGCTGGTGTAGCAAAGCTCTACCCGCAGCTGTTAAAAGCGATATCCAGGGCTTAAAAAAACATGTAGTAGCTAGCGGAGGCAACTACCTGGCTTTTATACCTGGCACCGGTATGACTTGTGTTTTATTTGTGGGGGGAAAAAAGCAAATTTGGCAAAAAAATTTGAAAAATTTTGCAATTTTCAAACTTTGAATTTTCATGCCCTTTGATAAGTTATGTCACGCAAAATCTAATATATAAAGCTGAATGTGTGTGTGTATGTGTATGTCCGGGATTGGCATCTGCACCGTCACAGCTATAGCAATAAAATTTTGCACAGTCACATATCTGGACCCCGAGAGCATCATAGGCTATGTTGTGAGGCGAAATTTTAACCCCGTGCGTTCCAATTCACCAATTTGTCCCTATCTACATAATGGGGGAAAAGTCTTGGAGGCAAATTGACAGCTGCCAGATGTGAACAAGGGGGACTTAAAGAGTGAGAGCGATGGTGCCAAAGAGTATATACCATACAGTTGCTACGGTGGGGCCCTGACATGGGATACTCCCCACACACGGGGATGTGAACACACACACAAAATGCGCCACACACTACCACGTGCTTGAACACATATACCACCCTCAGCACACATTTCACCACACGTACACCAACCTCGCCACATAAAAGTCGAAACAGAAGTCGCCGCGCAAAACTCGCCACATGCAAAACTCGCCACACGTGGAAAACTCGCCACACGCAAAATTTGCACACGTGGAAAAATTGCCACATGCACAAAAGTTGCAACACATGCAAAAGTTGCCTCACACAAAACTTGCACATACTCAAAACGCACCACACATAAAACTCGCCATGCGCAAAACTTGCTGCACACAACTTGCCACACTAACCTGTCACATGCAACTCGACACACAAAGTTGCTGCACGCATGTCGCCACACAAAACTCATCTCACAAAAGTCGCTACATGCATGTCGCCACATGCAACTCAACACACACAATTTGACACATGAAACTCGCCCTAAAACACACACAAGTCTGGTATTATCTGTAAAAAATAAAAATCTGATTAATAAGCAGACAAACTACAAGAGCAACAAATGTACCATATAGGAAATATGGCAGCTGTCAGTCACATGACCTGTCTATTGTGTGTATGTGTGAGCTAATATATACTGCCACGGGGGAGGGCTTCCTGTTGGCTGGGGATTTATCAGGCTGCCAATTTAGCTTACAAATACTGAGGTAAAAATACTGACCAAATAACGTGTGAACGAGGTCAAATACAGGAGGAGATGACATACAGGTATATACTATATACAGGAGGAGATGACATACAGGTATATACAGGAGGAGATGACACACAGGCATATACTAGAGATGACACACAGGTATATACCATATACAGGAGAAGATCACACACAGGTATATACCATATACAGGAGGAGATGAGACACAGGTATATACTATATACAGGAGGAGATGACACAGGTATATTCTATATACAGGAGGAGATGATACAAAGGGATATACTATATACAGGAGCAGATGACACACAGGTATATACTATATAAAAGAGGAGATGACATACAGCAGGTATATACTATATACAGGGACGATGACATACAGGTATATACTATATATAGGAGATGACATACAGGTATATAGTATATACAGAAGAGATGACACACAGGCATGTACTATATACAGGAGGAGATGAGACACAGGTATATACTATATACAGGAGGAGATGAGACACAGGTATATACTATATACAGGAGGAGATGACACACGTATATACTATATACAGGAGGAGATGACATACAGGTACAGTGGGGCAAAAAAGTATTTAGTCAGTCAGCAATAGTGCAAGTTCCACCACTTAAAAAGATGAGAGGTGTCTGTAATTTACATCATAGGTAGACCTCAACTATGGGAGACAAACTGAGAAAAAAAAATCCAGAAAATCACATTGTCTGTTTTTTTATCATTTTATTTGCATATTATGGTGGAAAATAAGTATTTGGTCAGAAACAAACAATCAAGATTTCTGGCTCTCACAGACCTGTAACTTCTTCTTTAAGAGTCTCCTCTTTCCTCCACTCATTACCTGTAGTAATGGCACCTGTTTAAACTTGTTATCAGTATAAAAAGACACCTGTGCACACCCTCAAACAGTCTGACTCCAAACTTCACTATGGTGAAGACCAAAGAGCTGTCAAAGGACACCAGAAACAAAATTGTAGCCCTGCACCAGGCTGGGAAGACTGAATCTGCAATAGCCAACCAGCTTGGAGTGAAGAAATCAACAGTGGGAGCAATAATTAGAAAATGGAAGACATACAAGACCACTGATAATCTCCCTCGATCTGGGGCTCCACGCAAAATCCCACCCCGTGGGGTCAGAATGATCACAAGAACGGTGAGCAAAAATCCCAGAACCACGCGGGGGGACCTAGTGAATGAACTGCAGAGAGCTGGGACCAATGTAACAAGGCCTACCATAAGTAACACACTACGCCACCATGGACTCAGATCCTGCAGTGCCAGACGTGTCCCACTGCTTAAGCCAGTACATGTCCGGGCCCGTCTGAGGTTTGCTAGAGAGCATTTGGATGATCCAGAGGAGTTTTGGGAGAATGTCCTATGGTCTGATGAAACCAAACTGGAACTGTTTGGTAGAAACATAACTTGTCTTGTTTGGAGGAAAAAGAATACTGAGTTGCATCCATCAAACACCATACCTACTGTAAAGCATGGTGGTGGAAACATCATGCTTTGGGGCTGTTTCTCTGTAAAGGGGCCAGGACGACTGATCCGGGTACATGAAAGAATGAATGGGGCCATGTATCGTGAGATTTTGAGTGCAAACCTCCTTCCATCAGCAAGGGCATTGAAGATGAAACGTGGCTGGGTCTTTCAACATGACAATGATCCAAAGCACACCGCCAGGGCAACGAAGGAGTGGCTTCGTAAGAAGCATTTCAAGGTCCTGGAGTGGCCTAGCAAGTCTCCAGATCTCAACCCTATAGAAAACCTTTGGAGGGAGTTGAAAGTCCGTGTTGCCAAGCGAAAAGCCAAAAACATCACTGCTCTAGAGGAGATCTGCATGGAGGAATGGGCCAACATACCAACAACAGTGTGTGGCAACCTTGTGAAGACTTACAGAAAACGTTTGACCTCTGTCATTGCCAACAAAGGATATATTACAAAGTATTGAGATGAAATTTTGTTTCTGACCAAATACTTATTTTCCACCATAATATGCAAATAAAATGTTAAAAAAACAGACAATGTGATTTTCTGGATTTTTTTTTCTCAGTTTGTCTCCCATAGTTGAGGTCTACCTATGATGTAAATTACAGACGCCTCTCATCTTTTTAAGTGGTGGAACTTGCACTATTGCTGACTGACTAAATACTTTTTTGCCCCACTGTATATACTATATAAAAGAGGAGATGAGATATAGGTATATAGAGGAGGAGATGACATACCGCAGGTATATACTATATACAGGGGAGATGACACACAGGTATATACTATATATAGATGACATACAGGTATATAGTATATACATAAGAGATGACATACAGGTATCTATATATATAATTGTCTAAGGGGTACTTCCGTCTTTCTGTCCTCAACTTCCGTAACGGAAATCCTGCGTCGCTGATCGGTATCGGCAGCTGCCTGTCATGGCTGCTGCGACCAATCGGGGACGGGCACTGTGACTGTAGGGGAGGGACTAATCGGACTGTGCCCGTCGCCGATTGGTCGCAGCAGCCATGACAATCGGCGACGGGCACTGTGACTGTAGGGGAGGGACTAATCGGACTGTGCCCGTCGCCAATTGGTCGCCCGCTCCATACTCCCCGCAGTCAGTGTCCCCGGCGCCCGCTCCATACTCCCTGCTCCATACGCCCCGCAGTCCGTGTCCCCTGTGCCCGCTCCATACTCCCCGCAGTCAGTGCCTGCTCCATAATCCCCTCCAGTCACCGCTCACACAGGGTTAATGCCAGCGGTAACGGACCGCGTTATGCCGCGAGTAACGCATACCGTATCCGCTGCTATTAACCCTGTGTGACCAAGTTTTTACTATTGATGCTGCCTATGCAGCATCAATAGTAAAAATATGTAATGTTAAAAATAATTTTAAATAAAACCTGCTATTCTCACCTTCCGTCGTCGGACGATGCGCTCGCGCCGGCTGCCATCTTCCGTTCCCAGAGATGCATTGCGAACTTACCCAGAAGACTTAGCGGTCTCGCGAGACCGCTAAGTCATCTGGGTAATTTCGCAATGCATCTTGGGAACGGAAGATGGCGGCCGCATCACACAGCTTTGCTGGATCCCAGGGGTGAGTATATAACTATTTTTTATTTTAATTATTTTTTTTAACAGGGATATGGTGCACACACTGCTAAATACTGCGTGGGCAGTGTTACATACCTACGTGGCTGGGCAATATGCTACGTCACTGGGCAATATACTACGTGGCTCTATGCTGAATACTACGTGACTGGGCAATATACTACGTGGCTCTACTAAATACTACGTCGCTGGGCAATATACTACGTGACTGGCCAATATACTACGTGGCTGGGCAATATACTACGTGGACATGCATATTGTAGAATACCCGATGCGTTAGAATCGGGCCACCATCTAGTATACTATATACAGGAGGAGATGACACATAGGTATATACAATATACTGGAGGAGATGACATACAGCAGGTATATACTATTTACCGGGGAGATGACATACAGGTATATACTATATTCAGGAGATGACATACAGGTGTATACTAAATATAAGGGAGATGACAAACATGTATATACTGAGGGGAAAATGAGAGGTGTGAGGTGAAAATGAAAAGGTGTGAGTGCAAAATGAGAGGAGTGAGGGAAAATGGTGGAGTGATCGGAAAATGACAAGTGTTAGGGGGGAATGAGAGATGTGAGGGGGAAAATGAGGCGTGATGGGAAAATAAGAGAAGTGGGGTGCTATAACTAACCACAGATATTTGCTATGCCCAGGCAACGCCGGTCTCTTCAGCTAGTACTTAATAAATAACATTTCCCACATGTCTACATCAGCACAATTTTGGAACCAACATTTTTATTGGTTAGGAAGTTTTAAGGGTTAAAAGTTGACCAGTGATTTCTCTCTTTTACTGCTTCACATATGGCCTATATGATAGAAGATGCCCAAAAGTAACACCATTTTAAAAACTGCACCACTCAAGATGCTCAAAACTACATTCAAGAGGTTTGTTAACCCTTCAGGAACTTCACAGGAATTAATGGAATGTGGGGGGGAAAAATGGAACATTTACTTTTTTTTCACAAAAAATTTATTTCAGATCCAAACATTTTTTTATTTTGACAAGGGTAACAGGTAAAAATGGAACCAAAATTTGTTGTGTAAATTCTCCTGAGCATGTCAATACCCAATATGAGGGAGAAAACCACTGTTTGAGCGCACAGCAGAGCGTGGAAGGGAAGGAGCGCCATTTGACTTTTTGAATGCAAAATTTGCTGGAACAATTTGCAGATGCCATGTCATGTTTGGAGAGCCAGTGATGTGTCTAATCAGTGAATTCCCCCACAAGTGACACCATTTTGGAAACTAGACCCCTAAGGGAACTGATCTAGGTGTGTGGTGAGCACATTGAACCCTCAGGTGTACGTTGAGCCGTAAAAATTAAAAATAATTTTTCCCAAAAAATGTTTTTAGCACAAAATATTGTATTTTCATAAGGGTAACAGGAGAAATTGCACCATACGATTTGTTGTACAATTTCTTCTCCATATGTGGGGGAATACTACTTTTGAGGCACAGTGAAAAGCTCAGAAGGGATGAGGAGCAATATTGAAGTTCAGATTTTGCTAGAATGGTTTAAGGTTGCCATGTTACATTAGCAGGGTACCTGAACAACAGAAACCCCCTATATGTGAACTCATTTTACAAATTACACTCCCCAATGAATTAATCTAGGGGTGCAGTAATCATATTGATACCATATGTGCCTCACAGATTAGTCAGCATAGGGTATTATTCATATAAGTACAAATTGCCTAAAGCAAAAAAACCCTAACTAAAGACCCTTAGGCTAGGTTCACATTGCGTTATGGCTCTACGTTTAACGGACTACGTTACACTGCGGCATAACATGGTGTAACGTAGTCCGTTAACGCCGCCATAGACTAATGTCGAACGCATCGCTAGCGCACGCCCACAATGGGCGTGCACTAGCGATGTGACCCGAGACGCGGGCTGCAGCGTTTCCGGGTCCGTCACTGCTAGCGCAGATGGAGCTTGCAGAAGCTCCATCTGCGCTAGCGCTGTGCAAAAGTCAGCACTTGCTTTAGCGCAGTCCGTTCAACGTATGCAATGTGAATTAAGCCTAAAACATAACTTTTAATAAGATTAAAAGGGGAATCAAAATTAAAACTTCCACCTGTCGGTGTATATAAATAGGATGACCATATAATGCTCTAAGGCTAATCAATAACAAGTGGTCCTAATCCTACACAGTAACAGTATTCGGGGTATGGTATATGGTGCGGCCACTACCTATACCCACTCATTCCCCCTCCGCACACACTGTCAAGTGATTGTTAAAACTAGCTCCTAAGCCTCCCCAACATGTTTCACCATTGGACTGGCTTCGTTAGGGGGTTGAGGATACAATGAACAAAAAAAGAGGGTGCTGGATCTTTTAAGACCTAAGTTGTGATGTTAGAAGTGGGGTCAACCAATCACCCCTCACATACGGATGGCCAATCCTGGCTCCTGTTAAAACACCCAGACATGGGTAAAAAATTATTATAAGTGCACATTATCCAAAATAATCTGCCTCAAGTAACCATATTAGTCCAATTATTCATAACTTAATTTGGTGCAATAGGAGTCTGGCGCAGATGATTTAACGCAATATTCCACTTCCATAATGCTACTTGCCTCCAATCAGAGCTACATTGCGGGGACATAGAAAAGTGCTGCACACATAATCCTCCAATCAAAACTAACATCTTCCCGGGGCCTCTGCCATGTGGGACGCTAGGGAAAAACAAATCCAGGTCAGTGCTATGATGTGTCCGCAGTTGCGCAGACACCATCGAGCAAAAAGAGATACATTGCGCATGCCCAAGTAAATATCTCGCAGCAGCAGTGATGCTGAGCATGTCTAAATCTCAAAGTTCCCGTCTACCGGCGTTAACAATACTTAAAGCAAAAACTCGGTTACACAGCGCTCATAATATTACTCTGACATACCCTTAAAGGGATGAATGCATAATTCTATATACTACGAAAGAAGGTATGCAAAATTATGCAGCACTCACTAACTATGAGAATTTAACATTTTTCCACCAACATAGAAGAGGATTCTTTACTGTTAGGGCAGTGAGAATCTGGAATTGCTTGCCTGAGGAGGTGGTGATGGCGAACTCAGTCGAGGGGTTCAAGAGAGGCCTGGATGTCTTCCTGGAGCAGAACAATATTGTATCATACAATTAGGTTCTGTAGAAGGACGTAGATCTGGGGATTTATTATGATGGAATATAGGCTGAACTGGATGGACAAATGTCTTTTTTCGGCCTTACTAACTATGTTACTATGTTACTAACATAAGATTGTGAAATAAAATATAAAGTACAACTACCATCCTATTAAACTAATTGAATTATTCAAACATTTCATTATCATTCAATACAGGGTATATGCCTTTTCCCAATAAACAACAAATATTAATAATTCCTTTTAAAAGATCCAGCTAAACCTCAAAAGAAAAAAGAATGAAACCCACAGTCAAATTATTGACTGGAATCCCAGAATACATAAACCCATCACATTATTTCTAAATTCCATCTTAAACAAGTTGTGAGAGGGAATATATTCCCATTTAAATTAGAAAAAACAAACACAGGCTTTAGACCAAAAAGACATAGCCATAGTTAACCCTCAAGAAAGGCTGAATACGAAAAACCCTCATTCAAACCTTGCGGACTTCGAGACTTGAGTCTAAAGATCCATCTGCATTCTTTTTTTTATTCAAATAAATTTTTATTAAGAATAACAAGGCAATTAACATGTTACATTTACATTTTCAATATAGAGTATTTCCCCCCCTCCCTCAAACAGCCCCCTTCGATCCCAAAGCCCCCCACCCCCACCCCACAAAGCAGCTCATCTTGTTAATTACTACCATCATTAAAACAATAGAGTATCTAATCCCTCAACCATTCGTATAAGCCACACTTCACATTACTATCCCATAGCAATCCATGGAGACCACATTTTATTGAACGTTTCAGTTTTCCCTTTCTTCTTATAAATCCCTTTTTCTAGTGTCAGGCCCTTTTTCACATACTGGAGGAACTCTCCTCTTGACGGCGGCTCTTCCCTAATCCAGTTTCTAGCTATCACCTTCCTAGCCATATACAACAATCTGGCTATAGCTATCTTTAGGTGTTTATCCACTCCAATCTCATCCACGCATCCCAACAAACAGACAACTGGATCCCTTGGCACCGTGCATCCATACGCACCTTCCATACGACTCAAAACTACCACCCAGAAGGCAGCCAACCTCGGACATGTCCACATCATATGGAAAATGTCTGCATCCGTAGACTTACACCTCAGACATTCAGAGTCATTACGCAATGCTGCCCTATATAGCACCATCGGAGACCTATAAACTCTGTGTATCACATAGAGCTGTGACAGTCTATACGGTTCACTCAGCAACAGTCTTGGGATCCATTCCAACACCGACTCCCAAGTCTCGTTATCTATTGGGCCCAAATCCCTTTCCCATTTAGCTCTTGCCATTATTGGAAACCCCAATAGAAAAGTGTGCAACAGATCCCTGTACAGAGTGGATATGACTCCTCCAGTCGTCCCATCATTACACACATACTCCAGTACTATATCCCTTTGAATCCTAATACCTCCGTTCCTACTCTGAGCTCCAAAGGCATGCCTCATCCGCAAATATTGATACTCCCCTGCAGACCCAAGACCAAATTCCGCCTGCAATTGGGAAAATGATTTCAGTTCACCTTGTTCAATTATTTGATACACATACTGAATCCCTTTGCCCAACCACTCTATCAGTACCCCCAATGCCTCAAATTCTTTCAGATTGTTATTATGCCATAGCGGCGAGTATCTAGTCAAGTCCGTGATCCCACGTATGTGCCTCAATCTACTCCACAGCTTGCGTATCAACAGCAAAGTCGGATATAGCTTCCCCAAACTCTCCAAGGATCCATCCTCCAAACATTGCACCACTGGCCTTCTTTTTGTCACCACCTCCATCAACCGCTGTACTGCCCCAGATGACCCCTCATGCGCCCAGCCCCTTAAATGCTGACTCTGGGCTGCAAGAAAGTACAACTCAGGGTTAGGCAATGCCAGACCCCCATCATCCTTGGGTCGCTGAAGTGTCTCCAGTTTGATACTCGGATGCTGCCTCCCCCAAATCAGATTCCTAAACAGAGAGTTGATCTGTTTAAATTTCCCACGTGGTATCCAAACCGGCGCATTGTGAAGAATATACAGTATTTTTGGCATCAGAATCATTTTGATAAGATTCACCCTGCCTACCACAGACAAATGTAGCTTAAGCCATGCATCCGCTTTTGCCTTGAGGGCACCCAAGATTGGAGTCAGATTCTCATGTATATAGTCAGTGACCGGCATAGATACCCATATTCCCAGGTACTTAAATTTACTCGTCACCTCCAGTCGCCCGTCCTCCAATGGCTCCCCATCCACATCGTCCACCTTAAACAAGATAGACTTACTCCAATTTATCCTAAGTCCCGACACTGATCCGAATCGTTCAATAATCCCAATGGCTCCTTCCAAGGATGCAACCGGGTCAGCCAGAAACAACAAAATATCATCCGCATACAACGCCACCCTTTCTTCAATCACCCCATATTTAAACCCCGTCATCTCATCAGACTGTCGAAGCGTAGCGGCCAGTGGTTCCACCGCCAGAGCAAACAAAAGGGGGGAAAGCGGACACCCCTGTCTCGTCCCTCTAGCCAATTGTATGGTCCGTGACAACTCCCCGTTTACCCTAACCCTGGCCGTCGGCATCGAGTACATTAATTGAATCCATGATATGAACTGCGGTCCAAACCCCATTCTTCGCAACACCTGCCAGAGATACCCCCACTCCACACTATCGAACGCCTTGTGAGCGTCTAAAGATGCAATAACTCTCTGGCCACAGTTATCGGCTTTGAGTTGCAAGTTCATATACAGCCTTCGTAGATTAATCGCAGTTGACCTATCAGGCATAAAGCCAGACTGGTCTGAGTGTATCAGGCCAGAAATAACACTTGTCAACCTCATCGCCAACACCTTAGCCAGGAGTTTAACGTCGATAGTAAGCAAAGAAATTGGCCGATATGAATCCGGCTGTGTCGGGTCTTTCCCCTCCTTTGGAATCACCACTATTGTGGCCTCCCGCATAGATGCCGGTAGCCTTCCACCATTCGTAGCCTCTTCCAAGACCGCCTTCAATTTAGGGATCAACACTTCCCCCAAGCTTTTATAAATTTCGGCAGGAAATCCGTCTACGCCAGGCGCCTTCCCATTAGCCATCGACTGCAATGCCCGTCCCAGTTCCTCCTCCAAATCCTCCCTAGCTGTGTCATTCAGCCTCGGGAGCTCCAACTCCTCAAGGAACGCCACCGTGTCCTCCATTGACCCATCTACCCGAGAGGAGTATAAGTCTGCGTAAAAATCTGCAAAAGTCTCCAAAATCTCTGAAGTCTCAGAAACAGCAACACCACTCCCAGTCACCAAAGAGTGAACAAAGGAAGTATTTCTCTGGGCAGATGCCACCAGCGACAGCAAATGACCCACTGATTCACCCTCCTGGTAATAGGCCAAATTCATGAATTCCCTCTTCCTTTCAGCCTTACTCAGCAAGACCGCCTCTAGCTGGCTTTGAGCTGCCTTTAACCTCCTCCCAGCCTCCAAAGTACCCATTATTACCATCTCATCTTCAGCCACCCTCAGCCCATCTATCGCCAGCCTCTCTGCCTCTCTCGATTTCAGCTTACACCTACTAATATCCCTAAACAACAGCCCTCTCAAGTACGCTTTCATGGCTTCCCACACAGTAAGCACATCTACGCTACCCTCATTTATCTCAAAAAATTCCACCAATTCCTTCTTAATCTTCTCCAAGTCTATACTGTGTAGCCAATTAGGGTGAATTTTCCACTCCCTTCTGCTCCCGTTCCGTGTCCCCACTGATCGAAATTCCACTTCAACTGGACTATGGTCTGAGAGAGCCCTAGGTAAATATCTCATGTCCCTTACCATCGTATCTAGTAATCGGTTACCCAGTGCCAGATCAATCCTAGACAGCGTACCATGAGCTGGTGAGTAGCATGAATACGCCCTTTCCCCGATATGCCTAACTCTCCATAAATCAACCATGCCCACTTCCCCGACATAAGTCCCAAACGTAGTGGTATGTCCCGCCGTCCTATTCTGGGGGTTTTTGTTCTTATCCCAAAAGTCATCACATATATTATTAAGGTCGCCGATAATTAGTAATGGTAACGGTCCCCAGCGCTCTACCCTCTCCAGCACCTCTCTTATCTTCTTGCTTGAGTATGGGGCGGAATATACATTGCCACTATACACATCAATACTCCATTCATTTTACGTTTCACCACCACATACTGACCATCCACATCCTCTTTTACCATTACCTCCTCATACTGCACCCCCGCAGGTATTAACACAGACACACCCCTAGAATACGTCGAGAAAGTAGAATGATACGCCCTCTGTATCCAGCGCCTATTCAATATGTTCACCCTCTCCCGCACTAAATGTGTCTCCAGCAGGCATATCATTGAGACCCTCTGTTCTCGGAGATACTGCAGAATTGCCGCCCGCCGTGTTTTATCCGCCAGACCTCTCACATTCCAACTCAATATTTTAATACAATCTCCCATCATGTGGCTCATCATTTCTTAAAGTATCCAATTTCCCAAGTATGAGCTGCCCCAACCCTCCCACCCCCCCTGCCCCCTCCCAACCTGCCCCCTAACCCCCCCAATATAACACATTCTTCCTCTCATCAAGAGTGGGGCTCCACTGCCCACTGCGAACACTCTCCCTTACTTAACCCTCTCCATTCGCGTCCCGCTGCCATAGCAATCACAATTTCCCCCCCAACTTTCACTTTATTGTATCTTAACATTTCAACTTATATTAACATATAGAAAAAGTACCAAACCAGTTCACAGTACCCAGCATAACCCTCCTCCCCCGTACTTAGTAGTTGGTACTGTCCCCTCCGGCCATTCCTTCAATATGGCCCAGCAAAACCAACAGTTGCTCAACTCTTTAACCATTGCTAACGAGCGCAGAACTCTCCTCCATCGACAGGGAAAACAAATCCCAACTGGATCTCGCCGAAATGTCAGTCGCCCATTCCCTTAAGTTTTTTCTCATGAGTATCAAGCCACTGGGTAGCGTCCTCCGGTGTCAAGAAAAAGTGGGTCTTATTAAAAGCCACCAGTCTCAGCTTGGCGGGAAACATCACTGAGTACTGCACTCCCAGCTCCCTCAGTCGCCGCTTGACTCCAGTAAACTTCATCCGCTGTTTCTGAACCGCAGCGGAATAATCCGGATAAATGGCGATTTTCTGACCTCCAGCCGTCAGATCCTCCATCTCTCTAGCCTTTCTAAGGATAATGTCTCTGTCCCTGTAGTTCAGTATTTTAGCAAGCATGGTACGGGGATTTGCTCCTGGGGCAGGGGGCTGCGGCGGGACCCTATGAGCCCGTTCAACAGCAAAGACTTTTGTCAACACTGTGCTCCCAATCTTCTCCAGCAGCCAGTTCTCCACAAACTCAGTGGGATTTCTCCCCTCAGTCTTTTCAGGCAGCCCCACTATACGTATATTATTTCTTCTGGATCTATTTTCCAGATCCTCATTTTTGGCAGCGAGCTCGGCTATTGCTTGGGCGAACTTCTTTTCAGCTTTTTGGAGCTTAACTATGTGATCTTCTGCCGTGCTCACCCTCTCCTCCACCACTCCTATACGTTTGTCCATTTTCTGCAGAGCCGCATTAATCTGTGCCGTGTCCCCTTTAACTTCCTGCATCTGCTGGGCCAAGGAGTTCAGGGATTGCTGACATGAAGAGATCAGTGTGATAACATCTCTAAGAGTCGGCTCCTCTCCCTGTGATATGCCTCCAGGTCCCCCACTAGCCCCAGCCATGCTGCCTCTCTCCTTCCCCCTCTGTACCTCATGCTGCTCGGCTGTGCTTGCTTCCTCCTCCTGGTCAGCTCCAGATCCTGGTTCTGCCTCCTCAGCAGCCTCCACTCTGGCATACTGCTGAAGCTTTGCGGCCACCTCCATGCGCCGCTGACATGCGGCGTTTTCCTTCTCGGCGTCCTCCCTAGCATCGGAGCCATCTTGGCTGGCTCCTGCATCGCTGGTGCCAGCGTCTTTCTGCCGCCTCCTGGTCATCGCTGCCGACTCCGGACCTGCTGCTCCGCACCGCTGCACTCTCCGGACCTTCAGCCAGCCGGATTTAGGTGAGTTTACCCGAAAATCGGGGTTAAAGCAGGATTTTTGTCCTTATGGCAGCAGGAGCACTCTTCCCTGCTTCCACTCACATGGCCAGCTAGGACACGCCCCATCCATCTGCATTCTTCCTGCAGTAGCAGTTGATCTAAATTGTCTTTACGAGGTCCAAGTATCATATGTCTTAGAACCCATACCTAAAAATCCAGAAGGTTTCCAGAATGCACATTTCTCATATGCTCTGTCATTGGTGTATCTATGCCCGTCTTAATTTAGCTAATATGTTTGGAAAGTCATCTTCTCAATTCCTGTATTGTTTTGCTCACATACAACTTTGGGCAGGGGCATCTTATCACATAGACTAGACCCTTTGTCTTACAGTTGATGTCATCCATTAAATAGTATTCCCTTGTTAATTCTCGGTAAATATTTGCAAAAAGAAGAACCACAAGGGTATGAACCCCTATTCAAACTTCTTCCCTTTTCGCGTGGATCCTTGTGTGATGAAGTAACTGTCAGCCCCTTATATTCTTCCCTTACGGCAGTGTTCCCCAAGTCTGGTCCTCAAGAGCCACCAACAGGTCATGTTTTTCAGGATTTCCTTAGTATTGCACAGGTGATAATTGCATCACCTGGACAGGCAAGCATTCAATGACCTGTGCAATACTAAGGAAATACTCAAAACATGACCTGTTGGTGGCTCTTGAGGCCGGAGTTGGGAAACACTGCCTTACGGTAAGTAACCGAGGGATATCCACCAACAACATCTCTCAAGTCCGGGTAAGCTCTTAATACCGGCCAGTATTTACGTAACACGCCAACCGCAATAGCTGCTTTAGCATCAAATATGCCTATAAATCTAATGGTACAATCCTCCCTCTGGGAAGCCCCATCCACAAGTGTATCTCTATTGGTTACCTTCGCTCTGTTAAAGGCCCTATATAAGCCCTTGCTTGGGTAACCTCTTGCCATAAATCTCTGGAATAATTTTTGTCTCTCCTTTCCAAAGAAGGAATCGTTAGAACAATTACGCCAAGCTCGAAGGTACTGCCCAACCGGTATACCGGCCTTTAAAGACGGAGGGCGCCAACTTTCCCAATGCAACAAAATTATTAGTAGACGTTAGTTTCCTGTATATATTGGTATGAATATCACAATTCATATTGATTGATATAGTCAAATCAAGAAAGACATTTTTATAACAGAGGTCCATTTTTTCCTGAGTGCGCCAATACCTTACATGTAATCAGGAAATATTTTTCGGGCACAGTGCAAAGCTCAGAAGGCAAGGATTGCCAGATTTTACTGTTATGGTTTGCAGGTGCCATGACTCACTGGGAGAGCCCATGAGGTGCCAGAACAGCAGAACCCCCCATAAGTGACCCCATTTTACAAACTACATCTCAATTCAACTAGGAATGCAATGATCATATTGACACCATTGGTGTGTCATAGAATTTTATACCATTGGGCAGTGAAAGAAAAATAACTATATTTACCACCAACATTTTGTTTTAGCCCCAGATTTTACATTTTCACACAAGAAGTGGGTAAAAATGGCACCAAAATTTGTCCCAGAAATTCTACTGAATGTGGCAATACCCAATTTGTGGCTGTACTGTACTACTTAGCCATACGGAGAGACTCTGGAGGAACGGAGCGCTATTTGCCTAGTGGAGCGCACATTTTCCTAGAACAGTTTGGACTCCATATACAGAGCACCTTATTGCTAAAAGAAAATAATTCCCCCTCAAGTGACCCCGTTTTGGAAATTATACCCCTTTGGAAATTTATCTACAGGTGTAGTGACGATTTTGACTCCATGGGTATTTTCAAGAAACAAGCAGCAAAGAATATTGCCTAGTGAAAATTGCAAAATGTAGTGACCAGTACATTTGTCATGATTCCAATGGCAGGGAATCCCAAAAGGACAAGCACCAACGAGCTCTAGGGTGATGGAACCTGAGCTGACCGCGACCCTAAACCTGAACACACAAATAACAATAGCCGGGGAACGTGCCTACGTTGATCCTAGACGTCTCGCACCAGCCGAAGATCTAACTTCCCCTATTAGAAGAAACACAGACCTCTCTTGCCTCCAGAGAAATACCCCACAGAAATAGCAGCCCCCCACATATAATGACGGTGAAATGAGAGGAAGGCACATACACAGTATGAAAACAGATTCAGCAAAATGAGGCCCGCTAAAACTAGATAGCAGAGGATACAAAAGTAAACTGCGCGGTCAGCAAAAAACCCTTCAAAAAACCATCCTGTAATTACTTGAACTCATGTTCCAACTCATGGAACATGAGGAGCAATTACAGCCCACTAAAGCAACCAGCAGCGAGACAATTATATGCAAGCTGGAAAAGACAAAAATAAAGCAAAACGTGGAACAAGAAAATCAAAACTTAGCTTGTCCTGAAGATTACTGAAGCCAGAAGCTGAGGTAACAAAACACTCTGATAACCTTGATAGCCGGCGGGGAAATGACAAGAAAGCCCGGTTAAATAGGAAACTCCCAAATCCTAATAGAACAGGTGGACACCAGAGACAGCAGAACACAAATCACCCAGTACCATCAGTAACCACCAGAGGGAGCCCAAAAACAGAACTCACAACAGAACCCCCCCCTTGAGGAGGGGTCACCGAACCCTCACGAGAACCACCAGGGCGACCAGGATGAGCCCTATGAAAAGCGCGGACCAAATCATCAGCATGAACATCAGAGGCAACCACCCAAGAATTATCCTCCTGACCATAACCCCTCCACTTGACCAAATACTGGAGTCTCCGTCTGGAAACACGAGAATCCAAGATCTTCTCCACAACATACTCCAATTCTCCCTCCACCAGCACCGGAGCAGGAGGCTCAAGCGAAGGAACAACAGGTACCTCATACCTCCGCAACAACGACCGATGGAACACATTATGAATAGCAAACGATGCCGGGAGATCCAAACGAAACGACACGGTTAAGAATTTCCAAGATCCTATAAGGACCGATGAACCGAGGCTTGAACTTAGGAGAAGAGACCTTCATAGGAACAAAACGAGAAGACAACCACACCAAGTCCCCAACACGAAGTCGAGGACCCACGCGGCGACGGCGATTAGCAAACTGCTGAGCCTTCTCCTGGGACAACTTCAAATTGTCCACCACATGACTCCAAATCCGATGCAACCCCTCCACCACCATGTCCACTCCAGGATAATCAGAAGGCTCCACCTGACCAGAGGAAAAACGAGGATGAAACCCCGAATTACAAAAGAAAGGAGAAACCAAGGTAGCAGAACTAGCCCGATTATTAAGGGCAAACTCGGCCAGCGGCAAAAAGGTAACCCAGTCATCCTGATCAGCAGAAACAAAACACCTCAAATAAGTTTCCAAGGTCTGATTAGTTCGCTCCGTCTGGCCATTCGTCTGAGGATGGAATGCAGACGAAAAGGACAAATCAATGCCCATCTTAGCACAGAACGTCCGCCAAAATCTAGACACAAACTGGGATCCCCTGTCAGAAACGATGTTCTCCGGAATCCCATGCAAACGAACCACGTTCTGGAAAAACAGAGGGACCAACTCAGAGGAGGAAGGCAACTTAGGCAAGGGTACAAGATGAACCATTTTAGAAAAGCGGTCACACACAACCCAGATGACAGACATTTTTTGAGAGACAGGGAGATCCGAAATAAAGTCCATGGAAATGTGCGTCCAAGGCCTCTTCGGGATAGGCAAAGGTGACAACAATCCACTGGCTCGAGAACAGCAAGGCTTAGCCCGAGCACAAACCTCACAAGACTGCAAAAAAAAACGCACATCCCTCGACAAGGAAGGCCACCAGAAAGACCTGGCCACCAAGTCTCTAGTACCAAATATTCCAGGATGACCTGCCAACGCAGAAGAATGGACCTCGGAGATGACTCTACTGGTCCAACTATCCGGAACAAACAGTCTCTCAGGCGGACAACGATCAGGTTTACCCGCCTGAAACTCCTGCAAAGCACGTCGCAAGTCTGGGAAGACGGTCGACAAAATCACCCCATCCCTAAGGATACCAGTGGGCTCAGAATTTCCAGGGGAGTCAGGCACAAAACTCCTAGAAAGAGCATCCGCCTTCACATTCTTTGAACCTGGCAGGTATGAAACCACAAAATTGAAACGAGAGAAAAACAGTGACCAACGAGCCTGTCTAGGATTCAGACGCCTGGCAGACTCAAGGTAAATCAGATTTTTGTGATCAGTCAAGACCACCACACGATGTCTAGCACCCTCCAGCCAATGACGCCACTCCTCAAATGCCCACTTCATGGCCAAAAGTTCCCGATTACCCACATCATAATTCCGCTCAGCGGGCGAAAATTTTCTAGAAAAGAACGCACATGGCTTCATCACCGAGCAATCGGAGCTTCTCTGTGACAAAACCGCCCCCGCTCCAATCTCGGAAGCATCAACCTCAACTTGGAAAGGAAGCGAAACATCAGGCTGACGCAACACAGGAGCAGAAGAAAACCGGCGTTTAAGTTCCCGAAAGGCCTCCACAGCCGCAGGAGACCAATCAGCAACATCAGCACCCTTCTTAGTCAAATCCGTCAAAGGCTTAACAACACTAGAAAAATTAGTTATAAAACGACGATAGAAATTAGCAAAGCCTAAGAACTTCTGCAGACTCTTAAGAGATGCAGGCTGCGTCCAGTCACAAATAGCCCGAACCTTGACGGGATCCATCTCAATAGTAGAAGGGGAAAAAATATACCCCAAGAAAGAAATCTTCTGGACTCCAAAGAGACACTTTGAGCCCTTTACAAACAAGGAATTAGCCCGCAGGACCTGAAACACCTTCCTGACCTGCTGAACATGAGACTCCCAGTCATCAGAAAAAAACAAAATATCATCCAAATACACAATCATAAATTTATCCAGATATTCACGGAAAATATCGTGCATAAAGGACTGGAAGACTGAAGGAGCATTAGAAAGTCCGAAAGGCATTACCAAATACTCAAAATGGCCCTCAGGCGTATTAAATGCGGTTTTCCACTCATCACCTTGCTTTATTCGTATAAGATTATACGCACCCCGAAGATCAATCTTAGTGAACCATTTAGCCCCCTTAATGCGAGCAAACAAATCAGTCAACAAAGGCAAAGGATACTGATATTTTACGGTAATCTTATTCAAAAGACGATAATCTATACAAGGCCTCAAGGACCCATCTTTTTTGGCCACGAAAAAAAAACCTGCTCCCAAAGGGGACGAAGATGGACGGATATGTCCCTTTTCCAAGGACTCCTTAACATAATCCCGCATAGCAGTATGCTCTGGCACTGACAGATTGAACAAACGACCTTTAGGAAATTTACTACCAGGAATTAAATCTATAGCACAATCGCAATCCCTGTGAGGAGGAAGCGAACTGAGCTTAGGCTCCTCAAAAACATCCCGATAATCAGACAAAAATACAGGAACCTCAGAAGGAGTAGATGAAGCGATAGAAATCGGAGGTGCATCATCATGAACCCCCTGACATCCCCAGCTTAACACAGACATTGTTTTCCAGTCAAGGACTGGATTATGAGTTTGTAACCATGGCAGACCAAGTACTAGAACATCATGTAAATTATACAATACCAGGAAGCGAATCACCTCCTGATGAACGGGAGTCATACGCATGGTCACTTGTGTCCAGTACTGAGGTTTATTCATAGCTAAAGGTGTAGAGTCAATTCCCTTCAAAGGAATAGGGACTTCCAGAGGCTCAAGACTAAACCCACATCGCTTGGCAAATGACCAATCCATAAGACTCAGGGCAGTGCCTGAATCTACATAGGCATCGACGGAAATGGATGATAATGAGCAAATCAGAGTCACAGACAGAATGAACTTAGACTGTAACGTACTAATGGCAACAGACTTATCAACCTTTTTTGTGCGTTTAGAGCATGCTGATATAACATGAGCTGAATCACCACAATAAAAGCACAACCCATTTTTCCGCCTATAGTTTTGCCGTTCACTTCTAGACTGAACTCTATCACATTGCATTGTCTCAAGTGCCTGTTCAGAAGACACCGCCAAATGGTGCACAGGTTTGCGCTCCCGTAAACGCCGATCAATCTGAATAGCCATAGTCATAGACTCATTCAGACCCGTAGGCGCAGGGAACCCCACCATAACATCTTTAATGGCCTCAGAAAGGCCATCTCTGAACTTTGCAGCCAGGGCGCACTCATTCCACTGAGTAAGCACTGACCATTTCCGAAATTTTTGACAATATATTTCTGCTTCATCTTGCCCCTGAGAGAGAGCTAATAAAGCTTTTTCAGCCTGAATCTCCTGGTTAGGTTCCTCATAGAGCAAACCCAATGCCAGAAAAAACGTATCCACATTAAGCAACGCAGGATCCCCTGGTGCCAATGCAAATGCCCAATTTTGAGGGTCACCCCGCAGGAAAGATATAATAATCTTAACCTGCTGAGCAGGGTCTCCAGAAGAGCGAGATTTCAAAGAGAGGAACAGCTTGCAATTGTTCCTAAAATTCAGAAAACTAGATCTATCTCCAGCAAAGAACTCTGGAATAGGAATTCTAGGTTCAGACATAGGAGCATGTACAACAAAATCTTGTATATTTTGAACCTTAGCAGCAAGATTATTCAAGCTGGAAGCTAAACTCTGGACGTCCATGATAAACAGCTAAGGTCAGAGCCATTCAAGGATTAAGAGGAGGAAAAAAAAAAAATAGCCTGGCTGCAATTAAGGCTAGGCAGCAACCTCAGAGGAGAGAAAAAAAAAACTTCCTCAGACTACTTTTCCTCCTACTTCAGCCCAAACATTTTGGCCGGCTATACTGTCATGATTCCAATGGCAGGGAATCACAAAAGGACAAGCACCAACGAGCTCTAGGGTGATGGAACCTGAGCTGACCGCGACCCTAAACCTGAACACACAAATAACAATAGCCGGGGAACGTGCCTACGTTGATCCTAGACGTCTCGCACCAGCCGAAGATCTAACTTCCCCTATTAGAAGAAACACAGACCTCTCTTGCCTCCAGAGAAATACCCCACAGAAATAGCAGCCCCCCACATATAATGACGGTGAAATGAGAGGAAGGCACATACACAGTATGAAAACAGATTCAGCAAAATGAGGCCCGCTAAAACTAGATAGCAGAGGATACAAAAGTAAACTGCGCGGTCAGCAAAAAACCCTTCAAAAAACCATCCTGTAATTACTTGACCTCATGTTCCAACTCATGGAACATGAGGAGCAATTACAGCCCACTAAAGCAACCAGCAGCAAAGAGACAATTATATGCAAGCTGGAAAAGACAAAAATAAAGCAAAACATGGAACAAGAAAATCAAAACTTAGCTTGTCCTGAAGATTACTGAAGCCAGAAGCTGAGGTAACAAAACACTCTGATAACCTTGATAGCCGGCGGGGAAATGACAAGAAAGCCCGGTTAAATAGGAAACTCCCAAATCCTAATAGAACAGGTGGACACCAGAGACAGCAGAACACAAATCACCCAGTACCATCAGTAACCACCAGAGGGAGCCCAAAAACAGAACTCACAACATACATTGCAGTCACCAGTACGTTATGCCCAGCCCATGCTTCTGGAGGCATGCAGCCATAAGTTAGGCGGGCTCTCATCGCTTCAAAAATGAAAAATATGGATGCAATATGTGGTTTAGTTACACTGGGGCTCAGAAGGGAGGGGGATATGGATTTGGGGGCGTAGAATTTGCTGAATTTCTTTTGCCGGGTGAGGAGCCATTTTGCTTTTCCAAAGGCTTTGCTCTACCAGTCACGTGGAAGCCCCTATATTTCCATTAACAGATGACGGACCTGAGTGGGGACTTGCTTTTTTTGTAGATTGAGTTGAACCTTTTATTGGGAACATTTTACATAATGTTTGGAATCACATTTATCCATCGCTTTACGCTGAGCACTTTGGGTTTCCATCTAAATCTCTGAGTGATGGGATTCAGCTGAAACCCCCGAGGGATCAATTCACTATAATGAGGCAGCAGAGTTGCTCTGAATTCCATCTGGCCTCTGTTTTGAAGTGTCCTTCTTTCAGAAGTGCACAAAATCACCAGATCACAGGTCAGCCTTCATCTGCCTCATAGGGAGCTGCCAGAGGTTCCATTGAAACACGTAATTCAGAGATTAACACGGAATCCCCGATGCAAATGCTCAGCGCAGAGTGCAGTATAAATGTGATCCGAGCCTTACTGTGATCTTTGGGAGGCAGCATGAAAAAATCAACAGCAGGTGAAGAATTGGTTTTATTTAATGTTTACGCTGTTCCTCGTGCGGTATAAGTGATTAGCCGACTTTATTCTTCGGGTCGGTGTGATTACAGCGATACCAGATTTATATCTTTTTATTTTTGGCTGCGGTCATGCACACTAAAAGATACTTTTTATTGCGAAAACTAGTTTTTGCATCACCATATTTTGAGAGCTATAATTTTTTCATATTTTGACCGAGTCATGTGAGGGCGGGACGAGCTGATATTTTCATTGGTACCATTTTCAGGCACATGACATTTTTTTTGATCGCTTTCTATTCTGATTTTTGTGAGACAGAATGAACAAAAACCATCAATTACACCCATACCTCATTCATATAGTATTTTATGTTTTGGTGCTTTTACACAATAAAAACTATTTTATAGAAAAAATAATTATTTTTGCATCCCTTTGCTCTGAGAGCTACAACTTTTTTATTTTTCTGCTGATGGAGCTGTACGGCAGCTTGTTACATGCGGGACAAGATGACCTTTTCAGCGGTACTATTTTTATTTACATCCAACTTCTTGATCGCATTTTATTGCAGTTTTTGTTTGGCGGTATGATAAAGCCTTGTTTGTTATTTTTTTTTACGGTGTTCACTGAAGGGGTTAACTAGTGGGACAGTGTTATAGAACGGGTTGTTAGGGACACCGTGATACTAAATATGTGTACTTTTATTTTATTTACATAATGTATTTATTGGAAACATATTTATTGCTTTTTTTTCTTTAGGGATTTTTTAAAAATATTTTTACATTTTTTTATTTTTTTTAAAACTTTTTTACATTATATTACTGTATTACATTAGATCGCTGATCTAACACTCGGCACTGCACAGTATCAGATCAGGATCTAACAGGCAGGGAAGGAGGCATGCCAGCACCTGCTCCCAGCAGGCGCTCACAAGCCATCTTCCTTACAGGACCTGGGTGTCCATCTTGGAGCCGGGGGTCTCCATGGAGACCATCAGGACAACGCGTTGCGATCACGTCCTGATGAAAACGTGCGGCTAGCCCCCTCCCTGCGTGATGCTCTATGCCGCTGTCACTACTGACAGCGACATCAGGGGGGTTAAATGCCCGCGATCGGTGCTAGCACTGATCGTGGGCATTGCTGCGGGATGTCAGCTGTCACACACAGCTGACACCTGCACCCGATCTCCGCAACTCTCAGCGTGAGGCCATACAATCCATGCACCATACTAGCACTACTTGTGCGAGCGCAGCTCCCGCTGAGCAATACTAGTACGTTGCATGTAGGGAAGGGGTTAAAATGGAAAGCCAAACCAGAGAGACGTGGAAGAAAATGGAAGAATACCATTGAAATGGAAGGAATAATAGCCAAAATGGCAAAGGTTCAGCCAGTTATCAGCTCCAGGATAATCAAAGACCGTCTCAAGTTACCTGTGAGTACTGTGACAGAAGACTCCTGTGTGAAGCTAATCTCTTAGGCCGGGGTCACACTAGACCGTAATACGGACGAGTGCAATGCGATAAAAAAATCGCATAGCACTCGTCCCAATGTTAATCTATGGGGCAGCTCCCATCATCCGATATTTTCTCGGCCGTATTCAGGATCCGAGTGAAATCGCAGCATGCTGCGATTGTCAGCGTATCTCGGCCGAGACTCGCCAATGAAAGTCTATGGGGGTGAGAAAAAATAGCACAGAACACGGACCATCAGTGTGACTTGCGAGAAATTCTCAGGCATTAGGCAGGTGACAGGATAGGCTCAGCCATTATTTGCTCATTTTGCAAGTGTGTGAGAAAATCTCGCCATACGGATGCCATACGGATGTCACACGGATGTCACACGGATCATTTGATGCGAGAAAATCGCATCCTCACATTGCACACGGATCACTGTTTTGGGAACATTTGTGCGATTCTCGTCCGTCAAAAACGGACCGTCTTTTTATACGTTGTGTGTGTCCCCGGCCTTAGCAAGAGGTCCCTGCAAAGTCCCACTGTTTAAAAAAAAAAGAAAAACATGTACTGAAGTGGATATAATTTGCCAAAGAGCACATCAACTAGCCTAAAGAGAAATGGAGAAACATTTTGTGGACTGACAAAGGTAAAAATTGTTCTTTTTGGGTTCAAGGGCCGCAGGCAGTTCGTCAGACATTCCTAAAACTGTATTCAAGCCACAGTACACTCTGAAGACAGTGATGCATGGTAGTGCAAATATCATGATATGGACATGCTTCTTTTACTGTGGAGCTGGACCTAGTCAATGCATACCAGGGATCATGGACCAGTTTGCATTGTGCTGTAGAGGATGTGCCCTTGAATGGGAGTTTCAACAAGACACTGACCCTAAACACACCAGTAAACGAGAAAAAAACTCAAAATCTTGGTTCCAGTCCAGCAAAAGTGAGGTCACGGAATGGCCAGCCCAATCCCCGGACCGTAATCTGATTGAACATTTCTGAGGCAAAGCCAACAAATGCAAAAAAAATGATGGAATGTAGTCAAAGCATCCTGCAAGAAGTTGGTTGACTCTATGCAGAATAGATGTAAAGCACGTCTAAAAACACTGTGGGTATACAACTAAATATTAGGTTAGAGAGTCACATGAACGTTAAATCCTCCAAAAAAATAGCAAATATTGTGAATTTGTAAAGACCAATGCAGACACTGTTCTTTTGTGGAACAGCACAATGTTCATTTTTTTGTATTTTTTTTCCGCAAAGTAGTTAAAAATTATATATATTTGTTTTCATCTTTTGAATTAGAAAACAGTGTGCAATGTTCCCAATGCATGGAAATAAAAACTAGTATAAATATTTTGTGCTTATCTCATTGTTTTGGAACACACTGCTATTATTTTGAACACTACTGTACAAGCGAGATGAACAAGAAAAATCTTATTGTGCCAAAAAGGTACACCATATTATATATAAAAATGTATTGAATATTCATTATGCAACTTTATTGGAAATTAATTCTTGCGCCTTTTCCTTTTCTTTTCAAAGCTTCCTTTGATACATTTTCTCTTACAGAAGGCCTGCGGATCTTCACTGTGAAGCATCCAATAGTAATCCTCCATCATGTTCATGTTCCATCTGCAATAGTATCGTCGTTCAATCTCCTTGCTATCCTGATGAAATACCGTATTTTTCGGACTAAAAGACGCACTTTTTCCCCCCCAAAAAAGGGGGGAAAATGGGGGGTGCGTCTAATAGTCGCAATGCAGCAGGCCCGGTATGCAGTAGAGCCGGGTGAATCCTCTTGTTATCGGTGGTGGCGGCCATTTTCCGGAGGCCGCGCGTGCGCAGATGGAGCACTCTGCTTCCCGGGGCTTCAGGAAAATGGCCGCCGCGATCTCCATCTGCGCACGCGCGGCCTCCCGCGGCCATTTTCCTGAAGCCCCGGGAGCAGAGCGCTTCATCTGCACACGCGCGGCCTCAGGAAGATGGCCGCGCCCACCGATAACAAGAGGATTCACCCGGCTCTGCTGTATACCGGGCCTGCTGCATCACCATACCGGGGAAAGGGACCCCGCTTACTGCGCCTCCTCTGCCGCCACACCCCCGCCACCGCACCTCTGCCACTGGACCTCTGCCACCGCACCTCTGCCACCTAGGTAAGCCTGCATGGTACGCCAGGGACCCCTCTCACGCCATACCTCTCACTGCACCTGATCCCAGCACCTCCTGATCCCAGCACCTCCTGATCCCAGCACCTCCTGATCCCAGCACCTTCTCATCCCAGCACCTTCTCATCCCAGCACCTCCTCATCCCAGCATCACCCCACCTCTGCCGACACCTTGCCTCCTGTGACCCTGCTCTGCCACCGCCATAAGATACTGTAAATTCGGACAATAAGACGGACCCCCATGTTATAAAAAATCTTTTTTTCTGCAATTTTCACCCCAAATTTGGGGTGCGTCTTATGGTCCGGTGCGTCTTATAGTCCGAAAAATACGGTATGTATTTTTGCTCTTCGTTAACAACACCAAGATTTCCAGTAAAGTAGTCCTAATGGGAATTTTTAAAAAATGTAACTTCAAATTCATCACACAACCCAAGGCTTTGAAATGTTTCAGCTTGTTCTCGACGATGGACTTACATTTTGGATGTTTGGTGTTACCTACAAATGTTTTCATGCCTTCTTCAAAAGAATCCAAAACACCTTTCTAAACAGCTTTCATTTTTGTTTCGAACAAGTCATCCTTTGCAAGTTTCCGAATATTCAGACCAACAAAATGCATTCACCATACTCACAACCAACTCACGTCGCACCATTTAGAAAACCTTATGTAATCAAAAATAACATTCCCCAACAAGTAACAACATTATTCCTGTTGTACCCTGTATGCTTTGGCATCTAGTCCTTTGCCAATTTTCCTTCACTCAACTGTGATAATGTCTGGGTCAGATACATTTGCGATGTCTTGAGATAACAACACTTCATGTGCTGAGCTGGAATGTGAGAGGGTTTAATTCGAAATTTAAAAGAGACATTGTAATGGATTTTGTTAAGAAACAAGTACCACATATCTGCTTAACCCCTTTACCCCCAAGGGTGGTTTGCACGTCAATGACCAGGCCAATTTTTACAATTCTGACCACTGTCCCTTTATGAGGTTATAACTCCGAAACGCTTCAACGGATCCTGGTGATTCTGACATTGTTTTCTCGTGACATATTGTACTTCATGATAGTGGTAAAATTTATTTGATAGTACCTGCGTTTATTTGTGAAAAAAACGGAAATTTGGCGAAAATTTTGAAAATTTCGCAATTTTCAAACTTTGAATTTTTATGCAATTAAATCACAGAGATATGTCACACAAAATACTTAATAAGTAACATTTCCCACATGTCTCCTTTACATCAGCATAATTTTGGAACCAATTTTTTTTTTTGTTAGGGAGTTATAAGGGTTAAAAGTTGACCAGCAATTTCTCATTTTTACAACACCATTTTTTTTAGGGACCACGTCTCATTTGAAGTCATTTTGAGGGGTCTATATGATAGAAAATGCCCAAGTGTGACACCATTCTAAAAACTGCACCCCTCAAGGTGCTCAAAACCACATTCAAGAAGTTTATTAACCCTTCAGGTGTTTAATAGGAATTTTTGGAATGTTTAAATAAAAATGAACATTTAACTTTTTTACACAAAAAATTTACTTCAGCTCCAATTTGTTTTATTTTACCAAGGGTAACAGGAGAAATTGGACCCAAAAAGTTGTTGTCCAATTTGTCCTGAGTACGCTGATACCCCATATGTGGCAGAAAACCACTGTTTGGGCGCATGGGAGAGCTCGGAAGGGAAGGAGCGCTATTTGACTTTTCAATGCAAAATTGACAGGAATTGAGATGGGACGCCATGTTGCGTTTGGAGAGCCACTGATGTGCCTAAACATTGAAACCCCCCACAAGTGACACCATTTTGGAAAGTAGACCCCCTAAGGAACTTATCTGGATGTGTGGTGAGCACTTTGACCCACCAAGTGCTTCACAGAAGTTTATAATGCAGAACCGTAAAAATAAAAAATCATATTTTTTCACAAAAATTATATTTTTGCCCCCAATTTTTTATTTTTCCAAGGGTAAGAGAAGAAATTGGACCTCAAAAGTTGTCCAATTTGTCCTGAGTACGCTGATACCCCATATGTGGCAGTAAACCACTGTTTGGGCGCATGGGAGAGCTCGGAAGGGAAGGAGCGCAGTTTGACTTTTCAATGCAAAATTGACAGAAATTGAGATGGGACGCCATGTTGCGTTTGGAGAGCCACTGATGTGCCTAAACATTGAAACCCCCCACAAGTGACACCATTTTGGAAAGTAGACCCCCTAAGGAACTTATCTAGATGTGTGGTGAGCACTTTGACCCACCAAGTGCTTCACAGAAGTTTATAATGCAGAACCGTAAAAATAAAAAATCATATTTTTTCACAAAAATTATATTTTTGCCCCCAATTTTTTATTTTTCCAAGGGTAAGAGAAGAAATTGGACCTCAAAAGTTGTTGTCCAATTTGTCCCGAGTACGCTGATACCCCATATGTGGCAGTAAACCACTGTTTGGGCGCATGGGAGAGCTCGGAAGGGAAGGAGCGCCGTTTGACTTTTCAATGCAAAATTGACAGGAATTGAGATGGGACGCCATGTTGCGTTTGGAGAGCCACTGTTGTGCCTAAACATTGAAACCCCCCACAAGTGACACCATTTTGGAAAGTAGACCCCCTAAGGAACTTATCTGGATGTGTGGTGAGCACTTTGACCCACCAAGGGCTTCACAGAAGTTTATAATGCAGAGCCATAAAAATAAAACAAAATTTTTTTCCCACAAAAATTATTTTTTAGCCCCCAGTTTTGTATTTTCCCTAGGGTAACAGAAGAAATTGGACCCCAAAAGTTGTTGTCCAATTTGTCCTGAGTACGCTGATACCCCATATGTGGGGGGGAACCACCGTTTGGGCGCATGGGAGGGTTCGGAAGGGAAGGAGCGCCATTTGGAATGCAGACTTAGATGGAATGGTCTGCAGGCGTCACATTGCGTTTGCAGAGCCCCTAATGTACCTAAACAGTAGAAACCCCCCACAAGTGACACCATTTTGGAAAGTAGACCCCCTAAGGAACTCATCTTGATGTGTTGAGAGCTTTGAACCCCCAAGTATTTCACTACAGTTTATAACGCAGAGCCATGCAAATAAAAAATATTTTTTTTCCACAAAAATTATATTTTAGCCCCCAGTTTTGTATTTTTCCAAGGTTAGCAGGAGAAATTGGACCCTAAATGTTGTTGTCCAATTTGTCCTGAGTACGCTGATACCCGATATGTGGGGGGGAACCACCGTTTGGGCGCATGGGAGGGCTCGGAAGGGAAGGAGCATCATTTGGAATGCAGACTTAGATGGATTGGTCTGCAGGCGTCACATTGCGTTTGCAGAGCCCCTAATGTACCTAAACAGTAGAAACCCCCACAAGTGACCCCATATTGGAAACTAGACCCCTCAATGAACTTATCTAGATGTGTTGTGAGAACTTTGAACCCCCAAGTGTTTCACTACAGTTTATAACGCAGAGCCGTGAAAATAAAAAATCTTTTTGTTTTCCCACAAAAATTATTTTTTAGCCCCCAGTTTTGTATTTTCCCAAGGGTAACAGGAGAAATTGGTCCACAAAAGTTGTTGTCCAATTTGTCCTGAGTACGCTGATACCCCATATGTTGGGGTAAACCCCTGTTTGGGCACACAGGAGAGCTCGGAAGGGAAGGAGCACTGTTTTACTTTTTCAACGCAGAATTGGCTGGAATTGAGATCGGACGCCATGTCGTGTTTGGAGAGCCCCTGATGTGCCGAAACAGTGGAAACCCCCCAATTATAACTGAAACCCTAATCTAAACACACCCCTAACCCTAATTCCAACGGTAACCCTAACCACACCTCTAACCCTGACACACCCCTAACCCTAATCCCAACCCTATTCCCAACTGTAAATGTAATCTAAACCCTAACCCTAACTTTAGCCCCAACCCTAACTGTAGCCCCAACCCTAACCCTAACCCTAGCCCTAACCCTAGCCCTAGCCCTAACCCTAACCTTAGCCCTAACCCTAGCCCTAACCCTAGCCCTAACCCTAGCCCTAACCCTAGCCCTAACCCTAGCCCTAACCCTAACCCTAACCCTAGCCCTAACCCTAGCCCTAATGGGAAAATGGAAATAAATACATTTTTTTTTATTTTTCCCTAACTAAGGGGGTGATGAAGGGGGGTTTGATTTACTTTTATAGCGAGTTTTTTAGCGGATTTTTATGATTGGCAGCCGTCACACACTGAAAGACCCTTTTTATTGCAAAAAATATTTTTTGCAATACCACATTTTGAGAGCTATAATTTTTCCATATTTTGGTCCACAGAGTCATGTGAGGTCTTGTTTTTTGCGGGACGAGTTGACGTTTGTATTGAAAACATTTTTGGGCACGTGACATTTTTTGATCGCTTTTTATTCCGATTTTTGTGAGGAAGAATGACCAAAAGCCAGCTATTCATGAATTTCTATTGGGGGAGGCGTTTATACCGTTCCGCGTTTGGTAAAATTGATAAATCAGTTTTATTCTTCGGGTCAGTACGATTACAGCGATACCTCATTTATATCATTTTTTTATGGTTTGGCGCTTTTGTACGATAAAAACTATTTTACAGAAAAAATAATTATTTTTGCATCGCTTTATTCCCAGGACTATAACTTTTTTATTTTTTTGCTGATGATGCTGTATGGCGGCTCTTTTTTTGCGGGACAATATGACGCTTTCAGCGGTACCATGGTTATTTATATGTGTCCTTTTGATCGCGTGTTATTCCACTTTTTTGTTCGGCGGTATGATAATGTTTTTTGCCTCGTTTTTTTTTTTTTTCTTACGGTGTTTACTGAAGGGGTTAAATAGTGGGACAGTTTTATAGGTCGGGTCGTTACGGACGCGGCGATACTAAATATGTGTACTTTTATTGGTTTTTTTTTTATTTAGATGAAGAAATGTATTTATGGGAATAATATTTTTTTTTTTTTCATTATTTTGGAATATTTTTTTTTATTTTTTTTACACATTTGGAAAATTTTTTTTTTACTTTTTTACTTTGTCCCAGGGCGGGACATCACAGATCAGTGATCTGACAGTTTGCACAGCACTCTGTCAGATCACTGATCTGACATGCAGCGCTGCAGGCTTCACAGTGCCTGCTCTGAGCAGGCTCTGTGAAGCCACCTCCCTCCCTGCAGGACCCGGATCCGCGGCCATCTTGGATCCAGGGCTGGAGGGAGCAGGGAGGGAGGTGAGACCCTCGCAGCAACGCGATCACATCGCGTTGCTCCGGGGGTCTCAGGGAAGCCCGCAGGGAGCCCCCTCCCTGCGCGGTGCTTCCCTGCACCGCCGGCACATTGCGATCATCTTTGATCGCGGTGTGCCAGGGGTTAATGTGCCGGGGGCGGTCCGTGACCGCTCCTGGCACATAGTGCCGGATGTCAGCTGCGATAAGCAGCTGACACCCGGCCGCGATCGGCCGCGCTCCCCCCGTGAGCGCGGCCGATCGGCTATGACGTACTATCCCGTCCAGGGTCAGATAAGCCCAGGGCACCTCGACGGGATAGTACGTCTAAGGTCACAGAGGGGTTAAACAGGTGCTTGTCACAAAATTAGAATATCATCAAAAAGTTAATATATTTCAGTTCTTCAATACAAAAAGTGAAACTCATATATTAAATAGTCACTACAAATAGAATGATCTATTTCAAGTGTTTATTTCTGTTAATGTTGATGATTATGGCCTACAACCAATTAAAACACAAAGTCATTATATCAGTAAATTAGAATAATTAGCAAAAAACACCTGCAAAGGCTTCCTAAGCATTTAAAAAGGTCTCTTAGCCTGTTCCAGTAGGCCAACATTCATGGGGAAGACTGCTGACTTGACATGTCCAGAAGGCAGTCATTGACACTCCAAAAGGAGGGTAACCCACAGGGTGTTCACAGAGTGCTGTATCCAAGCATATTAATGGAAAGTTGAGTGGAAGGAAAAAGTGTGGTTAAAAAAGGTGCACAAGGATTGTTAAGAAAAGGCCATTCAAAAATTTGGGAGAGATTCACAAGGAGTGGACTGCTGCTTGAGTCATTACTTCAAGAGCCACACACACACACACACACACACACACACACACACACACACACACACACACACACGTATCCAGGACATGGGCTGTAAGTGTCGCATTCCTTGTGTCAAGCCACTCATGACCAATAGACAACGCCAGAAGCGTCTTACTTGGGCCAAGGAGAAAAAGAACTGGACTGTTGCTCAGTGGTCTATGGTGTTGTTTTCAGATGAAAGTAAATTTAGCATTTCATTTGGAAATCGAGGTCCCAGAGTCAGGAGGAAGAGTGGAGAGGCACACAATCTAAGCTGCTTGAGATCTAGTGTGAAGATTCCACAATCAGTGATGGTTTGGGGAACCATGTCATCTGCTGGTGTAGGTCCACTCTGTTTTATCAAGATCAATGTCACCGCAGCAGTCTACTAGGACATTTTTAGAGCAATTCATGCTTCCCTCTGCCAACAAGCTTTTTGGAGATGGAAATTTCATTCTCCAGCAGGACTTGGCACCTGTCCACACTGCCAAAAGTACCAATACCTGGTTTAAAAGCAACAGTATCACTGTGCATCATTGTCCAGCAAACTCGCCTGACCTTAACCCCATATCTAAGGGTATTGTCAAGAGGAAGATGAGACACCACACCCAACAATGCAGACGAGCTGGAGGCTGCTATCAAAGCAACCTGGGTTTCCATAACACCTCAGCAGTGCCATAGGTTGATCGCCTCCATGCCACATTGATGCAGTAATTTATGCAAAAGGAGCCCCGACCAAGTATTGAGTGCATTTACTGAACATACTTTTCAGTAGGCCAACATTTCGGATTTTAAAATCATTTTTCAAGCTGGTGTCATAAAGTATTCTAATGTTTAGTTCATGTCTTTCTCCATGGTCTTAACAGAGTTGTCCTGTCCCGGATGTTGCATTTTTAAATTCCTCAGTAAGTAGTCTCAGGATTCTCTCTTTCGGAAAATCTCTTAATTGTGTAGCTTGCATCTGGAAAGCTTGTGCTGAGGAGCAGTTCCTTCAGATTCTAAGAAACTGCACCTTGGGGATACCCCTCTTAAGGCTAACTGGATGATGGCTGTCCCATCTCAATATATTACATAGGTCTGCAATTAAAAAGTTGTTTGATTATTTTCATACAATTTCCATGTATTTTGGTGATTTGATAATAAAAGGAATATTGAAAAAAATCCCAAACGTCAGGACTTGCCACAAACTGTGGTGTGAATTGTCGGCAGGCAGCTTATTTTCTTTCCCCATTTGCATCAATAGGAACTGCGTTATTGGCTGTTGGCAGTCAGGTGGTTAGTGATATAATGAAAGGTACTTATGCTTTCAAGAAACTTGCATTGGAATTTCATTCATCAACCTTGTTTCCCCAAATTAGCGTTATGGCTTTGCGGAAGTGTATTAATTCGCCTGATCGTTTCGGTTTAATTTGTGAATATACAGTGTTGAATCAACAGCTGAATATTACAGACTTTGTGAAAAAAGTATACTTCGCATAGTTTGGACTAAAACTTGGAGGTCAAGACAAAGTTTGAGCACGTCATAAAGTATGCAAACGGTGTGTGAGGACCTCCGAAATTGGTTCAAGGGTAAGAAAATAGCTTTCCGTTATGGGATTCCTATGGTATGGCGAGAGCAAAAGAACCATAGTGATGACAATTACTTTTGTTCATGCAATGTGAAAGGGTATAATTCCAAATGGAAGCATTCCATTTCATAACCCAATCTTCACTCAACAATTCGTCCCATCCCCCATGGCACAGATATACCAGTACCCAAGGCCCTTGCTACCTTGGAAGAGATACCTAGTTCTAATGAAGGTGAAATCATACCTGAACCAGATGACGAATCAAGTTCTGACTTTGAAGATGATACAAGACCAATTTTTTTTTCCCAGAAGGAGATGAAGGATTTAGTAAGAGACTTGAATCTTCCCAAAGATGTCGCTGAGTTACTCGGATCAAGGCTTAAAAGCAGGAATTTATTGTTAGAAGGGGTGTCTTTTTCATGGTTCGGACATCGTGAAAAGAAGTTTGTTCCTTACTTTTTCCCAGGAAGACAAGTTGGTTTATTGCATCAATGTTGAAGGTTTTGAGGTGTCAATTCAAAATCCAATATGATTCAGCGCAATGGCGTCTTTTTATACATTCTTCATAAAGAAGTCTAAAAGTTTAACTCCACAAAGCCTGTTTTTACATCATTCCACGAGAACTTGGATTGGTTCTTCGTAAACTTATTTATGAATACCACGGTTGGCAAGTGTGTGGGGATCTTGCAGATCTTGTGCATACTGCTTGGGCAACAAGCTGGATATGCCACATACCCTTGTTTTCTGTGTCTGTGGGACAGTCGAGACCGACAAAATCACTGGACCAAGAAGAGTTGGCAGCCAAGGGTACTCACCGTCTGTGAAAAAAAATATCCTCTGAGAAACTTTGGGGTACCTCCATATAAAGTTCTACCACCTCTCCACATAAAATTGGGCTTGATGAAGCAATTCACAAAATCACTTCCAAGAGATGGGGAGTGCTTCAAATACTTGGTCACCAAGTTTCCAAGCCTCTTGGAGGCAAAATTGAAGGAAGGTGTGTTTGTCGGTCCAGACATTAGAATGCTTATAGCTTTTAAAGAGTTTGTCAATCCCATGACATCCTCAAAAAGAAGGATGGATTGCTTTTAAAGAGGTCATAGAGAAATTTTTAGGCAATAAAAATATTCAGACCTCAAAAAGATCATTGGACCAATGCTGAAAGCATTTCAAGCTTTAGGTTGCCTGATGAGTTTGAAAGTACATTTCCTCCATTCCCACCTTGACTACTTTCCAGAAAATTTGGAAGCTGTGAGTGAAGAGCAAGGTGAACGATTCCATCAGGACATTAAAAGGATGGATAATACCATGGAAAATGGGGGCAGCACGGTGGCTCAGTGGATAGCACTGCAGCCTTGCACTGCACCCTGGACAACATCTGCAAAGAGTTTGTATGTTCTCTCCGTGTTTGCGTGGGTTTCCTCCGGGTTCCCGGTTTCCTCCCACATTCCAAAGACATACTGATAGGAAATTTAGATTGTAAGCCCCATTGGGGACAGCGATGATAATGTGTGCAAACTGTAAAGCGCTGCAGTATATGTTAGCGCTATATAAAAATAAAGATTATTATAATGATGGCAGACTACTGTTGGATGCATCAAAGAGACATTCCAGATGCTGCTCACTAGCGTAAATGTACTAAGAGGAGCTTCACAGGGAAGTGAGTGAGTGTTAGTGAGCTCATTTCAGTTCAAAATGACACTCATGAAAAATTTGCAATAAAAAATGTATTTTATAAGTCTTATTTTCATTTATTTCGTGGTATTGCTTTATTTAACATAGTTACCTAAATTGTCAGGAAACGTGATGTCCTATGACAAAGCAAAACAGAGGTCATTTTCAGATTCAGCGCACCAAAAAACATAAAGATTACGTGGAATAACGAAAACAGCTCTTGAAATTGTATTTTTTGCAGACCTGTATTATTGGTGGAGGTCGGTTTCCTTAAAATTCTCATCTGGAACCGTCCATCTAAATCTTTCGTGATATTAATGTCTAAGAAGTTGATTTAGTCCGAACCTCAGGCCAATGTTATTGATGTTAAGTTCTTGGACAAAATTATCAAAGGAATTCATGTCACCAGTCCACAATATAATAGTGTCGTCTCTGTAGCACCCCCAGAATAATATCTGGAGGCACCACCAAGACTACCCCTTCTCTCCAAACACCATAGTGTCCTCCCAACAGCCCAAGAGCAAATTGGCATAGATGCAGGGCACATGCGCTACCCATAGCCATACCCCTGAGCTGTTGGTAGAACTTGTCAAACACAAAGTAGTTATGTGTTAGTATAACCTTAGTAACCTGCAGATAAGCTCATGATACAGAATTAGATGTAGCCTTGATACCAGCTTCATGTGGAATGCTACTGTATACAGCCTCCACATCGATTGAAGCTAATAGTACATTGTTTTCTACTACCAGGTTTAGATATAACTCAGCCTTGATACCATCTTCATGTGGAATGCTACTGTATAGAGCCTCCACATCGATTGAAGCTAATAGTACATTGTTTTCTACTACCAGGTTTAGATAGAATTCAGCCTTGATACCATCTTCATGTGGAATGCTTCTGTATAGAGCCTCCACATCGATTGAAGCTAAGAGTACATTGTTATCTACTACCAGGTCTTTGATCTTTAACAGGTCCGAGGTGTCGCGTATGTACAAGGTTAGCGACGTCACAAACTGCTTGAGTATCCTGTCAATGTATATACCAAAGTTCTGAGTGATGGAGTCATTCCCAGATACTATGGGTCAGACTTTGAGGGGTTCTAGTCATTTGTGGACTTTGAGTAGAAGAATGGAATTGTGGGGGTCTGTTGAAACATAAAGGCCTTTTCACTTGGATATCAATCTTGATTCCGAGGCTGAGGTAAGCAAGGAATGTAGTTCCGCATTAAAGGCATCAGTTGCGTCCCTCCGCAGTATACCATAGGTGGATTCATCGTTCAAGATTCAATAGCATATTGCTTTATATCTTGGATAATCCATAATAACCAGGTTATCACCTGTATCCTATGCCTTAAATATAAGATCATTTCCAGTCATTGTCATCATTAACATTCTGACCGAACTAGATTTATTCCAGGTAAAGCGACAAACATTCAACAATTATTCATATATAAAGCAGCTGTCCATGATGATCCCTCTCCTGGTTTTGAAATGTCTTTGGATGTATGTAAAGCTGTTGAATGGGAATATTTTCATTCACTACTATTGCACCTCAAGTTTGGTCCCAATTTTAGTACTTGGGTTAAACTATTACACGATTCTCCTAGAGTAAGAATTCAAAGTAACTTGGATATATCACAACCTTTTCCTTTGTGAAAAGAGACTAGGCAAGGTTGCCCCTTGTTTCCTGCTTTTTGTGATGGCCATTAAGGCATTGGACCTGGCTATTCGGCAAGCTCGGGACGTCAAGGGTTTAATCCAAGGGTCCTTAACAGAAAATGTTTCCTTATATGCAGATGATACCTTAGTATATCTGGCGGACGTTGGTCCTTGCATGACTTCCCTCTTAAGGTTGGTGGATGAATTTAGGTCATCTTCTGGTTTAAAGGTTAATTGGCAGAAATCATTTTTGTTCATCTATCGCCTTTCATATAGTCTGAGCAAGACTCCAAATTATCAGCAACTGGTACATAAACATCTTCTTAAGTATTTGGAGGTTATTGTTTCTCAAAAGGTAGAACAATTTATTGCATTAAACATTGATCCACTAATAGCAGAGACAGGTAGACAACTCAAGCGCAAACAACATCTGCCGTCTAACTCTTATTGGGGTCATAAATCTTTTAAAATTATATATTTGCTCAAATTCTTATATTTATTTAATTCCTCTCCATTTATGATTGCTAGAGGAACATTTTGTCTCTTGAAAAGTTTGGTGCATACCTTTTACTGGCAGCTCCTAACTTATTCTTTACTTCCTGGCTGCTCAGTTACCGTGTGCCCATTGGTGGATATTGACATGAACAATGCCACCACAACACTAGCACGAGCGTTGTTGGGTTCTTATGAAGGGTTAACTGACCTATTATATAGCTATAATGCAGTCTTATCATCTCAAGTCCCTTTAAAAACAGTAGCTAGAATGTGGGCAATAGCACAGAATGTATTGAGGCTCTCAGATATGACACTAGTTTCACCTAGGATACCGCTTTGTTTAATCCTCACCTTCCACATGTATATTCTCTTCCTCATTTGGTCCTCTGGGTGAGGTGCTGTGTCAGAATCACCATTCATATTTTCTCTGATACTTCTGAAATGCTTATCTTTGAGGATTTCCATGCTAGATATGGGGTTCCTGATACCGCTGATTTCTATATATACATCTCCATCATGCAGTGCATGCAGTTTGGAAAATCAATAGTGTCCCTTGGCTTTTCAAAATTGTAGGAGCTCTTGGGGACCTTCTGATCTACCTAAACCCCTCACACAAGCATATTCTCTTCTCCAATCATCTGTTGTCAAGCCTTATGATAAGGGTTATGTAAAGTGTATGGTGGATATACCGGAGTTGACTGTGGGGGAATAGGGACAGGTGGAAGATATATTTTATTCCTCAGTGGTGAGTGCTAGGGACTGTTTGATCAAGTCATAATGTCTAAACAGTTAATTATATCCCGGAAAGGTTGAGTTTTGATCGCTACAGTTGTCGGAGCGCTGCGTGTTATGTTTGCTAATGACAGGTGTTATGAAGGCAATCCAGAAACACAGTGTGCTTAGCGATCAGAGCGCACACAGTGATCTGACAAATACCCAAAAATACAAGAACGAGCTCTGAGACGTGGAAACTCTGTAGACTGCAAACCTGATCCTATCCTAAACACAACTAAAAGCGGCTGTGGATTGCGCCTAACAACTACCTAGGCAACTCGGCACAGCCTAAGAAACTAGCTAGCCTGAAGATAGAAAAATAGGCCTGACTTGCCCCAGAGAAATTCCCCAAAGGAAAAGGCAGCCCCCCACATATAATGACTGTGAGTAAGATGAAAAGACAAAACGTAGGGATGAAATAGATTCAGCAAAGTGGGGCCCGATATTCTAGGACAGAGCGAGGACCGTAAAGCGAACTTTGCAGTCTACAAAAAACCCTAAAGCAAAACCACGCAAAGGGGGCAAAAAAAACCCACCGTGCCGAACTAACGGCACGGCGGTACACCCTTTGCGTCTCAGAGCTTCCAGCAAAACAAAAGACAAGCTGGACAGAAAAAAAGCAACAAAAAAGCAAAAAGCACTTAGCTATACAGAGCAGCAGGTCACAGGAACAATCAGGAGAAGCTCAGATCCAACACTGAAACATTGACAAGGAGCAAGGATAGCAGCATGAGGCGGAGTTAAGTAATGAAGCAGTTAACGAGCTCACCAGAACACCTGAGGGAGGAAGCTCAGAAGCTGCAGTACCACTTGTGACCACAGGAGTGAATTCAGCCACAGAATTCACAACAGTACCCCCCCCTTGAGGAGGGGTCACCGAACCCTCACCAGAGCCCCCAGGCCGACCAGGATGAGCCGCATGAAAGGCACGAACAAGATCGGAAGCATGAACATCAGAGGCAAAAACCCAGGAATTATCTTCCTGAGCATAACCCTTCCATTTAACCAGATACTGGAGTTTCCGTCTAGAAACACGAGAATCCAAAATCTTCTCCACAATATACTCCAATTCCCCCTCCACCAAAACCGGGGCAGGAGGCTCAACAGATGGAACCATAGGTGCCACGTATCTCCGCAACAACGACCTATGGAATACATTATGTATGGAAAAGGAGTCTGGGAGGGTCAAACGAAAAGACACAGGATTGAGAACCTCAGAAATCCTATACGGACCAATAAAACGAGGTTTAAATTTAGGAGAGGAAACCTTCATAGGAATATGACGAGAAGATAACCAAACCAGATCCCCAACACGAAGTCGGGGACCCACACGGCGTCTGCGATTAGCGAAAAGTTGAGCTTTCTCCTGGGACAAGATCAAATTGTCCACTACCTGAGTCCAGATCTGCTGCAACCTATCCACAGAATCCACACCAGGACAGTCCGAAGACTCAACCTGTCCTGAAGAGAAACGAGGATGGAACCCAGAATTGCAAAAAAATGGAGAAACCAAGGTAGCCGAGCTGGCCCGATTATTAAGGGCGAACTCAGCCAACGGCAAAAAGGACACCCAATCATCCTGGTCTGCAGAAACAAAACATCTCAGATATGTTTCCAAGGTCTGATTGGTTCGTTCGGTCTGGCCATTAGTCTGAGGATGGAAAGCTGAGGAAAAGGATAGGTCAATGCCCATCCTACCACAAAAGGCTCGCCAGAACCTTGAAACAAACTGGGAACCTCTGTCAGAAACAATATTCTCAGGAATGCCATGCAACCGAACCACATGCTGAAAGAACAAAGGTACCAAATCAGAGGAGGAAGGCAATTTAGCCAAGGGCACCAGATGGACCATTTTTGAAAAGCGATCACAGACCACCCAAATGACTGACATCTTTTGAGAAACGGGAAGGTCAGAAATGAAATCCATCGAAATATGTGTCCAAGGCCTCTTTGGGACCGGCAAGGGCAAAAGCAACCCACTGGCACGAGAACAGCAGGGCTTAGCCCTAGCACAAATCCCACAGGACTGCACAAAAGTACGTACATCCCGTGACAGAGATGGCCACCAGAAGGATCTAGCCACTAACTCTCTGGTACCAAAGATTCCAGGATGACCAGCCAACACCGAACAATGAAGTTCAGAGATAAGTTTATTAGTCCACCTATCAGGGACGAACAGTTTCTCTGCTGGACAACGATCAGGTTTATTCGCCTGAAATTTTTGCAGCACCCCCCGCAAATCAGGGGAGATGGCAGACACAATGACTCCTTCCTTGAGGATACCCGCTGGCTCAGATAAACCCGGAGAGTCGGGCACAAAACTCCTAGACAGAGCATCCGCCTTCACATTTTTAGAGCCCGGAAGGTACGAAATCACAAAGTCGAAGCGGGCAAAAAATAACGACCAACGGGCCTGTCTAGGATTCAAGCGCTTGGCAGACTCGAGATAAGTCAAGTTCTTATGATCAGTCAATACCACCACGCGATGCTTAGCTCCTTCAAGCCAATGACGCCACTCCTCGAATGCCCACTTCATGGCCAGCAACTCTCGATTGCCCACATCATAATTACGCTCAGCGGGCGAAAACTTCCTGGAAAAGAAAGCACATGGTTTCATCACTGAGCAATCAGAACCTCTCTGTGACAAAACCGCCCCTGCTCCAATCTCAGAAGCATCAACCTCGACCTGGAACGGAAGAGAAACATCTGGCTGACACAACACAGGGGCAGAACAAAAACGACGCTTCAACTCCTGAAAAGCTTCCACAGCAGCAGAAGACCAACTAACCAAATCAGCACCCTTCTTGGTCAAATCGGTCAATGGTTTGGCAATGCTAGAAAAATTACAGATGAAGCGACGATAAAAATTAGCAAAGCCCAGGAACTTTTGCAGACTTTTCAGAGATGTCGGCTGAATCCAATCCTGGATGGCTTGGACCTTAACTGGATCCATCTCGATAGTAGAAGGGGTAAAGATGAACCCCAAAAATGAAACTTTCTGCACACCAAAGAGACACTTTGATCCCTTCACAAACAAAGAGTTAGCACGCAGGACCTGAAAAACCATTCTGACCTGCTTCACATGAGACTCCCAATCATCTGAGAAGATCAAAATGTCATCCAAGTAAACAATCAGGAATTATCCAGATACTCACGGAAGATGTCATGCATAAAAGACTGAAACACAGATGGAGCATTGGCAAGTCCGAACGGCATCACTAGATACTCAAAATGACCCTCGGGCGTATTGAATGCAGTTTTCCATTCATCTCCTTGCCTGATTCTCACCAGATTATACGCACCACGAAGATCTATCTTAGTGAACCAACTAGCCCCCTTAATCCGAGCAAACAAGTCAGATAACAATGGCAAGGGATACTGAAATTTAACAGTGATCTTATTAAGAAGGCGGTAATCAATACACGGTCTCAGCGAACCATCCTTCTTGGCTACAAAGAAGAACCCTGCTCCCAGTGGTGATGACGATGGGCGAATATGTCCCTTCTCCAGGGATTCCTTCACATAACTGCGCATAGCGGCGTGTTCGGGCACGGATAAATTAAATAATCGACCTTTAGGGAATTTACTACCAGGAATCAAATTGATAGCACAATCACAATCCCTATGCGGAGGTAGAGCATCGGACTTGGGCTCTTCAAATACATCCTGATAATCAGACAAGAACTCTGGGACCTCAGAAGGGGTGGATGACGAAATCGACAAAAATGGAACATCACCATGTACCCCCTGACAACCCCAGCTGGATACCGACATGGAATTCCAATCCAATACTGGATTATGGGTTTGTAGCCATGGCAACCCCAACACGACCACATCATGCAGATTATGCAACACCAGAAAGCGAATAACTTCCTGATGTGCAGGAGCCATGCACATGGTCAGCTGGGCCCAGTATTGAGGTTTATTCTTGGCCAAAGGTGTAGCATCAATTCCTCTCAATGGAATAGGACACCGCAAAGGCTCCAAGAAAAACCCACAACGTTTAGCATAATCCAAATCCATCAGATTCAGGGCAGCGCCCGAATCCACAAACGCCATGACAGAAAACGACGACAAAGAGCATATCAAGGTAATGGACAGAAGGAATTTGGACTGTACAGTACCAATGACGGCAGACCTAGCGGACCGCTTAGTGCGCTTAGGACAATCAGAAATAGCATGAGTGGAATCACCACAGTAGAAACACAGACCATTCAGACGTCTGTATTCCTGCCGTTCAACTCTAGTCATAGTCCTATCGCACTGCATAGGCTCAGGTTTAACCTCAGGCAGTACCGCCAAATGGTGCACAGATTTACGCTCGCGCAAGCGTCGACCGATCTGAATGGCCAAAGACAAAGACTCATTCAAACCAGCAGGCATAGGAAATCCCACCATGACATCCTTAAGAGCCTCAGAGAGACCCTTTCTGAACAAAGCTGCCAGCGCAGATTCATTCCACTGAGTGAGTACTGACCATTTCCTAAATTTCTGACAATATACTTCTATATCATCCTGACCCTGGCACAAAGCCAGCAAATTTTTCTCAGCCTGATCCACTGAATTAGGCTCATCGTACAGCAATCCGAGCGCCAGGAAAAACGCATCGACACTACTCAATGCAGGGTCTCCTGGCGCAAGAGAAAATGCCCAGTCTTGAGGGTCGCCGCGCAAAAAAGAAATAATAATCAAAACCTGTTGAATAGGATTACCAGAAGAATGAGGTTTCAAGGCCAGAAATAGCTTACAATTATTTTTGAAACTTAGAAACTTAGTTCTATCTCCAAAAAACAAATCAGGAATAGGAATTCTTGGTTCTAACATAGATTTCTGATCAATAGTATCTTGAATTTTTTGTACATTTATAACGAGATTATCCATTGAAGAGCACAGACCCTGAATATCCATGTCCACACCTGTGTCCAGAATCACCCAAATGTCTAGGGGAAAAAAAAAAGTGAACACAGAGCAGAAAAAAAAAAAATGATGTCAGAACTTTTTCTTTCCCTCTATTGAGAATCATTAGTTTGGCTCCTTGTACTGTTATGTTTGCTAATGACAGGTGTTATGAAGGCAATCCAGAAACACAGTGTGCTTAGCGATCAGAGCGCACACAGTGATCTGACAAATACCCAAAAATACAAGAAAGAGCTCTGAGACGTGGAAACTCTGTAGACTGCAAACCTGATCCTATCCTAAACACAACTAAAAGCGGCTGTGGATTGCGCCTAACAACTACCTAGGCAACTCGGCACAGCCTAAGAAACTAGCTAGCCTGAAGATAGAAAAATAGGCCTGACTTGCCCCAGAGAAATTCCCCAAAGGAAAAGGCAGCCCCCCACATATAATGACTGTGAGTAAGATGAAAAGACAAAACGTAGGGATGAAATAGATTCAGCAAGGTGGGGCCCGATATTCTAGGACAGAGCGAGGACAGTAAAGCGAACTTTGCAGTCTACAAAAAACCCTAAAGCAAAACCACGCAAAGGGGGCAAAAAAAACCCACCGTGCCGAACTAACGGCACGGCGGTACACCCTTTGCGTCTCAGAGCTTCCAGCAAAACAAAAGACAAGCTGGACAGAAAAAAAGCAACAAAAAAGCAAAAAGCACTTAGCTATACAGAGCAGCAGGTCACAGGAACAATCAGGAGAAGCTCAGATCCAACACTGAAACATTGACAAGGAGCAAGGATAGCAGCATCAGGCGGAGTTAAGTAATGAAGCAGTTAACGAGCTCACCAGAACACCTGAGGGAGGAAGCTCAGAAGCTGCAGTACCACTTGTGACCACAGGAGTGAATTCAGCCACAGAATTCACAACAGCTGCGGGGTCACACTGTCAGATGTCAGCGTGACCCGCAGCAGTGACCGGCAGTAAAAAGCTTACTGCAGGTCACCAGGCGTGGGCTGATGAGAGATTACATCTCCCATCAGGCTAAAGGTACTGTTACACTAAACAATTTACCAACGATCACGACCAGCGATACGACCTGGCCGTGATCGTTGGTAAGTCGTTGTGTGGTCGCTGGAGAGCTGTCACACAGACAGCTCTCCAGCGACCAACGATGCCGAAGTCCCCGGGTAACCGGGGTAAACATCGGGTTACTAAGCGCAGGGCCGCGCTTAGTAACCCGATGTTTACCCTGGTTACCATTGTAAATGTAAAAAAAAAAAAGTACATACATTCCGGTGTCTGTCACGTCCCCCGCCGTCACCTTCCCGCGTAAAGCAGAGCACAGCAGTGACGTCATGACGTCACCGCTGTGCTCTGCTTTACGGCCGGCGCTGATACAGTCAGTGCGGGAAGCTGACGGCGGGGGACGTGACAGACACTGGAATGTGAGTATGTAGTGTTTTTTTTTTTTACATTTACAATGGTAACCAGGGTAAACATCGGGTTACTAAGCGCGGCCCTGCGCTTAGTAACCCCATGTTTACCCTGGTTACAAGTGAACACATCGCTGGATCAGCATCACACATGCCGATCCAGTGATGACAGCGGGTGATCCAGCGACGAAATAAAGTTCTGGCCTTCTAGCTCCGACCAGCGATGTCACAGCAGGATCCTGATCGCTGCTGCGTGTCAAACACAACGAGATCGCTGTCCAGGACGCTGCAACGTCACGGATCGCTATCGTTATCATTCAAAAGTTGCTCAGTGTGAAGGTACCTTAAGTCTGCTGTCACTGATAACAGTGATAGCATGAATTGCCAAGTTTTTAACACTAAGGTTCGGATACGGCTTTAAAGGCGGCTACTAGCGATATAACTCAATTTTATTTCAAAGTACAAAATTAATGGAATAATATAATTGTGTACACTTTTGTATATTTTAACATAGAAGGGTTAAGTACACATGAATATTAAGTACATATAAATATTAAGTCCTCACATCATCACCAAGGAGCTCTTTAAGCATCATCTGTCTGGAATATCAGAGAAGCAAGCACCAAGACAGAACCCCTGGGAAATTCACAACACTGCATGGGTGTCCCCACTTACGCAGGTATAACAACACTGTACATGTAGAAGTGCAGTTACTCAACTTTCTGTTTTAGTCATGTTTCTCTGGCCTTGCATAGTGATTTACACTATGTGACTCTGGTTCAGCCTCGCCCTCTAGTGGCCAGCTTTTGGGATAGGATGAATCAGAGATACCAGGCAAACATCAGACAATGGGCAATAAACTCGCATAATTGAAAAGCTCTCGATTACATAAGTCCACAGCAGACAGGTTAAGGCCCCGTCACACATTGCGACGCTGCAGCGATACCGACAACGATCCGGATCGCTGCAGCGTCGCTGTTTGGTCGCTGGAGATCTGTCACACAGACAGCTCTCCAGCGACCAACGATCCAGAGGTCCCCGGTAACCAGGGTAAACATCGGGTAACTAAGCGCAGGGCCGCGCTTAGTAACCCGATGTTTACCCTGGTTACCATCGTTAAAGTAAAAAAAAAAAAACGCTACATACTTACCTATCGCTGTCTGTCCTCGGTGCTCTGCTTCTCTGGTCTGGCTGTGAGCACAGCGGCCGGAAAGCAGAGCGGTGACGTCACCGCTCTGCTTTCCGGCTGACCGGCGCTCACAGCCAGACCAGAGAAGCAAAGCGCCGAGGACAGACAGCGATAGGTAAGTATGTAGCATTTGTTTTTTTACTTTTAGGATGGTAACCAGGGTAAACATCGGGTTACTAAGCGCGGCCCTGCGCTTAGTTACCCGATGTTTACCCTGGTTACCAGCGAAGACATCGCTGAATCGGCATCACACACGCCGATTCAGCGATGTCAGCGGGACCTCAACGATCAAAAAATGGCCCAGGCCATTCCGACACGACCAGCGATCTCACAGCAGGGGCCTGATCGCTGGTACGTGTCACACATAGCGAGATCGCTACTGAGATCGCTGTTGCGTCACAAAACTTGTGACTCAGCAGCGATCTCGCTAGCGATCTCGCTATGTGTGACGGGGCCTTTAAATAAACCTACATGTTTTAAACAGACATAGAAAAACAGCTATTTGTGAGGTCAAACAATGAAGTAAACAGTTCTCAAGATTGTGTCACTTTGAGCATTGTCTGTAAATGTTTGACAAGTAATGGTCTGAATGCATTCTGTATATTTCAACATGGACTAAGGGTATGTGCACACATCAGGATTTCTTGCAGAAATTTCCTGAAGAAAACCGGAAATTTTCTGCAAGAAATCCGTTTTTTTTTGCGTTTTCTTAGCATTTTGCAAGCGAAATTAGCTTGCATAATGCTAAAGTTTTCCAAGCGATCTGTAGCATCGCTTGGAAAACTGACTGACAGGTTGGTCACACTTGTCAAACATAGTGTTTGACAAGTGTGACCAACTTTTTACTATAGATGCAGCCTATGCCGCATCTATAGTAAAAGATAGAATGTTTAAAAATAATTTAAAAAATGGTTATACTCACCCTGCAGACAGCCGATCTCCTCAGCGGCATCCATTCCTATAGATGGTGTGTGTGTGCAGGACCTTCGATGACGTCGCGGTCACGTGAGCGGTCACAGGACCGCGACGTCATCGCAGGTCCTTCACACAGACCATCTATAGGAACAGAAGCGGCATCATGCACCGCTGAGAGGCGGGAAGACAGCGGGGCCATCAGAGGGTAAGCATATGACTATTTTTTATTTTAATTCTTTTTTTTTTTACTAATTATATGGTGCCCAGTCCTGGGTACCAACCATACATAATCTGCTTACTTCCCGCATGGTGTGCACAGCCCCATGCGGAAAGTAAGCAGATCAATGCACTCCTAGGTGTGCTTAATCCCCGCAATTCCGCATTTTTAATGAACATGTTGCTTTTTTTTCCGCAATGCGATTTTTTCGCAGAAAAAAAGCAACATTTGCACTAGAAATGCGGAATACACTGTAATTAATAGGAGGCATATGTAAGCGTTTTTTTCACGTTTTTATCACGTTTTTATAGCGAAAAAAACGCAAAAAATACTGAACGTGTGCACATGGCCTTAAACTATACATTTTTATGTTCACACTACATAGCAGGAGACGCTGATGGGAGAAGTAGTCTCTCGGCAGCCGGTGCCTGTGTTCAAGCTTAAAAAAAATACAAAAAAAATATGTAAAATAAACTGAATACATATTGAATAAAAATAAACACATTATAGTCACCTAACACCAAATCCCAATGCCCTTGTCTCCTATAAATAATGTAAAATGAAAAAAACAACATATACTTACCTTAACATCTAAGGCTACTTTCACAGTAGCGTTTTTTGCAATACGTCGCAATGCGTCGTTTATGGGAAAAACGCATCCTGCAAAGTTGTTTGCAGGATGCGTTTTTGCCCCATAGATTAACATTAGCGACGCATTGACACACATCGCAACCGTCGTGCGATGGTTGCGCCGTGTTGTGGCGGACCGCTGGAAGCAAAAAACGTTACATGTAACTTTTTTGCTGCTGACGGACCGCTTTTTCCGACCGCGCATGCGCAGCCGGAACTCCGCCCCCACCTCCCCGCACCTTACAATGGGGCAGCGGATGCGCAGGAAAAATGCATCCGCTGCCTCCGTTGTGCCTCTGTTTCACTGCTAGCGTCGGAACCTCGGCCCGACGCACTGCGACGGGCCGAGTCCGACGCTAGTGTGAAAGTAGCCTTATCCTAATGCCCATGCCCAAAAATAGTAAACCACCATATACTCTTGTCCACCATAGTCCTCATAATCCAGAGTGTTGCACGGCGATCTCAGGTGTAGAACAGTCACATCAGGAGATGTCACTGCTCTAGCCACCACCGATATGCTGACATAAGCAACATCGCTCCCATTGTGTTTGGCGCTGAACTGCTGTGAGAGAGCTCACCGGAGTTCATCAGCTGATCAACTCTGATGACCTCCATTACGGCACCACCACTGCATAAGAGAGTTCACTGGCATTCATCGGCTGATCAACTCTGGTGATCTCACGGCACCACTGCTGTGTGAGAACTTTCTCACACCAGTGGTGCCGTAAGGGAGGTCACCGCAGCTGATCAGCTGATGAACTCCGGTGAACTCTCTTGGCAGCTCAGTGCTACAGGTCCTTCTCAAAAAATTAGCATATAGTGTTACATTTCATTATTTACCATAATGTAATGATTACAATTAAACTTTCATATATTATAGATTCATTATCCACCAACTGAAATTTGTCACGTCTTTTATTGTTTTAATACTGATGATTTTGGCATACAACTCCTGATAACCCAAATAACCTGTCTCAATAAATTAGCATATCAAGAAAAGGTTCTCTAAACGACCTATTACCCTAATCTTCTGAATCAACTAATTAACTCTAAACACATGCAAAAGATACCTGAGGCTTTTATAAACTCCCTGCCTGGTTCATTACTCAAAACCCCCATCATGGGTAAGACTAGCGACCTGACAGATGTCAAGAAGGCCATCATTGACACCCTCAAGCAAGAGGGTAAGACCCAGAAAGAAATTTCTCAACAAATAGGCTGTTCCCAGAGTGCTGTATCAAGGCACCTCAATGGTAAGTCTGTTGGAAGGAAACAATGTGGCAGAAAACGCTGTACAACGAGAAGAGGAGACCGGACCCTGAGGAAGATTGTGGAGAAGGACCGATTCCAGACCTTGGGGAACCTGAGGAAGCAGTGGACTGAGTCTGGTGTGGAAACATCCAGAGCCACCGTGCACAGGCGTGTGCAGGAAATGGGCTACAGGTGCCGAAATGGGCTACAGAGAAGCAGCACTGGACTGTTGCTAAGTGGTCCCAAGTACTTTTTTCTGATGAAAGCAAATTTTGCATGTCATTCGGAAATCAAGGTGCCAGAGTCTGGAGGAAGACTGGGGAGAAGGAAATGCCAAAATGCCTGAAGTCCAGTGTCAAGTACCCACAGTCAGTGATGGTGTGGGGTGCCATGTCAGCTGCTGGTGTTGGTCCACTGTGTTTCATCAAGGGCAGCTTCAATGCAGCTAGCTATCAGGAGATTTTGGAGCACTTCATGCTTCCATCGGCTGAAATGCTTTATGGAGATGAAGATTTCATTTTTCAGCACGACCTGGCACCTGCTCACAGTGCCAAAACCACTGGTAAATGGTTTACTGACCATGGTATTACTGTGCTCAATTGGCCTGCCAACTCTCCTGACCTGAACCCCATAGAGAATCTGTGGGATATTGTGAAGAGAAAGTTGAGAGACGCAAGACCCAACACTCTGGATGAGCTTAAGGCCGCTATTGAAGCATCCTGGGCCTCCATAACATCTCAGCAGTGCCACAGGCTGATTGCCTCCATGCCACGCCGCATTGAAGCAGTCATTTCTGCCAAAGGATTCCCGACCAAGTATTGAGTGCATAACTGAACATTATTATTTGATGGTTTTTTTGTTTGTTATTAAAAAACACTTTTATTTGATTGGATGGGTGAAATATGCTAATTTATTGAGACAGGTTTTTTGGGTTATCAGGAGTTGTATGCCAAAATCATCAGTATTAAAACAATAAAAGACCTGACAAATTTCAGTTGGTGGATAATGAATCTATAATATATGAAAGTTTAATTGTAATCATTACATTATGGTAAATAATGAAATTTAACACTATATGCTAATTTTTTGAAAAGGACCTGTATATACTGTGGGAGCGATTACTTTCTGTGTCAGTGTGTAGATGGCTGTTCTTGAGAGCAGTTACATCAGGGGGACCCTATGTCAATTTTTTTCTGGGGTCCCCCTGTAAACTAGCCAGTAAAGGCTAAGTCGACAGCTGTGAGCTGATAATAGCCTGGGAACCTTTATGGCTATTGGCTCCTTCCCATCATATTAACATCAGCCCTCAGCCGTTGGCTTTTCTTCTGATAATGAAAACTACTTGGGAGCCCACACAATTTTTTCCTCCTTTTTTTTTTACATTAATAGTTGCTGTTTGGTTACAGCCTATGTAGGGTCATTCTGTTAATGCTCCTACACAGGGGCTGACTGGCAAATTTTGGCCTGGGGGGCAAGCACACAGCAGTGGCCCATGAGGAGCGGCTCATCCTTAAAGGGGTTGTCGGATATAATGCTACATGTCTACAGTCACTATGTGTGAATCCTCATATCGTGCGCACTGTGCGTTATGAGGATTCTCTGGTGCCGGCAACAGGTGGTCTTGTGACCACAATCATGCAATATATATATTCCCAGCCACATTTCGACCAGACGGTTTTGGGCCTTGTTCAATACAGTTGCATTCGCCATGCAAGTCTTGTCGGCATGTGACCGCATGTATGCCAATCACAAACTTGCAGCCAGACACATGCCAAATAACCACAGCTCTGCGAGCAATGTGAGATGCACAAGTCTGCAGTCACATAGAATGACACAGAGTGAATGCACCAATGACACATACACACACAGCCCCACTGTATAATGACACATACGCACAGCCATAATGTATGACACGCACGGCACCACTGTAAAATGACACACACACACACAGCCCCACTATATAATGACATACACGCACGCAGCTCACACACACGCATGCAGCTCACACACACGCAGCTCTGACACAAATGCATCACACACACGCAGCCATCACATACACAGGCAGCCATCACACACACAGGCAGCCAGGGGTGGATTAAGGGTAGCCAGGGCCCCGGGCTGTTCAGACACTGTGGGCCCCCTCGGTCATGTGACGGGGGTCATGTGACGGGGGTCACGATATACCTGAACCAGATTATTCCAGGAAAATGGCCGGGCCCTACTCTACTGTAACCTATTAAATTTTTGTTAAAATATGCAATACAATTTAGGAATATTTTGACCAATATCACATACAAGGAACAAATACCACTGCACCATGACCAGACCACAAATTGCAACCACAGTGATCGAATAATATCACATACAAGGAACAAATACCACCGCACCATGCCAACACCACATATTACCACCACTTGGTGACCAAATAGCACACACAAGGGCCAAATACCACAACACCATTTCCAGACCACATATTACCACCACATAGTGACTGAATAGTACAATACTGATCAGTAATAAAAAAAACAAAAAAACATAATACTATCACCATAAGTGCCAGTATTCACAGGAGATCTGTACTTAGTATGCAGTGTCTGTGTAGAGGTAATACAGAGATCATTGGTGACATTGTACACAGGACCTCTGTATATAATGTATAGGTAATACAGTGATCACTGGTGGTATTATACACAGGAGCTCTGTATATAATGTGTAGGTTATACAGTGATCACTGGTGACATTGTACACAGGACCTCTGTATATAGTATACAGTGTATAGTGTCAGTGTATAGGTAACACTGACTCACCAGTGATGTCTCTAGGTGAACTCCTTCATCTTTCATCCAGCACAGACTGCCATCATTTCTTCCAGCCAGGACTCGTTTCTGCAAGAAATAACAGTTATCTCGAGCTCCGCTTGCAGAACACATTACTTAATTTTTCACAACTTCTACACAACACCACATGAAGAAAAAAAGGCGACATAGTGTCACTCTGCACAGTAACAGGCCTGCCCCCCCCCCCCCCATTTAAAACAGTATACTAAAAAAAATAAAATAAATACATCACTGCAGTAATAATATCCCTTAATTAGCCCCTATGGTAATAATCCCCATCCTGGCCCCGTATATCTAATTCCTGGCTCCAGCCATATGTTCTCGCATCCTGCCCTCATGAGTATCCATTCTACTCCATATGATCTCCCCATCCTGCCCCATAATCCAATCCTGCCCCATGTCTTTCATTCTGCCCCGTGTCTCCAATCATGCCCCGTATCTACATTCTGCCCATGCCTCCAGTCCTGCCCCCAGTGTGTCCAGCAATCTGCCCCAGTGTGTCCAGCATATTACCCCAGTGTGTCCAGCATATTACCCCCAGTGTGTCCAGCATATTACCCCCAGTGTGTCCAGCATATTACCCCCAGTGTGTCCAGCATATTACCCCCAGTGTGTCCAGCATATTAACCCCAGTGTGTCCAGCATATTGCCCCAGTGTCCAGCAATATGCCCCAGTGTGTCCAGCAATCTGCCCCAGTGTGTCCAGCATATTACCCCCAGTGTGTCCAGCATATTACCCCCAGTGTGTCCAGCAATCTGCCCCAGTATGTCCAGCATATTGCCCCAGTGTGTCCAGCAATCTGCCCCAGTGTGTCCAGCAATCTGCCCCAGTGTGTCCAGCATATTACCCCCAGTGTGTCCAGCAATCTGCCCCAGTGTGTCCAGCATATTACCCCCAGTGTGTCCAGCAATCTGCCCCAGTATGTCCAGCAATCTGCCCCAGTATGTCCAGCATATTGCCCCAGTATGTCCAGCATATTGCCCCAGTATGTCCAGCATATTGCCCCAGTGTGTCCAGCAATCTGCCCCAGTGTGTCCAGCATATTACCCCCAGTGTGTCCAGCAATCAGCCCCAGTGTGTCCAGCATATTACCCCCAGTGTGTCCAGCAATCTGCCCCAGTATGTCCAGCATATTGCCCCAGTGTGTCCAGCAATCTGCCCCAGTGTGTCCAGCAATCTGCCCCAGTGTGTCCAGCAATCTGCCCCAGTGTGTCCAGCATATTACCCCCAGTGTGTCCAGCAATCTGCCCCAGTATGTCCATCATATTGCCCCAGTGTCCAGCAATCTGCCCCAGTGTCCAGCAATCTGCCCCAGTGTGTCCAGCAATCTGCCCCAGTGTGTCCAGCATATTACCCCCAGTGTGTCCAGCAATCTGCCCCAGTATGTCCATCATATTGCCCCAGTGTCCAGCAATCTGCCCCAGTGTCCAGCATTGCCCCCAGTGTGTCCAGCATATTACCCCCAGTGTGTCCAGCAATCTGCTCCAGTGTGTCCAGCATATTGCCCCAGTGTGTCCAGCAATCTGCCCCAGTGTGTCCAGCAATCTGCTCCAGTGTGTCCAGCATATTACCCCCAGTGTGTCCAGCAATCTGCCCCAGTATGTCCATCATATTGCCCCAGTGTCCAGCAATCTGCCCCAGTGTCCAGCAATCTGCCCCAGTGTCCAGCATTGCCCCCAGTGTGTCCAGCAATCTGCCCCAGTATGTCTAGCAATCTGCCCCAGTGTGTCCAGCAATCTGCTCCAGTGTGTCCAGCATTGCCCCAGTGTGTCCAGCAATCAACAAACTGAGTTCTCACCTTAACAGCGCTCCAGGCGGCGAGCTCCCTCCAGCAGCGCGCATTCGCCGGCGACTGACAATGACGTCAGATGCCAGCGACGTGTGCGCTGCGCGTGCGCCTGCGGCCGACTTCAGCTGCCAGCCTCCAATTGGCTGGCGGCTGTTGTTGTTAACTATTGACGTGCGGGCACGCGCCCGCACGTCAATAGGAAACCGCCACAGCGCCGGTAGGGGCCCGGTGAGCAGATGAGACGGGGCCCGATGCGGGCCCCCTCTCTCTGCCAACCGGGCCCATATATGATACGCCAGTCAGGGCACAGGCAGTAATGCCCTGATGGTGGCGGGCAATCTGTGCGGTAGCCCAGGCCCCCCCCCCACACCACTTGGCCCTGGGCTACCGCCTATATTGACCCTCTTATAATCCGCCCCTGTTCACGCAGACATCACATACATGCATGCAGCCATCACACACATGCATGCAGCCATCACACACATGCATGCAGCCATCACATGCATGCATGCAACCATCACACACACATGCATGCAGCCATCACACATGCATGCAGCCATCACACACATGCATGCAGCCATCACACACATATGCATGCAGCCATCACACACACATGCATGCAGCCATCACACACACATGCATGCAGCCATCACACACACATGCATGCAGCCATCACACACACACATGCAGCCATCACACACACACATGCATGCAGCCATCACACACACATGCATGCAGCCATCACACACATGCAACCATCACACACATGCATGCAGCCATCACACACATGCATGCAGCCATCACACACACATGCATGCAACCATCACACACACATGCATGCAGCCATCACACACATGCAGCCATCACACACATGCAGCCATCACACACATGCATGCAGCCATCACACACATGCATGCAGCCATCACACACATGCATGCAGCCATCACACACATGCATGCAGCCATCACACACATGCATGCAGCCATCACACACATGCATGCAGCCATCACACACATGCATGCAGCCATCACACACATGCATGCAGCCATCACACACACATGCATGCAGCCATCACACACATGCATGCAGCCATCACACACACGCATGCATGCAGCCATCACACACACATGCATGCAGCCATCACACACACACACGCATGCAGCCATCACACACACATGCATGCAGCCATCACACACACACATGCATGCAGCCATCACACACACACATGCATGCAGCCATCACACACACACATGCATGCAGCCATCACACACACACATGCATGCAACCATCACACACATGCATGCAGCCATCACACACATGCAACCATCACACACATGCATGCAGCCATCACATACACAACACACCAGATACCAGGCTCATACACACATCACACACTCTCCTCTGTGGTGCAGGGGCGGCTGATGTCCATGTGCAGCTCTTCAGTTTCTCCTGCTCACAGCTCTGCACTGTCCCGACACCTCCCCCGTCTCTCCTTCTCTGCCGGGATAACAGATAAGAGCAGGAGAAGCTGGAGCTCCGTGCACACACAGGCGGGTATGCTGAGTCTGACCTTTCATCTTGATTGCTGCTGGCTCTCTCCCTCAGAGTGGCAGCGCCGCACAGGAGCCTGCTCCTCACATACCCCTGCAGCCTACATGTCGGCTGCTGGCGGGATGACGCCACCGCGCACTACAGGTGGCGCTATGTCTTGCAATCACTGCTACTGCTAATCCTCCAGCGGCCCTGTGCAGCTGCTTAGGCACCGGCCCGGGGGGCATATGCATTCCTGCCACCTGGGCCAGTCCGCGCCTGCTCCTACATAGGCTGGTGGCAATGTGTGTGTGTGTATGTGTTTACTTACCGACTTAGCAATGAGAGTGTCTGGCTAACACCTTTTCATTACTAAGACTAGAGCTCGGTATCAATGATAGCTGCTGACAGGAAGCCCTAGTCCCATTACCCTGATGCCACTGCATCAGAATGAAAAAGGTGGTGTTAAAACAAAAAATTGCATCACAAAACTTTTTTTATATATCTTTATTGAGCTCAAAAAAGCCTTCATTGCTGTACAAAAACACGCAGAAAGTTCACGCAAAAAACACATACAACACAGCCGCAAAAACGCAGCAAATGCATGTTTCTAACCCAGTGTTTTTGCTGCCAAGAGATGCAGAAACCTTGCAGAAATTTCTGCAACCAAATACTCAATGTGCGCACATAGCCTAAAAATCCTTCTGTCTTTGAGAACAGTGTGGATTTTCAATAAGAGGTAAAATGCAAACTGTTTTGAGTTTACAAGCACTTTGCAAATTTATTATTTATTTATATAGCACCATTGAATCCATGATGCTGTACATGAGAAGGGGTTACATACAAATTACAGATATCCCTTACATTCTACAGGATTATGGGGAAGGAGACAATAGGTTGAGGGTTGCAGGAGCTTTCTCAACCTATGATGTTGAGTAACCTACTGAAAGGTGTAAATTTCCATTGGAAAGATAATTTAAAAAAAGGTGTAATTTTATTAGTACATATACATTAAAAGCAAATAAAAATATGTGGGGGCAATGCTCAGAAGAAAGTTCCACCATAACGCATATAATGAATGGGTATAATATAAATAATGGTCTTGTATTCTCTAAAAATGTATACTGATCTGTATATAGAATATATAGCAAAAATATATATAGTATATAAAGGTTAGTGATTAATTATAAAACACATGAATAGATAAATATAGTAAAAAAATCTTTTCTTATATTAAATTACAAACCTACTATAAAGAAAGAACTACACAAGTGTAGAAACCCCCAAACTCCAACGTATGTTTCACTTGGTGGCAAATTACAGTTTTCTGCAACATGATATCTTGCTGCATTGTGGTATGCATAATAGATTAAGAAATCCTATGGTATGGAAAAAAACACTAGAAAAGAAAGGAAGCCTAAATCAATTTCCTTGGTTTATAAAACATGGTCACCTGCCCAAGCATGTCTCATTGGGAAAATGAGTTACCGGTAATTGGGAAAATGGGTTAAAAATGCATGGGCACCAAAGGGCATTCAGGCTAAGGCCGGCCCTGTAAATCACTGTGACAACCATGCCCATATCTCTGAAGATCCATTACATTTGTTTTTTTTTGTTAGGTTACACCTGATCAGAGGCTTTAAAGACAACTATTATGTATTTAGTTGACATTTTATGGAATGTTCACGTATGAGAATTTAGGGTGCAGGCTATCCTGACAGCCAACACATTATAGGGGTTTTCCAGGACTTGTATGATCTTGTGACGGCCGAATGTGCAGAATTGTGGAGCTGCACACCTTTGCTAACTGCATAGTGTCCGTGGATGGGTACTGCAGAACAGCCTCCTACTCAAATCAATAGAGGGCAGATGTGCAGTACCCGGTTGCAGACACTATACACTTGAAAAATTTCTGTATGGGGGATCCTCCCAGGGAAGCGCAGCAACTTATGAACACTTATCTAGAATTCCAGCTGCTCTCTGACCACATTGCTGTGTCATCATGAAAACTTAAGCTTCCCTGCAGAAAGCACACGGAGACCTTGTGCCCCCTTCCATAGAGGTAGCATCCAGGGGTTATTACCACTTTACCCTAATTAAGTATTCTTGTATCAAACACCCCCAACACTATTGTGTCCAGTTTCAAGATCCCCTCTAACTTACTAGATTTACTTACTTCTCCCTTTTTCCCCCCAGCAGTATATGCAGATCCAGATATATTGGGGCTACTTCTGAAAGTCACCATCTGGAAACCTTCTCTTCATAACTTGTTTCTGGACCTGGTGCTAATGTGGCTCCCAAGCCGTAGGTTGGGGGGCCCCTACATTAGTATCAGCTTCATCAAACCGGTATATTGCCAGATAATTGTGTGTAAACTATTGCATCAGCTCTCACCCTGACAAGCAGGCATCCTTTATAATTAAATTTAAGCTGCGTTTAGATGGGCCGAGTTCTGTCCATAACATGAGCACACATTAACTAAACACAAGTCCATCTTTAGGGTATGTGTACATGTTGCAGATTTCCTGCGGATCCACAGTGTTTTTTTCAGTGCAGAAACGCTGCAGATCCACAAATGATTTACAGTACAATGTAAATCAATGGAGGAAAAAACTGCTGCGCTAATGGTGCCAAAAATTCTGCACTGACAATGCAGCAGATTCAGAAAAGGACCATGTCAATTCTTTTTGCGGATCTGCAGCATTTCTGCACCCATTGACTTCCTTTGTTTCAGTCAAATCTGCAGCAAAACCGCAGGGTCTACGGTTTTGCTGCGGAGTTGCATGCGAGAAACGCTGCAGATCGGGAGGGGGAAGAGTGTGTGGGCGGAGTGTGGATGGAGACTGCGGAGAAGATGTGCGTGTCTATGTTCGGGTGTTTGTGTGTGTCGGCGCAGGTCTGCGGGGCTGTGTGTGTGTCTGTGCGAGGGTCTGCGAGGTTGTGTGTGTATGTGTACGGAGGTCTGCAAGGATCGTGGGGGTCTGCGGGGCGGTGGGTGTCTGTGGGTGTGTGTGGGTCTATGTTGGCAGGCATCGTCCGATGGGACTACTAGTCCCAACCAGCTATGCCTTTTACAGTGACAGGTACCTGGATGATGGCGCAGTATAGTCCCATCATCCGGCTACTGTGTTCAAGTGTAAAAAAACATATATACAACATACAGTACATACTCACCAATCAACTAGCCCCCAAAGCCATCCATCACCTGTAAAAAAAAAATTAAAATAATAAACCAAAAGTATATTCCCTGATCCGATGTAATCCATTTAATTATGAGTGCCCCACGACGATCCCCCGTGGAGAGCTGTCACATGCGACCGCTCTCCAGGGGCTCCGGTAATACTGAAGCGATGGCCGGGGGACCATCACAGTGCAGGAAGACTACTGTACACAAGATGAGGTGCAAACAACAAAGGGTAGATTTATTATAAGGCAAGGAATGAAGTGGATGAGGAAGCTGCAAACAGGGGTATGCAATGGCAAAAGATAATTTACAAGAGTTATATTCTTTAGCTTGTCCATAAAATAGCATGGTGCAACAACTGTTACAGACTCAATAAATGTTACACAAGTAAATGCAAACAATAAACAAAGAATTATGCTACTCTACATATAACCTCCCTGGCCTTTACTAAGCAGGCCACACGACTGCCGTGTTCTGAATATTGAAGCTTACACTAGGCCCTGACTAGTGCACAAAACAGGAACAAACTCACACGGTGATGTTGGGGACTCAGATCCAGTCCCGGGGGACCCCCAGCAGTTTAGTACGGTGGTGCGCAAGGCTCTCTGCCAGTTCTGTGGAATGTGGTCTTCTCCTTGCTTCTGGGTCCTGGAGGTGCTCCTTGAAACTGTAAATCCATTTCTCGGTATTTTCATAGCTCCTCGGACTAACACAGGACAGCCACCCTCGCTGCACCCGGAAAAGTCTGTCAAATCTCACAAGTCCACTGTGACTTGTACAGGCTTGGGGTCCTCTTTTGCAGCTATATCAGGACACAGTTCTCCTCTCTTGCAGCTATCAGCACAAAGTTCTCTCTGCAGCAGCCTCAGCTCACACACATAGTTCAGGCTCCACCCCTGCCATACAGTCTATTGCAGGGGAGAAGCAGAACGTTCCATCACGCCAGACAAGGGGGTGCAGTCTCTTAAAGTAACAGCATGCTCCTTACTGTTCATAACAGCACCAGCCTCCTACATGCCTCCCTTCTTAATGATGGTCGTCCTCGGCCATCACAGCATTAAGTTCAAAGTGTAATGAAGGAACGTGCAATGCGGAAACAGCACCTATAGAGGAGGCAGCAAAGTTGTAAAAACAGACAGAGCACTCTGTTCTACATATCGGAATGGTGGAACCCCTGCATTAGACCTCTGGGATCTCCGAAGCTCTTGGCTGTCAGGCAAGGCTTGACTATCTTCCAGAGGAACACTTGCTGCAGGAGTCATCGTGAGCTCTTGTCTGGTCTCATCCTCACGTGGCGGTACTGGTACGTCCAAGGGATTACCGTCTCTGTGCGGCTGAGGACCCCCTATGGTGTCAGGGATGGTCCAGCACTCGTCATCGATTTTACCATCAGGCATGACAGATTCAGGAAGTGGAGTAGCGCCTTCAGGCAGCAATGGTGTGGAACAGACCTCAGACCGGCAGGGCCGCAGCATATTTCTGTGAAGTACTCTAGGGGCGGACACCCCACTCTCAATCTGCACCTTGGAGACAGGGCTGATAGCATACACTCGCTCGATTACTCTGTAAGGCTGTACTTCCCATCTCTCACTTAGTTTTCCCTTGCAACGTTTCTCTCTGACTAATACTTGGTCTCCGGGTTGTAGCCGTTACTCTTGAGTCGGTTTGTGGCCCGTATGTTCTTTTTCTTGCAGCTGCTGACCCGCCAACCGCCGTATCGTTTGTAATTGTTGCTGATGCTCTTTCACCCATGAGGATACAGTTCGCTCCATCAGCTCCTCTGGCTGTTCCAAATTCAGCTCAATGATCTCTCGTCCAGCTCTTCCAAACAGCAGTAGATAGGGGGTATAACCCGTAGTGGAGTGGACCCAATTGTTGTAGGTCCAGACCAACTCTGGCAGGTAGTCTGGCCAACACACCATCTTATCCTCCTCCAATGTTCTCAGCATTTGAAGTAAGGATCGATTGAAGCGTTCACATGCTCCGTTACCTTGAGGGTTGTAAGGGGTGGTCCGGGACCACTCAATGCCATACATACGATACAGATCTTCCATCACTTTGCCTTGAAAACATGTGCCTTGGTCGGAGTGGATGCGCTTTGGGCACTCATACACCCGGATGAAGTGGCTCGGGCTGCCGATTCCGCAGTCTGATCTCTAGTCAGGGTGACTACTGCGAACTTAAAGAAATGATCGGTCATCACCAAACAGTACTGTATTCCCCGGGCCAAGTGTCCCACGAGGAGATAGTCGATCAAGACTTCTAGCGGTTCCTTAGTTTGTATGGTCTGGATGGGTGCCCTCTGTTCCGTACTCTTAATGAGGTCACATACTCAACATTGCCGTTAAACCTCTTCCACCACAGACTCCTACCGGGGGCAATACTCATACCACTGTAACCATTGGTAGGTCTTTGAGGGGCCGATGTGAGCTCCAAATTCATGGGCTTCTTTAGCTACTTCTTGAGCCATTCTTCCTGGGATGACCACCTGCCACCTTACTTCCGTATCTTTTGGCTGTTGTCTCTTACGATATAGCACTGACTCTCGCACTTCCAGTCAATCCCACTGGTTTAACACACTATTCATCTCTCTCTTGTTTGCCAAGCTTCCGCTTCTGAGTTACCCACCATTTCATCTGTCTCAGGCCTTCGTCTTCATCCTGAACAAGTCCCCATTCCTCATTGGTCCTCCCCAGGGACCGGGGTAATGCGCAGGCCTCCCTTTCTGACTGGGCCGCAAACCACTGGGGGCTTAAACTTTCAAAAGTCTGGGGTTTCCTCCTCTTCGAGTTGCTCATCGAGATCCCCCGCTTGATTCTCCACTGTCACTCTTGACAGCCCATCAGCATTTGCGCATTGGGCCCAATGGGCCTTAACGAGAAAATAGATATGGCGGTCTTTCTGTAAGTTTTTTCAGTATTTGATGTTTTTGTTGTTTTTGTTTTTGTTTTATGCTGTTTATTTGATTTTTTTGGTTAAAATTGCTTGTGTTCCTTTTTATTTGTGAGCACTAATGTTTTATATGTTTCATTAATGTTTTTTTCTTTGTTCTTCTCTTTTTTATGTTTCGCATTTTGGGATAGGGGGAGTTTTTTGGTATAATGTAATTTCGGGGGAGGGGTTGCATTTGTATATATTGTTACCTCATTTCCCGTTCTGACATCGGGATCTGTGGAAGCGCCGTGTGCGCGAAACAGCTGTCATCCTGTGGTCAACATGATCTCCTTGTCCATTTGGCACATGTCCTAATAAAGACTTCATTGTTTTACCGGGCTGGGTGAGCGCAAACCTTCTTTTTTTCTTTCTTTTCTGGATTTCATGCACTTTTTTGGTTATGCACCCTGAGCGCCCGTATGTGGAGTAGTTGGTATTGGTACTGGCATAGCAGCATAGGACACGCTGATAGATGATCGCATAAGGCGGCAGTGTGGGTATTTTTTTCTTTTTTTCACTGGACAGTTTTCTCTTTGTCTTTCTCTGCCACGGCTATTTGCCAGTATCCGCTTGCTAGATCCAGGGTGGAGAAGTGCTTAGCTTTCCCCAATGCTGTCAAGGATTCCTCGATGCGGGGCAACAGATATGAGTCTCGAACAGTGCAGGCATTGAGTTTCCTGTAATTACAGAACCGGATGGTCTCATCCTTTTTCTTGATGAGCACCACCGGGGCTGCCCAAGGGCTCTGACTACTGTGCACCACTCCTGAATCCAGCATCTGCCTCAGTAATGTTTTCACCTCCTGATATATCTAGGGCGGGATCTGCCGGTATAATTCCCGAATCGGACGAGCTTCCCTGGTCAGTATTTCATGCGTGATGGCTTCAGTACAGCCGAAATCCTCGGCGTGACGGGCGAATGTGGCCTGATTTTCCCACAGCATAGTTTTTATTGCTTGCACACGCTCAAGGCCCAGAGCCTTCACATCCACTTCCATTTGTTCAAGGATGACCCGTCCACTCCACTCCGGGAATGGCGTCTCTTCGGTCCCTGCAGCGACTGCTAGGGTCCACCCCACACCTTCCTTCGGCGATAAAGACATCTCCTTCTGACTCACCACTTCACCCTTATGTAGGTACACCAGGGCAAGATCTGTCCCTCACGGCAAGGTGACCTCCGCGGGGCCCACATTCAAAGCTCTTATGGGGACCTGTCCTCGCTGGACCACAGCTATCGTACGAGCTATCATGACTTCTTGGTCCACTCCTCCGCCTACCACAGGCTGAACAATCACTTCCAATCGTCAAGGTTGCGATGAGTCCCCAGGTATACTATAGTTTCTCGCTCGGGAGGGAGGATTACAGGTTCTTTACCAGGAGCCCTGATGTTGTAAATCTCCAGGGTGCGTTGCAGCCGAGACACCCAGACGGAAAGGGGCATATTATTGCCGTCAAACTTTGGTAGCACACTAAATATGGTGCCCACAGGGAGTGTCCTTGCAGGGGTTCCACCAATGCCCACAGCATCTCCATTAACATTGGCATTCCCACCATTGCTGTCTGCTGCCTCCACCGTGGTGACAGTACACTGCTCGCAGCACCACTTGAAGTGATGGCTGGGGTACCACCACAGTGCAGGAAGACTACTGTACACAAGTTGAGGTGCAAACAACAAAGGGTAGATTTATTGGAAGGCAAGGAATGAAGTGGATGAGGAAGATGCAAACAGGGGTATGCAATGGCAAAAGATAATTTACAAGAGTTATATTCTTTAGCTTGTCTGTAAAATAGCACGGTGCTCCAACTGTTACAGACTCAATATATGTTACACAAGTAAATGCAAACAATAAACAAAAAATTATGCTACTCTAGGTATAACCTCCCTGGCCTTTACTAAGCAGGCCACACGGCTGACTATTGAAGCCTACACTAGGCCCTGACATGTGCACAAAACAGGAACAAACTCATGGTGATGTTGGGGACTCAGATCCAGTCCCGGGAGAACCCAGCTGTCTAGCATGGTGGTGCGCAAGGCTCTCTGCCAGCTCCGTGAAACGTGGTCTTCTCCTTGCTCCTTTCTCCTGGGTCCTGGAGGTGATCCTGGAGATTGTAAGTCCTTTTCTTGGTATCTTCATGGCTCCTCGAACTAACACAGGACAGCCACCCTCGCTGCACCCGGAAAAGTCTGTCAAATCTCACAAGTCCACTCCGTTACAGGCTTGGGGTCCTCTCTTGCAGCTATATCAGGACACAGTTCTCCTCGCTTGCAGCTATCAGCACAAAGTTCTCTCTGCAGCAGCCTCAGCTCACACACACAGTTCAGGCTCCACCCCTGCCATCTGCACAGTCCAGTCCATTCATACAGTCTATTGCAGGGGAGAAGCAGAACGTTCCATCACGCCACATAAGGGGGTGCAGTCTCTAAAAGTAACAGCGTGTTCCTTACTGTTCATAACAGCACCACCCTCCTACAGTACAATGACAGAAGGTATCCTTCAACACTGTATCACTCCGCCGCTGTGAGTGCAGTATAGTTCATACTGTCACTTGCGGCACAGCTGGTGGGAAAATTCTCATGCAGCAGTGCCGTAAAGTGAGAGCAATTAACTCATTGAAGCCTCAGTGATAACAATGCAGGAGCCATTGTCAGTCAGGTATATGAAAGCCAGAAACCTGTCAATAACCTGGAGCTGCATCCAGTTTCGTACTGGGATGCCAAGGGCCCACCAGTAACATTGACTTGGGGGCCCATTACTCGCTAATCCCGCCCCCTGCACAGTAGCTCCGCCTCACACCACATCACCACACACAATCCCGCCCCCACCTCATTACTACACACAATCCCGCCCCCACCACATCACCACACACAATCCCGCCCCCCAACACATCACCACACACAATCTCGCCCCCCAACCCATCACCACACATAATCCAGCCCCCCCACCACATTACCACACACAATCTCACCCCCCAACCCATCACCACACACAATCACGCCCCCAACCCATCACCACACACAATCCCACCCCCCAACACATCACCACACACAATCTCGCCCCCCAACCCATCACCACACAATCTCGCCCCCCAACCCATCACCACACAATTACGCCCCCCAACCCATCACCACACACAATCCTGCCCCCCAACCCATCACCACACACAATCTCGCCCCCTCAACCCATCACCACACACAATCTCGCCCCCCAACCCATCACCACACACAATCACGCCCCCCAACCCATCACCACACACAATCATGCCCCCCGCACCCAATCACCACACACAATCCCACCCCCCTACACAATCCTGCTCCCCAACACATCACCACACACAATCACACCCCCCACCCCTTCACCACCCATAATCCTGCCCCCCCACCCCATCACCACCCATAATAAATCACCACCCATAATCATGCCCCCCACCCCATCACCACCCATAATCCCACCCCCCATCACCACCCATAATCCCGCCCCCCCATCACCACCCATAATCCCACCACCCCACCCCATCACCACCCATAATCCCACCCCCCACTCCATCACCACCCATAATACCACCCCCCCCACCCCATCACCACCCATAATCCCGCACACCACACACACATTACCACACGAGGCTGCGTCTCCACACATTACCACATGAGGCTGCGTCCCCACAGATTACCACACGAGACTCTGTCCCCACACATTACTACACGAGGCTGCGTCCCCACACATTACCACATGAGGCTCTGTCCCCCCACATTACCACACGAGGCTTCGTCCTCACACATTACCACTTGAGGCTCCATCTCCACACATTACCACACGAGGCTCTGTCCCCACACATTACCATACGATGCTCCATCCTCACACATTACCACACGAGGCTCCGTCTCCACACACTACCACACAAGGCTCCGTCCTCACACATTACCACACGAGGCTCCGTCCTCACACATTACCACACGAGGCTGCGTCCCCACACATTACCACACGAGGCTCCGTCCCCACACATTACCATACGAGGCTCCGCCCCCACACATTACCACACGAGGCTTCGTCCTCACACATTACCACATGAGGCTGTGTCCCCACACATTACCACATGAGGCTCCGTCCCCACACATTACCACACGAGGCTGCGTCCCCACACATTACCACACGAGGCTTCGTCCTCACACATTACCACATGAGGCTCCATCTCCACACATTACCACACGAGGCTCCGTCCCCACACATTACCACACGATGCTCCATCCTCACACATTACCACACGAGGCTCCGTCTCCACACACTACCACACGAAGCTCCGTCCTCACACATTACCACACGAGGCTCCGTCCTCACACATTACCACACGAGGCTCCGTCTCCACACATTACCACACGAGGCTCTGTCCCCACACATTACCATATGAGGCTCCGCCCCCACACATTACCATACGAGGCTCCGCCCCCACACATTACCACACGATGCTCCGTCAGCCACATTAATACAAGCAGCACTTCCTTTCTATGTAATTCAACCACTTCAGCCAAGGTAAACATACATTTAATTGCATCCGCATTATCCCAAACAAAATGAGCCAAGAAAAGTTGCCAGGTCCATCTCACAGGCCGCAGGAAAATCCAGACAACGATGCAGTAGCTGATCGACAACAACAATATCGACAAAATCGTAGGATTGGTTATCAACAACGAACACCTGAGCAGATTGATAAGGACAGAGAGAGATATCACAAGGTTTATATTAGACATCAATGAGCGTGCCGAGCGTTAGCTGGCTGCAAACAGCTAGTATCTCTATATAGTAAGCTGGGTAGTTTGGTTAATGAATGATGAGATGCTGCTTTATTTCTGTACAAAGTGAATCATGTGACTTATGCCAAGTGCTGCCTATACAATGGGGTTGCTGGCCCAGATCTGCACAGGGGCGCACCGGAGGATTCCCCTTTTATCCTATGGGCCAGTCCAAGCCTGGCTGCATCAGACTAATCTCATATCTATGGTCCCCAGCCTTCTAACTACATTTTGTTTGAATTGCCAGGCTCTGATTCTTATTATAAAAAGATAAGATCAAGAAAAAAAAGAGCATATACTATGTAGTAAGTAATAGTACATGTAAATATCAGAGTACTTTATACATACTCCCCAACAAAAGCTGTCTAGTGGGTGTGGCCTTGCTCCATACACTTGTATAGAGCGAGGCTGCTCCCTGTCTAGTGATGCAGCCATCAAGTGAATGTGGTGGAATAGAGGTCGCGGCATCGCTCAATAGAAATGTATGGGAGTGTAGAAGAGAGAACCAGGTTGCAAGTGCTGCTGAAGCACCTAGTCCGGAACTGCCGAGGCCGTGCCTCCTGTTGCAGGGGGGAAGGAAATTAAGGACGAAGGAGACCCATGACCTGCAGAGAGGGGGCGTGGTGAGTCAAGATAGTATAAGGAGGTTTGCACGGGAACAGAGAGGGGCTTCCCGCCGGAGGGCGGTCCTGCGCCGTGCTGTGAGCAGTGATAGGCCGCATGGCAGCGATATGGGTCGGGGGGACAGAAAGTACCCAGGGAGCATCGCTGAGCGTGCAGGTCAGAGCACGCCAAGCGGAAGTTTGTTGGGAAAGACTCCCGGCCGCAGAGCACAGGGAGATGCGAGCCGAGCAGAGCATTGCGGTGCAGACATCCAGGTATTGGTCAGTGCACAGGAAAGCACACGCCGAGTAGAGACTTGTGCAGAGCTTCTTTGGCTCTGCAGTTCAATGGACTAGGGGCTCAGCGGGCAAAACCGGTAATCGCCCGCTGCCGCCAGAAGTGGGACCGTGTGTTAGGCGGGGAAGCCTGAAGACGCAGCCCCGGCTCGGCCGGCATCCCATCACCCATCGGATTGCAAGCGGGAAAAGGACAGCGGAGCCTAGATAAATTGAATCTGATAAAAAGACTGTTGAGTAAAGGTACCGTCACACTAAACGATATCGCTAGCGATCCGTGACGTTGCAGCGTCCTGGCTAGTGATATCGTTCAGTTTGACACACAGCAGCGATCAGAATCCTGCTGTGATGCCGTTGGTCGCTGCAGAAAGTCCAGAACTTTATTTGGTCGCTGGACTCCCTGCAGACATCGCTGAATCGGCGTGTGTGCCATTATGATTCTCCAGGTCAGTACGAGTTCATAGACACCTATCATGACTAGGTTATTTTTTACCTAAGTGGTGAAAAAAAATTCCAAACTTTGCTAAAAAAAAAAAAAAATTGCGCCATTTTCCGATACCCATAGCGTCTCCATTTGTCATGATCTGGGGTCGGTTGAGGGCTTATTTTTTGCGTGCCGAGATGACGTTTTTAATGATAGCATTTTGGTGCTGATACGTTCTTTTGATCGGCCGTTATTGCATTTTAATGCAATGTCGCGGCGACCAAAAATACGTAATTCTGGCGTTTCGCATTTTTTTCTCGCTACGCCGTTTATTGATCAGGTTAATGCTTTTTTTAATTGATAGATCGGGCGATTCTGAGCGCGACGATACTAAATATGTGTAGATTTGATTTTTTTTATATTCATTTATTTTGATTGGGGCGAAAGGGGGGTGATTTAAACTTTTATATTTTTTTTATTTTTTTCACATTTTTTTTAACTTTTTTTTTAACTTTTGCCATGCTTCAATAGCCTCCATGGGAGGCTAGAAGCAGGTATAGCACGATCGGCTCTGCTACATAGCAGCGATCATCAGATCGCTGCTATGTAGCAGAATTGCAGGTGTGCTGTGAGCGCCGACCACAAGGTGGCGCTCACAGCTGCCGAGGATCAGTAACCATAGAGGTCTCAACGACCTCTATGGTTACTATTCTGAAGCATCGCCGACCCCCGATCATGTGACGGGGGTCGGCGATGACATCATTTCCGGCCGCCCGGCCGGAAATGTAGTTAAATGCCGCTGTCTGCGATTGACAACGGCATTTAACTAGTTAATAGGTGCGGGCAGATCGCGATTCTGCCCGCGCCTATTACGGGCACATGTCAGCTGTTCAAAACAGCTGACATGTCCCGGCTTTGATGCGGGCTCACCGCGGAGCCCTGCATCAAAGCAGGGGATCTGACCTCGGACGTACTATCCCGTCCGAGGTCAGAAAGGGGTTAAGTAAACAATAGTTAACCTTTGCTCTGCGCCTCTTTGTTACTGCATCCATTTACCTGCTTTACATTTGGCGTAGTTGGCAGGATGCAGTCATTGGACACATGCGCTGCAGACCAGTCCACTATGAGTACCCCCAGGTTTAGCTTGCCATTGGGGGAGATGCTTAGTAATCTCCTAAATTTCACGGAGAGCAGCATGATATTGTGGGACTGGACTGAAAGGGTTAAGTGCATGCTGCAGATGCACCCCATGGCCCCTGTGCTGCAGGCAGAGATAGCGTTAATGACCCTAAACAGCGAGGCCTGGTATCCCGTTATGTTTCACCCTCCACATGAGTGGGATACGCTGGAAAAGGTGGTGCAGATCCTCAAAGAGATGCATGTGAACCCTACTGATGTTGGGGAGCTTTGGATGCTTTTGTTTGGCCGCGTTCAGTGAGAAGGGGAGACCTTGACACAGTATGTCAATGCATTACATGAGGTACGTGTGCACATTGCTAAGAGGGAAGATGTGGGGACCATGGGAGTTGGACCCCCTGATAGGATCTTGAGAGACCAGTTCGTGTTGGGTCTTAGTGACGTGCTGCTTAAGCAGGCTTTGCGAGAACACTTGCGCACTAGCCCACGTATGACCTTTTTAGAAGTGGGGGTGGAGGCGCTCGTGCGACAGCAGGAACAGGGGGTGGCAGGCCTAGCAGGGATGGTTCGGAGCAATGAAGTAGCTACCCCACCCGCAGCAGAGCTGGAGTGGGCCCGCGAATTATGGCAAGCAGTACGAGAAATCAGGGCAGAAATATGGAGCATAAAAGAAGCCCTTGCTGCTACCTTGCAATCCGATCCCATACCCCGGGATAACTTACGGCAAGAAATAAGAGAAATTAGAGGAGAAATACGGAGCGTAAGAAAAACTCCAGCAGCAACCCAAGAATCTAATTCTATATCCTGGGATTAAGAACTATTGCAGAGAAGGTATGCCTTTCCCGGCAGACAGAGATACAAAATGGAGCGCCCACCAGACAGGCTCAGAAGTGAGTGTTGGACTTGTGGAAAAATGACACACATGTCAAGGAGTTGTCCTACATGAGGCAGCCAACGACAAATATTTGCCTACTGCCCAAATGGTCATGCCCACTGGAGAAAACGCTGCACCTGGAGGAGATAGTCCTCGGACAGAAAAGCCCGCCCCCGAGGAACAGAGTGGATGGAGAAGGTCCACCCATTGCAGAGTGACCATAGAGGACTGACGAAGACCTGGAAGGAATAGAAAGGTGAGCAGAGGGGAGCCTCTCCCTGAGCAAGGCAGAGCCATGGCGTCAGACGCCGAGAAGTGAGGGAGAAGGCTTGCAGCGGGATGTCTGCATTACTCAGGAGCATGGAAGTGAATTGGCTGGAGCCGGTGTGTGCCAAGAAAGTTGAAAATGACGGCAGTTCCAGTGAAGCGGTGGAGTTAGGGCTGACTGTTATGATACGGTGGTCTAGGAGCAACATGGAACGAGCTCTGAAGGAAGTGGTAACTGTACTGACCGCAGTCCCTAAGCTCAACACAACACTAGAAGTAGCCGTGGAATGCTCCTAACTCTCCCTAGGCATCTCGTCACAGCCTAAGAGCTAACTACCCCTAAAGATAGAAGCAGGAAAGCTGTCTTGCCTCAGAGAAAATCCCCAAAGGATAGATTAGCCCCCCACAAATAATGACTGTGAGTGGAGAGGGAAAAGACATACACAGAATGAAAACAGGATGAGCACAGGAGGCCAGTCTAAGTAAATAGATAGGACAGGATGGAATACTGTGCGGTCAGTATAAAACACTACAAAAATCCACGCAGAGTTTACAAAAAATCTCCACACCTGACTAAAGGTGTGGAGGGCAAATCCAGCAAGACAGAATTAATTCACACTGATAAGCTGGACAAACATAGAAAGCACAGAATGGATAAGTCCACAATCTATGGACAGAAAAGGGCAAGCAAAAACTTAGCTTAGCTGAACTGGTCAGGATAACAGGGAACTCCAAAGAGATGTGAATCCAACCAGGAACCATTTACAAGTGGCACTGGCTGAAGATAGAGCCAGACTTAAATAGCCGAGCAGAAGAGACGATAAGTGGAGGCAGCTGATGACAGCTAACTCCAAGGAGCAGCCATACCACTAGAAACCACCGGAGGGAGCCCAAGAGCAGAACTCACAACAGCTAACACCTAGTGCACAGTCAGATGACTTAGTGGAGAAGGACATTGAATACCATGGAGAAGAGCCAGATGTCGAAATTCTGCTTGAGGTACCTGAAATTCTGAGTACTCCTGACAAGAAAATTTGAGAGGCACCTCAAAGTACTCAGTGTGTCCCCGCTGGTGTCCCACCCATGCGATATGCGCAGAAAGATTTTCTTTGACAAAATGTAGTACAACAGAGGTAGAAATGGGTGCGAAAACTGTGGGCATCTGGCCCACCTCCGAAGAACATAAAGGGGAACAAAGAGCTCTCGCTCGTGGAATGGTGAGCTAAAGGAGAGCGGGGGTGTAGAAGAGAGAACCAGTTTGCAAGTACTGCTGAAGCACCGGGTCCGGAACTGCCGAGGCTGCGCCTCCTGTTGCAGGGGGGAAGGAAATTGAGAATGGAGGATACCCATGACCTGCAGCGAGGGGGCGTGGTGAGTTAGCATAGCATAAGGAGGTTTGCGCAGGAACAGAGAGGGGCTTCCCACCTGAGGGCTGAGTGAGGGAGGACCTATGCTGTGCCATGAGCAGCGATAGGCCGCATGGCAGCAATAAGGGTCAGGGGCAGTAAGGACCCGGGAAGCGTCGCCGAGCATGCAGGTCAGAGCACGCCGAGCGGGAGTTTGTTGAGAAAGAATCCTGGCCGCAGAACACAGAGAGACACGCTCCGAACAGAGCATTGTAGTGCGGACATCCAGGTACCATCGGGTGTGCTGAGAGTTGGGTGCTAAGTGCAGCATTGCGGTGCGGGCATCCAGGTATTGGTGGGTGCACAGCAGGGCTGGCTCCAGGTTTTCATGGGCCCATGAGTGATATCTATTGTACATTCTACATTAGCTCAGAAACCGGGCAGTATAGTCCTCTATACAGAATAATGAGCCCCATATATTGCTCCAAACAGAGTAATGAGCCCCATATATTGCCCCATACAGTATAATGGCCCCATATAGTGCTCCATACAGTATATCTCGCACCACATAGTCCTCTATACAGAATAATGAGCCCCATATATTGCTCCAAACAGAATAATGAGCCTCATATAATGCTCCATACAGTTTAATGGGCACCACAGCTTGCTCCATACAGAATGAGCCGCCTTTATTGCTCCATATGGAATTGACCCCATATAATGCTCCATACAGTATAATGAGCCACTTATAATTCTCCATACAGTATATGATGGGCCCCATCTATTGCTCCACATATAATGGGCCTCATATAATGCTCAATACAGTATATGATTGGCCCCATACAGTATACTGAGTCCCATATATTGCTCCATACAGAATGGGCCCCATATGATGCTCCTTACAGAATGGGTCCCATATAATACTCCTTACAGAATGGGTCCCATATAATGCTCCAAAAATAATTGGCCCCATAAGATGCTCCATGTATAATTGGCCCCATATAATTCTCCATATATAATTGGCCAATTAAAATGCTCCATATATAATTAGTCCCTTAAGATGCTTCATATATTATTGGCCCCATATACTGCTCCATATGTAATTGGCCCCATATACTGCTCCCTATAGAATTAGCTTCATAAGATGCTCCATATATTATTGGCCCCATAAGATGCTCCATATAAAATTAGCCCCATATAATGCTCCATATATGGGCCCCTTCTGATGGTCCCCATATATTGCTCCAAATATAAAAAAAAATGAAACACTCACCTCTCGTTGCTTGACGCTGCTCTGCTCTGGACTCCTCACCGTCGGCGTCTTCCTGCTTTCTGTGCTGCGACTACTCAGGCAAAGGGCGCGCACTGGTGACATCATCGCGCCCTCTGACCTGAATGTCACAGTCAGAGGATGGAAGACGCTGCAGCGCTGGAATCAGGAGAGGTAAGTATCACAAGTGTCGGGGCCCGGAACAGGGGGGTCCACTCGGAGGGGCCGGCACTATAGTGTGCCAGTGTCCCCGACGGCGAGTGGGCCCCCTGCCTGCTCAGAGCCCTGGCACTTGCCCGGTTGCGCCTGGTGCTGACCCCAGCCCTGGTGCACAGGAAAGCACATGCAGAGTAGAGACTTGTGCAGAGCTAGACTCTTCGGCTCTGCAGTTCAATGGACTAGGGGCTCAGCGGGCAAAACCGGTGATCGCCCGCTGCTGCCAGAAGTGGGACCATGTGTTAGGCTGGGAAGCCTAAAGACGCAGCACCGGCCTCCGCCTGCATCCCATCACCCGCCTCCGACGGCATCCCATCACCCAAGCAGGAAAATCGCAGCGGAGCCATGATAAGTTGAATCTGATTAAAAGACTGTTGAGTTAAATCACGACTGCAGTGTTTATCCTGTTTTCCCCCTCCCTGATATCTCCCTTTTATCTCCCTGTTGTCTCCCTTCAAGGAGTTCATTACTGCTGGTTAAGTAAACAATAGTTAACCCTTGCTCTGCGCCTATGTGTTACTGCATCTGTTTACCTGCTTTACAGAAGCAAGGCTGCACCCTATCTAGTGCTGTGTCCTTCGAGTGGGTGTGGCCGACTTGAGGGCACAGCTTCACTCAATAGAAGTGTATGAGCGAGGTTATGCCCCCTGGCTGGTAGGGTGGATAACACATACAAACCCTCCAGTACCAGGTCAGAAACCAGTGAAACCCCCAGTGCATAGCCTAAAGTCAGCAGTCACAGATGGCAACATATTAGTTAATTAGAGACACACCCAGGGCCGAATTTGCCACTTTGGCACTTGAGGGCATGTGTCTAGGGCGCCAGGATGCGGGGGGGGGGGGGATGCAGCACCTGAGCAAGTTTTTTTTTTTAAGTCTGGGGTCGGCTACCTTTATGGAGCAGCATACGGGGCATATTATTCTATGGAGCATCTTAAGGGCCATCAACCTTTATGGAGCATTATATGGGGCATATTATTCTATGGAGCATCTTATGGGGCCATCAACCTTTATGGAGCAGCATACGGGGCATATTATTCTATGAAGCATCTTATGGGGCCATCAACCTTTATGGAGCAGCATATGGGGCATATTATTCTAATGAGCATCTTATGGGGCCATCAAATTTTAAGGAGCATTATACGGGGCATATTTTAATATGGAGCATCTTATGGGGCCATTATTAACCTTTGTGCAGCATTATATGGAGCGTAATTTTTGTATGGAGCATCTTAGGGGGCCTATCATGAACTTTATGGAGCATTATGTGGGGCATATTTTGTATGGAGCATCTTATGGGGCCCATCATGAACTTTATGGAGCATTATATGGGGCATATTTTGTATGGAGCATCTTGTGGGGTTCCTGATTCAATATGGATATTCAAAAACATTTAACCTACTAATGTTTCAATTAATTTTACTTTTATTGGTATCTATTTTTATTTTTGAAATGTACCAGTAGCTGCTGCATTTCCCACCATAGGTTTATACTCGAGTCAATAAGTTGTCCCAGTTTTTTTGTGGCCAAATTAGGGGTCTCGGCTTATACTCAGGTCGGTTTATACTTGAGTATATACAGTAATACTCATGTTTTTATTTATGTTAGTAGCATTAAATGGAATGTCCAGGTTTGTAATGAGTCTGCAGTCATTCTTTGTGACTGCAGACTTTTGAATTCTCACAGTGCGCACTGCACGCAGGATTCTCGCGTGCTGGCGATTTACATACGTGTGGTCACGTGCCGACTGGACATGTGTGGCCTCACTCAATGAAAATGAACTGAGTGAGGCCAGGCTCGTCTAGTTGGAATGTGGTCAGAGGTATACAAATCACATGCTTGTGCTGACATGACTGTCCACCGGCAAGGGAGAATCCTAAAAGTGTGCAGTGCATTAGTTGTGAGAATTCAGAAGCCTGCAATGTCAGGATTCAGCTCTGCAGGTTCCAGTAGTCATCACATGGACACTTCACTCATATGCGACTTTCATACTTATGGTCCTGTGACAACGGGCTTCTCTTCCTGCTTCTCTCAGTTTTTCACTGAACATTGAGAGCATTAGGGAGAGGAGCTTGTGGGTACATGACTAAGGCCGGAGTCACACTAGAGAGGAATACAGACAATTGCTATGCGAGAAAAAATCGCATAGCACTCGGACCAATGTTAATCTATGGGGCAGCTCCCATCATCCGTTATTTTCTAGTCTGCAGTATACGTGCACCGTATATCGTCCGAGAGTCGCCAGTGAAAGTCTATGGGTGCAAGAAAAACTCGCACACCACACGGACCATCAGTGTGACTTGCAAGAAATACGCACCTTTGTCCGTTAGAAAAGCCGACAATTCAGTGTGGTGTAATGTAAAATCACACTGACAGGTTAGAATAGAATAGATAAAATAAATGTCTACATGTAGTATAGGTATATACACTGCTCAAAAAAATAAAGGGACACTCAAACAACACATCCTAGATCTGAATGAATGAAATATTCTCATTGAATGCATTGTTCTGTACAAAGTTGAATGTGCTGACAACAAAATCACACACAAATCATCAATGGAAATCAAATTTATTAACCAATGGAGGTCTGGATTTGGAATCCCACTCAAAACCAAAGTGAAAAATCCAATTACAGGCTGATCCATCTTCAATGGAAATGCGTCAAGAAAAGGAAATGATGCTCAGTAGTGTGTGTGGCCTCCACGTGCCTGTATGACCTCCCTACATTACCTGGTCATGCTTCTGATGAGGCGACAGATGGGCTCCTGAGGGATCTCCTCCCAGACCTGGACTAAAGCATCCGCCAACTCCTGGACAGTCTGTGGTGCAACGTGACATTGGTGGATGGTGCGAGACATGATGTCCCAGATATGTTCAATCAGATTTAGGTCTGGGGAACGGGCGGGCCAGTCCATAGCTTCAATGCCTTCATCTTGCAGGAACACACTCCAGCCACATGAGGTCTGGCATTTTCCTGCATTAGGAGAAACCCAGGGCCAAGCGCACCAGCATATGTTCTCACAAGGGGTCTGAGGATCTCATCTCGGTACCTAATGGCAGTCAGGCTACCTCTGATGAGCACATGGAGGTCTGTGCATCCCTCCAAAGAAATGCCACCCCACACCATTACTGATCCACTGTCAAACCGGTCAAGCTGAAGGATGTTGCAGCCGAGGCAGATCGCTCTCCACATCGTCTCCAGACTCTGTCACATTTGTCACATGTGCTCAGTGTGAACCTGCTTTCATCTGTGAAGAGCACAGGGCGCCAGTGGTGAATTTGTTCAGACTGGCCTAAAAACTCATTTGTTCAGACTGGCCTACCGCCTCAATGCATTAACCTAACGATCCCTGTGTGGCCTTTTTATAATAAAAAAAAAAAAAAAAAAAAAAGGTTCCTCGCATCATGTTCTCATACACTTTATGCAGTATTAGCCCTCTGTGTCTGTACTGCTACATACTGGTTCATGCAGCTTTACATGAACACCTGAGCCTTACACTATAGCTGGTCCGAATAACTAAAGCAATTGTTACCATCCACCTCTCGTGTCTCCCCTTTTCCCCATAGTTTGTAAGCTTGCGAGCAGGGCCCTCACTCCTCCTGGTATCTGTTTTGAACTGTATTTCTGTTATGCTGTAATGTCTATTGTCTGTACAAGTCCCCTCTATAATTTGTAAAGCGCTGCGGAATATGTTGGCGCTATATAAATAAAAATTATTATTATTATTATTATTTGCCAATCCTGGTGCTCTGTGGCAAATTCCAAGCATCCTGCATGGTGTTGGGCTGTGAGCACAACCCCCATCTGTGGACGTTGGGCACTCAGACCATCCTCATGGAGTTGGTTCCTAACCGTTTGTGCAGACACAAGCACATTTGTGGCCTGCTGAAGGTCATTTTGCAGGGCTCTGGCATTGTCCTTCCTGTTCCTCCTTGCACAAAGGCTGAGGTAGCAGTCCTGCTGCTGGGTTGTTGCCTTCCTACGGCCCCCTCCACGTCTCCTGGTGTACTGGCCTGTCTCCTGGTAGCGCCTCCAGCCTCTGGACACTACGCTGATAGATACAGCAAACCTTCTTGCCACAACTCGCATTGATGTGCAATCCTGGATGAGCTGCACTACCGGAGCCACTTGTGTCGGCTGTAGAGTTTGTCTCATGCTACCACGAGTGTGAAAGCGCAACCAACATTCAAAGTGACCAAAACATCAGCCAGAAAGCATTGGTACTGAGATGTGGTCTGTGGTCCCCACCTGCAGAACCACTCCTTTATAGGGGGTGTCTTTATAATTGCAAATAATTTCCATCCGTTCTCTATTCCATTTGCACATCAGCATATGAAATTGATTGTCAAACAGTGTTGCTTCCTAAGTGGACAGTTTGATTTCACAGAAGCTTGATTTACTTGGAGTTTTTTGAGCAGTCTATATATATATACAGTGGGGCAAAAAAGTATTTAGTCAGTCAGCAATAGTGCAAGTTCCACCACTTAAAAAGATGAGAGGCGTCTGTAATTTACATCATAGGTAGACCTCAACTATGGGAGACAAACTGAGAAAAAAAAATCCAGAAAATCACATTGTCTGTTTTTTTAACATTTTATTTGCATATTATGGTGGAAAATAAGTATTTGGTCAGAAACAAAATTTCATCTCAATACTTTGTAATATATCCTTTGTTGGCAATGACAGAGGTCAAACGTTTTCTGTAAGTCTTCACAAGGTTGCCACACACTGTTGTTGGTATGTTGGCCCATTCCTCCATGCAGATCTCCTCTAGAGCAGTGATGTTTTTCGCTTGGCAACACGGACTTTCAACTCCCTCCAAAGGTTTTCTATAGGGTTGAGATCTGGAGACTTGCTAGGCCACTCCAGGACCTTGAAATGCTTCTTACGAAGCCACTCCTTCGTTGCCCTGGCGGTGTGCTTTGGATCATTGTCATGTTGAAAGACCCAGCCACGTTTCATCTTCAATGCCCTTGCTGATGGAAGGAGGTTTGCACTCAAAATCTCACGATACATGGCCCCATTCATTCTTTCATGTACCCGGATCAGTCGTCCTGGCCCCTTTGCAGAGAAACAGCCCCAAAGCATGATGTTTCCACCACCATGCTTTACAGTAGGTATGGTGTTTGATGGATGCAACTCAGTATTCTTTTACCTCCAAACACGACAAGTTGTGTTTCTACCAAACAGTTCCAGTTTGGTTTCATCAGACCATAGGACATTCTCCCAAAACTCCTCTGGATCATCCAAATGCTCTCTAGCAAACTTCAGACGGGCCCGGACATGTACTGGCTTAAGCAGTGGGACACGTCTGGCACTGCAGGATCTGAGTCCATGGTGGCGTAGTGTGTTACTTATGGTAGGCCTTGTTACATTGGTCCCAGCTCTCTGCAGTTCATTCACTAGGTCCCCCCGCGTGGTTCTGGGATTTTTGCTCACCGTTCTTGTGATCATTCTGACCCCACGGGGTGGGATTTTGCGTGGAGCCCCAGATCGAGGGAGATTATCAGTGGTCTTGTATGTCTTCCATTTTCTAATTATTGCTCCCACTGTTGATTTCTTCACTCCAATCTGGTTGGCTATTGCAGATTCAGTCTTCCCAGCCTGGTGCAGGGCTACAATTTTGTTTCTGGTGTCCTTTGACAGCTCTTTGGTCTTCACCATAGTGGAGTTTGGAGTCAGACTGTTTGAGGGTGTGCACAGGTGTCTTTTTATACTGATAACAAGTTTAAACAGGTGCCATTACTACAGGTAATGAGTGGAGGAAAGAGGAGACTCTTAAAGAAGAAGTTACAGGTCTGTGAGAGCCAGAAATCTTGATTGTTTGTTTCTGACCAAATACTTATTTTCCACCATAATATGCAAATAAATTGTTAAAAAAACAGACAATGTGATTTTCTGGATTTTTTTTTCTCAGTTTGTCTCCCATAGTTGAGGTCTACCTATGATGTAAATTACAGACGCCCCTCATCTTTTTAAGTGGTGGAACTTGCGCTATTGCTGACTGACTAAATACTTTTTTGCCCCACTGTATATATATACAGTTAGGGCCAGAAATATTTGGACAGTGACACAATTTTTGCGAGTTGGGCTCTGCATGCCACCACATTGGATTTGAAATGAAACCTCTACAACAGAATTCAAGTGCAGATTGTAACGTTTAATTTGAAGGGTTGAACAAAAATATCTGATAGAAAATGTAGGAATTGTACACATTTCTTTACAAACACTCCACATTTTAGGAGGTCAAAAGTAATTGGACAAATAAACATAACCCAAACAAAATATTTTTATTTTCAATATTTTGTTGCAAATCCTTTGGAGGCAATCACTGCCTTAAGTCTGGAACCCATGGACATCACCAAACGCTGGGTTTCCTCCTTCTTAATGCTTTGCCAGGCCTTTACAGCCGCAGCCTTCAGGTCTTGCTTGTTTGTGGGTCTTTCCGTCTTAAGTCTGGATTTGAGCAAGTGAAATGCATGCTCAATTGGGTTTAGATCTGGAGATTGACTTGGCCATTGCAGAATGTTCCACTTTTTGGCACTCATGAACTCCTGGGTAGCTTTGGCTGTATGCTTGGGGTCATTGTCCATCTGTACTATGAAGCGCCGTCCAATCAACTTTGCAGCATTTGGCTGAATCTGGGCTGAAAGTATATCCCGGTACACTCCAGAATTCATCCGGCTACTCTTGTCTGCTCTTATGTCATCAATAAACACAAGTGACCCAGTGCCATTGAAAGCCATGCATGCCCATGCCATCACGTTGCCTGCACCATGTTTTACAGAGGATGTGGTGTGCCTTGGATCATGTGCCGTTCCCTTTCTTCTCCAAACTTTTTTCTTCCCATCATTCTGGTACAGGTTGATCTTTGTCTCATCTGTCCATAGAATACTTTTCCAGAACTGAGCTGGCTTCTTGAGGTGTTTTTCTGCAAATTTAACTCTGGCCTGTCTATTTTTGGTATTGATGAATGGTTTGCATCTAGATGTGAACCCTTTGTATTTACTGTCATGGAGTTTTCTCTTTACTGTTGACTTAGAGACAGATACACCTACTTCACTGAGAGTGTTCTGGACTTCAGTTGATGTTGTGAACGGGTTCTTTTTCACCAAATTAAGTATGCGGCGATCATCCACCACTGTTGTCATCCGTGGACGCCCAGGCCTTTTTGAGTTCCCAAGCTCACCAGTCAATTCCTTTTTTCTCAGAATGTACCCAACTGTTGATTTTGCTACTCCAAGCATGTCTGCTATCTCTCTGATGGATTTTTTCTTTTTTTTCAGCCTCAGGATGTTCTGCTTCACCTCAATTGAGAGTTCCTTTGACCGCATGTTGTCTGCTCATAGCAACAGCTTCCAAATGCAAAACCACACACCTGGAATCCACCCCTGACCTTTTAACTACTTCATTGATTACAGATTAACGAGGGAGACGCCTTCAGAGTTAATTGCAGCCCTTAGAGTCCATTGTCCAATTACTTTTGGTCCCTTGAAAAAGAGGACGCTATGCATTACAGAGCTATGATTCCTAAACCCTTTCTCCGATTTGGATGTGGAAACTATCATATTGCAGCTGGGAGTGTGCACTTTCAGCCCATATTATATATATAAATACAATTATATATATAATATGGGCTGAAAGTGCACACTTCCAGCTGCAATATGATAGTTTCCACATCCAAATCGGAGAAAGGGTTTCTGAACATGTTTTTGTAAACAGCTAAAATAACAAAACTTGTGTCACTGTCCAAATATTTCTGGCCCTAACTGTATATATATATATATATATATATATATATATATATATATATATAGGTATATATATATATATATAGTTACATAGTTACATAGTTATTAAGGTTGAAGGAAGACTATAAGTCCATCTAGTTCAACCCATAGCCTAACCTAACATGCCCTAACATGTGGATCCAGAAGAAGGCAAAAAAAACCATGTGGCAAAGAGTAAGCTCCACATTGGGGAAAAAAATTCCTTCCCGACTCCAAATACGGCAATCAGACTAGTTCCCTGGATCAACACCCTATCGAGGAATGTAGTATATATACCCTGTAACATTATAGTTTTCCAGAAAGGTATCCAGTCCCCTCTTAAATTTAAGTAATGAATCACTCATTACAACATCATACGGCTGCGAGTTCCATAGTCTCACTGCTCTTACAGTAAAGAATCCGCGTCTGTTATTATGCCTAAACCTTCTTTCCTCCAGACGTAGAGGATGCCCCCTTGTCCCTGTTTCAGGTCTATGATTAAAAAGATCATCAGAAAGGTTTTTGTACTGTCCCCTCATATATTTATACATTAAAATAAGATCACCCCTTAGTCTTCGTTTTTCCAAACTAAATAGCCCCAAGTGTAATAACCTATCTTGGTATTGCAGACCCCCCAGTCCTCTAATAACCTTGGTCGCTCTTCTCTGCACCCGCTCTAGTTCAGCTATGTCTTTATTATACACCGGAAACCAGAACTGTGCACAGTATTCTAAGTGTGGTCGAACTAGTGACTTATATAGAGGTAAAATTATGTTCTCCTCATGAGCATCTATGCCTCTTTTAATGCATCCCATTATTTTATTTGCCTTTGTAGCAGCTACCTGACACTGGCCACTGAATATGAGTTTGTCATCCACCCATACACCCAGGTCTTTTTCATTGACGGTTTTGCCCAGAGTTTTAGAATTAAGCACATAATTATACATCTTATTACTTCTACACAATTGCATGACCTTACATTTATCCCCATTAAAGCTCATTTGCCATTTATCAGCCCAAGCTTCTAGTTTACATAAATCATCCTGTAATATAAAATTGTCCTCCTCTGTATTGATTACCCTGCAGAGTTTAGTGTCATCTGCAAATATTGAAATTCTACTCTGAATGCCCCCTACAAGGTCATTAATAAATATGTTAAAAAGAAGAGGGCCCAATACTGACCCCTGTGGTACCCCACTACTAACCGCTACCCAGTCCGAGTGTGCTCCATTAATAACCACCCTTTGTTTCCTATCCCTGAGCCAGCTCTCAACCCACTTGCACATATTTTCCCCTATCCCCATTATTCTCATTTATGTATCAACCTTTTGTGTGGCACCGTATCAAAAGCTTTTGAAAAGTCCATATACACTACATCCACTGGGTTCCCTTGGTCCAATCCGGAACTTACCTCTTCATAGAAACTGATCAAATTAGTCTGACATGAACGGTCCCTAGTAAACCCGTGCTGATACTGGGTCATGAGGTTATTCCTCTTCAGATACTCCAGTATAGCATCCCTTAGAATGCCCTCCAGGATTTTACCCACAGTAGAGGTTAAGCTTACTGGCCTATAATTTCCGAGTTCAGTTTTTGTCCCCTTTTTGAATATTGGCACCACATTTGCTATACGCCAGTCCTGTGGTACAGACCCTGTTATTATGGAGTCTTTAAAGATTAAAAATAATGGTCTATTAATGACTGTACTTACAGTAATTCCTGCAGTACTCGAGGGTGTATCCCATCCGAGCCCGGAGATTTGTCAATTTTAGTGATTTTTAGACGCCGCCGCACTTCCTGCTGGGTTAAGCAGGTGACATTTAATTGGGAATTTATATCACTAGTCATTTTGTCTGCCATGGGATTTTCTTGTGTAAATACTGATGAAAATAAGTCATTTAGCATATTGGCCTTTTCCTCATCCTCATCCACCATTTCACCCAGACTATTTTTAAGGGGGCCAACACTATCATTTTTTAGTTTCTTACTATTTATGTAGTTAAAGAATATTTTAGGATTATTTTTACTCTCTCTAGCAATGAGTCTCTCTGTCTCAATCTTTGCTGCCTTGATTTGCTTTTTACAGAATTTATTAAATTTTTTGTATTTATTTAATGCCTCCTCACTACCTACTTCCTTTAATTCTCTAAATGCTTTCCTTTTGTCACTTATTGCGCCCCTTACAGCTCTATTTAGCCATATTGGTTTCCTCCTATTTCTAGTATGTTTATTCCCATATGGTATATACTGTGCACAGGTCCTATCCAGGATGCTAATAAATGTCTCCCATTTTCTTTGTGCATTTTTGTGTCTCAGGATATCGTCCCAGTTAATTGCACCAAGATCCTCTCTCATCCGTTGGAAATTTGCCCTCCTGAAGTTTAGTGTCCTTGTAACCCCTCTATTACACATCTTTTTAAAGGATACATGAAAACTTATTATTTTGTGATCACTATTCCCCAAGTGACCCCCAACCCTTATATTTGCTATGCGGTCTGGCCTGTTGGTTAATATTAGGTCTAGCAGTGCCCCCCTTCTTGTTGGGTCCTGAACCAGTTGTGTAAGGTAATTGTCTCTCATAGTTGTCAAAACACGATTACCTTTGCTGGAACTGCAGGTTTCTGTTCCCCAATCTATTTCAGGGTAGTTGAAGTCCCCCATAATAATGACTTCCCCTTGAGTTGCAGCTTCATCTATTTGCTTTACGAGGATATTCTCCATTGCTTCCATTATTTTTGGAGATTTCTAATAAACCCCTATCAGTAATTTATTATTTTTTCCCTCTCCCCTTATCTCCACCCACAGGGATTCTACATTTTCATTAAATTCACCTATATTATCATGCAGGATGGGTTTTAAGGGTGATTTTACATATAGACACACCCCTCCCCCTCGCTTATCTGTACAGTCATTTCTGAACAGGCTGTAGCCCTGCAAGTTAACAGCCCAGTCATGGCTCTCATCCAGCCATGTTTCAGATATACCCACCATGTCATAATTATGCTCCATGTTGTGAATTCTGTGGCAGAGCTCCCTCCTGTGGTCACAAGTGGTACTTCGGCTGATTCTCTCTGTGAGCTTCCGTTGGTGGAGGAGAGTGGTACTGCGGCTTCTGAGTTTCCTTCCTCAGGTGATGTGGTGAAGTCGTTAGCTGCTGCTCTATTTAACTCCACCTAGTGCTTTGATCCTGGCCTCCAGTCAATGTTCTAGTATTGGACCTGTTTCCTCCTGGATCGTTCCTGTGGCCTGCTGCTCTGCATAGCTAAGTTCCGCTTTTGCTATTTGTTTGCTATTTTTTTCTGTCCAGCTTGCTTATTTGTTTTTTCTTGCTTGCTGGAAGCTCTGGGACGCAGAGGGTGTACCTCCGTGCCGTTAGTTCGGTACGGAGGGTCTTTTTGCCCCCTTTGCGTGGTTGTTTGTAGGGTTTTGTGTTGACCGCAAAGTTACCTTTCCTATCCTCGCTCTGTTCAGAAAGTCGGGCCTCACTTTGCTAAATCTATTTCATCTTTACGTTTGTCTTTTCATCTTAACTCACAGTCATTATATGGGGGGGGCTGCCTTTTCCTTTGGGGTATTTCTCTGAGGCAAGGTAGGCTTATTTTCTATCTTCAGGTTAGCTAGTTTCTCAGGCTGTGCCGAGTTGCATAGGGAGCGTTAGGCGCAATCCACGGCTGCCTCTAGTGTGGTTGGAGAGGATTAGGGATTGCGGTCAGCAGAGTTCCCACGTCTCAGAGCTCGTTCTATGTTTTTGGGTTATTGTCAGGTCACTGTATGTGATCTGACTTCTATGTCCATTGTGGTACTGAATTACCAGATCATAACAGTACTGGAGGCCCAAAGTACTAATGATTCTCAATAGAGGGAAAAGAGAAGTTCTGAGACCATTTTTTTTTTCTCTGCACTGTGTTTTGCCTTTTTTTCCCCTAGACATTTGGGTGGTTCAGGACACAGGTGTGGCGATGGACATTAAAGGTCTGTCTTCATGTGTGGATCAGCTCACGGCAAGAGTGCAAAATATTCAAGACTTTGTGGTTCAGAATTCTATGTTAGAGCCAAGAATTCCTATTCCTGATTTGTTTTTTGGAGATAGAACTAAATTTCTGAGTTTCAAAAATAATTGTAAACTATTTCTGGCTTTGAAACCTCGCTCCTCTGGTGACCCAGTTCAACAAGTTAGGATCATTATTTCTTTTTTACGTGGCGACCCTCAGGACTGGGCATTTTCTCTTGCGTCAGGAGATCCTGCATTAAGTAATATCGATGCGTTTTTCCTGGCGCTCGGATTGCTGTACGATGAACCTAATTCAGTGGATCAGGCAGAGAAAAATTTGCTGGCTCTGTGTCAGGGTCAGGATGAGATAGAGGTATATTGTCAGAAATTTAGAAAGTGGTCCGTACTCACTCAATGGAATGAAGGTGCGCTCGCAGCTATTTTCAGAAAGGGTCTCTCTGAAGCCCTTAAAGATGTCATGGTGGGATTTCCTATGCCTGCTGGTCTGAATGAGTCTATGTCTTTGGCCATTCAGATCGGTCGACACTTGCGTGAGCGTAAATCTGTGCACCATTTGGCGGTATTATCTGAGCATAAACCTGAGCCTATGCAGTGCGATAGGACTTTGACCAGAGTTGAACGGCAAGAACACAGACGTCTGAATGGGCTGTGTTTCTACTGTGGTGATTCCACTCATGCTATCTCTGATTGTCCTAAGCGCACTAAGCGGTTCGCTAGGTCTGCCACCATTGGTACGGTACAGTCAAAATTTCTTTTGTCCGTTACCTTGATCTGCTCTTTGTCATCTTATTCTGTCATGGCATTTGTGGATTCAGGCGCTGCCCTGAATTTGATGGACTTGGAGTATGCTAGGCGTTGTGGGTTTTTCTTGGAGCCCTTGCAGTGTCCTATTCCATTGAGAGGAATTGATGCTACGCCTTTGGCCAAGAATAAGCCTCAGTACTGGACCCAGCTGACCATGTGCATGGCTCCTGCACATCAGGAGGTTATTCGCTTTCTGGTGTTGCATAATCTGCATGATGTGGTCGTGTTGGGGTTGTCATGTGTTGTGAATTCTGTGGCTGAATTCACTTCTGTGGTCACAAGTGGTATTGCAGTCTCTGGGCTTCCTCCCTCAGGTGTTTTGGTGAGCTCGTTGGCTGCCTTGCTATTTAGCTCCACCTGAGTCTGTCTTCCTGGCTCCTTGTCAATGTTCCAGTGTTGGATCTGAGCTACTGCATCTTTCCTTGGGCCTGCTGCTCTGCTAGATAAGTGCTTCTAGTTTGTTTTCTGTTTTTTCTGTCCAGCTTGCTATTAACTTTTGCTGGAAGCTCTGAGAAGCAAAGGAGTGCACCGCCGTGCTGTTAGTTCGGCACGGTGGGTCTTTTTGCCCCTTTGCGTGGTTTTCGTTTTAGGGTTTTTTGTAGACTGCATAGTTCTCTTTGCTATCCTCGCTCTGTCTAGAATATCGGGCCTCACTTTGCTGAATCTGTTTCATTCCTACGTTTGTCTTTTCATCTTGCTAACAGTCATTATATGTGGGGGGCTGCCTATTCCTTTGGGGTATTTCTCTGAGGTAAGTCAGGCTTGTATTTCTATCTTCAGGCTAGTCAGCTCCTCAGGCAGTGTCGAGTTGCATAGGTAGTGATAGGCGCAATCCACTGCTGCTTATAGTTGTGTGAGGATAGATCAGGTACTGCAGTCTACAGAGATTCCACGTCTCAGAGCTCGTCCTATTGTTTTTGGTTATTGCTAGATCTCTGTATGTGCGCTGATTACTGCACGCTGTGTTGCCTGATTGCCAGCCATAACAGTACAAGGAGCCAAACCAATGATTCCCAATAGAGGGAAAAAAGAAATCCTGACAGCATTTTTTTTTCTTAGCTCTGTCTTCAGTCTTTTTTTTCCCCTAGACATTAGAGTGCTTCAGGACACAGCTGTGGACATGGATATTCAGGCTCTGTGCTCCTCAATGGATAATCTCGTTGTAAATGTACAAAAGATTCAAGATACTATTGATCAGAAATCGATGCTAGAACCAAGAATTCCGATTCCTGATTTGTTTTTTGGTGACAGAACTAAGTTCCTGAGCTTCAGAAATAATTGTAAGCTATTTTTGGCCTTGAAACCTCATTCTTCTGGTAATCCTATTCAACAGGTTTTGATTATTATTTCTTTTTTGCGCGGCGACCCACAGGACTGGGCGTTTTCTCTTGCACCAGGAGATTCTGCATTGAGTAATGTTGATGCATTTTTCCAGGCGCTGGGATTGCTTTACGATGAGCCTAATTCAGTGGATCAGGCTGAGAAAAATCTGCTGGCTTTATGCCAGGGTCAGGATGATGTAGAAGTATATTGTCAGAAATTTAGGAAGTGGTCAGTACTCACTCTGTGGAATGAATCTGCACTAGCGGCTTGGTTCAGAAAGGGTCTCTCTGAAGCTCTTAAGGATGTAATGGTGGGATTTCCTATGCCTGCTGGTTTGAATGAGTCTATGTCCTTGGCCATTCAGATCGGTCGTCGCTTGCGCGAGCGTAAATCTGTGCACCATCTGGCGGTATTGTCTGAGAGTAAACCTGAGCCTATGCAGTGCGACAGGACTATGACTAAAGTAGAACGGCAAGAACACAGACGTCTGAACAGACTGTGTTTCTATTGTGGTGATTCTACTCATGCTATTTCTAATTGTCCTAAACGCACTAGGCGGTTCGATAGCTCTGCCGTTATTGGTACTGTACAGTCCAAATTCCTTTTGTCCATTACCTTAATGTGCTCTTTGTCATCGTATTCTGTCATGGCGTTTGTGGATTCAGGCGCTGCCCTGAATCTGATGGATTTGGATTATGCTAAACGTTGTGGATTTTTCTTGGAGCCTTTGCGGTGTCCTATTCCGTTGAGAGGAATTGATGCTACACCTTTGGCCAAGAATAAGCCTCAGTACTGGGCCCAGCTGACCATGTGCATTGCTCCTGCACATCAGGAAGTTATTCGCTTTCTGGTACTGCATAATTTGCATGATGTGGTCGTGTTGGGGTTGCCATGGCTACAAACCCATAATCCAGTATTGGATTGGAACTCTATGTCGGTGACCAGCTGGGGTTGTCAGGGAGTACAAGGTGATGTTCCATTTTTGTCTATTTCGTCATCCATTCCTTCTGACATCCCAGAGTTCTTGTCGGACTTTCAGGATGTATTTGAAGAGTCCAAGTCTGATGCCCTACCTCCGCATAGGAATTGTGATTGTGCTATCGATTTGATTCCTGGTAGTAAATTCCCTAAGGGTCGTTTATTTAATTTGTCCGTACCTGAACACACCGCTATGCGCAGTTATGTGAAGGAGTCCCTGGAGAAGGGACATATTCGCCCATCGTCGTCACCATTGGGAGCAGGGTTCTTTTTTGTAGCCAAGAAGGATGGTTCGCTAAGACCGTGTATTGATTACCGCCTTCTTAATAAGATCACTGTTAAGTTTCAGTATCCCTTGCCATTGATTTCTGACTTGTTTGCTCGGATTAAGGGGGCTAGTTGGTTTACTAAGATTGATCTTCGTGGTGCGTATAATCTGGTGAGAATCAGGCAGGGAGATGAATGGAAAACGGCATTTAATACGCCCGAGGGTCATTTTGAGTATCTGGTGATGCCGTTCGGACTTGCCAATGCTCCATCTGTTTTTCAGTCTTTTATGCATGACATTTTCCGTGAGTATCTGGATAAATTCTTGATTGTTTACTTGGATGACATTTTGATCTTCTCAGATGATTGGGAGTCTCATGTGAAGCAAGTCAGAATGGTTTTCCAGGTACTGCGTGCTAATTCCTTGTTCGTGAAGGGATCAAAGTGTCTCTTCGGTGTGCAGAAAGTTTCATTTTTGGGGTTCATCTTTTCCCCTTCTACTATCGAGATGGATCCGGTTAAGGTTCAGGCCATCCAGGATTGGACTCAGCCGACATCTCTAAAAAGTCTGCAGAAATTCCTGGGCTTTGCTAATTTTTATCGTCGCTTCATCTGTAATTTTTCTAGCATTGCCAGACCATTGACCGATTTGACCAAGAAGGGTGCTGATTTGGTTAATTGGTCTTCTGCTGCCGTGGAAGCTTTTCAGGAGTTGAAGCGTCGTTTTTGCTGTGCCCCTGTGTTGTGTCAACCTGATGTTTCTCTTCCGTTCCAGGTCGAGGTTGATGCTTCTGAGATTGGTGCAGGGGCGGTTTTGTCACAGAGAGGTTCTGGTTGCTCAGTGTTCAAACCATGTGCTTTCTTTTCCAGGAAATTTTCTGCTGCTGAGCGTAATTATGATGTGGGCAACCGAGAGTTGCTGGCCATGAAGTGGGCATTCGAGGAGTGGCGTCATTGGCTTGAGGGTGCTAAGCATCGCGTGGTGGTTTTGACTGATCATAAGAACCTTACTTATCTTGAGTCTGCCAAGCGCTTGAATTCTAGACAGGCCCGTTGGTCGTTATTTTTTGCTCGTTTTGATTTTGTGATTTCATACCTTCCGGGCTCTAAAAATGTGAAGGCGGATGCTCTGTCTAGGAGTTTTGTGCCCGACTCTCCGGGGTTATCTGAGCCGGCGAGTATCCTCAAGGAAGGAGTCATTGTGTCTGCCATCTCCCCTGATTTGCGGAGAGTGTTGCAGAAATTTCAGGCTAATAAACCTGATCGTTGTCCGGCCGAGAAACTGTTCGTCCCTGATAGGTGGACTAGTAAAGTTATCTCTGAACTTCATTGTTCGGTGCTGGCCGGTCATCCAGGAATCTTTGGTACCAGGGAGTTGGTTGCTAGATCCTTCTGGTGGCCATCTCTGTCGCGGGATGTGCGTGCTTTTGTGCAGTCCTGTGGAATTTGTGCTAGGGCTAAGCCCTGCTGTTCACGTGCCAGTGGGTTGCTTTTGCCCTTGCCGGTCCCGAAGAGGCCTTGGACACATATTTCGATGGATTTAATTTCTGACCTTCCCGTTTCTCAAAAAATGTCGGTCATTTGGGTGGTCTGTGATCGCTTTTCTAAAATGGTCCATCTGGTGCCCTTGGTTAAATTGCCTTCCTCCTCTGATTTGGTGCCTTTGTTCTTCCAGCATGTGGTTCGTTTACATGGCATTCCTGAGAATATTGTTTCTGACAGAGGTTCCCAGTTTGTCTCGAGGTTCTGGCGAGCCTTTTGTGGTAGGATGGGCATTGACCTATCTTTCTCCTCGGCCTTCCATCCTCAGACTAATGGCCAGACCGAACGAACCAATCAGACCTTGGAAACATATCTGAGATGTTTTGTTTCCGCTGACCAGGATGATTGGGTGTCATTTTTGCCGTTGGCTGAGTTCGCCCTTAATAATCGGGCCAGCTCAGCTACCTTGGTTTCTCCATTTTTTTGCAATTCTGGGTTCCATCCTCGTTTCTCTTCAGGACAGGTTGAGTCTTCGGACTGTCCTGGTGTGGATTCTGTGGTGGACAGGTTGCAGCAGATCTGGACTCAGGTAGTGGACAATTTGACCTTGTCCCAGGAGAAGGCTCAGCTTTTCGCTAATCGCAGACGCCGTGTGGGACCCCGACTTCGTGTTGGGGATCTGGTTTGGTTATCTTCTCGTCATATTCCTATGAAGGTTTCCTCTCCTAAATTTAAACCTCGTTTTATTGGTCCGTATAGGATTTCTGAGATTCTCAATCCGGTGTCTTTTCGTCTGATCCTCCCAGACTCCTTTTCCATACATAATGTATTCCATAGGTCGTTGTTGAGGAGATACGTGGCACCTATGGTTCCATCTGTGGAGCCTCCTGCCCCTGTTTTGGTGGAGGGGGAATTGGAGTATATTGTGGAGAAGATTTTGGATTCTCGTGTCTCTAGACGGAAACTCCAGTATCTGGTCAAATGGAAGGGTTATGCTCAGGAAGATAATTCCTGGGTTTTTGCCTCTGATGTCCATGCCCCAGATCTTGTTCGTGCCTTTCATGTGGCTCATCCTGGTCGGCCTGGGGGTTCTGGTGAGGGTTCGGTGACCCCTCCTCAAGGGGGGGGTACTGTTGTGAATTCTGTGGCTGAATTCACTTCTGTGGTCACAAGTGGTATTGCAGTCTCTGGGCTTCCTCCCTCAGGTGTTTTGGTGAGCTCGTTGGCTGCCTTGCTATTTAGCTCCACCTGAGTCTGTCTTCCTGGCTCCTTGTCAATGTTCCAGTGTTGGATCTGAGCTACTGCATCTTTCCTTGGGCCTGCTGCTCTGCTAGATAAGTGCTTCTAGTTTGTTTTCTGTTTTTTCTGTCCAGCTTGCTATTAACTTTTGCTGGAAGCTCTGAGAAGCAAAGGAGTGCACCGCCGTGCTGTTAGTTCGGCACGGTGGGTCTTTTTGCCCCTTTGCGTGGTTTTCGTTTTAGGGTTTTTTGTAGACTGCATAGTTCTCTTTGCTATCCTCGCTCTGTCTAGAATATCGGGCCTCACTTTGCTGAATCTGTTTCATTCCTACGTTTGTCTTTTCATCTTGCTAACAGTCATTATATGTGGGGGGCTGCCTATTCCTTTGGGGTATTTCTCTGAGGTAAGTCAGGCTTGTATTTCTATCTTCAGGCTAGTCAGCCCCTCAGGCAGTGTCGAGTTGCATAGGTAGTGATAGGCGCAATCCACTGCTGCTTATAGTTGTGTGAGGATAGATCAGGTACTGCAGTCTACAGAGATTCCACGTCTCAGAGCTCGTCCTATTGTTTTTGGTTATTGCTAGATCTCTGTATGTGCGCTGATTACTGCACGCTGTGTTGCCTGATTGCCAGCCATAACAGTCATGGCTACAAGTCCATAATCCAGTATTAGATTGGAAATCCATGTCTGTGTCCAGCTGGGGTTGTCAGGGGGTACATGGTGATGTACCATTTCTGTCTATTTCGTCATCCACCCCTTCTGAGGTTCCAGAGTTCTTGTCTGATTACCGGGATGTATTTGATGATCCCAAGTCCGATACCCTACCTCCGCATAGGGATTGTGATTGTGCTATCGATTTGATTCCTGGTAGCAAATTCCCAAAGGGTCGACTGTTTAATTTATCTGTGCCTGAGCACGCCGCTATGCGGAGTTACGTGAAGGAGTCCTTGGAGAAGGGTCATATTCGCCCGTCATCGTCGCCATTAGGAGCAGGGTTCTTTTTTGTGGCCAAGAAGGATGGTTCGCTGAGACCTTGTATAGATTACCGCCTTCTAAATTAGATCACGGTTAAATTTCAGTACCCCTTGCCGTTGTTATCTGATTTGTTTGCTCGGATTAAGGGGGCTAGTTGGTTCACCAAGATAGATCTTCGTGGTGCGTATAATCTTGTGCGTATTAAGCGAGGCGATGAATGGAAAACTGCATTTAATACGCCCGAGGGCCATTTTGAGTATCTAGTAATGCCATTCGGACTTGCCAATGCTCCATCAGTGTTTCAGTCCTTTATGTATGACATCTTCCGAGAGTACCTGGATAAATTCCTGATTGTGTACTTGGATGACATTTTGATCTTCTCGGATGATTGGGAGTCTCATGTGAAGCAGGTCAGAACGGTGTTTCAGGTCCTGCGTGCTAATTCTTTGTTTGTGAAGGGATCAAAATGTCTCTTTGGTGTTCAGAAGGTTTCATTTTTGGGGTTCATCTTTTCCCCTTCTACTATCGAGATGGACCCTGTTAAGGTCCAAGCCATCCATGATTGGACTCAGCCGACATCTCTGAAAAGTCTGCAAAAGTTCCTGGGCTTTTTATCGTCGCTTCATCTGCAATTTTTCTAGTATTGCTAAACCATTGACTGATTTGACCAAGAAGGGTGCTGATGTGGTCAATTGGTCTTCTGCTGCTGTGGAAGCTTTTCAAGAGTTGAAGCGTCGTTTTTCTTCTGCCCCTGTGTTGTGTCAACCAGATGTTTCGCTTCCATTCCAGGTCGAGGTTGATGCTTCTGAGATTGGAGCAAGGGCTTTTTTGTCGCAGAGAAGTTCTGATTGCTCGGTGATTAAACCATGCGCCTTCTTTTCCAGGAAGTTTTCGCCTGCTGAGCGAAATTATGATGTTGGCAATCGAGAGTTGCTGGCCATGAAGTGGGCATTCGAGGAGTGGCGTCATTGGCTTGAAGGAGCTAAGCATCGCGTGGTGGTCTTGACTTATCATAAGAACTTGACTTATCTCGAGTCTGCCAAGCGATTGAATCCTAGACAGGCTCGTTGGTCGCTGTTTTTTGCACGTTTTGATTTTGTGATTTCGTACCTTCCGGGCTCTAAAAATGTGAAGGCGGATGCTCTGTCTAGGAGTTTTGTGCCCGACTCTCCGGGTTTATCTGAGCCGGCGGGTATTCTCAAAGAGGGAGTAATTGTGTCTGCCATATCCCCTGATTTGCGGCGGGTGCTGCAAAAATTTCAGGCTAATAAACTTGATCGTTGCCCAGCGGAGAAACTGTTTGTCCCTGATAGGTGGATGAATAAAGTTATCTCTGAGGTTCATTGTTCGGTGTTGGCTGGTCATCCTGGAATCTTTGGTACCAGAGAGTTAGTGGCTAGATCCTTTTGGTGGCCATCTGTGTCGCGGGATGTGCGTTCTTTTGTGCAGTCCTGTGGGATTTGTGCTCGGGCTAAGCCCTGCTGTTCTCGTGCCAGTGGGTTGCTTTTGCCCTTGCCGGTCCCGAAGAGGCCTTGGACACATATCTCTATGGATTTTATTTCAGATCTTCCCGTCTCTCAAAAAATGTCAGTCATTTGGGTGGTTTGTGATCGCTTCTCTAAGATGGTCCATTTGGTACCCTTGTCTAAATTACCTTCCTCCTCTGATTTTGTGCCATTGTTCTTCCAGCATGTGGTTCGTTTACATGGCATTCCAGAGAATATAGTTTCTGACAGAGGTTCCCAGTTTGTTTCGAGGTTTTGGCGAGCCTTTTGTGCTAGGATGGGCATTGACTTGTCTTTTTCCTCGGCTTTCCATCCTCAGACTAATGGCCAGACCGAACGAACCAATCAGACCTTGGAAACATATCTGAGATGCTTTGTTTCTGCTGATCAGGATGACTGGTGTTATGGCTGGCAATCAGGCAACACAGCGTGCAGTAATCAGCGCACATACAGAGATCTGGCAATAACCAAAAACAATAGGACGAGCTCTGAGACGTGGAATCTCTGTAGACTGCAGTACCTGATCTATCCTCACACAACTATAAGCAGCAGTGGATTGCGCCTATCACTACCTATGCAACTCGGCACTGCCTGAGGAGCTGACTAGCCTGAAGATAGAAATACAAGCCTGACTTACCTCAGAGAAATACCCCAAAGGAATAGGCAGCCCCCCACATATAATGACTGTTAGCAAGATGAAAAGACAAACGTAGGAATGAAATAGATTCAGCAAAGTGAGGCCCGATATTCTAGACAGAGCGAGGATAGCAAAGAGAACTATGCAGTCTACAAAAAACCCTAAAACGAAAACCACGCAAAGGGGCAAAAAGACCCACCGTGCCGAACTAACAGCACGGCGGTGCACCCCTTTGCTTCTCAGAGCTTCCAGCAAAAGTTAATAGCAAGCTGGACAGAAAAAACAGAAAACAAACTAGAAGCACTTATCTAGCAGAGCAGCAGGCCCAAGAAAAGATGCAGTAGCTCAGATCCAACACTGGAACATTGACAAGGAGCAAGGAAGACAGACTCAGGTGGAGCTAAATAGCAAGGCAGCCAACGAGCACACCAAAACACCTGAGGGAGGAAGCCCAGAGACTGCAATACCACTTGTGACCACAGAAGTGAACTCAGCCACAGAATTCACAACAGTACCCCCCCCTTGAGGAGGGGTCACCGAACCCTCACCAGAACCCCCAGGCCGACCAGGATGAGCCACATGAAAGGCACGAACAAGATCTGGGGCATGGACATCAGAGGCAAAAACCCAGGAATTATCTTCCTGAGCATAACCCTTCCATTTGACCAGATACTGGAGTTTCCGTCTAGAGACACGAGAATCCAAAATCTTCTCCACAATATACTCCAATTCCCCCTCCACCAAAACAGGGGCAGGAGGCTCCACAGATGGAACCATAGGTGCCACGTATCTCCTCAACAACGACCTATGGAATACATTATGTATGGAAAAGGAGTCTGGGAGGGTCAGACGAAAAGACACCGGATTGAGAATCTCAAAAATCCTATACGGACCAATAAAACGAGGTTTAAATTTAGGAGAGGAAACCTTCATAGGAATATGACGAGAAGATAACCAAACCAGATCCCCAACACGAAGTCGGGGTCCCACACGGCGTCTGCGATTAGCGAAAAGCTGAGCCTTCTCCTGGGACAAGGTCAAATTGTCCACTACCTGAGTCCAGATCTGCTGCAACCTGTCCACCACAGAATCCACACCAGGACAGTCCGAAGACTCAACCTGTCCTGAAGAGAAACGAGGATGGAACCCAGAATTGCAGAAAAATGGAGAGACCAAGGTAGCCGAGCTGGCCCGATTATTAAGGGCGAACTCAGCCAACGGCAAAAATGACACCCAATCATCCTGGTCAGCGGAAACAAAACATCTCAGATATGTTTCCAAGGTCTGATTGGTTCGTTCGGTCTGGCCATTAGTCTGAGGATGGAAGGCCGAGGAGAAAGATAGGTCAATGCCCATCCTACCACAAAAGGCTCGCCAGAACCTCGAGACAAACTGGGAACCTCTGTCAGAAACAATATTCTCAGGAATGCCATGTAAACGAACCACATGCTGGAAGAACAAAGGCACCAAATCAGAGGAGGAAGGCAATTTAACCAAGGGCACCAGATGGACCATTTTAGAAAAGCGATCACAGACCACCCAAATGACCGACATTTTTTGAGAAATGGGAAGGTCAGAAATGAAATCCATCGAAATATGTGTCCAAGGCCTCTTCGGGACCGGCAAGGGCAAAAGCAACCCACTGGCACGTGAACAGCAGGGCTTAGCCCTAGCACAAATTCCACAGGACTGCACAAAAGCACGCACATCCCGTGACAGAGATGGCCACCAGAAGGATCTAGCAACCAACTCCCTGGTACCAAAGATTCCTGGATGACTGGCCAGCACCGAACAATGAAGTTCAGAGATAACTTTACTAGTCCACCTATCAGGGACGAACAGTTTCTCGGCCGGACAACGATCAGGTTTATTAGCCTGAAATTTCTGCAACACTCTCCGCAAATCAGGGGAGATGGCAGACACAATGACTCCTTCCTTGAGGATACTCGCCGGCTCAGATAACCCCGGAGAGTCGGGCACAAAACTCCTAGACAGAGCATCCGCCTTCACATTTTTAGAGCCCGGAAGGTATGAAATCACAAAATCAAAACGAGCAAAAAATAACGACCAACGGGCCTGTCTAGGATTCAAGCGCTTGGCAGACTCAAGATAAGTAAGGTTCTTATGATCAGTCAAAACCACCACGCGATGCTTAGCACCCTCAAGCCAATGACGCCACTCCTCGAATGCCCACTTCATGGCCAGCAACTCTCGGTTGCCCACATCATAATTACGCTCAGCAGCAGAAAATTTCCTGGAAAAGAAAGCACATGGTTTGAACACTGAGCAACCAGAACCTCTCTGTGACAAAACCGCCCCTGCACCAATCTCAGAAGCATCAACCTCGACCTGGAATGGAAGAGAAACATCAGGTTGACACAACACAGGGGCACAGCAAAAACGACGCTTCAACTCCTGAAAAGCTTCCACGGCAGCAGAAGACCAATTAACCAAATCAGCACCCTTCTTGGTCAAATCGGTCAATGGTCTGGCAATGCTAGAAAAATTACAGATGAAGCGACGATAAAAATTAGCAAAGCCCAGGAATTTCTGCAGACTTTTCAGAGATGTCGGCTGAGTCCAATCCTGGATGGCCTGAACCTTAACCGGATCCATCTCGACAGTAGAAGGGGAAAAGATGAACCCCAAAAATGAAACTCCCTGCACACCGAAGAGACACTTTGATCCCTTCACGAACAAGGAATTAGCACGCAGTACCTGGAAAACCATTCTGACTTGCTTCACATGAGACTCCCAATCATCTGAGAAGATCAAAATGTCATCCAAGTAAACAATCAAGAATTTATCCAGATACTCACGGAAAATGTCATGCATAAAAGACTGAAAAACAGATGGAGCATTGGCAAGTCCGAACGGCATCACCAGATACTCAAAATGACCCTCGGGCGTATTAAATGCCGTTTTCCATTCATCTCCCTGCCTGATTCTCACCAGATTATACACACCACGAAGATCAATCTTAGTAAACCAACTAGCCCCCTTAATCCGAGCAAACAAGTCAGAAATCAATGGCAAGGGATACTGAAACTTAACAGTGATCTTATTAAGAAGGCGGTAATCAATACACGGTCTTAGCGAACCATCCTTCTTGGCTACAAAAAAGAACCCTGCTCCCAATGGTGACGACGATGGACGAATATGTCCCTTCTCCAGGGACTCCTTCACATAACTGCGCATAGCGGTGTGTTCAGGTACGGACAAATTAAATAAACGACCCTTAGGGAATTTACTACCAGGAATCAAATCGATAGCACAATCACAATTCCTATGCGGAGGTAGGGCATCAGACTTGGACTCTTCAAATACATCCTGAAAGTCCGACAAGAACTCTGGGATGTCAGAAGGAATGGATGACGAAATAGACAAAAATGGAACATCACCATGTACTCCCTGACAACCCCAGCTGGTTACCGACATAGAGTTCCAATCCAATACTGGATTATGGGTTTGTAGCCATGGCAACCCCAACACGACCACATCATGCAAATTATGCAGTACCAGAAAGCGAATAACTTCCTGATGTGCAGGAGCCATGCACATGGTCAGCTGGGCCCAGTATTGAGGTTTATTCTTGGCCAAAGGTGTAGCATCAATTCCTCTCAACGGAATAGGACACCGCAAAGGCTCCAAGAAAAATCCACAACGTTTAGCATAATCCAAATCCATCAGATTCAGGGCAGCGCCTGAATCCACAAACGCCATGACAGAATACGATGACAAAGAGCACATTAAGGTAATGGACAAAAGGAATTTGGACTGTACAGTACCAATAACGGCAGAGCTATCGAACCGCCTAGTGCGTTTAGGACAATTAGAAATAGCATGAGTAGAATCACCACAATAGAAACACAGTCTGTTCCGACGTCTGTGTTCTTGCCGTTCTACTTTAGTCATAGTCCTGTCGCACTGCATAGGCTCAGGTTTACTCTCAGACAATACCGCCAGATGGTGCACAGATTTACGCTCGCGCAAGCGACCACCGATCTGAATGGCCAAGGACATAGACTCATTCAAACCAGCAGGCATAGGAAATCCCACCATTACATCCTTAAGAGCTTCAGAGAGACCCTTTCTGAACCAAGCCGCTAGTGCAGATTCATTCCACTGAGTGAGTACTGACCACTTCCTAAATTTCTGACAATATACTTCTACATCATCCTGACCCTGGCATAAAGCCAGCAGATTTTTCTCAGCCTGATCCACTGAATTAGGCTCATCGTAAAGCAATCCCAGCGCCTGGAAAAATGCATCAACATTACTCAATGCAGAATCTCCTGGTGCAAGAGAAAACGCCCAGTCCTGTGGGTCGCCGCGCAAAAAAGAAATAATAATCAAAACCTGTTGAATAGGATTACCAGAAGAATGAGGTTTCAAGGCCAAAAATAGCTTACAATTATTTCTGAAGCTCAGGAACTTAGTTCTGTCACCAAAAAACAAATCAGGAATCGGAATTCTTGGTTCTAGCATCGATTTCTGATCAATAGTATCTTGAATCTTTTGTACATTTACAACGAGATTATCCATTGAGGAGCACAGAGCCTGAATATCCATGTCCACAGCTGTGTCCTGAAGCACTCTAATGTCTAGGGGAAAAAAAAGACTGAAGACAGAGCTAAGAAAAAAAAATGATGTCAGGATTTCTTTTTTCCCTCTATTGGGAATCATTGGAGGGCTCCTTGTACTGTTATGGCTGGCAATCAGGCAACACAGCGTGCAGTAATCAGCGCACATACAGAGATCTGGCAATAACCAAAAACAATAGGACGAGCTCTGAGACGTGGAATCTCTGTAGACTGCAGTACCTGATCTATCCTCACACAACTATAAGCAGCAGTGGATTGCGCCTATCACTACCTATGCAACTCGGCACTGCCTGAGGAGCTGACTAGCCTGAAGATAGAAATACAAGCCTGACTTACCTCAGAGAAATACCCCAAAGGAATAGGCAGCCCCCCACATATAATGACTGTTAGCAAGATGAAAAGACAAACGTAGGAATGAAATAGATTCAGCAAAGTGAGGCCCGATATTCTAGACAGAGCGAGGATAGCAAAGAGAACTATGCAGTCTACAAAAAACCCTAAAACGAAAACCACGCAAAGGGGCAAAAAGACCCACCGTGCCGAACTAACAGCACGGCGGTGCACCCCTTTGCTTCTCAGAGCTTCCAGCAAAAGTTAATAGCAAGCTGGACAGAAAAAACAGAAAACAAACTAGAAGCACTTATCTAGCAGAGCAGCAGGCCCAAGAAAAGATGCAGTAGCTCAGATCCAACACTGGAACATTGACAAGGAGCAAGGAAGACAGACTCAGGTGGAGCTAAATAGCAAGGCAGCCAACGAGCTCACCAAAACACCTGAGGGAGGAAGCCCAGAGACTGCAATACCACTTGTGACCACAGAAGTGAACTCAGCCACAGAATTCACAACAGACTGGGTGTCCTTTTTGCCTTTGGCTGAGTTCGCCCTTAATAATCGGGCCAGCTCGGCTACCTTGGTTTCGCCGTTTTTCTGCAACTCTGGGTTCCATCCTCGTTTCTCTTCAGGGCAGGTTGAGTCTTCGGACTGTCCTGGTGTGGATACTGTGGTGGACAGGTTGCAGCAGATTTGGACTCAGGTAGTGGACAATTTGACCTTGTCCCAGGAGAAGGCTCAACGTTTCGCTAATCGCAGACGCTGTGTGGGTCCCCGACTTCGTGTTGCGGATTTGGTTTGGTTATCTTCTCGTCATATTCCTATGAAGGTTTCCTCTCCTAAGTTTAAACCTCGTTTCATTGGTCTGTATAGGATTTCTGAGGTTCTTAATCCTGTGTCTTTTCGTCTGACCCTTCCAGATTCTTTTTCCATTCATAACGTATTCAATAGGTCATTGTTGCGGAGATACGTGGCACCTATGGTTCCATCTGTTGATCCTCCTGCCCCGGTTTTGGTGGAGGGGGAGTTGGAGTATATTGTGGAGAAGATTTTGGATTCTCGTGTTTCAAGATGGAAACTGCAGTATCTGGTTAAGTGGAAGGGTTATGCTCAGGAAGATAATTCCTGGGTCTTTGCCTCTGATGTCCATGCTCCCGATCTTGTTCGTACCTTTCATATGGCTCATCCTGGTCGTCCTGGGGTATCTGGTGAGGGTTCGGTGACCCCTCCTCAAGGGGGGGGGTACTGTTGTGAATTCTGTGGCAGAGCTCCCTCCTGTGGTCACAAGTGGTACTTCGGCTGATTCTCTCTGTGAGCTTCCGTTGGTGGAGGAGAGTGGTACTGCGGCTTCTGAGTTTCCTTCCTCAGGTGATGTGGTGAAGTCGTTAGCTGCTGCTCTATTTAACTCCACCTAGTGCTTTGATCCTGGCCTCCAGTCAATGTTCTAGTATTGGACCTGTTTCCTCCTGGATCGTTCCTATGGCCTGCTGCTCTGCATAGCTAAGTTCCGCTTTTGCTATTTGTTTGCTGTTTTTTTCTGTCCAGCTTGCTTATTTGTTTTTTCTTGCTTGCTGGAAGCTCTGGGACGCAGAGGGTGTACCTCCGTGCCGTTAGTTCGGTACGGAGGGTCTTTTTGCCCCCTTTGCGTGGTTGTTTGTAGGGTTTTGTGTTGACCGCAAAGTTACCTTTCCTATCCTCGCTCTGTTCAGAAAGTCGGGCCTCACTTTGCTAAATCTATTTCATCTCTACGTTTGTCTTTTCATCTTAACTCACAGTCATTATATGTGGGGGCTGCCTTTTCCTTTGGGGTATTTCTCTGAGGCAAGGTAGGCTTATTTTCTATCTTCAGGTTAGCTAGTTTCTCAGGCTGTGCCGAGTTGCATAGGGAGCGTTAGGCGCAATCCACGGCTGCCTCTAGTGTGGTTGGAGAGGATTAGGGATTGCGGTCAGCAGAGTTCCCACGTCTCAGAGCTCGTTCTATGTTTTTGGGTTATTGTCAGGTCACTGTATGTGCTCTGACTTCTATGTCCATTGTGGTACTGAATTACCAGATCATAACAGCTCCAACAACATTAGTTCTAATTCGTCCATTTTGTTGGCGAGGCTTCTGGCATTAGTATACATGCACTTGATGTTCCTCTCTGTACCTCTATTTCTTAAAGAGACTCTGTCACCTGAATTTGGCGGGACTGGTTTTGGGTCATATGAGCGGAGTTTTCGGGTGTTTGATTCACCCTTTCCTTACCCGCTGGCTGCATGCTGGCTGCAATATTGGATTGAAGTTCATTCTCTGTCCTCCATAGTACACGCCTGTGCAAAGCAATCTTGCCTTGTGCAGGCGTGTACTATGGAGGACCGAGAATGAACTTCAATCCAATATTGCAGCCAGCATGCAGCCAGCGGGTAAGGAAAGGGTGAATCAAACACCCGAAAACCCCACCCATATGACCCAAAACCAGTCCCGCCAAATTCAGGTGACAGGTTCCCTTTAAATTATTAACTGTTCTAACCCCACCCCCCATGCCACCACCACCCCCAATATATATATATATATTTTTTTTAGGATTTTTATAATTTTTTTACACATGTGAATATTTTTTTTTACACTATAACATCATGTTATAGTGTAAGATCACTGATCCGACACTTTGCTGTGCACTGTGTCAGATCAGCGATCTGACGTGCACTCCTGGAGGCTTCCCTGCGCCTGCTCTGAGCAGGCGCTGTGAAGCCACCTCCCTGCAGGACCCGGATGCCGCAGCCATTTTGGATCCGGGCCTGTTGCAGGGAGGAAAGAAGTAGGAGACCCTCGGAGCAACGCAATCACATCACATTGCTCCGTGGGTCTCAGGGAAGCCCGCAGGGAGCCCCCTCCCTGCGAGATGCTTCCCTATAGTGCCGGAACACTGCGATCATGGTTGATCGCAGTGTGCCGGGGGTTAATGTGCGGGGGGCGGTCCGTGACCACTCCTGGCACATAGTGCCGGATGTCAGCTGCGATAGTCAGCTGACACCCGGCCGCGATCGGCCGCGCTTTCCCCCGAGAGCGCGGCCGATCACATATGACGTACTATCCTGTCGGTCATACGGGCCCACCCCACCTCGACGGGATAGTACGTCTAATGTCAGAAAGGGTTAAGGATATTTTCATGACTATGAAAATTCTACATTCACACTGAAGGCATCAAAACTATGAATTAACACATGTGGAATTATATGCTTAACAAAAAAGTGTGAAACAACTGAAATTATCTACTAGTAACATAGTAACATAGTAACATAGTAACATAGTTAGTAAGGCCGAAAAAAGACATTTGTCCATCCAGTTCAGCCTATATTCCATCATAATAAATACCCAGATCTACGTCCTTCTACAGAACCTAATAATTGTATGATACAATATTGTTCTGCTCCAGGAAGACATCCAGGCCTCTCTTGAACCCCTCGACTGAGTTCGCCATCACCACCTCCTCAGGCAAGCAATTCCAGATTCTCACTGCCCTAACAGTAAAGAATCCTCTTCTATGTTGGTGGAAAAACCTTCTCTCCTCCAGACGCAAAGAATGCCCCCTTGTGCCCGTCACCTTCCTTGGTATAAACAGATCCTCAGCGAGATATTTGTATTGTCCCCTTATATACTTATACATGGTTATTAGATCGCCCCTCAGTCGTCTTTTTTCTAGACTAAATAATCCTAATTTCGCTAATCTATCTGGGTATTGTAGTTCTCCCATCCCCTTTATTAATTTTGTTGCCCTCCTTTGTACTCTCTCTAGTTCCATTATATCCTTCCTGAGCACCGGTGCCCAAAACTGGACACAGTACTCCATGTGCGGTCTAACTAGGGATTTGTACAGAGGCAGTATAATGCTCTCATCATGTGTATCCAGACCTCTTTTAATGCACCCCATGATCCTGTTTGCCTTGGCAGCTGCTGCCTGGCACTGGCTGCTCCAGGTAAGTTTATCATTAACTAGGATTCCCAAGTCCTTCTCCCTGTCAGATTTACCTAGTGGTTTCCCGTTCAGTGTGTAATGGTGATATTGATTCCCTCTTCCCATGTGTATAACCTTACATTTATCATTGTTAAACCTCATCTGCCACCTTTCAGCCCAAGTTTCCAACTTATCCAGATCCATCTGTAGCAGAATACTATCTTCTCTTGTATTAACTGCTTTACATAGTTTTGTATCATCTGCAAATATCGATATTTTACTGTGTAAACCTTCTACCAGATCATTAATGAATATGTTGAAGAGAACAGGTCCCAATACCGACCCCTGCGGTACCCCACTGGTCACTTCGACCCAGTTAGAGACTATACCATTTATAACCACCCTCTGCTTTCTATCACTAAGCCAGTTACTAACCCATTTACACACATTTTCCCCCAGACCAAGCATTCTCATTTTGTGTACCAACCTCTTGTGCGGCACGGTATCAAACGCTTTGGAAAAATCTAGATATACCACGTCCAATGACTCACCGTGGTCCAGTCTATAGCTTACCTCTTCATAAAAACTGATTAGATTGGTTTGACAGGAGCGATTTCTCATAAACCCATGCTGATATGGAGTTAAACAGTTATTCTCATTGAGATAATCCAGATAATCCAGATACTATATACGTAATTGTCTAAGGGTCACTTCCGTCTGTCCTTCTTTCTTTCTGTCACGGATATTCATTCCCTGATTGGTCTCGCCAGCTGCCTGTCATGGCTGCAACGACCAATCAGCAACGGGCACAGTCCGGAAGGAAATGGCCGCTCCTTACACCCCGCTCCATACTCCCCTCTGGTCACCGCTAACACAGGGTTAATGCCGGTGGTAACGGACCCTGGTAAACAGCCGCGGAGGACCAATTCGTCACATCAGCGGCTTTCTTCATCAAATCGGTCAGAGGTTTAACCACACTGGAGAAGTTGGCAATGAAACGACGATAAAAATTAGCAAAGCCCAAGAATTTCTGAAGGCTCTTCACAGATGTGGGCTGAATCCAATCATGAATGGCCTGAACCTTAACCGGATCCATTTCTATAGATGAGGGAGAAAAAATGAAGCCCAAAAAAGAAACCTTCTGCACTCCAAAGAGGCACTTCGACCCCTTCACAAATAAAGCATTATTACGGAGGATCTGAAATACCATCCTGACCTGTTTCACATGCGACTCCCAATCATCGGAAAAAATCTAAATATCATCCAAATAACCATGAATTTATCAAGATAACTCCGAAAGATATGCATGAAGGACTGGAACACAGATGGGGCATTAGAGAGTCCGAATGGCATCACAAGGTATTCAAAATGGCCTTCGGGCGTATTAAATGCAGTTTTCCATTCGTCACCCTGCTTAATACGAATAAGATTATATGCCCCTCGAAGGTCAATCTTAGTAAACCAACTAGCCCCCTTAATCCTAGCAAACAAATCAGTAAGCAAAGGCAAAGGGTATTGAAATTTGACCGTGATCTTATTCAAGAGGTGATAATCAATACAGGGTCTCAAGGAGCCATCCTTCTTGGCAACAAAAAAAAACCTGCACCCAATGGTGAAGAAGATGGCCGAATATGCCCCTTCTCCAAAGACTCCCTAATATAGCTCCGCATGGCGGCATGTTCTGGCACAGACAGGTTGAAAAGTTGGCCCTTAGGGAACTTACAACCTGGAATCAAGTCAATAGCACAATCACAGTCCCTATGCGGTGGAAGGGAACTGGATTTGGGCTCATCGAATACATCCTGGAAATCTGACAAAAACTCAGGAATTTCAGAAGAGGGGGAAGAGGAAATTGACATCAAAGGAACGTGACCATGAACCCACTGACAACCCCAACTAGTCACAGACATAGATTTCCAATCTAACACCGGATTATGTACCTGTAACCATGGAAAACCCAGCACAATATCATCATGCAAATTATACAACACCAGAAAACGACAATCTTCCTGATGGGCTGGCGCCATGCGCATGGTCAGCTGTGTCCAAAACTGAGGTTTATTTATAGCCAACGGTGTAGCATCAATCCCCCTTAAAGGAATAGGGTTCTGCAAAGGCTGCAAGGGGAAACCACAACGTCTGGCAAATTCTAAATCCATTAAGTTCAGAGCGGCGCCTAAATCCACAAATGCCATGACAGAAAATTACGATAATGAGCAGATCAAGGTCACAGATAACAGAAATTTAGGTTGTACAGTACTGATGGTAACAGAATTAGCGATTCTCTTTGTACGCTTAGGGCAATCAGAAATAACATGAGTAGAATCGCCGCAGTAAAAACACAACCTATTCTGACGCCTGAATCTTTGTCGTTCAGCTGTAGACAAAATCCTATCACACTGCATAGGCTCAGGGCTCCGCTCGGAGGACAACGCCACAGTGTGCACAACTCTGCGCTCGCGCAAGCGCCGATCAATCTGAATGGCCAGAGACATAGAATCACTCAGACCAGCAGGCGTGGGGAACCCCACCATAACGTCTTTAACGGATTCAGAAAGACCCTTTCTGAAAATTGCCGCCAAGGCATCCTCATTCCATTTAGTCAACACAGACGATTTTCTAAATTTCTGGCAATACGTATCTGCCGCTTCTTGACCCTGACACAGGGCCAGCAAGGTCTTCTCTGCATGATCCACTGAATTAGGTTCATCATACAATAACCCTAGTGTCTGAAAAAAGGTGTCTACATTAAACAAAGCAGGATTCCCAGATTCCAGGGAAAATGCCCAATCCTGAGGATCACCACGCAACAGGGAAATAACAATTTTAACCTGCTGAATGAGATCACCAGAAGAACGGGGTTTCAGAGAAAAAACAGTTTACAGTTACTTTTAAAGCTCAAAAATTTGGACCTGTCCCCAAAAAACAAATCAGGAGTTGGAATTCTAGGCTCTAAAACCGGAGTCTGAACGATATAATCGGAAATACCCTGTACTCTAGCAGCAAGCTGGTCCACACGAGAAACCAATTCCTGAACCTCCATGCCAGCGCTAAACTCCTGAGCCACCCAGAGGAAAAGAGGGAAGGAAAGACAAAACAGACTACAGAAAAACAATGGCTCAGCACTTTTCTTCCCTTCTTCTGAGATGCGTTTAACTCATTGTTGGCCAGTTGTACTGTTGTGATCTGGTGGCCTAGGAGCAGCATGAGACGTACTCTGGAGAAGGTGGTACCTGTACTGACCGCAGACCCTGAACTTAGCACCGCAACTAGAAGTAGCCGTGGGATGTACTTAACACTCCCTAGACACCTCGACACAGCCTTAAGAACTAACTTTCCCTAAAGATAGAAACGGGAAAACTATCTTGCCTCAGAGAAAATCCCCAAAGGATAGACAGCCCCCCACAAATTTTGACTGTGAGAGGAGAGGGAAATGACATACGCAGACTGAAATCAGGATTTAGCAAAGGAGGCCAATCTAGCTAAAAAGAAAGAATAGGACAGAGTACTATGCGGTCAGTATTAAAACACTAGAAAATATCCACCACAGAAAATACAAATCTCCACATCTGACTAAAGACATGGAGGGTATATCTGCATCTCCAGAGACACAGCTTGGCTGCAAAAAATCCTTCACAGACAAAGCTGGACAAGACAAAACATGAAAATGCACTGAACTATAAGGTCCACAGCATGTGGACAGCAAAAACAAAGCCAGAACTTATCTTTGTTGAAATGAACAGCAAAACAGGAGAGACCAGGTATGGATGTGAATCCTCCAAAAACAATGGACAACTGGCACTGACTAAAGGATCAAGCAAGACTAAATAGCCCAGTCCAAATTGCAATTAAGTGGACACACCTGATAAATGCTGCGATCCAAAGACAGCAGCACTACCACTCATAACCACCGGAGGGAGCCCAAGAGCAAAATTCACAACAATTAACATCTTATTATTTGTCAAAGTGACATCAATGTGAATAAGGGCCAAGCAAGACCAGCGCCGTGGTGTACCCAAATCAGCATGGTCCTATCCTCTAGTATTAACACCTTATTATGTGTCAAAGTGACATCAATGTGAATAAGGGCCAAGCAAGACCAGCGCCATGGTGTACCCAAATAGCATGGTCCTAACCTCTAGTATTAACACCTTATTATGTGTTAAAGTGACAATAAGGGCCAAGCAGGACCAGCGCCAACTACTGATACTCAGCAATGGAAAGTTGTATAAACTTAATGTCCAGCTCAAAGAAAGGGAAGCTACAAATTGTAGTTGTGTGAAGCTTTGTTACAAGTGTCAACTTTTACTTGTGAACATTTCCTCACACTGTCTTGTGTTTCTGTGCACATAGAGCTATTAATAACCTAAATAATCTCTTGCCACATACCAGACAGCGCTGGACCCAAATGATAAAGAATGATCTTTCCTGCTCCAATGTTTCTCTGGTCATGAAGGGAATAAAGCAAAAGTGGCAGTGGTGTTACTTGAGTCCGATGGGCAAGATTTGGACCATCCTGGTACATATATGTCCTCCATCCTGGTATATATCCCATATCTTGATATATACAGTACAGACCAAAAGTTTGGACACAACTTCTCATTTAAATATTTTTTCTGTATTTTCATGACTATGAAAATTGTACATTCACACTGAAGGCATCAAAACTATGAATTAACACATGTGGAATTATATACTTAACTAAAAAGTGTGAAACAACTGAAAATATGTATTATATTCTAGGTTCTTCAAAGTAGCCACCTTTTGCTTTGATGACTGCTTTGCACACTCTTAGAAAAATATTTAGAATTGAGAGTCCTCAGTGGTTGATACCTTTTAATGGCTAACTGAAAAGATGGTAACAAATTGCAAGCTTTCGAGACTACATACGTCTCTTCATCGGGCAAAGACTAAAACAAATTCTGAAGAATCACATATTTATGCACAACATAGTATAGAAAAAAAAAAAGACGGGAACAAAAAACCATGGATAAGCCAGGTGACATGAAGCATAATTACCATGGGTGATAAACAGTTACGTCCATAAATATTGGGCCAATTCTTAGATAAGGATTGTTTTATTGTCCTGTGATTAGGGTCTCTGTTGTGATGACCCCACATGGTCTGATGGGCAAGTTCCTTAGTTGATGTAAAAAGACATAAATCCGTGTGATACATTTATTCCTGCAGTTAGAGTGTCGAAGGTCGTTATCAGTTTATATTCCCAGACTCTCCTGTCTTTCTGCGATTTGAAGTTACCTTTTAGTACAAGTAATTTCATGTCCATAATGTTATGATTTGGGAGACAGAAATGTATTGCCACAGGTATATCCATTCTTTTTTCTCTTATTGTACGGTACCAAGATATATTTCTTGCATACTCTTGGCATTCTCTTGATGAGCTTCAAGAAGTAGTCACCGGGAATGGTTTTCAATTCACAGGTGTGCCCTGTAAGGTTTAATAAGTGGGATTTCTTGCCTTATAAATGGCGTTGGACCATCAGTTGTGTTGTGCACAAAGCTGGTGGATACACAGCTGATAGTCCTACTGAATAGACTGTTAGAATTTGTATTATGGCAAGAAAAAAAGCAGCGAAGTAAAGAAAAAGGAGTGGCCATCATCACTTTAAGAAATGAAGGTCAGTCAGTCTGAAAAATTGGGAAAACTTTGAAAGTGTCCCCAAGTGGAGTGGCAAAAACCATCGAGCGCTACAAAGAAACTGGCTTACATGAGGACCGCCCCAGGAAATGAAGACCAAGAGTCACCTCTGCTTCTGAGGATAAGTTTATCCGAGTTACCAGCCTCAGATATCGCAGGTTAACAGCAGCTCAGATTAGAGACCAGGTCAATGCCACACAGAGTTCTAACAGCAAACACATCTCTACAACAATTGTTAAGAGGAGACTTTGTGCAGCAGGCCTTCATGGTAAAATAGCTGCTAGGAAACCACTGCTAAGGACAGGCCACAAGCAGAAGAGACTTGTTTGGGCTAAAGAACACAAGGAATGGACATTGGAAATCTGTGCTTTGGTCTGATGAGTTCAAATTTGAGATCTTTGGTTCCAACCACCGTATCTTTGTGCGATGCAGAAAAGGTGAACGGATGGACTCTACATGTCTCGTTCCCACCGTGAAGCATGGAGGAGGAGGTGTGATGGTGTGGGGGTGCTTTGCTGGTGACACTGTTGGGGATTTATTCAAAATTGAAGGCATACTGAACCAGCATGGCTACCACAGCATCTTGCAGCGGCATGCTATTCCATCCGGTTTGCGTTTAGTTGGACCATCAGTTATTTTTCAAAAAACAATGACCCCAAGCACACCTCCATGCTGTGTAAGGGCTATTTGACCAAGAAGGAGAGTGATGGCGTGCTACGCCAGATGACCTGGCCTCCACAGACCTGAACCCAATCGAGATGGTTTGGGGTGAGCTGGACCGTAGAGTGAAGGCAAAAGGGCCAACAAGTAACTATGTTAATTCATAGTTTTGATGCCTTCAGTGTGAATGTCCAATTTTCATAGTCATGAAAATACAGAAAAATCTTTAAATGAGAAGTTGTGTCCAAACTTTTGGTCTGTACTGTATGTACCTTATCCTGGGCCCCATCCTGATGTGTATGTGTATATACACTGCTTAAAAAACAAAGGGAACACTTAAACAACAAAATATAACTCCAAGTAAATCAAACTTCTGTGAAATCAAACTGTCCACTTAGGAAGCAACACTGTTTGACAATCAATTTCACATGCTGTTGTGCAAATGGAATAGACAACAGATGGAAATTATTGGCAATTATCAAGACACACTCAATAAAGGAGTGGTTCTGCAGGTGG